>NC_136411.1:14837500-16225000 GCF_051521515.1 Lactuca serriola
TTGCCCACCCAGGCTACAACCCTAAACGGTCCAATAAACCTAGGACCCAACTTGCCCCACTTCCTGAATCGGATGACGCCCTTCCAAGGCGACACTTTCAAGAGAACCATATCCCCGACCTGGAACTCCAGGTCTAATCGGCGCTTATCGGCATAACTTTTCTGTCGACTCTGAGCAGTCTGAAGCCTGCTCCGGACCTGCTGAATCTTCTCTGTCGTCTTGAGCACTACTTCAGTGCTCCCCCTAACCCTTTGGAAAACCTCGCCCCCAGCATATCGGGGTCCTGCACCTCCTCCCATACAACATCTCGAAGGGAGGACGGTCGATACTCACATGATCACTGTTATTATACGAGAACTCCGCCAACGGAAGGTAGGTATCCCAGCTACCTCTGAAGTCTAAAACACATACCCGCAGCATGTCCTCCAGAGTCTGGATGGTCCGCTCACTCTGACCATCCGTCTGCGGGTGAAAGGCGGTGCTAAAATGCAGACGAGTACCCAACTCGTCGTGGAATTTCTTCCAAAACCTGGATGTGAACCGCACATCCTTATCTGAAATCACTGAAACTGGCACTCCGTGCCGTGCCACCACCTCCCTGATATAGATATCGGCCAATTTCTCGGCTGAGATACTCTCCTGAATCGGGATAAAGTGGGTGCTCTTGGTCAATCGATCGACGATGACCCAGATCAAATCCACCCCCCGCGCGGTCCTGGGAAGCTTGGTGATAAAATCCATCGTGATGTCTTCCCATTTCCAAAGCGCAATATCCAACGGCTGCATCTTGTCGTGCGGTCTCTAATGCTCGTCCTTGACCATCCTGCAAGTCAAGCACCGCTCCACGTACCATGCCACATCCTGCTTCATGCAGGGCCACCAATAGTCCAGACGAAGATCCCTATACATCTTCGTCGCCCCGGGATGAATGGAGAACCGGGATTTGTGTGCCTCCTCCATCAGAATGTGACGCATGCCTCTATGATAAGGGACCCACACCCTACGGTGAAGAGTTAATAACCCTCAGCTATCATAGTCGAAGGATGAAACATGCCCCACAATCCGCTCACTCTTCCGATGTTCCTCCTTCATAACCTCCTGTTGAGCCTCCCGAATCCGCTCCAACAGCGGATTCACCACTGTCATCCTCAGGCAGATATCTCGGATTGGCGCTGCCTTATGGCTAAGCGCGTCAACCACCACATTGGCTTTCCCCGGATGTTAAAGGATCTCACAATCATAATCCTTCACAACATCAAGCCACCGACGCTGTCTCATGTTCAGATTCGGCTGATCCATAAGGTACCTCAAGCTCTTGTGGTCCGTGTAAATCGTACAGCGAACCCCATAGAGGTAATGATGCCAAATCTTGAGGGCGAACACCACAGCCCCCAGATCCAAATCATGCGTCAGGGAATTCGCCTCGTGAGGCTTCAGCTACCTCGACGCGTAAGCAATAACGTGCCCTCTCCGCATCAACACTGCGCCCAAACCCGAGATGGACGCATCGCAGTACACAACAAAATCCTCTATGCCCTCTGGCAGCGCTAAGATTGGCGCCTCGCACAATCTCTGTCTCAACGTCTTAAACGCCGCCTGCTGCTCAGGCCCCCATCGGAAGACTACGACCTTCCTCATTAGCCACGTCAAGGGTACAACTATCTTGGTGAAATCCTGGATGAATCTCCGATAGTACCCTGCTAACCCCATAAAACTCCAAATCTCAGATGGAGACTTCGGAACCTCCCACCTCATCACGACCTCTACCTTGGCTGGATCCACTGAAATCCTGTCCTGGTTGACAAGGTGCCCAAGAAACTGCACCTCGCGCAACCAGAACTCACACTTGGAGAACTTAGCATATAAGCTCTCCCTCCTCAAGGTCTCAGCCTTCACTCAGCGATAGGTTAAGCACCTCTATACGAACCATGAGACACCCCTCTTCATACAGGGCCACCAATACTCTTTCTTCAGATATAAATACATCTTAGTGGCCCCCGGATTGATCGAGAACCTCGACCTATGCGCTTCCTCCATCAAGATGGTACGTGCCCCGCCCTCATACGACACCCATATCCGACCATGAAAGGTCATAAGCCCTCGGCTATCGGTGACGAACTCTGATACCTGTCCGATAACCCGTTCTCTCTTGCGGTTCTCCGGTCTCACGGCCTCATCCAGGGCCCCTCGAATGGTGTCCAACACCGGATTCATCACAGTCAATCTCATTCATCACAGTCGGGGCGCTCTCCGCCCTACGACTTAGGGCATCGGCTACAACGTTAGCCTTGCTCGGGTGGTACAGGATGTCACACTCATAATCCTTAACCATATCCAACCATCTCCTCTGGCGCATGTTCAGGTTGGGCTGATCCATCAGATACTTCAAACTCTTGTGGTCCGTGTATATGGTACACCGAACCCCATACAAATAGTGACGCCAGATCTTGAGGGCGAACACCACAACCCCCAACTCCAGATCGTGCGTAGGATATCTCGGCTCATGAGGCTTCAGCTGCCTCGATGCATATGCTATAACATGCCTTCTCTGCATCAGCATCGCACCCAGACCTGATATCAGCGCGTCACAATATACCACAAAGTCCTCCATTCCCTGCGGAAGGGCCAACACTGGGGCTTCGCACAACCTCCGGAGAAGTGTCTCGAATGAGGCCTGCTGCTCCGGGCCCCAACTGAAAGTCACGCCCCTTCTGGGTCACCCTGGTGAGAGGAACTACAATCCTGGAGAAATCCTGAATGAATCTCCGATAATATCCGGCCAACCCCAAGAAACTCCTGATCTCCGAAGGGGGTCTCGGTACTTCCCAGCTCATCACCGCCTCAATCTTGGCCAGATCGACCAATATCCCATTTTGGTTGACGAGGTGCCCTAGAAACTGGACCTCCCGTAACCAGAAATCACACTTGGAGAATTTGGCGTACAGTCTCTCCTATCTCAGAACTTCGAGGATCTCCCTCAAATGCTCCTCATGCTGCTCTCTGGACCTCGAATACACCAATATATCATCAATGAACACGATCACCGGACGATCCAACATCGGCCTGCACACCCTGTTCATGAGATCCATGAACGTTGCCGGTGCATTGGTGAGCTCGAAGGGCATCACCACGAACTCGTAATGCCCATAACGAGTCATGAACGCTGTCTTCTGGATATCCTCATCACGCACCCTCATCTGATGATATCCAGACCTCAAATCAATCTTGGAGGACCAAGACACTCCCTGCAACTGATCGAACAAATCGTCGATCCTCGACAAGGGGTAACGGTTCTTGACCGTCAGCTTGTTCAACTCCCGATAATCAATGCACATCCGGTGTGAGCCATCCTTTTTCTTGAAAAAAAGGATCGATGCTCCCCATGGCGAGCTAGTCAGCCGTATAAACCCCTTTCCCAACAGCTCCTGGAGCTGCGAGGATAACTCCTGCATCTCTGGAGGTGCAAGGCGATAGGGCGCCTTGGCGAAAGGCGCTGCCTCCGAAACCAAATCGATATGGAATTCCACTTGCCTCTCGGGCGGCACACCCGACAATTCTTCGGGGAAAACATCCGGGAACTCACGCACTATCGGAACCTCATCGACCGACCTCGGTCTCTCTGCACCTACCCTCGTATCCACCACATAAGCCACATACCCACTACAACCCTGATGTAGACTCTGCCTCACCCTCGCGGCTGAACAAAACGCCGACCCAGAACGGATACCCTCACCATAAACCGTAAGAACTCCCCCACTAGGGTCTCGTACGGTCACCAGCTGCCGCTCGCAGTCGATAACCGCTCAAAATCTGCTCAACCAGTCCATGCCCACGATGACACAGACATCTCCCATAGCAATCAGGACCAAATCAATCGGAAACCCCACGCCGAAAATCTCGAGTACACATCCTTGAATCACATCAGTGGCATACATTGCTTTCTCGTCAGCTATGGAAACTCCCAAAGGTCGAATCAATGCCTCACAACAAATACTGATGTGCTGACTAAAGGCTAACGACACAAAAGACCGACTCGCACCCGAGTCAAATAACACTAAAGCAGGCACATAACACACAAGAAATGTACCTACGCATATCACAATATAAGCATACACCACAAACTCAGAATAAACATAAGAAAGAATACATACCAGCCACAACATCGGGTGCTGCACGGACCTCCTCCGCTGTCAACCGGAAGGCTCTCCCGCGAGCCATCGGCGCCTCGACCTTCACCGGCTGACTCTCTGTAACGCGAACAACATCAGGGACAAACCCTTGAGAGGCTCCCTGAGCTGACCCTTGCAACTGCGGACACTCGGCCTTCCGGTGTCCGGTCTGGTTGCAGTGAAAACATACTGCAAACCCCTTGGGGCAGTCATTAGCCATATGCCCCTCCTTGCTACACTAGTATCAAGACCCTGCCCTACAAACCCCATCATGAGCCTTTCCGCACTTGCCATAAGTGCGGCCCTTCTGGTTCCCAGTCTTCGGATCGGCGGGCTTGGCCCGCTTGGCTGCCGGCTGGGACTGTGTCGGTCGCCGATCCCTCCCTTGAGACTCCGCCTCCTCCCTAGCATGAGTCTCCAGCTCTATCTCTCTCTTCCGAGCATTTGCCTGAAGCTCGGCAAATATCTGGTATGATGAGTTCGCCACGAACTCCCGTATGTCCCTCCTCAGAATACTCAAATATCGGCTCATACGTGCCTGCTCGGTAGACACGTGCTCATGGCAGAACATTGCCCTCTCGTGGAACATCCTGGTAATCACTGTAACGGACTCAGTACCCTGCTTGAGGGTCAGAAACTCCTGTGCCAAATGCTCCCTCTCCATCGGGGGAACGTACTCCTCACAGAACATAGCGGTGAACCTCTCCCAGGCCACCGCAGCAAGCTCAGCAGACGAAAAATGCGCCGTCACAAACTTCCACCAGTCCTTCGCTCCCAAGCGAAGCTGGTTCAGCGCGAACCTGACCCTCAAATGCTCTGGACACGAACAAGTGTAGAAACACCCCTCAATATCAGAAACCCATCTCATCGCAACAATCGGATCCTGCATTCCATCAAACTCTGGTGGCTTCGTGTTGCTGAACTCCCGGAACAGCAACGAGTCACCCCCTTGCGGCCTAGCAGCAGCGACGACTGCAGTGGCTGCAGCAACAACAGCATCAGAAAGAGCAGCATAACGTTCATCAAAAGTCTCAATCAGAGTGGTCTTGATAGACCCAAACATCTCCGGTATCTCAGCTCGGATGGCCGCAACCACCTCCTCATGAATCATCCTGCGGATCTCCTCATCACTAGTACCACTGCTCTCAGGTGTGTGGCGTGTCCCAACCATGATGTCTCTCTGAAATACAACACAACAAAATATCAGAGACCCGCTCAAGCATACTCGCACTCGATAACTCAACCCTACTTGATCTCTGGTACTCCAAAGATTCTTACTTGGATTGCGCACAGCTCCGGTGTCTTCAGTAGTACGGGCCCAATACTACCGTCCACACCGCATCGGTATACACCCCAAGTCCTCCTCCCAGGATCCCAAATTCCAGGTACTCTTCTCTCACTATGCATAGGCTACTCTCTAGCAGACCTCTCATAAGGTCCTCGTCGCTATCTATTCCCTCTCAAGCATCTCCTAGCAGCAATCTCCTAGACTAAGGCATCACAAATCAGGCCACTCTAGTCCTAATGAGAATACCTAGTCTACTCTAGCATGCATAATATACCACATCATATCTCATAATCACATAAAATAAGGGTATTTTGGGAAATCACCGTTCGGGCACTGGCTGATCGTACACACGACTCTGCTTTGCTCTTTTCAAAACCTTTTACTTCTTTTGAAAAAATTTGTTTTTATTTAGAAAATTCCTCAAATCCTCAGTTTGATTTCAAATGCGCCCAAGGGTGCATCCGAATCCCTCAAACCAAGGCTCTGATACCAACTTGTAACACCGTAAAAATTTAAACAATTTTTTCACATTTCCAAAGCACATTTCCATTCATAATTATTATAAGAATCTCAATATATCTCATCTCAGTTCATAAAACATATCCCAAGATCAAAAGAACATATAAAACTTCGTGTGTGTGTGTGTGTACGGATCATGCCGGCGCCTTCCCGCGATCGTCACTAGTACCTGGAACACATAACACAAAACATTGTAAGCATAAATGCTTAGTGAGTTTCCCAAAATACCACATATAACACATATTAGCCACTCGAGGCTATAACTCTGTGGGCCCTTGGGCCCTAATTCTGTGGACCCTCTGGTCCTAGCTCTGTGGACCTTCCGGTCCTAACTCTGATATACACACAACATAAATCACATAGAAATAATGCAGTGCAACACATCACATAGATAGCATACAATAACTCCATCGCACGGCTCTAATTACCACTCAAGGCAAATTATAGTGAGAAGACTCACCTCGGGTTTCTCGTTAAATCTCTGACTCAGATAAAATCTGGTCTAGCCTACGCCTAATCACATGGAATAAACACCCTAATCAATACCACTCTCAAAGGCTAGACTAAACTCTCTCCTGGCACTCTCAGAAGGGTAAAAGACCATTATACCCCTCTCATGGCTCAACGACCCAAATATTGACCAAACCCTAAAAGTCAATAAAAGTCAACCTTCTCCAGGTTACGCTGGGTGTACCGGGCAACCTCACAGAAACGGGGGAACGCGACCCCTATGCTCCGCGTACTGGGATTACACCCGGCGTAACTCCCAGTTTCAGTCTTCTTTGATTTTTGGGTCTTAATTAGTTAAGACTTGCGTCCAAATTCCAGATCTGACTTCTCTAATACGACTTAATCCATAAAGGCGGTGACTTTAAGCCTTTGCATGGTTGTGGAAGTCACCAACACCCAACCCACTCCATTTCCAACCTTTAAAGGTCCATATCTCATGCATGAACAACTTTTGACAACCAAGACTGGATTTTTATCACATATCGACCCTAAATGAGCTAGCATGGGACAGATCTCAGCTTCCAAGAACTCAACAACTCATAAAGCCATAAACTTGGGGGACAAAAACCCTAAAACAACCTTCTTATGAAACAAACAGAAAATATGGAAATCATGAAGCTTTATACCTCAAACTGGAGCTTTTCCCACAGCTAAACTCGGATCTACAAGCTTGAGTCCTAACTCTTCCTCTTCCAAAGCTTTCACTTTACTCTAATGGCTAAGAACACACCAACAAGCTCTCCAAGGCACTTCCTTGCTATATGAACGAGATCTAGGGTTTTGAGAAGATAAGGCTCTGGAGAAAGGTGGCCAACAAAGGGCCATAAGGTTCTTTAAATAGGGAGGCTTAAAGGATTAGGGTTCCTTTTCTGGGCCGGGTACGCCCCGCGTACACATTGGTACGCCCCGCGTACATGACAATGCTTCACGATCAGAACGCGGACAAGTACGCTGAGCATACACCCCAGTACGCCCCGCGTACCTGTCAACCAATCATCTTTTTATCAAGGGCTGAATATGACAATTACTCAAAGAAGAAGGTTCACAAGGTATACCTGATTTTTGAGATGTTACAATTTTCCTTAACAAAATTAATTTGCGGTTCGAGGCCTTACCCCACACCTTGTGAGGACAGCCCCCTCGACCTCGTCATTTGCTCGAACCAAGATCAAACTTGTTTTATATAAGTATACATTTTGCACCTTCTAACTTGTCTAAAATCCAGACATGAGGATGTGACACTAAAATAACCGATAAACATTAGCGATGATGTCATCGCCACAACTACTTTCGGTGTCTGAACGACCCAAAATTAGCATGGTCGATCAAAAACGGACCAACGAGCAAAACTCATAACTTTGCCATTGACCTACAATGTTTTCGGCTATTCATAGTCGTTAAGGGGCCAAAAATGGCACTTTTTTATTTTTTGAGTAGTATTTAACATTATTTGAGTTTTTGTAGTTTTGGATTTCAATAGCTTTTTGTTAGGATATACTTTCCTAATCTATTTCGAATTCTAGATTAGTTTTTTTTGGCTGTTACGTTTTGTTTTCCTAGAAAGATCGTCTTTGACGTTATTAAAACCGAACCCTAATTGGGATTCTTTGGTCATTATTGTGTTTGTGGCTATTTAAGTGTGTCGATCTCTGCATCATATTATAATTCATGAAAATTATTATTTTGATTCTTATTATATATAATTGGAGACGATAAATTGGCTTAATTATGCTTAATAATGTTCTAAATTTAATTTTCCAACAAATTGGCTTAATTATGCTTAATAATGTTCTAAATTTAATTTTCCATTGTCTTTTCGCATACTAATTGAGTGTGTTTGAAATATAGAGTGAATCAAATACCAATAATTCAATACTGATAGCAACTTTAAAGATTGATAATGATATATCATAACTTAAAAAAAAATCTTTATTCCATGGCCCACCCTACACAATATACCAAAACTACTTCAATCACCATGTTTTTTTTTCCACAAGAAAGTGGATCGAGTGTTCCCATTTTTGTCAAAAACACATTGGCATCAAGTAAAACATCTTTACAAATTTGTACTTAGATTACCACTGCTATTCCATCCTTCTTGAACTTGAACTGAATACTGCATATTCCAAAGAACATCTTCAATCGATGGACGCACATTCACATCTTCATTAAGACAATTTATTGCTATTTGAACAGCTGTTTTCATGGACTCATAAGCAAATGTTCCTCTTATCGATGAATCCGCTGCCTCTTTAAGTTTTGTTGGAGACTCCATTAACCCAATCTCTAGCTGAAAAGTTTTTTTTTAAAAAAAAAAACGCAATATAAAAATCTATTTGCTTATTCCATTCCACCCAATCAAACAAACACTAGAGTGGGAATAAGATTACCTCGTTCTTGAGCTCAGTTATCTCATCCTCTGAGTCGACCGGTTTTCCTGTAATGAGTTGGAGGATGATGACTCCAAATTGATATATGTCATCTTTTTCTAGATTCATAGGCCTAAAAAATAAAGAAACGATTACTAAATCGATAACAACCGAAATGTTTTTAAAAAAAATATATAAACGAAAAAGCGGATGTTGTACCTTTGAGAAACTTGGGAAGAAGTATCATGGCCATGTAAAGGGCTTTCAGAACCAACCTTTGATGATAATGAAATATTGTAACTACTGATTTTAGCAGTTAAATTATCATCCAACAACACACTTTGAATACTCAAATCATTCCCAAAAATCCCATGTTGAGTTCCCGTATGCAAGAATTGAATTCCTCTTGCGATTCCCATTGTGATTCCCATTCTATGTGGCCATTTCAAGATTTCTTTCTTTCTCCAATCTATCAAAGTAATCGAAACAATATGAGTTATGATTTATTCTATAATATATGTTAGTATTATATTATATTATATACCTGTAAGATGATCTCTCAAAGATCCGTTTGAAACATTTTCAAGAACAACAAACACGGTACTACCCGAATTAGGATGATCAACATATGACACGATGCAATGACCAAGAACACTCACGAGATGTCGATGTCTAAGCTTAGAAATCACTTCCATATGTTGTTGCAAGTTTTGAGTCGAATGTTTTTGTTTTAACTTTAAACATTTGATCAACACTATTGTTCCATCCCTTAGCCACCCTTTATAAAGCTACCATAAAAATAAATTATAAATAAGTTTTACAAAAATAAAACGAATCGGATCAAAAGAACAGGAGAATTAAGTAGTTTACTTGTGCTTGAGATCCTTCTCCCATTAAATTTGAAGAATCAAAGTTGTTTGTTGCATCTTCGATTTCTTCGAGTGTAAATATGGTGTATGGTGGTAGACCTAGCGCCGCTGTCCTCATCGTTTGGGGTCTACGCCCTGTAGAATACATACAGATACATATATGTTATATAGATAAAGTGTTGTCTGAATAAATGATGATTAAAAACTATGAGGACACATTTGGGTTTAAATGAAAGTAAAAGAATAAATTTAAATTACTAAAAGGGAAAAAGCTTCTCTATTTGTTTTTAGGACTTGATTCTAAAGACGATTATAACCTTTTTCTCATGATAGAAGATTCTTGGAAAAAACCTTTACTCATAATATTATGCCACAATCCCACACTTACTATTTTACCTTTTTGTGCCCATTAAACTAAAAGGTGACCAACACCTAAGTCATCTTTTATTATGTCCACATAATTCATATAAAGATAAAATGTAAAATTTTTGATAAAAAAAAAAGTTATAAAACAAGTACAAAGTATAACACGCATAACAAGGAGAGAGTTTTACCATCTTTTGGCACTGAAGAAGGAGTACGAACAGCATTCTTGTCGAGAGCGAAACTATCAGATCGGAATTGTTTTGCCCTTTTTGCAACTCGTCTTCTATAAATACCCAAAATCAACAACCCAATCAATCCCAAAATTCCCACAATACCCCCAATGATACCAAGAACAACCCCAAGCTTCAAAGTAGTCTCCTCTTTCTTACTTTCACCATTTCTCTTTGGAGGCAAAACAGCTATCGCTTCTTTTTGACAGAATTTTTTGGGATGTTGATACTTTGAAGTTGAATTCGTTAAACAATTCCATGTGCTAATAACTGTTCGATTCGTTGATCCAATACAAGATGGTAATTTCCCAATCAAAAGATTATTAGAAAGATCTACAAACCCTAGATTTTTGGTACATGTTAAGTTCGCAGGCAATGCTCCACTGAATTGATTGTTGCCTAAATTGAGATACTGAATCGAAGAGAGTGAAAACAAAGAGGAAGGAATGGGACCCACAACTTTATTTGAGGAAATATCAAGTCTTTCAAGATGAACAAATTTCACAAAATCCGAAGGGATTTCGATCCTGATTGAATTGTTTCTCAATGTGATCGACACAAGATTGTAACTCAAAGAAGGGTATTTTGGACCTAAACGATTACTACTCAAATCAATAACTTCAAGATTCTGCAATCCCTTTAGATCTGGTACACTCCCATTAAACAAATTATTTGACAAATTAACAACAGTGAGATTTTTAATTGTCGAAATGGTAGATGGGATCTCACCATTAATGAAGTTGGAACTAAAGTTCATAACTTCAAGACTCCAAAATCTATCAACCTTAGGGGGTAGGGTACCCCACAAACCTAGGGATACAAGTGTCAATTTCTTTAAAGTTGAAAGCTTTGTAAGGTCAGTAAAGAAAGAATCGATCGAAAAACTGGGAGAAAGTGGTTTTGTTTTGTTTCCAACGATGGTTAATTCAGTGATGCGATTACCTGAACAAACAATCATTAGACTTGGATTTGAAGGCAGAAAGCAGAAATTTGTCCAGTTTCCCCATTCTTGAAGAACTTGTGGGTACTCGAGTTTTTGTTGAACTTGAAAAAGGATTCTTGAATCTCCTGTATTCAGTTGTGAAAACAAAGACGGAAGCGAAATGAGAGAAAAGAAAGCTAGAAACACTAAATTACTTGAAATCCTGATGAAGTTTTCCTTCATTTTTGGTCGATCAAAGATTAAAAGTTGAACTCCATGGATCTTGTTTTGAGCTTTGTGCAATGAACGAAGCAGTGGAATCAGTGTCAACTGAAAAGCCAAAAAATTGAACTCTTTTGAGGAATTTATTGTTTCTGGATATGGTTTACAGCTAAAATGAAGATTTTTTTTTTCCTTTTTCTTTTTTGCAAAGATTTAAACTTTTTGCATGTAACTATGGTGAGGAAATCGATTGGCGAATAGAAGGAAATGATTGAAAAGCAAGAGCTTTTGGAAGAATGATGATATAAGAGAGAGAGAGAGAGAGAGAGAGAGAGAGAGAGAGAGAGTTTTGTACGTGTTGGAGATTCTATAGCCAACATGGCTTGTTCCAAAGTCTATCTGTCAATTGATGTATTATAATTTTTAAAGACAAAAAGGAATATATTTAGTCGGTCCAGAAAAAAAGAAATTGAATAAAGTGAATTACATATGTTTTTAAAATATCATATTTGTTTTGGTATGGTTTCAATTAATGCATATAATGATATAAAACGACACTGATGTAATATATTCATGTGAATATAAGTTGATTTGAATTCTATCTATTATTATCATGTCAAATTTTAAAAGTGTATTAAGCTTTTCTCGAAATATATTAGGAAGAATGGGTTCAAAGTGATATATTTAATTGGCTGTTTATAACTTATTAATAGTTTTCATTTGATGAAATGAATTTTATTTTAATAATAAGGTCTACTGACATAAAAGTTCTTAAGTTTTGTAGTTTGTGTTGTTTTTGTCCCTATAACGATTTTAGATGTGTTTATATCTAATATTTAGGAGAAATTGTTCAATTTTTTGTCGTTCAAGCACATTTAACCTTGTACAACATGTCACATTAGCTTATAGCAGGTCACAACCACCACCACAATCTACCCTCCTGTCACCACCAAAAGCAACCACAACCCCTAGGTCGATTACCTACTTGTGCCACAATCCTTCATCGTCGGATCACAACAAACCAATACCATTTTTGAATCTACAAAATTGTTTGAACCGCCATCCCTCAGCCACCAAACATGTATTTTGACCACCGGGGGTACCTAAGACACCCTCCCTCCACAGGAAAAATGAAACCCCCTAATCTATCCCTTCGTCGGAAAACGAAACTCCCTTTCGATTTCACCACAGCCCCTACCACCACCAGAAGAAACCACCACAACCCCTTCATCTCTACCTTACGACAAACACAAAAGAGGCGTTGACAACAAAACCACCACCACCATTTGGAGATCAAAACAAGCGACAAGGGTACCGACTAGAGGTAGTATTGGCAGCAGGAATGGCTAGGGTTTAAGATGAAGATGTTGGCAGCAACAGCTAGAGGCGGCAACGACTATGGGTCACGATAACAGCCGGAGGTGTGGTTTTCGGGTTTCCGAAGGATGGATGAGGGTAGCATAGGTAGCTCCAGTGGTCGAAAGACAATCATGGTTGGTAGGGTTTGATGACGGAGCGAAGGTGGTTCCATCGGTGTGTGCAGATCCGAAAATGGGTTTTTGGTTTTCCAGCAGTGGAGGACAGTGATGGTACCACTGGTTTCTTGAAAAGGATATAGAGAGAGAGAGAGAGAAAAAAAAAAAGAGTACGGAGGTAGAAGGTAACCGACTAAGGGGGTGGTGACCTGTTGTAAAAGGTCAAATATGCCCGAAGGGAAAAAATGAACAAGTTCTCTCAAATATTAGGCATTAATGCACCTAAATCGACGCAGGGACAAAATGATTGAGAGTTACCCAAAAAATAATCAATGTTTTTGTTAATCTATCATTTCATAGGAATTTGGTAATGATAGATGAATAAAATAATTTTGTAATCTTAAATGCATAAACCATATGTGTAATCAGATATGAATACTATCGTAATTCTAAACTAATAAAACACAATTTAAAGATAATATTCATATCAATACATTATAAACATGAACTTATAAAATACATTGCATAAATAATTAGAATATGTATATCTATTTATAAATGGAATAACATAAAATAATTACAATTTAATCATAAATAAATAACATATAATCACGCATAATTACAACCAAACATCATAATACAAATGACAAATGAATAAAACATATAATTATAAATGAATAACACATATAATCATCTATAAATACAATCCAACATCATACAATTTCCTAGTTTCCTACTATTGCTCCACCTTATAACTTCCCATGTAATCATCAATGAATGACTACAACTTACGTGTGAATTCATCACCCTTTATCCTCTTCAGTAAGCTCTAATGCATATAATCATCGATGAATACTACTAAAGACCTTTAGTATTCATGTCTTCTTTCCTAACTAGATAAGGACACTAATGATTATAACCAAGGTAATCATCGAACGTCAAAAGTTCTCTCGTCATCGATGAATCCAAAAATATTAACTTCATGTAGGATATGCATGCCCACAATCAAAAGCTCTTTTTCTTCTTTTGAAGTTGAATTGCATAAGATTAAACGTTGATGTTTAATGGACACCTTAAGCATGAATACAAAGCAGTAACGGTTTTCATTATTTCAAAGAATCGCGACCTAATAAGAAAAAATTAGTAGTATAAAAAATCATAAGTCTTTCACAAACAAAAAAAAATCATAAACCATATGTTCATGTATAAATATAAGGAACAAATAGATTGAATTTGCCATAAAATAATATATTCTTCAACAATATAATGTTCTATTAATGAAATTATAAAACAAAAGTCGGATTCATAGGTTTTGTTACTAAAATTTACGTAAAGTGGTTTTCTAATCATATTTCCAATTAAGGAGGAGTAACTTTCTTGTTTGACTTTCTGTGAGAACGATGGTGTTCTTGAATTAATGTATATGAGTTTTGATTTTTTGATTTCTCACATAAGAACATTGATGAGGTTATGCAAAACTTTTTAATACGGCAGATTTTTAGGAATCTTGTTCTAATCGGAATACCCATTGTACCCTTAAAGTTAAATGACATGTACAAGCTTTGGAGCCGTGACGAGACCATGACAAAAAAAATTAGAATCTTGAAATTTAGTATATAATTGTTTAAGTGTCTACCCAAACTACAAGATCAGCAATCAATTCTTTATTCCATCAAAGTTAATGTCATGAATTATTTTACTTAATGAATGTAGATTTTAGTTTAGAGAAATTAAATATCCTTCTACTTTTTGTTCCTAAAAATCTTCCTACCCAATTAAATGATGAGATGTGTTAGATTTAATGTTCATTTAATGATATCTAAATATAATAAAATAAAATTAAAAATTAAAAATTAAATCCTACCCAACTTTTAGTTACCTACTTCATGCCTACAATAAATTAATCCTCAAAATAAAAATAAAATTAAAAATTAAAAAATATCATCAACATTAATATGAGAGAGAGAGAGTCTGCACAAATATACCAAGATTGACGTTTTTTTTACCTTGTCGTTGTAGTGGATTGGTGTTCTTGCAATCAAATGATAATTATGAAATTAGATAGAATTGTTTTGTGCCTATGAAAGTAAATATCTTTATTTGGCGGCAATCTTTTAAAAACCAATTTTTGGTTGAACGGTGATTGGTTTTTGATTCAACCGATTCGACCGCCAGGTCAATCGATTTCTATAATCTTTATATATATTTTTTTTATTTTCCTACACATACATACATATATAAATCAAGAATTTTGCGTTCACAAATTCATACATTAAAAATATAAAACAAGTTTTAGATCAATCCACATACATTAAAATAACACATAACTATAAGTTTTACATCAACCCACATAAATCAAAAAACAAAAAAAAATATATATATATAACACCGAAACAAAATATAATCCACATATATAAAAAAAAATAAAGTATAATACCGAAACAAAATATAGCTTTAGATAAATAAAACGCATAAAAAAAACTTCATAACATTTACCATATGTTTTTATTTAGAAATCTAAATAGATGTGAAAAGACCACCAATGTTTATATTGCAAAATGGTTATTTTTCATGTGTTTTTATTCAATTTAACTGGTTCAACCAGTTTAGTTCAACCAATTCAGTTTAACCTCAACCATGTTTTTGTAAAAACTGGCTGGTTCGTTCCGGTTAAAAAATAGGCATAAAACCAGTGATAGTTGAACCGTTTACTTCCCCAATTTCCGGTTCAATCGGTTTGACCGGCCTTTTGAAATCGATTTTTAAGTCTAAGCCTAAAAGGTTTGGATATTCATTCTTTTCTCTTTCTTTTACGTTTAAAATAGTGGAAACAATTGATCATGTCTTGCTTTTGTGCGACGATGCTTCTTTTATTTGGCAAAAGGGCGTTTAGATGGGTGGATTTGGTTTTACCATGTATGACTCCTACTCGAGAATTATTTGTATGGTTGGAAACGATCTCTCTTTCTTCTAAAAAGAAGGCGCTTTGGAATCAATTATTAGACGATTCTATGAGTGATTTGGAGGTTCCGTAATGGTGTTATTTTTGGGAGCCACTCCCGACAATTTTTTATTTTTATTTTGATGGTATAGTTGATTTCTCGTTTAATAGGTTTGCGATTATAAACAATAAAAAAAATGTTAGTTGGGTTGATTGGTTTAAAATCTAATTATAGTTATTACTTTGTAATTTCTAACTTCTTGTTAGTTTGGATTATAAAATTCAATTGTTAAAAAAAAAAACCAGTGCTCTATCCCGCATAATCTAAGTTATAAGGTTACACAGAGTGTGGCAGGAAGTTGATGCGGGAACCAAACTTGTACCTCGGAACACAACACCGAGGGTGCAGGATAGCGAGTGCGAGAACCGGATGGAAGGAAAAGACATCGTGTTCTCTCTCCAGATTTCATTAACCGATTTTTTTTTTTATTTTTCTTTCAAACGGTCTGATTTCAATATATATATATATATATATATATATATATATATATATATATATATATATATATATATATATATATATATATATATATATATATATATATACCAAACCAGTCCAACTTTATCACACAATTATTTTTATTAACAAAATAATGAAATTGAAAAATAATGAAAAATGATTATTTTCTGTTTTGGTGGGAAAAAAATAAGAGAAAAACTTACATGATAGGCAAAAACTGAAAAAACCTTTTTGTACACATCCTGGGTCTAAGTATACTAGCAAAACTATTATTAAATTATATAAAAATTTACTCGTGGTTTCTTTTATAAAAACTAAAATATAGCAAACAATCGAAAATCAAAAGTTTTGTATTTTAAAAAATATGAACCCCAGCTTATCTAGTTTTATTCATTATTGATCATCGTATGCATTCGATCATAATTAATAAAGAATACCTTGTCTCTTGAATAATAATTTACATATTCTCTCAAGTAATCATAACGTTGTATTAAAATATGTCATTAACAAAGTTTTTTTGGTGCATATAACTCTATAAACCAAAAATCTCAATTAAGTCTATTAGAGCAATCGGTATGAGTCAATCGAGATGTAACGTTGGTGACATGGCGTATGGCGACGACGTCTTAACGGGGGACACTGCCCCCCTGCTCGTTGCAACTCGTCGAGATTGGATCTCGTTGGTGTCACGACCAAATGAAACGAAGAAAATGTTACCATTTGCAAATGTTTTAATTGCAACGGTTTTTTAAAAAAAGTTAACTATTAAAAAAAACAATTTACCCTATAAATACCTACCATTTTATAAAAAAAATTCACACACTTTCTCTTCTCCTCTCTACATACTTTCAATTATCTTCAAAAAAAAAATATGGATCCTTTCGACTCGTCCTATGATTCAGATGACGATATTTTTTTTTTAGGATGATGTATCATTATTACACTACCGACCTGCTACAACCAGACTCAGCCCCGCTACTAATAAGACATGCGATGTTAAACAGAAATGGCGAGGAAGGACACGAACATCTATATCGCGATTACTTTGCGGATAATTGTGTATACGGGGCGAAAGACTTCAAAAGAATAATTCGTTTGAGTAAGGATGTGTTCTTACGAATCGTCAACGCCTTGAAAAATCGGTATCGTTTGTTTACTATACTTTTATACAAAATAAATAAAAATGTACTACATGTTTCTTTAATTTTACAACATATGCAATATATTTTTAAACTGTAGTTAATTGATGTTTAGGTACGAATTTTTTCAATTAAGATATGATGTTAGAGGTAGACAAGGGTTTACAACGTTGCAGAAATATGTTGCGGGCATTCGTTTGATGGCTATGGGGGAGTCACCCAACACCATTGACGACTATATGGGAATGTCCGAAAGAACCGCAAGAGAGAGTTTGTATACATTGTCAAGGGGTGTTGGTGAAATTTTTGGAGACGTGTATTTGCGGAAACCTTCGTTGCATGATTTGCAAGAATTGTATGCGACGCATGAAGAACGCCATGGGTTTCTCGGAATGATAGGAAGCATTGATTGCACACGCTGGAAATGGAAAAATTGTCTAGTAGCATGGAATGGGCAATACGCAAGTGGTCATCACGTATCACATTCGTTGGTGTTAGAAGTTGTCGCTTCTCAAGATTTATGGATTTGGCATGCATTTTTTGTGGTTGCAGGTTCCAACAACGACGTCAACGTTCTTGATCAGTCGCCAATCTTCGACGATCTTTTGAATGGAAAAGCTTCGGATGCTCTTTTCACGGTGAATGGAAACGAATACAAATATGGGTATTACCTTACAGATGGAATATATCCTCAATATTCCACATTCGTGAAGGCATTCCACCACCCGGTTGAAGAACGAGACAATTTTTTTAAGAGAAGACAAGAAGGAGCACGTAAGGATGTGGAACGTGCTTTTGGAATGCTGAAGGCGAAGTGGCATATAGTCGAACATGCAGCACGACCATTGGATTTAGAAACTCTACGATATATCATGTATGCATGTATCATAATGCATAACATGGTAGTAGAAGATAAAGGGCGAAATATTACACACTACCCAACGAAGCCCAGACACATTCAGTTTCAACTAGGAACAACAGATTATTTGCATCGCATTGTTGACATTCAAGACCCAAATAAACACAGACAACTTCGAGGGGACTTAGCAGATTATATCTTCTATGGTAACAATAACGATAACAAATAGCGTTGTATTTTTTTTTTTTTTTGAATTTGGATGTTATTTCTTTTTTTGTTTTTGGATATTATATGTAACTTAGTGTTTATGTTAATTTTAATCTTTAAAAATTTTTAATTGTTATTTATAATTTTTAAACATTATGTTTTATTTATTATTTATATTTAAAAAATATTTGTCTAAATTAAAAAAAATCGAAATAAATAAAAAATAAATTATAAAATGGAAAAAAAGTTGGTGTCATAACAAGATACAACATGTTGCCCATTTCCCCACTTGGTGGTATAACACCATTGATGATGTGACATGTGATATGACACCAAAATGATGTTACATCTAGTTGCCCACACCTTATGGTCTTATAGTATTTTTTTTCAAAAAGGTTAATTATGGGTTACATAGAATCGGAAAACTATTTAAATGAATGAATTATTATTATTATATAAAAATTTACTTGTAATTTCTTTTTATAAAAACTAAAAATATAATAAATAATCGAAAATCAAAAGTTTTGTATATTAAAAAATATGAACCGCAACTTATCTAGTTTTAATGTTTTATTTATTGTTGATCATCATATGCATTCGATTATAATTAATAAAAAAAATACCTTGTCCCTTGAATAATAATTTACATATTATCTCAAGTAATCATCACATTGTATTAAAATATGTCTAATTGACACCTAGGGTTTGATTATGCAAGTTTAGAAAGCCTTGCAAACAGAGGACATGTTCTTTTTTTATTATATATTCACATTATTTCTAATACCTACACACAAATATATATATATATATATATATATATATATATATATATATATATATATATATATATATATTTAAAATGGTCCCATTAAAAACTAAAAAATGTTTTAAATATCTTTATTTATATATATATATATATATATATATATATATATATATATATATATATATAAAGATATTTAAAACATTTTTTAGTTTTTAATGGGACCATTTTAAATATATATATATATATATATATATATATATATATATATATTAATATTATAATAATTAACTTTATGTTTATTTATTATTGAATAAATGTTAATATATATATATATAAATAAAAAGTAATTGTTGATATGACAGTGGGGATCATTTTTGAAAGACGAATATTATTGTACTAATGTGAATAGTCATTGTAAAGTTGATGTAACACAATTAAAAGATTAGTGTCCTTGCATTGATATGGATGGTCTAATATGACCAAATCATTGACAATGTTTTTTTGACGCATATAAATGCCTAACTCTAGAACCAAAAATCTCAATTTGAGTCTATTATATTGATTTTTTTCAAAAGGTTAATTATGGGTTACGTAGAATGAAAAAAAAAACTATGTAAATAAAGAGTTGTTATTATTATTATTATAATTAAATATGTCGATCATTGGAATGAATGTCCCTACCATTTTATATCTTATATGCGAGTTGGGGTTGAGCAACTTGAACATTTGTTTGTGAAATGTGAGTTTGCACCTAGGATTTGAAATATGACTTTTTACTGATCGGATATCCTTCAAAAGCAATTAATTTCGGATAGTGGAAGGGTTTTTATTCGTGGGTCACTTGCTTATCTCCTCTAAAAGGTCTTGGCGTATGTAGTAATTTCAACTACAATTTGGTATATCTAGAGATTTATAAACGATATAGTCTTTGTGAAAATGTAACAACGACTTTCAAAGGGGTCAGTCTTTTCCTTCACCCCAGATTAAAAAAAAAAGGCGGGGAAGGGCGTTGCAGATGTCCGGGACGGACACGACTTCTTCTAACGCTAGAAGACCACTGGAAGACACCCTGGACCAGAGCATGTCGTGAAAGAAGCACACTGGGCGGGCGTGCTTCGACACTCGATCAGCATATCATTTATATGTTTACCAGGAAATACCATCAAGAGACCAGCTGTGGGCTTCCTCGAGAACCTGCTGCACATCCGGATGGAGAGGATGGCCATTATAGCCCTTCCTGTAAAGTTCTCCTTGCTTAGCAAAGAAGCGAAATGCCCCGTCCCCCCTCTTTCTTAGAATTCAACATCTCTTATATGTTCTTCATTTTATTCGCCCACTCTTCATTCAGGAGGGAGAAGCTTGTGAAGAAGGAAGCTTATCCCCGCCCCAACTGAGGACAATCGAACAGCTACAAGCTAAGATGAAGAGTCTAAGTGACGAGCCTTTTAATGTCGGGTTAAGGCAAGGGAAGCGAGAACATTCAAGCGGAGAGAGATTGTTCCCAGCATGGATTCTGCTGGTTTATTTACTAAAATAAAAGAAGAATAAAGTATAGGAAATAATTGTAGACCAATATAGAAGACTATGAATCTGAATTTCTAAATGACAAACCTAAAAACCGGTGACGAAGAATCTCTACTTAAGATAATGAACAAACTTTTCAATATTCTACTCAATGAATACAAACCTATTCAATTATACGATTAATAGGGCACAACTTCGTAATAGAGAAGTTCATAACACTTTAAAATTAATTTGATTGAATATATATTGAAAATTTTTGGAGTTGATGAATAATTATATAGTTTGCATATAATAGGAGTCAAAATGAGCCATTTTTCTCAATAGAAACGTTTCTGACCTCGCGTCCCCAATATTCCGAGTTTCCGACCATTTTAACGAAGTGCTACGGCATCAGAGAACCTGACGAAATGAAGTATTCAACGTCGGAGTTCTGCCCGCGACTTTCCGAACTTTTTCCAGAAACTCTTGTAAGTTAAGTTGCACTTACTACAATTTTAAGTGCAACTTATATTTATATTCATAGTTGTTATATAAACTTATAAATAAGATTTATCGGTAATTCCAATCAAAATACTGATCGAACTACTTACGGGGGTGATGTATAGGCTTGATCTAGTGAGGTATTTAAAGTGAATTTTCCAAACATTATATTTTGTATACCAAATAGATCCTACATTGATATGATCTTACATGGTTATTCATTATTTTATAGAACTCAATATTTCTTTTTGAAAGTTTCGGAAATGATTAACATAACCTTATAAATATGAACGAATACTGAAATATAGTAATATTCGTATTTAGGTCATTTGGAAAGGGAAAACTAAAGTGTTAGTATAGGAGCTAACTTTCATGTTAATCTTCCACCTCAATTAGGTGAGCGCGTAGTTACTTTCATGAGTACAATTTAATATAATTATTGAATACTTAAAAGATTAAATATATGTTAAAAGTTGGCTATTTGTATTCTATGTTGATAATATACTTTATATGTGAATTAAATGTCTATTATTTGGAATATGATTATATAAGTGTTAAAAGTATATATACTTATACACATGACAATCTTTTTACAAGTATTATTACTTAAAAATTTAAGGTATAGCGAATACTTACTGGTTAAATTATGTGTTGAATATTGTAACATCCCAAAAATTTAACAAATTTAAAACTTTTCAAAACAACCATTTTGTCTAATAGAAGTGTTACAAAACCATTGTTTCAAAACATTATTTAAAATTAGAGTCTCCCAAGATCCAGTTAGTTGTAAAACCAAGCATGTGTACGGTCATGCCTTCGCCTTGCCACAGTCCACTCAAGTACCTAAAACCATAAACTAAAACTATAAGCACAAAGCTCAATGAGCTCCCCCAAAATACCAACACAAAACAAATAACACAAATACAATAACAACATACTATGGGCCCAATCAACCATCGGGTTAGAATACCCCAGGCTCTCAACCATCGGGTTGGAATGCCAACATACTATGGGTCCAATCAACCATTGAGTTGGAATACCCCAGGCCCTCAATCATCGGTTTGGAATGCCAACATACTATGGGTCCAATCAACCATCGGCTTGGAATACCCCAGGCCCTGAACCATCAGGTTGGAATCCTAACATACTATGGGTCCAATCGTCCTCATGATGGAATACCCTCAGGTCCATTCAACCATCGGGTTGGTATGCCCCGGCCTGTTGGCTTACGTACAAAGCAGTAAAGCCTCAGCCACCGACCAAACTTGTGCACATATAACAAATAATCATATAACAGTCTATAACCAGTCAGACAGATCTACTGATCACTAAGTATAGCACCATCCTATATAGCCGGATACCAATCTATCTGGTCACTACAACACAAAAGCATACATAACATGATATCAAATCCAATAGGCCGACATTGGTGCCTTCGACCCGCAAGTACAGTGAGGAAAACTCACCTCGCAGACTGAACATAATTGATGAGGACCGACTCTAAATCTCAGCTCCAACCAACACCTATTCACCAAATAGAGACTAAACCTTAGATACCACTCAAAATACCTCAAATACCCCCTTAGGTCAAACTTGGTCAAAGTCAGCGGTCAAGGTCAACAGTACATGTTGACCCAACAGGCCGTGTTGACTTGGAAACACGTCGTGTTCTTCCTGCATCCAAACAGTCGGGAAAACCTCAACCAACACACAGTGTTGACTTTCAAACATGTCGTGTTCGCCCGAGTTCCAGCAACTTAATACATTCAGCTGCCTTTTTTACTCCAAGAGCTTCAAAGTTCAGATCTAGACCAAATGTGATTAAGAAGGATAAATTTTCCAACTTTATCCATTGGGGACTACCAAAAAGGTCCAAAACCCAAACCATAAAGCTTGATAATGCAAGGGCTTAACCAATACACACTTAATCCTTAAAGTCTGAAGTCCATCCTTTCTAGAAGTGCTTCTAACACCTAAACCATCCCAAAGGTTGGTGCTTTTTAGACATGCATTTCCAATGCATGTCTTGGACCCATATTAGGTCAAAATAAGGATTTATGACCTAATCTTTATGCATGGCATCAAAACTTGATTATAGACCAGATCCAAGACACTACTAGGTCACCTTGACCTGGAGATTCATAAAGATGCAAACCTAATGAGATCTAACCATTCCAACATTCAAGAACAAGAAGCAAAAGGGAAAAAACCTAATATCTAACAACTTTGAATGATAAAAATCAAGTCTTGGACACTTACAAAGGTCCAGAAGAGTGCCAAGCTGAAGAATGGGGGCTTGCTTGTTGGATCTTTGCTTCCTTCTTCCACCTTCTTCCTTCTTTAACTTCAAAAACACCAAACTAGCTCAAACTAGGAGGGAAAGATGATTAGGGTTTCTTTCAAGGCTTGAGGGGCTGATGGGGGTTGAGGGTGAACAAACCATAGCCTCCACATTCCTTTAAATAGGGAGCAAAATCCAAAAGATTAGGGTTTCATTCTAGCCATCAACACGATGCGTTCCAAGAGGCAACACGTCGTGTTGTCCTTAATGAGATTCGGGTTTCCTCGTATTTGGACATGCCGTGTTGGTGCCTCCAACACGCCGTGTCAAATCCTCAAAAGGTGATTCATTCCCAAAATTGCTCCTCAAATTTCCAAGTGTTACAACTCTCCCCCACTTAAATTAGATTTCATCCTCGAAATCATTCCTTAGTATCTCCTTTACCGAACTAAACGATCATGACTAGACTCCCTGAATCCTAAAAATGGTTGGGGAAGTCACGCCACTCTGATGATCGCCCACCCTTATTGATGTCGAATCCAAAATAGAAGATATCATGAGCCCTAACGAAGAATGAATCTCAACTTTTCCTTAAGCCAACGAGTATCCAACCGCCATACCTGAAATTGAAAACCCTGAACAACGTCGGACTCCAAGACAAACAGAACCAATCAAAACTGCTCCCTCAAAGACTCATCTTCACAACCCAAACCTAACAACCTATACGGCCTGAATGAATTTACAGATACCCGAGAACATATACCCCAACCACCTGCAATATTCTTGATAAAAGTCGAACCCAATACACGATGGCCTTCCATTAATCAAGCCCATTCTAAGCCGAATTCTCATACTGATGACGGACGAATCCTCGCTCCTTCTGAAGTTAAATGATAAAGGACAACCATCTGTACTCAACTCCAAAACCAGGAATCCAATACCTTATCTGAAAAGAACCCGAACACATCAGTTATGAATTTTCCACTAATCCCAATTACATAAGATGCACCCAAATCCTTTAATTAACCCGTGACTCCGTGACACACCATTCCAACCACTTCTCCTATGAGTAAGGATGAGAATTCCAGGAATTCGACATTTTCCTCCAATCCTTAACAATTCAGGTGTACACTCATCAAGCAAAACACTTGATACATTAATGAAAAACTTTTGATTTGAGACCTCAAGACCGGTTCCCAAACTTAATAATCAACCCCTCATAACAGTATGCGAGCAAACGGGGTTATAATATGCACATTCTGAGAGATTTTATGATATACGTCCGATACTCCCAACAACCTTTAATTGTTCCCTCTATCCAAACCAGCTGATTGTGTGTCTCCCGATTTCGATCAATGCACCAAAACCGAAAGTACAATACTTATATGAAATCAACAATCATGATCAATGGGACCATAGGCTATGTCTGGTATGCTCCCGATATTACACTGATCTTGTCGACATTACATCATTTACCCAACGCCCCAGGCCTAAAGATACTCACCTCATTCCATCGCCTTGCAGGGACCTAAACAACGTCCTTCTCAATGCCAACCAAGCACAATAATTCCGAAATCTTACCACGCATAATTCCTTTCACAGAACAACCTGCTACCAATGCACAATCCTACGAAATCATGGTTACCCACGACTTGAGAAAAGGATAATGGTTGCACCCTTGATCCGATTCAAAGGCTATCACCTAGAATAACCATGTGAATAATTCGATCCAAGCCCCAATGCTATCTTGTCCAACCCACATACACACAATGAATTACCACAATGCGTATTCTTCGGGAACCCATAACCTCATCCAAAAAGGGCAGAAATACCAAAGTTCTATCGAACAACGAACCTCAATCATTAACAGAAGACATCATCATGATTGATCGAAACATGATTCCATATTTGATTGAGACTAAACGGGTTCCACTAATATGCAACCAACTCGAGAAGACTTCTGAAGTAATCCTGAATGCCACCCAACCCAAGCCTGCTATGAACCAAAATTCTACACCGTCATTGAGGGTAAGCATACCAAGAGGCCAAAGGAGCATAAAACATACTAAATTTGATGATAAGTTGACACATCCATAGGACTTCAATTGCCACACTCAAAACCTTCAGAGAACCTTTGCTAAAAGACAAACGATATGACCAATAATCGTGAACACATGACATTAAATCGAATGAACCAAAACCCAAGCGGGGCTGAACGCACCAAATTCTGAAACTAATGCCTTGATCGATCTCTACCCAAGATAGACTATAATTAGAAATTCTTACACCCAGCTGACAATTTCCTTATCATTTCATTGGCACCCCCAAAAGGAATCAATATTTGCAACGAGCTCCATGATCACCCACTTCCTGATGAGCGACAAACCAGGTGTCTCATGTACCCATGCATATGATCACCACCTACTGTATACCCCTTCCTTGACCAAACCCTGAACCGAGGTCCCACATACTCGCACCGCGAGTCCCTAAAAACAATCCCTCAATACCACGAACGCGAACAAATCGATGATCCTCCAAGCATAATACCCAGTTCTCCCCCACCTAGGGTTCAAGTTACCACCCACTAGTGTTAAAAGTAACTATAACTCAAACCGGCTTAGCCAGGCACAACCATCCCTAACCTCGGGAATGAATAATACACGCAGGATGATCTTCCAGATAAGGATCAAATAAATCCAAAGGGAATTTGGAATTTCAACTAAAGTTCTCCAAAATTCCCAACCATGACCACTTAACATTAAAGATACCTAACAAGAGCATAAACCAATACCAAATTATGATAAAAAAATATACACTCCTTGCCTGTAATTCCAACCTCTAATCCGATACCTGACCTGCTATCATTCAAGAGCACAGACCCTTGATCACATCACCAACATCCATATCATATCAACCCACATGTGCACTACCACACTGACAATCTGTCTCCAAACACCGCAACCAACAGTCCCCATACTGGGTTACATCCCAACACTGAAATTCACAAGCCTGATCACTCCTCCTCCGAACCCGGAAGACTGAAAGGACAAAATTGCTGCTATTTATAGCGACATACCAAACCATCAACCAACCATTCTACTTCCAACTGCAATCCCCAAATCGATTATAACGGTCGATTCATCCTTGAGTCCCACGACTCGAATGCACGGCCTTGAGCAAAACCCTTGAGACCTCAAAACCAACAAGCTCATCCATGACTGAGCAACCATAACCAAAGATCAATAGATACGGAGCTATTGCTACGAATAATGGTATCAAACCATGCTAATCTCTCCATGATAGTCTTTAGAATCCACAAAACTTTCCTTTTATCGGCTATGGATCCTATACTTTCCGTAGTACGAGCCTAATACCACCTTCCACACCTATCCATACTTTCCTCAAGAATCATCTCGAGTCCTCTAAGACCTATTAATAATAATACTTTCAATACCTGATCAATAGCGGACAATCACGCTAAAATACTTCCTCTAAGACCTCTAAGACGTATTCATAATAATAACCTACTCAACAGCGGACAATTGCGTTAAAATACTTCCTAGGATCCCCCACCTCCCCTGCCATCAATTGTTGAAGAACTCCTCATAATGCCAGTTAGCTACTTCATAAACATAATCACATGTAATAAAGCTCAGATAATCCTTCAAGTAAAAGACTAATCCCTACAACGGTTAGACTCATACGAGAGTTGCGTAATAGGGTCAAACCCATCACACTGAGATTATTCAATATTTATTACATGTGACTTAACATATTCACTGTAATGTTAAATCACATCAATTAAGAGTCCCACAAAGCACAAAGCAAGCAACATTTGAGCATTGAAGTCGACTAGCACTAAAACATAATAAAATCAAACGGATTCTCATAAGAAATTCCAATCTATATCTCCCAGCATCTCGAATACACACTAGCATACCATACACTCTATCGTCACTCCCTAGAGGAAGATTAAACATATTGCGACTGGCTGGATGACCCCACAAAGCTCATCCTACCACTATTCGTTGGTGGCATATAACTATTGCATGAACATTATCACATACTAAACAACTTAAACAATCATAGGCTAAAATATTCAATCCTACAACTGTTGGACTCAGACAAGAGCTATGTAGCAGTATCAAATCCTTTACCCTAAGATCATTTAACTCATGCAATATGTGACTTAGCGCAATCACTCACTAGTTAGCACACACCTGAAAGAATCATACAACAATCAATAAGGTATTCTACAAGAGATAAGGCATCATACATCAGGCAATTATATCATACAATTCTTGAATATCCCTATCCTATTACTAGCATGTTGTTCTAACATAACATAACATAATCTGAAACAACCCAAAATACGACCCAAATTTTTTTTTTTAATATTACTAAAAATCACATCATCCAATGTCATATATAACAAGAACCATGGAATGAGTACTCAAAAGTCATAGTAACTGTGTCAAAACAAGAATGTATCAATCATAACAAAATGTCTCAATAAAACACCCAGGATGAAACTGAAGCTGTGGTGGGTGCGATGCCATCAACCCGAACTCTTCCCTTTGCTAGCGGAAGTACCTAAAACCAAAACTGAAACTGTAAGCACGAAGGTTAGTGAGCTCCCCCAAACTACCACATACCATACAATAACACATAACAACTATTGGGCCTTGCCCACTGCATCATGCCGAAGTCCGGAAACTGCATCTGACCGAAGTCTGGAACTAACCAGGGACTTGCCCTCTGCATCGCACCGAAGTCCGGAACTGACTGGGACCATGTCCCCTACATCGGACCGAAGTCCGGAACTAACTGCATCAGACCAAAATCCAGAACTGACCGGGACTGTGTCCCCTGCATCGGATCGAAGTCCGGAAACTGAGTAAGCATAACATAGCATAGCATAACATATCAACTAACATAAACACATATACTGCATACTGCATCGGACCGAAGTCCGGAACACCTAACACAAAGACATGCTTGAATCACAAACACATCAAGCACACTGAAATACTGCATCAGACCAAAGTCCGGAACAACTGCTAACTAGTCGAGCCGACATTGTGGCCATAGACCCGTTCCTAATGGAAGAAAAACTCACCTCGTAACGCTGGCTGCCGGGATGCTAAATCTGAAACTGCCTGACTGCTGCTCCGGAACTCCCGGGCTACAAATCCCATAAACACTAAATCAAATACTAAATACTAATCTTAGGGTAAAATGACTATTTATCCCTGGTCAGGTCAGCTCCTGGTAAAAGTCAACTTCCTGGTCAAAGTCAACTTCCAGTTGACCGGACTCGCCAAGTTGGTCCGTTAACTCGCTGAGTCCCTATCATTTATTCTAGTCCTCTACCCGATTCTACTAGTCGAGTTTGGCAAAGACTCGACGAGTTCTTCTTCGATGCTAACATCGAGTCTAACTTCATTCGACTCGCCGAGTGGTATGAACAACTCGGCGAGTTCTCCTTCAACATATGAACACGTCCAGTTTGTGACTCGCCGAGTCGTATAAACAACTCGTCGAGTCCCAAGCATGCTATTACTATACAATCGATTCTAATCGATTTCGATGCTTCCAAATCATAGATCTGAGCTTCTAGGACTGGTTTTAGACGTAAAGTTTCCAACTTTACGTGCATGCACAAGAGTCTGAGGCTAAAATACCCAAAATAACCAATACTAAGCACTTAGGGTTTGGAGCAAGGCCAAGATTGCATAAAGGTGGCTATAATGAGCTCCTGGAATTCAATAACGTCTAGATCTAAGGTTTCCATCCAAAGGAGAGTCCATATATCAAGTTTTGAATCATAAAGGCTCCAAAGAAGACATAACAAGCATAAAAGAGGGATTAATGGAGGAATACACAAGGTAATAACTTCATTACCTGAATGAGAAACAGATGGAAGCTAACTCCTGGATCTCCTTTCTCTTCTATGGACCTTCTTCTTTCCTTCTCTTCCAAAACTTCCAAACTAGCACAAACACACTCAAACTCAACAATGGGGGCTAGGGTTTACATGGGAAATGCTCTAAAGGTGTTGGAGGCTGGGGTGGGAGGCTATAATGACGTTTAAATAGGGTACAAACCCTTGAACTTAGGGCTTCATCCAGACTGGCAGACTCGCCGAGTCCCAACATATGGACTCGCCGAGTATCCAACTTAAATCGCGAGCTCATCCCTCTTCTAATCGACGAGTTGGGCTACAGACTCGTCGAGTACCCCTTAAGAAATGGAGATACTTTAATTAAAATTACATACCAGAAATGGTGCATTACATAATCTCAAATAACTGTGCAGTAATTTGGGGTCTACTTACTGGCTCCAAAACTCAGATCTAGACCAAAATGTGATTAGGAAGGATAAATTTTCCAACTTTATCCATTGGGGCCTACTAAAAAGGTCCAAAACCTAATCCATAAAGCTTGATAATTCAAGGGCTTAACCAATACACACTTAATCCTTAAAGTTTGAAGCCCATCCTTTTCAGAAGTGCTTCTAATACCTAAACCATCCCAAAGGTTGGTGCTTTTTAGACATACATGTACAATGCATGTCTTGAACCCATATTAGGTCAAAATGAGGATTTACGACCTAATCTTTATGCATGGCATCAAAACTTCATTATAGACCAGATCCAAGACACTACTAGGTCACCTTGACCTGGAGATTCATAAATTTGCAAACTTTATGAGATCTAACCATTCCAACATTTAAGAACAAGAAGAAAAAGGAACAAAACCCAAACCCAATATCTAACAACTTTGAATGATAAAAATCGAGTCTTGGACACTTACAATGGTACAGAAGAGTGCCAAACTGAAGAATGGGGGCTTGCTTGCCGGATCTTTGCTTCCTTCTTTAACTTCAAAAACACCAAAATAGCTCAAAAATAGGAGGGAAATATAATTAGGGTTTCTTTCATGGATTGAGGGGTTGATGGGGGCTGAGGGTGAACAAACCCTAGCCTCCATACCTTTAAATAGGGAGAAAAACCTGAAAGATTACAGTTTCATTCCAGCCATCAATACGATGTGTTCCAAGAGGCAACACGTCATGTTGTCCTTAATGAAATTTGCGTTTCCTCATATTTGGATACGCCGTGTTAGTGCCTCCAACACGCCGTGTCAAATCCTCAAAAGATGATTCATTCCTTAAACTGCTCCTCAACTTTCCGAGTGTTACAAATATAAATATCTTTAGAATGGAAAATATTTCATAATGCAGGAAAAAGGTATTGGGAGTTAATTACATGCATCATAGTCTTGTTTAGGTGATAAAGTAAGACTTACAAAAGGATGATTAGCTCGAAGTAAATCGCTTAGTTATAGCATGTGTCGCAATGATATTGCATTTACAGGAAATCCGTATTAAAATTTGACTATTTATCTTATAGTTTCTCTTGTTATAAACTAAGACTTACAAGGGACGTATGCAAGATTGGATCCATTTAGGTTGCATATTCCCTTAAGAATGAAGTGAAACTCCGCATGTACAATGTAATTGTAACCTAAAAACCCCCCAATATTGGTATCAGAGCAATGCCTTTTCAATTACTAGTGCATAAAAGATGAAACCATAAAATCCAAAAATTTGAAAATATGTTCTGGCCACGATGTGGGTAGCCATCTGCCACGTCGTGAGAACTGCCTGAAATTCGGTTTCGAGATTATATTGTCTTATTTTAAAGATAGGATAATTATTAGTTATCTAATATTATTTTAAATGTTTAAAATCAAAATATAATAACTAGATAATTAGAAATCCTAATTTGAATAAAAAAAAAGTTTTAAATCAGGTAATTATCTATTATAAGATAATATAATTATCCTTTAATAAGATTTATATTAATTAATTAGAAGTTTAATTAAAAGATAATTCTTAAAAATTATTTAGTTCAAATATTAATTATTAAAAGTTAATTGAATTAATATGATTTAAACCTTGTAATCTAAAAAGTTTTAAAATACACCCTATACATATGTATATGAGTATATTACTACAAGTATCAATAAAATCCAGTCGAATAAATAGTAGACCTCATTCAAGAATCCACACTATAATAGAGGTATAAGGAAATGACCTATAAAATGACCATTGAATGGGTGTCCTTTTCACCCACCGCTTCTTTGTGTGGTGAATGGTCATTAGCCGAAGGGGTTTAATAGGACACTAGTCACATTAAAAGTATAATGTATAAAGTACTAGAGCCTTTTATAAAATCCTAATCTATTCACTTTAGGAAAAATGTGATATTGTGTGCTAATCCATTAACACACACATTATTTCTTTGCAAGTTGTTAGTGGAGCGTGTGCGGGTTACCAAAACACTAATAAGAGACTACAAAGATGAAATGATGGCACATACTCGAATTTATGGTTGTTGATGGAGCGTGTATGGTTAAACGACACATCAATGTGAGATCATAAACGGCCTTGAGGTTGTCACGCGGGTTTGCATGGTTATTCACATCTTGTTTGTGATCCTCGACATTCCAGTCACAAATTGAAGAGCATAATTGATACATTTGCATTCGGGTATTTTTTATCCTTTTTGCCCTTCATTTAATAACTATTTCATTTTGGTCTTGTATCACTCTATATTTTCAAATAAAATTTTCATTTTTAATTTCACGAAAACACAGTTTAACATCTCATACTCAGTGTATAATTGTTTCAAAACACAACCACATAAAAATTGTTTGTCACATATCCCAAAATCCTCAAAAAATAAATCAACAAGCTAGTGTGTACAATTATGTTAGCGCCTTCCCGCGATCCTGAGATGTACCTGAAACACATTTCACACAAGACTGTAAGCACAAAGCTTAGTGAGTTCCCCAAAATACCACACATAATAATTAGCCTCTCATTGTTATAACTCGATAAGGACCCTCCGGTCATGTGTCTAAGTGAATACCTTCTTGTCTCACGGCTCAGGTTGGACCCTCCAGTCATGTATCTCAGTGAGGACCCTTCGGTCTCACAACTTGGGTTGGACCCTCTGGTCCTATCTTAATAAATGCACAAAATAATATACAACATGAATCACAAAGATAGAATGCATAATATTACATATCTCAATATAAACATATAAGACCCTTTGGTCAATAACACATATAAGACCCTCCGTTCGCATAGTAATTACCACTCAGGTAAGTATAGTGAGAAGACTCGCCTCGTAAAGTAAAGCAATATATACCGTACCTGAACTGTCGGTCTAGACTCCACCTAACATATATCACATATTACTCTAATTAATAATTGATATTAACAACCCCCAAAAGATGGTAGGCTAAGTTCCCTGACTAAATCTCAAAAGGGTAAAAGACCATTTTACCCCTCCATGGCCTCCAAAGTCCACAACTTGACCAAAACCCTAAAAGTCAACGAAAGTCAACACCCAGCGCATACGTTGGGCATTTAGTCAGTCAAGCATGCATCGAGGCGGCTCAGTGGTACGCTGCGCGTATCTGGGAGTACGCACAATATACTCCCCAAGTTTCCTCTTTTTCACTCTTTTATCCTTAATCCGTTAATACCATTGCTACTACTACAGGTCTAGGCTAGATAAGGCCCATTACTCCATAAAGTTGGTGACTTTAAGCCTTAGCATGGCTGGACAAGTCTAAATCTCATAAACTCTCATCCTTTACTCACAAGGGTCCTCATATCTCATGCATGGGGAGATCTTGACGTCCAAGATCCCATTTTTTATGAATCCAAACAACTAGAAACACCTAAATGGACATGTATGATGCTTTGGAGTTCACAAAACTCATAAAGCTTCAAGCTTGGGAAATAAAACCCTAAAAAAAGGAGCAAAACATGAACTAATCCAACAATAAGAAAGCTTTGAGCTTGATATCACTAAATGATGCACCAACCATAGAGAAACTCAGATCCAAAAGCTTGGACACCAACTCTTCTTCCTTCAAAGCTCCTTCTTCACAAAAGAATCCCACAAAATCACTCAAGAAGCCTCAAATGCTCACACAAGCTACAAGAACGGAATTTAGGGTTTGAGGGAAGTTGAAGGATGGAAATGGTGGCTGGAAATGAGGCCATCATGTTACTTAAATAGGGACGCACCACACAATTAGTATTTTCACTCTGAGCCTAAGGAGTACGCGGTGTTGTGGGCCTCTTTCGATTTTGGGCCACTTTTAGGCCTTTTAGGATTTTTTGGGGGTTTTTGGGCTTTCATAATTAGGCCTAGTAACCGAAGGGTAAAATGGTCTTTTACCCTAGGAGTCGAAATTAAAGACCTAGACTCTTGGATTTGGTATGTGAACGAATTATTAATTAGGATGTTATTTGATCATATTTAGTGCGAGATTTCTCGGATTAGCAGCCCGAGCATTTATCTGATTTTTCAGCAGTTTGGGGCGAGTCTCCTCCTAGCGTTTCGTACGTCGAAGGCACCAATGTCAACCGATGGATTATGGTTATTATTATACTAGTTGTCTACGTGACCTTGCATGTGTGTATGTATCGTATACATGTCGGGCGGGCCCGATGCCAGGCAAGGCCTGATGGGTGTGTTGGGAGGGGCCCACCATATAATACGGATAAATCTGTTCCGAGCGGGGCTATAAGTTGGGTGGGGCCCGATGGTTGTTAGGCATGGCCCATTATATGTTTGATATGTATGGTATGAGGTACTTTGGGGAACTCACTAAGCTTTGTGCTTACGGTTTTCAGTTTGTGTTTTAGGTACTTCCGCTCCGAAAGGGAAGAGCTCAGAATGATCACATCGTATACACCATGATTTTCCGCTTTATTGACTTTGATGTATTTTGGGATGTTTTATAATACACTATGATCCCCTTATGGTTTTGAGAAGCATGTTTGGTTGGTGTTTTACTTAATATAAAAACAAAATTTTTGGTTCTGAGTTTTGGACATTACAAGTTGGTACCAGAACCTTGGTCTCAGGGATTCGGGCATACTCTCAGGTGTACCTGAACTCAACCTGAGGATTTGATAAATTTTTCATAAGAATAAATGTTTATAAAAGGATTTTCCTAATAAAGAAATGGGTGCGGTGCATGGAATCGACCGAGCTTAAGTAAGTTTTCCTAAAATACCCCTACATGATTTTGTGACATGCTTTGAATTGTGAATATGTGAATCGCATGCTAGACTAGGGCTATGGATCTGCTCATGATTTGCATGATAGAATGCTAGGAGATATGCCTTTATAAGCCTATTGTATGAGCTTGTAGAATTGCATGCTAGTATTGGATCAGTTATCTGATAGGATGACATGTTTAAGTGATGCTTGATTTGGATTACTCTATGCTCGAATGCCGCTTGCTTTTTGCTTTAGAAATTTCCCATTAATATCAGCTAACTATTAAGCGAATGTGTGAAGTTGCATAAGGTTGAGATTATATAATTTTAGAGGGTTAGGTTTTACTCTATTATGCAACTCTTGTCTAAGTCCAACCGTTGTAGTTTGAGACCTTTCACTCGAAGACTTATATAGTGTCAGTAGTATGTAATTGCATCCGTGACGTGGTTAGATGGTATTAGAGGGAGTTCCTTATGCAACTGACAACGGATCGTGGTGTGATGGTAACCTAGGATAGCCTAGGATATGCTTTAGAGTAGTGAGCGTTTTGCTATGCAAGTGGGTATTTAGATTGTTAGAAAAGTAACTTGGAGTGTTTGGGAAGATTCTTGAGGAAAGTACGGATAGATGTGGAAGGTAGTATGGGCTCGTACTACTGGAAGTAGAGGATCTGTACTCGAGTAAAGGAAAGTCACGATGTAACTGGGAAGCTTGTTGGGTGTGGAATTCTCCGAGTAGATTCTCATGATTTATATGGTTTATTTTTCATTATGGTGTTCACTCGAGGGAACCCTGGTTTCGATGCGGGTGCCGGTTCTGGTGAAGGTTCGGGTTCAGGGTCTGGGGCAGGAACATAGATGATCAGATGTGGGGGTTCATTTCTTCAGAGATTACCTGCAATATTCTTGAGCAGACTTATGTGATCTTTGGTACGATCTAGGAGGGTATCATGGGGATTTTGTATGAGCACTTGGGCGATTTTCGTTCTGAGATGGTGGAGATGATGGGAGCTCGCACTTTGACTTTTCGAGAGTTTCGGGTATGTGGGGATCTAGAGTTCTTCGAGAAGAAGGAAGCGATTGTGAGTAGGCGTTGGTTAGCGGATGTTGGCAAACGCCTTCTGCACTAGCTGTTGCCCCGAAGGGGCAAAGATCAGACTTGCATACTGTCTTCTGAAGGACAAAGATTGAGACTGGTAGGAGGAGGTTGGGCACGCCTTGGGAGGCTAGGTGGTTGAGTCGATGACGAGGGAGGATTTTGTGATGTGATTTCGGGTTAAGTTTGCACCTATAATTGAGGTCCAGCGCTTGTTGAGGGAGTTTTAAGACCTTCACCAGACTACTAAGATGGTGGCAGAGATCACTTTTATGTTATGAGAGAGGGTGTTATTGGTTCCGTAGTATATGGCAGACAAAGAGATGAAGAAGGTGAGATACCATGAGATATTGAGGAGTGATATCAGGCAGTTTGTGAGCCGATAGATTGTGGGAGCCAGTGAGAGAAAGATTGATTTGGAGATGGAGAAGAAGGGGAAGTCGAATCAGGTTCATGGTCTGAGGGTTTTGGCAAGAGGCCCAAGGTTTTTTATTTGAGATCGAGAGGCCAGCAGGGTCGGGGCAGCTATGGCAAGTGTAGAAAGGCACACGATTGGGTGTGCAGGGTGGGTAGTTCTAGTTGTTTCAAGTGCAAAAAGACGGGTCAAGACGGAGGCGCCTGTTGTTCAGAGTAGGGCATTTTAGTTGATGGCTGATGAAGCTCGTGCGACACCTGATGTGGTGACAGATATGTATCTTCTCCTTATCTCTTTATATATGTTAATTTTATGTTTATATTTTGTGTTTGCTGTTAGGATCGTTCCTTATAAACAGTATCTTTGCATTGGTATTTTTTGATTCGGGCGATACCAGATCCTTTGTATCTCTCGCCCTCAACAAAAGATTTGTCGATACTCCAGGGGAGTCGGAGTATCCTTTAGAGGTTAAGATTGCGGATGATTCTCCTATGCAGGTATCAATGGTTCATCGGGGCTGTTTACTATAGTTGTTCAGTGAGCGGTATCCGATTGATTTGGTTCCTTTCCTCTGCATGAGAGCAAGGTTGTTATGGGGATGTATTGGCTAATCTCCAATGGCGAAATAATTGATTACGAGCACTAGTTGGTACATATTCAGACCCCAATTGTCGGAGAGTTTGTGATTCAGGGAAAGGGTGTTAAGCGTGGGCCGACTTTCTGTTCAGCGGCTTGGGCCAAACGCTACCTTCAACATTGATGTTATGGATTTGTTGCCTATGTGTTGGATACCCGGGAGAAGGGTAAGGCAACTGTGGATGATGTATTGATTGTTTGGGAATACCCGAATGGGTTTCCTGAGGATTTTGTTGGTGTGCCTCCGGAGAGGTAGGTGGAGTTTCAGATTGACTTGGTTCCTAGTGCGGCTCCGATAGCCAAAGCACCTTATCGATTAGCACCTCCGGAGATGCAGGATTTATCTACACAGCTGCATAAGTTGTTAGACAAAGGATTTATTCGGTCGAGTAGTTCAACATTTGGAGAGCTGATCTTGTTTGTGAAGAAAATGTTGGGTTTTGAGCATTCTAACACTCCTACGTGTACATGCAACCCTAAATACCTTGGATCTATGTTTTCTCTATTATACATGCAAATATGAACTTTCCAAGGTATTCATCCTAACTAGCATAATAACATTGATTCATATGAATATATCAAGTTAGAATTACATACCTCTTTGATGTAGAATGTCTTCATGAAGCTTGAGTGCCTAGTGCCCCAAGTGTGACACCTCAAATGGTTCACACAACACCAAATACACTTGGAATAGATTAGAGAGAGATCTACACTTCATAAAAATCGGCTAGCCCTTTCACATATACTCTAGTGCCGATTTGGTCAACAATAAGATGCTTATATAGTTAGTGACAATATGGGTGAACCCTAATTGTCATGGCTTTCCATTTCCTTGGATCCATGGGTTCAAATATACCATCGAGCATCCATGGAGCATCTTATGGGTTTTAGCCCAACTTGACAATTCGTGAAGCAATAGCCCACTATACAAGTATGGATGATTTACACAATCAACCCATATATTTAATTAGTCTTCTTTTGATCACTTAATTAATCCTAGATTAAATGTTGATCAATACTAATTAAATAATCTTATTAATATATTAGAACTTATAACATATTAACAAACCTTAAGTGTTAATTCTCTCATTATAGTCTATCCAAATGCATGATGCCATGCAATCCAAATGGACCATGCCGGGTCGGGTCAAGTCTTGCCAATTATAGTTATGGACTTAGACATTAATCCAACAGTCTCCCACTTGGATAATTCTAAAACTATTATTGCAGGTATGACTTCAAGAACCGACTGGTAATCGTAGCTCTCAAAAGCTTCTGTCGAACCTCTGACCTTGCCGATGATCTCTGACCTTTGTCAATTACTTGTCCATTATATAAGGGATCATATATTCCTCTATTCTAGATATCATATAGATTGAGACATGGATTATAATCATTCTCTCTATCCATTTGTTGTTTCCCGATTTCTGATTTATGACGACTGACTAATTGAACAAATCAAATCAGTCCAGACCTGGCTGAGCACTTATATTTGTCATCACCAAATCGTCGAGGGGCCCACAGATATCGCTTTTATCCCGAAGGTAAAAGGAATGGATAAACTTTGACTCATATGGATTGTTCTACTACTTGTTGAATCATACACAAAGACACGTTTTATAACATCGAGTTACCAATGCGTTTTCGTGCAATCAATGTATAACAAACTCATAGTAACAACTCATATCTCTAGGTTTGAAGAATATAAGATATTATCGTCTCATGATCACTCGTGATAAAATCCATGAAGTGGTTGCAATGAGTGTAGGTTGAATCCAATACTCAGAACTTTTGAGCACTCATGATTGTTGTAGCACCACCTTGTCCAACATCTTAGACCTCTACAAGCCCAGCCCATGACAGTCTTGATTCATATCTACTTCCAACATATGACCGACTGTGGATGGTTTGAATAACTTAGTCAATCAGGAAGAACGACCTAGTTATTCTGGAAGTCAAAACATGCAAAATGAAACACAAGAATAATTGAATCCAATATGGTCTCAGAACTTATGAATATAAATAAAACACCTTTTATTTATCACCATATGATTACACATTATTCATTTCATACTGTTTCAGCTATCAACTTTATTCTTGAATTTAAAAAAATAGTAGTCCCATGCTCCAAGCATGTCCACTATGTTTTCTAAACACTAGTCATGCCACACACCAAGTATGCATACTATGTTTGTCTATGATCTTTACTTTGCGAAATAGACCAATTGAAAATAACTCCAATGATTCTCATTTCACAGTCCTAAATCCTTACTGCAAATGCAAGAATTCCAAATTCATGCCATTTACTGAAATCTGTTAGATTCTAAACTTATATGCATTGATCCTCTTGTAATGATTATGCACAAAGTCACAAAGACTTGACAACAAACATTACAGAGCATTCCAAAGGAGATCAACTCCATGGAACCGAAGTCTCATATTCAAAGTTCGTTGCCTTTGAACATTCTTCTTGCATTAAGTTTCCTAATCTTACACAGATAACTTCCACGTTCCCATATTCCCATTTTGACTATCACTTCTGAACAAGAGTTGCCTCTTTTCAGAATATGTCAATATGGTCCTTCTAAAATTAACACCATACTTCCAACTGTCCCTAAGCAACCAATCTTTGGTAAACCTTAGATTGTCCTCGACAATTGCTTAATCCTTTTAGTCATATCCAGTTCTAGAACTTTTTCCTTCTTAATGCCCCAGGCATTTGGAAAATTTTAGAAAGGATGAATATAGCACATGTAATCGATCCTATATCCGAAGCATATGGGACACGATTCATGATGTCTCACATAAAGACTAAACCAGTCTTTCGATATAATATTTCCATTTCAATTTGCCAAGTACTCATAATTCAGATTATGAAAAGGGATGTCGTAATCATAATCGAATTTTAGAACGCAAATTATAGACCCATATATAGAATTTCCTTAGGTTAAGCCATTCCAACATGAAATTCATATAGATATATCCTCGACTAAATACGATTAAAACCTCAATCTAAGCTTTTAGATTTAAGATGAAGTATAATTTCCTCTCCCTTAATTATAGAAAAACAACTTTTCCTAATTGAAACCTTTTGTTTTCTATAACTAACATTGCTAACTTGCAACCTTTATCATAATTATCATGCTCCCACTAACATGATGATTATTAGCATAACACTTATGCTCCCACTAGCTTTGACATGTATTCTGAAATCAGCCGAACTTCTAGAAAAAACAATACTTTATCTACTTTCTTACCAAAGTTCAGATTTCTGATACTAGATTGATTTGATAAAACTTTATCAATATCATACACCTTATCTTAGATAGCTCACAGGTGTGTCTAAATAACTTTAAGAACTATGAAAAAGGATGTCGTAATCATAGTCTTGATTGTTTAGAGCTTTGCCACTTCTCGCAAGTCCATGTTAGTGTGCCAGTTAGCCACACATGCTCCACTAACGACTTTGAGAATGAAAATATCACAATTGCTATCTAGCTAAAATCTACTTAGTGAAAGTGTTTCCTCACCATCATTTTCATGAATCGGAGAGAAACCTTATGACACTTAGATTTAATGGTGTATGTGTTTTTATCCATGTGAATTTTCAAAACCATAGTCACAAGACAAGGATAATGACAACTCCAAACTCATATGGACTGAACTCAATCTTAATTTTTTGCCAACTGGCAGCTCAAGGACCTGCCATTACTTCCAAGTTGTTGTGCAACCAATTGTGAACTCTAAGAACTCATATGCAAAACCAACTTTAATTGGAATGGGCATAGAATATGTCAACACGATAGGTTATACACCTCACGTCGTGTGCTAGTGTTTAACTCCAAGTTTTTATTCTTGATTAGATCTTGAAATTCTTTTCAGGATCTTTAAGACACCCACTGTCCTCTTAACATATAAGACTATCTTGTCAGATATTCAAGATATAGTGTGGATTCTAATCAAGACAAACACTTCACACAATTGGCCTTAGTTGATCTTTGTTTTATCCAAAACATCACAACTTACCAATTTCAAATGTACAAGAGTAGAAAACTTTTACTCTTACATTTGACAAGTGATTTAAACCTTCTTTAAGACATGTCACTCAAGTTACAATCTTAGAGTGTAACTCTAAGAATTGTTTTTGGAACGAAGCATGAATCATCTTCTTGATTTAACCACTTCAACAATTTATAACTCCTCTTCTTAACTATCAGAATGCACTTAGAGGATGAATTGTGATAAGGTCTCAAAATCATTAAGATGGTCTTAAAACATGATACTAAAGCACTCTCCCATCTTTTCAGATTTGAGAAACTTTTATCTTTCTACCTAATTTGATTCTTCTTATTCGTTCTGTCATACATTGAAACTTTTCCAATGTCTCAGAATTATACTTAAGCTTGTAAGTATAATCATATTTACTAAACCTTAGTAAATCATGACGAATAGTCTTATCCATCTTTTGTGGTGGACTTAATCAGTGCACAAGAATATGTACTCGATCCCTTAGTCCTCTACTTGACTCACACATCTATGTGAACAAGTAATTAGTCTTAATTTTCCAATGATTGAAAGCTCTCATTCATCATGCTATACAACTTGCATGATTCCAAGTTTCTATCCAACTGAAACTTGGGTGATGAGAATCTTTCCTTATTTGGTAAATTTATACACTACCACAAATGGAAGAATCAAATTCATATTTCCACTCTTGCTCTTAATGGAATCTTATAAGCAACAAAAATTTTCACAAATGCCATTGTAAGAATATTTTAAAATAAATAAAATCAAAATTTTTTCTTTTATTTTAAAAACTTTGCAGAAAAAACTATCGTTACAGTGCAGAAGCACATGAAAACTATGTTGTTATCTATTCCTAAGCAATATATCATAACTCCTAAGAAGTAGCTCAAGAATCCGATCTTCAAACTATGCGATAGAAATCCATCTACGCCATCAGATTCAACATATCTTTCTTTAAGTTTCTTCACTTTTTCTTTGATTCTTAACCACCAACATGTGACCCAGTCACATCATGTAATAAGAATCTCCAAGTAGTAACTTAATAGAGTTAGACAATGGACTTTACCTGAAGTAGAGTCAAACTTATTGACTTTAACATCCTTAAGTAAATTTGGCAGCTTCACAACCAATGCCCCTTTCTTTGGCAATGGACCCTTGATAATGGGACTATCTCAGACTTAGCCTCTCTCTTTACCATTTGGTCAACCGAGTTGACTATGGACGATCCCTTTCCATTGGGAAGAGAATGCTTTTTTTGGATTTCCAGTGTCATCATTGTCAATGTCCATAAAGTTTTAGGAAGTTGATCTTAGCAAATAGATAAGATCATTAAGGGTCTTGTCATAGTCTGTTTCATAGGAGTCCCAATGGAACTCATTATGTGACTTAGAAAGTGATTGAACCACCAACTTTCTCAAGACTTTGACACCCAACTCTCCCAGCTTGTCAATTTGTGACTACATCTCCAAGATGTGATCACACATAGACCTTTGCTTGCCAATAGGGCTTGAGTGACCTTAAACTTTTCAGGAACTTGTGGGTTAGGGAGAATAATTGGAGGAGGTGAAAGAAGTATGATTTCCATGGTACATCATCTTCATTTAGGAAAGCTTGTTTCAAGAGATTTGGGAAGATCATAAATGTCTAAACCATACATCTTTTCGGAGATAATCAAGATAGTTGATTTAAAGTCCTTAATATAACACCCAATATGAAATATTAAGGCTAGGACCCAACACAATACTTTTATAACTTGGAAGAGGTATGTCGTAATCCAAGCTATAAAATATTTGAAGGTATGTGAATGACGATTCACTAATTTCCACCAAGATAAACGAAATGTATTATTAGGTTTTAATTGGTTTTGAAACTCCTAGATTCTTTTGAGATTCATTGAACTTTTCAATGGCATGTTTCAATCTCGAGTGTGCCCTTCAGGTTTTGTAACTGGGATGTCGAGGATCACAAAACAAGGTGTGAAGTAACCATGCAAATTACTTGGTACTCATAAGTGTTTACCCCTCAATCGATGTGTCAGTTAACCACACACGCTCCATCGATACTATGATAAACATTAAGTTACCCTTTGCCTACCTTGTTAAATACGAGTTAGTGTGCCGGTTAACCACACACGCTCCACTAACGGCTTAAACAAAGTGCAAAGTGTAATTTCATAGATTAGCACCTTATTAACTTTTTCCTAAGTAACTAAGATTGGGTATTAATAAGAGTTTAGTTACTTAGTATTTATTACTAATACTTTTAATGATGGGAGAATTATAGTCCTTGTCCTACCCGTTCGGCTAACAACCCTCTACCAGTCAAGGAAGTGGTGGGTGAGAGTGGACACCCATTAAACTGCCATTTTATAGGCAGTAACCTTATACCCCCTTATAGACCGACTTCATGAATGAGGCCTACTAACGGTAAGACTGACTTGCTCTTATATATATATATATATATATATATATATATATATATATATATATATATATATATAAACTTATAATATTATAAAGTATAAGGGTTGAATTTTAACTTTTAAAGTTCTAAGGACTTAACTTGGAATTAAATTAATCATAAGAGAAAACTTTTAAAATTCCAAAACTTGAGGGCAAGTTTTGAAAATATTCAAAAATAATTAATTCCATAACTTATGTGTTTAAAGTAGTTTTAATTAAAAAACTCTTCACGTTTCATAACTTGAGGACAAGGTATGGAAGACTTTAAACTAATAAAAGAATGTAAATTTTCTTTATTTTGTAACTTATGGAATTAATTAAGGCTACACATTTTATTACTTAATGAAGTGACTCTTGAACCTCCATAACTTGAGGACAAGTTATTGAGTCATAAAACCATTTAATGAGAACAAGAATCTTCATTTTGTAACCTTTGCCATCTTTTATGAGTTTTAAGAAACTTTAATGTGACTTTTCATGTGACTTGAGAACAAGTTACACAAACACATTTTAGAATCATCTCTTAGATTAAAATGGATTGAAAACATATAATCAATTAACTTATCTATTAATCTAAGCAACTCATATGAACAAAGATAATTCACATCAAACTTTTTCATGTAATTAGCATAACTCTTAAACTAATACAAAACATGAATCTATTGACAATTATCTTTGAAATTGGATTAGCATGAACATTACCATATCAAAAACAAGTTTATAAGGTCAAAAACGACTTAGGGTAATGTTCCTAGTCCAATTCCAGCCAAGAAACACGAAAGAAAGCTGTCAGGGGCCAAAAATCATCGAGTTCTATAGATAACTCGTCGAGTTCATGCAATCATGAACTCGTCGAGTTTAATGAAGAAACTCATCGAGTTTTCGGTCTGGACAGCTTCTTGGCTTTGAAAAAGGTGTTTGCATCAAGTATAAGAGAAAGCAAACCTAGACTCTGATACCAATGTTGGGTTTTGAGTATTTTAACACTCACAAGTGTACATGCAACCCTAAATACCTTGGATCTATGTTTTCTCTATTATACATGCAAATATGAACTTTCTAAGGTATTCATCCTAACTAGCATAATAACATTGATTCATATGAATATATCATGTTAGAATTACATACCTCTTTGATGTAGAATGTCTTCATGAAGCTTGGGTGCCTAGTGCCCCAAGTGTGACACCTCAAATGGTTCACACAACACCAAATACAATTGGAATAGATTAGAGAGAAATCTACACTTCATAAAAATCGGCTAGCCCTTTCACAAATACACTAGTTCCGATTTTGTCAACAATAAGATGCTTATATAGTTAGTGACAATTTGGGTGAACCCTAATTGTCATGGCTTTCCATTTCCTTGGATCCATGGGTTCAAATATACCATGGAGCATCTTATGGGTTTTAGCCCAACTTGACAATCCATGAAGCAATAGCCCACTATACAAGTATGGATGATTTACACAATCAACCCATATATTTAATTAGTCTTCTTTTGATCACTTAATTAATCCTAGATTAAATCTTGATCAATACTAATTAAATAATCTTATTAATATATTAGAACTTATAATATATTAACAAACCTTAAGTGTTATTTCTCTCATTATAGTCTATCCAAACGCATGATTCCATGCAACCCAAATGGACCATGCCGAGTCGGGTCAAGTCTTACCAATTATAGTTATGGACTTAGACATTAATCCAACAGAAGAATTATGGATCGCATCGGATGTGTATCGATTACTGAGAGCTAAATAAGCTAACAGTGAAGAACCGTTATCCGCTCCCGAGGATTGACGATTTATTTGACCAACTTCAAGGTGCATCTTGGTTCTCCAAGATTGATCTGCGTTCTGGTTATCATCATATGAGGGTTAGAGATGAGGATATGCAAAAGTCGGCCTTTCGGACTCGTTATGGTCATTACGAGTTCGTGGTGATGGCCTTTGGGCTCACCAATGCTCCAGCTATATTCATGGATCGCATGAATCGCGTTTGCAGACCTATGTTGGATCGGTATGTGATTGTGTTTACTGATGACATCCATGTCTATTCCAAGACCCAAGAGCAGCACGCGGAGCATTTGAGGGAGGTATTGGAGACTTTGAGGAGGGATAAGTTGTACTCGAAGTTATCCAAATGCGAGTTCTAGTTGCGCGAGGTGCAGTTTCTAGGGAACCTTGTCAAACATAATGATATTTTGGTTGATTCGGCCAAGGTCGAGGCTGTGATGAGGTGGGAAGATCCGAGGTCTCCATTTGAGATTCAGAGTTTCCTGGGATTGTTAGGTTACTATCGGAGATTCATTCAAGATTTCTCCAAAATAGCGGTTCCTTTGACCCGGTTGACGAAGAAGACCATCACGTTTCATGGGGGTCTGAGCAGCATGTAACTTTTAAGACTCTGAGGCAGCGATTATGCAAGGCTCTAATTCTGACCCAGTCAGAGGATGTTGAGGATTTTGTGGTATACTGTGATGCGTCAATCACAGGTTTTGGGAGCAGCGTTGATGCAGCGGGGTTGTGTTATTTCTTATACTTTGAGCCACCTGAAGCCTCATGAGGAGAATTACCCTACATATGATTTAGATCAGGAGGTTGTGATGTTTTCCCTTAATATTTTGCGACAGTACCACTATGGGTCCGCTGTACTTCTTCACGGTCACAAGAGCCTGAGATATTTTATGGATCAGCCGAATCTGAACATGAGGTGACGTAGGTGGTTGGATATGGTGAAGGATTATGATTGTGAGATCCTTTATCACCCGGGGAAGGCCAACTTGGTGGCTAATGCTCTCAGTCGTAAGGCAGGCATGGCTTCGATCAGGGATATCTGTCTGAGGATGGTTATTATTTCGCTATTGTTTGACATGATCAAAAAGGCTCAGGTGGAGGGATTGAAAAAGGATAATTGGAAGGTTGAGTGAATCAGAGGACATATTCGTTTATTTGTCAAGGATAGTCGGGGGTTGTTGACTCATTGTGGCAGAGTTTGGGTTCCGTTTACTGGTGGGTGAGACATATGGTTCTAGAAGAGGCCCAGAAGTCCAAGTTTTTGATTCATCAAGGAGCCACGAAGATGTATTGGAATCTGAGACTAAGTTATTGGTGGAGCTGTATAAAGTGGGAGATATCTTGGTTTGTGGAGCGGTGCTTGACTTGCAGAAAATTCAAGGCCGAACATCAGAGGCCCCACGTCAAGATGCAACCATTACCCATTTCTGTGTGGAAATAAGAAGATAATACTATGGATTTCATCACCAAATTGCCTCAGATGGCATGTAGAGTGGATTCGATGTTGGTCATCGTTGATAGATTAACCAAGAGCGCGCATTTTATTTCAATTCAGAAAGGTATCTCGGCGGAGAAGCTGGCATATATCTACATTCGTGAGATTGTGGCACGACATGGTGTGTCGGTTTCAATAGTTTCTAATAGGTATGTTCGGTCTACTTCCAGGTTCTGAAAGAGATTCCATGAGGAGTTAGGGACTCATCTGCACTTTAGCACAACTTTCCAGCCGCAGACTGACAGTCAGAGTAAGCGGACTACCAGACATTGGAGGACATGCTGCGGGAATGTGTACTGGATTTTGGCGGGAGTTGGGACATGTATCTTCCTTTGGCAGAATTTCCACATAACAACAATTATCACACCATCTTTGATCGAACTTCTTTTGAGAATATCTATGGGAGGAAGTGAAGGACCCCGATATGTTATGGTGTGGTCGGTCAGCGAGTTATGGGGAGTAGTGAGGTGGTACTCAAGACTACTGACTTGATTCAGCAGGTTCAGGATAGACTTCAGACAACACAGATTCGGCAAAAGAGTTATGCCAACAATTGCCGATCAGATCTAGAGTTCTAGGCTGGGGATATGGTTCTCCTGAAGGTGTCACCTTGGAAAGGTTTCATCTGAATCAAGAAGATTGGCAAGTTGGGCCCTAGGTATATCGGTCGTTTAAGGGTTTTGGCCTGGGTGGGCAGGGTTGCTTATTACTTGGATCTTCCCGAGGAGCTTAATCAGATCCATAACATGTTTCTTGTCTCTCAGCTACGAAAATGTTTGGTTGATGATTCTACATTGGTTCCATTGGAGGATATTTAGGTGGATAATCACCTAAATTATATCGAGAGACCAATTTCCATCCTTGACAGGAAGACGAAGGCTCTACGGAACAAGTCAGTAGATCTGGTAAAGGTGTAGTGGCAGCACTGCAAGGGTTCAAAATGGACATGGGAGACTGAGGAGGAGATGAGGGAGCATTACCCAGAGTTATTTGCGGCAGCACACTTCGAGGACGAAATCTAATTTAAGTGGGGGAGAATTGTAACATCTACATTCAGGTATTTTTTTTCCCTTTTGCCCTTAATTTGAAAACTATTGCATTTTGGTCCCTAGCCGAGTACGTTAGGCGTATGCTAGAGTACGTTGGGCGTACTGGCTCGATGGAATGGTCGCAGAGGCATCCACATACGTTGGGCATATGGTTATCATGGTCAAACCCTGATTTTTAGGGTTTGTGCCCTATTTAAACACCTTAAGTTGCTCTTGGAACTTTATAGGACTAGCCTCCACCTCTCCAAACCCTAAGAATGAAACCCTAATTTCCATTTGAGTGTTTTGAGCTTGGAAGTGACATTTAAGGGTGTTTTTGGCAATCTTGAAGGAAGAAAAGCTCTTGGAAGTTGCATTGGTGTAGTTGAAGCTTGTGGATCCAGAACCATCACCATTTTGGCAAGCTTTTTGAGGTATAAAGCTTCCACCTTGATAACTCCATTTGCTAGATCTATTTTAGGGCTTTGTTTTGGTATATCTTGGCCCCCATGAGTCCTCCTTGTGAGTTTGAGCTAATGCTAGATCTTATCCTCTCTGATGTTCCTTATGCATAAAAATACTATCTTGATGTGTTATATTGGACCATGTATGAGTCAAGGCTCTTATTATAGGTCTTAATGGAAAAAATGAGTAGTGGGTCCCATTAAGCCATGTAATTTGGTAAAGTTACCAACTTTATGGATTGAGACATAATTTAGTAATATATCTGAGGTTTGGACGTCAAGGTCTTAAGGGATTAAGACCCCATGTTAGCTTTTGGGACTCTTGCCAGTATGTCGGGCATACTCCTTAGTACACTACGCGTACTAGGTCAGCAACCCGTTTTTGGGTCAACGCACGTACGTGGGGCGTACAGCCGGGTACGCGGTGATGATGGTCTCTTTCAATTTTGGCCACTTTTGGGCCTTTTGGGCTATATTGGGGTTTTTGGGCTTTCATATTTAGTCCCAATAAGGTAAGGGTAAAATGGTCTTTTACTGTAACATCTCGAAAATCACAACCAATTTAAACTTTTCAAATCAATCCATTTACTAATAAAAGTGTTTACAAAACCATTGTTTTCAAAGCATTGTTCAAAACAGAGTCTCCCAAGATCAACAACTTAAAAATCTGGATGTGTACGGTCATGCCTTCACCTTCCCACAATCCTCGAAAGTACCTAAACCATAACCAAAAAATTTAAGCTAATGCTTAGTGAGCTTCCCCAAAGTACCACCACACAACATGTAATCAAACAAAGAACGGGCCACAACCTCCTGGTTGGATTACCCATGGCCCACAACCTTATGGTTGGAATGCCCCGGCTCCCAACCTTACAGTTGGAATGCCTAATACATAATGAGCCCACAACCTCCTGGTTAGTTTAACCCCGACCTGAAACCCTCCGGTTGGAATGCCCTGACCCACAACCTTACAGTTGGAATGCCCCGGTTTGTTGACTTACCCCACAAAGCAATACAGTCTCAACCCCACCTTACCATGTCGACATGCACATAACAATAACATATATCCATTAATAGATAAAACATATAACCATTTACAGACTACCAGGCAGATCTACAGGTCACTACTACATGATAACACCTATATACTAGGATACCGATCTAACTAATCTCTACAACATCATAACATACTATCATAAACAGGATATTAAATCCAATAGGCCGACCATGGTGCCTTCAACCCACAAGTATAGTGAGGAAGACTCACCTCACAATTTGAAGAAAGAGATGAATGATAAACTGCTCCAAATACCGGCTCTACAGGTCACATATTCAACAGATAAAGACCAAGACTCAACTATTGCTCAAAATACCCAAAATACCCTTAAGTCAAACTTAGTCAACCTTGGTCAAAGTCAAAGTCAAAGGGTCAAGAAAGTCAACCTAGAGTGAGTTAGCCCCATGTACTCGACTCGTACTCCCCGCATACTCGCAATCCTGATCAAGATCCTTTAGGCGTACGCCCGACGTTCGACATGTTACGCCCATCGTACGCGATGTCTTAACAACTTCATTTTGAGGTCTTATTTCCTAAAGCCACGACGTCCAAACCTTAGTATTAGTCCCAAATAGTATCTCAACCCATAAAGTTTCCAACCTTATGGTTCTACATGTCTAAATCAAGCCCAACAACAAAACCTTGACTCATCTTAACCACTAAAGCTCTTAATGGCTTGCATAAAAGAATCACATGGGCCAAGATCATATTTTTATGATTTAAGACATGGAAACACCAAAAGGATAGCATGAACGCTCTATAACTTTTCATACACAAGAAAGACCATATTTGGGGACAAAAGCTCGTATTTTCATCTTGCAAGCTAGATCCATCAACTTAATCATCAAGGTGGGAACTTTTTACCTTCTGGAGAAGGAGAATAATGCAAGACTTCCAGATCCAAGATTGCTTCTAGCTTCATAGCTTCACCACCACCTTCTTCATCCTTTAGAACAAACAAAAGCACAATCAAAGGTCTTAAAATGCAATAAAGGGAGTAGGGTTTGCAAGGAAACGTTTCAAATGATGAAGGTTGGAAATGGTGAGAGGGGATGGAACTTAAGGATCAATAAATAAGGTCCAAACCCTCAAGATTAAGGTTTCCGTCCAGAAAGAGTACACCCATCGTACTCAAAACGACATCGTTTTCCACTAAGGGACTTACGCACAGCGTACCATGCATGTACGCCCAGCATAAGTGGGCTTCTCCCAAAAATTACAACAATGCCACTACGAGCCATTTTGCAAACAGAGCTCATTCCATGGGTAAAAATGAAATATTTCTTCATACTAGGATTGAAATTGAAATTGCCTTGACATCGAGATATCATAATTATCCCCCACTTAAACTAGACTTCGTCCTTGAAGTCGATTGTCGCGAATATCTTAGGATAATTCTCCCGCATCTCAGCCTATGGCTCCCAACTCCATTCGGAACCTCTCCGATGTTACCACTAAACATTTACCAATTTCCCCTTATTTCTGAAGCGTATCACACCCTTTCAGCATGAGACCTTTAGTAATACCATATCGTCGACCTGAAATTCTAACTCTGATCGGCACCGGTCAACATTACTCTTCTTCTGACTCTGAGCCGTCTACAGTCTATGCCTGATCTGTTGAATAAGCTCCATGGTCGGAAGGACTACTTCGGTCCTTCCCATGACCTTGTGACCAACCTCTCCCCAACATATCGGGGTACGACATCTCCAACCATACAAGAGCTCAAATGGTGGGGTACCAATGTTGGAGTGATAACTCTTGTTGTAGGAGAACTCCGTAAGAGGTAGGTAGGAATCCCAACTCCCACCAAAATATATGACACTAGCCTGTAACATATCCTCAAATGCTTGGATGGTCCGCTCACTCTGACCGTCGGTCTGCGGATGATAAGCAATGCTGGAATGTAGCCTCGTGCCCACTTCCTCGTGGAACATCTAACAGAATTGGGAAGTGAACCGAACATCTCAGTCTGAAACAATGGATACAGGAACCCCAAGACAAGCAACAATCTCCCGGAAATACACATCGATCAACTTTTTTGCCGAAATAGCTCTCCCGGATGGCCAAAAAATGGGCACTCTTGGTCAATCAATCCATGATGACCCATATAGCATCAAAACCCTTGGCAGTCTTTGGCAACTTGGTGATAAAATCCATGGTGATCTATTCATATATCCACTGGGAACCTCCACAGGCTGCAACTTTCCATGCGGCCTCTGGTGCTCTGCCTTGACCATCCTACAGGTCAAGCACCTCTCGACATACCAGGCTATCTCCCCCTTCATACACAGCCAGCAGTAACTCAATCTCAAATCCTTATACATCTTGGTGGCCCCAAGGTGTATAGAAAAGCAAGATTTTGAGCCTCCTCCAATACTATCTACCTGATCCCCCCAAAAACTGGAAACCAAACATGTCCACACCGGGTCAACAACCCCTAACTATCAGTGACAAACATGTCAATTTCGCCTCTGATCCTCTCATGTTTCCAGTTCTCCTTCTTAACTCTCTCTTCCTAAGCCCCTCTAATCAAATCTATAAGTGGATAATCAACATGTATCCTTATACACATCTCTTCAACTAAAGATCCAGTCGACTTGCGGCTCAAGTCATCCGCTACCATATTCACCTTACCCGGATGGTAAAGGATCTCACTGTCATAATCCTTGAACACGTCCAGCCACCTGCACTGCCTCTGTTGGATTAGGTGTATAAGCCCATAACTATAATTGGTATGTACTTGACCCCATAGTAGCATGGTCCTTTTGGGTTGCCTTCACCGAAGCAATTTGATAGGATGGATATTTGAGAAAGCGGTTATTTGTGATTTATTAATATATATTATATAAATAATATATCAATTGAGAAATCATATTATTTAATTGGTATTGATCAAGAATTAATTTGGAATTAATTTAATGATCAAAAGAGACTGAATAAATTTACGGGGATTGATTAAGTAATTCAGTAATACTTATAGTTTGGGCTAATGATCCAAGTTGATTAGGGATGGACTAAACCTATATGAGAGTCCATGAAGGTGTAGTCCAAAGGGCCTACCGAATGTGAAGAGTCATGGTGAATTAGGGTTTACATGTAAGAAACCCTAGGAATTCCACACTATAAAAGTAACCCCTAGCATCCCTAAAATCAGCCATATGAATACCAAGGTGAAACCCTAGCCGATTTTTCCTTCCTAATCTCTCTCTAATAAGCCTCCTTTTTCTTTTGGTGTTTGTGACTCATTTGAGGTATCACACTTGAGGTACTAAGCTCTTAAAATGCCAAGAACTACAAGCTACAACTAAGAGGTATTCATCTAACTAGTTTTTATGTTGTATATCTCTAGTTGCATGCTAGTTAGGGTATATGCTTTGGATAAAATGAAATTGCATGTATAAATTGAGAAAACTTAGATCCAAAGCATTAGGGTTATATCTGCACCATATGATTGTTATAGTGCTCAAAACCCATCATCCTCTTGTTCAGGTTCGTCTGTTCCATAAGGTACCGCAAACTCTTGTGATCCTTGTAAACTGTAAAACGGTCCCCATAAAGATAATGTCTCCAAATCTTGAGGTCAATCACCACTTCCCCAAGTCCAGGTCATGGGTAGGATATCGCGCCTCATGCGGCTTTAGTTGACGCGAAGCATAAGCAATCACATTGTGTTGGAAGTTTTTTTTTTTGGAAAATTACAAAAGGATTGTTTATATGCTTCATAGCAAGGAGTTGAGCGAATCTCAAATGGTCCTTTGTTCTAATCATGAAAATAATAGGATGATTTGATTCCCATATGCTTCAATATATAGTATCGATCAATGCTATGAATTGTGCTTATTCTGATGTCTTAGATGTTTTGAGCATCGTGAGATTGGATCAGAAATTGGCATGACTGAATCGCTAGACAACTGTCAAGAACATTTTGAGTTATTCAAAGATACCAAGGTATGGTTGCTTGTAAACAGTAGAGAACATGATTGAGAAAAGTTATAATGACATGAATTTTAGAGATGTTTTTGAGTCATAGTCTAAATGGATATTCGTTTTGAGTTATAACATGAAAAGTTTCATATAGGAGATTGTGGTAGATTCGACAATGTGGGTAACACCATATTTGTGCAAGTGAAGTACCTAAGGAGTGTACCTGGACTGGAAAACTTCATAGTTGACCTTAGATTTGTTTTGAGTAACAATTTTTCATTAGAAATGTTTTGTGAAAGTGCAGTCATATTGACTGAGGATTCATAATATCACAGAAGGTCAATGCATAAAAGGAGGAAATTCCACTACATTCAATAAAACGTTGAGGATGAAGATCTATTTGTGAAGTGAATATTTTTTCAATGATTCGTTCACAATAGTGATGACTGTAACGCCTGCAGATTCGGTTTAGTCAATTTAGAGACAATAAGCATCAAAAACGAGTTTTTGATGGAAGATTATTTAGAAGGATTAATCTTAACCAAGTTGTATTATATGTTACAAGGTTTCCGTACATATAAAGAACGCCAAAAAGTGAATTTACAGGAGCATAAAAAGTGAATTTACGGTAGAGCGATTTTTAGCCTTAGCAATCTAAACGAAAGTCGTAGAATATGTTCAACCGAGAGCGTCCATAAAAAGAACGCCCAAATCTGACTTCGTATGAGGAAGTTATGAATTTTCTAACATTTGGCTTAGCAGTGCACAACCCGAAATTTGAATTTTAGATCGAGCGATTTTTGGCCAACTCGAACTAAATGAGAATTGAATATCTCATTAATAGGGATTTTAAGTATTGGTTAAACTCGTGCTTGGAGATTACTTCGTTGATTCAATCACGAGTAATTCTAAGACGATAATATCTTTTATTCTTCAAACAGAGATATATAAATCAGTTGTGCATTGGTTTAATCCAACACATATCGTAAATGGGTGTTATAAAGCGTAATTCCATGCATGATTTGGTGAGTAAAATGTATGATTATATAGTAAAAGTTTATTCGTTCATTTTGCCTTAACAGGAAAAGCGATATCTTTGGGATCGTTGATGATTTGTTGTCGACATCTGAAGTGCCTGGTCGGGCCCGGACTAAATTGATGTGTTTAATTAGTAGCTTGAATTCAGTCGTCATAAATCGGGAAATCGAGAAACAAAATCTTGGACTATGATATTGATTCTAATTTATGTCTTATGTCCATACGATATCTTATAGATCGAAGGAATATCTGATCACTTATCTTAATACCAATGTCTATTTAGAGTTTGTTAGTGTCGTTGGAAAACACTTTTTACTGGTTATTCGGAGTTGTACTTGCAATATAGTGACTTATCCAAGTGGGAGACTATTGGATTAAGATGTATAAGGTCCTAACCAAATTGGTATAATGTTGATGAATAAAAGTAAAGTCCTTTGGATTGCCCTTATAACCAGGAAATGACTTGGATTGATCAAAATGAAATAGATAAAATGATTTATTAATATATTATATGATTAATATATTAATTAGAAATCATTAATAAATGATGTATTAACTCATTATATGAATAATAAATTAATTAGAAATAGATGGAGTTAGTTAATCGTTAATGATATTTAATCTAGAATTAATTTAGGATTAATTAGAATTAATTAAAGGTGCAATGATGAATTGTAATTGTTCAGTAGTTGAACAAAAGAGGCAATTCTAGAACCTCCATGAGTATGGACGCTTTTAAGGCGATTTTAAGGGTTTCTGGAAGGCTCTTGGTAGCTGGTAAGGAAATGATTTGAATAAGGATTAAATCTATTATTTAATTATTCAAATCCAGATTTATCTACAAGTTACCTAGACTATAGATAGGATCCTTAGGCATCTAATTTTCATGGCTTCTCATACCTAGAAGGTGGAGAACGAAAATTCTCTATTCTCTCCCCTCTCTCCTTCAATCATAGGGTTTCTTGAGTTTTGGGTGTGAACCATTAGAGGCGACCATGCTGTTGGAGTTAGTTTTTCAAGGAGACTACAAAGGGAATTTGATTAGCTTGTTTCGAATCAAACAAGAGGTATGTGGTTCTATTAATAAATTTGATTCCTTGGGTTTATAGTTTTTGTTTCATAAGTATGTTGCTATTAAATGAGAAAAGACATAAATCCATCTAGGTTTCATGTACCATTAAGAGTTAAGTGAAATTCAGCATGTACAATGTAATTGTAACCTAAAAACCCCGAATAACTTTTCTGTTCAAAAGAAAAAATTTAGGACTTTATCAAAAAAAATCCCAAAATAATGAGACTTTCTGAATAAACCCTTATATGTATTGATAAAAACAAAACATGTTTCAGTAACTCATTTCATTTTTTTGAACCAACCATATAGGACTGTCACACCCCCGAACCAGACGGCGGGAACATCCGGGGGATCGTTTGACTAACAATTGAATAATCAACACAATGAATATACATGAAACATAACACATTCATCACCAACATTACACAATACAACCAGCGTTGTTCACATCAAGTACATTGTTAAAATACATAAATTCTAATTGTTCAAAGTACGATAATGGTGTTACATAAACAAAACCAAACACACTTGCATATCTTCCAGCTTAACGATTACCTGAGAATACAAGTTATTTTGAAAACGGTCAACATATATAATGTTGGTGAGTTCATAAGTATATTTGAGTAAAAGTCTTTGTATCTTTCATAAAAACCCAGAAAATCTGATATTTTCTGTAACATGTCAAAAAAATGATGTAAAAATCAAGTATAAATGCATGTGTGAATTTAATAGTTAAAAACTTGTATGAGTGTAGTTTAGGTTCACTGTATTTTGAATGAATGATAAGTGTATATGAATAATATATTTTCTGTTTTAATACATCGTTTAGGTTTTTGTATCGCTAGATAAGTCGTTTTGCATTGACACAATTAAAGAATTTATCTTCAAAAGGCTAATCTTTTGGTATCGAATCCCTATATGAGTCGTTATAACCATGCATGATAATGACTAGGTCGCCCGTCTTGGAATTTTTCCAAATGCCGGTCTTGCTAAGGATGTTGTCGCCCTAGACTGGCCTAGTCTAGCTGTAGCGAGCAGCTAAGGCGTGGGGGGTCACCCTGTATAGATCTATACACAAACTCCCGCTTTCCATCCAGGAACTCTGATTATAACTACAGGCTACGATTGTACACTCAGTGGTGCCAACCGACATGTCTCACTAGATTCTCAACTCCTTTTTCGCACTATGTTTAATGTTTACACATATGGTGTAGGTTTTGGATTCAAAAGGTACATCTTTATATAAGTATAAGACGTTAAGTGATTATGCAACGGTATAGTTTTGATCACAAGCACATGAATTCCATTCCAAGCCCAATTAGCATGTAAACGGACCACGAAGTCCCAATAACATGTAAGAAGGTAACTTGGGCCCAATAGACATGTATATGGGCCACAAAAGCCCAATAAACCTATAGTCCATAATTTAGGCTCAAATTAACATGTAAGTGGGTCACATGGCCCACTAAACACGTCATGGAACACATTGGGTTCAATATACACTTAGTTGGGCTTTTGTCCCAAATGTATAAAAACTTACGGTTTTAGCCCAAAAAGTTATATTTTCACATTTAGAACCCTGTTTTGCAGAAAAGTGCATTTTTAGCCCTTTATTTGTAAAAGTTTACATTTTCGGCCCAATTTTGGAAAGTTATACATTTTTGTCCATTTTGAAAATAAATGTTATTTTCACCTCCAAATTTGGTTTATTTACATTCAAGACTCCAACTTTGGCCAAATAACATTTTAAACCTTAAAACTTCATGTTTTTCACAAATTGGTCCCAAAGGCCGTGAGGCCCAAAAGTTTGGCCCAATAAGCTTAAATTTGCATTTTTGACCCTTGTAAAAGTATATTTAGCATAAAAATATCTTTTTATACATATAGGACCTGTTTGGCCCCCTTTAAAACATAATTTTTGCTTTTTACCTTTATCTTTTGTTTTCTTGACAATTTTGACCCTTAACAAGATTTTTGTTGAATTCTTTTGTATCTTAAACATGTGTTCTTCTTTGGCTTGGTAATATGATATGTATAATGTAATAGTTCATAGATCCTTGCTAGATAATACTTAAATTTCGAGATTTGCTAAGATCTAACCCATTATTACCAAATAAAACAAGTATTCACAGAAAACATGCATATAACACATAGATCTATACATTTTACTTGTATTCTCACCCAAAAATCTTATGAAAACCGAAAAAAGGGGGTATGAACTCAACTTTGCTTGATGTTTCGGTTTTTGGAAGAAGAAGTGGAAATATGAAGTGATTTTCGGCCCTAGCAACTCCCTTGATTAGATCTTGAACTTAAGAAGGTTTCTAGGAGTATGATCACCAAAAACTTTGTTTAAAAGAGTGATCTATCATGAAGATGGAATTATAAAGCATGTATGTATAAAGGCTTACCAAAAATGATGATTATCTTGTGAAAATCCTCTTGAAACCTAAGCAAAATATTGAGAACTTTGGAGGAAGAAGATGGATGATCCTTGAGAGAATGGAGGGTATTGGTGTAGTGTGGGTGTTGTATTCGACCGAGAAGAAGAAGATAGGGGAGAGAGAGAGAGGTGAGGTGACAAGCATGGATGCATGGGAGGTCTTCAACTTGATATATGTTGGATAGTATGGAGGTGGCACTCCAAAGTCAACCCCCCCCCCTCTTAAATCTTATCTTTTTTTTATACATGGGCCGATATTTTTGGGCCAAGAAGAAAAGTTGGAGAAGATTGGACCCATTAACTTTAGCTAGGATATTTGGATCCTAAACATTAAATTTTAGGCCCATTGGGCTCTTGGAAGCATTCACGGCCCAATTAGAGTAAAAGAATGGGCTTATGGCTCACTAAGGTTAATTGGATTAGTTATGGCCCAATAAGGCCCATTAGGGTTAGAATGAATCATTCTAGACCCAAGTGGTCCAAAATGTTTTAGATTTATGAATTGGGTCCAATTAGGATCCAATTAGGGCTTCTAAGTCCAATGAGGTTGAATTGGGTACTTATTGGTCCATTAGGCCTAATAAGGAACTCCTAGTCCAATATGGACTTAAACCATCGATCTTAGGGCTTCAGACTCTTTGATGAACATGAATGGTGAATCTAAAGGTGCATTGAGTGAGATTTACTTAGAATATAAGTTTTACAATAGTTGAATGGTTACGCAAGAATAGAATTTCCTAGCTAAAATGCCAGTTGTGACATCATCCCCCGGTTAGAGGGAATTTCGTCCCGAAATTCTTTTGAAAACTAGGATTGCGAAGGAAAGAATAGGTGAGGGTACTTATGCTTCATTTGTTCTTCACGTTCCCATGTGAACTCCGATCCATGTTTTGTACTCCATCGAACTTTCACGATCGAGATGCGACTTTGCTTTGTATGCTTCACCTCCCTATCCATAATCTCGACTGGTTCTTCGATGAACATGAGATTCTCATTTATCTCAATCTCTTCCAAAGGGACGACAAGGGTTTCATCTGATAGACACTTCTTCAGGTTTGAGACGTGGAACACTGGGTGCACGTTGCTGAGCTCGGCGGGTAGCTGCAGCTTGTATGCCACTGGACCAATCCCCACAAGAATCTCGAATGGTCCAATGTACCACGGGTTCAATTTTCCTCTTTTCCCAAATCGAATCATTCCTTTCCATGGAGAGACCTTTAATAAAACACGATCAAGTTCATTACTTTGCTCATTTCATTATGTTGTCTAGAACTTGGTCATTCTATTTTATAACACCAAATAAAACATAAAGGTACTTATCTACGTACAACATAATGATTCACGAGCTTTCCCAAATCCTTTATTTGGATACAAAGCTGTAGGACCGCCCAACCTTGGATAACTATGGTACAATAAACATATGACCAACTTCATAGTGTTGTTGGTAGACTTCCCTAAGCTCCTTAATTCCCAAATGATTTGGAAAATTTGTCATGAATACGAATTGAGAAATCTTTAAAGATCAAATACACTGGATTCATCGTATGTTTTTTTGCCCCAAGAGAACAAGAACACCCTTCCTTGGTTGCCTTGGTTTTTTCTGTCGATCCACTTTCACCCATTATTTTTCATTCACCATCTCCAATTAGTTGAACGATCCTTAATCGAAAGTGTGATTTGCTCAATTATGTGATTTGTGACAACCCCCCCCCCCCCCCCCCCTCAATTTTGGTCTCTATGAACTCCATGTTCTTTTAAAACACAAGAGAAAAAGAAAAAGAAAAAAAGAAAAAAGCAAGAATGATCTATGTAGGTCATCAAAAAAAAATTGAAGTTTTTGTTGTTATCATATGTTTTTTAAGTTTTTTGCAAAAGTAGACAAATATTCTTTATTTTATAAATATTCTTTTCAAATATATTTTTAATGTTGCTATTTTTTTCTTATATTTTACGTTCAAACTAATATTTGTCAAGATTGTCATATTTGGAGTTTAAGACAAATAGATATCACACATATACCTAAGTCAGTTGTATGATTTTTATGTATTTTATCCATCATTTTGATAAAACCTAAAAATATTTACCTAACAAGTATTGTAGTTTGAAAGTTACCAAAACAAATATATATTTATTAAATCGTGTTCCCCATCGTCTTTTAACATATGCCGCAATTTTATGATTTTATCCAACTTGACTTTAATATAATTCGTTCATTCTCTCATCTTTAGACTTTAATACAGACAATGTCTTTGGTTGTATATCATAAACAAGTATGAATTTATAGCATGTAAATAAATGTCAAAAGTCAAAGACTTGGAGAGCATACCGCGGCAGTTCTTGTGTTGACTCGTCGACTTATGCTAGCTCATGGCTGCATGTGCCCATCTGCTGTCCTGCACCAACACCCAACTTTATTTGTTTCATTTTTATTATGACAAAAATTTTAAATATTTTAAATAAATACTTTTTACATAAAAGAGTAAATTACACGAATGGTCCCTATGGTTTGGAGTAATTTGCGTGTTTGGTCCCTAACTTATTTTTGTAACTCGGAAGGTCTCTGGTGTTTGTTTTTGTTACGTGATTGGTCCCTACTGTTTGTTTTTGTTGCACGCTTGGTCCTTGTTTTACCTAAAAAGATTATTATTTAAATAGGAAAAAATGGTGGGGTATGTAAGGTAAGGTGAAGGTGGTGGGGTTGGGGTGTGTTTATTTAAATAAATTAAAAAATCAAGAGGAAAATAGTCTTTTTAGGTAAGACAGGGACCAAACACGTAACAAAAACAAACAGTAGAGACCTTCTGAGTTAAAAAATAAGTTAAGGACCAAACGCGCAAATTACCCTAAACCATAGGGACCATTCGTGTAATTTACTCTACATAAAAATGTTAAATGTTACTCAACTCTTGAATGTTAAATAAAAATTCATAAGGAAATGATATAAAATATAACTTATTTTTGTAAAATTCAAAATTTCTTTATAATGTTGGAAATACTATTTGTGTAGACTTTTAGTGTTTTGAATTTTGATATTATAAATACTAATATTAGCAACATGTGAACAATAACTTTATTATTTTTTTAATAACTTAACGGTATTTATAAAAAAAAAAAAACCTATGATATCTTTAAAAACAAAGCCTCTCCATTGCGTTTTCAACCAAGAGGTTGAAGGTTTTTACAAAATTATATGTCTACAACTTTTTTTTTCTTATTATGTGTGTTTTTTACTTTTTATTTTTAATTTTCTCGTATTCATAAATTAGTTTTTTACACAATTTAGAATGGTTGAACAATAAATTAGATTGATTTAAGTCTTTTAAAAATTGACATTCTTGCCCCTTATAAAAATTGATTTTCAAAAACATCGTAATTATAATAATGTTATTAATATGTATTATTAAAATTTTAATTTTTTAAGTATTTCTTATATGTATAATAAATCAACTATTTTCATTTGATTTTCTATCATAACTTTTATTATGTAATACTGAATATAAATATTTATAAATTAGACGTTTGAATCCACAAAAATTTAATAAATTATTTATCACTTTTCATTTGATATAATATTTTAAATATCATCAAATTTAGAAACTAATTGCATTGTTGTAATCATTATTTCGAAACTAAGTACATTGTCATAATTGTCATTAATCACAAATTACAACGATAAATTCTTCATAAACCTATCTACTCTAATAAATGAATGTTTTTTTGTCACATGTCACATACTTATTTAATTTACCATATGTCATTTTGTGGTTATTTTGAATTAATTTATTTTCTACATCTTATTTTATGGGTTTTTCTATTTTAATAAATTTCACATAATATTTTAATGTAATAATTACAATAAATGTAGTAATAATTGAATATCAATTTCATTAATGGACTTACCTTATTATTTAAAAATTCTCAAATTAAAGCTCATTAGTTTATTTATTTAAATTTAAAAGAAAAATCAATTGTATTAATTCATTATTTTTCTTATTTTCTTATAAATTCAAAGTTCTTAAATATTTAGACATTTATATTTAATTTTTTTAATTAACTTATATAACACATGAGTCTTCTACATAGTTACTAATAATTAGCAACATGTGACCAGTAACCACATTGTGAATTGCTATAAGTTTTATTCAAAATGAGAGTTAGTCTACTTGTATGTGCCCTTTGCATAAACTATAGGGAGTAGGAGGATGGGGTTTCCATACCTAACAATGCCAACTCTATAATAATTTGTTGAACTTGTTGATAAAAAAACCAATCCGACAAAATCTAATATAAAATCCGACCCGCTCAAGATGCTGATTAACTTTTCCCCACCAAACTTTTCATTTTTATAATTATGAGAGTGAAATTTTTTCATTTTTTGTCAATACATCAGTTTTTTCCCTCTTTTTTTTTAAAAAAAAAATTACTCGAGTTTTATATTTTTTAATGAATTTTATCTCTAAACTTTTATCAAAAATTCCCTAAAAAAGTTATATGCGTTTAGAACTTAGGTTTTTTCCTTCTAAAATTATTTTTTTACAAACTCCTTTTTCATTATATGTTTTTACTAAATTGTTTTTTTTACACATATAAACTTTTTTATATAACTTTTTATAACTCTTTTTACAATAAAAAACTATTTCATAAACTTTTTACAAACATGCTACTATTTTTTTTACATATAATGTTTTTATAGTAAAGGTTCCTTTTATAATTTTTTTTAAAATTATATATATATATATATATATATATATATATATATATATTTTCACATATCAATTTGAAACTCTTAATTCTTCATATTTTCACATTATATGTTAATTAATTTATTAATTAAAATTTGTTGTTAATTATAAAAAAAATTATCATAAATGAAAGATTTTTTTGAATTATCAATATGATATAATTAATTTGTTGACTACAATATAACATTAAATACATAATTTAAATCTGTATATCAAAGAAACTTAAAAGTACAATGTAAAATTTAAAACTTAAAGTAAAATATCAAATAAAGTTGTAAAAAATTTCACGTATATGTTTTTTAAAATAGTTAAAAGTAAAATATTAAATATGATCCATGTAAGAAAACTTTAATCTAAAACTCGAATTAACTATAAAATGTCTAAAAACTATTTTTATACTATAATTCAATTAAGTTGTTTTTAAATTAATTTATAATAATAATAGTTAAAAATAACATAGAATTATGAATTAAATTATCTCATATTACAAACAGTGTTTCATAATTTAAATATTCATCCTGACGAAATTAAAACATCGACAACTTTTTTTAAAAATTAATAAATCATAACAATAGTTAATTATAATAATTGAGAAATATAACCAATTTAATTTATACACACATAAAACATTAATAGAGACCATTAAATGATTTGATTTTAATAAGTGTTATTTTATTTGTTGTTTAAATTAATTATAATTTTACATCAACTAAATGTAATACTTATTATTTTATAATCGACATAAATACTGGCTTTATTGATTTTCTTACACTTGAAACACACACAACTCTTCGAATTCTAACTAGTTAATCATCATTAATTTGATTTTAGTACGTTAAACTCATTTGTAATTTAGATTTAGAGCTAACTATTCAACTTCAAAATAAAATAAACTTAAAAATAATTGATTTATGTCAAATATATATGAGAAACATTCAAATACTATTTTTTAAACGCTCATAATGTGAATTATTAAATTTGAATTAATATTTTATTCTACATGTCATTTTATAGGTTTTTCTATTTTAATAAATTTCACATAATACTTTAATGTAATAATTACAATAAATGCAGTAATAAATGAATATCAATTTCATTAATAGAGTTAACTTATTATTTTAAAATTCCCAAATTAAAACTCATTAGTTTATTTATTTAAATTTAAAAGAAAAATCAAATTTATTAATTCATTGTTTTTCTTATTTTCTTATAAATCTAAAGTTCTTAAATATTTAGACCTTTATATTTAATTTTTTTAATTAACTCATATAATACATGAGTCTTATACCTAGTTACTAATAATTAGCAACACGTGAACAATAACCACATTGTAAATTGTTATAAGTTTTATTCAAAATGAGAATTGGCCTACTTGTATGTTCCCTTTGCATAAATTATAGGGAGTCGGAGGATGGGGTTTCCATACCTAACAACGCAAATACTACAACAATTTGTTGAACTTGTTAATAAAAAAATCAATCTGACACCATCCGATATAAAATCTGACCAGCTCGAAATGCTGATTAACTTTGCCCCACCAAACTTTTCATTTTTATAATCATGAGAGTGAAATTTTTTCATTTTTTGTCACTACACCATTTTTTTCCCTTTTTTTAAAACAAAAAAAAAATTTACTCGATTTTTATATTTTTTAATGATCTTTATCTCTAAATTTTTAACAAAAGTTCACAAAAAAAAATTATATGCGTTTAGAACTTAGGGTTTTTCCTTCTAAAATTATTTTTTTTACAACTCCTTTTTCATTATATGTTTTTACTAAATTGTTTTTTTACACATAAACTTTTTTTATAACTTTTTATAACTCTTTTTACAATAAAAAACTATTTCTTAAACTTTTTACAAACATGCTATTATTTTTTTACATATAATGTTTTTATAAAATTGGTTCTTTTTATAATTTATTTTTCAAAATTATACATATATATATATATATATATATATATATATATATATATATATATATATATATAAAAGAAGTATTTTTCTTGTCACCATATCAATTTGAAACTCTTAATTCTTCATATTTTCACATTATATACTTAATTTATTAATTCAAATATGTTGTTAATTATAAAAATTATCATAAATGAAAGATTTTTTGAATTATCAATATGATATGATTAATTTGTTGACTCCAATATAACAATAAATACATAATTTAAATCTATATATCAAAGAAACTTAAAAGTAAAATATAAAATTTAAAACTTAAAGTAAAATATCAAATAAAGTTGTAAAAAATTTCAATTGTATATGTTTTTTAAAATAATTAAAAAGAAAATATTAAATATGATCCATGTAAGAAAACTTTAATCTAAAACTCGAATTAACTATAAAATGTCTAAAAACTATTTTTATACTATAATTAAATTAAGTTGTTTTTAAATTAATTTACAATAATAATAGTTAAAAATAACATAGAGTTATAAATTAAATTATATCATTTTACAAACGGTGTTTGATAATATAAATATTCATCATGACGAAATTAAAACATTGACAAAAAATTTTAAAAATTAATAAATTATAACAATAGTTAATTATAATAATTGAGAAATATAACCAATTTAATTTATACACAAATAAAACATGAATATAGACCATTAAATGATTTGATTTTAATAAATGTTATTTTATTTGTTGCTTAAATTAATTATAATTTTACATCAACTAAATGTAATACTTATTATTTTATAATCGACATAAATACTTGCATTATTGATTTTCTTACACTTGAAACACACAAAACTCTTCAAATTCTATTTAGTTAATCATCATTAATTGGATTTTAGTACATCAAACGCATTTGTAATTTAGATTTAGTGCTAACTATTCAACTTCAAAATAAAATAAACTTAAAACTTATTGATTTATGTCAAATAAATATGAGAAATGTTCAAATACTATTTTTTAAACGCTCATAAAAAATGTGAATTATTAAATTGTAACGTCCGCAGATTCGGCCATGACACTTAAGATATAATAATTAATAATTATTCGTCGTGCGGACGATAAATAGATGATTTTGATAGAAAATTATTTAAGATAAATTATCTTAACCAAAGTTATATTAGACGTGACAAGAATTACGTATTGTTGGGTTTATTATGTTGCGTCATTGGCTCGGTCCTTAGCCCAGTTTTGGTATCCGGTTTGGGCTTGTCCAACCGTGATTATTTTACTCTAGGGTTTAGTATTTAAGGTGCATGCATGCAGCCTTTGTTAGTAACGCTTTTATTATTTTTCCCATTAAGTTTTGTAAACCCTAGCTCGCCTCTACAGTGGAAGTTCTTCATCGAGCTCTGCTGAGGCATGACTATATTTGAATCATAAGCATTACGTTGATTCCATACTGTGTTCATAATTATATTGTGTTTGAATTGTTTGTTCATCATCTTTTTACCTGTGAAAGATCTAAACGATCTGAGATTTATTCTCATCAATTGGTATCAGAGCAGGAGACTGTGTAATTCATACACATTTCTTCTGTCAAAGAAGTTATTAGGGTTTTATTCCGCATTGATTGATATTAATTAAGTCGTCATTCCATATTGACGTATCTCATTAATTGTCGATCTTACTCTAATCGATAAAATTACAAGTCTGATCTTTAACAGGTTATCGATCGAACTTCATCACAATGTCAATGGATAATTCGCAAACCAATCCAATCAACGTCTCCAACAGTATCGGATCAACGACAAGGATTCCAATCCTATACACTCAGGATTATGAGGTTTGGACGCACCACTTCGAAGATTATGTGATTGGCTCGGAAGATAATGGATACTTGATCTAGGAAGCTATCACGGTTGGCCCGTTTGCTCACTCAAGCACCTCAAAGATTCTCAAAACTCAAAAAGAGTACAATCAGCTTGTGAATGATGTGAAAGACATTCCTCAAGACGAGAGGGAGAAGTTTCAATGCAACATCAAGGCCTTAAGAATGATTAGGTTTGCTTTGCATTCATATACATTCCGTTTGGTGAGTTCTTGCACTACAGCTAAAGAGATATGGGACAGGCTGAAAGAATTGTATTCCACTGATGAAGATCTGGAACATTCGATACAAACTCTGTTGCTTTCTGAATTTGGTGATTTCAAACAGAAGCCTGAGGAGAAACTTGTTCAGGTTTTTGATCGTTTTAATCATCTTTTAAGTAAGATGATAAAGCATGGGATCGAAAGGAAGGTTATTGAACAGAAGGTCACATTCATGAACGGTCTAAGACCTGAATGGATGGCAGCTGTGTCCATTGTTAAGGCACATGAACAGTTTAAATCGTATTCTCTAGAGAAACTTGTGGGAATTCTAAAGTCCCATGAAAGTGCATTGTCTAAGGAAACGAACGTGGTTTCCAGTTTGGGTTCGTTAGCCCTTATTTCTAAAGGGAAAATTTTTGTTGAAGAAGAATAAGAATTGGATCTTGCTGACTACGATCTAACCAGTGAAGAGTATGCCATGATGGTGTCCAACCCTAGGAAGTTCATCAAAAGAAAGTTCCCAGCCAACAAGAACCGAAACTGGCAGGGAAGCTACAACTCTGAAAAAGTGAAGGAGGAACCGAAGATAGGTTCGAAGTCAGAAGAGTCCAAGAAAGAGGCAAAAATTGGTGGAGACTCAGGATTTGATTACCATTATTGTGGAGGCAAGAATCACTTCACCAAAGACTGTATGCTGAAGAAGAAGGCAAAAAAGATAGATGAGGATGATGAGGAAGCGAGCCTCCTGAGACGACTGGAGGAGATCAAGAAAAGAAAATCAGTTGCTAACAATAAAACCATGAACGCTTTGATCGTACATGATACAGGTAACAGTGATGAATTCGGTGGAGTGGAAGTGTGGTCCACGGATTCAGAGGACGAAGAAGTAAGAAAACTCAGTCATGGCAAGGCGATGCTGGTGAAAGAAGAACTTGCAGTAGGAAGGTGTTTGATGGTGACCAAAGGTGTATCCCAAATGAGAGGATATACAACAGATGGTGGGATAGAAGATGAGAAGGAGCGAGAGGACATGTGTTTTGTTGTGAAACATGTCAGTGCAAAAATCAACGAATGTGATGAGTTGATCAAGAAGGTACAAAATATTATTGCTTCTCTGAAAATACCTGTTACTAACTATGAAAATGAACTAAATAGCTTAGAATCTAAATTTTCTAGTATAAGTAGTAGTCTTACCCAAACCCGTGTCACAAACTCTGACCTGACTGATCAAATTAGCAGGATATCGTCAAAGAGTGAGGAAAGGAGGATGTGGATTGATCAGAAGGAGAAGGAGTTGATTAGATCTAAGGATGAATCAATTTACTTGCGACGAGACTATCTTAAGCTTTTAAAACAGCGAAATTTTTTTGTTTAATTGCTAAAAGACCTTATTTTAATATCACTCAGCTGCATCTCGATTGTGAAATATGAAAGAAGATACATCGCATGATTTTACCCTTCCTTGAGTTAAAGGAGGATGAAGTCGATGCCGAAGCTTACAATTGTGAAAATGTTGTATCTTCTGATGAAGTCTCTCCTACAAAATTGGTCTTGACAAATTTGAGTCCTACATAAAGTCCAAAGACCATAAGGACATGCTCAAAAATCTATTAGATGAAAATGATAGATTGAAATTAAGAATCGAAACTGTACAGAAATTTGACTTATTGAATGCCATATTAAGTTTAGAAAATAAAATTGATGATGAAAATGCATCTGAACTTAATGAGGACGATGATCTGAGTGAAATCTCTGTAGAGGATGAGGTGGACTGCTCATAATTTGTCAGGAGCGAACCTGAAACTCACAAAAGTCTCATTTCTGAAAATTCCGTTGAGTTCGCTCGCTCGTCGACAGACAAGACCAAAATTCTCAAGGCAAAGGCCGTGGTGTATCAAAAAGTTCAAACCACTCCCAATCAAGTCTACACGGTTCAAGGAGTCACTCCTCAACAAATAGCAGAACTGACTGCTATGGTAGAAGAAGATAATGCAGCTGGATGTGAAGAGTTCTTCTGGTCAGCACCAATAGACAACGCTAATGAGACAAAAGGCCTATCTCAGAAAACCTCATGGAGAGTGAAGGGTAGGTACGTGCCCGAACCGCTTAATGATACTACAAAATATGATGTGCCAAGCACTAGTGGAACCAAAACATCTTTGGGCGAACCAGCGCTCACTACCAGTGAAACATCTTCGTCTAAGAGCGAAAGCAAAGCTCATGTTCCGAAGAAAAAGGATAACATCCACAAAAATCCAAAACATGTGGCAGATCGAAAACACCAACGAAATTTGAGATACAAGAAGAATCTCTCAGAAAGAAAACAGTTTTGGAGATCACATAACCCTCATTATGTCAGGTACAAAAGGACGCATAAGTCTCGAGAAGAATCAAGAAGCGACCGAAAGGATAGTTTTGATCCCTCGAATACAAGGAACCGAAAGGACAGTTTCGGTCCACAACAAGATAGCAACCGAAAGAACGGTTTTGGTCCTTAGAACATCAGCAACCAAAAGAGCGGTTTCGGTCCTCAACACAATATCAACCAAAAGAGCAGTTTCAGTCCTCAACACAATATCAACTGAAAGAATGGGTTCGGTCCAAAGTTCAATCAGAAGAACAAAAGGGAATAGTGTTCCCGTTCTCAACCAAGGAAGAGTAATAATCAACAATCCAAAATCTTTTCTAAACCCTATTCTTCTCATTCCAATTCTTATCCTTTGAATGATTTAAAGGGAAAAGGAAAGCTCTTTCCAGAAGACAATAGATGCCCAAATGAGAACCAAAAGAGCGCAGACGTCAAAAACTCAAAACCTACATCAAACAAAATTAAAGTTTTCACAATAAAAAGAAAAGATGAAACTAATTTAATTAAAAAAAAATTATTTGGTTGATGTTTCTCTTACTATTCTCTGTCCTGTAAAAGTCTCACAAGGACCCAAGAAACTTTGGGTTCCTAAATTTGCTTAATATTTTGCAGGTTATTCGTGACGAGCAGTTTGACGAAGAATGGTATATTGATAGTGGCTGCTCGCGTCACATGACAGGAAGGAAGGAAGAACTAAGAGAGTTTTGGTCTCTCACGGATGGTGGAATTATGAAGTACGGAAACAACTCATATGGAACTATCAAAGGCTACGAAATGATTACGAATGGTGATTTCTCTATAAGAAAGGTCGCATATGTTGAAGGATTGCAGCACAACCTTATCAGTGTATCTCAGGTGGTAGTTGGGACCGGATTGAAGGTATCGTTTGATGATGAAGGATCAGAGATAGTCGAGAAGAAGTCCAATAACATTCTGTTAAAATCGAAGCGAAAGGGGGAAATGTGCCCTTTAAACCTCAATCCAATTCGAGGGAAACCAGTAGTCTGCTTACTAACGAAGGCTCACTCAGACGAAAGTTGGTTATGGCATCGAAGACTCTCTCATCTTAATTTCAAGGATATCAACAAGTTGGTTTTAGGAGATCATGTTCGAGGTCTTCCAGTTCTCAAATTCGACAAAGAATACAAATGTGCAGCTTGTGAAATGGGAAAGCAAAGTCGACAAAGTCATCCTTCTATTATCAACACAAAGGTGATAGAACCATTGGAGCTATTACATATCGATCTATGTGGTCCCTCTCCCATTGAAAGTATTGGTGGGAACAAGTATATTATGCTCATCGTCAACAACTTCTCTCGCTTTTGATGTGTGTAAAACGAACTAGTTTTAATTCTACTTTTAGTTAATAAATTGAGCACACAAAGGCAGTGAACCTATCTTTTAGTGGTATAGTTGGATAAGTAGGGTGTCGAACTCAGGGAACGGAAATTAATCTAATAACTAATTTTAACTAACAAGTAATAAAAGTAAAGGGTTTTTTCTCTAGTTTTACAAGACTAGAAACTTAAACTTAGCACTTAAAACAATTAACTAACTAAACAATTAAAGCAAATGACAAATTCACCAAATTTATTAAAGGGTTTCTGTTTAGGTTCAACTAATTCACTCCTATGGTTATTTAAATGGTAAATTAATTATGATTGGTTACCAACTATAGTGGTTAGGTTCATGTTCATTACTCCTAACCCTTAGACAATTAATCAATTCAAGCAGTGGCCAATTGTTTAAACTAATTAATTCCCTAGTTCAATTGTTTGGATTAAATAAGATTTGTAATTGGTTAATCAAGTTGGTGTTTCAATTAACCTCTTGTTTGTTGGTTTCTCAAACAAGCTCACACATTAATTTACCCATTCTCTAATTAATCTTACTTTCATATTCATTACTCTTAAGCATATGATCAAGTGTTCACATAACATATGAGGTTAATAATTAAGAGATGTTCATGCAGCTTAATTACCTTCCAATTAACAGAAAATAGTTGTCATTAATGCATAAGGTTCTTTAACAAACTTAATTTAATAAAATCACCAAATAACAATCAATCGAAAAATATATTTTAAACCATAGGAGCAAATTAGTCTTCCCCAACAGAAACAAAACGAATTTAGTTTATAGTCATGATAAAAACAAACTCAAAAACAAATTTAACTAAGCTAAACATACTTAATTCCTAAAGCTAAGTGGAATGATTAACCTAGTTGCCTTGATTCTTCCAAGGATTGAAGATTAGGGTTCCTTAGCTCCTCCAAGGGTTCTTCAATCGCAGATGAAGCTCCAGAAACGTCAAAAGTCCCCTCCAATCGGATAATAGTTTGGCATTTATAATTATCACAAAACAGGGTGTACTCGGCGAGTAGCAGACCCAACTCGCCGAGTTGGTGCTAGTTATCCGTCTCAAATCAGGAGTCTTGACTTATCTTCTGGAATATTCAAGTGTACTCGCCGAGTAGGCTCGAGAACTTGCCGATTAAGGAAGCTTTTGTCCCTCATTCTTCATTCTTTGGTCTCTAATTGCTTTCCCTTGTTCCCTTTTACTCCCAAGCATGTCTTTTGGACTAAAAACAAATTTTAAACATTATTAAGTACCTTTTGTCCACATTATACACCTAATTAGTTAAAAATGAATAAAAATGTATGCTAAATAATTAACTAATTATGCACATATCAAAATACCCCACACTTGACTTTTGCTTGCCCCCAAGCAAAACTGAATTTTAACATATTAGAACCACATATGACAACTCCAATCTAAACCAGCCATTATGCCAAGACCGCAACGCATGCATTTGTGTCTAAAATTGTCCTAAATACCCCCCATACTCCAAATACTCACAATCCTCATAAACATTCGCCCACTCTCCCCGAACTATGCTCATTTTATGCATCCCTCCGAATCCATCCCCAGAAAACCTCTTAACCTCAAGGTATTTTTGGTTGAGCAACCCAAGCATACATAATCTAGATAATTACAATTTATGACACCATATTGGAGCTCTTTGGAATTCTTCACTTCTTAGCATTTGATCTTTGATCTCTTTTGAATTCACCACTTTGTTGTTCGATTTTTGGTATCTTCAACTTTTTGAATTTCTTTGGAATTTTTGATCTTCATATTTGATATTTGACTTTGATGCTCCAAAAATTCTTCAAACTTTTCTTGTAATTTCTCTCTCTTTCTCTCTTTTTTTTACATGTTCCTCACTTTTTTCACTCAAAACCCTACATGCTTAAGCAGGGGCGCTCAACTTCAACCTTTATTGGCTAAAGATAACAATTTTCCTGGATACATTTCAAGTACACGATGCTAAACATATTGCATCCTTCAAACTAAGCGAGGTCGTGTTTTTGTCCCATGATTTCACTGGAATAAGGAAGCCACAAATGCACTAGAACGTATATAGGCTCAACTAAACATCTGGGTTTTCATGCAATCATCAACATAATTCTAACATGGAATCCTAATTACTTTTTACCAAAATTTTCTAAATTAAGTCCTAAGTAACATTTTTGGTATGCAAGAGTGCAAATTTTTTTTTAAAATAGACCTAAATTAGGATATTAGGATTCTAAATTTACTAAGATGTAACCAACCCGTACCCCACACTTAATTTATGCAATGTCCCCATTGCATATTATGCATGATAAAGAACAATAAAATAAAGAGAGAATTGGAACAAACTCCCCTGGGATAGTAGTTGCAAGGTTGAACTTCTTCATTTAAAGCTCCATCTTCAGCTGACTTTAGACATGGGAATAGCTCATCCATGCCTTGGGTGTCATTCGTCTCGTGCGGTTGACAGCTCCAAATATGTGGGAAAAAGCATCTTGGAATCGCCTAGAAATGGTCTTCAAAAATATAGCCAATTGTTGCCTTGAATTGAATCAAATCGTCACTCAAAGATAAAAGAATGAGCAACTCGTCGAGTTTTATGTGGAGACTCGCCGAGTTAAATTGTCATATGGGCAGAAATCGTGAAATTTCGCTGGAACTCGTCGAGTTATAAGGGTGCACTCGACGAGTTTTCGGCTCTGATCGTGCAAGTTTCTTCTTTCTGCTTCAGGTATGTTTTTGAGGTCAAATAGGGTATTAATGTAATACACCTCCTTATATTCTTCAATGACAAAACTCCTTTTTAACCGCTAAAACCATCGGACTTATAAAATCACTCAAATCTTCTAATCTTCTCGTCTATGACTCGACCCCTCACTTTATTTCCTCACGTTGTATTCGTTCATTCTATCCCTCACCCTATATTCTGAAAATATCAAAAACAAATACCAAGTAATAAAAAAACATCAAAATAAAAATCCTAAATTATCCCTAAATACTAGAAGTTTAGAAAGAAAAAGAAAAGCAAACTCTAATGATGGGTTGCCTCCCGCAAACGCTTCTTTTTATGCGAGTCTTTAGCTGGACTCCCAACTTAATAAACTTGTAATAAATTCGATGCCCATCCATCCATTGCATTAAATATTTTCTTTTGACCAATTTGTAAAATTTGGCTCTTTTCTTCTAAAATTTGCCAAACGAGCTTGAATTCATAAAACCCAAGAATATTGACAAGGGTTGGAACCGGTTGGATACTAATCATAAATGGATCGTGATTTAGAACTTTTTCCAAAGTTGGAATTGTCACCCCATGCTTCGAAACACAAACCGGAAGAACAGGGGACCATGTCGTGGTAATGGTCAAACCATGGGTTGGTTCCTGCAATTCAGCTTGTTCTTGTTCTTCGTCTGACCTCTCTGCTAGCAATCTTTTCAGCTCCTCCAAGTCTCTTTCTGGATTAAATTCTTCATCTTGTAACTCAGATGTCCCTTCTGTGTTGGACAAGATGTTATCTAACCATCTTCCAAATTTCTTCAAATCTTCATCCGTGTCATACTCCTCATCTTCTTACTCAATTTCCTGTACTACATCCTCAAGAAAAGCATCAAAAGCACCGAGATTTGGAAAATACATAATAAATAAAAATTAAAATCAAAATTAAACTATAAAAAAATAATCAATAAAATAAAAACGATAACAATTAGAAAATAAAATTAAATATTTGAACCGTTCCCCGGGAATGGCGCCAAAAACTTGATGTGTGAAAAACGAACTAGTTTTAATCCTACTTTTAGTTAATAAATTGAGCACACAAAGGCAATGAACCTATCTTTTAGTGGTATAGTTGGATAAGTAGGGTGTTGAACTCAGGGAACAGAAATTAATCTAATAACTAATTTTAACTAACAAGTAATAAAAGTAAAGGGTTTTTTCTCTAGTTTTACAAGACTAGAAACTTAAACTTAGCACTTAAAACAATTAACTAACTAAATAATTAAAGAAAATGACAAATTCACCAAATTTATTAAAGGGTTTCTGTTTAGGTTCAACTAATTCACTCTTATGGTTATTTAAATGGTAAATTAATTATTATTGGTTACCAACTATAGTGGTTAGGTTCATGTTCATTACTACTAACCCTTAGACAATTAATCAATTCAAGCATTGGCCAATTGTTTAAACTAATTAATTCCCTAGTTCAATTGTTTGGATCAAATAAGATTTGTAATTGGTTAATCAAGTTGGTGTTTCAATTAACCTCTTGTTTGTTGGTTTCTCAAACAAGCTCACACATTAATTTACCCATTCTCTAATTAATCTTAATTTCATATTCATTACTCTTAAGCATATGATCAAGTGTTCACATAACATATGAGGTTAATAATTAAGAGATGTTCATGCAGCTTAATTACCTTCCAATTAACAGAAAATAGTTGTCATTAATGCATAAGGTTCTTTAACAAACTTAATTTAATAAAATCACCAAATAACAATCAATCGAAAAGTATATTTTAAACCATAGGAGCAAATTAGTCTTCCCCAACAGAAACAAAACGAATTTAGTTCATAGTCATGATAAAAATAAACTCAAAAACAAGTTTAACTAAGCTAAACATACTTAATTCCTAAAGCTAAGTGGAATGATTAACCTGGTTGCCTTGATTCTTCCAAGGATTGAAGATTAGGGTTCCTTAGCTCCTCCAAGGGTTCTTCAATCGCAGATGAAGCTCCAGAAACGTCAAAAGTCCCCTCCAATCGGATAATAGTTTGGCATTTATAATTATCACAAAACAAGGTGTACTCGGCGAGTAGCAGACCCAACTCGCCGAGTTGGTGCTAGTTATCCGTCTCAAATCAAGAGTCTTGACTTATCTTCTGGAATATTCAAGTGTACTCGCTGAGTAGGCTCGAGAACTTGCCGAGTAAGGAAGCTTTTGTCCCTTATTCTTCATTCTTTGGTCTCTAATTGCTTCCCCTTGTTCCCTTTTACTCCCAAGCATGTCTTTTGGACTGAAACCAAAATTTAAACATTATTAAGTACCTTTTGTCCACATTATACACATAATTAGTTAAAAATGTATGCTAAATAATTAACTAATTATGCACATATCACTTTACATGGGTGTTCTTCTTGAATCATAAATCAGAGGCTACTCCTAAGCTCAAGCTCTTCATAAAGCAAGTAGAACTTCAACTGAGGAAAGTAGTTCGTAATGTCAGGAGTGACAATGGCTTGGAACTCAAGAACAAAGATTTCAAAGGTTTTCTAGCTGACAAAGGAATGACTAATAATTTCTTAGCCCCATATACTCCACAGCAGAATGGAATTGTTGAAAGGCGAAACAGATCTCTGTGCGAAGCAGCTCGTACTATGCTAAGCTTCGCTTCACTACCTCTGTATTTATGGGCTGATGCAGTTGCTGATACTTGTTTCACTCAGAATAGGTCATATCTAAACAAGCGATTCTCCATTACTCCTTACGAAATCTTGAACAATCGCAAGCCGAATGTGAAATTTTTTCATGTGTTCGGTTCAAGATGCTTCATCTTCAACTCCAAGGAGAATCGAAACAAGTTTGATGCTAAGGCTGATGAAGGAATATTTCTGGGCTACTCCTTGCACTTGAAGGCCTATAAAGTTCTGAACAAGCGCTCTAAGAAGATTGAAGAGACATACTATGTCACTTTTGTTGATAGCTATGTCAAGAAGATGAAGACTACTGAAGATGCACTGCAGGAAATCTTTCCAAAGACTAGTCAAGTTACAGCTCCTATCTCAAATCTTTTTGCGCAACATATAAATAATGTATTAGAACTAGTTTTTAATTTTTCAGAGCGATAAGGAGGATTTATGATTCAAAACATAACTAAAACCTTCCCTATCAAAATATACTCGCTTCTTGATTCTCGGTACAATGAACACCTGCTTCGGTGTACATAACCTCATGGTAAGAACATGAAGCGGATTGGGGAATGATAACAGATTTAAGTAGCCTGAACCTCAACGCGTGATCAAGCGTGCACCAGAAGTCATGCCAGCAGTCGAACTGATCATGATGGTAGGAATTCAAGCGACGAATCGGGAAATGCTAGCTTGGAAAATAGAGGAGACCAGACAGCTACTCCAAGGGAATAGGAGAGAACTCACCACACTAGTTGATGAACCAGTGTTGAATGAGGAACAGTCTGAAGAGGGAAGCTATAATAGGATTGCAGACCAAGTTGAACAACCAATGGTTAGGATGAACCACCAAGAAGGAGGAATCGATAGGAGCAAATGAAAGCACAAGGATTTTATGAATTACATACCGTTGACTTTTAATGGAAAAGAAGATTGGAGTTATGAATTGGATATATGAGATGGATTTAGCTTTCAGAACTTGTAGTTTCAAGGGCAAGTTGCAGACCACTTATGTTGTATGCCAATTTAGAAGCGGGGCTGTTAATTGGTGGAATACATTAGGAAATATCATAAGCCCTGACAAGCCACTATAACTCACGTGAGCAGAATTCTTGGTACACTTCAAATGCAAGTTCTGCTCAGCTCAAAACATGTTAGAGTTGGAGAACCAGTTTGTGACCTAGAGGAAGGGAAACATGTCCGTTGATGGGTACACTAATGCCTTCACAGAAAAATGGAGTTTGCCTTGCGCCTCGTACCCGACTAGCTAACAAAAGTTGATAAGTACGCAAAAGGACTACCATGGGACTACACTGTGCTAGTTACTTAGACTCCAAATTTTGAAGCATCCATCTGGGATGCATGTCTATGGAAAACTCGATCGAGGAAAGAATCGTCGACAAGTTGGAGTTGGCGAGAAGAGGAAGAGTGAAGGATTCTCAAAATCCGATAAGAAGAGTAAATTCTCGAAGTCTAGAGATCAGAAGCCTGGGGGTAACGAGGACAAGTGGTGTGATGAGTGCAAAAGGAAACACTTTGGGGATGCATTGAAGTAGTGGCATGCTTCAAGTGTGGGAAGACTGGTCACTATGCTAATGAATGCATGACTAAGAAAGAAGTATGCATTAAGTGTGGTGAATAAGGACATATCACGCAAGACTTCCCAAAGAGAGAAAAAGTTGAAAAGCCAAACATGCATCCAAAACCAAAGGCACGAGCATTCAGGAGGACCCCGTAGGCAGCAAAAGATGAAGAAGATGAAGAGAAGGAAGTTGCTTGTCCGGAGTTCAAGATATGAAATAATCGTCCCATATAATTAATATGGTATTATGTAGCCTATATAAGAGGCATGGAGTATGGTGAACAAAAATAATATTGTATTTATTTTCAAGAAGCCATACAATCCGTAATAATTCATATTATTTGATGTGTTAAATTGCTATATGATTGACTTGGGGACTACAAGATAATTCTTAGGATGAATATGCATAGGTGTGAAAGGTAGTAGAGGCCTATACTACCGGAAGCACAAGACTCACACTTGGATCAAAAAAAGTCACAAGGTTACTAAGACACTAGTAATTAAATTCGTTTTATTCATTTTCGTCTTTACCTTTGTTTCGATGATGACTACGAAGATGATTGTCTGTTCATACCTTAGTTGTCGTCGAGTCTGATCAATTTCAGGAAAGTGAGTTACTTGGTTCAGATTACCATGTTCGATGTAGTATCCGACTTTAGTCAAGAGATTGAAAGAAAATATTATCGAAGCGATCGACATAAGTATCGCATCTATCATTAAGGCTAAGTAGCCAATAACCAGTAGCTATAGATGTTACCTATAATCATGTGATTGTATCACATTAGAACATGAAATAAGGTATCATCCATGCTAGATTTTGAATCATAGAGACCCGAGTCTAGTTATTGCATCATGCAATGTAAGGTCATTAGAGTGTGACCATTCGATTCGTTAAGGTAGCTAAAGTAAAGACCTTATCATAAAATGAGTCTGTTGTAGACGGATTAGGAGCCTTCGATGAAGGTTAAATTTTTAACTCTAAGGATAGGACTGAAGGTCCAAAGGATAATGAAGAGAGAGTGTAAGTTTGATTACCACCAGCAGCTAAGAACTCCATGAGCTTCATGAGGAAGGCATACAAGTTATGGTTATACCTTAGGATGGAAAAGTGACTTGCGGGTCATCGTACAACCCTATTTTGTTGATGATTTTGGGACGTAATCATCCTATGGGAGAGATAACTGTAACGCCCACAGATTTGGTCCATACACTTAAGATATAATAAGTAATAATTATTCGTCATGTGTGCGATAAATATATGATCTTGATAGAAGATTATTTCGGATAAATAAATCTTAACCAAATTTATATCATGTTGGTGATTTTAGTGTTATCAACATATTTTGGTGTAATTATTAATATAATAAGATATGTCGAGCTTCATTTACTAACCGAGCTTGGAGGTGCGGGGTGCACACTCGGTGTGATAATTGTGAACTTGGGAATATGGGGGTCTGGTGGTAGCTCCCCTGGGTACATGGATCCAAGGGGATGCAACCCCTTAGCGAGTCTAAGGGCAGCGCCCCTAGCGGGGTCCAAGGAGCAGAGCCCCTGGCGGTGGCTCCATCATTGTAATGTCAGAATCGAGTTAAACTCCACCTATACATTTCCCACCAATTATAAGTGGTGACATCACTATGATATCAAAATCAGTTATGTCTTATAACCATATATTCAACCATTTGTTTTGGCGCCAAAATTGCATGCAACTACCACCAACTACGTTTTCCTCTTGTATACGAACATACTGCATATTCCAGAAAATGGGTTACAAACTTACTCTCCAAAATCATACACCTGGTTCTCTTTATCTCTAAAGAACACAAAACAACAAGGTATATTTTTTCTGTTTTTTGAATTTGAAAGTGACCTGATTTCTAAATTGAATATCTTGAATTATCCCAAATTTCGTGATACCCCAAGCATAAAGGTCAAAATCACAGATTTGGAAAGTGACTGCAATCACAATCCCAAAAATTATCTAAGTTAATTGATATTCTCCAGACCCAAAATCTAACATTCAAAATCTGTGATTTTGGGAAGAATATCAATGGAAAACTATGTTAAAGACATGAGTTCCAAATTCGGGAAGTTAGATAAGTTTGAAGGCACTGATTTTCGTCGCTGGCAGAAGAATATGCATTTCCTTCTCGCTACCCTGAAATTTGTTCATGTTTTGAGCACTCTTGCACCAAAATAATGGGGGATGAGACCCTTTAACATACTATAAGAAGATGAAAATGGGAAAATGATGATTACATCTGTCGTGGGCACATTCTAAATGGTGTGCCTGACTCTCTCTTTGACATTTATCAATATCAAGAATTTGGAAAAGATCTGTGGATGCCCTTGAATCCAAATACATGGAAGAGGATGCCTCAAGTAAGAAATTTCTTATTAGTAGTTTTAATAATTATAAGATGGTGGATTCTTGTCCTTTCATGGAACAGTATAATGAACTCATGAGGTTTTTGGGACAGTTTGAACAACACAAATGCAAATGGATGAATCCAATCCTGTCTCAAGTGTTATTTACAAATTCCCCCAATCTTGGAAAGACTTTAAACACACACTAAAACATAAAATAAAAAAAAGAGTTGTCTCTAGTACAACTTGGTAGTCACTTGAGAATTAAAGAGGGTCTTCAGGCTCAAGAAAGTGGCAAGGAAAAAGAAAAGGAAGTTATTGGATCTTCAGTGAACATGGTTGAAGATGACAAACATCAAAAAAATAACAAAAGAAAAGGAAGAAGAAAGATGACCATCATAAGCGTTCAAACAAGAAAGAAAAACTTGTGTATTGGAATTGCAACAAACCCGGTCACATAAAGCGAGATTGTCATTTAAAGAAGAGAAAAAATGGTGCAAGCACTTCTAGACAAGGATCTAATGATCAAGGTCCAAAACCACAAGGTAAAAATTTTCTGAAATTACTACTAGTGTTATTATATATCATGTAACAATAATTCTTGAATCATTCTATGTTCAGGATGATGATCATGCATGGTAGATAGACTTGGGGGCGACGAGTCATGTGTGTAAAGATGGCTCTTCGTTCAAGGATTAAGAAGTATTTAATGATGGATCAATATTGTACATGGGAGACCATAGTAAAACACCTATTGTGGTTTGTGGTTGTGTTTCATTATGCTTTAGTTCTGGAAAAATTCTTTTTCTTAAGGATGTTATTCATGTTCCTAAGATTAGAAAGAACATAGTTTCTCGTGGTGTAATTAATGACGTGGATATAAACAAGTCTACGAATATGATAAATATGTATTGTCGAAGTGTGATACATTCGTTGGGATTAGATACTATTATAAGGGAATGTTTAGGTTGAATATTAATAATAAAGTTGCAGATTCTATATACATGGCCTGTTCTAGTATTGATGAATCTTTTTTATGGCATGTTTGTTTAGGACATGTACATTATAAAAGAATGCTTGAAATGTCTAAAATTGGATTAATACTATATTTTGATGCTATCATAGAAAAATGTAAAATTCATATGTGAACTAAAATAATTAGACAAACTTTTCCTAATGTTAAAAGGAATTACGTTATGATTGAATTAATTCATAGTCATCTATGTGATTTGCATTCAAATCCATCCATAGGAAATAAGAAATACATAGTTACTTTTATAGATTATTATTCTCGGTTTTGCTATGTATACTTGTTACATTCCAAGGATGAAGCCCTTGATAGATTCAAAATTTATAAAAATGAAGTTGAATTGCAACAAAATGATTTAATCAAAAGACCTCGTATTGAACGTGGTGGAGAGTATTATGATCCTAGTTATTTCCGATTTGTTGGTATTATACATGAAATAGTTGCTCCATATACTCCTCAATAAAATAGGATTTCTGAAAGGCAAAATAGAGTTATAAAGGAAATGGTGAATTCTATGTTGTCTTGCTCATGTTTGAGTGATGGTTTCTGGGGAGAAGCTACGCTAACTACATGTTATCTTTTAAATAGAGCTACAAAAAAATGGAACAAGATAACTCCTTATGAACCAAAAATGGGGAGAAGCTACGCTAACTGCATGTTATCTTAAAGTTTGGGGTTGTCAGGCCGTTGTGAAGCTGAATGAACCAAAAATGAAATCTTTGGATGAAAGAGGTATTAATTGTATCTTTATTGGATTTATGAGCATTCCAAGGCTTATAGGTTTTATGTTGTAGAACCTAATGCTTCTGTTTCAGTTAATAATGTTATAGAATCTATAGATGTAATATTTGATGAAAATCGATTTTCATCAATACCAAGACCAAAGGACTTGGTTTCTAGTTCCAATGGGAATACCAATGAAGTTGTACATGATTCAAACCAATCACCCAAGCTTAGAAGAAGCAAGAGACAAAGGAAATATTAATCATTTGGTAGTGATTTTACGCTTTAGCTAGTTGAGGGTACTAGAGATGAAATTGCAAATCAATATTCATATTGTTTTAGTGTTGAAGAGGATCCTAAAACATTTGGTGAAACAATGAAGTCTCAAGATGTTGCTTCTTTGAAAGAAGCAATAAATGATGAGATGGATTCCATCATGGGAAATAATACTTGGGTGTTGTCTGATCTTCCTTTTGGATGCAAACCTTTGGGTTGTAAGTGGATATTCAAAAGGAAGATGAAAGTTGATAGATCAATTGACAAGTTTAAGGCTTAATTGGTTATTCAAGGTTTTAGACAAAAACCTGGCATTGACTATTTTGACACTTATGCTCCAGTTGCTCATATATCTACCATTAGACTGTTGATTGCCTTGGTAACAATTCATAATTTGATGATTCACCAAATAGATGTTAAAACAACATTCTTAAATGGTGACTTAGAGGAAGAGGTATATATGAAACAACCCGAGGGTTTTATTATGACTGGAAATGAGCATAAGGTGTGCAAGTTAGTTAAATCTTTATATGGGCTAAAGCAAGCACAAAAAATAGCATAAAAAATTTGATGATGTTGTCTTGTTACATGGTTTCAAGTTGAATTAATTAGAAAAGTGTGTATACACCAAGTTTGATGAATCTGTCAAAGGAATGATCATATGCTTATATGTAGATGATATGCTAATCTTTGGTATTGATCAAAGGCAAGTTGGCATGACCAATGAGTTTTTATTATCTCAGTTCTCGACGAATGATATGGGGGAGGCAGAAGTGATTCTTGGAATAAGAAGTGAGAGTGACCATCAAGGAATCTCAATTTCACTGTCTTGTTACATTGAGAAAGTGCTTAAGAAGTTCAATTGTTCTGATTGTTCTCCTGATAGTACACCTTTTGATCCAAGTATGAAACTTATGCCAAATACTGGTGAAGCAGTTTCACAACTTGAAGATTCAAAGGTCATTGGGTGTCTGATGTATGCTATGACCAACACAAGGCCTAATATTGCATTTGTTGTAGGAAAGCTAAGTAGGTCTATTAGAAATCCTAGTACTCATCACTAACAAGTTGTAAGGAGGGTGTTGAAGTATCTAAAGAAACCCATGGATTTTGGTTTGACTTATGTAGTGTTTCCTTCGGTTATTGAAGGATATTCAGATACTAGTTGGATCACTAATGTTGAGGAACACTCTTCTACAAGTGGTTGGCTATTTCTTGTTGGTAGATATGACATTTCACACGCTTATAAGAAACAAACATGCATCACAAATTCAACTATGGAATATGAATTTATAGCCCTTGCAATTGCTAAAAAAGAAGCAGAATGGTTAAGGAATTTGATCTATAAAATTCATTTGTGGCCAAAGCCTGTATCACCTATTTCTATACACTGTGATAGTGCTTCCACCTTGGGAAAAGCTTACAGTCAAGTGTATAACAGAAAGTCGCGGCATTTGGGTGTTAGGCGCAACATGCTACGTGAGCTCAATACTCATGGTATCATTTCTTTAGAGTTTGTTAGATGTCAACAAAACTTAGCTGATCACTTGACGAAGGGGTTAACTAGAGACTTAGTAAATAAGTTTGTTATATGGATGGGTTTAAGGTCCACTTGATATCTCTATGAGTGAGATACCCAGTTCCCTTCTAATACAATGTTAGAAGATGAATTCAATGTGAAAAGCTTACTTATGGAGATTGAAGCAGATTTGTGTACTACATCCTAATGTATATTTTTTTTAAATGAGAAAAGGTCAACATAATGATTGGTCTTTTGGAGCATAATTTATGCTTCTCCATAATTTGAAAATTTATTTTTCACTCTCTAATTGTTTATGTATGGGATGGTATCATCATTTTCTAATGTTAGCAATGATGAATATCTTCACCCAAGGACCATATAGTGGGTAAAGTTGAGCATGTGCAACAATTGAGTTCATGGAAGTCAATGAGCTCCTTGTGGGACTTTATTACGTCGTGAGTTTTAATCAAGAAATCATTGATAAATCTTTAATTCGGTAAATGTGGAACCTATTAATAAAGTTATTACCTTTTTAGTAAAACTATTAGTTTTAAGAAGAAAAATTTATTAAGAGAAGTTCCAAAGCCTAAAACCTATGTGTGTGTGTGTGTTTTTGTGAGTTGTCATTTTTGTAATCTGATCACATCATAATATTGGTTATTTGTTCACATACTTCTATTAATTTTATAATTGTAAACTCTTTCCAGAAGAAGTGTGATTATATTATTGTTATAAAGATAGTTAAGTAATAACAATGTGATGCTTGACACATGTAACGACGCAAATTTTCAAAAGAAAATTTTCATTTTTAAACAGTCAAACACTTTCCATAAACCATAAAATATCAATACATTTGTTTTCAAGTTCTTAACAATAACAATATTATTCCAATCATCAGAGTGTCCCATAAAAATGCATGAGAGAGAGTGCATGTTGTGCCATCAAGCCTTGCTCTTGCCCTTGGGCTCCGTTGTACCTTAAACAAATCCACAAATTGTAAGCTAATGCTTAGTGAGTTCCCCAGAGCATACTCCACACACAATCCACATAAACACATATCATATTAGTTATAACAGCTTCATATACCAAATAATCCATGCATACAAACATATAAGGAAGCCATGGAAACCCTCCAGGGTCTTATACCTAGTGCCACTGGAACCCCCACGTGGTCTTAACTAATTGCCATGGGAACCCCCACAGGGTCTTCCTGCCATGGGAAGCCCTACATGGTTTTCCAGCCATGGGAACCCCCACACGGTCTTTACAATCAAGAGATGACATACAATATACACCAACAAATATACTAGATTGCCATGGAAACCCTCCTAGGTCTTACATATAAGTGCCTCGGGACCCCCTCCCCCCTGAGGTCTTTCATGCGAGTATCACAAATAACTAGCATAACATATCCCATAACCAACTAATCATAACTCATAACAATAATGGGACGGCCCTGGTGCCTTAGACCAATTAGTATGGTGAGGAGACTCATCTATCGTGAATGTTGGACTGACAAGCTAAGATAAGATAAATCCCACGTGCTGCTCCAACTCAACTGCCTATAATCATCATGTGATTAACTTGTCACAATCCCGAATTAGCATCAATATCCTCAAATTCAACCATGGTCAAAGTCAAGGTCAGCAATCCATGTTGACCTCAACTCTTCGAGTGCATCCAACAACTCGTCGAGTTACCCAAGTAACTCTTCAACTCGCCGATTTATCTATGTAACTCGTCGAGTTCCTCAATGTCCAGAAGACCGAAAACCGATGCAGACTGAAAACCCCAATCCTTCATAGAATCACTCGAAGTCTCGAAAACGGGTAAACCCTACTCGACTCGTCGAGTTGGCTAAGGGACTCGACGAGTTCCTTCAGTCCTTTTCGTGTTCAGACATTTTTAAGATACTCCAAAGCTCCAGGTTGCAAATCTAGCCTCATAAGGCATGGTTTCCACGTAAAGTTGCAAACTTTACGTGCATGCAAGCTCTTAGGTGCCAACACCAAGCTAAGGGAGGGGTTTTAGCCAAAGAGAAGGACCAAGCTTGATAAAATCAACAATTTTATAACTCTAAGGACTTAGAGGAGTCCAGATCTGAAGTTGCTACTCCATATCTTACTCAACACCCGAAATGCTTCACAAATGTACTAGAAATGGCCTAAAACCCAAGAAGAAGAGGATCTAATGCTTGAATGATCAAGGTAACAGCTTGTCACCTTTAAATGGGTGTCCAGACGTTGTAGATGCTAGATTTATAGTCTCCTTCTCGCTCTAAGCTCCTCAATCTTCAACTCCTTCAACTAAATGCACCAAAAACTCTCTTTATGCCTCTCAATCTTAAGGAAACAACAATGAACGACTTAGGGTTTCTTCTCTGGATAGTGAAGTGATAAGGAAGGCCATAAGAGGAGGATTAAGTCCATTAAATAGGGTGCAAACCCTTAAAATTAGTGTTTTCCTTTACAGTGCCTACTCGTCGAGTCAGGGCCTTCCGACTCGTCGAGTAGGATCTGAATCCTGCGTCCTCATAAATGACTATACTCAACGAGTTGGAGATCCCCAACTTGCCGAGTCCAAGCACAAAACCCTAAAAAATAGATAAATTATATGGTACCTGGAACAGGTGTTACAAATCTCCCCCACTTGAACTAGACTCCGTCCTCGAAGTCTGCTGACACGAATAAGTACGGATAGTGTCTCACATCTCATCCTTCGGTTCCCATGTCCCTTCGGTGTTGCCATTGCACCTTTACTAGCTTCACTTCCTTATTCCGAAGAACCTTGGTCTTTGTATCCAAAATTACAACATGCCTCTCAGTGTAGTTCAAGCTCTCGCCCACCTGAATGCCATCCAGTGAAACAACCACGGCCTCGTTAGTGACACACTTCCGAAGCCGCAACACATGGAAGGTGTTGTGTATCAGGCTAAGCTCGTTCGACAGGTCCAAATGGTAAGCCACCTTGCCCACCCAAGATGAAATCCTGAACGGGCCAATATATCGCGGCCCCAACTTGCCTCTCTTATGAAACCTGATGACCCCATTCCATGGAGACACCTTTAGTAACACAAAGTCCCCCACCTGGAACTTAAGATCCTATTGACGCTGGTCAACAGAGCTTTTCTGGCGGCTTTGTGCAACTCATAGCCTGTCACGTACCTTTTGAATCAACGCAATAGTCTTGAGCACCACTTCGGTGCTCCCCGTGACCTGGTGCCCTACCTCACCTCAACAAACTGGGGTCCTACATCTTCTACCATACAACATCTCAAACGGAGATCGATCAATATTGGCATGGTAACTGTTGTTGTTTGAAAACTCTTTCAATGGGAGGTATGTATCCCAACTACCTCCAAAACCCAACACGCATGCCCGAAGCATATCCTCGAGCGTCTGGATCATCCTCTCGCTTTGGCCATCTGTCTGGGGGTGGTATGTCGTACTGAAATGTAACTGAGTACCCAGTTCCTCATGGAACTCTTCCAAAATCGAGATGTAAATCGAACATCTCTATCAGAGACTACTGACACTGGCACTCCGTGTCTATCAACCCCCTCTCGCACATAAATATCTGCCAATTTCTCAGCAGAGATGCTCTCGGAGATTGGAATAAAGTGTGCACTCTTCATCAACCGGTCCATAATCACCTATATGGTATCCATACCCCTTGCTGCCCTCGGTAAACTTCGTGATGAAGTCCATGGTGATCTCATCCCACTTCCACATAGGAATGGGTAACGGCTGGACCTTACCATATGCTCGCTAGTGTTCGGCCTTGACCTTCTGGCAGGTCAAGCACCGCTACACAAACCAGGCAATCTCCCGCTTCATGTAGAGTCACCAGTAACTCAGTCTCAAGTCCCTATACATTTTTGTAGCTCCCGGATGTATAGAAAACTTGGACTTATGCGCCTCCTCCAATATCTCTTGTCTCACTCCCCTGGTGACCGGTGCCCAGACCCGGCCACACTGTGTCAAGGGCCCCCGACCATCCCGGACAAACAAAGGAAATTGCCCCCGAATACACTCTATCTTCCAGTTTTCTTTCTTCAAACCCTCTACTTGAGCCTTGTTGATCATATCAAGCAGTCAAGAGACCACAATCGTCCTCAGACAAACGTTCCTAATCGGATAACCAGCCGTCTTGCAGCTTAAAGCATCGGCCACCACGTTGGCCTTCCCCGGATGGTATAAGATCTCGCAGTCATAATCTTTCAGCACATCCAACCACCTCCTCTATCGCATGTTGAGGTTCAACTGATCCATCAAATACTTCAAGATCTTATGATCGGTACAAATAGTGCACCACACTATGTACAAGTAGTACCTCCAAATCATGAGAGCAAACACCACTGCCCCAAATTCCAGGTCATGAGTGGGATAGTTCGCCTTGTGAGGCTTCAACTGCCTCGAAGCGTACGCGATCACATGCCCTCTCTGCATCAGTATCGTGCCTAACCCTGAGATCGATGCATTACAGTACGCTACCAAATCATCCAGCCCCTTAAGTAGTACTAGAATCGGAGCCTCACATAACAACTGTCATAGGGTCTCAAAATCCATCTGCAGATCTATGCCCCATCATAATGTCACATTCTTCTTGGTCAAGCGGGTCAAAGGCACAACGATCTTGGAGAAATCCTGAATGAATCTCCGGTAGTACCTTGCTAAACCCAAGAAGCTATGAATCTCATATGCGTTCTTCGGTATTTCCCACCACATCACAACCTCAACCTTGGTCGGATCAACCAAAATACCCTCCTAATTGATGATGTGCCCCAAAAACTGCACCTGACGCAGCCAAAAATCACACTTTGAGAACTTGGCATAAAGCCTTTCTGTTCTCAGTGTCTCCAATACCTCCCTCAGATGCTGCTCATGCTGCTACTTGGTCTTAGAATAGACCAGGATATCATCAATAAAAGCGATCACCAACCGATCCAACATTGGTCTACACACTCTGTTTATGAGATCCATGAACGCTGCTAGGGCATTGGCGAGACCAAATGGCATCATCACAAACTCGTAGTTCTCATATCGATACCTGAAAGCTGTCTTCAGTATATCCTTATCAAGAATCCTCATCTGATGGTACCCTGACCGAAGATCAATCTTGGAAAACCAGGACGCACCCTGCAGCTGATCGAACAAATCGTTGATCCTCAGTAGCGGATAACAGTTTTTCACCATTAGTTTATTCAGTTCTCGATAATCGATGCACATCATGTGTGACCCATCCTTCTTTTTCATGAACAGGATCGGAGCTCCCCACGGAGAACTGCTCGGACGGATAAACCCCCGGTCTAGCAGCTCCTAAAGCTGCGTAGATAGATCCTGCATCTCAGGCGGAGCTAACCGGTACGGTGCCTTGGCTATCGAAGCGGCACCCAATACCAAATCAATGCAAAACTCCACCTGCCTCTCCAAAGGCACTCCAGGTAACTCCTCGGGAAAGACATCCTGAAACTCCTGTACAACCGGTACATTATCCAAATCCCTCGGGGTCTCCACCTTCGTATCCGTTATATATGCCAAAAATCCCATACAAACCTGCTGTAGAAATCTTCTGGCCCTTGCAACTGAATAGAGGGTCGACCCCCGCGAGGCCCTCTCTCCATGAATAACCAATTCTCACCCACTTAGGGTTCGAACCCTCACCAACTGGTGCTTACAATCTATCATGACCCCATTGGCTCCCAACCAATCCATCCCGATGATCACCTTCAGCCCTCGCAACGGTATAGGGACTAGATGAACACAAAACCTCTCCCCAAGCACATTCAGGACACAGTCCCGGTACACCCTTGCAACACTCACAGTGTACTCATCCGCAATCTCGACCTCAAGCGGGGAATCCAGAGTCCCCAACGCATCCCGAAACTTCTTGCTAAGCACAAGAGATACAAACGATCGGGTAGCTCCCGAATCGAACAAAATGTGGGCAAACATACCATTGACCAAAAAGGTCCCTATACATAAGCACAATATACACATAAGCAATGCAACAAGTATATAATAGGAAGATAAAATATGTACCAACCATAATGTATGGCGCTGCCCGAGCCTCCTCGGTGGTCAATTGAAACACCGACTCTTGACCACTGGAGCATCCGCCTTAGCAGGGTGGCAATCAGTAATCCTCAATGTGGCCGGTGCAGGCACCACCACTGCTCCTCCCCCTCCCTGCAACCTCAGACAATCGGCCTTTTTATGGCCAGTCTGGTTGCAGTGGAAACAAATCAGGCCCTTCTTGGGGCAGTCCCTGCTCACGTGGCCCGACTGACCACACGTATAACATACCGGACCCGTCCCCCGACAAGCTCCACCATGAGATCTCCCACACTTGGCACACCGTTCATGGCCCTGCTAGCCCCTACTATATGTGCCTGCTCAGGCTTCCGCTTGGTGTGGAAGTCCAACTCCATCTCCCGCTTACGGGCCTTCTCCACCATCTCATTAAGGGGTTTACACTCTGTAACACTCACAAACTCCCGACATACTGTGGAATCAACAATGCGCGTTCCCGAAACTTGGCGGTGATCTTCGCCACAGTCTTGGTGGTTTGCTAGAGCTCATGAAACTCCCTCACTAGTCGTTGTACCTTTATAGGTGGTGCAAACTCAAAATCAAATCGCCTAACAAACTCATCCCATGTCATCTCAGCCACACTGGCTGCTCCCACCTGACTCGTCACCTCTCTCCACCAATCACGGGCCTGATCCCTCAACACACATTAAGCAAACCCCACCTTCGCCGCATCAAGGCATGAACTTGTGCGCTGGGCGTTCTATATGTCTTCCACCCATAGTTGGCTAACAATGGGCTCCCTGACCCCGAAAAACTCCGGTCCCCTGCACGCCTTGAACTCCCGAAACGAGGGAGTTCGATCCCCGACCTGGACCGCAACAATCTCGACTTTGAATTCCCTAAGCCTCTCCTCCATGATCTCCATCATACCCTCCTTGACCTTCCCAAAGATAACTGGGGTAGCTTCAAGGATGCCCCTTGTAACCTCGGCTGCGATGAGCTCTCGCAGCCCTCGTCAATGGGCTCGGTACCATCGCCCGACCCAGATCCAGATCCGATCCTGATCTCCCAGTTCCATGTCATTTCACCACTATACTATACTATAATACCGTAAAACATAATGATCAGGATGTATATAGAGGGGATCCTCCCACACTGGTCCTCCTTAGAGCTTCCAGGTCTAACATTGGTTCGGGTACATGTCCTGTGCTTTCAGTAGTACGGGCCCAATACTACCTTCCACACCTACCTATACCTTCCCCAAGATCCTACCTGTAACTCTAATTAGTCCCAAAACAAATCATATCTCACAACTACCGCATAGCTCAAATCCTAGGCTAACCTAATATTTCCTCCATCCATATCAAACCAGAACTCAATCATAACAAGTTGCCTAATGCATGCAAATTATACATAGAACAAGATCAAATAGACTTTCAAATAGTAGATTCTACCCTAGGACCACAACCATACAAGGAACAAGAAATAAGGTCAAATCAATCATTTTGAGGCTATAAGACCCTAACTGTATATAATTTTGAAAGCATACACATAGCAAGATTCATAAAATTATCATAACTCACATATCAGTATAACATGGCTAACATATTAGGGAACTACTTACTTGGCTCGACCGATCACGCACATTGCACTCTCATTTTTTCCAGTTTAAGAAGTTTTTAACTTTTATTTTTGAAAATAATTTTACCATTTCCTTAGTTTGAGTCGTGACACACCCGAGAGTGTGCCTGAATCCCTTAAACCAAGGTTGTCACACCCCCAAGCCGAAGCGACAGAAACGTTCGGGGGTTGAGGACATTATGTATAGTATCACAACAATTGCATCATATAAATCAAAGTAAACACAACCATTACAATGAATATGTAAAATGTTTACATCTGTTTGATTCGTATTTATATACATCAAAAGTATAACCAAATATAAAAGACGTGACTCTATACGCTCCGTCTTCTCAAAACCTGCGGTAGTACCTGTCTACTGATTTCCTCAGAATACAAACGATTTGAAAGAGTATCAACATTAAATTTGGTGAGTTCATAAGTATGTTTTTGAAAAGGAAACCTGTCTGTGAATCTGTAAAAAAAGTGTTTACATGATCTCAAGAAAATCCAATGTTCTCTTTAGTTTTGAAAAGTAGACTTAACCCTAAAACTGAAGTGTATGTTCATTACTGTATACTATGAAACTATATGAATGTATTATTTTGTATATCTAGATACCACCAGTTGTATTATGTAGATTAGTTTTACATGAAAACCATATATGAAAACCCTAGAATCCTTCAGTATGTATAGTAGTTCTATTACTTCAAAAATAAAACTAATTGAAGTTGTTATCATTCATACATTAATCGTATTAATTAGTACCAAATTTATGAATTGTTATAACCATACTTGACCATTAAATTTTCTGAACGACGTTCTTCAGGCGTCGGAATCGAAATGACTTTGTCACCCAGGCCTGCCGACCAAAGTGTAGCTAACAGTTATGGTGCGGGATTGTCAATCCCGTATAGATCTATACACAAACTCACGTTCTCCCTCGAGGAGACTCTGGTTATAATCTCAAGACTTTTGTTAGTACTTAAGTAAGTACGCGAAGATGCTCACTCATAAAATGCTATACTAACGATTAGGTGTAGAATAAAATGAATGCATTTAATTTTAAATTGTTGTTTATATGACTCATAAACTATACTATATATAGCTTATATGTTTGATCACATTGATTCTATGTTTCTTACATTAATAAGGTAATTGTTCCATACGCTATACCTATTATAGCTTATATGTTCGTTAATGTATTCAATTCAAGTTTTACACTGAAAACCCTATAAATATGTTGAAATCTTCCTTAATGCTCAGCATAATACAAAAGGGATAAAATATCTAAATATTTTATAAAATGTGGAAATCATTTGAATGTATCCATTGCATCAGTTTTAACATGTTGAAATTATTTTGTATAAGTTCACAAAATCATTTGTGTTTGGCTTGTATTCCCACTTGAAAAAATTAAAAACAGTAAAAGCATATGGGTATGAACTCATAGTTAGTTGCGTGAAAGTGTCAAATGATAAGATTGGAAATGAAGACCCTCGGGTTGATGTACGTGAAACTTAACGGGATCCTAATAACAATTAAATACATATATGCATTTTATTAGCGAAACCATTATTTATAGTGTTGGAAAAACACTTGCTTTTCGTTTAGGAATTCTACCAGGACTAGATTAAATTGGTGAAAGCGGGTTTGCAGCCAAGATTCATGGTGTAGGGCTGTTTACAGCCGTGAAGGGATTACGGCCGTGAACTGATCTCGATCGTGAACGGTTTACTGACCTTGAATGGTTCACGGTCTTTGAAGGTTAGAAGGGTTCACGACCTGATTTATGAAGATTCGAAGGGTTTACGGTCGTGAACTCAATAACAACAACACCGGATTTGACGAAAAACAGATGTTTTGATGCTCCAAAACGTGTTCTAAGGCGGATAGAGTGATAGATAAAGAGAAATATTGAGTTTTCTTGGGTTTTCGGGTGAGGGTTTTTAGAGAGAGGGGGTGTTCGCGGCCAGAAAAGCATAAATCAAGGGTAGGGGCACATATTTATAGGGGGTTTCATGGTCGGTGGGGTCCGGTCGTGCATGGTTCACGACCGTGATCGAGTTTACGGTCGTGAACACCAGTCTGACCGGATTCGCTAATTTTCTAAGTGACTCGGTTTTTCGGGCGATTTTGGTTCCGAATCATATATAAAATTCAATTATATGACTTAAATGATTTTCCAAACCATAAGAATTTTGACGGAACTAAATAAATTCAAATTTTATTTAATGGAATCAGCTAATGGTAACGGAAAAGATTCAGGTTGTCACAAAGGCTTTGATGCCAACTTGTAACGAACCAAATTTCCAAAAGAAAATTTTCATTTTTAAAAAGTCAAACACTTTCCATAAACAATAAAATCTCAATACATTTGTTTTCAAATTCTTAACAATAACAATATTATTCCAATCATCAGAATGTCCCATAAAAAATGCCTGAGAGAGAGTGCATGTCGCACCATCAAGCATTGCCCTTGCTCTTGGGCTCAGATGTAACTAAAATAAATCCACAAACTGTAAGCTAATGCTTAGTGAGTTCCCCATAGCATACCCCACACACAATCCACATAAACACATATCATATTAGCTATAACAACTACATATAACAAATAATCCATGCATACAAACATATCAGGAAGCCATGGAAACCTTCCAAGGTCTTACACTTAGTGCCACTGGAACCCCTACGTGGTCTTCACTGACTGCCATGAGAACCCCCACATGGTCTTCCTGCCATGGGAAGCCCTACATGGTTTTCCTGCCGTGGGAACCCCCACACGGTCTTTACAATCAAGAGACGACATACAATCTACACCAACAAATATACTAGAATGCCATGGAAACCCTCCTATGTCTTACATATAAGTGCCTCATGACCCCCCCCCCCCGAGGTCTTTCATGCGAGTATCACAAATAACTAGCATAACATATCCCATAACCAACTAATCATAACTAATAACAATAATGGGACAGCCCTGGTGCCTTAGACCAATTGGTATGGTGAGGAGACTCATCTATCGTGAATGCTGGACTGAGAAGCTACAATCAGATAAATCCCACGTGCTGCTCCAACTCAACTGCCTATAATCATCATGTGATTAACTTGTCACAATCCCGAATTATCATTAATATCCTCAAAGTCAACCATGGTCAAAGTCAAGGTCAACATTCCATGTTGACCTCAACTCGTCGAGTGCATCCATCAACTCGTCGAGTTACCCGAGTAACTCTTCAACTCGACAAGTTACCTATGTAACTCATCGAGTTCCTCAATGTCTAGAAGACCGAAAACCCATGCAGACCAAAAACCCCAATCCTTCACAGAATAACTCGAAGTCTCGAAAATGGGTAAACCCTACTCGACTCGTCGAGTTGGCTAAGGGACTCGGTGAGTTCCTTCAGTCCTTTTTGTGTTCAGACATTTTTAAGCTACTCCAAAGCTCCAAGTTTCAGATGTAGCCTCCTAATGTAACGCCCCGATTCTCAGGTATGGATTGAAATAAAGAATTTCTTTAGTTTTACGTCCTACTCGACGAGTTAAGGCTGCCCTACTCGTCGAGTAGCAGTGAGGTGGGATCGCGAATTTAATGATTTACTCACCGAGTCCACAAAGGGACTCGACGAGTAGGAGCTGGCTAATGAAACCCTAAATTTCGGGGCACTTCACCCTATTTAAAGGATCATTGGCCACGCTCTAGCCTCCCCTTCACCGCCTCTTGTCCTTCTAAAGTCCCAATCATGTGTGTGAGCTCATCTTGTGCATTTTTAAGCTTGAAGGAGAAATTCTTGGAGAGAAAAGAGCTTGGAGACCAAGCATTTAGAAGCAAGGAGATTCGAAGACCTAAGATCTTCTGTGGTTAGCATCTTCTGGAAGGTATAAATCGTTACTCTAACCTCATTCATTCTATGGGGCAACTTCTAGGGTTTTCATAGTGTGTTTAGAAGCTACCCTTCTTTGCAACCTCAGATCTGAAGTTGTAACTTCAGAACTGAGCTCCTTTAGGCTTCTCAGTGCATAAAGTTTCCAAGTTGTGCTAGAATGAGACTCTCCCAAGGTGTAAAACTCCAATGGAAGCATAAATTGGTCATTTAGAGCCTTTAGAACCTTGCATGTGCGTAAAGTTTGCAACTTTACGCGATAATCATGCCTTAGAGGCTTGGATCTGTAATTTGGAGCCTTTCTATGGCTTAAAAAACGTCTGCATGGATGGAGGTCTGCGAGGACTCGGAGAGTTGGATGAACAACTCGGCAAGCCCGATGAATTTGGCCATGAACTCGGCGAGTTGGATGAACAACTCGGCGAGCCCGATGAATTTGGCCGTGAACTCGACGAGTTGATGAACAACTCGACGAGTCCGTTGAAGTTTGCCTTGAACGCGACGAGTTGTTAGAAAACTCGGCGAGTCGACTAAAGTTCCCCCAATTCTTGGACACGTATGAGCTCGACGAGTTAAAAGAGGACTCGACGAGCCAATCAAGGATTTCATGACTTCTCGAGTTCAGGAAGGACTCGACGATTCAGTGAACTGCACTTGACGAGTTGAGTCAACATAGACTGTTGGCTTTGACTGTGAGCATTGACTTTGACCAAGAGTTGACCAGATGACTTCTGAGGGTGTTCTGATAATTTGGAAACTTATGAAAAAGGATTGTATGGTAATCGTAGGTAGTGGAGTTTGTGTTGGTGATCCGGGAGCTAAAGCTTTCTAGTTTTCTGACGTCAGTTACGAGGTGAGTTATCCTCACTATATTAAGGGGTCTAAGGCACCAAGGCCGGCCCATTGGATTTGATATCCTAGTAGTTATTGGTATGTTGAGTTGAGTTGGTAATGTATGCTAGTTGATATGCTAGTCGGGTAGGTCGGTAGGACTACCCGTTATACTGATTGATTACCTGTATGTGCATTTATCTGTTACATGTCGACATGTTATGTGGGGTGGGTTGAGGTTGTACTGCTCCATGCGGTAGCCAACAAACCCGAGAGTATTCCAGATATGAGTTGAGGGCTCGGTAGGCATTCCAGACGCATACTGAGGACTCTGGAGCATTCCAGATATGAGCTGAGGGCCAGATAGGCATTCCATACTCGTACTGAGGGCTCGATGGCATTCCAGATACGAGTTGAGAGCCAGATAGGCATTCCAGACTCGTACTGAGGGACCAGGGGTAGTCCAGCCTGTAAAGCTGTGGACCCAGTGCATGCTGTTCTGTTCTGATTGATATGATATGCTAATGTTGATATTGCTATGTGGACTATATGTGTATCGGTATTTTGGGGGTAACTCACTAAGCTTTCGGGCTTACAGTTTCAGTTTATTGTTTCAGGTAGATAAGGGGTCGAGGCAAGGCTAAGGTGTGATCATACAGCTCCTCTTACTGTGTATATGTTTCTGGGAAATACTCTGATAATCAATATTTTGAAAACAAAGTTGTAATGTTTGACGAACTTGATATGTTATAAAAAGTTTAAATTGGTTTGAAATTTTGGATGTCACAAGTTGGTATCAGAGCCTTGGTTTGAGTGAATTGGAGGAATTTTCGTGTGAATCCAGTCTCAAATCGAGGAAAGGTTTTCAAAATATATATATATATATATATTAAGAAATTGGTTTTCAAAATAAATAAAGGAGGATGCTGGGTGTCGATCAACCGGAGCCAGTAAGCAAACCCCAAAATACCATACAGTTAATTGATTATGTGATATGTTAGAACAGCATGCTAGTGTTAGGCTAGGGATCTTCAGGAATTGCATGATAGAACTGCCTGATACATGATGCCTGCTAGCCTAGGGTTTTCCTTATATGAAATTGACATCATTACTGTAGTTATCTAGTGTCGGCATCACGGTCGTACATAATTAAGATCTTATATCATGAGAATGTTTGATTTAGCCTTTTGTTTCGTTCTTGTTTGATTGGGAGCTTAGGGTAGAATTGAATATTCGAAAGTCTATAAGTTCCAACGTTATGTATGGATAGCATACGCTAGTGCTACAGGGATGGTGGAAGTTTCGTGGATGGATAGGTTATTTGGGAGGAGTTCGCCGACTTCGAGGCATTTAGCCTTCCTTTAGCAGTGAGGCTTGAGTGCTCGATATTATTATGTGTATTGTTAGGGCCTTGTGATGATTCTTGGGACAAATATGGATAGGTGTGGAAGGTAGTATGGGCCTGTACTACTGAAAGCACAGGACCCATACGCATAACAAGGAACTCACAACCCCTAGGGTTTTGTCGGGGGTTGGTCCCCAATTATTTGTATGAGTTATCTGATACCTTGTTTTGGGTTTCAGAATGGTGATGACCAGGCGCTTTGTGATTGGATCCGGTTCGGGATCAGGATCAGGATCAGGAGAGGGCGGACAGGGGGAGCTGACAGCACCCGAGACTATCGGCCAGATGAGATGGATGACAGGATCCGAGCGATCCTGCATGATGGGGGTTGTTGCGTTGTTCCGGGCCGAGTTGCTGGAGATGTTCGGGTCGATTAAGACTGCCATGGTGGAGTATTTTGATGAGCGTTACGCATCCTTGTAGAGACAGCCCCCCGTAGCAGCTACATCAGCTGTATCTATGGCTGAGGGAGGAGTTGGTAGGGGTTTTCAGTATAGGGACTTCGATAACACGAAGCCCCCTACTTTTGATGGGACGCAGGATCCCATCAAGGCTATGAGATGGGTTTTAGATTTGGAGGGGTGTTTCTTCACCTGCTCGTGTCATGCTGACCAAAAGGTCAGGTGTGCCCTGAACCTGCTTAGGTCCGGGGCCAAGGATTGGTGGAGACTTGCGACTGGGGCTTACACTGATGATCATAGAGCTGTTGTTACTTGGGAGTAGTTCAGGGATATGTTCCGCGCCCGTTACATTCCGAAGGTTGAGCGGGAACGTTTGGCACAGGAGTTTCTAAGTTTGAGACAAGATGGAGAGTCGGTGAAGGAGATCACCCGTATGTTCATCGAGCGGGCGATGTTCTGCCCAGAGTTTGCTTCCGAGCAATCTCAGATGACCCGTTATCTGAGTATGCTCAAGACTAATATCCGACAGTTTGTCTCTACCCAGCAATGTGATACTCTTCTGGAGTTGCAGGAGGCTGCCAGACGGCGGGAGTTAGAGATTGCGCTGCAGCTAAGGGAGCACCGGCCGGCCCCGACACTATCACAGCTGGCACCGAAGTGGTCTAAGACCGCTGATACTAGGACTGGGGGTTAGCAGGGCCGCACTTGTGGAAAGTGTGGCAAGGGTCATTCTGGTGTATGTCGGGCTGGTACTGGGTTCCACAAGCATGGCAAGGAGGGGCATTACGCAAAGGATTGTCGCCAGGCCGCCCCAGTTCAGGGTATGAGGTTATGTTATCACTACAACCAGGTTGGTCACATGAGGGCCAACTGTCCACTACTTGCCGCCCAGCCAGTGCAGGCTGCAACGTCGGCTACTTTGAGGATCACGGATGGGAGACCAGTCAGGACAGAGCCTCCGAAGGCTCAGGGTCATTCTTTCCAGCTTACGGCGGATGAGGCCAGAGCAGCACCAGATGTGGTTGCTGGTACGTTTCTATCCTCATCTCGTTTTATTTATCTATTGTATGCTTATCTGTTGTACCTGTAATTAGGTACGTTTTTGGTGAACTCTTTGCATGCTTTGGTCTTATTTGACTCAGGGACGAGTCGGTCCTTCGTGTCTCAGTCTTTTAGTAGAGAGTTCAGTGCGCCAGTGAGCGAGTTAGAGTGTCCGTTGCGATTGTCTATCGCCAAAGAACATGGGGTTTCTGCTTCTTCAGTTTATCGAGGATGTGACTTGGAGATTTTCCGGGTGTCTTTTCTGATAGATATGATTTTGATCCCCATGGGGGAGGTGTGTGTGATTGTGGGTATGGATTGGCTCGATCGGTTCGGTGTTATGATTGATTGCGAGGGCCAGCGAGTGATAGTTCGGACCCCAAGTGGGGGAGAACTAGTTATATATGGTGAGGGCACCAGAGTGGGATCAAGATTTTGTTCAGATGCCAGGGCTCGGTAGTACATTCAACATGGGTGTATGGGTTATCTAGCGTATGTGGTAGATACGCGAGTCAAGGACCAGACCTCGGTTTCGGATGTACCAGTGGTCAGGGAGGTTGCAGATGTGTTTCCGGAGGAATTGCCAGGGATACCTCCGGAGAAGCAGGTCGAGTTCAGGATCAACCTAGTTCCAGGTGCGGCCCCTATCGCTAAGGTGCCGTACCGATTGGCGCCACTAGAGATGCAGGAGCTGTCGTCGCAGCTACAGGAACTGCTGGGTAAGCAGTTCATTCCACCTAGCAGTTCTCCATGGGGAGCGCCGATTCTTTTTGTCCGGAAGAAGGATGGTTCGCACCGGATGTATATTGATTACCGGGAGTTGAACAAGCTAACAGTAAAGAACCGTTACCCACTCCCGAGGATAAATGAACTCTTCGATCAGTTGTAGGGCGCATCTTGGGTTTCCAAGATAGATTTGAGGTCTGGGTATCATCAGGTAAGGATCAGAGAGGAGGACGTGGAGAAGACCGCATTCTGAACTCGTTATGGACATTACGAGTTCGTGGTAATGACGTTTGGGCTCACCAACGCGCCAACAGTATTTATGGACTTGATGAATCGGGTCTGTAGATCGACGCTAGACCACTCGGTTATAGTATTTATAGATGATATTTTGGTGTATTCCAAGACCCGAGAGCAGCATGAGGAGCACCTGTGAGAGCTGTTGGGAGTCCTGAGGTGGGAACGATTGTAAGCCAAGTTCTCGAAGTGTGAGTTTTGGTTACGAGAGGTCCAGTTCCTCGGACATATTGTTAACCAGGAGAGGATTTTGGTCGATCCGGCCAAAATCAAGGTGGTTATGCAGTGGGAGGTTCCGAAATCTCCTTCAGATATTAGGAGCTTTCTGGGATTGGTAGGATACTATCGGAGATTCATACGAGATTTCTCCAAGATTGCAGTACCTATCACTCGTCTGATGAGGAAAGGGGTGGATTTCCGGTGGGGCCCCGAGCAGCAGAGGGCGTTTGAGACCCTCCGTCAGCGTTTGTGTGAGGCACCAGTATTGACACTCCCCGAGGGGGTTGAGGATTTTGTGGTGTTCTGTGATGCATCCATCACAGGTTTAGGGGCGGTCCTCATATAGAGAGGGCGAGTGATAGCCTATGCATCGCGGCGGCTGAAGCCGCATGAGACGAGATACCCTACGCATGACTTGGAGCTGGGGGCGGTGGTGTTCGCCCTCAAGATATGGAGACATTACCTTTATGGGGTCCGCTGTACCATTTATACGGATCATAAGAGCTTGAGACATATCATGGATCAGTCGAACCTCAACATGAGGCAACACAGGTGGCTGTATGTAGTCAAGGACTACGATTGCGAGATCCTTTACCACCCGGGTAAAGCAAATGTTGTTGCGAATGCTTTAAGCCACAAGTCGGCTGGGTCTTCCACCCCCGCGATATGTATGAGGATAGAAGTGGATTCCCTGCTTGTGAGTTTGATCAGAGATGCCCAGATAGAGGGCATGCGACCGGAGAATTTAAAGCTGGAGAGGATCAAGGGTGAGAACACCAGGTTCGTGCAGGATAGTCGGGGGTTACTGACCCGATGTGGTCGGGTTTGGGTTCCGATGTCTGGTAGGGTTAGGCAGATGGTTATGGAGGAGGCTCATAAGTCTCACTTCTCCATTCACCCGGGGGCCACCAAGATGTAACGAGATTTGAGTTTGAGCTACTGGTGGCCATGTATGAAGCGTGAGATTGCCTGGTACGTCGAGAGGTGCTTGACCTGTAGGATGGTTAAGGCCGAGCATCAGCAGCCGCATGGCAAGCTGCAGCCCCTGGAGATTCCCATGTGGAAATGGGAACATATCACGATAAATTTTATCACTAAGCTACCAAGGACGGTGAAGGGGTTTGACGCCATTTGGGTCATCGTGGATTGATTGACCAAGAGCGCCCATTCCTTGGCCATTCAGGAGAGTTCGTCGGACGAGAAGTTGGCCGAGGTGTACGTTCGCGAGATCGTGTCTCGCCATGGGATTCACGTTCCATTGTCTCTGATCAGGATATCAGGTTTACCTCCCACTTCTGGCAAAAGTTTCACGAGGAGCTGGGCGCGCGATTGCATTTTAGCACAACATTTCACCCGCAGACAGACGGCCAGAGCGAGCAAACTATTCAGACCCTCGAGGATATGTTGAGGGCGTGTGTCATCGACTTCGGTGGGAGTTGGGACTCTCACCTACCGCTTGCGGAGTTCGCCTACAACAACAACTATCATTCTAGTCTTGTCGCCCCGCCATTCGAGCTATTGTACGGGTGTAGGTGTCGCACCCCGGTTTGTTGGAGCGAGGTGAGTCACAGGGTAATAGGTTGGACGGAGGTGGTCTTGCAGACTACCGAGAAGATTCAGCAGATCAGGTAGCGACTGCAGACAGCTCAGAGTCGGCAGAAGAGTTATGCTGACAGACGTCGATCTGAGTTGAAATTCCAAGTAGGTGACATGGTACTTCTGAAGGTCTCGCCCTGGAAGGGTGTGATCCGCTTCAGAAAGAGGGGAAAATTAGGCCCTCTGTATATTGGGCCATTAAGGATCATCGCCAGGGTTGGCAAAGTGGCCTACATGCTTGAGCTTCCGGAGGAGCTTAGCCGAATTCACAGCACATTCCATGTTTCGCAGTTACGGAAGTGCATCACGCACCAAGAGGTGGTAGTATCACTGGATGACATTCAGGTTGATGAGCGCCTGAACTACGTGGAGAGGCCTATGGCCATCTTGGAAAGGAAGAAGAAGATTTTGCGGAACAAGGAAATACCTTTGATGAAGGTGCAGTGGGAACATCGAAGGGGACCCGAGTGGACATGGGAGCCGGAGGCAGAGATGCACGAGCACTACCCAACGTTGTTTATGCCAGAGGACCTCGAGGGCGAAGTCTAATTCAAGTAGGGGAGAATTGTAACACCCCGATTCTCAGGTATAGATTTAAATAAAGAATTTCTTTATTTTTAAGTCATACTCAACGAGTTAAGGTTGCCCTACTCATCGAGTAGCATCGAGGTGGGATCGTGAATTTAGTGATCTACTCGCCGAGTCCACAAAGGGACTTAACGAGTAGGAGCTGGCAGATGAAACCCTAAATTTCGGGGCATTTCACCCTATTTAAAGGATCATTGGCCACCCTCTGGCCTCCCATTCACCGCCTCTTGTCCCTCAAAAGTCCCAATCGTGTATGTGAGCTCATCTTGTGCATTTTTAAGCTTGAAGGAGAAATTCTTGGAGAGAAAAGAGCTTGGAGACCAAGCATTCAGAAGAAAGGAGCTTAGAGGACCTAAGATCTTCTGTGGTTAGCATCTTCTGGAAGGTATAAATTGTTATTCTAACCTCATTCATTCTATGGGGTAACTTCTAGGGTTTTCATAGTATGTTTGGAAGCTACCCTTCTTTGCAACCTCAGATCTGAAGTTGTAACTTTAGAACTGAGCTCCTTTGGGCTTCTTAGTGCATAAAGTTTCCAGGTTGTGCTAGAATGAGACTCTCCCAAGGTGTAAAACTCCATTGGAAGCATAAATTGGTCATTTAGAGCCTTTAGAACCTTGCATGTGCGTAAAGTTTGCAACTTTACGCGATAATCATGCCTTAGAGGCTTGGATCTGTAATTTGGAGCCTTGCCATGGCTTAAAAAGCGTCTGCATGGATGGAGGTCTGCGAGGACTCGGTGAGTTGGATGAACAACTCGGCGAGCCCGATGAATTTGGTCGTGAACTCGACGAGTTGATGAACAACTCGACGAGTCCGTTGAAGTTTGCCTTGAACGCGACGAGTTGTTAGAAAACTCGGCGAGTCGACTAAAGTTCCCCCAATTCTTGGACACGTATGAGCTCGACGAGTTAAAAGAGGACTCGAAGAGCCAATCAAGGATTTCACGACTTCTTGAGTTCAGGAAGGACTCGACGATTCGGTGAACTGCACTTGACGAGTTGGGTCAACATGGACTGTTGGCTTTGACTGTGAGCATTGAATTTGACCAAGAGTTGACCAGATGACTTTTGAGGGTGTTATGATAATTTGGAAACTTATGAAAAAGGATTGTATGGTAATCGTAGGTAGTGGAGTTTGTGTTGGTGATCCGGGAGCTGAAGCTTTCTAGTTTTCTGACGTCAGTTGCGAGGTGAGTTATCCTCACTATACTAAGGGGTCTAAGGCACCAAGGCCGGCCCATTGGATTTGATATCATAGTAGTTATTGGTATGTTGAGTTGAGTTGGTAATGTATGCCAGTTGATATGCTAGTCGGGTAGGTCGGTAGGACTGCCCGTGATACTGATTGATTACCTGTATGTGCATTTATCTGTTACATGTCGACATGTTATGTGGGGGTGGGTTGAGGTTGTACTGCTTCGTGCGGTAGCCAACAAACCCGAAAGTATTCCAGATATGAGCTGAGGGCTCGGTAGGCATTCCAGACGCATACTGAGGACTCTGGAGCATTCCAGATATGAGCTGAGGGCCCGATAGGCATTCCATACTCGTACTGAGGGCTCGATGGCATTCCAGATACGAGTTGAGGGCCAGATAGGCATTCCAGACTCGTACTGAGGGCCCAGGGGTAGTCCAGCCTATAAAATTGTGGACCTAGTGCATGCTGTTCTGTTCTGATTGATATGATATGCTAATGTTGATATTGCTATGTGGACTGTATGTGTATCAGTATTTTGGGGGTAACTCACTAAGCTTTCGGGCTTACAGTTTCAGTTCATTATTTTAGGTACATCAGGGGATCGAGGCAAGGCCAAAGCGTGATCGTACAACTCCTCCTATTGTGTTTATGTTTCTGGGAAAAACTCTGATAATCAATATTTTGAAAACAAAATTGTAATGTTTGACGAACTTGATATGTTATAAAAAGTTTAAATTGGTTTGAAAATTTGGATGTCACACCTAAGGCATGGTTTCCATGTAAAGTTGCAAACTTTACATGTATGCAAGCTCTTAGTTGCCAACACCAAGCTAAGGGAGGGGTTTTAGCCAAAGAGAAGGGCCAAGCTTGATAAATTTAGCAACTTTATGACTTTAAGGACTTAGAAGAGTGCAGATCTGAAGTTGCAACTCCAGATCTTACTCAACACGCGAAATGCTTCACAAATGTACTTGAAATGGCCTAAAACCCAAGAAGAAGAGGATCTAATGCTAGAATGATCAAGGTAACAACTTGTTACCTTCAAATGGGTGTCCATATGTTGTAGATGCTGGATTTACAATCTACTTCTCGCTCCAAGCTCCTCAATCTTCAACTTCCTCAACTAAATGCACCAAAACTCTCTCTTAGCCTCTCAATCTTAAGGAAACATCAATGAACGGATTAGGGTTTCTTCTCTAGATAGTGAAGTGATAAGGGAGGCCACAAGAGGCATATTAAGTCCATTAAATAAGGTGCAAACACTAAAAATTGGGGTTTTCCTTTACAGTGCCTACTCGTCGAGTCGGGGCCTTCCGACTCGTCGAGTAGGATCTGAATCCCGCGTCCTCATAAATGACTCTACTTAACGAGTTGGAGCTCCCTAACTCGCCGAGTCCAAGCACAAAATCCTAAAAAAATAGATAAATTATATGATACCTGGAACAGGTGTTATAACACAGAGGATCAAATATTGAATCCATGGCCTCAATTTGTAAACAAATATAATTTTCTCCCACTTATTCCACCAAGTATGAATTAATTATCTTCCATTTACTTGATATGATGCTTTTTTTCTCAACCGTCTAATAAATATGTGTGTTTTTATTGGATTCAAGTTATGTATGTTGAAGCTGAGTACATATTGGTTGTGCTATGTTTTATGATCAAACACAATGGATAATCGATGTCAACAGGTTTTCATTTTTATAATTTTATATTTTCACGGTTATATTTATTCCAATTCTTATTCTTATTATCTTTTTAAATTGCACATTACGAATTCCATTTTCCATCCCCTTCTCACAAGACTGGAAAGCTACTTGGTGAAGTGTTGATCAAGAGATTGCAAGGCAATAGGTTAGGTTACTAGATTATAATATTTATAAATTTGGAATAAAAGATTAAAATTTTATAAATATTGGTAGTTATAAATTTCAGGCTAGTGAAGCTAATAGGTTTCTCACTTTGAGATATTAAATTTACGAATGGTTTCACTCAATGGCTTCAAATCAAAAGTGTAACACCCGTGGAAAGTTTTCGTATCGGGAGCCCAAATCAGACAATATTGTGATAAGTGCCAGAGGGGATGTTACAAAAAGGGTTTATCCCTTTAAGTACTTCAAACCAAAAGGGTTTCACTATGAAATTACATAAATGGTCCCTGATATGTAAATATTATAGTAAATGATCCTAATTTAGGTAAAATGTAAATTACAAAAATGATTCATACATAACTTCACAGAAACACATTACAGAGACTCATTTGAAAATTTATAATTTTACCCTTTATGGATTAAAATCGTTTTTAAAATCCATAACTTTAATACAATTTATCCGTATAATACATACACAAAAGAACATAGATTCACATGAGGCTGAATTTAAAAAGACAGACACACATTTGAAAAATTAGAGTTTTACTCTTTATACAATAAGACATACATAACAACATAGACACACATATAAATACGATCATTAACACATACATACACAAAAACTACACAGTTACACACACAACCATATATTCTATAATTTAAAATGGAAAAAATGGTCATATCCACGCATAGCATGCACACATTTAAGATATGGCACATTTATAGAAAGTTGAAAGTACATTACTATTAAAGTCTTTTTTGATACATGTGATCATTACATGTGATTGAAAATGAACTAGCCTTATTTGGTATGATGCTTTTCTTACAAAAATCATCTTAATCGAAGATGTGAAAGCAAAATATTTTTTGCCAATTGGAATGAAAGCTAAAACTGTGTGACTAATATAAAATTTAGATGAAGTTTGACGTGTATAGTAGAAATGTAAGATTATGTAATTTTGATTTTTTTTAGGATTCATTAAAATTCTATTTCTACTTTATTTTGTTTTTAAGCATCATACTTGCAGAGTCAACCATTTATAGTGTTCTGTTTTTGTGACCCACCAAACATCAACAAAAAAATATGACCCGTACAACACGCACGTACCTTTTTACTAGTTACATTCTAATTATGTGTTAAAGATTTTATACAAAAAAAAAAAAAAAGATTTTTTTAAATATAGGCCTTCGGTTTAGCAACAAAAAAGATTTCATCTCTAAACTATTAAAAGTACCGCTGAACCATTAAAAGCCTCAATTTTTATCTTAGAATTGGTCGGGAGATTAGATATGTGCGGAACGATTCATTTATTTATGTGAAAATCTCTGTTTTACCCTAATCTAAAAAACGCCTCCAACAGTCCAACAGCTACTTCCTCCCTCTTTATTTTCCCATCCGCCGGCCACCAGAGAAGTGCTCCTCCCTCCGTCGACTCGTGCAGTGCTACCGGAGATATACTCCTCCAGTTAATCTTAACCGGCGGTACCTTCTTCCTCCGTACCCGGTGCCACCGCCGTCCTTGCAGTCTTTCGCTTCCCTCGAGCTTTCAAGGAAAAATCCTTCGTCCGTCGACACACAGTTGGTTCTAGCAGGTACAAATTCCGTTCAATTTTGCTAAAATAATTTGATTGTTCAGACCAATAGATATTTCTTTGTACAAGATTAAGGAAGCAGTTGATTCTCTACGAACCCACCGTCACTTTTATCAACAGTCGTCTTCTTGATTTGTACGAAGAACTTTTGGATGCAGAGAACGTGTTCGATAAATTGCCCCAATTAGATGTCTTCACTTACAATGCCATGTTAATAACTTTTGGATGCACATATGAAACACATAAACTTTTTATAGAGAGCAAATAGGTGTCTTCACTTACAGGGCACAGATGAAGGCAGCAAATAAACTTTTGGATGTCTATACTTACAATGGCATGATAAATTGCCCCAACTAGATGTCTTCACTTACAGGGCAAATAGATGAAGCACATAAACTGTTTTATAGAGGTTGAGGGCAATAATGTCATTTATTGGATAATGGGTTTATTCCCAGTCAAAGGACTTTCATGTTTGCCCAATCCATATCATCTGTAACCTCTCTTCATGAATCATTTGAACATTTTGTTCACATCTCACATCTGTAATGAATGATCACAATTGTATGTTAGCATAGGATAGTTTAAAAGTTATTGAAGGTGATGTTGAGTGGTTCAGTTTTTTTGGTTCTTGAATCTCATTTGATTAGTTTCGTGCCTCTAAAACTTGATTTTTTGAGATTAGATAACATTGATAGAAGGTAAAATGGTAGATTTTGAATAATTTATATGTTGCAATTATCTTTATATAATTTATAAATGTTGTTGATTTTGAGTAGTTAATATGCATTTCAAAGTTGTTTTTATTAGAAGGGCAACCTTACCAAACATCATTGAATCATTCAGGCCTCTTATACGTTGTTTAGGTTTTGGGTTAAATTTTGGAATATGATTATAACTGTAAATACTTGTGATGTTTTCATGTGTTTACATTATACAAATTAGAATATTTGTGATATCATTTTACATGCCTATGAGTATATTATACTTTATAAATATTACAATCTTTATATTTATGAACTTTTCTAGGATTCCATATTAATTATAATGCCACGAAAGCCAACAAGAAGAACTCATTTACAAAAGCCTCAACATGCCATCTCCCGCTTGGGCCGTTCCATGGCCTTAATTTTCTCTGCACGAAAGGCCAAGCAACAAAATGACATAAAAGCCCCTTTCAACTCAACAGGCATGATCTCTCTCTCTCTCTCTCTCTCTCTCTCCTATGGGCAAAATGGTCATTATTTTGTTCATGGATTGTGAAAGCTAAAATTTTAAGTGTTTACAGGTAGAAAAAAGGAGAAACATGATGTCATAGAATCAAAGAGAGAAGTGTCATGTTCTTCTTCTGAAAATGAAGATTCTTCTTCAGAAGATGAAGATGACTTTGAGGTATTTATTTATTTATTTATTCACATTTCGCCCTTCTAATAAGTTGAAATTTTTATTTCTACTTTTTATTAAAATTATGATTTTCTTTTTAAGGGAGCTGTTCAAGTAGATTTTGTCTTCTTTGACCCAAAGCCTGATGATTTCCATGGAGTAAAGGTCTTGATGCAGACTTACCTTGATAATAAAGAATGGGATTTGACCAGTTTTGTTGACTTAATATTGCAACAAACTTCAGTGGGATCAGTTGTTAAAATAGAAGATGATGAAGATGAATCGGTTTATGGCTTTGTTTCTGCTTTAAATTTACAAAGATATAAGGTAAAAATATTCTTCATTTATCTCAAGATTCATATTCCACTTTTTTTTTTTTTGAAACATGATTGAATAAATATATGGTGGTTGTTTAATCCAGGACTGTAAATGCATGATGGAAGTGAAAGAGTTTTTGTTATCAAAGTGTCAAGAAAAAGAAATAAAAGAAAATTTAAAATCATTTTTAGGGGAGAAAGCAGCTGATGTTGGTCTTTTGATCTCACAACGTGTTGTAAATCTTCCTCCTCAGCTTCTCCCATCATTATATGATGCTATTTTTAATGAAATCTCTTGGGCTACAGAAGATGAGGTTAGATGATTACTTTCCTATAAACTTTTCTCCCAAGGGTAAAATGGTCATTTACTCACATTCAGACAGTTTATCAAAATAGAAACAGATTTTGTTTATACAACATTTACTCTAGATATTGTGTGTATACAAATACATATTCTAGACAGACCTCATCTCAACAACACTCTAAACAGAAGGGTAGAATGGTCATTTGTTCTCATTCAGTCGAAAAAAAAGAAACAGACTTTGTGTGTACGACAGATACACTTGAGTTTAGACAGACATCATTTACCCACCTCAGCATCACTCTAAATAGAAGGGTAAAATAGTCATTTACTCACATTCAAACAGTTTATTCAGTCCAAAATAGAAAGACTTTGTATATACAACACGTACTCTATACATGCACATCATTTACTGACATCACTCTAAGCAGAAGGGTAGAATGGTCAATTACTCACATTCAGACAACTTATTCAGTCCAAAAGCATAACAGAATTTATGTATACAACACGTACTTTAGACATGCATGATGGCTAATGCATCATTTACCCACCTCAGCATCACTCTAAACAGAAGGGCAGAATGGTCTTTTACTCATATGAATAACTAGAATTATTTCTAATATAATACCTTCTTATCTTTTTGATTATGAAATATCAATTTCTAGTTTTTGTTTTATAGCCTACACAGGAGCTTAGGAAGTTTTTCTGCTTCAAGTATTATTTATTGATCAGCAAAATTTATAAGGTAATGTAATGTCTATACATACATGAGTGGTCTTTTGGTTTATATTTTTAATTATAATTTATTTATTTATTATTTTATTGTCTGACTTTTAGCTTAAGAATGCTGACAAGAAAAAGAAGGGAAGCAGCTCGAGTGAAGAGGCTATAATTTACTTGAAGCCAGAAGATGAAATATTTCATAATGTACCCTTCTCTTTTTTCTAATTATTTATTTAATTTTTGTTTTAGCTTGAGGAATTCTGATTTATTTATTTATTTTTTATTTTTATAAATCCATCAGCTAAGTGAATGGTCCTTCTGCTTTCCCTTGCGCACCCAACAGGTCACCACCAATGAGGTAAGTTTTATTTAAAAAACTTAAAGTCGTTTCTGTTTGATTAAAACCTACGAACAGTGTTAACTGTTAAGTTAAAACGACATAATTTGAAGTTCCAAAAAAATAAAAAGTAAAAATAGAAATTCTTTATATATTAAAATAATTTTAAAAGTAAATACAATTGAAACACTAGTGATTGTGTAATATGTTCTGTTGTAGCTGAAAGAGTATCGATTGATGGGTTTAGTGATGGCCGTTAAAGCAACTAGTGTTCCAACTTTTCAACGACAGTTACGTTCGTTAATAGACGAATGATAAGTTTTTAGAAAGTGCACATTTAGCCCTTGCGGATATCCTTTCTTCATTTTCAACCTCCAAGTTTCTGTTTAGAAATTTTCTTTTTCTTTAGAATCAAATGGACAATTTTTATTTGTGCAATGGATATGAGAAAAAATATTGACAAGGGTATTTTTTTTAGAATATGTTTCCTATATATATATATATATATATATATATATATATATATATATATATATATATATATATATATATATATGGAATTTGTTGGAACAAAAAAAGCCCACTCAATAGCATATTGCCACCTAGAGAATCTCTTAATTGTTTCAGAGCAACTAGAAAAAGATTCTTTAACCAGAAATAATTCAGAGCAACTAGAAAGAGATTCTTTAACCAGAAATAATTCGGTTCAGATGTAGGATACCTATCAGTTTGATCTTGTAGATTGTACTTGTTACATTGGACATGACAAGATTGAACAAACTTTATAAGGCTATTTCAATAATTGGGATGGAAAGGGTATTTATGTCTTTTGTACAGATTAGAAATCGGAAGAGATTTCTTGTCCCGCTGTATGAGAATGTAAAAGCTTTCTAATGCTATTTTGTTGATCAGATAAAGAAGGCATTCATGCCTTTTTTACAAACGAGAAATCGAGAGCGATTATCTATCCCATCTTTGTGAGTGTTATAAAGAGCTGCAAATTTTGTCTTATTAACATTTTTCGTTTAATGGGATGGAGATGTCTTTTTAACAAGCGAAAAATTGAGAGCGATTCTCTATCTTTTCGAGTTGTTTTTTTTTTTTTTTTTTTTGTTGTTTCTTGGGTTTTTTACACTTTTTGTTTCATGGAAATTAGTCGCATGAGAGATTCCCTAGTCTCATGAGAGATTCTGTGATTTTGTCCCACCATGTCTTGATGAGAGTAACCTTAGCAAGCTTTTTATGGGTTTCATCATGTTTTCTTACAGAAAAAGGAAATAGAGTGATTTCCAGACGTATTTTTTCTAAAGTGGGAGAAAAAATTGTAAATTTTATCTCATTATATCAGTCTTGGTCCAAAATGTGAAACCTATTAGCATTGAAATCTCATTGAAGGGGATTTTTGATAACCTCTAAGTGAACCATTTTTTTTAGTTCACCATTGAATTAGTTGACATTCATTGTGTTTGATACAATCTTTGAACTATCTTTAAATGGTTATGGTGTGTTTGGTTTCTACAGTTTTCTTGAAAAAATTCCTAAGAAAAATCAAAAAGTTAGAAAACATGTTTGTTCAATATATATATATATATATATATATATATATATATATATATATATATATATATATATATATATACACACACACACACTAGTTTATAACCCGTGAAACCACGGCTACAAAATTAATTAAACTTTAATAGTTAGAACACAAAATTATTAATCAATTATAATCGTTAATTTAAATAAATATGTGAAATTATATCACCTTATAATTTGTATTAATTTTATTTTAATTTTTATTGCATTGTTATTAATTTATTGTAATTAAAGTGAAAATTTTAAAATTTGAAATAGAGAATTAATATGTTAACAAGTGACATGCATTAATTAAGAGGTTTAATATGGTGACATATAACAAAAAAAAGAATAAAATGTGTATTAATTAGGAGGCCTAATATGATGACACATGTCAAAAGGATATTAAAACTATTCTTTTATTAGAATATATATATATATATATATATATATATATATATATATATATATATATATTCAAAAAATTTCGAAGAGGAGTTTTTTTTTTCAATTACATATAACTTGAAAAGTGATTTTCATATTTTTCAATTTCTAAACTTTTTCTAAAATATAAACCTAACATGCACCCACGACCCCACCTAACCGTATGCTCCGAACACTAGGGTGTTCTTCAGTTCAAGTCACTTGGATTTTGCTAGAACCGATCCAATCTAATTATCTATTGGATGTCAGATTTTGTTAGTTGATCCAATCTAATTCGGTATAGGCTACAAAACTAAACCAAATCCAGTCGGATGTTGAATTGGAACAGTTTTATCCATGAGATATTTTTGATTTATTACCCTAACTAATTTTTATCTAATTGCTATCAAATTAAACAACTAACTATAAATACATAATTATGATAATTGATAATAACAATGTATTTGATCAATTTTATTTTTTAACTGAATAATATTAATTGGATAATAATATTGGTTGACAATTGGATATTTATTAGATGATGATATTGGATAAACGTTGGATTACTTAGGCTCTATTGGATTTCAGGGTCATCCAAGAACCGATCCAATCCAATTGTAATTGGATCAATCGTTTCAAATTATGTTAGTTAATTTGCACATCGTGACCGGTTAGGCTTAGTTGATTTTGTCAGAAAAGAAAGTAGGTTTCGGGGGTTCATTGATTAGTACACCCCCGAAACGAGGTCTTCGTCCACCGCGACCATCCTCCAGGAGTGCGAGACAACCGGACCGCTAAACAGTTCCTCGAGGGTAACAGGGATGGAGCCCCGAAAGAAGTAAGGCTAGTCGATTTCCAAGATTTTAGTAGCTCAGGAAGAAACCAGTCCATGACTTAACATCAGTAGAATGCTACCTCCAATGAAATGAGACCAAGAAGCTTTATTACACAAAAGTTCTTTGAAGACCTTTTGCTTCTGCTTCCCTGCTTACTATTGCTAGTCTTTCAATTTTCTAAAATGAAAAATAAAAACCAATCATTTCTAACCAAACGTGTTTTCTAGATACTGAAAACTGAAAATAAAAACTCTACCTTTTTTTTTTTTTTTTTTTTTTTAATTTTCTTTCTAAGAAAACTAAAAACATTTTTCCACAACCATTAACATCCTAATGAACCCTACCTTCTTGTCATTAAGAAATTGGAATCATACGATAATCTAACAACTCCTGATCCTATGGGATGGGATAGGTCTCAATGCATTTGATGAATTGAAGAAAAAAAATGAAACCGAGGCACATAGGGCCGGGGTAGTCTGGTCACATAAAATTATTTGTAAAGTTTACGGTATAAAACTATAAATCATGAATGCATTTCACATCAGTGATCAAACCCAGTCCCAGCTCGTCTTATGGTCAAATGTTGGTTGTAGAATGTTGACTTGTGGTGGAGAGTTGGGTGTTGTTTGATTTTCTGAAGCAAAAATTCATGAAGTCTACGGACCACCTCTGCAACCCTCTGCAGTAGAAGAGGTGGATCAAACGGCTGCAAGCTGTAATAAGAAGCGTGTTTGTTTTTTTAACATCTGCATACTGCTGCAGATATTAAAAAAATTAAATAAACTAATTTTATAAATCAAAAATAGTTTTTTAATACAGAAAATTTAATAATGTATAACATTTCGGCAAAAGTTAATGACAATTCAATAAAAAATAATGATATTTCAACAAAAAAAATAAAGATATTTAGTAAAAAATAATGATATTTCATCAAAATTATCATTATTCAATATAAATAAACGAAAAAAAAATCAACAAGAATAAACAAAAAAAACAAAAAAAAAAGTGAAATAAAATTTCAACAACATATAATAAAAAATTCAACAAGAAAAAAGAAGAAGAAGAAGAGGCTGGAAGAGGTTGGAAGAGGCAGTACAAGTGTTGCGCCAAACAGAACACGCGCAAAGGTTTTTGACTCTGAAGACTCCTAAAAAACAAACAACTGCGAGATGAAAAGTGTTGCGTGTGTGCTGCACCGCGCAGCAATAAGAGGTCTAAAAAGGTTTTTTCTAAAAAACAAACAAGACCTTAGTGCCTTAGTGGGTTGGTGATCACACCTTTTTCTTATCAAGATTCTGTTTCTATAATCTTTGTTTTAATAAGTTATATAAATGTTTTATGTTATCAATATTTAGTAAAAACATAAAACATTTATGTTATCATTTACGTAAACCCATATATATTAATATATTGCTTAGATAAACTGGCTAAATTTCGGGTTCTATTTTTTTCGTGGCCCTATGCGATCGCACACCCCACACCCCTTTAGCGCCGGGCCTGTTGGCCTAACCTAAACCCTAAGGTCCTTAGGCCTAAACCCTAAATACTAACATACTAACACTCACAAATATCTTTATTATATTTATTGACTATTTTTTTTATTTATGTATATGACCTATTAGGTTCAACTGTCGTTTGGTAGTGATATCAGTGTGTTATGTTTTAGGCATATATTCTATCAAACTCTCACTAGTGCAGGACATACACTCTAGTGAAGACACAAGCATAATGTTTGTCTACATCTAAGCATAGTGTTAACCATGCCGATATCTATAAGTATATATTTTTAAGTACAAAGCAATATAGATCTGTGAGAGTCACTTATAACGACAATCCATGAAGTGATTTCAACAATAAGTCTATCTAACATTTTTCGATAAACAAATACAAATGAATTCGATGCAACTTTTTCCCTATAAACAAATACAAATGAATTAGATGCTTACTATAACTTTGTTTTGTTATCATTCCCATGATATTTATCAAGTGAGGATGTTCTAGAATGACTACATGTCATTCATGGATGGCTTAAACATGAAAAAATAGACACTAATAATATAAATATGTAACTTTCGTTTCCAATAAATCAAAGTGTTTATGCATTTTTAGTCACTAAACTTTTTTGGATGTTCTATTTTGGCCATTATACTTTGTTTAAGCTACCATTGGTTATTGAAATTTATTTATTTTGGTCACTCTAATCGGTGATATCTCATAGCAGGTGTATAACATCGAACGACATTGTTATAATTATAATTAGTCATTGAATTTTTCTATGTGTTTTATTTTTAATCATTATAATATTTGTTTAAACTACATTAATCACTGAACTAGTTTATTTTTTTTTCGTTTTTTTTTTCACTCTTTTATTATCATTTATAAAAAATAAAAAATAAAACTATTTTTTTCTCCATAACTAAATATGTTGCATCAATTATTTTAGAGTAAATTATATTAATAATTCTTTTGATTTTGGGTAGCGTGTATATTTAGTCCTTAACTTTTTTTAACTTGATTGTTCATAATGGCTTTAAAAAATATTATTTTGTCCTTATCCACTCAATCGCTTTTGTCGTAGGTAGAAACGCACCCAATTATCATTGATAACTATTTATACTTTGTGACCCAATGGAAAGTCTTCGTATCGTTTGACCAAAAGCAAACAATATCTTGGTACATAATTGAAAACACTAACAAGTCTACATCTTCTTCCAGAAACTCGAGTCAGGGGTCTCCATTCTCTTTCAACACACAAGGGCTATGTTTTTGTAGTTTTTTTTATTTTTTTATAAATGATAATAAAAAACAATAGACTTAATTCAGGTTCGATGGATACTTTCTAAGTACATATTAGGACCACGAACCACATGGGTATGATTATAAATAGATGTAGACAAGACAATCAGCCAGCTCTACAAGACTTTTACCTAAAACAATACAAATGGGCTACATATCAAATAGAATAAATGACAGGTTTGGTCTCTATGGTTTGGTAGATTCACACATTCAATCCAATTTTTAAAAATTTGACAAAATACATTTATGTGGTTTGAAGAAATTGCATTGTACATCCTCAATCCATTTAAAAAGATCATTTTACCCTTACTTTTATATTTTTATTTTTCTTATATATATATATATATATGTTTAATTTTTTATATTTTGCTGCTTGCATTTATTTTAATTTATTTGTAATTTTTTGAAATTTTATTCGAATATATTTTTTAATGTTTTTTTATATTTTGTTTGAGTACATTTTTTAACGATTTTTTGAATAATTTTTTTATATGTTTTGTTCGAATATATTTTTAACGTTTTTGATATTTTGTTTTCTTATATATTTGTAAAGCTACTTATAAATATTTTTCGAGTTCATTTTTTTATTTTTTGAAATTTTGTTCGTTTTCGAGTTATATGGTTTCCAATTAGCCATTTCATAACTTGAAACCCGTTTTGGAATTTTGGTTGGCATATCTATTTATCATATTAAAATTTTTTTATACCTAATCTATGTTAATAATATTCAAATTTAACGAAATTTTTTACATTTTCTACAAAAAATATTTTAAAATATATAAACAAACAAAACATAAAAAAAATATATTCAAATAACACGCTAAAAAAATAGAAAATTTTATTCAAAAAAATATAAACATACAAATGTAAAAAAACATTAAACAATATATTGGAAAAAATATCAAATAAAATCTAAATAATAAAAAATATAAATAAATAAAATAAAATGTAAGCGAAAATTTTTTTAAAATTAAAAAATTATATATATATATATATATATATATATATATATATATATATATATATATATATATATAAGAAAAACAAAATATAAAAGTAAGGGTAATATGGTCTTTTTAAATGGACTAAGGATGTGAAATACAATTTATTTAAACCACAAGGATGCATCTTGTCAAATTTTCAAAGGTTTGATTGAAAATGCAAATCTGACCAAACCATAGGGACCAAAACTATAATTTACTCTATAAGTATATACAAAGTACGTTTTGCTATATGGGTATTGATGGGGTCTATCTTATTTTCTTTTCATTCTTAAATTAAAATTATTTAAGAATTATAACATAAATTATAAAATAGGGTTTTTGTTTTACATGAATAAAGAACAAACTATAAAAGAAATTGAAACAGCGACCATGTGCGTCAAAAAAAAAGTTAAAAAGATGTAATTTTTAAAAACCCCATAAACTATTTAAATAAATTTTGCCTTATACCAAAGACTAATAAGACTATTAGAATAATACATCCAAATGTTAGATAAATTATTATTAAGGTCCATACTGTAAATAACTAATTACAGGGAGCGACTATGAACCTAAAGAATAAAGATGCTGCTCCGACTCTAAAAATATATACACCCAAACTCCTAAGTGTTTTGGATTTAAAATCTTAAAGGAGCCAAACAATATATCATATGGGTGCATGGGCCTAACGGGCTGTGAGAGTAAAAATAGTTTAGACTTGCTTTAGCAATTTTACGGATAGAACATGGACTTATAGGCCTGTTTGGATCACAGATCCAATTCCAAACTAGTTAACAAATTGTCGATCTAAACTCTAACACACCCTGTTCATGAGTTTTAAAATTAAAAAAAGGGAATGAAAAGAAACAGAAAGAAAATAAATAATGAAATGATTAGTGTTATGGAGTCGGAAGGAAATGGAAAGAAAAGAAATGAAAGTTATGTTCTCGAGTTGGAAGGAAAGGAAATGAAAATGTCCTTTTTATGTTTTTGTCTTTCATTGATTTAAATATAAAAAATCAATTACCGCCTACAATGCATTGATAGCAATCAGGATTGTAATTAATCAAAATAACAATGTGTGTAAAGAATAAACAATTTCAATTCAAATTTTTTTACCTGGTAAAGTCAAAGCCGTAAGAAAAAGTAAGAAAAAATACAGGCAAAGAAGGAAAAGATGAAGTTGCAGGCAGGAAAAATTACATATGGAAAAAGAGACGATGAATAGGGTGTTTGGCTTAGTTTTTGAAAGAGTAAAAGTCCTTTTAAAAAAAGTTGCAAAAAGTTCATTTTCATTATAACTAAAAGGAGCTTTTACAAGGTATGTTGTTTTTACCAAACATCTTTTAGTTTTTTCCTAAAAGCTAAAAGATGTTTTAAAAGATAAAACAAATACCCGCGAAGTTGTAGATACAGGAAGAAAATCGTAAGCTTTTTTGCTTGATGGAGAAGAAGAAGTCTCATCGGCATGCCCTATTTGTTGAACAAATGAAGATGGGCCAAGGGTAGAAACACCTTTTTCTTTTGTTTCCTTCACAATCCGCCCAAACATGAGCGGAAAGAAGCTAAACCTTTTTCCTTCTTTCCTCTTCCTCTCAATCCTCTCCTCCCATTTCCTTTCCCTCTTAAAAAAACTCCCTCTTCCCTCTTAATCCTCTGGTTTCCTCCCCTTTCTCTCCTAAAAAAAACTCAAGAACAAGGTGTAAAGGAGTTAAGAGTGTCAGACTACATGTATTACGATAATTAATTGTATCTAGTTTAGATGTTCGCTTTTAAATACAAGATAAGCATAATCAGTATGTAGAATTATGGATAGCTTATTAACTAGGCTTTGCTCCTCTCACTTGGTGTTAACTTTAATACCATATTAGGTTACAAGCAGTGGAACCACGAGAAAAATATTTTTAAACTTTTATTAAATTAATAAGAGTATATGAAGACATAATCAATAAAAAAAAGTAACATTAAGGATTTTACAAAGTATACGTCGTTGTATTTGGCATTTACAGTAACAACTACTTGTTTATATCATAGATCCAAATTTATATTGAATTAAATCCCATAGCTAAAATCTATATATTAAAATAGATAGTTCTATGTAATTCTGGTGGTAGGAACAATTATGGGGCCAAGCATCATCCTTAAAAGCCATCCAAGCCAAATAATAGATCGCTTAATCAACAAAATAAATTACCATAATCGTATATGGTAATCCAGTTAGAACATTTTTTTCTAATAAATCAAGAAATTGACAATTTATTAGAATTTTTATCACGTTGATAAAAATCATAAAAAAGTGCAATAGATTGAATGGATAGTTTAAAACAAATATAAAAAATGAAGCCTTGATTTTGAGATTAACAAACAAAATTCAAAAGGATCGAGAAGTTTTAAAAGTAACATATCTACAAAAACAGTTGAATAAAATCTAAAAATAACAAAGTTTTAAAAATAACTCATGATTTTCGAAAGTTTGGATGTAATTTCGCAAAACTTCTAAATTTATTGTTTATTTGCATTTTGCAAGTCAACCCTACAAAAAAGAATATTCTTAATTTAATTAATTAATTTATTATTATTATTGTTATTTTTTTGCATTTACATGATTTTTTTTCAAACTGACTGACATTTTATGCATTTTGCAGGTAATTTCATAGTTAGGACTTGTAGAATATAAGGCTATTTTACAACTTATTGACTAAATCTTGGAAAAAACCTACCTTTTTATCTGTTCTTTATCACATTTGTCATGTTTGGTGAATTATTTAAAACAAAATTTGTGATATACCTGGATAGATAGTACAATACATGGTTCAATCCTAAAAGAAAAAAGATACATTTTGACATCTAAGATCAAATCTTAACAAATAAAGAGTTCTATAGCAAACATGAAAACATAAATGTAGATAATCAAGAGAGCAATGATGCAAAAACCAAAACTAATCAGAATCATGGCGTCTCTTCCCCTTACCTCTGTTGTGTCTCCTGTCATCATCATCATCATCATCATCATCATCATCATCATCATCATGCCTTTTCTCTCTCCTTTCATGTTTCCTCTCATCTCTCTTTGCATTTGCACTTTTGGGTGCCTCCATTGTCACCACAGGCTACAATGAACTTGACTCTTCTCGTGCTTTAGGTACCCTGTTGTAGAATTTTAAACAAATGTTAAAACTTTACAACCTTAAAAACATAAATAACATACTAATATTTGGTATTATGGATCAGAAACTTACTTGGCAAAACCAAGACCTTGAACATGAGCAGCCTCAACATGACCTGCTCCCAAATCTTCAGCAGTAGAACCTCTCTTCACAAGTTCAGAAAATTCATGTTTATCAAGTCTATTAACTTGAGGTTTTGAAGAACGCTTGGGAGTTAAACCCAATGCCTCCTTCATAGCCAATTATTCTTATTCCTTGATCCTTCTTATCTCTTCTTTTGCAACTTCCATGCCTGCTTCTTTCGACTTTTTATCTCTAGAATACCTCTAGAAGGATGATTAATAGTTGCTATAAACTTCAAATCGCAGGAGAAGATCGAAGAAATATTGCAATTTAAGTTTAACAAAAGGAAGGGTATGATTCAATAGTGGAGAACGATTATCCATAATCCTTGGGCAGGTTTTTGTTCAATTTAAGTTTGTATTCCTTTGTAATATCAAAACCTAAAGTTTCATGAAATGGTTCTTTAGTTGATTCATGGAAAAATACTATGAAATATTTCAAACTGAAACATAGCTAAAATCAAATGAAAGAAAATATAAACATACAAAACCCAAATTTAAAGACAAAGATGAACATAAACCCATTCGATGATGACCATCAGAAACAAATCGATGGGGAAATTGAAACCTAGATGATGAACATAAATCATCTCAATGGAAAAACTGTGTATGTAAACTATAGCAGAGAATCCAATTGAAAAGACTTACAATCGTGAAACAACTTCAAGTATTTTTTTAGAATGAATCATCAAGATACCTGTGAAACCTGCAAATCAGTGAAGTTAGGGGGTGTTTGGATAAATAGTCTTTAGCTTATTAGCTTATTGCTTATCTGCTTATTGTGGTGAGAATAAGTATTTTTTTTAAATGTGTTTGGATTAGCTTATTGTGGTGGGAATAAGCAATAAACAATAAGCATTTAAGTGTTTGGCAAAATAAAATAACTTATATGAGTAAAATGACCAATAAGTAATAAGCATTCCCCCATTGCTTATTAAAATCAGCTTATTTTGCTTATTTCTACCACAATAAGCTAATTTTTTAAGCATCCTATCCAAACACTTTAATTAGTTTATTGTGGTGAGAATAAGCAATAAGCTAATAAGTAGCCATTTTTTCTGTATCCTAACACACCCTTTAAGAAGAAAGTGTGCAACCATAGTTTATAGGAATTGATTTGAAGATGATTTCGTTTTAGAACCCTAACTTCGTCTAAAACTGTTGATTTGGAATTACTTGTGAGATTTGGGTATTTCAAATTATTATTATTTTATATATATATATATATATATATATATATATATATATATATATATATATATATATATATATATATATATATATATATATATATATATATATATTATGGAAATTGTTCCTTAGGGATAGTGAACTTCCATAATTTTTGTCTATTTTAGTCCCTGGACTTCATGTTGTTTTTTTGGCAGAATTGGTCCCTGTATTTTAATAGTGAACTTCCACAATTTTTGTCTATTTTAGTCCCTAGACTTCATGTTGTTTTTTTGGCGACTTCATGTTGTTTTTTTGGCAGAATTGGTCCCTGTACTTTAATAGTGAACTTCCACAATTTTTGTCTATTTTAGTCCCTGAACTTCATGTTGTTTTTTTGGCAGAATTGGTCCCTGTACTTTGGCAACTTTGGTTCTCATTTTTAGCAATTTTGACACTTTTGGTCATTGTAATCGATATTTTTACATTTTTAGGAACCTTTTAATATTTAAAGTTTGACCACAAAACTTTAACGGTTTGACAACTTTGATCCCTTTTTTATTTAGGAACTTTTTAATATTTAAAGTTTGGTCACAAAACTTTAATGGTTTGACAACTTTGGTCCTCATTTTTTAGCCATTTTGACACTTTTGGTCCTTGTAATCGATATTTTTACATTTTTTAAGAACCTTTTAATATTTAAAGTTTGGCCACAAAACTTTAACAGTTTGACAACTTTGATCCCTTTTCTATTTAGGAACCTTTTAATATTTAAAGTTTAGCCACAAAACTTTAACGGTTTGACAACTTTGGTCCTCATTTTTTAGCCATTTTGACACTTTTATTCCTTATAATCGATATTTTAACATTTTTTAGGAACCTTTTAATATTTAAAGTTTGACCACAAAACTTTAATGGTTTGACAACTTTGATCCATTTTCTATTTAGGAACCTTTTAATATTTAAAGTTTGGCCACAAAATTTTAACGGTTTGACAACTTTGATCCCTTTTCTAAAACCTTGCTAATTCCTACCGCTTTAATTTTTTAGCCATTTTGACACTTCTGGTCCTTGCAGTCAAAACTTTTACATTTTTTCATAAAAATTTGGTTCTCATTTTTTAGCCATTTTGACACTTTTGGTCCTTGTAATCGATATTTTTATATTTTTTAGGAACCTTTTAATATTTAAAGTTTGGCTACAAAACTTTAACGGTTTGACAACTTTGATCCCTTTTCTAAAACCTTGCTAATTCCTACCGCTTTAATTCTTTAGCCATTTTGACACTTCTGGTCCTTGCAGTCAAAACTTTTACATTTTTTCATAAAACTTTGGTCCTCATTTTTTAGCCATTTTACACTTTTGGTCCTTGTAATCGATAATTTTACATTTTTAGGAACCTTTTAATATTTAAAGTTTGGCCACAAAACTTTAACGGTTTGACAACTTTGATCCCTTTTCTATTTAGGAACCTTTTAATATTTAAAGTTTGGCCACAAAACGTTAACGGTTTGACAACTTTTGTCCTCATCTTTTAGCCGTTTTGATTTGGTCCTTGTAATTGATATTTTTACATTTTTTAGGAACTTTTTAATTTTAATTAAAAAAGATGATGTGAATTGTGGGTATACCAAACTTATATGGATTTTGTATGGCGATGCGGTGATAATGATAACATCCCACCATATTTGTGGTAGTTGTAGGTATACCAGATGACCTTATAACATATATAATTCATATAATTGTAGGTCTAACATAATGGTCAGAACTCAGAACCATACATTTGCTCTTCTTAGGATGTCGGGTATACAATACATGACGCTTGTTTGAATTAATACAAGAAGGTCAAATTAAAGGAAATAGATACGTGATTTATGTGATTTGTAGAATGGGATAAAGACTTAAAAGGGTAATACATTTTTGATTTGTACATATTTAGTCATATATTTAGTCACTAAGTTTTTTTTTTGTCCACATTTACCCCTTCAACTTGTTAAATTGTACACATTTAGGCCTTATGACTGGTTAATCCAAGTTAGCCGGTAAAAATGACTTAATAGGGTAATATATTTGTCACTTTGTACACATTTAGTCCTTAATATTTTTATACACATTTAGTCCTTAATAATTTTTTTGTTGCAAAATAAGTCAATTTTGTTTTTGTATTCATTCAGTACTTACGAATGATTTCTTTAGGTTTTTCTCACGACATCTTATGTGGGATAGCTATATGGTGGTGGGATAGGTGGAGGTGGTCCTGCTATATGCTGTAGGCCAAGATACCTGGTGCGGGCCGGCTATAAGCTTTAGGCACAGAGACTCGAGAAGAGCGGTTGGGTTAAGGCGACATGCCAACAAACCCTGGGTATTCCAATCCGATGACTGATTGGACCTGTTGCATTTTGGCATTCCAGTCCGATGACTAATTGGGCTAAGGTATTCCATTCCGATGAGTGTGGGTACGTTATGCATGATAATACGTTTGTTGTATCGGGTCTTTTAGGGGGAAACTCACTAAAATTTGTGTTTACCCAATTGTTTATGTTTTCAGGTTCTATCGTTGGTCGTGGGAAGGGGAATGCATGACTGTACACACTCATTAACAATATTGAGGATTCTGCGTTTCTTATATTGCTCTGATTTTCGATAAATGTATTTTGGAATAAACGTTTTTTTTTCTTAATTAGGGAGTTTTGCCTTATTTAAAAATGAAATTTTGTTTTTTGTGAAAATGACACATTACACATAAACATCAACAGCCCACATACTTCATCAATGATTGTCCTACGTAAGATGTCGTGAGAAAAACCTAAAGAAAACAGTCATAAGTACTGAATGTGTACAAAAACAAAAATGATTTATTTTGAAACAAAAAATATTAAGGACTAAATGTATACAAAAATATTAAGGACTAAATGTGTACAAAATAAGAAATATATTACCCTATTAAGTCAGTTTTTCCGACTAACATGCAGTAACCGGTCATAAGGACTGAATGTGTACAGTTTAACAAGTTGAAGAGGTAAATGTGGACGAAAAAAAAACCCCGTGACCAAATGTGTACAGATCGAAAAATATATTACCCTTTTAAGTCATTATCCTTTAGTAGAATAGAATAAACAGATGTGAGTTGAATGGGCAAAATAGGTATTTCACTTTGTAAAAGAGAAGGGCTTAGAAGATGTTATGTGGACAAAAAAAGTCTTTTATTAGAATATGGATAATATATGTTATGTGCAACTTCCTGCTAACTAGTCCGTTCCCTAAATACTTGATTTTACTTCTAACACCAGCTTGGGACAATTTGGAGCGAGGTGATTTAGGTTGCCTTTTGGGGTTTGGGACAACACTTTAATATCATATACAAACTTAACATAACATATCATCTTATGGGATTTTATTTAATGCACACAAGATCTAGCAACATCAATACTTGCTAAAACTCAAACATGCATACCCATGGAATCATAATTTTACCAAATGTTTAACTATCTATTAAATGTTACAATTTCATTAATCTAATATGCTTTAATAAATCGACATCTTTTTATTTTTATATATCAATTTAATTCAGTAAATTGTATATTTATATAGATATTTGACACGTTGGATACTCATTGATTTTATAAATCAGCAAAATCTGATAACATAATGTAACGTAACAACTCATTTTCAATAACATATCAAACGATATTTGTAAAGTTAACTTTCCATCGAATCAAAGACGTCCACGTGGGAAGTGCATCATAGCTTCAAGAGATTTTATTCCACCTGAACATTCCTCGTAAAATATATAAATTAAATATAAATTCTGGTTGATAGAAAATTTCCCGTCGTTTGAGTTTTCGGTTATAGCACCACCGTTTGGAAGAGTTCGTTGGATCTGTGATACCGGCGAATCGACGTATCTCGCCGGATCTCTAGGTTCGGCGTCGATGGTGTTCCATGGCGTAGGTCTCCGCCGTGCTCTGGAGCTAGCATTCTGTATCGCTGGTATTTGGTCGGCTTATATATATCAAGGCGTTCTTCAAGAGACCGTGTAAGCGTTAGTTTTTAGCTATCGATCTCTTAAATTCCTTTTGTTGATTTCATGTATTATGTTATTCATCTAATTGTTTCATACTTTTAGCATTTAGTGAATTTTGAATTTCTAACTTGTAATAATGGAATTTCTGATGATTGATGTTTAATTTCCATGAACTCGTCGAAGAAATTGAAAGTAACGTATACAGGAAGTTTTAACTTACTATCTATCAACATTGACGATAAATTACGTCAAAATGATGTCGATTTTAAGATCCATTGGAAGTTTTTTTTTCAATCTACCCTCTCACATTAAACACATAACTTAAGACTAACATTGCTGTCACCTTTTACTAATGGAAATCTAAGGTTCTATTAAGTTATGAGAATTGCAGAGTTTGGGTTTTTTTCAGGGGATGAACTCCACTGATATTTTTGTTATTTGTAAAGCAGAAAGCGACTATGACTTTTGGATACAAAGTCTAATTTGGAATCATGGATCCAAGAACCCTATAAATTGGGCTTTTAGAGATGAAAGTCGTGGATAATGATGATTTGCTGTTCTCTTTTTGTTTGGATATTTCTTCTTCAAACATATAGTGTTTTTTTCTTCATGCAACTTCAACCGAAATTGAACAACCAATTGAAAGAATTAGCAATCCTAATCTAAGCAAATTTCTCAGCCATATAACGTGTACTAATCTTCCTTTCTATGTTAATGTTGTTGATGTCGGGCTTCTTTTACAAACATGTACTAATCTTCCTTTCTAATTGTTGTGGTCATGATTCATGAATCCTACCAATAACAAATTTGTTTCTATTTTCCTTTTTAGAGTAAAACATGTTTACAATTCTTTGAAAACATGGTAGATGTTTTTACTTTTTATCATCTTTTGCTTAAAACTTAGTTGTTGAATTTCCAGGTCTACTAAGAGATTTGGCCCTGACAAGGAGAGGTTTGAACATTTGGCATTCTTAAACCTGGCACAAAGTGCTGTCTGTTTGCAATGGTCCTTCGTTAGTGAGTCTTTCTTATGTTTCTTCATTTTCATTTCTTCTCATGATCTTAAATCCAAATCACTATTCTATTAAATAAATATTAATACTAACAATTTCTGTTCATTGCATTAGTGATAAAGCTTTGGGGCAAAGGTAAAGGTGTTCGTGCTCCATGGTGGAGTTATTGGAGTGCTGGAATTACAAACACAATTGGCCCTGCAATGGGGATTGAAGCTCTAAAATACATCAGTTATCCTGCTCAGGTTGTGTAACAAATGTATTTATTGTTTTTGACAATCTTATTCTTTTTTAAAGAACCTAATCATTATATCACTTACAGGTTCTTGCAAAATCTTCCAAAATGATTCCAGGTGTGTCATATGTTGTTCTTCATATCACTTATATAAAAAAGCTTCATAATACCATATTTACAAAAAAAATATATATATAATCAATCTTAATCTTTTGCACAGTGATGTTGATGGGGTCCCTCGTTTATGGTATTCGATACACTTTTCAGGAGTATCTTTGCAGCCTCCTTGTTGCTGGTGGTGTGTCAATCTTTGCATTGGCAAAGGTGAATTTATCATCATTCTACTCAATTTTGTTTATTTTGCTTATAAAAATTCAAAACTAATTTAATTTCAATGACTTTATTTTATCCAGACTAGCTCAAAAACCATAAATAAACTTGCTAATCCAAATGCTCCACTCGGATATGGACTTTGCTTTCTCAACTTGGTGTTTGATGGTTTCACAAATGCGACACAAGATTCAATTTCCGCAAGGTACTTTATTTTCCTAATATATCATGTATGTAACAAGATTAGGGTTTTGTGATACATTAAATTAAAATATCAAGTGAAATAAATATAGTTGTTGCGCGTTTAATTAAACAGGTCGAAAATAACTTGCTAATTTTAGGTAGGGTTTAGTTCCAGTCCAATGCATGTGAAACACAGTATTTTGTAGGTACCCAAAAACAAATGCATGGGACATGATGTTAGGAATGAACTTATGGGGAACAGTATACAACACGGTTTTCATGTTTGGTTGGCCTGAAGCGAGTGGATATGAAGCAGTTCAATTTTGCAAACACAACCCTGAAGCAACATGGGATATTTTATACTACTGCTTATGTGGCGCGATTGGTCAAAATTTTATATTTTTTACAATTAGTCGTTTTGGTTCGTTAACTAACACCACTATCACCACAACTCGCAAATTTGTGAGTATTGTGGTTTCATCTGTGCTTAGTGGCAATCCTTTATCTCGAAAGCAATGGGGGAGTGTTGCTATGGTTTTTACTGGATTATCCTTTCAGATTTACCTCAAAAAGAAGAGACCCAAGAGAATGAAGAAAAAGAAGAAGAATGTTTGATGAAAATTCGGTCTAAACCACATTTTTTAGGTAAATCTTTTTTTTTTCATTAGTTCATTGTTTAGTTCGAATACATAATCCATAAAAATTATTTTTTTTTAGATTAGAATTTTCTTGAGTGTTACCATAGAGAAAAAGTTGTACTTATTTCACATAATTCTTTTTTCTCAAGTTATGTCAAGTATTTTCTCTCTTTTTTAATAGTCAAGTAGTTTAAGCTTTTGCTAGCTTGCTAAGTTGGTATTTTATCTAATTAGATGTGTTAAGTATGTGAAGCATGTATGCTGTAGTTATGCTCGCGTCAAGGTAACATGTGACAAAATGGCTTTATTGGTTATTATTGCCAACTTAGAATTTATAGTAAATTACAAATTTGGTCCTCATGCTTTACCAAAAATCTCAAGTTCAGTCCAAATTCTGTACTTCTCTCAATGTGATCCTCGACTCATTAAATGACTTCATCTTTTGGACTAAACTTTTGCTTTTAAAGTACGGGGACAATATCCACAATGAAAATACAATTGAGACAATTTTAAAATTTGGACTAAATTTGCAACTTTTACGTAAATTATAATGACCAAATTTGTAATTTACTCTAGAAATTATTTGTAGGTATCAGTACGCACGAACTTATTTAAAAAAAAAAAAAAAAAAAAGTCTATTTCAGGTAATAGTTTAGAACCTGACAAAAACAAAACTGGTCTAAAATGTCAAAAGTCATTTGAAGTTTTATTTAAAATGCTTACCACTGAATATAATTTTTAAAATCGTATTAATTACCTATAAATTAAAAAAATAAACAACGCGTACCAAACAAGATTTGTTTTATTTAAAATGCTTACAACCCAACAACCAATCATTGATTTATATATGCGATTTAAAATTGGAGAAAAAGGAAAAAAGGTGGATGAAATGGGGCCTCCATAGAAACATGCTTTTAAAATTTGTACAGTTTTCCCTCTCTTCTCTCATCACTTCCAACATACCTTTTCTTTAAGAAATCATTTTCCCAAACCAACAGCCCCCTATACCAACTTGTACCCAATACTTTAAGAGTTGTACACATCTCTAAATTCACCAACTTCCACCCTGGAAAAAAGACCAAAACTTCTTTTTGCTCATCATTATCAGCAGAGCTGACCAACTTAAATACACCAACAGATCTGCACACCACAATCCCCACCTTCCCCACAGCCCAAAACCACCATTTTTAACCAAATTTACACACTGACACACAGTGTGAAAAACAGCATCAATCTTTCATCTTCTGCAAGTAAGTTTCTATATCCCTTTCTTTAACTACATTGTCTTCTTTGCATTCAATTCTTTCATCACAATTTTATATAATAATTTAATAAACTTTGAAGGCAAAAAAATAAAAGAAATAAGCTTCTGCACACAAGAATCACATCCGCTAAAAACCAATCATTGTAGGTTTAATACACAATATCAAAAAATCAAAAAAAAAAAAAAACTTATACCATAACCTCTATTCTACACACACACACACACACTCTAAAAATGGAGTTCAACTGGGGTGGTTGAGCCTCCTCCTCACTCGCTCACTCACTTCTATGCTTCTAAAACCTCCCCCTTTTCCATTTAGGGGTAATATTGTAAATATCAGCAACTCGCCGATGTATAATTACACTCTGTAAGAAAAAAAATATATATATATGTTCTGTGCATGATTTTGGCATATTTGAAGGCCAAATAATTATGAGGGGGAATACTAGCCATATTCGAAACCCTCCAAAAATGAAGAAACAAAAAACAATGCATGTCAACTAGTAAAATGTAAATCCTTGATCTACTTGTGGTTGTTCTGGAATGTACCGGAACATTCCAGATTTTGATGCAGATCTTGATGTTGATCAAACCTTTTTGTTTAAAAAATCAGGCTGATATGATATGAGATGCAAAATCCTATGAAAAAACTCTACATTACATGGGAATAATCAAATCAAAGGCAATGGAGAAGAGCCCTTTTGCAAGGTGGAGGTTGTGAAGTTCTGATTCCTGGCTTTGGTGGTGGTGTTGATTCCATTCCAAGTGTTTTTAGTAGGAAGTTCCTTTCCTGAAAAAAAAAATGTATAAACATAAATTTGTACTTCAAAGTCATAAAAAATGCTAAGGTAGTGTTCTGTATGGAGTAATCAAAGAGGGAATGGAAGATTCCATTCCATTCCATTCCTTTTGTGATTCCATTCCATCTTAGCAAGAGAGCTTACACTTTCTGAAAACTGTGGGCTTGGAATTCCTGCTGCCATTGATCTAAACAATGGAGTTACTTGAAGTGGGGAATTGAATTGTGAATTTGGCAAGGGACATATGCCTCCAACATCATTCTCACATTCATCACAAGAAGCTAAAACATCTGTGTAAACATAGGTTTCTTGTTAGGGGTAAAAAAGGTAACTCACACCAAATCTTCACCCTGTATAGCAAAATTTACCTAGGTTTGTTGTTGAATCAGGTGTTATTATATTTTTACCACAAATTTTCTCAATCACTTGGGAGAGAGCAGTTGACCCTGTACTGTACTCTGAGCTTTCTGGGGATCCCTGATATAAATCAGGTTGTCTGCACAGCACAAATGAACATGATAAAATATTAAATATTATCAGGTGAATTTCCAATTATGCCCTCATGAGTTATGCCTACTACCTCCATGATTGTTGGCTGCCCTCATCACAACTTCTTATGTCCATATCAGACATGCTATTGTTAACTCCAACCACATCACTTTCTTTGGTTTTCTTTAAAAAATCTTCAACAGCCTGAAAATAAATAGTATTTGATTAAATGTAAGATTTTCACATACGTTTTTCAACAAGAAACAAGAACAATATAGTCATCATAAAAAAATATATTATTTACCTTGCAAGCTTTTTCATAACTTTCCTCTGTTTTCTCCAGAGTAACTTTGAGTGCAAGTGAACTGAGAAGTTCTGCCTGTTGTAGCAATGCAATAATCTTCGGGTCATCTTTCTTCAGAAATGTTCCTTCAAGAATCATACCATTAGTTTCTTTTTATCAATTTCGAACACATTTTATTAATTTCATTATCCAATCAAAGCATTCGAATTTCAACAACTTGAGTTTTTATTATCGAAGAAATTGTTTCTTTTTTTTTTTTCTTCATTTGGTTTTGTATGGTTAAAGTGCTTTGAATGTATAAACCAATATTTTTTTCTGAACAGTTTGAGTGTGAAAAAAATGACCATTTTAACCTTCGGTTTTAAAGTGATGCTGGTTAATAAATGATTGATAAAATGCAACAAAACCCGATTGTTCTTGAAGAAGAAAAGAAGACAAGTGGGTTTGAATAGGTTTAAAAAAAAAAGAGTTTGGTTCAATGGATAAAGAATGAGGTTTAATGGATAAAGATATCCTCAATTCAGTCAACCCAATCGAGCTCATTGTTTATAGCAAGTCAAAAAGAAACACCACTATATATCTGTCCAGATTAAGTCATGTCCCCATCAAGTTAAAAAGAAACAAACAACACATACGAATCCTTTGTGCATTTTGTTTCTGATTTAACTCTCCACCCACCATCATACAAACAACAACTTCAAGATTCCATTTTTATGGTGTATTACCATCTTTTGAGACCTCTTCACTTTTGGGATGAACCTGTGTTGTCAAGGTGTTGATGTTATGGCTCTCTTCTGTTGTATCAGGAATATGTTTCCTCCTAAATCAAAATACATATACATACATTAATGTAAGAATTAGAATTTGATTTTAATATTTCATACCAAAAATCTAAATCCAAAAATACCTCATTTTGGAAAGAGGCATTGAAGGTTCTAGAACTCTGTCTTCATTTTGTCCATTCTGAAATCTGGTCCTTTTGTTGTTTGGTGTGATGTAACAAGTGTTGTTCTCTTTTGCCATTGCTTCATTCTTTGCTCTCTTCTTACACAATGTCGAAAACCGATTCTTGACAGCATTATCCGTTCTTTTGTTTTTTTTAAATAAAAAAATTATAGTCTTGTTAGTTATTTTTTCAATAAAAATTTAGCAAATCAAAAATCATATATAGAAGAGAAGAACATCATTTACCTGCCTGAAACGACTTTTGCTATTTCAGTCCATCTGTTACCAAAAATCTTTTGAGCCTCACATAAAAGCATGTCTTCCTCTTGTGACCATCCTCCTTTCTTGAAATCAGAATTCAAATAAGTGAACCATCTGTGTTTTATAACATTTATCCAAAATCAAGAGTTAGTAGCAATAAAGGAAGTTTTGGATCTTAAAAAATATAAGATTAAGTAAAGATACATGTTAAGTTTTCCTTATGGTTACCTTCTTCTACATTGCCTTGTAGTTTTATCCTTAAACTTTGATGCAACAATAGCCCAACTGAAAATTACAGTATTGACACCCATCAATCTTATGAATCCAATAAGAAATAGCTTTTTCAAATATGAGATTTGAAGAAAGGAAATCATACTTGTCGATTCCATGGATACCGATTTGTTCCCTTAATATATCATCTTCCTGAAGAAATACAAACAATGGAGATATTGAGCAAGATGATGATTATAAGAGAAAGATGAGTTGTTATTTGAGTGATCATATTCATAATGAACCTCTTGAGACCAAGAAACTATATGCCTCTCTTTCTGCTTCTGAGCTTCACCATCACCACTACTGTTGTTGTTATTAGAACTACTAGTAGAATCACAGGCTTTCTTCTTCATATTCTGCATCCTTCACCAACAAAACCGCTCTCTCCTTTATCCCAAAAACCTAGCTCTCGCATGCTATGGTAAAGGAACTCTTTTTGCGTTTATATGTGGGTGGATTTTGTTATTTGTGTTTATATAAAGAAGTAAATAAAAGATAAGCAAAAGGAACCCCAAATTTCCCTCTTTTTAGGGAGAAAACTTTACAGGCTACTGTTTACTTCAAACGGAACACCACATGTACACACACACACATGGAGCAAAACGTCATACGTCGCATTTGCCTTGGATTCCAACCTTTTGTATTGAATCAAAAATCAAAAATCAGCCGCCTTTGATGCCCTAAAACCATACAAACAGAATCCAAATAAATGAGAACGAGAAAGTTGAAACTGAAAACAGATTATTGATTAAACTTCACAGCTATAAGAAGCGAAATCAAACACGGATTGGATTATGGATTAAGGATTATATTGAAATCATATATACTACTACCTTTTGGTATCGTATATATCGCGAGAATCGAGAAAGAGGAGTCTCCGTAGATCTGAGGGAGTTTGCGGTTGATCTGGAAGTATAATACAAGTTAATACGATCGAATGAGGGCGGAGAAACTGTGGATATTGAAATTTATTTTGGAAGAAATGGAAAATATACCTGTAAATCGGTGTTTCGCTCTCTAAGAAAAGGTGTGGGTGGTGGGGCTTGAGAGCGCGGGCATGAGGAGGAGTTTGAAAAAACTGACGCTGAAATCCACGAAGGAGAGAGAAAATGTAATGTAATCTAATCAATTGAAATTCAGTAAAATCAACATTATTAATGGTGTGGTTATTGATTTTTACGCTCCGGGATGATGATGATGCTGATGATGATGGGCCGGCGGTGGTGGTAGGGGTAGGGGTTTTGATTTCGCTGTCACTTTCCCTTTCTCTTCCATGTGATCTCTGTAAATGTTAATTTTTTTAAATACAGTATATACCTGTTTTTTTTTTTTTTTTTTTTTTTTTTTTTCAAATATGTAAATAACTTCCACTCATTAATGTATGAACAATCGATTCAATCTAAACATATTACATTTTATCATATTTTTGTCTTTCATGCTTATCAGTTTATTTATTGATTTATTTATTTTTAGAACCACACATTAATAGCGGTGTAAGCGAACCTGTTTTTGGAATCGGAACCGTCTCAAAACTGTCGGTCCTGAAACTGGTTAAGTGGTTTTGGTTCTAGTTTCTAAAGTTTCGGAACCGTCTTAAGCGATTCCGACTCCAATTCTCATTTTTACGAAATCGATAACCGTTGGACACCCGCTAGTTATGGTTCCAATATCGAGTATCCGGAACAGGCGGTTAACCGCAACCGGTATCGACGGCTACCTGCGTTTTTCTAAAAATATATATTTAATTTTTATATTTGGTTTTTTTTTTTTATAAAAAATAGGGAAAAAGAACCTGCCCTTAGTTGTTTTTTGGGTTTGTGTGATTCATTCTTACAAAAAACGCAGACACCCTACACTTTCTTCTCACAATCGTAAGACGTCGACACACTTTTTATCTCTGCTCCATTCTTAGACCTCAGTCGTCTCGTCTCTCACAGTCTCACTATTTATCGTCTCTCAATTGTCTCTCACAGTCTCATTATTTCTTGTCTCTCAATTCGATTCGTTGGTTTTCTTAACTCATTCGTTTCAATGGAGTAGAAGACGACAGTGGACTCCCCCAATTTGAGTTCGTATCTCGTAATCCTCCCTCAATCTCCCGCTCACGATGTTCTCCTTGTTCAATCAAAGACTGGAGAAATCCAATCACCGACCATCGCTGCAACTACAAGTCTCCGTCTTCAAGGTCAAATTCTCAAACTGTTACCTCCATCTATTAATATCTCAATTTTTCTGTTGATTATTACCTGAAACTTCAATTATTCCATCTGTTAATATGTCGATTTTTTTTTTGTTTATTGTAACTTGGAATTTTGAAATTACATATGTTGATTGTTACCTCCATGGCCGTTCCCATATGTTATGTTCATCTGTTATGTGATATGTTATGTTCTGTAGTATGTACTCTGTAATTAAGAGTCAAAGCAATCTATATCTGATATCTTGATTTTTCAGTTGATTGTAACTTGGAATTCCGAAATTGCATATGTTAATTGTTACTTCCATGATTGTTCCCATCTGTTCTGTTCATCTGTTTTGTAATATGTTATGTTCTATAGTATGTACTCTGTACTTAAGAGTCAAACCAATCCATATCCGATATCTTAATTTTTTTTGCATATATTACATCTGGTAACTAAGATCAGTTCACTTGGTTTGTGCTTTGTTGTTTGTTGAAGATACAATAATCAAAAGTTCATTATTTTGTTTTTGTATACTCAAAAGTTCATTGTAATCAGAAAAAAGTAATCAAATATCTTGGTTGTTATTGATTTATTTTTGTCGCCTCAAAAGTTCATTGTTATATCTTGGTTGTTATCAATTTATTTTTCTGAAATTTTAGGTTTAAGAATTGAAAGTAGTCGAATTGATGTAGACTTGGATGGTGAAAGTGAGGTCGTTGAGCAAAACAAAATACCGGTAGTTGGGGACAAAAGGACATCAGATGCTTGGTGCAACTACACAGACGTTAAAGATCCAAAGACAGACAAGATTGTAAAGGTGCAATGCAAACATTATTCCAGCCTCATGAAAGTTACTACAAAGAATGGTATATCATCTTTGGGTAAACATAATGTTGTATGTTTACAAAATCCTGATAGTATAGATAAAAAAAAAACAAAAGAAAATTAGCACTTCTAGAACAAGTCAAAGTGATGCCACCACCATTTCTAATTGGGAATTTAACCAAAATACAATCAGGGAGAACGATATTTATATGGTTACATAGTTTTTTTCAATTGTCATGACGGGAAAGTGTTTAATTCTAAAAACAAAATCGTGCTTTCTGCTCTCAGGGAGAACGATATTTATATGGTTTGATTTATTTGTTTAAACATTAATACTTTATTTTTTTCTTGTTTTGCTACTCTTAAAATTTTGAACATAAGTTGCTACACTTTTAATTTATTTTTGGTTTGTTTACATTAAAAATTTCTTCTATACTTTACCAAAGGAGTATACATTGTACATACACATTTTGCTACTAACACTGCCAATGTTCATTCTTCTATTTCCTTTGTATGTGTTAAGACCTTCTGTTTTCCTCTCAACATTGATCTTAATTGATTAAGATCATCATGTCACTTCTTGAATGCATCATCCTCCATTGTAAGAGCTAGTTGACACTGACTCTGCATCTTTTCTTCAACAACAACTTCCCTCTCACTAACATTGATGCACATGCTGATCGACATGTTGCTTTATGTTGATGAGACCAGATGGGGGATAACTGTGCCACTAAGCATTCCTCTGTGCACATATCTCTTCCTCCTTGAACAACCTATTTCGGTTGCAATGAGATGCAGTGGAGTTCTGTGACCTGGTGCGACTAACTTATAGAGACGCTGTCACCACAAATCCATCACCTCAAAGATCCAAAGTGTCTTCAACAAGACAATGATCTCACCCTCTTTTCCATCAGGGATCTCAATGTATGGAACCTTTGAGTTGTGTCTTGAAGACTCTCATAACTCAAAGGTTACAAAGATTGGATCCCTCTAACTCGTTGGTTACAGAGACTGGTTCATGTTATTTTGTTCTTGGTGAACATGAAGCTTGGAATCGATCTGCAGAACCTCAACGATTAAAGGAATTCTCTCTCCTTGTTTACTTTGCATTGTGTTGTTTTTGTTGATCTTGTTTGTTCTCTTTTACAACCAAAAAATCTAGGGGTGGATATCTCAGAAAATGGAAATGCATTAATGACCATTCAATTCCAAAGATTTGATGGAACGAGTCTTTATCACCTTTATGAAAAAGTTGCACATATTTCCCTGTTTAAAATATTTTCTTGTTTGATTAATTATTTTGTTTGTATTCTTATATTGTGTATTATTTTGTACCATTTTGGAAAGGAATCCAATGGTGGCAACACTAAGCCTAGTATGCAATTTTTGACACATTATCGTCCCTAGAAGCATGTTGTTGTATGTGACTAAATCTCTCTAATAAGTTTCTCATCAACTAGACCATCTGCTGATAACATTGAGTCACCCCCTCACACTGACTGTCTAGCATTGTCTGAACTTTCTAAGTGATATTGCCTGGTCCAAATAAAAAAAATCGATAAAAATGTTAGGGGTGTTCATTTTTTATTCAATTATCTCTCACCTGACCCTGTCCCTGTAAGCATGCTTGTCGTATGCTTTAAGTCTCATGTTCTGCTGAAACATTGATCAAAACCCAATGGCTTACCCTGATTGCATACTCATCAGCGTAAGAGTTACTTGTCTGGTCCTTAAATGACAAAGGGTTGTTCATGTCCCTGACCTCCTAGTCTGAGGTACGACATGATACCATTATGATTTAACAATGCATCTTTGATTTTAGATTGCAACTTACTCCATGATACGAAAGTTTAAACCACTTCTTGTTGATGTGTTAAATTGTTAATGATTCACGCTGATTTCACCTCAGCGTGACTAAAACAATCCATTCTCTCCACAAGTCTTCTAATATAGAACTTGATGATTCACTGTGTAAAACCACACAATGATAAAATTTTGAAAGTTTGTGCCGATGGTTAGTCTATGTATTGCAGGCTATCACACGCACCAATCCATTCTTGCCCTTATATTCTTCTTTAAAAGCTTTATGATTCAACGTAATGTACCATACACTGATGAGAGCGTGACAAAATATGTGTTGATGGGTATATCATCGTCTGTGATATATTACACGCACCTATCCACTCTTGCCATTTTTATTATAATAAAAGAGATTTATGATTCATCGTATGACACCACACGCTGATGAGATCTCACAATACTATGTCGATGAATGATAGTTTAAACCCACACTATTAGGAGACATCACAAACTTACTGGGTGACCATCTCAAGTTACTCGTTGATTACACACGCTGATGTTCATTGTCGCTGATGACATGTTTGATGTATCTATATTATCCAAACGGTAACTTTTTGAATGACGATTAAATGGTCTATCATTATCTTAGGATACAAAATTTTTATGGCGAAGATCTCCTCAGCCGTGATTAAGTAAAAAGGAAGAAATCTTTTTGGGTATAAAGTAGGAATTGTCCGCTCTAGGTCAATTTTACAAGCAATTAAGAGCAATTAATTGACACTCTCTCTAAAAAAGACTCCCAATCATCATCTTCCTCAAAGCTTTCACCATGTCAAAGTCTCTATATGAATTTTTACCCAACTCTAATGTCATCAAAGGTCCTCATGCTCCCGAATCTACCATCATCATTCAGTTCTCGGATGAAATTCCAAAGCAGTTTGCAAACTCAGGAATCGAAAATTTTGTCAACTATGTCAAAAGATACCCTCTTCGATATGCATTTTGTGACTTTCCTGATCCGTTCTACCCTAAACAAGTATGTGAATTCTATTATTCATGCTCTGTTGATTCTGATGCTCGAACCATTACTAGAACCATTGGAGATGGTCAATATAGGGTTACCATTGATGTTGAATCCTTTCGAACTGCTCTTCGTCTTCCTCGATTTGAAAGTTAATCTAAAACTCCATCCGAAGATAGTTGCAAATATGTTCGTGAAAAATTAGGGTATAACTTCAATCTTCCAAGCCTTATTCGCGATCCATACAAGAACACTCTTCATTAATGTTTTAATGTAGGGCGGAAGTACTTAGCAGGTGTGATTGGCAAATGTCTTGGACACAAGATTGAGAGTCTGGATCAACTGAATCTCTTTGAGCAAAGGATTTTATACTCCATCATTTACGACAAAAGAATGGAATTTGCTCAAATTTTTCTTGATCAAGCGATTGATTGCATTACTGGAAACAAGAAGCCATTGAATGTTCCTTATCCTCGTTGGCTTGGTCTGATATTGTCTCAAGAAGAAGGCTATGTTGAATGTCATGGAATTATTATTCCAATTCCTACCCTTTCCTTAAAATTTATCAATGTTGCTCCATCTAAAGGTGGCTTGCCTATTACAACAAGGATGCAAAAGTGGATTGAACAACCTTATGTGGTTGAAGCCTCAGACTTTGAAGAAGAAATTGATGATGATGATGATAATAATGATGATGATGATGTTGGTAATAAAGAAGGGACTAATGAGGAAGAAGACGTTGATAAAGATGAAGAAGAATCAACCACTGACAAAGGAGAAGGGTTTGCTCAGGGAATGGACTCTCCCCCAAGGATGAACAAGCACATTCGTTTTTCAACTACTTATTCATCCTCTTCCTCTGTTGATGACATTGTACCTCGTGGGTCAACCCCTCCTATTGGAGATACTACTAAGCCAATGATCCAAGACGAACTTTCTCTAAAACCGTCTCCTTCTCCTCAAGCTGATAATGTTCCTCAAGCTAAGATGGTTCCCCTACGCCAACACCCATTACTACTGTTGCTCTTCATCGGGGTGATTAGGAAGCATCCAAATCCAACTTTCAAAATGTTGTGCTTTCCCAACTCTCTCTAATTAGGCAAATTACTCAGTCAATGGATAGAAGGTTAACAAAAGTTGAAAGGGATGTGGCCATAATGAAGCAATGTATGGCTTTAGGTGATGATGATGATATGGTTGTTGATGACACCCCTCCAAGCTCTCCAGGTGATCAACTTCCTCCACCTCCAACTCCATTAAAAAATCTTCCTCCACCATCCTATCCCCCTCCGAGCACTCCTCCTCCTTACTCTCATCCCCAATTTGCTGCTGCAAAAAAGGGGGAGAATAATCAAAAGGGTACTCAACCAACGCAAAAGCAGGTGGTGATTGCATCTCAACTTGAGATGAATGGAAGGGTTAAATTTGAAGTTGATCCTCAAAAGCAGATTGTTGTTGTTAATATTTCAAACGCTGATGCTGATGTAACAACTGATAATTGGCCCACTCCTGACTCTGGTGATCAATCAGACACCGAAGACTATGAAGGATTTCTTGATCTTGGCTTTATGCCACAAGTTGTTGTACCTATTGTTCCTTTGAGTGATGTCTACCCTGACTCTTATTTTAAAGGAAAGGTTCCTCAAGGAACTGATAGTGATATTAACTAGAAGCTCTTATACTGCTACTGGTGATCTTTCAACATCTCCTCCTAAAAAGAAAAGCAAACTCATCTTTGATCTAAATGAATTAGCGAAAACATGGAGTTTACCCATTGAGGAAGTTAGAGAAATAATGGTAGAATATAATGTTTCTGTTTGTCAAAAGAAAGAAAAAAGAAAAGCAGAATGTCTATCTACCAAAGTTGCTCAAGCTTTTGCCTCTGCTGATGAGAATGAAAATATGCAAAGAACTGATAATCAGGTCAAGAAATATTAAATAATAATGTGGAGAGAAAACACATTGTTTAAGACTTGAATGACCAGATTGATAGTAAGAAGTTTGGAGATGTCTTACTCGCAGGTCAAAGCCTAAGCCTATCATCAAAGTGAGATGCACCAAACCGAGGAATGAGTCACTGAAGCTTCACTTGGTTAGAATGAAAACAAAATATGAATACACTGAAGTTATTTATGCTCACGAGCTAGTTAAATTTGGCTACAACGAGGGATACAAATTCAAGAAATCATCGACAAACACAAGGGTATTCATGCTCAAGAAGTGAAGTTGACAATTCAGCAGCTGCTGAACAAAGTTAAGAAGTTAAACCTTGTGCCATCCGCTGGTCCATCTAGACCATCCTCACCAGGAAGAACAGGTGCTCCCAAACAGTCCAAGAATACCAGTTTTCTTCTTCCTTATGGCACTAGGTACATCAACAACAAATTTTCGGCGGGTGTTGAACCAGCTCGGTATAAGTTCATTCCATAACCGGAGCATGGCATTTTCTATCTTGATAGTCAAAATTAGATGTGCTTTCAACGCACTGATGATCTTCCTTTTGCTCCCATTGAACATTTGTTTCATATTCGCATGGAAGGATCTAGTCACTATGAGTTGGAAAGAGGATATCATGTACTAATATCTCTGGCGTTGACTCGAAGATTAAAAGAACTTAAAGTTGATAAATTCAGATGGATTAAGCCTGAGAACTTACGTGAAGTTGAAAAGTTTTACATTGGTTCTTTTGATGACTCTAAAGAAGATTATTTTAACATCATCAGATAGGAGAGATTATAAGGTCAGACCTTATGATCTGATGAGTCAAACACTCTACCACTATTTGTCAGCGTTAACATCAAGTATATCGACAATGCCAACATATCAAGCTTATCAGTGTTAGCGTATAGCATAGCTTTTCTATGTAATCTTTTGTATATTAGGTAATGATATAGACAAGTATAGAGTAAATCACAGATCCGATATCTTTGTGATAAGATCGGTTTAGTATAGATTAGATGCAATCCCTTGAATCATGGGATTGATATGTATAGATTAGTATATATACAACATTAGGGCGAACCCTAATGTTGTAATCGTGGCTTTGTGTTAATAATCTTTGTGACAAAACCATCTTCCTGGTGAGGACAAAACATCTTTCTTGGTGAAAGAAACAATTTGGAGAACTCTTTGTGTCTTTTAAATTTTGTTCTTTTTTTAGTTGTTTAAGTTTCTTTTTAGTCTTTATACTTGAAGTGTATCCGATCGATACAAACCTTCAGTAGTGTGTCTTTATATGAGGTTTGGTATGATGACTCTCCGATATGAGGATACTGAAGTGGTCTGTTAGTGAACTGTGGTGAGTGAGCGACCAAGGCAAGTGGTCCACCAAGATCCATGTAGTCTTTCATCACTATAGACTCTCGAGCTTCAAGTTCACCATAGAGTTTGTATAGCGAAAGGGTTTTGATCTTGCTATCTCCTTTAACTATCATCTTTGCCATACTCCATTGCTTTCCCGAACCATTTAGGAACTACATATTTGATTCATGATCACTTTGAGTAATACCTGCATTTGAGAGTTTGGTGACGATGAGGTTGAATATTTTAAAGGAATCATCAAGACTTTCTCCAAGGAGAGCTTTGAAGTTGTTGAAATCATTCAAGGTTATGGTCATCTTCTTGTCTTGAACTTGTTTAATTCCTTCATACAGATTCTTAAGAATATCCCAGATTTCTTTTGCAGATTTGTAGTTAATAATAAGATCAAAGCTGTCAGGATGAACTCCACAAGAGATTTCATGGAAAGAATTTTCATATTTCTCCATCTTTTCTATATCATCGTTGGTAGGTCTGGTCATGGCAACTTGACAACCTCCAAGTATGGTTTGAGTTCCATCAGCGACAATGGGTGTAAGGACAAGTATGTGTGGTCCTTTTTCCATAGATCTCTAAACTTTCTTTCCTAGTCTTCTTAGATATCTTTCCATTCTTTGAGACCAATGATGATATTCACTTGCAACAAGTATTAGAGCTCGATTAGAACCTCCAAAATTATTAGATGCATTTAACAAGTAAAGTTCTACCATTTTCCTTGATTTTTGAAAAAGATGAGATAAGTGGTATAGAAGGCCTTTTAAAATCAGAGTTTTTCTTTAGAAAAGATTATGGATTTTCAAAGAAAGTTAAAAAGCAACTGTTGGGTTGAAGATTTGTTTGAAGATTGCGTCATTGGGCTCGGCTGCTAGTCCATTTATTTTGTACTCTGGTTTTGGGCCTGTCCAACCGTGAGTTTGTTAGGTTTACTATATAAGAATATGCTTGCATGCATATTAGGTAAATGATTTAGAGAATTACGATAGAATTACAAATTTCTTTATCGTTCTTGTAAACCTCCAACCCTCTACAGTTGATGTTCTTGATCGAGCTCTTCTGAGGGTTTATTTTTTAATCATTCGACTCGTTTGATTCATTCTTTACTTGTTCTTTATTTTCATGTTCTTGCTGTTTAATATTTATTTACCTGTTTAAGATCTAATCGATCTTCCAGATTAAGTTTTAATCTCATCAATTGGTATCAGAGCAGGAGGCTGTGTAATCGATACACTTCTTTTCTGTGAAAAGGTTTCGATTAGGGTTTTTCCGCAATTACTGATATTTATTGAGCCGTCATCTCATTATTGACGTATCTTGATATTTATTGTTTTGCCCTAATCTGATTTATTACAAGTCTGATCTTTAAACAGGTTATTTGATCATTATGGACGAGACGCAATCGAATCCCATTAATATTTCCAACAGCATTGGTTCAACCACGAAGATTCCCATTCTATATACCCATGATTATGAAGTCTGGGCGCATCACTTCGAAGACTATGTTATAGGATCTGAGGATAATGGATACCTCATATGGGAAGCAATTATCAATGGACTGTTTTCTCACTCTGCAACGTCAAGGATTATCAAAACTCAAAAGGAGTACAATGATCTGCTGGAGGATGTTAAAGATATTGCGCAAGATGAAAAGGATAAATTCCAGTGCAATATCAAGGCGTTAAGATTGATCAGATTCGCCCTTCAGTCCGACACTTTCAGGTTGGTAAGCTCATGCACGACGGCAAAGGAAGTTTGGGATAGACTTCGTGAACTGTACTCTACAGATGAGGATCTTGAACATTCTATCCAAACCTTGCTCTTATCTGAGTTTGGAGAATTCAGGCAAGGAGCCGAAGAAATTGTGACCCAGACGTTCGATCACTTCAATCATCTTCTCAGCAAGATGATCAAACATGACATCGAAAGGAAGCTTATCGAGCAGAAGGTTACGTTCTTAAATGGTCTAAGGTCAGAATGGAGAGCAGTGGTGTCTACAGTTAAAGCCCATGAGTAGTTTAAATCATATTCTTTAGCGAAACTTGTGGGTATTCTCAAGTCCCAGGAGAAGATTGTGCTGCAGGAAAAGAACGTTGTTTCAAGCCTAGGTTCACTGGCCCTCCTGTCAAAAAGTAAAGCTGTGATGGAGGATGAAGACCTCAACTTGGAGGAGTATGACCTCACGTTTGAGGATTATGCTATGATGGTGTCTAACCCCAAGAGGTTCATTAAGAAGAGATTCCCTAGCAACAAAAACCGAAACTGGCAGGGGAGTTATAGTTCAGAAAAGGTTAACAATGAACCGAAGGTTGAAGAGCCCAAGAAGGAACCGAAGGCAGATGGTGATTCTGGAGTAAGCTGTTACTACTGTGGTGGGAAGAACCACTATGCTAAGGATTGTGTCCTTAAAAAGATGGCTGAAAAAGATGAGGAAAAGGATGAGGAAGATTTGCTGCAGAAAAAGCTTGATGAGATGAGGAAGAAGAAATCTACCGCTAACCCTTCCATGAATGCTCTAATTGTGCAGGGTTCGGTTGCTGATGACGAGTTCGGCGGAGTAGAAGTTTGGTCAACCGACTCAGAAGACGATGAAGTGAGGAAGCCTTCCCATGGAAAGGCTTGTGTGGCAAAAGAGGAGAGCAGTGGAGGACGGTGCTTCATGGTGTCCGATGTATCTCAGATGAGGGGATACAACACTGATGGTGGAAGCAATGAACCGAAGGAGCAGCAGGACATGTGCTTTACGGCCAAACCGCTCAACGTGCAGTTCAACGAGCTCGATGAACTGATCAAGAAGGTACAATCGGTTTTTGTTTCATTTAAAGTACCACAATGCTCCTATGAAAAAGAACTAAAAAGTGTTAATACACGAATCTTTCATCTAGATAGTAGTTTAACTCAAACTCGAGTCACCAATTCTAACCTAACTGATCAATTAAGCAGGGTGTCTTCGAAAAGTGAGGAGCAGCGCATGTGGATCGAGTTGAAGGAGTCTGAATTAGTTAAAATAAAAGACGAAAACATTTATTTACAGAGAGACAATTTCAAGTTGTTAAAACAGCGTAATGTTTTTTGTTTGATTGCAAAACGTCTTTACACTAATATTACTCAGCTTCACTTGGATTGTGAAATAGGACAAAAGATCCATCACATGATTTTGCCCTTCCTTGAGTTTAAGGAGGATGAAATCGATGCTGAAGCTTATAATTGTGAGAGTGTGATATCATCTGATGACGTCAATCCGACCTATATGTGTGGACTGGACAAAATAGAATCTTTCATTAAATCCAAGGACCATAAGGACATGCTTAAAAACCTTTTGGATGAAAATGATAGACTTAAACTGAGAACCGAAACCATACAAAAATTTGACTCTTTAAATGCCAACTTGAGCTCAGAAAACAAAATTGATGTTGAAAATGCATCTGAGCTTAATGAGGATGACAACATGAGTGAAATTTCTGTAGAGGACACGGTTGACTGTTCAGAATTTGTAAAAAGCAAACCTGAAAACCACAAGAATCTAATTTCTGAAAATTCAGTGGAGTTTGCTCGATTGTCCCAACAAAAGTCCCCGATCTTAGCAGAGAAAGCGGTTGTATATCAAAAGGTCGGGACCACTCCAAATCAAGTGTACAAGGTCACTGGAGTAACCGAACATCAGACTGCTGAACTCACAACAATTGTAAACGAAGACAATGCTGATGGATGCGATGAGTTCTTCTGGTCCGCTCCAATCGATAATGCATATGAAACGGTAGGCTTGTTAGAAAGGACTTCATGGATTAGTAAAGGTAGATACATACCAGAACCCTTGAACAAGCCAGATAATTTCGATGTGCCAAGTACCAGTGGTACAAAAGACATTCCTCAAGAGAATGGAAGCTCAGGAAAAGAAGATTTTCCCTCTAGTTCCTCAGTTCAAAGTGAAACTCCCACAGTTCAAAGTGAACCAGCCAAGGAGAAACCGAAAATGAAAGCCAATATCCATCATCAACCGAAACAGATGAGGAATAAGAAGCGTGAAAGGAACCAGAGATACAGGAAGAATCTCAATTCTGGCAATCCCAGAATGCATATTTCTCACATCAAGACAAGAATCTGAAGTTTGAGAACAATCCTGTCAAAAAGCATGAGAGCCACAACAACCGAAAGCCAAGGTTCGGTTCGGAAGAGAATACCAACCGAAAGCAAAGGTTCGGTTCTGAGGATGACTCCAACCGAAAGCATAGGTTCGGTTCAGAGAACTACTCCAACCCAAAGCAAAGGATCGGTTCTGAAGTCAAAAGAAATCAAAACTCTAAGGTCAGTCCCATCAATGATCAAAAGCAAAAGGGTCACCTAGAGTCTCCAGCCAAGAAGTCATCTCAATCTAAGCCCACTCCTTCTCACTCATCTAATTCTTCTACTTCTTCCAATTCATCTCCATCTCACTCAAAAGCTCATTCCGTTCGTTCTCAAAAATCTCATTTGTCAGCTTAACAAAAAGGCAAACAGAAGATTAATGTATCCAATCCAGAGTCTAAACCGAACGCACCTAATCCTAATAAAATAAAAGTCTTTACCATCAAAAAGAAAAATGAAACAACACTTATAAAACGAACATATCTTGTTGACATCTCTCTTACTATTCCTGTTCCTATGAAAAGCTCACGTGGACCCAAGAAACTTTGGGTTACTAAATCTGCTTAATTTTTGCAGGTTATAAGTGACGAGCAGTTCGACGAAGAATGGTACATCGATAGTGGCTGCTCACGTCACATGACAGGAAGGAAAGAAGAGCTCAGGGAATACAGGTCTCAAATGGTGGCAACGTCAAGTTTGGAAACAACTCTTTCGGCACCATAAAGGGATACAGAATGATAACTAATGGTGATTTTACTATAAGGAAGGTGGCATATGTGGAAGGACTACAACACAACCTCATCAGTGTATCTCAGCTTGTTGGAGGTACAGGTCTCAAAGTCTCATTCGACGAGGAAGGTTCTGAAATTATTGAGAAGAAGACGAAGAAAGTAATTCTCAAATCTGAACGTAAGGGTGAAATGTTTCCTCTAAACCTCAAACCCATCAAAGGAAACCCAACTATATGCTTGTTATCAAAAGCTCAATCTGACGAAAGCTGGTTGTGGCACCGAAGACTCTCTCATCTCAACTTTAAAGATATCAACAAACTTGTCACTGGAGGTCATGTTCGAGGCCTTCCATTGCTCAAGTTCGACAGAGATCATCTGTGTGCTGCATGCGAAATGGGGAAGCAGAGTCGTCAAAGTCATCCATCTATAATTAACACAAAAGTTGTTGAACCACTCGAATTACTTCATATTGATTTGTGTGGTCCATCATCTATCGAAAGCATCGGTGGTAGCAAGTATATTCTTGTTATTGTTGATGACTTTTCACGATTTACATGGGTGTTCTTTCTAAAGCTCAAAGCTGAAGCGACTCATAAGCTGAAAGTGTTCATCAAGCAGATTGAAGTACAACTCAAGAAGGTCGTTCGCAACATCAGAAGCGACAATGGTCTGGAATTCAAGAACAGGGAATTTGAAGAATTTTTAGCAGAAAAGGGAATAAGTCACAACTTCTCAGCTCCCTACACACCTCAACAGAACGGAATTGTCGAAAGACGAAACCGATCTTTGTGTGAAGCTGCCCGAACTATGCTAAGTTTCGCTTCCTTACCTCTTTATTTTTGGGCTGATGCAATTTCTGCTGCTTGTTTTACACAGAACAGGTCCTATCTCAACAGGCGATTCACGCTCACACCATACGAGATTCTCAACAACAGAAAGCCCAATGTGAAATTTTTCCATGTGTTCGGCTCACGGTGTTTCATCTTTAACTCTAAAGAACACCGCAACAAGTTTGATGTCAAAGCCGATGAGGGAATCTTTCTGGGCTACTCTCTCACTTCCAAAGCATACAGAGTCCTAAACAAGCGCTCGAGAAAAATCGAAGAGACCTATTACGTGACTTTTGACGATAGCTATGTCAAAAAGCTACAGGCCAAAGAAGACACCGCTGGGGAAATCTTTCCTCAAACTGGCCAGGTCACAGTCTCGATCGCTAATCTATTCGAGAAGTTTGTGGAGCTATTTGACGAACCAGAGAAAGCTACTCTCTCAGAAGCAGGCGCGGCAGACAACAAGGTAGACCATATGAAGCAAATTGTCGAAGAAGCTGCCAGGAGAATGAACGAAGGAGGATCGAATTCTGATGAACCCCCATCCAATGATGCTTTAGTCGAGGGGGAGCCAAGCTCACATGTTGAGGGGGAGCCAAGCTCTACAACTGCTACCGAAAGTCCAACTCCAACCGAAAGTACTTCTCCAACCGAAAGTAATTCACCAACTGATGGTGCATCAACGCGTGAATACCAAGCACCACAAGAAACCTCTGGACCTCAATTTTCTCCAAACATTCCAGAAAGCTCATCTATCGAGGGGGAGCAAGCTGATATGACGCTCGACTACAAAAGCCAATCCGAGCCAGAAGAAATGATCAATGCTGAACTAGACCCAACCTTTGATCCAAACTATCCTCCTCTCACCAAATGGACCAGAGATCATCCTATCTCTCAAGTGGTTGGTGATGTCTCTGAAAAGGTTCTGACCCGATCACAACTGAAGGCAAAACAGACATCCTTATTTTCCAAAGTTGAGTTTTGTATGTTTAACTCTTTCGTATCAAAAGTTGAACCGAAGACAGTTAACACTGCTCTCGATCACTCCGATTGGGTTCAAGCGATGCAAGACGAACTGAACGAATTTGAAAGGAACAAAGTCTGGCGCCTCATTGCAACTCCTCCAGATGCCTCGGTTGTTGGTCTCAAATGGATCTTTAGGAACAAAATGGACAAGGAAGGGAATGTTATAAGGAACAAAGCTCGTCTGGTAGTAAAGGGATATTGTCAGGAGGAAGGGATTGATTATGAAGAGACTTTCGCTCTCGTAGCTAGGCTGGAATCTGTACGAATATTTCTTGCTTATGCTGCCCACAAAAACTTTGAAGTTTTCCAAATGGACGTCAAGTGTGCATTTCTTAATGGAGAACTCAAAGAAACCGTGTATGTGGAGCAACCTCCTGGGTTCGTGAACGAAAAATATCCAAATCATTGCTACATTCTGGATAAAGCTGTGTATGGCCTCAAACAAGCTCCGAGAGCCTGGTATGAAATGCTAACTAAATTCTTAAAGATGTCTAAATTCAAACAAGGTTCGGTTGACCCAACCTTCTTTCGCAAAAAGGAAGGTAACCACCTTATGATAGTTCAAATTTATGTCGATGACATCATCTTTGGCTCAACGAATCCCAGCCTAACAACTGAATTCAGAAAGCTGATGGAGACTAAATTTGAAATGAGCTCAATGGGTCCTATTAACTTTTTTCCTTGGTTTAAATATTAGACAGGGACCCGAAGGCATCTTTATCAATCAGGAAGCTTACACGAAGACTCTCCTAGCAAAGTTTGGTATGATGGGAGACTCTAAAGTCAAAGTCCCAATGGCATTCGGCACCAAGCTAACTCCATCTCTAGACAAACCGGCTGTTGATATCACGCTCTATCGTTAATTGATAGGCTCATTAATGTATCTTACTGCTAGCAGGCCTGACATCATGTTTTCTGTGTGTTACTATGCTAGATTTCAGGCAAACCCACGCGAACCTCACATGCTTGCAGTGAGGAACATTTTACGTTATCTCAAGCGAACTGCCTCCTTAGGTCTATGGTATCCTTCCAACTCAAGCTTCTTCGTTCAAGCCTATTCAGATGCTGACCTTGGAGGATGTGGACTCGACAGAAAAAGCACCACTGGCGGCTGTCAATTCCTTGACGGGAAGTTGGTTTGCTGGCAATCCAAGAAACAAACGTGCGTGTCGTTGTCTACTGCCGAAGCGGAATACATAGCTGCTGCATCCTGCACCTCTCAAGTGATTTGGATCCAGAGTCAACTTCGAGACTATGGACTCAATATGAAGAAGATCCCACTATATTGTGACTCTGAAAGTGCAATTAGGATCTGTCATAACCCAGTGCAACACTCTAAAACCAAACACATAGCACTGAGGTATCACTTCATCAAAGATCACGTGGAAGATGGAAACGTCGAAGTACACTTTGTAAGAACCACTGATCAACTGGCTGACGTCTTTACCAAAGCTCTTCCTGAAGCATCATTCAACAGAATATTGCAAGGGCTAGGTATGATGGAATCAGAGTCAGTACCTCAAACTACATCTCAACCTCAAACGTAAGAAGCGCAATTGACCGAACGTTCAGGTTCGGTTAAATCATCTGACTCGCTCATCACCACAAAGGTAGTTTTCTTGGTTGTATATTTCTTGTACAAAGTTGTTTATCTTATTGTTAATAGTATTTTCTGATTCCATGTCTAAATTCCTTGGTTTTCTAAAATTTTCCAAAACCGAAACCTACCGAAGGTTCGGGTTCGGTTTTTCAAAATTTTCTTGAACCGAAACCAACCGAACGCTCGGGTTCGGTTTTTCAAAATTTTCTTGAACCGAAACCAACCGAACGCTCGGGTTTGGTTTTTCAAAATTTTCTTCAACCGAAACCAACCGAACGCTCGGGTTCGGTTTTTCAAATTTTTCCAAAGTTTTTTTTACTCTTTCCAAGTCTTATTTTTTTTTCTTGCTTCTTTTTTTTTTATTTTTTTTATCTTTATTTTATTTTTTTTTATTATCTATTTCCAAAACTCCAAAAACATTTTTCTCTTTTAATTTTGTTTGTGTGTTCGTCCGTTTATAAGGATATAATTGTTGGATTACTTAAGTGTCCCTAGAAGCATGCTGATGTATGTGTCCCAAGCCTCATAAGATTCTGAATAATAGCCTTAATGACTTTGTATAAACAAACCTTGTCTTCCCAATTAGGCTACCACATTTATTCTAATCGTGAGCTACCTCACTCTCTTCTCACATGAGATCAGAGTTTTCTGCTTGGTCCTTATTTTCGCAGCAGAGGTACTTTAATTTCTTACACCATCTCCATTACATTTCTTCATTACATTCGTTTCATCCACGTAACCCTTGAGACTCTCAGAATTTACCACTGAGGTTTATGGTTACACAACAACTATGTTTATGATCTCAGTTTCGTGCCACTACGAGCTGAGTGAAACCCAAAATTCAACACCAAATCTGAATTGACGGTGAACAATAAATTTGCTCAAGTTTTCACCAAAGAATTGACGGATGTATCTTACTGAAATCTCAATTTTTTATTTTTGAGTGATTCCTATGAAATTGTTAAACACCATAACATTTCTTCCCTTGGGATCCGGTTTTTAATTTTTTTCTGAGATTTTATATTTTCCAAGCCAATTTAAAATTAATTCCTACCTACTTGTTCAACAGACTACACCGGTCTCACAAGTACTTTGTTCACTTTCTTTCTTATTTCAAGATTAGAATTGCTGAATCAAAGCGAAAGCCACCCTTACTTAGCCTAATTAAAAGAAGCCTTTCAACATTTATTAATAAATGTTTGATCGTCATTCAACGGGAATCCACATTAACACTTTGAGGTCTCTTTTGATCTTGAAGTAAGAGATTCGTGCCCGGGATCATTTGTTTCGTGTCATTATTGACATCACAGTCATTCCTAAAAAGAGTTGCTTTATTTCTTTTCTTTTTACACTCTTCGCACGAAAATCTTTGATTTTCCAAAATTCCATTACTAATTATTACAGGCTGTATTATTGCTTTGGTGGTTAATTATCAAGCTGTGGTCAAAAATCATCCACGTGGGTATTTAATTCAAAAGATGCCATTTAAAAGATAAGACGAAAGGTTGCTGACTCAGGCGGGAGTTAAAAGGATTGAATTTCAAACGACGGTAAAAAGGGAACGCGTGTGAATTTGAAACGCCCATTCTTTTACTGACATCATGGACGCGTGTGCGCATTTCAAGCAACACCTCTCTGGCCCTTAAAGGCGCGTGAGGATTTGAAACGGTATGCTCTGAAACGGCGCTTGCTGGGCGGCGTGATCCTAGGAATCTAACACTCTCTCTCCTACGTAATCATCGCATGCCTTAACTGTCACGCATCTGTCATTTCGGAAACCCTTTCGTATTTCCATAGAAGATTTGAAACGATTTTTCTCTCTCCTTTCACCCACTATAAAAGGCAGTCTATACTCCCATTTACCTTTTTTACTGCATCCGGAATTTCCAAGAGAGCAAAACATCCCAAAACCTTCACTGTTCATCTTCTTCTACTACCTTCAACAATGGCAGAATCATCCTCAGTCCATGCTACCTCACACATCCTTCCTATTCGTCCACAACAATGCTTGGTGATCGATCTAAACCCTCTGGCATACGACTCTTATATGTCGCCGATCATCGAGTGCCTGAAGTATTCCCAAATCGCTCCAGCTCTCTCCAGGATTGAGTCTGTGCCCATGGAGATTCTCTCGCAGGTGTATGCGACTGCATATTACGAGAAAGCAGTTGAGCGTGTGTTCTTCGAGGTTGCTGATCACAAGACCTCCATTTCTCGACAACGATTTGGTACACTGCTAGGTTTGGCTACTGACCCATCGAGAATTAATCCGGAGACGATTCTGGTTGGGCATCTGTACAACATGTTCTATAATATGGGGTACACGGAGGTGCTCACCTCCGTTGCGAAGTTCAAGAAATCCTGCATGCCGCCACAGTGGAACGGCATGTTTACAGTCCTCTTCAAGGGCTTATCTGAAAGGAGCTCAGGATCCGATGGTTCAAGTCGACTGTTCCTGTCGATTATGTATGCAATTTACAATGGAGTCAACCTAGACTTTGGGTTGGTCCTCTGGCAACAGCTCATCCAGAGCCTTTCTTCTTCATCACGACATTCTGAGGTGTCGTTTGCCCGGTTCTGGATTCTTATCACCAAATGGGCGATGGATATGTTTGATATTCCCACTGCTGCTGGTGCATCGATGTCTTCGGTCGGTACTTTTCATACCACGAAGATCATCGTCTCTGATGCATCTAAGTTTTTGTTCATTGGCTCTATTCCGGAGACAATGTATGGCGATGTTCCCTCTGACAGCAGGCTCATCCGGACGATTAAGGAGTTCAAAGCGACCGTACCTAGGCAACTTACACCGGAAATGCTAAAGTCCATCCATGATGCTGACAAACCGGTTAACAGGGGCAAAAAGGCGGAAAAAGGGAAGCAAGTGACCAAAGCTCCTAAAGGTCCTTCTCCCAGGAAGAGGAAACAAACAAAACCTGCCCAGTCACCGCAACCGAAGCGAAGGAAGACTCAACCGAAGCGAAAGCTTGTAATCCCTTCCTCTTCGAGTGACTCAGAAAACGAGAGTTCGGGTTCGGACGGCTCTCAAAGAGGCGAAACCCCTCCCAGAGGCAACAACCCACCCCGATCACCTACCCCAAACATGGAAATTCATGTCTCACCAGTTCCTTCACCTCCTCCAACCATCCCTACTTCCATTCCCACCATAAACCCCGTCACCACCATTCCTAAAACATCTTTCCCTATACCACCACCCATTTTCACAGATACAACCACAACCACCACAAAGGTTACAACCAACGTATCTGATACGGGGGTTCATACCAGTTCAACCGAAACACCACCCGTAACCGAACCACCTCAAACCGAAACCCAGCATATAACCGAACCTACCCACACTCAACCACCACCCGAAACTACCCCCACAAATACTCAATCTGAACCTACAAAAACCACCACACCCCCAGCTTCACCACCCCCACCATCTCCAGATCATGCCTCTGATGGAGATAACCCGTTCCTTGGCGGTGAAAACATGACCTTCGATTCGGTCTACTTTAGTCCGTTTCAGGTTCGAAGTGATGATGACGACGATGCTCCAGTAACAAAGAAGCATCTAAAGGAGCTAAACGAGAAGGTTGACTTACTTCTTGCGTCATCCTCCAACACTCAGTCCTCTCTCTCTGAAGCCGCTCTTCAGAAGATTGTTGATGCCTTCTCCAGGGCTCAGCATGATTCTGTAGCTTCAGCCATAGTCGCCATAGACGCCTCCACAAAAGCCTGTGAGGCTACGACCGCAAAAGTCGATAAACTATTTAATGACGCCTCTTCCCTGTTGAAGTCCTTACAGGAGAGCGCTGATTCTACCAAGACAACGTTGGAACCAATCGTTCAGCAATTGACCACGTTCGTCTCAACGGAGTTACAGTCATTCGCTAACCTTCGCCAATCCATCAGCGATGACAAGTCGGCCCTTCGTTCCTCCATTGACGAGCGCCTCGCTAAGCTTCAAGAGGATCTCGCAGCTGAAAACTCATTAATGGACGTTTTAGCAAGCAAAACCACCGCCCTCAAGGTCAAGAGCACTCAGCTTTCAAACTCACAACAACAGCTTGAAGCTCTTCGATCCGAATGGGAGGTTATAAAATCTTGTGTTTCGGATGTACACGTTGCCCTATCTAACATCCTAGAAGCACACGATCCGATTCTCAATCATTCGGTGAGGCGAACCCTTGCTGAAAAACTTGCTCCTGCCATGGACCTTCTCAGCAAAATCGAAGGCTTACCTAGTTTCGTGTCCGATCCGAAACAAGGGGGAGAAGGGAAGAAGTCCGGATCGAAACCACCTCCTTCCTCCAAAGCTACTCACACAACCGAACCACCTACGACTGGTCAAACTTCGGGTTCGGGTGTGAAGGATAAAGGAAAGAACATAGCTGAGGAAGAAGATGAAGATGAAGATAAAGAAACCATTGCGGACATGTTGAAGCGCAAAAACAGTCGCAATGATGATGATGACTATATTCGTGTGGCGCGAGAGGCTGAAGAAGCTGAACGCAAGAAGAAAGAAGCCCACGATCTCCTCGAGAGCAGGAAGACTCTCTTCCCTGCCTGGACTCGGGAGAGAATGATAAAGGAGGCCATAGATACTCCTAGCATCCTATGGCTCGAGCCGGTGATCTCCTTCGACTGCTATAATTCTGTCGATTCGCAGTTCGACATGCCGTTGACTCAAAAGGTGTTTATCTTCCACGCCTTCTCCAACATTTTTGAAGTCCCTCATCCGAACCCTGAGGTTGATAGGGAGCTGATCGAATTCTATCTGAAGGCTGCTCGACCTCAATATCAAACATGGAGCGCCCAGAAGATAGTGAATGTTCGGGTTTTGAAGCCTTATACCAAAGGAAGATTCATCAATGTTCGGTTCAAGGTGATTCGAGGGTCTGCAAGAACTGAACATCTTATATCTTTGGCAGATCTACCGAACCTAAATCCTCATGATTGGATTGTTTTGCATAACATCCTTTTGATGAATGAAGCCGAATATGGTCCAATTATAGACCATCTCAAAAGGATGTTAGTCTGTTACATCATGGAGGTAGCCCTAATGGATCAGGAGGTAGCCACAGTCTTCAAGAAGAAACCGAAGATAGCTCCTGTGGGATCGGCCAGTCATCTCAATCAAATGCAAATGGGAAAGATCGACCCGAAGCGCAATTCGGTTATGTTCACTAGAGCAGAAGGACAGAAATGTCTCTTTGCTTTAGCTGACAAACATCTTTACACCACTGCTTGTCTAGAGCACGTGCTGTCGATCATCCGAAGGTGTAAAGAGAATGCAGCAGACGATGTCAAGTACTTCAATGACATGATCCAATGGTACATCAGATTCAGGCAGACGATACTTGCTCTGATCTCTCGTCTGTTTCAGACCGTGAAGAAGAAGGTACCTGCTGCTGCTGCTGGCCCAAGTAACAAGTGAAGATCTCGCTCCAATTGACGCAAAGGGGGAGATTGTTGGGTTGAAGATTTGTTTGAAGATTGTGTCATTGGGCTCGGCTGCTAGTCCATTTATTTTGTACTCTGGTTTTGGGCCAGTCCAACCGTGAGTTTGTTAGGTTTACTATATAAGAATATGCTTGCATGCATATTAGGTAAATGATTTAGAGAATTACGATAGAATTACAAATTTCTTTATCGTTCTTGTAAACCTCCAACCCTCTACAGTTGATGTTCTTGATGGAGCTCTTCTGAGGGTTTATTTTTTAATCATTCGACTCGTTTGATTCATTATTGACTTGTTCTTTATTTTCTTGTTCTTGCTGTTTAATATTTATTTACCTGTTTAAGATCTAATCGATCTTCCAGATTAAGTTTTAATCTCATCAGCAACCACTATGGCTCCGATACCAATTGTTGAGAGAACTTAATTATAGAGATATTATGGAGCAAAATCTTAGTTAATCTCACGGATCTTTAATGAAGCTCAACAATAAAAGATAACAGAATTATAAGGAAACATAACAACATAAATCATTAAATATAAGCAAGTTAAAGAGATATTTCTTGAATCATAACTTGATTTCCAATCAAAAGCAAGTTATTAAATGATGAACAACTAAGTATGAACAAAGAGATGTAAGTGATAAGGAGACTTGTATTTCAAACTGATAAGAGTATAATAAAGATAGAAATCAGACATCCACACTTTCTATCGATTACAAGACTGTCTATTTATAGACGAAATTAGTACAAGTCTATAAATTAGATAATACAAAAGTAATCTTGATTTAGACGTCCATGCTTCCCATTCTTGGGACTGGCAAAACCAACCTAACACACAAAGTCAGAAAAGGTGATCATTACTTTTCTGACACTGTGGTATAACTAAAGACAAAATCTATTAGCTCTTCACACATCCTTATCTCTAGTCATTGATATGGGCGTATTTAATCATAAAATTCATGCATTATCTTAATACTTTATGTTAATTTTATCTAAAATAATGAACAAAAGGTACTTAATTAGTTTAAAATCTCATTTCAGCAACAACGATATGCTCAGAAGGAAAAGGAAGTGGAATTGGCGATTGGAAGCTTGGATCTTGGATTTTGAAGAAAGAAGGACGTTGTTGGACAACTTGACCCCTCGTCAGTGTTTTGAACATATCTCATGACTAATAACTCCGATTGACGAGATTCAAAATGTTCTGAAAATTAGACACAATTTCGGACCACTTTAGTGTTTTAAGAAAATGTTGACTCCAAACTAAATCGACGAGTTAGGTCCAAAAACTCGACGAGTTGAGATGAAAATTTCCGATAAATTAGTGCATTGTCGTACACTCTATTAAGTAAAAACCCGGTGAGTTTATCTGAAAAACTCGACGAGTTGGAGCTAAATTATATATATATATATATATATATATATAGAGAGAGAGAGAGAGAGAGAGATAGAGAGAGAGAGAGAGAGATCGTTAATTGGGAAACCCTAACAAATGTTGGAGGCTTTAGACGACTTTTGGAGGCTAGAAAGGTTATGAGAAGTTCTGGATTTAAATTTTGAACTAGGAGCTTAAGTTTGAAGAGATCAAAGGCATTAAAGTATCACTTTTCTCTTAATTTTTGCTTTGAATCATGTTGATAACATTAGATTTTGAGTTTATGATTGTTTTTGCTGAAGTTATGGGTTAAATCCCATACTTCTTTTAGATGTAGAGGAACTTATGAATATGGTTTGATTGAGTGGCTTGGATTAATTTGATTTGGTTATTTATCTTGTTAATATTGTTAAAGGATCCTTATGTGTTAATGATAATTATTTTCTTTTAATAACCAAGTATACCGAGTTATATGAATATCTTCTTAATTGCTTGAATCATATAGTTTTGTGAAAACAAGATTGTATGCCTAGTATTAGTGAACATGAACCTAGGGTTAACTAGAAAATAAGTAAGTTAATGTGTGAGCATGTGTGATGACCAACCACATATGAGTTAATTGAATCAACCAATTTAGTTTACTATAATTACAAGTCTTACTTGATTCAAACTGAACACCAGGAAACTTGTTAGTTTAATCACATGATCACTGTTTGAGTTAACTTGTTTGCTAAAGGATTTGTAATAGTGAACATGAACCTAATCACATTAGAAATCGGTAATCATTGATATATTAATCCATTGCACTTGCCACAAAATCAACCATAGGAATAAGTGAATCGAAGTCTAAATGGAAGTCTCTTTTATCTCATTGAATCTAGTTGTTTTTCATTCTCCTTTAGTTGTTAATTGTCTTTTGTTTAAGTGTTATTTGATTGCTTAAGTCTCTAGTCTTGCAAAACTAGAGAAAACCCCCCTTTCTATTACTTGTTTTATTTAGGTAATACTAGTATTTATTTTAATTGTTACCGTTCCCTGTGTTTGATACCCTACTTGCTTGAACTATATTGCTAATCGATAGGTACACTGCCTTTCGTGTGTTTGTCTTTGTGTCTAAGTTAGTAGGATTAAAACTAGTACATTCCACACATATCAAGTTTTTGGCGTCGTTGCCGGGGAACGGTTCTAAATAGTTAATCGTATTTGCTAATTGTTATCATTTTTATTTTATTTGTTGATTAAGTTTTTTTAGTTTAATTTATATTTTTAATTTTATTATTATGTATTTTCGAAATCTCGATGCTCTTGATGCTTTTCTTGAGGAAGTAGTACAAGAAATAGAGCAAGAAGATGAGGAGTATGACTCAGATGAAGATTTGATGAAATTAAGAAAATTGTTAGATAAAATTTTGCCTAACAAACAAGAGAAATATGAGTCACAAGAGCTAAAGTTACTAGACTAAGAATTTATTCCAGACAGAGATTTAGAGGAGCTGGAAAGATTGCTAGCAGAGCGGTCAGACGAAGAGCAAGAACAAATTGAATTAAAGGAACCACGACATAGTTTGACCACTACCACGATGTGGCCCCCTGTATTTTCGGTTTGTGTTTCGAAGCATGGGGTGACAATTCCAAATTTGGAGAAAATTCTGAGGCATGATCCATTTCTGATTAGTATCCAACCGGTTCCAACCCTTGTCAAGATTCTTGGGTTTTATGAATTCAAGCTCATTTGGCCAATTTTAGAAGCAAAGCGCAAAATTTCACAAGTTGGTCCACAAAACATATTTAATGCAATGGGTGGATTAGCATTGAGTTTATTGGAAGTTTATTAAGTTGAGAGTCCAGCTCAAGACTCGCACAAAAGGAAGCACTTACGGGAGGCAACCCGTCACTAGAGTTTGCTTTTCTTTTTCTTTTTCTTTGATTTATTTTGTGTGTTTGGTTTGGTCTGTTTTTAAACTTCTAGTTTATTAGGGTAATGTAGGATTTTAAGTTAATGATTGTTTTCCTTTTTATTATTTGGTTTTTGTGTTTTGATCTTGCAGAATTTAGGGTGACAATAGAACGAGTATTTAAAGCGTGAGAAGATAAAGTGATGGGTCGAATCGTTTACGAGAAGATTAGAAGACTTTGAGCGATATGTTGAGTCTGATGTTTATATTTTCTAAAAGGAATCTGGTTACGGAAGATATAAGGAGGTGTATTACATTAATACCCTCTATGACCATGAAATCGAAACTGAAGCAGAAAGAAGAAAATTTTCACATCTGAACCTTCAACTCGTCGAGGTCATACCACAACTCGACAAGTTCCAGAGGAAAATCGTGATTTCTGTCCTAGTCCCAGTTCAACACGACGAGTTCTTCAATTACAACTCGGCGTGTTGCTGCTCCGTCAATTTTCTTTCGAGTCATCGATTTGATTCCATTTGATGCGAGCATTGTCCATATTTCTGAAGTTCATTTCGAAGTTTTCCAAGAAGCTTTTTCCGACATATTTAGAGCTGTACCACACAAGACATTTGAAACCCAAGGCGTGGATGAGCTGTTCCCTTGCCAACGTCAGCTGAATATGGAGCTTAAAAGAAGAATATCAACCTTGCACGTTCTATCCCAAGGGAGTTTGTTCAAATTCTCCCTTTACTTTTATGTTCTTTAATTGTTTTAACATGCAATGGGGACATTGCATAAATTAAGTGTGGGGTAGGGGTTGATTACATTAGTGACATTAGAATCCTAGGTATAATTTTTAATAAAATTTTGCATAAAAATTGCTAGGTTTAATTTAGAAAATTTTGGTAAAAGCAATTAGGTTCCATGCTAATATTGTGTTTGATGATTCTATGACGACTCAAATGTTTAGTTGTGCCAATATACGTTATAATGCATTTGTGGCCCCCTTTATTCTAGTGAAATCAGGGGACAAAAACACAACCTCTCTTAGTTTGAGGGACACAACATGTTTAGCATCGTGTACCAGAAATGTATCTAGAAAAGCTTAAGTAGTCATTGCACACTAAGGATAATACTTTTAACCAATAAAGGATGAAGTTAAATCCCCTTGCATAAGCATGTGTTTTTCTAGGTTTTTAGTTTTTGTGAGAAAAAAATGAGTTGTCAAAAAAACGAGTGATGAAATGTTCGAATCTACAAAGCTATGAAGACAAAGAAGAAATTATTGAAGATTCAAGGCAAAAACTTATCAAGTTATCAAGTATTTTACTTTTATTGTAATTTTCTTTTCTAGTTTATTTTATCGTATGTGTGCTTAAGGATTTAACCGAAAATGACTTGAGGTTAAGAAAAATTTATGAGGATGGATTTAGAGGGATGCATAAAATGAGCGTTGTTCAAAAGAAGTGGGCGGGTGTTTATGAGGATTGTAAGTATTTAGGATTAGGGGGTCCTAAGGAAAAATTTTAGACACAAATGCATGTGTTACGGTCTTGGCATAATGGTTGGGTTTGATTGGGATTGTCTTATGTGATACTAGTGTGCTAAAATACAGTTTTGCTTGGGGGCAAGCAAAAGTAAAGTGTGGGGTATTTTGATATGGGCATATTTAATCATAAAATTCATGCATTATCTTAATACTTTATGTTAATTTTATCTAAAATAATGAACAAAAGGTACTTAATTAGTTAAAAATCTCATTTCAGCAACAAAGACATGCTTAGAAGGAAAAGGAAGCGGAACTGGCGATTGGAAGCTTGGATCTTGGATTTTGAAGAAAGAAAGATGTTGTTGGACAGCTTGACCCATCGTTAGTGTTTTCGCCATATATCATGACTCGTAACTCCGATTGATGACACAATTTCGAATGACTTTCGTTTTTGAGAAAATATTGATTCCAACGAACTTGATGATTTGGGTCCAAAAACTCGACGAATTGAGATGAAAATTCCCGATAAATTCTTGTCGTACACACGTATTAAGTAAAAAACTCGGCAAGCTTATCTGAAAACTCGACGAGTTGGAGCTAAATTTTGGGAGATATATATATATATATATATATATATATATATATATATATATATATATATATATATATTCCCAAATCCCTAACAAATGTTGGAGGCTTTGGACGACTTTTGGAGGTTAGAAAGGATCTGAGAAGTTCTGGTTTTTGATTTTCAACTAGGAGCTTAATTTTGAAGAGATCAAAGGCATTAAAGTATCACTTTTCTCTTAAACTTTATTTTGAATCATGTTGATAACATTAGATTTTGAGTTGATGATTGTTTTTGCTGAAGTTATGGGCTAAATCCCATACTTATGTTTAGACGTAGAGGATCTTATGAATATGGTTTGATCGAGTGGCTTGGATTAATTTGATTTGGTTATTTATCTTGTTAATATTGTTAAAGGATCCTTATGTGTTAATGATAATTATTTTCTTTCAATAACCAAGTATACCGAGTTATATGAATATCTTCTTGATTGGTTGAATCATATAGTTTTGTGAAAACAAGATTGTATGCCTAGTATTAGTGAACGTGAACCTAGGGTTAACTAGAAAATAAGTAAGTTAATGTGTGAGCATGTGTGATGACCAACCACATATGAGTTAATTGAATCAACCAATTTAGTTAATTATAATTACAAGTCCTACTTGATTCAAACTGAACACCAGGAAACTTGTTAGTTTAATCACATGATCACTGTTTGAATTAACTTGTTTGCTAAAGGATTTGTAATAGAGAACATGAACCTAATCACATTAGAAATCGGTAATCATTAATATATTAATCCATTGCACTTGCCACAAAATCAACCATAGGAATAAGTGAATCGAAGTTTAAATGGAAGTCTCTTTTATCTTATTGAATCTAGTTGTTTTTCATTCTCCTTTAGTTGTTAATTGTCTTTTGTTTAAGTGTTATTTGATTGCTTAAGTTTCTAGTCTTGCAAAACTAGCGAAAACCCCTTTTTTATTACTTGTTTTATTTAGGTTATACTAGTATTTATTTTAATTGTTACCATTCCCTAGGTTCGATACCCTACTTTCTTGAACTATATTGCTAACCGATAGGTACACTGACTTTCGTGTGTTTGTATTTGTGTCTAAGTTAGTAGGATTAAAACTAGTACATTCCACACATATCAGTCATTAAGTCTTCAATTAAGATAATACAACTCTTTGCTATCACATCTCATTAAAACACTTTGCTAATCAATCAAACAAGTCTTCGCTTTACTGATACAATCCTTAGCTGCCTAGGGTCACTTTCTTCTATTAACACCTTCTTCATTGAGGAATGAAAGATTGGTGGGAGTTTGTGTCCAGGCCTTTCAGAAGGCAGAGTGAGATGTAGTGAATTGGAAGCAGTTTTTGGAGATGTTCTGGTGGAGTATGTGTTGGATTAGGTGTCTAAGCCCATAACTATAATTGGTATGTACTTGATCTAATAGAAGCATGGTTCTTTTGGGTTGCCTTCACCATAACAACTTTACAAGATGAATTTTGGAGAAAGAGGTTGATAAATGAGTTACTGATATATTATAAGAATAATATTTGAGAAATCATACTATTTAATTAGTATTAATTAGAAATTAATTTGGAATTAATTTTGGGATTAAAGGAACTGATTAAAAAGAACAGGGACTGATAATCCAAATCACTGAAAGTTGCAATCTTGGGTTGATGGAATCCTTAAGGAAGGAGTGGACTAAATCTATTGGAAGCCCATTGAGATTTCATCCAAGGCTTCTAGGAAGGAAGTCTATGGACTGCTTAAGGCCTAAGTAATCAGATTAGGGTTTCCACCTGAAAACCCTAGCAGCCTCAGCTATATAAGGAACCCCTTGGTATACAATTTTCGTCCCTATGCATTCTAAGAGAACCCTAGCCAAAAATTGAAGAGCCTCCATCAGCTTTCTCCTTCATCATTTTTCTAGTGTTTGTGACTCCATTAGAGGTGCAACACTTGGGGCACTAAGCTCTTAGAAGTTAAGATCAAGCAAGGAATACTTGTTATTACTATATAACAAGAAAGGCATTCTTCTAACCCTAATAATATATAGATTTCGATTATATATATATATTAGATCTAGGGTAATTGCTTTAGAAATTTTATTTGCATGTATAACTTGAGAAGAACCTACATCCAAAGCAATTAGGTTGCATGTACACATAGGAATGTAGATATGCTCATAACCCAACAGTAGTATCAGAGCCTAGGATGTTTTTCTGTTATATTTGATGCAATAGTGATTTGTCTAAAGCTGGAACAAAACCGGTTTTGCTTTCTGTCTGATGAACTCGACGAGTTGCATGGACCCGACGATTCCAAGCCCTGACTCGACGAGTTGACTCGTCTGACAGCTAATTTTTCGATTTTTAAATCTATATTAGATTAGGATAATTACCATAATTCGTTTTTAATGTCTTAAATTGAATTATTTGCTTGTTAATGTGATTTCCTTATCTAAATACATTTATTTGGTCAAATTCTAAGATAATGTCTAATTATATGATTAATTAATTAATTAAAATTTGAACTAGTAATTTTGAAAAGTTTCAAATTGCACCCTCAAAGTTTTGGAATTTAAAATATAATTAAAATTTTAATTTTGAAATATTAAACTCTAAAAACCCTAGTATTTTAAAAGTTTAAAATACAAACCTTATACTATTATAATATTAAAAGATTAATATATATATATATATATATATATATATATATATATATATATATGTGTATAAGATGAGTCAGTCTTACCGTTAGTAGGCCTCATTCACGAAGCCGATTTATAAGGGGGTATAAGGAAACTGCCTATAAAATGGAGGTTGAATGAGTGTCCACTCTCACCCATCACTTCCTTTATTGGTGGAGGGTCGTTAGCTGAACGAGTATGATATGACATTAAATCCTCATTAATAAGTATAATGATAAATATAAAGTAACTACATATTTTTCATGAATTCCCAATCTTAGTTACTTTAGGAAAAAAGTGAAAATGATGCTAGTCCATGAGATTGAACTTTGCACATTGCCAAGTCGTTAGTGGAGCGTGTGTGGTTAACCGGAACACTAACTTGGAGTAACAAGGGTGACAAAGGGTAGCTCGAAAGTTATCATAGATCAATGGAGCGTGTGTGTTTAACCAACACATTGATTAGGTGGTAAATTACATCAATAGTGCAAAGATATTTTGCATGGTTATTCACACATTGTTTGTGATCATCGGTATCCCAGTCACAAACTTGAAGGGCATAATCGAGATTAAACATGCCATTGAAAAGTTCAATGAATCTCAAAAGAATCTAGAAATTTCATTTCATTTAAAACGTAATTATTTATTTTGTTTTTTGTGGTGGGATTGGTAAATCATCATTTACCTACCTTCAAATAATTTACAATTGGATTACAACATCCCTCTTTTGAATTGTGAATTATTGTGTTGGGTCCTAGCCTTAATATTTCATTTGGGTGTTATATTAAGGATTCCTTATCTAATAAAAACTTTGTCCTTTTTATTTTTCAGATGTCTGGCTCAGACAACGCTTCTGGCTCGAACTCCAACTCCTCAAGCTCCTTTTCTCTTATGAACATTTGTGCTAGGATCACCTTCCATGGATCCAATTTGAATGATTGGTTTCGCAACATTCGAATGGGCTTGCGATACAAGGAGAAAGAATACGTCCTCGACAAAGAACTCAAAGAGATAGATGAAACCAAAGCTACTCCTGAAGAATTGGCTGAGTATAGGGCTCACGAAAAGGACCCGACAAAGGTGTCGTGTATTATAGTGGCCACTATGGCTCCTGAGCTGCAACGGTTCTGTGAGGACTACTAGCCTTACGAGATGTGCCAAGACTTGATGGAAAAGTACCATCAAAGTGTGCATCAAGAAAGGTACGAGATTGTTACCTCATTCATAACCAAAATGAGGGATGGAGAGTCCATCACGACCCACTTGCAAAGAATGCAAAGGTATGTGGATCATTTGATCAAGTTGAATGTCAACTTTGATGAAGAGTTGGCTATTGATATAGTCCTACGCTATTCACCTCCTTGTTATGATCAGTTCAATATGACATATCATATGAGTAAGAAGGAGGTCACTTTGACCAAACTTCAGGGTTTGTTGAGAACTGTTGAAAGTGGATTGAAAGGCAAAGGTGTCGAGTCCACTCCTGCTGTTGCTGCCCCAGTCTTGGCTATTGGGCATGGAAAGGGGAAAAAGAGGAAAGCTCCCTCCAAGAACCACAAGGGAAAGTCCCATGATGGATCTTCTTCGAATAGATCCAAAGGTAAACCCGGTTCTGCCACTCCCTCTTCCGATCCTAAAGAAGCAATGTGCTTCTACTGTCATGAGAAGGGGCATTAGAAATGAAGCTACCCAAAATACTTGCAGGACATCAAGGATAGGAAGATAAAGCCCTCATTCACATGTATTTATACTATTCTATCTAATAATTCATCACATGCTAGTTCTTGGGTCCTTGATATAGGATGTGGTTTTCACATTTGTTCTGATTTGCAAGGACTAAAAAGAAGTAAGGATGTGGAGCATGGGAAGATGAAAATGATAATGGGGAATAGGAAATCGTCGCCTGTCTCCAAGATCGGGGTTTAGTCTTTAGTGCTTAGTAGTGGTTTAGGATTAGATTTGAATGGTTGTTGCTACTCGTCAGAAATGAGGAGGTATACTATTTCTTTTCATGATTTGTACAGACAAGGCTTTAGATTTTCATTTAATAATGAAGTTGGTTTTATTAATGCTTATTATAATGGTTTATTTTATTTTGAAGTATTGCTTATAATGGTGTATATGAAACTGTGATGGCTGTTGATAACTTAGGAAATAATGTGTAGCATATCGATTCATCTAATGGTATAGACAAGGCATGCATGTGGCATTGTCGTCTTGGACATGTCAACAAGAAGCGCATAGTCCAACTCCAAAAGGATGGAGTGTTGGAGTCATTTGACCTAAAATCAGATGACACGTGCGAATCTTGTTTACATGGAAAAATGACTAAATCACCTTTCACCGGTACTTCTGAAAGAGGTGAAGGATTGTATGATCTTATACACACAGATGTGTGTGGGCCCTTCAGATCCACCACAAGGGATGCTAATCGCTTTTATGTGACTTTTACCGACAATTATAACGATATGGGTATATCTACTTAATCAACCACAAGTCGGAAACCTTTGAAAAGTTCAAAGAATTTAAGCAAGAAGTGGAGAATCAATTAGGTTGGAAGATAAGGATGCTCAGATCCGATAGGGGTGGTGAGTATCTTAGTATCGAGTTCCACGGCTATCTTAAGGAATGTGGAATTGTTTCACAATTGAGGCCACCTAGGACACCACAACTTAATGGTGTGGCTGAGAGGCATAATTGAACCTTGTTGGACATGGTTCGTTACATGATGAGTCGAGCTTCGCTACCAATCTTATTTTGGGGGTATGCCTTAGAGACTGCCGCCCATATTCTTAATCTAGTCCCAACTAAGAAGGTTGCCAAAACACCCCACGAGATGTGGACAGGGATGGTTCCCTCGTTGGCACATATCAAGGTTTGGGGTTGTGAAGCTTTCGTAAGATGAGAGATGCATGATAAGCTTGAACCTCGTAGTGAGAGGTGTATTTTCATTGGTTACCCACAAAAATCCTTTGGATATCTCTTCTACAAACCTAGTGATAACGTGATCTTTGTAGCAAGGAGAAGAGTTTTCCACAAGAGGGAACTTATATTCCAAGAGGACAGTGGAAGGACAATTGATCTTAAAGAGATTCAAGAATTAAGCGGTGAAGGAACCTATAACACTAGCACTCAACCAGAGGAAAGAGATTCTTGTTGAACCAATTGACGAGTCATTACCTCTTCGACGTTCCTCTCGAGTTAGAATGGCACCGGAGTTTTATGGTTTTCATATAACTATGGAAGGTGATATGTTTATGAGTGATAGTACATTGGTAAACTTGGATGAGCCTACTAACTACAAGGAAGCCATAGCGGGCCCTGAGTCTGCAAAATGGAAAGAGGTAATGGACAGCAAGATCCAGTCCATGTATGACAATCAAGTTTGGAACTTGGTTGACAATGTACCAGGTCGAAAGACAGTTGGGTGCAAATGGATCTTCAAGAAAAAGACCAACATGGATGGAAAGGTGCATACATTCAAGGAACTTCTGGTTGCGAAGGGATTTAATCAAACCCCAGGGGTTGAGTATGATGAGACCTTCTTACCAGTGGCCAAGATCAAGTCTATCTGGGTTATGTTATCCATCGCTGCGTTTCATGATTATGAAATCTAGTAGATGGATGTCAAAACTGCTTTCCTTAATGGGAAGTTGGCCGAAGATGTTTACATGTGTCATCCAGAGGGTTTTGTGGATGCTAAATACCCTAATAGAGTGTGCAAGCTTGAGAACTCCATTTACAGATTAAAGAAAGCATCTCGTAGATGGAATCTTTGCTTCGATGAGAAAGTCAAAGAGTTTGGGTTCTCTATAAGTGAGGATGAGTCTTGTGTGTATGTAAAGGATAGTGGGAGTATAGTTAGGTTTCTAGTATTGTATGTTGATGACATACTGCTCGTAGGAAACGACGTTCCAACTTTGCAGGACGTTAAGTCATGGCGTGGGAAGTGTTTCGCTATGAAGGATCTAGGAGAAGCTGCTTATATTCTGGGGATAAGGATTTTGAGAAATAGGAGTAGAAGTCTAATAGGACTTAGTCAAAGTAGTTACTTGGACAAGGTGCTGAAATGTTTTAGCATGGAGAATTCCAAGAAAAGGGAGCTGCATATCCAGAGCAATACCAAACTGAGTACGACTCAGAGTCCGAGTACCGATGGAGAGATAGAAGAAATGAGTTGAGTGCCATATGCTTCCGCTGTTGGCTCGATCATGTACGATATGACATATACTCGCCCTTATGTGGCTTCTGCGATGAGCATGGTTAGCCAATATCAAGGGAACCCAGGTAAAGCTCGTTGGACAACAGTTAAGAACATTCTGAAGTACATGCGACGGACTAAGGGCTGGGTCCTTGTACTTGGTGGGAGTGATGACTTGAGAGTGACAGGGTATAGTGACGCCAACTTTCAAACCGACAGAGATAACTTCCGCTCTCAGTCGGGCTTGGTGTTTACCCTAAATGGAGGAGCATGGACTTGGAAAAGTTCCAAGCAGGAGACGGTAGTTGATTCAACGTGCGAATCAGAGTACATAGCAGCAAGTGAAGCATCGAAGGAGGCCATATGGTTGAAGAACTTCATTGGAGACCTTGGAGTTGTACCAACCATAAAGAAGCCCATGGAGATTTTCTATGATAACGAAGGAACGGTTGCCTTGACCAAGGAACCAATGGATCATGGTAGATCCAAACATATCGACAGAAAATACAACTTCATTAGACATCGGGTAGAAGAAGGACTCCTCGTGGTCAAGAGGGTATCATCAAAAGAAAATCCTATGGATCCCCTCACAAAGGGTCTAAGTAGGATAATGAACATTTAGCATGCGAGGGGAATTGGTCTGAAGGACGATATTAGTTTTTGTGATTAGATAGATGTTTAGAAACTTGTAATAGATAAATGTGACTGACACTTGGGATTATATAATGGAGATTTATATATAATTATTGTTTACTACCTTGTATCAATTGTTTACAATTGTTTCACTTTTGCATGTTTTACTTCCTGAATAATTGGATTGTTCAAATTATCCACAGTCGATCATACTTTGGAAGTAAGTTATGAGGTTAGACTGTCATGAATTGGTTTGTAGATTTTCTAAGTGTTTAGACATAACAAAGGTTTGCTACAACGTTCATGAGTAGTTCTGAAATAAGATTTGAGTATTGGATTAAGCCCATGCTCATATGAATCACTTCATGGAATTTATCGCGAGTGATTGTGAGGCGATATTATAATATAATCTTTAAACCGAGATATATGAGTTTTTGTTTACGAGTTGGTTGTGCATTGATAACGCGTAAATGTATCATTAACTTGATGTTATAAAACGTGTTATTGTTTACAATTTGACGAGTAAATAGTACACGCATATAAGTCAAAGTTTATCTGTTCCTTTTATCCTAAGAGGGTAAAAGCGATATCTTGGGCCTCTCTATGATTTTGTGTTGACTTATGTGTCGGGCCCGGTCAGGACTGAATTGACGTGTTCAATTAAGTTCATTGTCAGAAAAATCAGAAATTGGGAAACAAAATGTTGGACATTGAGAATGATTCTATTCCATGTCTTTGTCCACACGATATCTTGCAGAACGGAGGATTATATGATCCCTTATCTAAAGGGCGCGTCATTGACTAGGTTAGAGTTCAACAGTGGCTTTTGAGAGCTACAATTGATGGTCAGATTTTGAAGTCATGCTTGCAATTTTAGTTATTAGAGTTATCCAAGTGGGAGACTGGTGGATTAGGTGTCTAAGCCCATAACTATAATTGGTGTGTACTTGATTTGATAGAAGCATGGTCCTTTAGGGTTGCCTTCACCATAGCAACTTGACGGTATGACTTTTGGAGAAAAAGGTTGATAAATGATTTATTGATATATTATAAGAATAATATATTAATTGAGCAATCATACTATCTAATTAGTATTAATCAAAAATTAATTTAGAATTAATTTTAGGATTAAAGGAACTGATTAAAGAGAACGGGGACTGATAATGCAAATCACTGATAGTTGCAATGTTGGGCTTATGGACTCCATAAGGAAGGAGTGGATGAAATCTATGGGAAGCCCATAGAGATTCCGTCCAAGGCTTCTAGGAAGGAGGTCCATGGACTACTTAAGGCCTAAGCAATCAGATTAGGGTTTCCACCTTAAAACCCTAGCAGCCTCAGCTATATAAGGAACCCCTTGGTATACAATTTTCGGCCCTATGCATTCTATAAGAACCCTAATCGAAAATTGAAGAGCCTCCATCACCTTTCTCCTTCATCCTTTGCTAGTGGTGTTTGTGACTCCATTAAAGGTGCAACGCTTGGGGCACTAAGCTCTTAGAAGTCAAGATCAAGCAAGGAATACATTTTATTACTAGATAACAAGAAATGTGTACTTCAAACCCTAATGATATATAGATTTCGATTTTATATATACTAGATCTAGGGTTATTGCTTTGGAAATTTTATTTTCACGTATAACTTGAGAAAAACCTAAATTCAAAGCAATTAGGGTTGCATGTACACATAGGAATACATATATGCCCATAGCCTAACAGTGTGTACCACTTGTAAAGAGAGAGCGACTGGCACATGAGTATCTGTCACTTAAGCAGACGACAGAATCAGTGATGAAGATCACCCAGATGTTTATAGAGAGAGCCCTCTTTTGCCCAGGGTATGCTGCTTTAGAGCAGATACAAATGATGCTATACTTTAGCATACCTAATACGGAGATTCAAGAGTTCATGTCAACTTAGCCATAACAGACTTTGGATGAGTTGTAATTGAATGCCAGAAAGAGAGATTGAGATAGAGATTCAGAAGGAAGAGGAAATGTCGGTTTCAATGCAGACGCAACTAGTGGCCAAGCGATTCAAGTTCGCCAACTCAAAATTTGTAGCAATTGAGCGGAGGAGTTTTGGGTGTGGTAAATATGGGAGGTTCCATGATGAAAGGTGTCGATATTTTGTATGTCGTAGGTGTGGCAAGGAGGAAATTTCGACATGGATTGCAGACAGAGTGTGCAAGTTTGTTTTGATTGCAACCGGGAGGGCCACATCAGAACTCATTATCCCCTCCTTATTTTTTGTGAAGTGCATAACCCGACACCTTTAGCTTGGCAGATTCCAGATGGGTGCCCAGGGAAAGTTGAGGTGAATGGGGTCGAAGGAGGAGCCTACCAACTTGTTACAGAGGATTCAAGGCCGGAGACTACGTCAACTACGGGTATGTTTCCAGTTTATTTTATTTTTGCATTTATGAATTGGGTTTTGCTTTTGGAAGTTTCCTTTTGGATGGACGTTGCCCTATGTATGCATGTATGTGGAAAGTGCTATGTGGTTGTCGGTGGACTGCAGTGTTGGGGTGACATAGACTCAAAACATTCAAATTGACTCACATCTTTACATGTTCTTGGTTGATGATGGTTTTGGGATAGAGTTGAATGGTTCAAAGGACTATTTTACTCAACCTCGTGTTATTCCTTAGGAGTAGGAATGTGTAGTACTTCGGTTGGTTAAAGTTAGAGATTTAGTTCCATTTTGGCTATGTTAAGATGATTTGTATATTTCATGTGGGGGAGAGTAGAGATTTCATAGCGGAAAGACTTCATGCCAGAATGAAGTTTTCAACCAGACTGCTCAAGTTCAAGACTTTCGCATAGTTGTTTAATCTTCTGGTTTCTACATCGGGGTCATTTCCAGTTGTTGGATTTCCTTCTGGATTATCATCGTTGTAGTTATGCTAGTATTTATGTAGGGCGTCATTGTGCTTTAGGGTCCTAGGATGTTAGTAGTTCAGGTCTAGGGTTGCGATGAGGATCTCCTCGTATGTTCTTGTTTAATTGGGACTTGGGGGTCTGAGTCATGAACCAAAGGCCTGATAGGGATAATTTAGTTTTGTAGGTTTGTCGTTTTTGCAGGTTTGTCGTATGACTATGTTAGGTTGAGTAGAGTTGTTAATGGTTAGCGGATCGGGGGTAAGCGCATGAGTTGTTAGTAGATAGCGGATCCAAACTTTAGAGCCGAGTGCGTATATAATCTAGTCTAATATGCATTCATTGGGTTTCTGTTCATGTCTTCGCTAATGCATTGTGTGTGAGGTTATCGACAATGTTGTTTTGCCGTGGTATCCATTATTCGGTTTACCAGTAGGACGGTGTGTGGCCGAGAAGATATCGGATGGATCAAATCTACAAATTTTTAGTCAACATGGGTTTAGTTTATTCTTTTCCCGCTAGGCTTTTGTTTAGGGTTTTTGCTCATACGTCGATGTGTGAGGTTGTCGGATATGGTGTTTTGTTGAAGATTCCTTCTTCGGTTATTTGGAAGACGGCACAACGTCGTATGGTCTTGGGTGGATCAGGTGTGTGAGCTTTTGGTCACCATGGGTGATGTATGGGGTGGCTCCGAATGCCTGAAAGTTAGGAATGACCTTTGAATCTTCAAGGTGATGACAAAGAAGTTAGTTCTGTTGACTGTGGGTTAGTGGTGTTGTGTCGGTGTTTAACCTTCGTTAGTTCGTGTAGTTCTCGCTAAGGATGGACTCAACATCAGTTTTGAAGGGTGGTCGTCTGGTTTAAGTGTCGATCCATTGTTGCATCAGTGTAGAGACCGATTGTAAGGCGTCTAGTCCATGAATAGACTTTACTTTTGTTTAGGAAAGTTTTGAGATGAGAGCTGTAAACCCTTGCATGAGATTCGTGCCGGCCGTACATTTAGAGTGGGATTAGAAGAACTATGAGAGGGTTGTAGTGGATATAAGTGAAAATTGTAAGAACCGATTTCAAGGATGAAATCTAATTTAAGTGGGGGAGAATTGTAACACCCATTTTCCAAAATAGATCGGTCGAGGGCTTAGAGATATCAAAGTGTTGAGTCCAAGAAGATTGCGTCAGTGGGCTTTGTAGTTCGGTCCATTAAGTACCTTTGGTCTGGGCCTGTCCAACCGTGTTTTGTTTAGGGTTTAGTATATATAGTGCATGCATGCATTATATTGAAAATGCTTTTTGATAATTACTTTGCTTATCGTATTGTAACCCTAGCCTATCTCTACAGTAGCAATTCACATTGAATTCTTCTAAGATTGAGCATATTAATCATTCGACATCCGTTTGATTTATCATCATGTTCATCGTTTTCCATTCTTTTCGTTATCTTTTATTATCTGCTTGAATCTATCGATCTAAGAGAATTATATTCTCATCAATTGGTATTAGAGCAGGAGACTGTGTAATAAATACGCATCTCTTCTATTGGAAGAACGATTCTAGGGTTTCCGATTTTATCGAATATGTAGGAGCCATCATCTCTTTATTGACGTTGTACCTTGTTTTTGATAAAACCGTAATCCAATATGTACAAGTCTGATACTTAGCAGATATCTAAAAAGATCACCATGTCTCTTGACGATTCAAAAATGAACCCAATCAATATCTCCAATAGCATTGGATCCACAACTAGAATCCCTATTCTCTACACTCAGGATTACGGAGTTTGGACGCATCACTTTGAAGACTACATCGTTGGTTCAGAAGACAATGGCTATCTTATATAGGAAGCAATAACATTGGGTCCTTTTGTTCATTCTGGAACGAATAGAACCATAAGAACTCAAAAGGAGTACAACCAACTCTTAACTGACGTGGAGAAGATTCCTCAAGATGAAAAAGAAAAGGTGTTGTGCAATGTTAAAGCCATGAGAATGATAAGATTCACTTTGCAGTCCGATACCTTTCGTCTAGTAAGCCCATGCACCATAGCGAAAGAGATCTGGGATAGACTCAAAGAGTTGTATTCAAACGATGAAGACCTGGAACATTCCATCCAAAATCTATTGCTTTCTGAGTTCGGTGCTTTCCAACAAAAGCCTGATGAAAAACTCATTCAGGCTTTCGATCGTTTCAACCATCTTCTGAGAAAAATGATCAAGCACGACATTGGAAGTGAAGTGATCGAACAGAATGTCACATTTTTGAATATGGATGGCTGTGGCGTCAACTGTTAAGGCTCATGAGCAGTTTAAGTCCTATTCATTGGCAAAGATGGTGGGAATTCTCAAGTCTCATGAAAGTGTTGTGTCAAAAGAAGCGAAAGTGGTGTCTAGTATGGGATCCTTGGCTCTTCTTTCTAATGTAAAGAATGTGGCAGAAGAAGATGAGGAATCAGAGATGTCAGAATGCGATCTGACAAACGAAGAATATGCTATGATGGTTTCTAACCCACAAAGATTTGCTTGCAAAAAGTTCCCTGTTGCTAAGAACCGAAACTGGCAGGGAAGCTACAACTCAGATAAGGCGAAAGAGGATAACAAAAGCAGTCCTCCGAAAGAAGAAGAGAAGAAGAAGAGAAAACCGGTGGGAAACTCCAGATATGATTGCAATTTCTACCATGGCAAAAACCACTTTGCCACAGATTGCATGTTAAGAAAGCTGTCAGAGAAGAAGGAGGGTGAAGATGATGAAGCATATCATATGCGAAAGCTGGAGGAGATAAAGAAGAAGAAAGCTATTAACAATTCAATGAATGCTTTGATTGTGTAGGAGAATGTCGTGGATGATGAGTTCGGTGGCATGGAAGTCTGGTCTACAGACTCAGAAGATGAGAAGGTACGTAAACCCTCACTTGGTAGGGCGTTTGTGGCAAAAGAAGGTAGTACTGAGTTCGCTGGGAGATGCTTGATGGTGGCAGCTAGAGTGTCACAAATGAGGGAATACACAACCGAAGGTGAGCATGATGAGGCGAATCATAAGGAGGATAAGTGCTTTGCAGCCAAGCCTGTGAGCGAAAGGATCAACGACTGCGATCAGTTGATCAAGAAGGTACAATCTATTCTCGAATCACTTAAAATACCTGTAACAAACTATGAAAAAGAATTAAATGAATTAAAATTTAAGTTTTCTAGTTTAAGTGGAAGCCTGATGCATACTCGCCTCACAAATGCTAACTTAACCGATCAACTTAGCAGGGCGACATCCAAGAGTGAGGAGCAAAGGATGTGGATCGAGAAGACGGAGTTAGAGTTAGTTAGGACGAGAGATGCGTTGATTTATTTACAGCGAGACAATTTGAAGTTTTTAAAACAACGGAATATTTTTTGTTTAATAGCTAAACGTCTTTACTATAATATTACTCAGTTGCACTTGAATTGTGATATTAGAGAAAAGGTTCATAAAATGATTTTGCCATTTCTTGAATTTAAGGAGGATGAAGTGGATGTAGATTGCTACAATTGTGAATCAATTGTATCATCAGATGAGGTTTCGGATGCTTACAGGATTGGTATGGACAAAATTGAGTCCTTTATAAAGTCCAAAGACCATAAGGACATGCTTAGGAATTTATTGGACGAAAATGACAAACTGAACATAAAGACCGAAACCATGCAAAAATTTGACTCATTGAGTACCAAATTAAGTTAAGAAAATAAGATGAATGTGGAAAATTATTCTGAATTTGATGAGGACACTGATATGAGTGAAATTTCTATAGAGGATGAGGTTGATTGCTCTGAATTCCTCAAAAGCGAACACAAACCAGCAAAACCTCTCATATCTGAAAACTCAGTTGATTTCGCTCGTATGTCAAAGGATAAGACCAAAGTCCTTAAAGAAAAGGCAGCGGTATTCAAAAAGGTGCAAACGATACCGAATCAAGTCTATACTACCACTGGAGTTACCAAGAAGCAAACAGTTGAACTGACTTCTTTGGTTAATGAAGACAATGTTGATGGTTGTGATAACTTTTTCTGGTCAACTCCCATTGACAATGCAGACAAAACAGTAGGTCTATCGGAGCAAACCTCGTGGAGTGTCAAGGGTAGATATGTGGCTGAACCTCTTAACAAGCCTTCAAGCTTTTATAAGCCAAGTACAAGTGGTACTAAAGAAAATCTAGGCGAAACGGAAAAGGCATCTGGAGAATCATCTCCAGCGAAGCTTGTGAAGATACATCGGAACCAAAGGCAAATATTCTCAAATCCCAAAAACAACTTACTGAGCGAACGCGTCAAAGGAACAAAAGGTACCAGAAGAATCTCAAAGAGAGAAAACAGTTCTGGAATTCTCAAAATGCTAACCACGTTCCCAAAGTATCAAATCCACAAGCGAAAGCAAGCCCTCAGTCAAATAAAGGTCAATGTACTCACTGTCAGTCTTGTAGCCAAACAAACCGAAGAGACAGTTTCGGTGCTGAATCAAGCAGGAATATGAACCAAAAACCCAGCTTCGGTCCCAAAGACAACCAACAACCGAAGCCGAACCAAGTTAAGGATATCAAAGGAAAAGGAAATCTAGTCTCGCACCCTGAAGTTCATATCAAGAAGACGTTAGCTAACCCTAGGAATCTAAAGACAAGCTCTACTGAAAATCCAAGTAAAAACAAAAAGTCAGTTTTAGATAAACCAAATGTAGAAAATAACAAAATCAAAGTTTTTACCATCAAAAGAAAAGATGAAACCAAGTTAATAAAAAGAACTTATATGGTTGATCTTTCTATTGTAATTCCTTGTCCTGTAAAAGGCTTACGAGGACCCAAGAAACTTTGGGTTCCTAAATCTGCTTAATTTTTGCAGGTTATAAGTGACGAGCAGTTCGACGACGAATGGTACATTGATAGTGGCAGCTCACGTTACATGACATGAAGGAAGGAAGAGCTAAGGGAGTTTCGGTCCCTTAAGGATGGTGGATGTGTCAAATACGGGAATAATTCATATGGCACTATCAAAGACTATGGAATGATCACAAATAGAGAATTCTCAATCAGGAAGGTTGCATATGTTGAAGTTCTACAGCACAATCTCATCAGCGTTTCACAATTGGTCGTAGGAACTGGCTTAAAAGTATCATTCGATGATGAAGGTTCTGAGATTGTCGAAAAGAATACGAATATTGTCCTGTTGAAATCCAAGTGAAAAGGAGAGATGTATCCTCTGAATCTTAACCTAATACGAGGAAAACCGACTGTATGTCTTTTGTCAAAAGCACACTCTGACGAAAGTTGGCTCTGGCACCGAAGGCTCTCACATCTCAACTTTAAGGATATCAATAAGTTGGTTATCGGTGATCATGTACGAGGACTTCCTCTTCTCAAATTTGATAAGGAACACTTGTGCGTTGCATGCGAAATGGGAAAGTAAAGCCGAAAGAGTCATCCTACACGTGTTAACACAAAGATTATTGAACCAATTGAACTTCTACACATCAACTTGTGCGGTCCTTCAGCAATCGAAAGCATCGGTGGTAGTAAGTACATCTTGGTTATTGTAGATGACTTCTCACGTTTCACTTTGGTTTTCTTTCTTAAATAGAAATCAGAGGCGAATCCTAAGCTCAAAGCATTTATAAAGCAAGTGGAGCTTCAACTGCGAAAGATGGTTAGAAACATCAGGTGTGACAACGTGTTGGAATTCAAGAATCAAGTATTCGAAGAATTTCTGGTTGATAAGGGAGTAACTCTCAATTTCTCATCTCCCTACACTCTACAACAGAACGAAATTATTGAAAGGCGAAACCCCTCTTTGTGTGAAGCAGCCCGAACCATGCTTAGTTTCGCTTCCTTACCTTTGTATTTATGGGCCGATGCTATAGCTGCTACTTGCTATACCTAGAACCAATCCTTCCTCAACAAACAGTTTTACATCACTCCTTACGAGATCTTGAATAATCGCAAGCCAAATGTCAAGTTCTTCCATGTGTTCGGTTCAAGGTGCTTTGTTTTCAATTCCAAAGAGAACCAAAACAAGTTCGACGTAAAGGTGGATGAAGGGATCTTCCTCGGTTACTCACTAACTTCAAAGGCATACAGGGTTCTGAATAAGCGTTCAAGGAAAATTAAAGAAACCTATTATGTCACCTTTGATGATGATTATGTGAAGAAACTTCAATCTAGCACAGGACCAATAGAGGAAATCCTTCGAGCCTCAGGTCAAGTCTTGGTCCCTATTTCCAATCTATTTGAGGAATATATGTTGCTCTTTGATGAACCAGAGAAAGAAATTAATTCTGAGATAAAGGCAGCTGACAACAAGATCGACAACTTGAAGAAAGTTATAGATGAAGCAACAAAAGAAATGGAAAGAGAACATCACGAATCAACCGAACAGCCAGGTCCAAGCGTACCTCCAAAAGAAAGTCCTATATTCTAGGGGGAGGGTTTATCCACATCAGATAACCCTAACTCGTCTTTCTAGGAGGAAAATCCATCACCATCAAAGACCCATGACGTCTCATTCGAGGGGGAGCATTCTGATCTTGATGTTGAAGTCGTCTCATCATTTGAGGGGGAGAATCATAATACGAATGATGATTCAGATTTTCAATCAGAATTGGAAGAGGAAATCAATGCCGAATTGGACCCAGCCTATGATCCAAACTACCATCCTCTCGCAAAATGGACAAGAGATCATCCAAAAACTCAAGTAATTGGTGAAGCATCTGAGGGAGTCCTTACTCGGTCTCAAATAAAAGCGAAGCAATCTGCTCTGTTCTCTCAAGTAGAATTTTTCATGTTTAACTCGTCCGTCTCAAAAATAGAATCGAAAACGGTTAGTATAGCACTCGATCACTCAGATTGGGTACAGGCAATGCAAGACGAACTCCATGAGTTTGATCGAAATCGATTTTGGAGACTTATTCCCACACCAAAGGATGCATCTATCGTTGGCCTAAAATGGGTTTTCAGAAATAAAATGGACAAAGAAGGGAATGTGATTCGCAATAAAGCGAGGTTATTTGTGAAAGGATATTGTCAGGAAGAAGGTATAGACTATGAAGAAAACTTCGCTCCAGTGGCAAGGTTAGAATCAGTGCGAATCTTTCTGGCATATGCTGCACAGAAAAACTTTGAAGTCTTTCAAATGGATGTCAAGTGTGCATTCCTGAATGGTGAACTAGAGGAGATTGTATATGTTGAGCAACCACCAGGCTTCATGAATGAAAGTTACCCTGATCACTGCTATATTCTAGATAAGGCGTCTATGGGTTGAAGCAAGCTCCTAGAGCCTGGTATGAAACCCTTACTCGATTTCTACAAATGTCAAAGTTTAAACAAGGTTCGGTTGACCCAACCTTCTTTCGTAAGAAAGAGGGTGACCACTTAATGATCGTCCAAATTTACGTCGATGATATCATCTTCAGATCCACGAATCCTAGCCTAACAGTTGAATTCAGGAAGTTGATGGAGACTAAGTTTGAGATGAGCTCAATGGGTCCAATTAACTTTTTTCTTGGCTTGAATATTAGATAGGGACCTGAAGGCATATTTATTAATCAGAAGGCCTACACAAAGACATTGCTAGCGAAGTTTGGCATGATGGGTTATTCCAAAGTAAAGGTTCCCATGACAGTTGGAACGAAGTTAACACCATCTTTGGAGAAACCGGCTGTTGATATGACTCTCTATCGGCAAATGATAGGGTCTCTAATGTATCTAACAACTAGTCGAACAAACATAATGTTTTCTGTCTGTTATTATGCCAGGTTCCAAGCTAATCCACGCGAACCTCATATGGTGGCTGTTAAGAACATCTTGAGATATTTGAAGTGAACCTCTTCTCTCGATCTGTGGTATCCTGCTAAATCAGGATTTTTCGTACAAGCATTCTTTGATGCTGATCTTGGAGGATGCGGTCTGGACCGAAAGAGCACTACATGCGGATGTCAATTCCTCGATGGTAAACTCGTTAGCTGGCAATCCAAGAAGCAAACATGCGTTTCGCTTTCCATAGTCGAAGCAGAATATATCGCTGTAGCATCTTGCACTTCCCAGGTCATTTGGATTCAAAGCCAATTAAAATATTATGGCCATAATATGAAGAGGATTCCTCGTTATTGCGACTCTGAAAAGCGCCATTATGATATGTCATAATCCAGTGCAACATTCCAAGACGAAACACATAGCACTGAGATATCACTTTATCAAGGATCACGTAGAAGACGGGAATGTTGAAATTCACTTCGTTCGGTCCTCTGATCAATTGACTGACATCTTTACTAAAGCCTTACCTGAAACATCGTTCAATAAAATACTACAAGGCTTAGGAATGATGGAAGCTGAGTCAGTTCCAAAACCACACTCGTTTCCTTAAGTATAACTTTTACTTTCGCTTTCTTAAATTTTTCTAACAACCGAAATGAGCCGAACGCTCGGTCTATTTCAGCTCTTGATTTTTCGGGAACTGAAATGAACCGAAGGTTCGATCTATTTCGCCTATTATAATTTTTCTTTAAAGCGAGTGATTGGTTTATCTTTTGGTTTGGAACTCACATATCCTTTGTATATTATGTATATCTTTTTCTTTATGTCTTCAAAGTCATAAAACTCAAAAATATTTTCTTTTCTATTTTTATTTTATTTTTTCAGAAAATTCATAAAATACAAAAATATTTTCTTTTATCATTTTATTTCTTTTTCAGAAAATTCTTAAAATCCAAAAATATTTTCTTTTTATAATTCCATATCACAGATGTAATCTCATGATGGAGCTGGGGCAGGTATAAAGTTTCTATCTATGTACTAGCTAAGTGTCCCTAGAAGCATGCGGTTGCATGTCGACCGAAGCCTCCAAGACCTTGAGTGAAGCCTTAATGATTCGTTATATACCAATCGTTTCTTCCCAATTAGGCTGATAATATCAATCAAGTCATGAGCTACCTTACTCTTCGCATATCAAGTTACGAGTCATCTGCTTAGTCAATCTTAATAGCAAAGGTATTTTCGGTTCTTTAACCACCTATTATTATTTCTCCATCATATTTCGGTTCATCATAGTAACCCTTGAGACTCTCAGCATTTTCAACTGAGGTTTATGGTTACAAAACATTTGTGTTGATGATCTTAGTTTCGTTTCACCACGTGCTAAGTGAAATCCAAAATCCAACACCAATAACGAATTAACGGTGAACAATCAACTGTTCTAGTTTTCACCCATGTTTTAAACAAAACCACTTTAGTGGAAGGTACCCAAAAGTCTCTTTTTAATTTTTGTGCGATCTTTATGAAATTGTCTAACACCAAGGCGTTTCTTCCCATAAGATCCAATTTACTTTTGTTTTTGAGATTTCTATAACTATCACCAAGTCACTGAATATATTATCTAACCTACTTGTTTAAAAGGCTACACTGGTCTCACAAGTACTTCATCCAACTTTCGGTCTTATGTCAAGTACCGAAGTTCGATTGAAGCTAAGCAACCCTTTATAACTTAAATTTGAAAAGAAGCCTTTCAATGTTTCTTAACAAACATTTGATCATATTTCAACGGGAAACTAGGATTCTCAAAAAAGAAAAAAAAACAAAAAAAGAAGCGGCTGGGCGAGTACAAGAAGGGGTCGTCGTCCGGCGTTCGTCTAATAAGCGAAGAGCCGCTCGCTTTTTGTCCCGCGTTAGGGGGCCCCACGAGTTGTCGCTAGCGTCATCGGTTGTTTTGAACACAGATTGGTCACACTACTGGTTGTTTGGAACGCTAAGGTCGAAAGGCAGGCGGTCGAGAACACTAAAGGCGCTTGCTCTGGCCGCTAGGGGTCGTTGCTCACGGAAGCGAAAGGGTGAATTCTTTCCCGGTATGCCGCTCCGACACAGACACTTCTAAGTCCCTCTTGACTTTGAAGGAAGCAATTCGTGCCCGAAATCTATAGTTTCGTGTCTATATAGACATCACATAAATCCCACAAATAATTTGCTTTATTTCTTCATTATTGGCACACTCTTGCATGAAGATCTTTATGATTTTCCCAATTCTTGTTCTTGATACTGATGGCAATTTTTCGGATTCAATGCTCAGACGCGAACATTGCTAGCCTTATATGAAGCGAAAGGGCGAGTCACAATTGACAAACGAATTTCAAACGTTTTTGAAGTTGAAGAGGCGGTAACAAGATAAGATTTCAAACTGAGTCAATGGATAAGAATTGCAAAGGGCACGCGAATTTGAAACGGTTCCTGGCATTATGCCTAATGACGTTTTTCTCGGGATATACAACTGTCAAATCGCGCTTTTTCAGGCGCCGATTCAGAAGATCGTATCATCATTACTATTGATTCTTTCTCTCTCTCTCTCTCTCTCCTAGGAATGGTATATATATAAGGGTTTCTCACACCTCTTGTACTACTTTACCACTTCCAAATGCTTACAACAGCTATTCGGCATATTCTCTCTCTACTGTTCATCTTCTTCCTCAAGATCATCAATGGCAGATTCTTCTTTGGATCATGAACAGACTGCTCAGTCCTCTCTTCTCACAATCAAACCCAATCTGAATATCATCATTGATCTATCACCGTTCCAGTATTATCCATACATGCTGCAAGTGGTTAAATGCCTCAAATATTCACCACTTGTCGTTGCGTTATCCAAGGTGGAGTATGTTCCAATGTCATTGCTCTCGCAAGTCTACTCAACTGCTGTCTACAACAAGGTTAAGGAGAGGATTCTCTTTGAGATCTTCAATTACAAAGCGTCAATTTCCAACAATCGATTCTGTCTGTTACTAAGGATGGCCATCGATTACTCCTTGATCAACCCTGATATCGTTTCAACTGCTCAACTCTTCACAATGTTCTATGATATGGGGTATACGGAGGTTCTTACTACTGTTACAAAGTTCAAGAAGTCGTGCCTTCCTCCTCAGTGGAATGGACTTTTTACCCTCCTCTTCAAGGGATTATCGGAGAGGGTTGCTGGTACCGATGGCGCGAGCAAGGCATTTATGACCCTTCTTTATGGTCTGTACCATGGGGTTAACCTGGACTTTGGATCCATCTTATGGACGCAACTAGTTCAAAGTCTCAGCTCTGCATCTCGCTATTCTAAACTCTGCTGTGCTCGGTTTTGGAACCTAGTTACTCATTGGGCAATGGAGAAATTTCAAGTTCCAATAATGGCTGATTCCTTAATGTCACTGATTGCTACTTTTCACACGACGAAGATCATCATTTTTGATCCATCAAAGTTCTTCTTTATTGGTTCAGTTCCAGAATCAATGTACCGCTGTGTCTTGCCCGAAAGCAAATTGATCAATGAGTACAAGAAACTCCCTCCTACATGACCAAGACAACTTACTCCTGAAATGCAAACTTCGCTGGACGCAACATACAAACCAACAAAGCGAGGGAAGAAGACTGAAAAGAAAGGGGAGAAGGAAGGTCAATCCTCTACAGTTTTTACTCCCAAGAAGCGAAAGTCTGAGCAAGCCGCTCCTTCGGCTCCGAAGAAACGAAAGACTAAGAAGAAGGCGCACAAGCCTAGGTCTCCTTCATCGAGGGACTCCAAGTACTTTCCTTCTAATCCTGAGCCTGAACCCGAATCTGGTGATGATGCTTCTCAACACGGAAGTCCGACTCGAGATAATTCGCCTCCACCCTCACCAACTCATGAAGGTAACCGAAACTCACCTCCTCCTTCTCCAACCCAATAAGTTCCCATTACTATTGCTCCATGTCCTCCTCCCATTTCTTCTACCACTACAACCTTAATTCCAATTCCAACTCCTTTATTCACTTAGGTTACCACAACAACCACTACAACCACAACTACTTCTACTCCAACCGAACCTCAGGTTCGTGTCAACGTATCTGATACAGAGGCACCTACTACTGAATCTGAACCCCCAGTTACCTCCAAATCTTTATCCCCATCTCCTTCACACGAGTCTGACACTGCTCTTAGAGGAGAAGAAATGGAATTTGATTCTACTTATTTCAGTCCATATCAAGTATTGAGTGATGATGATGATGAAGCTCCTGTCACGAAGAGAAACTTAAAGGATCTGAATGACAAGCTTGACCGATTGCTTGCTTCATCTTCTACTTCTAGTAATGTATATTCTGAAGCTGCTCTCAAGGCTTTGTTTGCAACCTTTGTCAAAGAGCATGACACTTCGATTACTAATGTTGTTAAAGCTATTGATGCTTCCACTTCCACATGTCAGAAAGCTTCTGTTGTAATGGAAGACTCAACCAAAGATTACAAGCAAGCGACCGCAAACGTCGAAAAACTAGTTTGTAATACCCCAAAAATACCGGCTAAAAATTTCATTTTTAAATTAGGTTAATACGTAAAAACATCATTACAAATCATTCATAATAATACTCCATGTCTGAAAACCGGTAGTATCATAAAAATATTTCAGAGTCGATCCCAGAAAGTCCATAGTGCGGAAAAACCAGAGTGTGTGTGATATGCTGCTACCGCGCCGGCTCCTTTCCCTTAGCTGAAGAGGTACCTGAAACCAAAACTGAACAGTGTAAGCACGAAGCTTAGTGAGTTCCCCCACTGTACCACATACCATATGATCACACAACATACATATATTGTCAGGCATATCTGGGTGCCCGACCTACCCCTTCGGTCCTCTCGACCGGACGTTGCCTAGCATACCTGGGTGCTGGCCTCCCCTTCGGTCCTCTCGACTGGATACTGCCTAGCATATCTGGGTGCTGGCCTCCCCTTCGGTCCTCTCGACCAGATACTAGGGAACTATTTCTCCCCTCTGCTACTACCACATAACATGTATCACAATATCATAATCTATCTAGCATGGCTGGGTATGACTACCCCTTCGGCCCTACCGACCGGATATCTTGGGGACTATCTCCCCCTACTGTCACTAGCACATAGCATCATATCATACTAGCACATAAACATAACACAGGTAGCAGAAATCCCTAGATGAATATCACAGAGACAATCATCTACATACAACTCCTACTGGTGGGCCGACATTGTGGCCGTAGACCCACTGCTACTGGAAGGTAACTCACCTCGAAAGTAACTGCGAAAGTCTGCTTGCTAAGCGCCTGACTGCTGAATCAGAAATCCTCCGGCTATAAATCATAAACATAGGTTAGCCTCTCATTCACACCCTTAGGTCAGATGACTGACCCTCCCTTCGACCCAGGTCAACTCCTTAGTCAAGGTCAACTTCCAGTTGACTGGACTCGCCGAGTCATGGCACCGACTCGCCGAGTCCTTCCCCACTAACCCGGTTCCACTCTACAAGCCCCTTCTTCCCACTCACTGAATCGTCCTTAACTCGCTACTCGGGACGATGGGACCCGCTCACGATCCGACTCGCCGAGTCCATGAACAACTCGTCGAGTCCATGCGAGCAGACTTCCCACTCGCTTCCAGATCCTTATCCGAACATCCTTCATGAGGATCTGGGGTTTCTGGGACTATCGGAACACGTTAGATTGCTAATCCCACGTGCAAACACGAAGGGTTGGACTTCTGACACTTAAACCCTTCGTACACAACAACAGTTCATACAACTCGCCGAGTTTGAAGAACAACTCGTCGAGTACCAGGCAATCTTCATAGGACTTGCCAAGTTGTTCATCCAACTCGCCGAGTTCCACCTTGGGACTCGCCGAGTCCCTTGACCCATTTCCCATATGAGCCAAATTTGAGACATGAAACTCTTCAAAACCACATATCTATGATCCTAGGGCATGCTTAACACGTAAAGTTGCAAACTTTACGTACATGCATGGACCTATAAGCTCAAGAATGCAATTCCAAGCTCTTTAAGAGGTCATGCACTCCATGGGGGACCTCAATCACTTCAACCACAACAACTTTATGCTTCTAACACGTCCACAAAGTCTAGATCTGAAGTCCTTTTGGATTATTAAGCACAAACACATGGAGTTTGGTGTTTTAGGGTTTGAAAACCACCAAATTGGGACAAAATGGGATCTAATTAACTAAAGATCAAGGTAGAGACTTTACTACCTGAATGGAAGCTTCTCCCAAAGTAGATTTCGGATCTACTCCCTCTCTTGCACTCTTCAAACTCTTCTTTTCTTCTTCTAAGCTCCAATGTGCCCCAAAAATCCTTCACAAGGCAACAAATCACTCAAACTTACAAATAGCGGCTAGGGTTTCAACAAGGAACGCTCTGAGGATGATAGAGGCTGAGATGGGGCTATAAGGACATTTAAATAGGGTGCAAACCCTAAGGATTTGGGTCTCCTCCTGATTGGCCTACTCGTCGAGTCCAGGCGTGGACTCGCCGAGTAGATCACTTAAAGCCCGCACCCATCTCGACATCTACTCGGCGAGTTAGGGCTACAACTCGCCGAGTAGCTCTTCCAAAAAGAACCTTTAATCAAAACAAATACGTACCAGGAACTGGGCGTTACATAGTTTCTGATGCTCAAATCTTTCTTGATTCTCTTCAGGCTGCAGCCAAGAAGAATGCGCACACAGTGACTGCTTCTGTTAATAATCTTACTCGGTTACTTCATAATGAAAATAAGCACTTTGAGGAAACACGCAAAGCCATTCAAACTGCTAATACCGAGCTTCACACATATGTTGATGCTCGTCTCACTCAACTTGAAGCCGAACTTGCTGTGGAAAATAAGATCATGGATGAGCTGGATCATCGTACTGCTATGCTTAAAACTCAGAACTTAAAACTCAGGATGGCAAAATTTTTTTTGAAGAACTCAAGTCAGAGCGAGCAGTTGTTAAAAGCTCTTTTGGTGATGTGCATTCCATCCTTCTGCATCTTCTGGAAGCACATGATTCGGTTCTTACCATCTTGCTTCGACGCCATTTGGCTGAGAAGTTGAGACCTTCTCTAGACATTATTAGTAGGATTGAAGGTGTTCCAGAGCCTGTGGTCCTTCCGAAACAAGGGGGAGAAAATGTTAGCAGATGTCAATCTCAACCACCTCCAACAAGGAAACGAATCCCACAACCGAAAGTCATTGCTGAACCGAAGGATAATGAAGCTTTGGGTAGTATGAAGGACAAAAGAAAGAAGAAAATTTGTGAAGATGATGTCGTTGAAATCGAAGATGTGATCGAAAATGAAGGAAAAGCCTCCAAAACTGAAAATCTTAAAGTCAAACAAAGTGAACGAGAGCTTGAGGAAAAGCTTCGTAAGGAAAATAAGGAAATTGAAAGAGAGAAGAAGGAAAAAGAAACGAATGTTGCCATGGAACGAAGGAAATCCATGTTCCCTCTATGGACTATGGACAAACTTTTGAAGGAGGTAATCGAGTCTCCAATCACACATTGGCTCGAACCAGTCCTTTCGTTCAGTCTTGATAACTCCAAGGATTCTCAGTTAGACATGCCAATCACCCGAAAGGCATTTATATTTCATTGTTTTGATTCAATTATTGTTGTTCCATCACCTGATCCGAAGGTTGATCGAGACTTACTTGAGTACTATCTTACTTTCTCTCAACCCCAATACCTGACTTAGAATAATCAGAAGATCACAACAGTCAAGGTGTTGAAACCCACTTCAGTAGGGAAGTTCATCAACATCAAGTTCAGGGTGACTCGAGGATCAGATAGTTCGGCCCATATAATTTCCTTTGCTGATTTGCCGAATCAGAATCCTCATGACTGGATTCTCTTGAACAACATCTTGCTGACCAATCAACAAGAATATGAGACTATTATTGATCATATCAAGCGAATGTTGGAGTGCTATATTCTTGAAGTCGCAAAAATGGATCAGGGGATTGCCTCTGCCCTGAGAAAGAAGCCCACTATCAAACCAATTAGGAAGGCAAACAATATGAACGTGATGATGAAGGGAAAGATCGATTCACAGTTCCACACAGTCTTGTTCACAAGGGGCAAAAGTCAAAAATGCCTGTTCGCTCTTGCTGACAAACACTTGTTCTCCACTGCTTTCTTGGAGCATATTATTTAGATCATTTACAGGTGTGACCAGAACAGTGATGCAGACAGAAAGCTGTTTTCGGATATGCTTCGGTGGTATATCAACTTCCGCCAAACTCTTCTTGCCCTCATACCGAAGCTATTCAAGACCGTGAAGAAAACTACCATTGCTCAACCAAAGTGATCTCTCCCTCCAATTGACGCAAAGGGGGATATTGGTGAGTCCAAGAAGATTACGTCATTGGGCTCTGTAGTTCGGTCCATTAAGTACTCTCGGTCTGGTCCTGTCCAATTGTGTTTTGTTTAGGGTTTAGTATATATAGTGCATGCATGCATTATATTGAAAACACTTTTTGATAATTACTTTTCGTATCGTATTGTAACCCTATCCTATCTCTACAGTAGCAATTCACATTGAATTCTTCTAAGATTGAGCATATTAATAATTCGACATCCGTTTGATTTATCATTGTGTTCATCGTTTTCCATTCTTGTCGTTATCTTTTATTATCTGCTTGAATCTATCAATCTAAGAGAATTATATTCTCATCACAAAGATAAGGTTTTTGGGAAAGCCTTGTGCCAAGACGTGGTGAATGGATCAACATAACGTGGCATGCCAAGCCCATGATTTTAGGGTTCCCTCCATATTTAAGTACCTAATCTATGGGATTAGGGCATCTTCTTCAGCCTCCAACCCCTCACCACGAAACCCTAGCCTCCTTGAAGATTAGAGAGCTTGTTCTCTTGATTTGAAGCTTATTCCTTGGAATTTGGTGAAGCATGTGAAGTAGGAGTGGGGGTGTTGTTATACTTCCTTGGGTCTTCGTTTCAAGTGAGTTTCCTCACTATACTACGTATTACAATATATATATATATATATATATATATATATATATATATATCCTTGTATATTAGGATATATGAGTAGTAGTGTGTTGGTTAGAGTACCAGGGGTTGGTAATCGTCTAGTTGAATGCCCTAGGGGTTGTATGTAGTCATGTAGGATAGCCTAAGAACTCTTGATCTAGGCTTTCTTGCATGTTACTTGTTTGTTTTTGGATCTAGAGTGGGATCACCTATTCGACTATTTATCTCACGTGTGATTACATTTAGCTATGCATTCATTAGTGATCTGCCAGTAGTGACGTAGACTATTGTATAACGATCGATATGCTGTAGTGTGATGTTAGACAGGTAGACTAGTGTAGAAAGTTGCATGTGTTTATGTTATTGTTTGATTGCTTGTTTACTCTATATGATTACATATTGGGTGGTGGGTTTGAGGCGATCTTGCTTTGTGCTGTAAGACAAGATACTCTAGTGGGGAAACAGTTTTCTCTAGGCCAGGTGTGTATCGACTATATGCTGAGAGAGAGGCCAGTCTAGGTGTATTGTAGGCTTTGCAAGGCGGTCCAGATAGACTGAAGGTTCATGTGTGCATGCATTGTATGTGTATTATGGTGTGTGGTATTTTGGGGGAACTCTATAACGACCCAAAAACCAGATAAATTTTTTCATTTTTAAAATGGGAATTACAATCATAATTTGTTTCCAAAAATCCATTACATCAAGTCATGTCAAAAGATCATAATATCGAAATCATTAAGTACGGAAAATGCTGGAGAGTGAATGCTGCGGCATCAAGTCGGACCCTTCCCCTTAGAATCGGAAGTACCTGAAACACCCAAATAAACTGTAAGCAAAATCTTAGTTAGTTTCCCAAAATATCCTGAAACATACAATCACAGAATAACATGAAACATATATATATATATATATATATATATATATATATATATATATATATATATATATAATTGCCATGGGCTACCCCCATGGTCTGATATCCAAGTGTCATGGGTTATCCTCATGGTCTTTACCTGGAATGCCACGGGCTACCCCCATGGTATGACATTCAAGTGTCATGGGCTACCCCCATGGTCTGATATCCAAGTCCCATGGGCTACTCCCATGGTCTTCATATAAGTAAACACATAACAACTATCAATCCTCATGTCATATAATGGGTTGACCTTAGTGTCTTCGACCCATTAATATAATGAGAAGACTCACCTCAGATAGCTGATAAAAATACTGCTCGGCTACCGGTCCAGAAATCTCACACTAAATATACACAAGTTAACCTAATTAGAATTAAGTCACGAACTCAAGGCATATGCCAAAACCGTAAGTCCAAACTCCTCAAATAAGGCCCAAAAGCCTTTCTTCTTTAATGGGCCTAACATCTAAGGTCCAAAAACAATAATGGGTCGTAAGGCCCAATAGGCCCAACCATGCCACCTATGGTCCAATAACAAGTTCAAAGGCACAATACTCTAATAGATCTAGACCCAAGGTTAAATAGGGCCCAAATGGCTCAAAAGCCAACGTAAGCCCAAAACTCACTAGGAGCGTACGCCCAACGTACATCATCAGTACGCTTAGCGAACTAGGTCCTTTGGCGGTACGCGCAACGTACAAACTAGTACGCCCAATGTACAAGTTGTTTTGCACATATAGCCATTAAGTGCTTAATTCATGTAGTCACTTCGTCCAATTCCAGATCTTGGTCATTTTAAAGGTCCTTGGGCATAAAGTTGGCAACTTTATGCCTTTGCATGCCTCATGGGAACCCAACACCTCATTTTATCCATTAAGACTCCCTTTAAGATCTTAAACTCATGCATGGTGCCATAACAATCATCAAGTTAGCATTTTTATGCTTTTAACATGCCAAAGGAACTTAGATCTAGCATTTCTAACCTCTAGAGTTGCTCAAACTCACAAGAGAGGATCCATGGACCTAAAATGGACTCATTACCAAACCCTAACTCAAACTAGCAAAAGGATTAGCAAGGTATGAGCTTTTTACCTCCAAAAGCTCCTCAAGATGTTCTAGATACAGGATCTAGAATCTCTCCCATGTCCAAGACTTGCTCACCTCCTCCTTCTTCTTGCTAACACACCAAAAGGGTTGCTTTTGGCACCTTCAAGTTCAAGGATCACTCTCAATGGTAAATAAGGTTTTAGGGACGTTTAAAGGCAGTGAGGCTGGTAAGGAATAGGGTCAAAGGTCATAAAGAGCTTAAATAGGGCTCAAGTCCGAGAATTAGGGTTTTAGCCTTTGGCCTCGTACGCCCCGCATCCAAGCTTGTACACCCCGCGTACGAGCCTCGGCTACCCGATACACACACTTGTGTACGCTAAGCGTACATACATGTACGCCCAACATACAGAGGGTCCTCTTTTGCCAACTTTAAATACATCAAGGGCTTAAAATGAAATACCTTGACTTGGATGTTACAAACCCACTAAGCTTTGACTTACAATTGTAGATTAAATGTTTTTCAAGTACCATTGGTGATCGTGAGAAGACGAAGGCGTGACTGTACACACTCATCAACGGTAATGGAGATTCGACATTATTTATATTACTCTGATTTTCAAACAACTATATTTTGGAACAAATGGGTTTTCATAACTTGAGTTTTATGTAAATTGTGACTTTTATCTTATTTAAAATGAAAAAATTTGCTTGTGAAAATGGGACGTTACATTACTTCTCCTACTACTTCCTACGTGCATTTCGGTAACGATTTCTACCGATGGTTGTGTGAGTGGTTGTTAGTGTTTGGACATTTGGCATCGAAGAAAAAAATACCGAAAATGTTTTGTTGTAAATTTGGTTTTAGCCATAAAGATTTTGTTGAATGTAGGTTGAGGAGGGAAATTGGATTGGATGTGAGGTGGGATTGAAATAAGTTCCTTAGAATGGTATTTGTGTGGCGAACTTTGAGAGTTTAATAGGTTTATATAAGTTTCATGTCCGACGAATCCGACCGGAGAGGTTGTGGGTTTGGTTTGGTGGAGGTGTGTTTGGGTTTTGCTCCATTTATGTGGTTGGTTGAAGAGGTATTGACTTGAATAAAATGTAGAGAAAAAGAAAAGAATGGTGTGAAGAAAATATGGTACAATGGTATTTATAGGTAAAAAATATAATTTTTTATTAACTTGGCTATTGTCAAAGGTCATATGACCGTTTGTGTTCAAAGTCTCACGTTTCAAGATGTTATAACGCCAACAAAAAATATCACAACCAACAAGGACGCGGTGTTTTCCGTGGTATTCTGCCGTTGTGGAGGTGCCACATTGGCCCTCCAAAGAGTTTTGAAACCCATACCACATCGTCTTATAAATTTAAACAACTAACAAAGCACTCCAACGGCCCGATACGGTCAACGGGTGGACCGGTCAGGCCCGACCCTGAAATATTGGAGGCCATGTGCAAAAATTAAATTAAGGCCCCATACCTTTTTTTGTAAAATATTATTAAAGAAATTTTTTACCGCTAAAGACAAAATGAATCCACTATTTTATCAAACATAATTTTTATTGTTTATAATATAAATGAGATTTGTAACATGCAATTCTATTTTAATTAACTTATTATTATTATTATTATTATTATTATTATTATTATTATTATTATTTTCTTCTAACTTTTTTTAGTAATATAATATTAACGAAAATTCTCAATCGGAGGCCCCTTACGATTGGAGGCCTGGTGCGATTGCGCACTCGCACCACCCCCGGACCGCCATTGGGACCGGTCCTCCCATCCCAAGGGAATTAGTCATGAATCATTATGTTGGAGTTACGTTATAAACTCATATTATCATTGCTTCAACACCTTCAATGGACAGTTTTGACCATGCAACTGATCAATCCATCACTCGCATAACCGGTCTCGTCAATAACCTAGAGCATTCTGACTGTTGTTGATGTCCGGCTTCTTTTACAAACTTGTTTCATAAGGAAAGTCTCGTAAGATTAGTTATGGTTTTTTTTTTTTTTTTTATATAAATGGCTAGGCATTGGAGGCATTATTACTGTGAGATTTACACAACAATTAGAGAGTTCAATATTATGCTTTCTAGTGAATTACTTAAGTGCTAGTTCTATGAAAATTATGATTTCAGTCCTATAACGCAATCGTTGTAATCACGTTTTTGTACGTATGATATCATTAGTCGAATCATATTAAATAGTTGATTTTATTTTACATGTATAACTAAATTAGATTCAAATTTTCAATTTTGTTTTGTTATTGGTTTGTTTACTTGAGAACAAAATGTTTGTGTTACTAAATCCCAACATACACGTAGTTCAAGTGACGTTTTATTGAACATAATTTACAAAAGGAAAAGACAGAAGGAATCCAAGGTGATGAAACCACTTCAACCCTCAGTCTTCACCTCCTTAAAGCTGCTAATAGTCCTACACCCACCCCATATCAATACTCATACAACTTTCTTTAGGAAAACTTTTTCATTATTATCTAACATTGGATATATAGGTTAAACTCATATAATCTATATTTGTTGTCGAATCCAGTTAACACAGCCAATAATAAGACCATTAAGAATCTGAAAAATATTGGAGTTGTTTTATTGATTTTACCTTCATTTAAAGGTTTTAATAAACCCGTTGATTAAATTAGTGCCTTAAAGTGTTTAGACTAATTGTTTTATTGGTGTTAAACACAAAAAGATTTTAATAAGTGAGAATTTTGATTCTGAACATTTGTCTTTTTAAGAGACATCACATATCCGATTGTTAGTCAACAACATATTTGTTTGTATGTTAACAAGTAAACTAATTAACTAACAATGTAACTGCCAATTGACAGAATTCACCTTCGAGTCCAATTTAACTTATGATCCCTTGTTACGATACGCATGCGCTTTTAGTCTATTTTTGTATATTAAATATGTAATAACCATTTCGAAATACAACCTTTTTTTTTTGTTAAATATGATTAGTTAAAAAACACATATTATTTGTTTTTAAATACAGTATAATTATAACTCATTATATCTTTTGCAATTGATGTTTATTTTGATGGTCTCCTATATGATTCATTTGTTATAAAGTATTTATTTTTTTAAATTATAATAACTTCAAGTAATTTGTGGGTTACATAGAATACATAAAAAAAATTATAATCGTTGACAAATGGACGTATTTTACTGTATATCTAAATCAAAATTTTGTAAAATATATAAAAGATCGCTATTTAATGCATAAAGTATATTCAATGCAATAACCACTTAAAATTGATGAATTAAAAATTCGAAAGTATTTAAAATAATATAAGGTATATATCTAGATAAAAGCTAAATAACCATTGATCAAATTTTATATTATGCTTGTGAAAAATTTATAATCCCAATGTTCATATATTTAATTTGTTGGTTTCTGAAAAGAGAAAGGAAGGAGCGTTTAGTTATAAAGTAGAATTGCTCTTAGTTTTTTTCTTGGCCATGGCTCTCATCTCATGCCCCTTCCCCACTTAAAAGTGTTGCTATCTTAAAGTTTTAAAACATTGCTGTAGAGGACAATTTTTTTTTTATCATTGACGCATTTAAATATATAAAACTTTAAGCACGTAGTCTCTCTAAGTTATAATGACAAGCATCAACCATTTAAATAAGTTCAATTGTATTTTTCTTCAACTCATTATTCGACTACCTTCCCTAAAACAAACATATATGAAATTTTTTTATGAATAATAATGTTTTATGTCAGAAACTTAAGAAAAAACCGTGGGTACATGTTTGTGTGGAAACTTTAAATGAATATGTTTATTTTGTTTAGACCTAATGTATGTCTATTTTTCTAGAGAGAAATTGGGTCTAGTATCACCAATGATAATACTTTTCTAGACGATGAAATATAGACTTACTTGTCACCTAAAAGGGAAATAGGTAAGCAATATTGAAAGAAGATTATGGGAATACTCTTCGATGTTTAAGTTAGTATGAGGTCTTTGAGAAGATATATCAACAAGGTAGAGTTATGTTTTTTTGTCACATGTCGTTGCATGGTGTTATATATAGTTGATGACGGACGTAAAAAGACGAAAAATGCACCCGCATTATGGAATCCATACAAAGCTTTCCTTGGGCCACCTTTTGACAAAGTAGTAATGTGGGGTGATTTTTTTGGGGCATTAGACATTATCAAGGACCAAAGGGAACAACAAGTATATGACTTATCCTATATCTTTTTAGTGTGACATGGCCTTGTGGTGGAGACCTAGTCGTGACATGGATTATGCCATGTTATCTATTTGCTTTTTGGACATATCGCTCTAGAGTTTGGCTTGGTTTTTGTTGAACCCATGAGTTGGTCTTAGGGGAGAGAGGGCTACCCTATTAGGATCCATGTTAGAATTGCAATATATTAAATGATTTTGTTTTAGACTTTGTAGTTTATGAGCATACATGTACCTCCAACATGTTATACATGATAGTTAAGTATCTGACCGATATCATGACCGATTGATATGGTGGTGCTATCATTGTATGTCGCTTTATTTTAAATGCGTTCCAATAGGTTTTACTTTTTTGACTCATTTGTTAGCATTAATAAGGAGATGATTATCTTAGTACCGTCTCTCATTTTTTATTTCTTCATCTTTTGTTTTGTGCCTCCCGCGATTAACTATTGAGATCATTATTTTTAAGTTTTTGTGGCTTCTAACAATTATTTAGGCATTGTGTCTTAGAAGATAACCCCTAAATGCTCGACAAATATATCAAAAGTTTGGAATGGTTTGATCGGTAGGTTATGAGGTTCTTGGACATAATTTGTCTATTATACAACCTCCTTCAGGTTAGGTGGATCTATATGTGTACCATTTAAAGGAGGACATTTAATTCCTTACCATTTATTGTATTATGGACCTTTTCTGATATGATAAGTTTCATACCATCTAACTTAAAACCAACACGACTTCTTGTATTTTGGGCTTTAAACTTATTTGTCATAAATAACTGAGCCTCGGATGTATATTTTTGGTCATTTATATTATCTATCTAGTAGTAGAGGATGGAAGTACTTTGATCTTAAAGATTCCATAAAGAAATGGAAATACTTTTGTCAATCATGATTTGGTGTCGATAAGAATCTACCTTAAGATTGTCATAATGGTTTATATGGCTTTATGTCACACCCCAAAACCGGAACGAAGGAAACGTTCTGGGGCGGAGGACGTCATGTACAGTATCCCAACATAGAATAATAGTAAACAAGCAAACAACATCATCCATTGCATTAATAATGTATTTTAATACAAGAGTGTTTTGTATAGTTTATAAGACACCAAAAATATGAATCAAAATAAAAGATGAGTCTTGAATGTGCTCCATCTTCTCAAAAGCTGGCCTCGGTACCTGTCTACTGATGACCTAAGAATACAAGTTATTTTGAAAGAGTTTATCAGCTTTAAAGCTGGTGAATTCATAAGTATTTTAGTGTCATTGATTGTATGAAAATGTTTGTAAATGTTTGAATGTATAAGTTTGTAAATGTTTGTAGTAAATGTTTGAATCTTCTAGAAAATCCTACATTTTCTACTAAAAGTAGTCTTCTACCAAGGCATCAAATGTGCTGTATGTTTGTTCATTATAAAATTGAGTATTCCTCCCAAGGTGACTATCATAATAAAATATAGTTTTTACATTACTATTTATGTGAAATGATCACAAAGTAGATGTAATGGGGAAAATAATGAAGTACTGTAGTATTATATTATAGTAACTACTGTTGTACTAACTACCTTAAACCAATTGTTAATTAAGGTATAATGTGAAATAATTGTAACCGTACTAATTGACTAGTATTATCATGACGTTGTAATACGTCGAACAGTATTGACATTTGTCACCCGAAGACCTGCAGATCCCACTGTAGCTAGCAGTAAGGTGTAGGATTGTCAATCTAGTATAGATCTATACACAAATTCACGCTCTCCCTCTAGTAGATTCTGGATACAAATCAAGCCATGGTAGGTGATGCCATGCCCCGAAACAGTGGTTCACATTTATGTTGTAGTATACTTGTATATGTATTGTATGTACTAGAGTATTGTATGTTCTCTCTGATTCTCATCCTAGTATGTTCTTTTGTATAGTGTATAGTGTGTATGTATTGTATGTACTAGTGTAAGTTCTCTCTGTATAGTGTATAGTGTGTATGTATTGTATGTACTAGTGTAAGTTCTCTCTGTATAGTGTATAGTGTGTATGTATTGTATGTACTAGTGTAAGTTCTCTCTGTATAGTGTATAGTGTGTATGTATTGTATGTACTAGTGTAAGTTCTCTCTGTATAGTGTATTGTGTGTATGTATTGTATGTACTAGTGTAAGTTCTCTCTATATAGCGTATAGTGTGTATGTATTGTATGTACTAGTGTAAGTTCTCTATGTATAGTGTATAGTGTGTATGTATTGACTCATGTATGAACTGACTCTTTGTATGTTTCATTGTACTAGAAAGTAGTAAGTAGTATACCTCTAAACTATACATATTATAGTTTACTAGAAATGTTGTTTGAATGACTTAGTAAGTTTATACACCTTTGCTACCCAAAGGTGATGGAACTAAAGTAAAAGCTTTATATCCACACATATACACATAATATATAAATAAGGATCAAATGACACTCGGACAAACAACATAGTACTCTAAGTCCACAACCAAACAAGGAACATGAATTAAAGCGAGTTATCAGTCCAAAGTCCTTCAAACCTTACTTATATAAATATATATGTACTGGACATGGTTTTGACAATATATAAGTTTAAAGAATTGAAAGTGAAGGTTTGGTAATTAAGAACAAGTTTTATAAAGAGTTTAACATGTAAAAGAGTTTAATTATCATTTTGAAGTAGTTTTGTTGACAAAACAGTCAAAAGTATAGTAAATCCATTTGTTTGATAGTTATAAATCACATGTGATTGATATTATAACTAAAATGATTCAACTTGTATTCCCCCCGTAAAAGCATTTAAAAACATTTAAAAGGTTAATTAAGGGGTATGAATTCACCTGTAGTGAGTGATGCGATTGTAAGATCGATTTAGGAAGTTGAGTTTCAATTGCGGACTTGAGCACAAACGAATCCTATTAACCATATAATGACATATATATGTATACAATTAGTGCTTGTAACAACTAATTATTGAATTGGGGCCACCTCAGGGACTAGTAAACACTTATATTGAAGTGTTACAACCATATATGATTGTATATAAGGGGTATATGGCTATACAAGGGAGTGTATGGTCAAAATACACCATTTGTGTGTGTGTGTATGTGCGGCTGCACACTTCCCTTGAAGTGTGCCAAAACGTATTTTAAGGCCTTAGGACTCATCTAGGAAGGTTTCTTACTTCATGCTCTAGCCTTATATGGAGTTCATTGCCATTTTAGGACCTAAAAAAGGATCACTACAATTGGTATCAAAGCAGGTGTTCTTGATTTGATCAAGAATTGATCCATGATGACATTTTTGATTTGGTGATTCTTCATTGCTATTGATCTTTGTGTTTTAGAGAGTTTTTGGATTCTAGAAATCGAATTGTTCCTTGATTTGATTCATAATTCGATTTTCTTCACTAGAATTCAAGTAATTTTTTGGTTTCACTCTCTAGAAACCCATTCAAAATCGCTTTCTCTATCTAAAAGAACCCAAGTTCATATTGATCAATCAAAGATGGAAGAAACAATTCGGGAAGATTGGTTTGTGGATGCTTATCCATGGTCAGTTTTGAAGGAATTCTCAATTGTTTTGTAACTGGGTATTTCAAACAAAAATCACTCATTTCTAGTAAGAAATGTGAATGTGGAAAGTTCAATGGTTATCCTCTTGATCGTGATAATCATAAGGTGTTTCTTAGTTGTTTGGTAACAACTTATCATGAAAGAAGGAAGAAGAAGAAAGATGATGAAGTAACTAAAGGAATCCGTCTTGATGAATGCGTATATGGTGATAATGTTCTTACTTCTTACCCGGATGTTCTTGAAGAAGTTCATCATGTTCATGATGTTCTTGATTTTCAAGAAAAAGGAGTTCAAGTTGATTTTCATAAAGAAGAAAATTTTTCTTGCTCAATTGGAGTTCAAACCAATGATATTTTGTGTTCTTGTGATTCGTTTGAATGGATGATTACTTATCGAAAACCATCAATCCAAGAAATTCACAAATATCAAACTCCAAAAGATATGATCCAAACTTGTCAAGTTGAAGTTGTGGAAAGTGCGTTAGTTCTTGAATTCAAATCTTCAAGATCCAAGAAGATGAAAAGGAAGAAAAAGAAGAAGTAGATCAAAAGTAAGAACAAATGGGTTTATTCACAAAAATCTTCAAATGTTGTTGTGAAGCCGAAATCTATGAAACAAATTTGGGTTCCAAAGCAACAATCATCAAGCATTGCAATGAATTTGAATTCAAAACCCAAAAGTGTTGATGATTCTTATGAAGATAATGTTAGATCGTTGAAGAACACGAAGAACGAGTTATACAACACAGATAGTGGGTGGTATAATGTTCAAATTGGTGAGTTTCTTATTCCAACAAAGAAACCAAGGTCTTCAAAATTTGATTCGTTCGTTGCAAATGGAACTTGGATAATAAAAAAGGTATCTAAAATTCTTAAATGGATTCTAAATCATTTTTTATTCGATTCATGTGTTTCGTTTTTCGTTTTTGATTGTTTTGTCTCGTTGGATCTATTCCATTTCAACCCCATTGTTGATCAAATTATTTTTCTATTTAGATCAATCCAAAATCAAAATCGTATTATCACAATTTCTTTTTATTTTCGAAATCAATATTTTTACTCGATTGTTTGAAATATTTAATGTTCATCCAAATGTATTTTTTTTCTTTGGAATCCCAATCAAATCCAATTTAAGCCCAAACTCTAAATCTGTTACTGTTCATCATTAAACAAATTTGTCCAAAAGTCCGACTCCTCATTCACTTTGGTTCGTCATTGAACACATACATATCTTCTGAAACACATATCTTGAATTGTGTTCAATAAGTTCTTGTGTATTTGTTTACGTTTCATTATCTCTAATAATAAATTGGTATTGTGAATCGAAATTATACCTGATTTAATGTTCGATTTTGTTTCAAGTCGAGTTTGATATTGATTGAAGTTAATTGAAATTGAAGTCAACAGTGTTTATTTGGGGTCAAAGTCGACTTCGATAGTTATTTGATTTTGAGTATTGGAGTCGAAATCAGATGTATTTGGGGTTGAATTCATATTTGAGATGGATTATTGTTGTTTCCGATTCATGTTGACTTGAATTGATCGAGATGATTAAATCTCAATGTGTACAGTGTTGGTCGTTTGAAGCAGTTTCAAAGCGTATTGGAGACTGATTTAGAATCGATTTCTATTGGAGTTGGTGTGTCCGAAATGAACTAATATTGACGATTATGAATGAGAAGGTAGAATCGAATTGAAATTATGGGAACCAAAGTCACTTTTATTCAAAGAAATTTCGATTTGAGTTGACTTTTTGGAGTCAAAATTATTTTAACTGATTCGATTTGATGACAATAGGTTTGGAGTCGAAATCATCTTCGATTATTGAAGGATTTTGGTTGATTTGGATTTGAAGTTGAATTCGATTGTTGATTTTTTAGAGTCGAATGAATTGGAAAGTAATCAATCTGGGAACAAAGGTTTGATAATCGAATGGTTGAAGGATTGGACAGTCGAAGGTTTGGGATTCAATTATCTATGTCGATGATTGAAGATTTGGTATTAAGGGTCGAGTTTGAGTGGTTGATTTCGAAGGTTATGGGTGCCTAATTGACATTCGACGATTCTTCACTTGACATCGAGTTTAATTTGGAGTCGATGGTCGATACTTGGGTATCGATGTTGATAGTCGACTGGGACAAGACGGTTTAATTTCGAAGGGTCGTTGCTATCGACATGTGATGTTCGCTATCGACATGTGATGTTCGAAATTGGGTCATGGTTTGGATTCAATTATTGAGGTTCGAAATTGGAGGATCGACTGGATTCGAAATGGGTATCGACATGCTAGGTTCAAAAGTCCGTGATTGCACCTGGACTTCGAAGTGAAGATGAAGAAGAAACAAATTAACTCTATTTGAATCCCATATCTTTCTAAGAAGTGGCAAAACATACCCACATTAAAAATGGGGATAAATTATATGAAAAATGAAGGAGTTTAATTTCGAATCCCTGAAGTTTCGAAAACTTGGCAGAGTTTACCCAATTTCGCAATTGGGCTAAAAATTATGAGAAATGGAGATTCTTCGAGCTCAGTCCATGCAGTTATTGCGAATTGACACTTTATGCCTAGTTTCTCAATTGGGTAAAGTTTCACATTTTAGTCTATTTTTGGTGCAACGGGTCCCTGTAGAATTATGATATTGGCAGTTTTTACCCAGATTTTCGAAATTGTCGCAACTCTCACCCAAAAGTTGAAAATTTTCACAAAAACTGGAAAATTTTCATGAGTTTTTCGTGATTGTTTATATGCAAGTTTTTCATAGTTTTATTTTTGGCACACATCGAGGGGGAGATTTGTGAAGTTTATTCCTCAGGCGTTTCTCAACCTTAGTGGGTTTTATAATCACTTGTTGATTACAAAAGGAGGAGAATGTAGAGTGGGATTTCGAAGCTTCTTGGGTATTCATTTGTGGATTTGAAGACCAGTATTACTTTTTGGGTATTCATTTGCGGAATTGAAGACCAATATTACTTCTAGGGTGCAAAGTTACTCTTTGATAAAAGCTTATATAGAATAAATAATCTTAACAAAAGTATAGTATATGTAACAAGGATTCTGTACATATAAAGAACGTTGAAATCCGACTTAAAATGAAGAAGTTGTTACTCGTCGAAGTTTTGCCACAAAACCGGCACAGCTCCACGTAACGTTCAAAGTGAATTTTTGACGAAATACTTTTTAGCTTTAGCAATCTAAACAAAAGTCATAGTATATGTTAAACCGCGAATGTACATAAAAAGAACGTCCAAATCTGACTTCGTTTGAGGAAGTTATGATTTTTCTAAGATTTAACATAGATGCACACAACCCGGAAATCGAATTTTAGATCGATGATTTTTAGCCGACACAACCTAAACAAGAATTGAAGATCTCATTAATAAGAGCTCAACGATATAAAGACAGTAGAAAATGGACGTCGAATGACAAAGTTATGAATTTTTAACGGACTTTAACTGTCTAAGCCTGTTAAAATATAACTTTAAAAATAAAGTCAAAATTAGCCGATAAAGTCTAAAAAAGTTTTAGATCACATCGATTACTACGCGTGGATACAAAGAATGTCAAAAACGGAGCTTGTATGCGAAAGTTACGGATTTTAGAAGATAATTAGTTTTTGGAGTAACCAGCGAGTGACACGTGGTGCAATCTGAACCACTGCTTTCTCACCACGACTTGCCCCAAGATGGTGACACGTGGCCAACGAACGCCCAACGTTCAGCTAGGGAACGCCCCTCGTTCGACATATTCACATCCTATAAATAGAAGGCGAAAATCACTCCATTATTCACACCTTTCTCACCCATTCTCTCCCAAACACCCCCAAAGCCTCTCTCCCAAATGCCTAAGTACGCGAAATTCTTAAAAGAGTTACTCACAAATTGAAAGAAGCTGGAAGAGGTGTCCAAGGTAGTACTTAATGAAAATTGTTCAACTGCAATGTTGAACAATTTGCCAAAGATAATGGGTGACCCCGGGATGTTGACTTTGCCATGTCAATTCGGGAACCTAGCCACTAGTTATGCATTGGCGGATTCAGGGGCAAGTGTTAATCTTATGCCATACTCATTCTCCAAAATTACCCTTCGAGTGGGGGACGAGTCAGTCACTTTTGGATTTGATAAGGCTATAAAGTATTCTAAGTATAGTGGTGACACAGCCTTTTCAGTAGACACTTTGGATGAGCTGTAACGCCTGTGTTTCCGGGCTTGCCATTTTTAGCAATGTAATATTCTAGGTTAACCTTTGTAACCCGTTTTGAAATAATAAGATTATATTATTTGAGTATTATGTGTTTTGTGCTTAATTGCTTAATTATGTGGTTTGATTAATTAAGAATAAAAATAAGCGTCAAAATTAAAGTGTGAGATAAGCCCGATATCTTTTCATAAAGTTGTAGTGGTCGAAACAAGGATTCCGGAGATATAAGGAATGCCGAAATCCGAGTTATAACGAAGAAGTTATGACCTGTCGAAGTTTCACGACAGAACCGGCACGACCCAGCGCGACCCATCGCGACGTAGATAGTGAATTTAAGGTAGATAGATATCTATCCTTAGTGATCTAAATGAGAATTGAAGATCTCATCGATAGTAGTGCAACGACGGAAAGACGGACGGAATCGGAGTTCAGATGATGGAGTTATGAATTTCGAACGGAGTTTTCCTGTCCCGGCCTACTAAAGATAATATATAAGTAATATACTTATAATATATTAAAAATAAAGTCAAAATTAGCCAATGGAGTCTAAACTAGAGTTGTAGATCATAATCTCACCTTCGCGGCGATATAAAGAACGTCGAAAACGGAGTTCGTATGCGAAAGTTATGAATTTCTGAAGTTCGGGGCGCGAAACCCCAAAACTGTCAGAGCCCACGACGTGGAACAAGGTTGCCACGACGTGGCAAGTGTCCTGTCACCTCCGGAATGGGATGACGCATGCAGTGACGACCAAGCCCACGACGTGGAACAAGGTTGCCACGACGTGGCAAGGGCCAAATTTGCCCTATAAATAGATTTGAAGGGCCAGCCGTTTAGGGTTGCTATTTTCTCTCTTCTCTCTCCCGTTTTGCATCGATTTGCGTGCCAGAAGTACCCCGAAGCCCCGGTAATATTCCCAAGTCCCGAAGCAAGTCCCGAGATCCCGAAGATCCCGAGAATTGCGGTTCCCGAGCCGAAGCTCTGCCCGCGAGAAGTTCGATTTTTGAAGAGATCTTCCAGATCTGCTGAGGATTACTACTTTTGCAAGTCGTAGTGCTGTCCGATCATCTTCTGATCAAGTGAGTGTGTAGTTATTTTCTTTCTAATACAATAATACGAAGTATTTTATATAAAAATACGTGCTATGTGTATATATTTGGTTGTGTTATGTGTGAATGTGTATTCACTCTCTTCTATCCTATAGATATGCTTATTTCTTTGTGAGATATGTGTTATGTGTGTGTGCCTCATCTGTTATGTGATATATGTGTTGATTAAAGCATGCTATACAGGTTTTTAAACTATGTATACAAATGTATATTTTTATCTACTAATATGTTGGGTAGAACATGGGTAGATAGTTGGTGTGTAATAAACAGATGAGAGGCCTCGTTGTTGTTTGATTTAGTCATCTAGCGGAGTTTAGATGACGACCACATACTTTTCTAGATAGTCTTGTGGAAACATTAGCAGGTTCGCCACCTGTAGGTGTTAATGAACTTGGGTGTTCATTCGCTGTACTCCATCCCCCTCATGGTTGCCTTATTTGACTTATATTGCTGAGGTACCCCCGAAGCATGTGTTGTCGCCCCGATGAAATATTCTTAGACTAGGTCCCTTATGTTAGTTGTTTTAGGGACATTAAAGTGAGAATAACAGGAATGGGTAATTGGGTTATTGTTGGTTGGTGAAAATTAAATATGATATTTATTGTGGGTTGAAAACCCTATATGCTCACCAGGCTCCCAAGCCTGACCGACTCAGTTTTAAATTGTATTACAGGAAGTGGCGGAAGGGCATGAGATGGATGAACCATCAAGTTGTTTTGTTTACAAGTTTGCATATGTTTATATTTGTTATATGACTTGTAATGTATTCGTTTATGCTTATTGGTCTGTATCGGAACATGACACCCCGAGTTTTGATTATAATGAAAATACATTTCTTTTATGAAATGCTTCGGTAAACATTGTTTTATCATGTTTTGTTTTTGGGAACAAATTCCGCAACTCTTTCAAATCAAAAGGATTTACTCTGAAAATATTTAAAAGCATAAATGAAAATCGGTCTTTTCTGGCCGAGATATTGGGGATGTCACAGTTGGTATCAGAGCATTAGTTTAAGCGAACTAGGAATTTGTTGGATTTCTAGACTTAAACTTAGAATGCTAAGTGAAGTTTTGAGATGTGTGTCTGTTGTGATTTAGACACGAGCACTAGTTTATTTTAGGAAAGTTGCCTAAAATACTTTTATGTGCTAAATGTTATATGTTGCCATATATATGATATTATTTGTTCGGATCTATGGTCTGTTGCCGACCGGATCTAGAAACCTTATGTGTGTAGGATTCTAAGCGTACGTCTACGATATTAGAACTAGCATGTAAATGTTTCGGAGTGATAAGGATGATTTGAATATCTATCATGATTGAGGATCTAATTTCACCTTATTCGGTGTGTAGATCAAAATGGTGAGAACAAGAAGTGGAGTTGGAAATGCTGATGAAAACAGGAATCAACCACCAGTGATTGAGCCAATACCTGTCGTAGCAGCAGCACCTGAGCCAATAACCATGGCTGGTGTGCAATTGATGATTCAGACGATGTTGGATCGTCAGATGGATGAAACTAGACGGTTGCTTCAACAAAATCGTGAAGAACTGTCGATTCGTGTGGAAGAACCTGAATTAAATGAAGGGCACTCAGAAGGAGGAAACTTCAGTGGGTCTGTTGGTCCAGCCAACCCACCGATAGTTAGGCAAGATAACCATGAAGGAAGGAATGATGGAATGGGATGCAAGTATAAGGACTTTTTTACTTGCAAACCATCGACCTTCAATGGAAAGGAGGATCCGATTGGGGTTATGGATTGGATCTACGAAATGGAGTTAGCCTTCATGACTTGTGGCTGCAGAGGCAAGTTGCAGACTATCTATGCCGTGCGTCAATTCCGAGGTGGAGCCGTTCGTTGGTGGAACACTCTAGGGAAGACCTTAAGCCCTAATGAGCCACTGCAATTGACATGGGCAGAATTCTTGGTGCAGTTCAAGCGCAAGTTTTGTTCGGCTCAAAATCTGTTGGAGTTGGAGAATAAGTTTTTGACATTGACGAAAGGTAGCATGTCAGTTGATGAGTACACCAATAACTTCACCGATAAGATGGAGTTTGCCTTGCGTATCGTTCCAGAAGAGCTGACAAAGGTGGATCGGTATGCGAAGGGACTTCCATGGGAGTACGAGGTGCCAGTACGTCAGGCACTTACCCTAGAGGCAGCTATCTGGGCTGCCAAGTCTGTGGAGAACATGATCAAGGGAAGAACCACCGTCAAAGTTGAGGTTGGTGAGAAAAGAAAGTTTGAGGGAACATCTGGTTCCGGTAAGAAAGGAAAATTTTCGAAATCTGATTCGAAAAAGTTTGGAGGAAAAGGAGGCGAAGCAAAGTGGTGTGATAAGTGTAAGAAAAAGCACTTTGGGAAATGTAGCGAGGATGTGACCTGCTACAAGTGTGGAAAGGTTGGACATTTTGCCAATGAATGTCCGAACAACAAAAGGATGTGTTTTGGTTGTAATGAAGAGGGGCATATTTTGAAAGACTGTCCGAAGAAGAAGGAGGCAGCTAGGCCCAACATTCCACCAAAGCCGAAGGCAAGAGCCTTCCAGATGACACTTGAGGCTGCGAAGGATGAAGCTGATGTCGCTTCAGGTACCTTTCTCGTAAATGATTTACCTGCTCAAATTTTGTTTGATTTTGGAGCCAACTACTCCTTTATTTCACATGAGTTTGGTAGAAAGCTAGCTTTGCCTATTGATAGACTAGATGATGCTTTATTAGTCGAAGTAGCTAGTGGCAAGTTTGTACCTGTTAGTCATCGTATGAAAAGCATCTTAATTGATCTGAATGGGAATAAGTTTCACGAGGAATTATTGCCCATCGATCTTAATGGTTTCGACATCGTGTTGGGAATGGATTGGCTTAGCGCCAATGATGCCGAAATTTTATGCAAGAAGAAGATAGTTAAAGTAAACCCGCCTAGTAAAGATTTGTTTATGGTGTATGGGGACAAACGCAGAGTGAATTCTGGAATCATTTCTCTAATGAAAGCCAAAAAGTGTTTGACCAAGGGATGTACATCATATTTAGCATTCGTGATTGATGCTAAGAAAGAAAAGAAGGTGATGCAGAGTATTCCAGTGGTGTGTGATTTTCCGGAAGTGTTTCCCGATGATCTTCCTGGATTACCACCTGATAGACAAGTAGAGTTCAGAATAGACTTGTTACCAGGAACCACACCAATAGCAAAAGCACCTTATCGATTAGCACCGACGGAGATGAAGGAGCTAATGATGCAACTTCAGGAGTTATTGGACAAAGGTTTCATTAGACCTAGTTCATCGCCCTGGGGAGCTCCGGTGTTATTTGTGAAGAAGAAAGATGGAAGTATGAGAATGTGCATCGATTATAGAGAGCTGAACAAGGCAACAGTAAAGAATAGATATCCGTTGCCGAGGATTGATGACCTGTTTGATCAATTGCAAGGTTCGAGCTATTTCTCGAAGATCGATCTTAGGTCAGGATATCATCAGCTGAAGGTAAGAGAGCAAGATATCGAGAAGACTGCGTTCAGAACTAGATATGGACACTACGAGTTCTTGGTTATGTCGTTTGGACTAACCAATGCTCCGGCAGCGTTCATGGATTTGATGAATAGGGTTTGTAATCCTTTCCTTGATAAATCCGTGATAGTGTTTATAGACGACATTCTGATTTACTCGAAAAGCCAGGAGGAGCATGGCAGACACTTGCGAGAAGTGTTAGAAGTCTTGAAGAAGGAGAAGTTGTATGCAAAGTTCTCCAAATGTGATTTTTGGATTCGTGAAGTCCAATTCTTGGGTCACGTGGTCAACCAAGAAGGGATAATGGTTGATCCAGCGAAGATCGAAGCTGTGACGAAGTGGGAACAACCGAAAAGTCCCACGGAGATTCGAAGCCTTTTAGGATTAGCCGGATATTACCGAAGGTTTATCCAAGGATTTTCTTCGATTGCTACTCCATTAACAGCTTTGACCCACAAAGGAACTACTTATGCTTGGAGTGAGAAGCATAAAGAAGCATTCGAGAAGTTAAAGAAGAAGCTATGCGAGGCACCGATACTTTCTCTACCCGATGGAGTTGAAGACTTCGCTGTTTATAGCGATGCGTCTGGTGTTGGATTGGGTTGTGTTTTGACCCAAAGAGAAAAGGTGATAGCATATGCGTCTCGACAGCTGAAAGAGCACGAAAAGAATTACCCGACTCATGATTTGGAGTTGGCAGCGGTAGTTTTCGCTCTGAAAATATGGAGGCATTACCTCTATGGCACGAAGTGCAAACTTTTCACTGATCATAAGAGTCTCCAATACCTCTTTAATCAGAAAGAATTGAATATGAGGCAACGACGCTGGCTAGAATTACTTAAAGACTACGACTGCGAGATACTTTACCACCCCGGTAAAGCTAATGTTGTTGCTGATGCTCTCAGTCGGAAGGTCAATCTTGAAAGGAAGAGGCCAAGAGCATTGAGAATTGAAGTTGTCTCGACTATTGTGGAAAGTATAAAGAAAGCTCAAGAGGAAGCTTCTGAGAAAAATGACCGAAAGGAGGAACGTTTGGGTAAAACGTTGGTGTTTGGTACTAACGGTCATGGACTGAAGGTATTCCAAGATCGTATTTGGGTACCTAAGTCAGGAGGAATTAGGGACCTTCTGATGGAAGAAGCTCACAAAACCATGTACTCAATTCATCCGGGTAGCACTAAAATGTATAGGGACTTGAAACCCTACTACTCGTGGCCGACGATGAAGCTTGATGTTGCAAAGTATGTGGCCGAGTGTGGGACTTGTGCGAGAGTCAAGACACAACATCAGAAACCTTACGGGAGTTTAGAACCATTGCATGTGCCTATGGGTAAGTGGGAAGACATTGCTATGGATTTTGTCACTAAACTGCCCAGAACAAAGAATGGTCACGACATGATTTGGGTGGTCGTTGATCGATTCACTAAGAGTGCGCATTTCATAGCGGCCAGGGAGAAATGGTCTATGGAAAAGCTTGCGAATTCTTACGTGAAGGAAATTGTGAGACTTCACGGTGTTCCGTTAACGATTGTATCGGATCGTGATAGCCGTTTCACCTCAAGGTTTTGGAAAAGTCTACAAGAGGAAATGGGTACCAAGTTATGTTTAAGCACAACTTTCCATCCGCAGACTGATGGTCAGAGTGAAAGAACAATACAAACACTTGAAGATATGCTAAAAGCATGTACCTTGGAATTCCTAGGTAATTGGGATGAACACTTACCGTTGGTAGAATTTTCCTATAATAATAGTTTTCACTCGAGCATTAAGATGGCACCTTTTCAAGCTTTGTATGGACAAAAGTGTCGTACGCCGTCTTGTTGGCTTGAGGCTGGGGAAAAGCAGTTTATGGGACCGGAGATGGTTCATCAAACTGCTGAAAATTTGAAAATAATTAAGGAAAGAATGTTAGCAGCTCAAGATCGTCAAAAGAGCTATGCTGACAAGAAGCGAAGACCGATGACTTTTGAGGTTGGAGATTCGGTTTTGCTTAAAGTCTCGCCGTGGAAGGGACTTATAAGATTTGGTAAAAGGGGAAAGTTGAGTCCAAGGTTTATTGGACCGTTTAAAGTTCTTCAGAGGGTTGGGAACCAAGCTTACAAGCTCGAATTACCCGAAGAACTGAATGGAATTCACAACACTTTTCATGTGTGTTATTTGAGGAAGTTCACGGGAGAAGTTCCCGATATAATTCCAATTTCCGAATTGAGAATTGATGAGAACAAAAGGTTGATTGAAGAACCAGAGGCAATTGTTGACCGAAAGACTAAGAAGTTGCGACGCAAAATGGTTGGGTTAGTGCTTGTCCGGTGGAAACACACGAATGGGCCGAATCTCACCTGGGAGACGGAGAGTGACATGTTGAGTCGCTATCCGCATTTGTTTGTCGATGTGTGATTCCGGGGACGGAATCATTCTAAGGTGGAGAGAATTGTAACGCCTGTGTTTCCGGGCTTGCCATTTTTAGCAATGTAATAGTCTAGGTTAACCTTTGTAACCCGTTTTGAAATAATAAGATTATATTATTTGAGTATTATGTGTTTTGTGCTTAATTGCTTAATTATGTGGTTTGATTAATTAAGAATAAAAATAAGCGTCAAAATTAAAGTGTGAGATAAGCCCGATATCTTTTCATAAAGTTGTAGTGGTCGAAACAAGGATTCCGGAGATATAAGGAATGCCGAAATCCGAGTTATAACGAAGAAGTTATGACCTGTCGAAGTTTCACGACAGAACCGGCACGACCCAGCGCGACGTAGATAGTGAATTTAAGGTAGATAGATATCTATCCTTAGTGATCTAAATGAGAATTGAAGATCTCATCGATAGTAGTGCAACGACGGAAAGACGGACGGAATCGGAGTTCAGATGATGGAGTTATGAATTTCGAACGGAGTTTTCCTGTCCCGACCTACTAAAGATAATATATAAGTAATATACTTATAATATATTAAAAATAAAGTCAAAATTAGCCAATGGAGTCTAAACTAGAGTTGTAGATCATAATCTCACCTTCGCGGCGATATAAAGAACGTCGAAAACGGAGTTCGTATGCGAAAGTTATGAATTTCTGAAGTTCGGGGCGCGAAACCCCAAAACTGTCAGAGCCCACGACGTGGAACAAGGTTGCCACGACGTGGCAAGTGTCTTGTCACCTCCGGAATGGGATGACGCATGCAGTGACGACCAAGCCCACGACGTGGAACAAGGTTGCCACGACGTGGCAAGGGCCAAATTTGCCCTATAAATAGATTTGAAGGGCCAGCCGTTTAGGGTTGCTATTTTCTCTCTTCTCTCTCCCGTTTTGCATCGATTTGCGTGCCAGAAGTACCCCGAAGCCCCGGTAATATTCCCAAGTCCCGAAGCAAGTCCCGAGATCCCGAAGATCCCGAGAATTGCGGTTCCCGAGCCGAAGCTCTGCCCGCGAGAAGTTCGATTTTTGAAGAGATCTTCCAGATCTGCTGAGGATTACTACTTTTGCAAGTCGTAGTGCTGTCCGATCATCTTCTGATCAAGTGAGTGTGTAGTTATTTTCTTTCTAATACAATAATACGAAGTATTTTATATAAAAATACGTGCTATGTGTATATATTTGGTTGTGTTATGTGTGAATGTGTATTCACTCTCTTCTATCCTATAGATATGCTTATTTCTTTGTGAGATATGTGTTATGTGTGTGTGCCTCATCTGTTATGTGATATATGTGTTGATTAAAGCATGCTATACAGGTTTTTAAACTATGTATACAAATGTATATTTTTATCTACTAATATGTTGGGTAGAACATGGGTAGATAGTTGGTGTGTAATAAACAGAGTTGTAGATCATAATCTCACCTTCGCGGCGATATAAAGAACGTCGAAAACGGAGTTCGTATGCGAAAGTTATGAATTTCTGAAGTTCGGGGCGCGAAACCCCAAAACTGTCAGAGCCCACGACGTGGAACAAGGTTGCCACGACGTGGCAAGTGTCCTGTCACCTCCGGAAGGCCCCCAGATGCAACTTGGGATGACGCATGCAGTGACGACCAAGCCCACGACGTGGAACAAGGTTGCCACGACGTGGCAAGGGCCAAATTTGCCCTATAAATAGATTTGAAGGGCCAGCCGTTTAGGGTTGCTATTTTCTCTCTTCTCTCTCCCGTTTTGCATCGATTTGCGTGCCAGAAGTACCCCGAAGCCCCGGTAATATTCCCAAGTCCCGAAGCAAGTCCCGAGAATATATTGTTTTTTTCATATTTATAGAAACAATTTCAACGACCATTATTGTAATAAACTTTTATTTATAAATTTGTCAAAAATATCATGTTTGTGTCGTCGAACTTTTTTTTTGACGTATTGTAACTTTTTTTTTCAAATTATTTATCACTAATAAAGTTGGAATAAATATAAATTCAAAAAAACTAAAAAAATAAATAAAGTATATGTGTTTTTTAGGCTAGAAGATGTTTGAAGATGTTAGAAGACTCTAGTACACATCTGCGCCAAGAAGAGGGCGCGTAGACATTTTTAGGTCTGCAATCTTCAAAAAGACAAACAGTATGCGAATGCTAATGTCTGCACATGGTCTGCGGACAAAAGAGGCAAGGAAGATCTGCGGACAAAAAAACAAACAGCATCTAAATCTCAGAAGAGGCAAGGAAGATCCGCGGACAAAAAAACAAACACCACCTAAAGCTCTTTCCGTACAATGAAGCATGTATATCCCATACGAGGTGATTGAGTTACGAAGCAAGGATGGGTCGAGCGTTAAAGTCAATGGGCATAGAATCAAGAGATACGAAGAGAGAAAGTCGCTTCAACGTAGAGCGGGAAGGAGTCCAGCTAAAGACTCCTAAAAAAGAAGCGCTTACGGGAGGCAACCCGCTTCTTGAGTTTGCTTTCTTTTTACCTTTCCTATTCGTTATATTTTTCATCTTTTATTTTCTTTTGTGTGGGTTTCTTTGGATTTCTTCAATCTAAATCTTCTTATTCGTCTAAAATGATTGCTTGAGTACAAGTAAGGTTTGAGTGTGGGGTGTGGTGGAAGTATTTCAAAAAGAATAAAATTTTTCCAAACAGAGTGAAAAACTCGCCGAGTCAAGATACCTGCTCGACGAGTCCATTTGAAAATCCTAAAATTTTGCGAAAATCGCGACTCTACTCGACGATTCGGGACACCTACTCGACGAGTAGGTCTATTTACCGAAAAAAATAATGACTTTTAAAATCTGTGAATTAGGGTTTTAACCTTAATAGTAAAAACATTATTCATTCAGCCACCACCGCCTACCACTCGACGAGCAAGTTTCCTCTCAAGCAAGCCTCTCCAATTTTCGTGATTTCTTCAATTTCTCACTAAAAGGTAAGATCTTTTACTCCTAATTTTGTTAAAGGTTCAATCTTTGGTAGCTTCATGACTTCAATTGTTGAAAAACCCGATTTTTGAACTTGACATGAATTTTAGGGTTTCGATTTTGGTCAATTTAGAGTGTTATAGTTGAAATTTTTTGTGAATTAACACTTGGTGTACAACCCTAGATAAACCCCTTAAACGAATTTTGAGTATAGATGGCTGATTTGTTTCGAATCAGAGTAGATTTCCGCGAGCAGTTCATCGGACTCGCCGAGTCTTTCATGGACTCGACGAGCCCATGCTAGAGTTTCCCAGATTTTTAATTTTTAATGTTTCTAGTGGTTTTTGTGTTTTGTCTTGTGTTTTATTTTACAGAAGATGTCCAGAAGAGGCCAGAGTTTTGGAAGTAGCTATGGGGATTTTCCTTGGTTGATTTTTCCACAAATCGGTTCAAAGCCAACATTGGGTCGGTGGAGGAAGAAACTCAAAACATTGAAGAAGAAAGAAATTTACTTGCCGAACAAGATAGATTGGGAATGGAAAGGACAAGTGGGTCTTGAAGAGGATTTGACCCCATACTTGGTCAAAGCTTTTGTACAAAACGGGGTATCGGTCACATGCGATGGGTGGAGAAGGTTGTTTAGGATCCAAGAGCCAGTATACCAAGAACTCTGCTGGGAATTCTTTTCTACCATTACCTTCCGAGGGGGGAATGACTACTACAATCCAAATGCCCTCACGTTTTGTCTTGGTGGGGAATACCGAGAATGTAGTATGGCAGAGCTGAGTTGGAGAACGGGCATTTATGACCAATCTGTGGTCATGACTGGGGCCTTTGGTAGTTTTCTAGAAAATTTCCATAGGGATTTTCCAGAGGGGACGACTGGTACGATTGATGGAACACGATTGCCAACAAAGTTTATATCCCGTCTTCGGCTCAAGAAGGGAGCATACGATCACCTATTCGTCGATTGATTCACCGCCTCATCTCAAGCACCATTAACATGCGGAAAGATGATGACAAGGTCCCGAACCTTGAAGTGTTTTACTTATGGTGCATTATAATGCCCAACACCTTTTGTAATATTCCATATTGCTTGGCGAGGTATTTGGGAGAGGGAGCGGTGAAGAATAGGGCGACTTCAAAAATAAATAGGGGTATGTTTTTACTCTATTGGCAAGATCATATGGTATCATGAAAAAGGGAGTCGGGAGCATGTCGACTATGTTACCAACACCTTTGTTTTGTATCATGCTTTATAGGAGGGCAAGAATTGCGGAAGACTATGGTAATGGTCACTTTGCAATCCCGGATGATGATGCGGTTGTGGTGCCCGAAGAACCGGGTAGGTGGGTTAAGCCAAGACAAGATCGTGCACATCACGACCCACCCGTAGTACCGGTTGAAGATGAGTTATCCTCGGACTAGGATGTAACGACCAAAAATTTCAACCAATTTAAAATTTACGAAAACAACCCGATTCCATTAAAGTTATTACAAAAAGGTTTTCAATACAATTTATTTTAAGTATTCCCAGAATCTCATCACAATATAAACACGAGGAGCGGTACGATCACGCCTTCGCCTTGCCACGGTCTCCTGAAGAACCTGAAAAACATTAAACCACAACTGTAAGCCCGAAAGCTTAGTGAGATACCCCAAAATACCAACCGCATATACCATACACGCATAACATGCCATAACATATCCGATCACAGAACAGCCATGCACTTCGGGTCTACTGTGGGACTGGTCCGCCGCACCGGCCAACAGTCCACCTGGTCCACCCTCCGAGTCTAGCCATATACCTCGAGTCTACAGTGTGATTGGTCCGCCCGCACCGGGCCTTCAATCCACCTGGTCCACTCTCTGAGTCTACAGTATGACTGGTCCGCCCGCACCGGGCCTTCAGTCGGTCTGGTCCACTCTCCGAGCCTCGGTACGTCTGGTCCGCCCTCTTGGGGCCTACAGCCTATCCGGACCGCTCGCTGGGCCTTCGGGACAACCGGTCCGCCCTGGGTATCTTGGCCTACAGCACAAAGCAGGACCCGCCTCAACCCAACTCCAGTCCAAACAACCATGTGCACATAAACATACAATCATATAGCAAATTCACAGTCAACAAGCCGATCAAACAGATCACATAACATATCATCATCCTAACCAGGATACCGACCTAACCGGTCACTAGCATAACATCACCCTACATCTCGGGATACCTATCTCAACCAGGTCTCTAACATATACCATCCTAGCTACCAGGATGCAAACATATCAAAGCAATAACATAACAACAAATACCCGGATCTCAATCCGATAAGGGCCGGCCTTGGTGCCTTAGACCCTGTTGATATAGCGAGGATAACTCACCTTGAAACTGCCGACTGAACAGATAACACAAGCTGCTCCGATTACTGATACGACCTCCACCACTGGACAACCACCAAGGCACTGAACTCAAAACAATATCCAACAATTACCAAAATGCCCCTGGAAATCACTGGTCAACCCTTGGTCAAAGTCAAAGTCAAAGTCAACCCCTGGCTGACTCTACTCGCCAAGTCAACTTGATGACTCGCCGAGTCCCCATGCTCAGAATTCCCCCAATCTGCGACGCAACTCGCCGAGTCACCCCGAGACTCGCCGAGTCCAACAACTCTGAGTCCACTCACACACAACTCACCGAGTCATCCCTTGACTCACCGATTCACGGCTCAACCAGAAAAGATTAGGACTCTTCGACAAGACTCGCCGAGTCCAAGAACAGACTCGTCGAGTCTAAGGCTATCTTCAACCTACTCGCCGAGTTGTTCTTCCAACTCGCCGAGTCCCAGCCTATCTTCAAGCAACTCGCCGAGTCCGCCCATGTGACTCGCCGAGTACCACCGGGTCTGAATCCATACAGAGGCTCTCCAAGCCATGCAGATGATCCAAACCATAGATCTACCCTTCCTAAGGCCATCCATCACGTAAAGTGGCAAACTTTACGTGAATCCAAGTAGATCTAGGCACTTAACACTCTAGGGCTAGGGTTTGGGACAAGATAACTCCTTCAATCACTCATAAACTGGGACTTTTCTGCATTCTAGCCCGTCTCCATTCCAGACCTGAGGTAGCAACCTCAGATCTAACCTCTAAACTCCAATACACCAAAAGATATGATCTCTAACACCCCCAAAATGATGAATCTAAACAATAGCAGCTCAAACAATGAAATAATACCTCAAAAGGAAGCTCCAAGAGAAGATTAATCCGGATCCTTGCAAAGCCCTTTGATACAAGTCTCTTCTCCTTCAAGATTTCTTCAATCAACCACATCTCCAAGCTCCAATTCACTCAACAATGGTGTTCTCTCACGAAATCAGGGCTTCTGGAACTCAAGGGGTGATAAGGAGGCTGGGGAGGAGACATATTATTCTTTATATAGGGCTCAACCTCCGGATTTTAGGGTTTTCTCCACTCAGCACCAACTCGCCGAGTCCACCCATGCTACTCGCCGAGTTGGTCATTTAACACGCGACTAGAGTCGCGACCCTACTCGCCGAGTCCACTCGTGGACTCGCCGATTCGCTCCTTCCCATTTTACTCTTTTAGCCCTTCAACTTTACTCTTGCTATTCTGGGATGTTACATAGGAAAGAGTTCAATCAAGACAATCAAGATAAAATCTGCTAGATTTCTTTGTGCAACATTCAAGCCGAAAAACTCCAAGTCTTGGAGTTTACGGCCGTAAACTAGAGATTATGGTCGTAATCTCTTGGATGGCTGTAAACTCCTCCCATATACATGATATTCCTTCATTTTTCACCATTTCTCACACTTGCAACTCAAGAACTCGATTCTCTCTCAACTATCATCAAGATTTTTCATCTTGATATTCAAATATGTAAGTGTTTCTTCCATTTGTTGTTGGTACCTTGCTTAATCTAGTGAAACCCTATGATTTCATCTCTTTTGGGTAGATCTTCAAATTTCATCACTTACACCAAGAACACCATGAACACATACTAGTTCTTGGACCGTGAACACCTCCTTCAAGCTTCAAAACATAAGTATCCTTCCATATACTAGTTATCCTATAGAATCTCTTAACATACACCCTTGAAAGCAACCATTTCCCAAGAACAATAAGAGTTTACGGCCATGAGCATCTCACTTGGCCGTAAACCCTCCTCAAGATCTTCATTGACCGAAAACTCCCTTGACCGTAAATACCCATGGCCGTGAACACACCTAGGCTGTAAACATACACTTGTGTGGCCGTAAACACCTTTAGAACAATCATTTGTGATTGTAACACTTCAATCCAAGTGTTTCCTAGTCCCTAAGGTGGTTCCCTATCATGATTAGTTGTTATATACACTAATTATATACATATATGTGTCATTATATGCTTAATAGGATCCGTTTGTGTTCGAGACTTCACTTGACACTTAGCATCCTATATCTGTCTTTCTTGCCAGATCACTCACAATCAGGTGAGTTCATACCCCTTAACTTATCTTTTATATGATTTTAAATGCTTTTATGGGGGGAATACAAGTAGAAACATTATAGTTATTATATCAATCACATGTGATTAATAACTATCAAACAAGTGGATTTCTTATGCTTCAAACTGTTTTATCAAGCAAACTATTTCAAAACATTTTATAACTGACATCAAGTCATCGATAGCCATTCAAATGGTTAAAACTCTTTTACATGCTAAACTCTTTATTAAACTCTTTTAAACATATATATTGTCAAAATCATGTCTATATATATATATATATATATATATATATATATATAATTATATAAATAAGGTTGAAAGGGCTTAGGACTGATAACTCACTTTATTTCCTGTTCCTTGTTTGGTCGTGGACTTAGGGTATTCGGTTGTTTGTCTGAGTATCGTTTGAATCTTAGTTATATATTATGTATATGTGAATAGATATAAAAGTTCTTACATCAGTTCAACACCTTTGGGTAGCAAAGGTGTACAAACATACTCAGTCATTCAAACAACATTACTAGTAAACTATAATGGGTATAGTTTAGAGAATTACTACTCATTATTTCTAGTACAATGAAACATACAAGAGTCAGTTCATACATGAGTCAGTACAAACATACTATAATGAGAAACAGGGAGGAACATACTATACACTAGAACAGAGAGAACATACAATACACTAGAACATATTATACAAACATAAGAATACTATAACATTAATGTGAGCCACTACTTCATGGCATGGCAATATACTGTTGTGTCACGTTTCGTAACCAAAGTCTCCTGTAGGGAGAGCATGAATTTGTGTATAGATCTATACGGGATTGACCATCCTACACTTTGCTGCTAGCTGCAGTGGGACCTGCAGGTGTAGGGGTGACAAATGTCATACCATTTTGACGTCTCCGAACGTCGTGTTTTTTTAGTCAATCAAGTATAGGTAGAATCATATCACATTTTACCTTAATTAAACAATTGATTTAAGGTATTTAGTATAACGGTAGTTGCTATATACAATACTACAATACATATTTATTTTCCCATTACATTCACATTGTGATCTTCTCACATAAACGGTAATGTAAACTATATTTTGGTGATGATTTTCATATTTGGGAAATTACACTCACTTTTACAAAAGAACAAACATACATAACAATCGGGTCTTGGTAGAAGACTACATTTCATAATAAAGTAGAAAATATAGGATTTTCTAGGAGATACAAACACTTACAAACATTTACAACAAACATTTACTCACATTTACAACAAACACCAATAAAGACTTTCATACTAAACAATGACATTAAAATACTTATGAACTCACCAGCTTTAACACTGGTCTAATCTTTCAAAATAACTTGTATTCTCAGGTCACCAGTAGACAGGTACACTGGACCAGGTTTTGAGAAGACGGAGCTCATTTAAGACTCGTCTTTTATTTTGATTCTTATTTTGTTGTCTTACAAACTATACATAGAACACAGTTGTATTAAATTATACTATTGATGAAATGGATGATGTTGTTGCTTGTTTATTATTATGCATTGATATGATATTGTACATGACGTCCTCCGCCCCCGAACGTTTCTGCCGTTCTGGTTTGGGGGTGTGACAGATTGGTATCAGAGTTTTGTTTATAGTGAATTGAGTATATCAACCCATAAAAGATATACAACTATAAACACGTCGGGATTAAAATACTTTGACCAAAAGTTTATACTTTTAAATAATAAAATATTTAACCAAAGTATACATACTTGCATTCATACTAAAATCAGTGTCATATAGGACAGAACAAAAGTATTGCGGTTGTTGGATATCACAAGCAGGCTTGGGGACATATAATCAAATCTGGGAGTGATGTAGCCTGACCAACTATATCTTTCTGAGAAGTGATTAGCATGTGCCTAGGAATTGTTGTGGGGTTGCAACAAGTCTAAAAACTTACCAACACTACTATAATGAAAACTTTAGAACAGAACATAAACTTAAAATACTATAGGAGTATTTTGTGTTATTATAATTACTTATTTGAGAACTAAAAGGTATTTATTAGTAGGTCAATAGTTGTTGAGTGGATACACTAAAGTTATATGTGACTAGGATGTCATAGACTTAGAATCTGTGATCTTTGTTTTACTTCCTGTTCCTTGTTTGGTTGTGGATTTGGAGTTAGGATCACTTATTCGAAAGTCTATCCTGTTTTGGTTACATATGACTGGTATGCACTACGCAAGAAGTGAAGAAACTGATAAAGATCATCCTATAATTATATTAAGTGGTACGTCTATTAACTATCTCTTTCATCCCTTTTCTCGCTTAGATAACATGGCTGTGTTCAATCTCCTTAGCGACCCGTACTTTCCCAACCAAGGTAATGGTGGATGGCTCGATGCAGAGCCAGAAGAGAATCATGCACTCCCATTGGATGATGACTTCGTAGAGAACTTCCCGGAGGATTCTGACTCCGAGCCAGAAGTCAATGATCTACCCCTGGTAGCTCCAATCCCAAATCCTAACCATCGTCCGGCTTTTCAAGGCCCGACGCCTCTGTAGGCAGAAAACTTAGGTAGATGGACTCAAGAACAGGGTCAACCTATACCATGAAATGGAGACAGAAGATTCTACAACCTGAGTGAAGGAGGCTCAGCAGACAGAGTCCTGCCTATTTTGGTCCGCAGGGTTGCTCGAAATGAAGAGCAAGGTAGGACGACCATCAATCGAATCATGGAAGTTGATGCCAATGCGGTAGTTAATATAGTCTGCATTTGTCGTCTTGAAGATGCTCATGGGAGGTCTGTGAGAGACAATGAGGCTCTGCAGCAAGAATTAGTTGAAACTCGAGCTGAAGTCATAGAGCTCCGAGCACGCCAAAGAGTATATGAAAGGCACCTTCTTGACGTGGAGCATCAGCTGGAAGGTTTGAGGGTTCACCCGAGGGGTACCCGTCGCCGGTAGAAGATGTTCTACTTGTCCTTTCTTTTGGTTTAAGGAATAGTCTTCTTATCTATACTCTATGTAGCACTTTTCCCTGTAAATATTCCTATCTTTCAAGTACTGTTGCTAGATCTCTATGCTGTCAATATTTTCTTATTTTGGTTTGATGTAAGACCTACTTCTAGGTCATTTTTCCCGAACTTGTTACATCATTAATGCCAATATTATTGACAGACATCTAATCTTTTGGGAAATCTTGATTCAAGTGCTTTCATGCTCTTACTATTAGATCTCTATTTCAATCATACTCTCATATGTTTTGTTGGGCTATGGTGATTTAGTCCATGGATCACTCTCATTATACTCACAATTGATTCTTACTATCATCTTCATCTTTGTAAACTTTTAGTTGAAAGATGCCTCCATGCCAATCACCGAGACGTAATCCTTCGATAACTCCTACTCAACCACCACCACCTCATCCACAATACTTTTGGTTTTGAATCAAATATATCTAAATGGAGTATTCTTTTAAATAACTTTCAAGATGACATGATGGAGTTGATGGATGTTAGCAATGAAATACAAGAATCACTTAGTAGAATCTACAACATGCCTGATGAAATTGATGAAGAAGATCTCATTAGTGGTAAGTCTAATTATTATCAATGTCAACAGTTGGCGAAGGTGTACCTTCAAATCTACAACTTAACAATGTACCCAATTTTAATGAAGATCTCAACTCGCATTCAGCTCTCACTAGGCATGCAATACCATCCCACATTGTTAACATAAGTCCATAACTTCCATTTTATTCAACATGACTACTTTTTCATTATTCTTGTGCATGCATTTCACTACATATCTTGCATAACTTTTTAACCACTCTTGCATTCTTTTTAATTGATTTAAGTTTTGAATTTTTTTTACCTATTAGATCCCATGTTAAAGCTACATATGCTTAAAGTTTTAGGAAAATGACTCAGGAGGGCAACCAAATATTGATTTTGTTCACATTTGTTCATTTTTCTTTTTTGTACGCAATATACCATCTAACTTGTTGTTGGTGTTCACCACAACCATTTTGGCCGACTATCACTTGTGATAGCCGGTCAAAAGGGTTATGGTAAACATAAACAACAAGTTAGATGATATATTGCATATAACAAAAAGGGCCAAATATGAGCAAAATTAACAATTAGTTATCCTCTTGAGTCATTTTCCCTTTAATTTCTCAAACACTTTCAAGGAGTTGAGACAATTCTTTTCTTTAATTTGGCTTCCTGAATTTAAAAGTTAAACTAAGATATATCAACCAATTTTATTTATATTTAGAATTGTAGTACAAGATAGCTTGTACATAATCTAGAATAAATAGTATGTTTCGTTTTTTCCAAATTATCTACTTATTTCTAATACATTATTTTAAGAAAAGGAATTATAGTGAAGTGAAGCTTGTCATGGTCCTCATGGTTTCATGGAGGTCCAAGTTTCAAAAGAGATTGATGAACATGGGTCCTAAGAAATGTATTTATTATTAACTAGGTTTAAATCTATAGAAACCTCGGTTGAAAAAGAACAATGTTATTCATAATTCTAAATCATAATGACTAATCAATAATTTGCAATAATAAGTTGTAACACAATGATAGATTATTTGCTTGTAAGTTTATAATGAATAGTTAAAATTAATATATGCACTAGTATGAATATTTTATCAACATTGCGAATGTATGTGTAAATATTTGATAAAATCATGATCTTATATAATCCAATATAAATTTGAATAGAGTGGAAAAAAACACAATCAATTATGGAAATGATATTGTTATATAACACATTAAAAATGACCGTAATATAAAAAATATACATAAACACAACATAATAAATTACAAACTAAAATCATGAATGACGTGTGATTTACTAAAATTAAGTAAAAGATGATATAAAAATAAAAATCTACAAATTGTTTATAACTTTCCAAAAACTTCTTTATATACAAAATAGAACATTTGTTTGTAAGTCTATTATATTTATATAAAATTAACAATTTTAATAATTTTCTATTTTGAACTCTAGATAAGACAATATACAACTGACATATGTAAAAATAGTACATAAATAAAAGTTTTGAAAAAGTAGAATGTCATATAAGGAAATGTTTTTTTATTTATTTTCTACTCCATGTTCAAAATGCTTAAGCAATTTATTAATTATTTAATATTTCTAAAATTTTGATTGATTCCTACATTCACACAATAAATACAATGAATATATATATATATATATATATATATATATATATATATATATATATATATATATAGAGAGAGAGAGAGAGAGAGAGAGAGAGAAAGAGAGAGAAAATAAATAGAAAATGCATAAACCTTTGGTGTGTTTGTTTTTTATTTATTTACCTGTAATTAGTACATTGTTTTGAACCCAAAACAGTTAAACTCTTTATTAAATTTCATAAAAGAAATACAAAATTAACCGATTATAATCATGTTTTCTTAGAATGTAAGTTCCATTCAGTGGCGAGTCTAGAACATAAAATCACATGGTTCACTATTTAAATGCAACTGATAGAATATATATATATATATATATATATATATATATATATATATATATATATATATATATTATATACTATATTATAAAGTATATTAGTTTAATCTTAAATTTTAAGAGTTATAAGTTATAAAGTTTTTTGTACAAATCAATTATACATAAATAAATCATTAATAGTTGTCAAAAGTTTGAAGCCTTAAATTAAGAACAAATACAATGGGAGATTTTTTAAAGCTTCTTAATACTAGCTTTTTTATATTAACCAATCAACACCATTGAAGTTAACAACTTTTTTTTTTATTTTGACTACTCAATATATATTAAGGGTCAATATACTATCATATTTGTACAATTAACCATTTTCTACTTTAAACATATTTCATTTTATAACTATTATATAATATTTTCAATGTTTTTATTTTATTTTTATAACTAAAACATAACAATTTTCATACTTTATGTATATAAATAAAAACATGTTATAGTTGTATTTTATATTTTCATATTAAGATATGATTTGTTCTTAAAAAAATGATCAATTAAATAAGAGCTTTTAATTAATTTACATTTAATGTATAATATAGTATATATATATATATATATATATATATATATATATATATATATATATATATTCTATCAGTTGCATTTAAATAGTGAACCATGTGATTTTATGTTCTAGACTCGTCACTGAATGAAACTTACATTCTAAGAAAACATGATTATAATCGGTTAATTTTGTATTTCTTTTATGAAATTTAATAAAGAGTTTAACTGTTTTGGGTTCAAAACAATGTACTAATTACAGGTAAATAAATAAAAAACAAACACACCAAAGGTTTATGCATTTTCTATTTATTTTCCCAATATATATATATATATATATATATATATATATATATATATATATATATATATATATATATAGTTTAATCTTAAATTTTAAGAGGTATAAGTTAAAAAGTTTTTTGTACAAATCAATTATACATAAATAAATCATTAATACTTGCCAAAAGTTTGAAGCCTTAAATTAAGAACAACTACAATGGGAGATTTTTTAAAGCTTATTAATATTAGCTTTTTTATATCAACCACTCAACACCATTGAAGTTAACAACTTTTTTTTTATTTTGACTACTCAATATATATTAAGGGTCAATATACTATCATATTTGTACAATTAACCCTTTTCTACTTTAAACATATTTCATTTTATAACTATTATATAATATTTTCAATGTTTTTATTTTATTTTTATAACTAAAACATAACAATTTTCATACTTTATGTATATAAATAAAAACATGTTATAGTTGTATTTTATATTTTCATATTAAGATATGATTTGTTCTTAAAAAAATGATCAATTAAATAAGAGCTTTTATAAAATATTTTAGATACATGAGCTTAACCATTGGAGATACCATTTATTTATAGGTCAAAATTAATAGTATGATGAAGTGACAGTAACTTTAAGTCATAACGTAGCTTAACCATTGAAGATGTTTTAAGGAAGGTTATTAAGAACTTTAATTTTGATCAAAATGACAATTTTAAAATATTAAATTATTGTATATAAATCAATTTACATTTCTTTGACTAGACATCGATGTAAATTAATTTACATTTAATGTATAAACAGACAATATAAATATAAAGTCTAAACATAAATATTTTATTTAAAAGTGGTAGTTTTTTATACATAATAACTACTAATAAAACAAAATAATTATTTCCTCGTAAAAAAATTATTCGCTAAAAAAGTTGTTCATTGACACCGCTTTGCACGGGCCACACATCTAATAAAGATATTCTTGATTTTGAAAGACGTTTTTGATTTTGATTTCTGAAATACACAACAATCAAATAATCAATTCACATTGCAATTTTGAAACAATAAAAAAAACTTAGTGTGAACGCATGGAATAATAAAAAATGAAAAGGTGATGGAATAAATATTAACAAGCAAAATTTAGAAAAGGAAAAGAATAGAAACCCAACAGTGAATGAAATTAAACCTACAACTAATTTATGAATATTCAAATCATGAATTACAATAATGGTTTTGTCGACCTTTTAATATTCATAGAATACTCGAATTGAAAATAAAATTTTCTTATAGTTTAATCAAATTTTACAAAGTTAACAAAATAGAATATATTTACTGGTGGTTGCAAATTAGATTGATGATTATGAAGAACGAAATATTATTGAAGGTTAACGTATTGTGAAACGATTGATTTGTGATTCAATTTTTTTATTTTTTTTTATTATAAATTGTATTTGGCTATGCATATCTCACTTTCTAATAAATAAATAGACTGAATCTCCTATTATCATGTGTCAAACTCTAACATCTCCTAATCAATTATACATGCCACTTGGCACCTTTTTGCTATTCACTTTTGCATTTAATTCATTTCAAATTTCAATTTCCTTTTATTTTTCTTAGGATTTTTAAACATATTATTTAATAGAACAAATTACACGGATGGTTTTTATAGTTTTTACATTATCGTATAAAGTTAAAGGACCATCTAATTTGTTATATTTAATAGTTTTTACATTATCTTTCTAACATACATAACTAAGACATTAACAATTAACAACTAACAATTAACAACTAACAATTAACAATTACGTATCGTTGAAATAATGACACACCAATACCAATTCAAGATTAAAATTTCTTACATTACAATTACATTCTAAATATAAAATCAACTAAAATTAAAATATTAATGTGAATATGAAATATGAAATATAAAATCAAAGATATCACAAGGTTATATATTTGTAGATTTTGTTCAAACAACTATTAGATGGTTAATTTTACTATTTATATTTTCAAAACAGTATCATTACTTTTTACTGCAATAAATAATAATGTATAAATAAGTTGACTTTTTTATTTTAAACTATGTTCTTGCCTTTTTTCTATTTTTTTTTTGTGTCTTTTTCTATTTTTTTTTTTCTTTTGTATAGGTTGAAGAGCATACCCCACATCTATGTTTTACAAAACAAACAGTGCTTTACGTGTCTTACATGTATGTTTTGCCATTCATAGTCAATTATATGTTGTCCTATCTAGAGTTCAAAGTAAAGAATAATTAAAACTGTTAATTTTAGATAATGATGATAGACTTACAAATAAAACTTCTAATATTGTTTATAAAAAAGTTTTTAAAAATTTGTAAGTTGTTTGTAAAATATTATTCCTCATAACATGTTTTGTTATTATTATTAATAAGACTTTATTAATTTTATTTATATTATTTGATTAATAATTACAACATTTTTAGTATAAAAGTGTAATTAATTTCGCAACCGTGGTTCTCACGGGTTATAAACTAGTTGGATTATACATTAAAAGATATTGGACTATTAAAATTTATGGACTTCAAAAATCTAATTTATATATTTTTTTAATGCCAAAGATATTAAAGTCGTTCATTTGCATTATTTAGATAGTTCATAATTTTTTATTTCGTATAACTTGTTATACAAAAATTAGAAAAAAGGTGGGTCAAGTGACCCACCATTGTTACACATAAACTCGTCACTCGTTCCATTATATATTTATAAATTCTTCTTTAGTGTCTCATGGGACACGTTTTTTGGCTACAAATATGAAAAGTAGAAGGGATGTTGGTGTCATTTTTCTAATTTTTAGTCTAAAAGTTAAGACAAAATAAATATATTAGGCGAATTTTCAATTTGGTAAATTGCCTTTTTGAATAATACACCCAAAATTGCTGCTTAATGGTCTCATGTTAAAAACACAAATTAGATTTATCTTTTGTCATATGTGCCGTAGTAATCATAAAAATCTTGATCAACGATTCTAAAATAAAACGCTCCTAAAAAAGTTACTAATGTTCTTTTGTTATTCCTCTTTGACATATTGAATTTATAAAGTTCCATAGTTATTCTTTTGTCTGTATACAAATAATTTGGGACGAATGTGTACATAGTTATGTTTTTAGATTAATTTAAATTGTTTTTGTAATAATGTTCAGTTTTTTTAGATTTATTCAACACAAAGTTTTTTTTCTTGATAAAACATGTATGACTAAATCTATATAGAGAAATTAAATTACCTCATACCTTTTATTTTTATAGTTATTCTTACCCACTAAAATTATGAAAAATCACCATTCAATTTAACTTTATTTCATATATTCCTAATATAACATGTAATGGAAGTGTTATTTTATGACGTGAAGCCAGTAAATTGATTATTTATGCAATAATATTTTTTGGTTTAATAATTTATACAACAATGTTTTATATTTTACAAACTAGTTTATGAGCCGTAAAACCACGGCTACAGAATTAATTAAATTTTCACAACAAAAATTCATAATTATAATCAATTATTTTACATAAGTTATTGATTAAGAGATATAACAAAATTTTAAAGTTAGTTATAACTTCAAATTTAACATATAATTACACAAAGTAAATGTTTCTATAAAAAGTTTAAAATCTTTTATTTAAAATCGTAACGTCATTAATTGTGATAGTGATTTGCCTAATATATCTCCATGACACATGTCATAATATTAATGACGAGTTGTAGTAGAGTGATATATGGCGAAAGAAGATTAAAACTATACTTTTATTGGTATAGAGATTTATATAATTTAGTTATTCAGATAATGTTTAATATATTAGAAAGGTCACGTGTCATGAGATTATTTCCTAAAAACACATTTTTGTTTAAATTAATTAAAGAAAAAAAACAGTTGTATAAATGCACATGTTACGATTAAAACTTTGTTAGAAGTTATTTAAGTATGGAAATCAAAGTTAGTTTGTTATTTTTCCGTTTAAAATATTTATTTATTTATCTAAAATATATGGTCTTTTATTTTGTTCGAAAGCTAAAAAAAGTATCGTGTTTTATTACGAGAGACCGATATCCGATTTCCAACTCAATATGGTATTGAATGAAAAGAGCTCATCACATCTTCCGACTAATATACACTGTTAACAACTATCAAATTTAACAACTTAACAATCTATTTACATTAAAATCCCTTGACTATTCTTTATTTACAATATTAACCCTGATATTCCCCCAAAAGATGACAATGGAGAATAAATCTTGTTCATCGACATATATGAAAGGTAGTAATTTTGTAGCTGAAAGTGGTTTTGTGAATAAATCAATGAGTGGAAGACAAGTTCTTATAAACATCAACCAAATTGTTTTATCAAGAACTCGTGAAATGTATGATTTGTAGCAATTTTAACAGCTGCATCATTAGCACAAAAGAGTAAAGAGGCATTCGTATGAGAAATACCAAAATCTTTTAAAACTTGCATCAACCAAATCAATTGACATGTAGTGGATGTTGTAGCTCGATACTCTGCTTCAACAGATGACCTGGAAATTGTTGGTTGCTTTTTCGATTTCCATGATATTAAAGAATCACCAAGAAATATGCAAAATCCAGTAACTGATTTTCGAGTATCCAAACACTTTCCCCAATCTGAATCACAAAAGGCTCGTAAGTTCATTGTTGATTTTGCAGATAAAAGAAACCTTGTCTAGGACTTTGTTTAATGTATCTTACAAGATGACATGGAACTTCATAATGTGGAACTCGAGGATTGGACACAAATTGAGATATTTTTGGAATAGAGAAAGAAATGTCAGGCCTTGTAATGTTTAAGTACAACAACCTTCCAATTAGTCTTCTATATCTAGATGGATCTTTGTAAACATCACCCATGTTAATGTTTAAGTTTATTCTTAGATCCATTTGTATCTTTGTAGGCTTAGCACCTAACAAACCCAAATCCTCAACTAATGATAGATTATAATTCCTCTCAGAAATAAAAATACCGGCTTTTGATCTGACAATTTCTAAACCCAAGAAATAATGCAATGATCCCAAATCTTTGAGTTTACATTCGTCACTTAATTTATTTTTAGTTGCATTTATCTCTTTGGTTGATGAACCACAGATAAGTAAATCATCTACATATACTAGCAATGCAACATAATCTGATCCAATTCCTTTAACAAATGTATAATCAGATTTTGATTGTTGAAATCTAATTTGTAGCATAAAAGAGGAAAATTTGTCAAACCATTGCCTTGAAGTTTGACGAAGATCATAAATGGATTTGTGAAGTTTACAAACCATTTTCTATTGAGAATTGTATTGCCCCTGAAACTTGAGTCTGGGTGGAAAATCCATGTAAACCTCCTCTTTCAAGTCACCATTAAGGAATGCGTTATTAACGTCTAGTTGTACTAGATTCGATGACTTGGCAGCTGCAATTGCAAGTAAAACCTTTACTATAATCAACTTGGAAATAGGGGTATAAGTGTCAAAGAAATATACACCCTCTTGTTAACTGAAGCCTTTTGCTACCAGTCGTGGTTTATGGCGTTCAATATTCCCATCACTCCCATATTTGAGCTTGTAGACCCATCTACAACCAACAACATTTTTGTTTGCTGGCAATGGGAAAGTTGACCAAGTATGATTAGCATGCATGGCTTTCAACTCATCATTCATTGCCTCACACCATTGTATAATCTTAGCAGCTTGATTATAATGTCATGGTTCAACATTGGTTGATATATTCATAACTAAATTCTTCTGCTTAAAAAAGATTATCATGATTCACCACTTTTTCCAAAGGATATAAAGTTTGTGAATGTTTCATTGAATTACAATGATAATCTCAAATAGTATGGTGGATGAGAAACTCTAGTTGTGCGTCTATTTACTTGAGAATTATCATTTGCAAAAGGTTGTTGATCATGTTGGGAAGAACCACCAACATAAGAATGATTAGAAGTTGGAACTGAAATTGTTGGATCTTCATGTTGTTAAGTATCAGAAGGAAATTTTCCATCTATTGGAACAGGTAGAACAAGTGGTTCAAAAGGATCTTCGACAATCTTACGAGAACCATTTTGAAATGGAAAGATTGTCTCATGGAAAATAACATCTCCTGAAATGAAATTTTCATTTGTAGCAATGTCATATAATTTGTAAGCCTTCATGTTTGGAGGATAACTACCAAAAATGAAAGATTTTGCCTTTGGACTGAATTTGGTTATGTTTGCTAATAATATACATGTATATGTCAAACATCTAAATGTCCTCAAATGAGAATATGATGGGAGTTTATCAAATAATCTTTGATATGATGTTTTATTCTTGAGAAAAAAAGAAGGAATTATGTTAATGAGATAGATAACACCTAGAATACATTCACTTCATAATTTGATTGGAATATTAGATTGAAATTACAAGGCTCTTGCAACATTCAATATGTGCTGATGTTTTCTCTCATTAACAAAAAATTGTTGAGGTTTAGCAACAAATGAAGTTTGATGAATGATAACCTTAATTGCAAACAAATCCTTGAGTTATAACTCTTTAGCATTATCAGACCAAGAAGCCTTTATCTGTTTTTGAAATTATGACAAGATCATTTGATAAAATGAAGGAGTAACTTGAATGATGTATGGCTTGTTCCTTAACATATACACCCAAGTATATGTTGGATTAGTGTCTAAGTCCATAACTATTTTGGTATGTACTTGACCCGATTGTGCATGGTCCTTTTGGGTTGCCTTCACACCGGTGATTAGACAAGATGATTGTTGAGGAGAGAGACTGGTTTATTGTTAAGAATAATGAATTAGGGTATAAGTATGATTTGTTAATATATTATATGAATAATATATTAATTTGGAATCATATTATTAATTAGTGTTTAATCAGAAATTAATTTAGAATTAATTTTGGGATTAAAGGAACTGACTGAAAGTGCAGGGGCTATTTTGTAATTATTCAATAGTTGAGGCTTTGCGCCATTGGATCACCTTTATTAAGGCTTGAACGAAAATCCTAGAAGGATCTAGGAGTTATTGTCCAAGGGCATAAGGAAAGGAGTCCATGGACTTGCTTAGGCCCTAAGCTAAAGGATTAGGGTTTACACCTTGAAACCCTAGTTAGCCTTAAGTATAAATAGCACCCTAAGGCACTAAGATTTCGTGCAAGCCTTGGGAAACCCTAAAAGGGACGAAATCTAGGTCAAGATACCCTTCTCTCCTCTCTCCTATATTCATCCTTTCACCTAGTGTGTTTGTGAGCCATTAGAGGTACTACACTTGTGGTACTTGCTTTCAAGAGCTAAGGAAATTCAAGGAACTAGTTGTTATTGCTATATAACAACAAAAGGTGTGTATTCTATTCTTTTATGTGAATTTCGAAAATGGTTGTAGCATGCCAGGTTTCTTTTTGTGTTCATAAAGTTGTATAACTAATAGTGAAAACATAGATCTAACTCTAGGGTTGCATGCACACATAGGATTGTTTATATAAAATCCATCAGTGGTATCAGAGCCATTGGTTTTTGTTTTCAATTAGCTTTATTCAAATGTATGAACTTTACATATTAGGGTTTATGGCTAATAAACCCTGGAGGCTTGATTTTCGAAATTAGGGTTTCTAAACCCTAGATTTCGAAAATTTTGGTAAGATTTCCTAAACCTTTTTCTTTGGCCCCAAGATTTCGATTTTAGGGTTGTCTAACCCTAGAATTTTGAAATTGCCTCTTTCCCCATGATTAGATCCTAAATTTTAGGGATTTGGATATTGCCATATCTTGTAATTATCCTTTAAATGGTTAAATTTGGTAATTAAAGATTTTGAATATCTCATCCCATAATTTCGAATTCTAGGGGATTTAAGAGATTAGATTAAATTAATTGTTTATTTTAAAAGATATCCTTACCAAAATAAAAGATAATTGTCAAATTAATTAGATAATCATTTCCTTATGTGATAAACTTGATTTATTTGATAGATTATCTTGCAAGAAATTGAATTAGGTCATATTTAGATAATTACTAATTAATTGGTTAATTATTATTTGTAATTTGATCAAGAATGTTCTTGTTTATGTTTTGAAAAGTTTCAAAACTTTCCCTCAAGTTTTGGAATTTAAATTGTTTGATTAAAAGGTTTCATTTTGAAAAAGTCTAAATTCTAAAATCCTAATATTGAAAAGTTCAAATTACACCCTTATGGTTTTATTAAATTAATTAAGTATATAATTAAAAGAGAGTTAATAAATCCATAATGATATGGTTTATATTTAATTAAATTAAAAGTGTAATTTATAAAATTAAACCACCTAGTATTTTAAAAGTGTAAAATACACCCTTATACTATGTATAACATTAAAAGTCTAATATTATATATATTTATAACTTAAATGCTAGTCTTACTGTTAGTAGGCCTCATTCACGAAGCCAATCTATAAGGGGGGTATAAGGTTATGACCTATAAAATGGCCGTTTAATGGGTGTCCACTCTTACCCACCGCTTCCTTGATTGGTGGAGGGTCGTTAGCCGAACGGGTAGGATAGGGCAAACCCTTTCCATTAAAAGTATAATGAAGTATAAAGTAACTAAATGTTTTACAAAATTCCCAATCTTAATTACTTTAGGCAAAAAGTGAATTGATGCAATTCCATGAAATTGTACTTTGCGCCCTTGCGAGGACGTTAGTGGAGTACGTGTGGTTAACCGGCACATTAAATGGTTCTAAGCAAAGGTAGCAAAGGGTGACTCGATTTTTGTCATAGTTCGGTGGAACGTGTGTGGTTAACCGGTACATCGAATAGGTGACTGTAACATTGGGGGCACCATGTAAGTTTGCATGGTTATTCACACCCTGTTTTGTGATCCTCGGCATCCCAGTCACAAATCGAGGGGCATATCAAGATTTAAACATGCCATTGAAAAGTTCAATGAATCTCAAAAGATCTAGGAATTTTCAATAGATTTAAAACTTAAATTTCTTTTTCGTTTTTCATGGTGGAAATTGGTAAATCGTCATTTACCTACCTTTAAATATTCTGCAACTAGATTACGGCATCCCTCTTCTAGGTTGTAGAGTATTGTGTTGGATCCTAGCCTCGATATTTCATTTGGGTGTCACATTAAGGATTCTAATCAACTTAACTTGAATTTTCTCCCGTTTTGTAGATGTCAAAGTATGACAACTATGGTGTTCCCAAATCCCGTGGAACAAGCTTTCCCCATGAAGATGATATTCCACGATTCGATTGAGGAACAAGAGATCATGCTTTACTACCTCCACCTCCTCCAATTATTCTCCCTGACCCACAAGTTCGAAGGCTTGAAAAGTTCAAGCTCACTCAAGCCCTTTTGGCAAGTAAACATGGGAAACCTGTGTGTACACGTCTTAGAGATGAAGTCACACATTGAAAGGTTAAGGATGTTGGGTGTCGAGATTTCAGGTAAATTGGTCGTTGATTGGGTTCTTCAGTCGCTTCCTGAATCATATAGTGAGTTCGTTAGAGAGTACTATATGATGGATCATGACGTGACCCTCATTGATTTGACCTATTTGCTTATAGCTGCTGAATCAGAAATGATTTGGCGAGCTGGTCGAGCAAGTTTGTCTGGTAAATCAAACTCCCAAACTTCAATGGATATTGAAAATGGTGACATTGGAGATCCAGAAAAGGTAGATTCTGAGATAGTTCCATGTGACATTCCAAAGTAATCCATTTGCTTTTATTTCCAAGAGAAGGGGCATTAGAGACGAAGTTGCCCTATTTACCTAAGAGATCTAAGAGATGGGAGAGTCAAAACGCATGGCTCTACTTTAGGTAAAAATTAACTAACTCCTTTAACTTCCTATTCTAGATTCTTGATACATGATGTAATAAGATTACGTTTTGATGTTTTGTAGGAGCGGAGAAAAGAGAGGAAGCTTAAGGGAAGAAGTGAGCTAAATCTAATCATGAAGAAATGGATTTCGATCGCATTGCTTGAAGATTAGATTCTTAAGCTACTACGTGGAGTTAGAATAGATTGCTTAGGAATATGTAACAACATAGTTTTTCAATTGCATTGTAAGGACAAATTTTTCCGCAATAAAATAAATTTTGATTTTATATTATTTACTTATCCTTGCAATGGCGTGTATAAAAAATTGATGTTCGTAAGTTTCTATTATTAACAATAATGGATTTGATTCTTAATTATGTTATTTGTGGAAAGGTCAAGAATTTACCAAATAGGGAAAGTTTCTCATCGCCCAAGTTTCAATTGGATGGAAACTTGGAATCATACAACTTGGTTGCATGATGAATGAGAAATTTCTTATTTGGAAATTAAACTAATTCATTGACAAAGTGTCAAATGAAGGACTAGGAGATCAAGTACACAAGGTTGTGTGTTGATCAAGTCCACCACAAAAGTGACAAAGATATTCGTCATGATTTACTAAAGTTTTAGTAAATATGATTATACTTATAAGAGTAAGTGTAATTCCGAGTTGATTGAAAGAGTTTAAATCAATAGCAGAACGGATAAGAAGAATCAAGTAGGCAGAAAGATAAAAGTTTCTCTATTCTAAGAAGAAGGGAGAGTACCTTTTATTATGTTTTATGATAGGTCTTAATGATTAAGAACCATATCTCAATTGATCCTCTAAATGAGTCTTAGTACAATTATATGTCTGAGAAGAGGAATCAAGAATTGAAGAAATGGTTAAATCAAGAAGTCAATCATACTTCATTCCAAAAACAAGTCTTAGAGTTAAGATTGTGACATTGAGTGACAGGTCTTAAGAAGGTTTATAACATTCATCAAATGTGGAAAGTTGTGATGTCTTGGATAAGACAAAGACCAACTAGGACCAATTTAGTGAAGTGTTTTGATAAAAGCTACACTAACTCTTGAATATTTGTTTGTCGAGAAATGTTTATTGACAAGAGAATCTTATATGTCAAGGAGTCAGTGGGAGTCTTAATGGTCTTGAAAAGTTCAAGAACTAATCAAGAATAAGCCTTATCGATCATCACTAGCACACGAATTGAGGTTCACAACCTATCGTGTTGACACTATCTTGTTTCTGTGCCGTTCCAATTCAGTTAATTATGCATGTGAGTTCTATGAGTTCTCATTTGAACACATAAAAGGAAAGCACCTTGATCAATGAAAAGTACATTGATAGGAAATGATGAGCTGCTTAACTACTTGAAGACATGGTGGGCACTCGTGTTACCATAAGGCAAGAAATCAAGATTGAGAAAGTTCGGTCCATATGAGTTTGGATTTGTTGCAAACTTTGGTTTTTGACGAATTCGCATGGATAGGAACACATACACCATTAAAATCTAAGTGTCATAAGATTCCCTACTTCATGAAAATGACTGTGAGGAAATGCTTTCACTAAGAGAGATTTTAAGGAGATAGTGATTGTGAAAATTGTATTCTCGAATTCGAGTATGGTTGCGGTATCCCTTTCCATAATTCGAATCGTGAGATTTGGCAATTAGTCTGAATTGTTTAGACACACATATGAGCTATCTAAGGCAAAGGTATATAAGTTTGAGAAGCTTAGATAAAGGATTATCAAAGCATTAGGTATTAGAAATATGAACTTAAGAAATTCAATAGGTATTGTTTTCTGGAAGTTAAGCTGTTTTCTGAATACATGTCAAAGCTAGTGGGAGCATAAGTGTTATGCTTATATGATAATAATCATCATGATAGTGGGAGCATAAATGTTATGCTTGTATGATTATTATGGCAAGTATTGCAAGTTAGCAATATTAATTATAGAAAACAAGAGTTATACTTTGCAAAGTCGTAAGGGTTGAAAAGTTGTTTTGCTATAATTAAGGGAGAGAATATTATGCTTCATTTCAAATCTAAAGGCTTAGGTTATGGAATGTTAACAAATTTAGTCAAGGATACATAGTGTGTTCTTAATATTCGATTATGATTACGATATCCTTCTTCATAGTTCGAATTATAAGAACGAGACACATAAAATATTATGGCAGAAGATTGATAAAGTATCATATCTTTAAGTAAGACATTATGCATCGTTTCCTATACGCTTCGGGTATAGGATTGATTGCCAGTGCTATTATATTTGACCGTTCTAAAATTTTCCAAATGTCTAGCGCATTTAGAGGGAAAAAGGACAAGAATCGGTTTTGACTAAGATAATTAAGCAACTATCAAAGGACAATCCAAAGCTCGCTGAGGATTGGTCGCTTGTGAGTAGTTGGAAGTATGGTATTGGATGGATCATATTGACATTATTATGAATAGATAAGATTTTATTAAGAATGACTTGTCGTATGGCAAATATGGAAATGTTTCCATAGTGGGAGTTGGATATTGAGAGTCTATGTCTAGATTAGAAAATTTTATGCAAAAGGAAGTTTAAAGGTATGTACTTTGAGTAAGAGACATCACGTCTATGGAATTGTCTTGTAACAATCTCCAATAGAGGACTTTGTAATTTCATTGGAAATAGTCATTGTGGCTTTTGTGCTATGACATTACAAAAGGATCATTGCATAAAATTTTAGAATCTAGCATATTCTATAAGTGGCAAGAATTTGATATTCTTATACTTATGATAAGGATTGGGAGTTGTGAAATGAGTATGATTGGAAATGTGTTGATTTGATCCATTTCACAAAGTAAGGACCGTAGGTAAACATTGTGTACATGTTGAGAGCATGGGACAATTGTAGTAATAATTCAAGTAATAAGTTAATTAACCGAAACAACAAATAATGAGTAATCGATATGGTGATAAATAAAAGGTGTTTTATTTATACTCAAAGGTTTGGGACCATATAGGATTAGTATTATTCTTGTGTTTCAATTTGCATGTTTTGACTTCCTGAATAATTAATTATTTCAAAATAATCAAATAATTCGAATGGTCCACAGTCGTTCATATGTTGGAAGTAGGTATGAATGAAGACTGTCATGAATTGGTTTGTAGATTGTCTAAAGTGTATTAAACATAGCAAAGGTTTGCTGCAACGTTCATGAGTGCTTATGAATATGATTTGAGCATTGGATTAAACCCACGCTCACTTGGATCACTTCATGGATATTATCACGAGTGATTGGTGAGACGATAATATCTTATATTCTTGAAACTAAGATGTGTGAGTTGTATCTTACGAGTCGGTTACACATTGATAATATGTAAACGCACCAGTAACTTGGTGTCATAAAAATATTGTTATGTGTGATTCAGTAAGTGAGTGCAAGCAAGCATTGAATCAAATTTTATCCGTTCCTTTTATCCAAAGTAGGATGAAAGCGATATCTGTGGGCCCCTCGATGATTTAGTGATGACACCCTAAGCGCTTGGCCAAGCCGAGACTAATTTGATGTGTTCAATTGTAGTCTTTTGTCAGTCGTCATAAATCGGAAATCGGGAAACAACACATAGACTGAGAGAATGATTTCAATCCATGTCTCATGTCTATACGATATCAAGAATGGAGGAATATATGATCCCTTATCTAAAGTACACGCTTCTGATAAGATCATAGTTGACAGCGGCTTTTGAAAGCTACGATTGCTAATCAGGATCTGAGGTTATATGCAGAATAGTTATTAGACTTATCCAAGTGGGAGACTGTTGGATTAGTGTCTAAGTCCATAACTATTTTGGTATGTACTTGACCCGATTGTGCATGGTCCTTTTGGGTTGCCTTCACACTGGTGATTAGACAAGATGATTGTTGAGGAGAGAGACTGGTTTATTGTTAAGAATAATGAATTAGGGTATAAGTATGATTTGTTAATATATTATATGAATAATATATTAATTTTGAATCATATTATTAATTAGTGTTTAATCAGAAATTAATTTAGAATTAATTTTGGGATTAAAGGAACTGACTGAAAGTGCAGGGGCTATTTTGTAATTATTCAATAGTTGAGGCTTTGCGCCATTGGATCACCTTTATTAAGGCTTGAACGAAAATCCTAGAAGGATCTAGGAGTTATTGTCCAAGGGCATAAGGAAAGGAGTCCATGGACTTGCTTAGGCCCTAAGCTAAAGGATTAGGGTTTACACCTTGAAACCCTAGTTAGCCTTAAGTATAAATAGCACCCTAAGGCACTAAGATTTCGTGCAAGCCTTGGGAAACCCTAAAAGGGACGAAATCTAGGTCAAGATACCCTTCTCTCCTCTCTCCTATATTCATCCTTTCACCTAGTGTGTTTGTGAGCCATTAGAGGTACTATACTTGTGGTACTTGCTTTCAAGAGCTAAGGAAATTCAAGGAACTAGTTGTTATTGCTATATAACAACAAAAGGTGTGTATTCTATTCTTTTATGTGAATTTCGAAAATGGTTGTAGCATGCCAGGTTTCTTTTTGTGTTCATAAAGTTGTATAACTAATAGTGAAAACATAGATCTAACTCTAGGGTTGCATGCACACATAGGATTGTTTATATAAAATCCATCAGTGATATCAGAGCCATTGGTTTTTTTGTTTTCAATTAGATTTATTCAAATGTATGAACTTTACATATTAGGGTTTATGGCTAATAAACCCTGGAGGCTTGATTTTCGAAATTAGGGTTTCTAAACCCTAGATTTCGAAAATTTTGGTAAGATTTCCTAAACCTTTTTCTTTGGCCCCAAGATTTCGATTTTAGGGTTGTCTAACCCTAGAATTTCGAATTTGCCTCTTTCCCCATGATTAGATCCTAAATTTTAGGGATTTGGATATTGCCATATCTTGTAATTATCCTTTAAATGGTTAAATTTGGTAATTAAAGATTTTGAATATCTCATCCCATAATTTCTAGTTCTAGGGGATTTAAGAGATTAGATTAAATTAATTGTTTAATTTAAAAGATATCCTTACCAAAATAAAAAATAATTGTCAAGTTAATTAGATAATCATTTCCTTATGTGATAAACTTGATTTATTTGAATTATTTGATAGATTATCTTGCAAGAACTTGAATTAGGTCATATTTAGATAATTACTAATTAATTGGTTAATTATTATTTGTAATTTGATCAAGAATGTTCTTGCTGATGTTTTGAAAAGTTTCAAAACTTGCCCTCAAGTTTTGGAATTTAAATTGTTTGATTAAAAGGTTTAATTTTGAAAAAGTCTAAATTCTAAAACCCTAATATTGAAAAGTTCAAATTACACCCTTATGGTTTTATTAAATTAATTAAGTATATAATTAAAAGAGAGTTAATAAATCCATAATGATATGGTTTATATTTAATTAAATTAAAAGTGTAATTTATAAAATTAAACCACCTAGTATTTTAAAAGTGTAAAATACACCCTTATACTATGTATAACATTAAAAGTCTAATATTATATATATGTATAACTTAAATGCTAGTCTTACCGTTAGTAGGCCTCATTCACGAAGTCAATCTATAAGGGGGGGGGGGTATAAGGTTATGACCTATAAAATGGCCGTTTAGTGGGTGTCCACTCTCATCCATCGCTTCCTTGATTGGTGGAGGGTCGTTAGCCGAACGGGTAGGATAGGGCAAACCCTTTCCATTAAAAGTATAATGAAGTATAAAGTAACTAAATGTTTTACAAAATCCATCAGTATATATGTTATAATCACCCACAATCGTAGAAAAGAATCTATTGTTGGATTAGTGTCTAAGGCTGTAACTATATTTGGTAAGTACTTGACCCGGTTGAGCATGGTCCTTTTGGGTTGCCTTCACCATAGCAACTTGACAGGATGATTTGTTAAGAGAGAAGAAATATTATTATTAATATATTATGAGAATAATATATTAAAGGATTAATAATATTATTTGATTAATATAAGTCATATATTAATTAAAAATTAATTTGGTGACTTAAAGAGGTTAATTCAATAAAGGGGCATAAACTGTCAAATGTGTGATAGTTGTGTTTTGGGCTATGTATCCTTATAGATAATGGGGTGGACAAAATTTAGGGTTTGGGAACCTTAAAATCATCCAAGCCTAATATCTAGGAGGATCTTGGATTGCTTAGGGCCTAAGTTATTTAATTAGGGTTAAAGGTGAAACCTTAGTATCCCATAGTATAAATAGACCCCTAGGGTGAGGGAAATCGGCACTCATGCAAGGCAAGAAACCCTAGGGCCGATTTCTCACCCTCCTTCCTCTCTCTCAAATCATCTTCTTACTAGTTGGTGTTTGTAATCCATTAGAGGAGTGACAATTGTGACTCTAAGCTCCAAGAAGAAGAAGTATCAAACAAGAAACTCAAGATATTCTTCTAGATCTGTTTTTCATATGTTATGAATTGTTAGTTTACACTAGATCTATGAATGAAAGTCTTGGATACATGCATGTTCAATTAGAGAAACCTAGATCCAAGCAATTAGGGTTTGGATGTGCACATAGGAAAGTTCTTATGGCTCAAACCCATCAGTGGTATCAGAGCTTTGATTGATTTCTATTGAATTGATGCATTGGTTAATTGCTTGTTGCTTGAAAAATTCGATTTTTGATCTTCTACCTGATGAACTCGGCGAGTTCCACTGTGGACTCGACGAATAGCTCCAACTCGGCGAGTCCATAGTGGGAACTCGGCGAGTTCGAGCGTCAGAAAGAGGGGTTTCGGGATTTCTTGCTGTTTTTCTTGAGGAAACTTGCCTTAATTGTTTTGGGTCATTAAAATCCGATTTTAACTCTATATATATATATGAGTATATTCTTGACCAAACAAAAGATAATTACCAATTAGTTGAATAATAATTTCCTTATGTGATAATAATTGATTATTTGAATTGAATTGGTGAATTGTTTTGCAAGTAATAATGAATTAGATCAAATTGAGATAATCTAATTGTTGATTTACATTATTTTCTATTTGATCCTTATGTTTTGAAAAGTTTAAAACTTGTCCTAAAGTTTTGAAATTTAAGTTTTGTGATTAAAAGTTTAATTTGAATAATTTAAATTTCAAACCCTAGAATTTTACAAGTTTAAAATTCAACCCTATACTATTATATGATTACAAGCTTAATATATATATATATATATATATATATATATATATATATATATATGAGTTAAAATATGCTAGTCTTACCGTTAGTAGGCCTCATTCACGAAGTCGGTCTATAAGGTGGGTATAAGGTTGCTGCCTATAAAATGGCGCTTAATGGGTGTACACTCACACCCACCGCTTGCTTGACTGGTGGAGGGTCGTTAGCCGAACGGGTAGGATAGGGCAAACCTCTTCTCATTAATAAGTATAATGAATCCATTTAAAGTAACTAAACTATTTTATAAAATTCCCAATCTTAGTTACTTTAGGAAAAGTGAATTGATGCAATCCCATGAAATTACACTTTGCACCCTTGTTTAGATGTCAGTGGAGCACGTGTGGTTAACCGACACACTAATTGGTTCTAAGCAAAGGTGGAAAAGGGTGATTCATTGTTTGTCATAGTTCGGTGGAGCGTGTGTGGTTTACCGGTACATCGAATAGGTGATTGTAACAATGAAGGCACTATGTAGATTTGCATGGTTATTCACACCCGCTTTGTGATCCTCGGTATTCCAGTCACAAACTAGAGGGGCATATCGAGATTTAAACATGCCATTGAAAATTTCAATGAATCTCAAAATCTAGGAATTCTCAATACATTTAAAACTTAAAGCTTATGTTTTCATGGTGAAGAATTAGTGAATCGTCATTCACTTACCTCCAAATTATTTGCATATTGGATTACGGTATCCCTTTTCTAATGTGTAAATAATGTTGTTGGGTCCTAGCCCTAAATTTCCATTTTGGGTGTTAATTAGGGACTTAACTCTAATCAACTTTGTTTCTTTCTATTTGTAGATGTCTAACGCAAACAACGCTGCTTCTAGCTCATTCACGCTAATGAGCATTTGTCAAAAGGTGACTTTCGATGGATCGAACTTTAGCGAATGGATAAGATACATTCGCACGATCGCGCATTACAAGGACAAGGAGTATGTTCTCAATGAGAAGCTCGAGAAGATCAATCCAGAAACTGCCACTCCCGAAGAAATGGCTGTGTTTGAAACACATGAGCTTGATGCAACAAAAGTCCATTGCATCATGATAGCCACCATGAACTCCGAATTCCAAAAGTCCAATGAGGACATGTATCCTTATGAGATGCATCTGGACTTGATGGAGTGATAACACCAAAGCACGAGGCAAGAGCGCTATGAGATCATAACGAATATGATCACTGCTAAAATGGGAAGTGGAGAATCTCTTACCGTGCACTTGCAAAAGATGCAAAGGTATGTCGATCGTCTTCGCAAGTTGAATGTCAACTTTGGGGGAAGATTTGGCTATCGACATTGTTCTCCACTCCTTGCCCTCATGCTATAACCAATTTAGGATGACCTACCACATGAACAAGGAAGAGGTCACCCTAAGCAAACTCCAAGGGCTCCTAAGGACTGTTGAGAGCAACCTTAAGGACAAGTCTATTGCACCATCTCCCAATCCGTCTGCTGCTCCTGTTTTGGCTATTGGGAAGGGAAGGGGCAAGAAGAGGAAGGCTTTTTCGAAGAACCATTGCAAGGGAAAGTCCCAAGATGGTTCCTCTTCTAGTGGGACCAAGGTTGATCCTGCTAAGCCCAACCCTAACCCAAAAGAGGCAGAGTGCCATCATTGCCACAAAATAGGGCATTGGAAGAGAAGCTGCCCGGAATATCTGCAAGCCATCAAGGATGGAAAGATCAAGCCATCTTTTGCAGGTATATACACAATTAAATCTAATGATTCATCCCATGCAATTTCTTGGGTTCTTGATACATGGTGTGGTTACCACATTTGTTCTGATTTGCAGGGACTAGGAAGAAGTAGGGATGTGGAGCTTGGAAGAATGAATCTAATCATGGGGAACTGAAGATCGTCGCCTGTTACCAAGATTGGAGTGTATTCTTTAGTGCTTCGTCATGGATTGAATTTAGATTTAAATAATTGTTGCTACTCGCCATATATGGCAAGAAACATCATTTCTTTTCATGGTTTGTTTAAAAAAGGATTTAGATATTAGTTTAATAATGAGAATGGTTCGATTTATGCTTATCTAAATGATGTTTTATATTTTGAAGCAATGCTTTGTAATGGAATTTATGAAACTGTTATGGTTGTAGATAACCTAGGAAATGATGTGTTGTGTATGGATTCTTCCAATAGTATGGATAGAGCATCCTTATGGCATTGTCGTCTTGGACATGTCAACAAGAAGCGCATAGCCCAACTCCAAAAGGATGGAGTGCTAGAGTCATTCAACGTTAGGGAAGATGAAACGTGCGAATCTTGTTTACTTGGAAAGATGACCAAGTCACCCTTCACTGGCACTTGTGAGAGGGGTGACGGTTTATTGGATCTCATACATACCGATGTGTGTGGTCCCTTTAGATCTACCACAAAGGATGGGAACTGCTTCTATGTGACTTTTACCGATGATTATAGTAGATATGGGTATATCTACTTAATCAAGCACAAGTCAGAAACGTTTGAAAAGTTCAAAGAATTCAAACACGAAGTGGAGAATCAATTGGGCAGGAAAATCAAGATGCTTCGATCCGATCGAGGAGGAGAGTACCTAAGTCTTGAATTCCATGACTATCTCAAGGAATGAGGAATAGTTTCGCAATTGACGCCACTTAGGACACCGCAGTTGAATGATGTGGCAGAAAGGTGTAATCGAACCTTGTTAGACATGGTTCGTTCTATGATGAGTCGTGCTTCACTACCTATCTCATTCTGGGGGTATGCCTTAGAGACTGCCGCCCATATCCTTAACCGAGTCCCTACAAAGAAGGTTGCCAAAACACCTCACGAGATGTGGACAGGGAAAGCTCCCTCGTTAGCACACATCAAGGCTTGGGGTTGTGAAGTTTTCGTAAGACGAGAGACTAACGACAAGCTCAAACCTCAAAGTGAGCGATGTATTTTCATCGGCTACCCACAGAAATCCTTTGGATATCTCTTCTATAGACCGAGTGACAATGTTGTCTTCGTTGCGAGGAGAGGGGTTTTCCGAGAGCGAGAACTCATAAGCCAATGAGACAGTGGGAGGCAAATCGATCTTGAAGAGATTCGAGAGTCGAGCGATGAAGGAACCTCTAACACTGGCGCTCAACCCTGAGGAGGAAACTCCGGTTGAACCAATTGATGAGTCCTTACCTCTTAGACGTTCCGAAAGAGTTAGAGTTGAACCCCAGTTGTATGGCTTTCATATTACTACCGAAGGGGATACGTATATTAGTGATGGTACACTAATAAATCTAGATGAACCTAACAGCTATAAGGAAGCCATGGCAGGCCCAGAGTTTGTAAAATGGAAAGAGGCGATGGACAGCGAGATTTAGTCCATGTATGACAACCAAGTTTGGAATTTGGTTGACAATGTGCCCGAACGTAAGACAGTTGGGTGCAAATGGATCTTCAAGAAGAAGACCGACGTGGATGGGAATGTGCACTCATATAAGGCATGACTAGTAGCGAAGGGCTTTACTTAAACTCCCGGAGTTGACTATGATGAGACCTTCTCACCAGTCGCTAAGATAAAATCTATTAGGGTGATGCTAGCCATTGCTGCATTTCATGATGACGAGATATGGCAGATGGATGTCAAGACCGATTTCCTGAATGGGAAGTTGGCTGAGGATGTTTACATGGCTCAGCCAGAGGGTTTTATCGATCCGAAGCATCCCAATAGAGTGTGCAAGCTTGAGAAGTCCATTTATGGACTTAAGCAAGCGTCTCGCAGATGGAATCTTTGCTTCGATGAGAAAGTCAAAGAGTTTGGATTTGTATGAAGTGAAGATGAATCAGTGTTGATGATATACTGCTCATAGGAAACGACGTCCCGACCTTTCAGGAGGTTAAATCCTGGCTCGGGAAGTGCTTCGCTATGAAAGACCTCGGAGAGGCTTCCTATATTTTGGGAATAAGGATAGCGAGAGAAAGAAGTAAGAGACTAATAGGACTTAGTCAGAATACTTACTTAGATAAAGTACTAAAACGTTTTAGTATGGAAAACTCGAAGAAGGGAGAACTACCGATACAAAGTAATGTCAAGTTGAGTAAGACTGAAAGTCCGAGTACCGAAGCCGAGAAAGCTGAGATGAGCCGAGTACCTTACGCTTCCGCAGTTGGCTCGATCATGTATGCTATGACTTGTACTCGAACTGATGTGGCCTTCGCTTTGAGCATGGTCAGTAGATATCAAGGGAACCCTGGTAGAGCGCATTGGATTGCGGTCAAGAGCATCCTTAAGTACCTTCGGAGGACCAAGGAATGGTTTCTAGTCCTCGGAAGGAGTGATGACTTGAAGGTGCGAGGGTATAGTGACGCCAGTTTCCATACCGTCAGGGACAACGACCGTTCGCAGTCGGGATGGGTCTTTACCCAAATAGGAAACAGTAGCTGATTCAACGTGTGAATCAGAGTACATTGCAGCGAGCGAAGCGTCGAAGGAGGCAATATGGTTGAAGAACTTCATTGGCGATCTTGGAGTTGTGCCTGCCATAAAGGAGCCCATGGAAATTTTCTGTGATAATGAAGGAGCAGTTGCCTTGACCAAGGAACCGAGGGATCATGGTAGATCTCGGCATATCGACAGAAAATATCATTGTATTAGGCATCGAGTAGAAGAAGGACACCTCTTGGTTAAGAGGATATCATCAGAAGATAACCCAACAGATCCGCTTACGAAGGGACTGAGCAAGGTTAAGCACTTGCAGCATGCTAGGAGTATTGGGTTGAAGGATGATATTAGTTTAGATTAGATAGTATTAGAAACGTGTAATAGATAAATGTAATTGACATTTGATGATTAAATAAAGGAGTATTATTTATAAGTATTGTTACTGTCTTATGTTAATTGTTTAGCTATTGTTTCACTTTGCATGTTTTGACTTCCAGAATAATTAAGTTTATTAAGAATAATCGAATTATTCAATCAGTCAACAATCGTTCATATGTTGGAAGTAGGTATGAATAAAGATTGTCATGAATTGGTGTGTAGATTGTCTAAATGGTATTAGACATAGCAAAGGGTTGCTGCAACGTTCATGAGTGCTTATGAACAAGTTTTGAGCATTGGAATAAACCCGCGCTTGCTAGAATCACTTTGGAGTGATCGCAAGACGATAATATCATATGGTCTTAAAACCTAGATATATGGTTTATTATTTACTAATTGGTTGTACATTGATAATGCGAAACCGCATCAGTAAATTGATGTCATAAAATGCATTGTTGTGTATAGTTGGTTAGTCGATAAGTAAATGCATATAAGTTGAAGTTTATCTGTTACTTTTATTCTAAGAGGGTAAAAGCGATATTGCGGCCGCTCGATGATTTGATTTGACTTATGTGTCGAGCCCGGTCAGGACTGAATTGATGTGTTCAATTAAGTTCTTTGTCAAATAAATATGAGATCGAGAAAATAGTTGCTGGACAATGAGTATGACAATGTCTCATGAAATCGTCTGCACGATATCAAAACAGAGGGTTGTACGATCCCTTATCTAAAGGACAGGTTACTGATAAGATAAGAGTTGACAGCGTCTTTGAGAGCTACGATTGCTAATCGGATTGTGTTTGCATTTATAGTTACTAGACTTATCCAAGTGGGTGACTGTTGGATTAGTGTCTAAGGCTGTAACTATATTTGGTAAGTACTTGACTCGGTTGTGCATGGTCCTTTTGGGTTGCCTTCACTATAGCAACTTGATAGGGTGATTTAGAGAGAAGAGATATTATTATTAATGTATTATAAGAATAATATGTTAAAAGAATAATAATATTATTTGATTAATATAAGTCATAAATTAATTAGGAATTAATTTGGTGACTTAAAGAGATTAATTGAATAAAGGGGTATAAACTGTCAAATGTGTGAAAGTTGTATTTTGAGCTGATAACCCTTATGGATATAGGGTTGGACGATTTTAGGGATATGGATCACCTAGAAATCGTCCAAGGCCTTATCTAAGAAGGGATTTGGATTGCTTTGAGGCTAAGTTATCCAATTAGGGTTTAAGGGTGAAACCCTAGGAGCTCACAGTATAAATAGACCCATAGTGTTGAGGAAATCGACCACCCTTGTGATTGGAGAAACCCTAGAGCCGATTTCCCTCTTCCTCATCTCTCTCAAATCATCTTCTTGCTAGTTGGTGTTTGTAAGCCATTAGAGGAGTGACATTTGTGACTCTAAGCTCCAGGAAGAAGAAGGTTTTCAAGCAAGTAACTCAAGGTATCATTCTAGATCTGTTTTCATATGATTTAATTGTTTGTTTACATTAGATCTAGCCATGAAAGTCTTGGATATGTTGCATGTTCAATTAGTGAAACCTAGATCCAAGCTATAGGGTTGTATGTGCACATAGGTAAAGTTCTTATGTCCAAAACCCATCATATATTAGATTTGTCGTTACAAAAAAAAAGTCCCGATAATTTTCCCATGTCATTTCTTGCTTATTTATGTCTTTGTGTGTAACTCCAACAACTATTTGGTTGGATTTTTAACTCCCAGTTCTTTATCTACTCAGTCTCTAGCTACTTCGTCTAGTGCTCTTAATTTGAAGAGGGGGGGGGGGGGGGGGGGGGGAGGGTGTGTTCAACGCAAGACTTTTGATGTGGTAGTCATGACTACTTTTGATACCTTTGGAATTTCTGAAATACATTTATTTTTGGAATGGTTTTCCTTAAGATATCCTTTCTTTTTCTATGACACGATTGATATGACATTTTTTTAATTTCTAATGAGTGTGATAGAGCTAAAGGTAGTTGGAGTTTGTGGTTACATAACCCTTTAGTCTCTATTTTATTGTAGTATTTTATTGTAGTGGTTCTTTTCTAGCTTCTTCTTAGTCTTATTTAATAAAATTTCGTCGTTAAAAAAATGAGAAATATATCAATTAATGTAACGTCACCAATTATTAGGATATGTCGGTTATAAGTAGTTAACATTTGAACAAAACGTATAGTATATTGGTGATTTTTGTACAACATTACTTTGATGATGTTTTTTGACCAATTTTGAAACATAGGTACCCTCATGAGTCATGTTCCCTTGTTTTTTCCTTTTAATTAATTTTTACTGTATAATCTTGCCTCACCTACAAATATCGGTTACCATAATATGACATTTGAACAAAATATATAGTTTGTTGGTGTTTTTTATATAAATATTTGACTCAATTGGTCTTTTTTAAATATATCAAACTTGAATGATATTTTTTGAACGATTTTCAAATATAATTACTCTAAGTCTCTAATAAGTAAATGTTTTACGGTTTATTCTTAAAATTTCTCAAAATAGGCCATCTTTACAAAACATATTGTTTTTATATTTACTTTACAAAATTAGTTGTTGTTTTTTGATAAAAAGTTTATTACTTTTTCAGATAATAGGCCGAAAGTGGTCTCTAGAGTAAACGCTCCTCGAGGCCCCCTAATCTCTTTCTTTGTCATTAAATCTAAGTTGGACTTGAAGAATGTTGGGAATAATCATCAAAAGAGGAACAAAAAGAAGTGCATCCCCCCCATCCATTTATAGTTTTCATGTTTATCAATTTTAAAACTGGATATAACATTGTTTGATTCAGATTTATTGAACTGTTATCAAGTAGAAAAATAAAACATAACAAATTAAATTTTCAAGTACAAAAATATCAACCAAATTTGGTCATTTGAAACGAGTAACCGAGTTTTAAGACAAAGTTTGCTTAAGTTTAATATTATGAGCAAATTTAAACAATCTTGCGTTTTCAGAACCTTTTTAACGGAAAATTTATTTAAAAAGTTAGAAGTGCTACAAATCGGGTTTGTCCCAATTTTGAACATAGTTTATTATGTTGAATCTTGAAAATCGAATATAGAATTAGCTACACTATGTATATTTGTTTTATAGTTGTATGTGATATAAGGTTGGGCGCCAAAGAAACCGAAAATCAAACCAAATCGTAACTAAACTCGAATCAAACCAAATTTCAAATTTGGTTTTCGGTTTGGTGTAAGACTAAACAAAATTAAGAATTTTGTTTAAATTAAAAATTTTATTAATGGTTTGAGTTACGGTCTAGTGGTGTCCGGACCAAACCAAACCGAATTACCGAATTTAATCAATTAAATTAAATATTATATTTATTTATACAGTAAGAATTAATTAGAAAAAATGAAAACATATTTGCTATTTAATATTTTACGAACTTATTGACTTTCCCATTCTAAAATCTCAAAAGTTCCATTCTTTAACCCATTCTCCGGTCTGATTTCATTGGTTTTTAAGTTGAACCAAAACAAATCATAATTCGGTTTTCGGTTTGGTAACATGTTGCCTAGAATTTGGTTTGGTTCGGTGTTCGGTTGAGATCCCAAAAAATTTCAGAACATAAAAACCAAACCGAACAAACCTATGAAACCATAAATTGAACCTATTTCCACCCTAATGTGATATGATTGTTGATTGTATGCATATTAAATGGTTTTGTTAGAAACGAAAGAAAAAACTAAAAAAATCTTTACATATTGGTCTAATAATCGATTTACTAATTATATATATATATTATTCAGTTAAGTCTCAAAAACTGATAATCGTATTCAATTTGACCCTTTTACACAGTCAATAGGTCATCCAACTTTTAAAAATTACACTTTTGGCCTAGATTTCAATTTTTTTTTACAAATTTCGTCCAAAATTTACTCTTTTGGCCCAGATTTTAAATTTTATGACAAATTTGATTCAAAATTTATCATTTTCGCCCAAATTTTAGATTTATGTTATCTATTCATCCTAACTTTAGGTTTTAAACATTTTTTCTCAAAAAAAAAATTCGAATAAATTTTTTCTTTATAAAATCATATTTATACAAAAAGAAAACAGATTTTCACATAAAAAAATCTTATATTTTCTATATAACTTTTTTTTTAAAATAATATTTTCTGTATACAAAATACCTATTTATAAAAATAGATATTTAATAAGTACATAAATATATACAAATCAACTTTTATTATATATATATATATATATATATATATATATATATATACACACACACACACACGTATTTTACAAGAAAAAAATGTATACAAACGTCTATTTTATTATAACATTTTGTAAAAACATATTTATATATTTTTTATAAACATCTATTTTATAAAAAAACGTATTTGTATTCAAATACGTTTATATATAAAATGTATACATACATGTATTTTATAAAAATATATTCAAAAACTTTTTTAAAAACAAATGTATAAAAACATGCTTTTATAAAAAAAACTATATACAAACATGTTTTTGATAAAAAAACATCATTTGAGAAGTAAATTATGGACAATTAGATTATCCTTTTAAAAAACAAATTTTATGGCCATGCAACTTTTTTTTCCAACCCACACAATGTTATATTTTGGTTTTAAACCCAAAATACTATATCAAAATTGGTGACTTTCCAAGTTATAAGTTACCATCTTCCAAAGCAAATTAGATTTCACTGTTAGGGGTTTACCTTTTCATTACCTTTGTGTAGACCTAACAATGAAGTGGATTTGGAGTGGATCCGAATCTAAACTCGCTCAGTTTTCAGGTCTACCTTTGTGTAGAAGTTGGGTAGTCAATCATGCATGCATGTTACTGAATAGAAATAATACCAAAAGAAACTATTCGCACTCATCGTTTGGCGCAGGTAAAAGGCTAGTGTGTGTGTGTGTATATATATATATATATATATATATATATATAGAAAGAAAGAGAGCGAGAGAGAGAGTGAGAGAGAGAGAGATGCAGCTTCAAATGTTTCTTACATCTATTGTGTGCTAGAATGCACCAATAAAAATTTAGTAAAAATTAAATTATTATTTAACCAAATAAAGATAAATATTAAATGATTTCCATAATTATATGTATATTAAATGATATCTATAATTATAATTTTTTTTATCAAAACTAATTAAATTCATCCTTAATGTCAACAATAATATTCTTTTAGAATGAATTTGTATGAAGAAGCATGAGATTGTATTCTAGCATAATGAGAATGTATTCTAGTAGAATATATTCCCATTCTTCATATTCAATGCAACTTTATTATATTTTAAGTCAGTGTGTTTTGAAACAAAACACGAATCCATACATAAAAATCTAAATATGAATTCATTCTGAAAAAATGTTATTGCTGACATTAATGACGAATTTAATTAGCTTCTATAAAATGAGAATTATAATCATAGATATCATTTAATATACATATAATTATGGAAATCATTTGGTATCTATCTTTATTTTATTAAATAATTAATTAATTTCACCAAATTGTTATTGGTGCATTATAACACACAATAAATGTAAGAAACACATTAACTTACCCCCTATATATATATATATATATATACATATATATACACACACACACACACATACACACACATGTTTACTATGAAATAGGTGTTTGTATATATATATATATATATATATATATATATATATATATATATATATTTTATAAGTATGTGTTTGTATACAAATATATTTATAATAAAATAGTTGTTTGTATAGATTTTTTTTTGTAAATATGTGTTTGTATAATTTTTTTTATAAAAACGAATTTATATATATTTATGTACTTAATAAATACCTATTTTTAAAAATAGTTATTTCGTATACAAAAATGTTTTTATATAGAAAATATAAGATTTTTTATGTGAGAATATGTTTTTTTGGTTAAATATGATTTTTTTAAGAAAAAACATATTCAAAATTTTTTTTGAGAAAAAAAGTTGTAAAAAAACTAAAGTTAGGATGAATTCATAACAAAATTCTGAAATCTATGCCAAAATGGTAAAATTTTGCCCAAATTTGTAATAAAATTTAAAATCTAGGACAAAATTGTAAATTTTGGACGTAATTTGTAATAAAATTTGAAATATAGGCCAAAAATGTAATATTTGAAAGTTGGATGACCTATTGACCGAATAAAAAGGTTAAATTGAATACGATTACCGGTTTTTAGAACTTAATTGAAATATATATATATATATATATATATATATATATATATATATATATATAATGACTAAATCAGTTATAAAGTCAATATCTAAGGAATTTTTTGCAATTTTCCCAAAACAATAAAATACAAGCTTGAATTTATACTAAAAAAATTTTATTAACTAAAAACCTGTAATTCTAAAATTGGTTAAAATTAATTTAAAGTTTAAACAATATAGATGTGTGAGATATGTTACAATTGGGTTTAACAAGTCGTGTTACAATTTTTTTTTTTTTGATAAATGTAGATTTTCATGACACAGTGTGACATCCTTTTTTTCACGGCCAGAAAAGACCGATTTGTTTATGCTTTGTTTTATAAATCAGAGTAATCTTCTAAAGAAAACAGTTGTAGAATTCGTCCCCAAAACAAAATGTGATAAGAATTTATCAAAACACTTCTTTAAAGAAATGTATTTTCATTAAATAACAAAATCCCGGGATGTCATGTTCCGATACAGACCAAAAGCACAAACAATATAAAATAGACCTTACAACAGTTATTTATAACCACTGATCTATAATCCAAAATCTCTCGTCAAGTCCACCAACTTATACTCTTGTGCCATTACTTGTAATGCAAAGAAAACTGAGTGGGTCAGGCTTGGGAGCCTGGTGAGCATATAGGGTTTTCAACCAACAATAATATAATTATTATATTCAATCATCAAACAATGTGTGACAACCTGAAATTTATCCCGTCACAGTAAACCCTTTTTCGCTAATAAAACTCGTTTTATTAAATTGTTCCGTTAACCTTTTTGGATTAGGTTAATTAAATTGGGACTTTTATTATGACTTCATAAGAGTCGGAACAAATTAGAAACACATGAAACACCCTCAATATCCCCTTGAAAAATTTTAGTTACAATCAAGTCAAATTACGACCATTTAATCGGGTATGACCATAATCCCCGTTTAACGTCAGTATCGGGTAGATTTCCACTGAGCCACAAACTCAAACCCTTATATAAGGGTGAGTAAACCTCATTTACACCATTTCCACTCTCTCTCTACCCTCTCTCTCTCTCTCTCTCTACAAAGTCGATTTTGATCCAAAAACGCCTCTTTCGAGCTCCATAATCGTAAGCAATCTATCATAACTTGTTGTTTATCTTGATATGCATGCAAATTCGTGTTTAAATCATCCAAAAGCCTCAAAGTTATGTGTTTACGGCCCAAGAACACTCTTGGACCGCAAACACCCATAAATGGGGTTTTGAAGCCCCAAAACCCTCCCAAATCAATCTTAGTGCTTAGCTATGACTTAGGGAATTGCATGTATGAGCTTAGAACCCCAAAATCATATCATATGGATACTAAACATGAGTTTACGGCCCAAGAACACTCTTGGACTGTAAACCCCTCTTCATGGGCTGTGAACACCTTTTAAGGTGTTAAATTTGCCCTTAAACACCTCCTATGGCTTGAGATAATGTCTAGAACCAACCACCATCGAAGTAGGATCCTTAAACATCAAGGAAACCATGACCCTAGGAGATTACGGCCGTAAACCCCCTAAGGATTGGTTCATGGGCCGTAAACTCCCTTAAGGAGGTCAAATGATGCCCTAACTTCCCCATATGGCTTGGAATAATGCATAGCACCTTGTATTCTTTCATTTAAGACCTTAAAACATGAAGTGAGGAGACAAGTAAGAGTTTAGGGCCGTAAACTCTATGTTTACAACCGTAAACTCCCATAAATGGTCTATTTGGGGACTTAGTCACTTCCTATTCCCTAGAATTGAACCTAGCCTAATTCCACAAGTTTTGGTCATACAAGAACACACCACCCATGAGTTTACGACCGTAAACTCATGGGGATATGGTCATTGGGCCGGAATCTTCTCAAAGAGTTTACTCTTGAAGAGTAAACTCCCTAACTAGGCCATACATTCCCTTATTGCAACCTAATAGCCTCCTAACACTTGACCAAAGTGTTTTTCCGCACATTAGGATGCTTATACGTGTTTAATTAGTGTTATAATCACTAATTATATGTAAACATATGTCTTCATATGTTATTAGGTCATTAAGTGTGTTCAAGTATTTACTTGACACCGAGCACCCAACCGACACCTCCATCCGATCCACTTACAGTAGGTGAGTTCATACCCCTGAAATAACCTTTTAAATGATTTTAACTGTTTTTATAGGCGGGGAATACAAGTTGAACTGTACAGTTATTAGATAAATCACATGTGATTAATAACTGTATAGCAAAATAGATTTTGCATGTTAAACTGTTTTATCCAGCTTAAGATTTCCAAATCATGTTTTCGAATCTTGTTAAAGTATGAATATCCCTTTTAGATCATTAAAGATTATCCAAAGTTTTTCAAAGTTTTTTTACTAAAGAGACATCCAGTCGTAATTTCTTATTAAAAGGATTTCCAAAGCTTTTCTTCACTTAAACTGTTTCATAAAAATCATTTTCAAAACTTTTTATGAAAGGTTTTTCAAAGAATTCCCAAAGGTTTTCAAAACTTGTTTTACAAAAGGACATCAAGTCGTAAATTTCTTAAGTATAAAGGTTTTCCAAAGGTTTTACCAAAGTCTTCTTCTATGATTTTATTTCTTTAAATGCATGCCTATATTTGTATAGTTATATAAATAATGTTTAAAGGACTTAGGAAGGCTAGTTCGCCCTATTTCCTTTTCCTCGTTGGGATGTGGTCTGGTGGGTATCGGTTATCCGTCCGAAGGTCGTTTAAACATTAATTATATATCATATATACATGTATGGACATAAAGGCTCTCTCTCTCTCTCTCTCTCTCAGCCAATTCATCGCCTTGATTAGTACGGGCATCCTTCTATTATTCATGTTTCTAGAACCCTAGTAACTATTATAGGAATAGTTAGGAGACTCTCTCTATCTCTCTCTCTCTCTCTCTCTCTTACTTTAGAATGTGACACACTATTTCCATCTACGACGCTTCATTGCGTCAACACCGAGTAACCAAAGTCTCCGGGAATGAGAGCGAACATCATGTGTATAGATCTATACGGGACTGACACTCCCACACCCAGACTACTAGCTACAGTCCGCGCCGGTAAGGCCCACGGGTGACATAATGCCACTACCTCTAATGCCACTACCTCTACACGTGACCTGGAGGTTCATCGGATACTCTATCGTCGATCAGCATGGTTACATATGAGTTCACATTCACCCTTTGTTTTAGACTTTGCTAGCTGTATCGTTCACTCGATACTGTTTAGAGTCTGTATTTTCTTGTTTTAGACTTTGCTAGCTGTATCGTTCCCTCGATACTGTCTGGAGTCTGTATTTTCTTGTTTTAGACTTTGCTAGTTGTATCGTTCATTCGATACTGTCTGGAGTCTGTGCTTCCTTTTGTTAGATTGAGCCAGGCGTATCATTCACTCGATACTCTCCTGGAGTCTATCTTTTCTTTTGTTTTAGTCAGCAGTGTTATTGCTGAGGTATATATATTATTTTCCTCTAGTATTTTCACTTGTGATTTTCTCATTACTCTTTTAAAGTCAATTCTGTATTTGGTAATGATATTAATTTGGGGAAAACTACTCCTTAAAACAAAAATCGGTCATGTCTTGGTAGAAGACTGCTTTTATTTAGAAATATAGGATTTTCTGGAAAGGACGCTAATACACCGTAGATTCTAAACTACTATCTTTCATAAAGTTATTTTGAATAAAAATGTGTATTTATACGAATGACACTAAATACTTATGGACTCACCAACATTATAAAATGCTGATACTCGCTTTCAAAATAACTTGTATTCTCAGGTCAGCGATAGATAGGTACATCCCGTGAGCTTTTGTGAAGACAACCTAGTACCGAGCTGCATCTATATTATTCCTTGTATTATTTTGATGTTGTTATGAAATGTAAACTATGTAAAATTATTACTATTAATGCAATGGTTGTTGTACTTTGATTACTATACTGCATATGTTGTGATACTTGACATGACGTCATCCACCCCAGAACGTTTCCGCCGTTCCGGCTTTGGGGTGTGACACAATCAACCAAATTACCCATCCCCATTATCTTCTTTATTTCTTAAGGTTTTACCCTAAGAATCGACTATCCTTCCTTCATTCGTTCCTAAGGATTGACCTGAGGAATTGACACAAAGTCCACCACTGCCAAGGTCCTCAAATTACAACTGGTAAATACTTAGTTCAACATACTTAACAAACACCTAGTTCTAACACTCCTAGTGAACACTTAATTCAAAACATCTGGTGAATACTTAGTTCTAAAACACTTAGATAAAAACACACTCAGTTCAACAACACCAAGTGAACACATCTAGTTTAAAAATACTTAATGAACATATTGAGTTCAAAAATACCAAGTGAACACATAGAGTTCAAAAATACTTAATGAACACATTGAGTTCAAACACCAAGTGAACACATAGAGTTCAAAAATACCTAATGAACACGTTGAGTTCAAACACCAAGTGAACACATATAGTTCAAAAATACCTAATGAACACATTGAGTTCAAGAATACTTATTATTTCGTCTCACATCAACTATTTCATCTACCCCAACATATTTGTAGATCCAAATACATATACAGTTTAAATCTTTTAAAACATGTATAAAACATTATTTCAACATCCATTTCAAGTAAACAAACAATGTATAAACACATAGCACGTACTTCATAGCAAACACTTTATATCTATGCGGTAGAAGAAAGTAACTACACACTCACACCAAACATATACTTAATACATTCAAACAATACTTGTATTAGAATTGTGTTTATGAAAGGGACTATACACTCACTTGATCAGAAGATGATCAGACAGCACTACAGCTCTAAGAGTAGTATTCTTCGGTGAAACCGTGATATCTTTACACACCGGGTTTCTCACGGGCAGAGCTTCGACTCGGAAACTCTTTTCTTCCCGGGATCTTCGGGGCTTCGGGACTCGCTTCGTGTCTCGGGGTTGATACCGGGGCTTCGGGATATTTCTTGCATCTAAATCGAGGTAAAACGGGAGAGAGAGAAGAGAAAATAGCAACCCTAAATGGCTGGCCCTTCAAATCTATTTATAAGGCAAAATCTGCCCTTGCCACGTCGTGGCACCTATTTCCACGTCGTGGGCTTGATCGTCACTGCATGTGTCATCGCAAGTTGCATCTGGGGGACTCCAGGAGGTGTCAGAAGACCTGCCACATTGTGGCACTGCTTGCCACATCGTGGGACACAGCTTTGGGGTTCGCGCCCGAACTTTAGAAATTCATAACTTTCGCATACAAACTCCGTTTTTGACGTTCTTTATATCGACACGAAGGTGAGATTATGCTCTACGTTTCTCGTTTAGACTCCATTGTATAATTTTGACTTTATTTTAATATATTATAATTATATTACTTATATATTATTTTTAGTAGGCCGGGACAGGAAAACTCCGTTATAAACTCATAACTCCTTCGTCTGACGTCCGTTTTCGTCCTTCTTTCCGTCGTTGCTGTGACAACTTGAAATTTATTCCGTCATTTTAACCTCTCCTTCCGTTAATAAGCCTCGCGTTATTAAACTGTCTGTTAACCTTTTGGAATAGGTTAATTAAATTGGGACTTTTATTATGACTTCATAAGGGTTGAAACAAATTAGTAACACCCTCAATATTCCCTTGAAAATTTTTAGTTTCAAGCAAGTCAAATTGTGGCCATTTAATCGGGTGTGACCAAAAGCCCCGTTTAATGTCAGTATCGGGTAGATTTCCACCGAGCCACAAACTCAAACCCTATATAAGGGTGAGTGGACTCCATTTGGAAACTTTCCACCCTCTCTCTACTCTCTCTCTCTCTCTACAAAGCCGATTTTCATCCAAAAACGCCTTCTTCAAGCCCCAAACTAGTAAGTAATCTACCCTAACTTGTTGTGTAGCTCATTTAACATGCAAATTCGTGTTTAAGACATCCAAAAGGGGCAAATTCATGTGTTTACAACCCAAGAACACTCTTGGACCGCAAACACCCATAAATGGGGTTTTGAAGCCCCAAAACCCTTCTAAACCACTCCTAGGGCTTGGATATGACTTGTGTACTTACACATACGAGCGTAGAACACCAAAACCTTATCATATGGAGAGTAAACACGAGTTTATGGCCCAAGAACACTCTTGGACCGTAAACCCCTCTTCATGAGCCGTGAACACCTTTTAAGGTGTTAAATTTGCCCTTAAACACCTCCTAAGGCTTAGTTAAATGTCTAGAACCAACCACAAATGAAGTAGGGCCTTTAAACATCAAAGAAACCAAGGACCTAGGAGTTTACGGTAGTAAACCCCCCAAGGATTGGTCCATGGGCCGTAAACTCCCATATTGAAGCCAAATGATGCCCTAACTTCCCCATTTGACTTGGAAAAATGCATAGAGCCTTATACCCTTTCATTTAAGACCTAAATTCATGAAGGGAAAGACCAAGTGAGATTTTACGACCGTAAACTCTAGGTTTATAGCCGTGAACTCCCTTAAATGGTCCATTTGGAGCCTTAACCCTTTCCTATGCCATAGATTCGAACCTAGCCTAATTCTACAAGTGATATAAGACCTTTTAGCATCCAAGAGCACACCACCCATGAGTTTACAGCCGTAAACTCATGGGGATATGGTATTAGGGCCGAAAACTCCATAAAGAGTTTACTCTTGAAGAGTAAACTCCCTAACTATGCCATACACCCCCTTATTTCAACCCACTAGCTTCCTAGCACTTGCCCAAAGTGTTTACAGCACACTAGGATGCTTACACGTGTTTAATTAGTATTATAATTACTATTTGTATGTAAACATATGTCATCATATGTTAATAGGTCACTAAGTGTGTTCAAGTCTTTACTTGACACCGAGCACCCAACCGGCACCTCCATCCGATCCACTTACAACAGGTGAGTTCATACCCCTGAATTAACCTTTTAAATGATTTTAACTGCTTTTATAGGGGGGATACAAGTTGAACTGTACAGATATTAGATAAATCCTGTGTGATTAATAACTGTATAGCAAAATAGATTTTTGCATGATAACTGTTTTATCCAAGCTTATGATGTTCCAATCTCGCTTTCAACTCTGTTAAAGGTTTTCCAAAGGTTTTCTTCACTTGATATGTTTTATAAAAATCATTTCCAAAGTTGTTATGAAAGGTTTTCAAAGGATTCCAAATATTTTCAAACTTGTTTTACAAACTGACAACAAGTCGTAAATTTCTTATGTGTAAAGTTTTTTTTTCCAAAGTTTTCTTCAGAGTTTGCTTCTATGCTTTTATTTCGTTAAATGCATGCCTGTATTTGTATAGTTATATAAATAATGTTTGAAAGACTTAGGAAGGCTATTTCGCCCTATTTCCTTTTCCTCGTTGGGATGTGGTCTGGTGGGTATCGGTTATCCGTCCGAAGGTCATTCAAACATTAGTTATATATTATGTATACATGTATAGACATAAAGGTTTCTATCGACCAGTTCTTTTCCCTTGGGTAGCAAGGGCATCCTTCCAGTCACCGTTCATAGACCAGAGACACTAGTAACTATTATAGGAATAGTTAGGAGACTCTATTTACTCTTTCTAGTGCGAGAATTCCAAAGGAGTCAGTTCATTCGTGAGTCTATATCATTATTCCAGTACTTACAATAGAATTCAGAATACGAGATGCATCTTCAAGACATGGATCTCCCCGTTGTCGAGTTGGTAACCAGAGTCTCCTATAAGGAGAGCGGGCATTGTGTGTATAGATCTATATGGGACTGACACTCCCACACCCTGACTGCTAGCTACAGTCCCCGACCTACCAAGCCAAGGGGTGACAAATGTCGCATTTATTCCGACGCTTGCAGGGCGTCAAGTACTCTAGGGTCAATCAGTATGGTTATGAGTATCTCCATGTTTACCTTATAATTCATGGCCTTAAGGTAACAAGATTTATCATTGTATTTCCTTGTTTTAGACTTTGCTAGTTGTATCCTTCATTTGACACTGTCTGGAGTCTGTATTTCCTTGTTTTAGACTTTGCTAGCTGTGTCGTTCATTTGACACTGTCTGGAGTCTGTATTTCCTTTTTTAGACTTTGCTAGCTGTGTCGTTTATTTGACACTGTCTGGAGTCTGTATCTCCTTGTTTTAGACTTTGCTAGCTGTGCCGTTCATTTGACACTGTCTGGAGTCTGTATTTCCTTATTTTGGACTTTGCTAGCTGTGTCGTTCATTCGATACTGTCTGGAGTCTGTATTCTCTTGTTTTAGACTTTGCTAGTTGTATCGTTCATTCGATACTGTCTGGAGTCTGTGCTTCCTTTTGTTAGAATGAGCCAGGCGTATCTTTCATTCGATATTCTCTTGGAGTCTATGATTTCTTTTGCCTTAATCAGCAGTATTACTGTTGAGGCATATGTTATATTTCCCATGTTATTTTTACTTGTGATTTTCTCATTATTCCTTTAAAGTAAATATTGTTTTATGATAATGATAGTATTTCGGGGAAAATTACTCTTTAAAACATAACTCTGTCGGGTCTTGGTAGAAGACTGCTTTTATTTAGAAAATATAGGATTTTCTGGAAAGGACGCTAATACACCGTAGATTCTAAACTACTACTTTTCATAAAATTATTTTGAATAAAAATGCTTGATTACACAAATGACACTAAATACTTATGAACTCACCAGCATTTATAAAAATGCTGATACTCGCTTTCAAAATAACTTGTATTCTCAGGTCAGCGATAGACAAGTACACCTGGGAGCTTTTGCGAAGTCAGCCTAGAACCGAGCTGCATCTCTACTAGTTTCTATATTACTTTGATGTTGCTATGAAATGTAACCTATGGAAAACTATTACTATTAATGCAATGGTTGTTGTACTTTGATTACTATACGACATATGTTGTGATACTTGACATGACGCCATCCACCCCAGAACGTTTCCACGGTTCCGGTTTTGGGGTGTGAAAGATTGGTATCAGAGCATTGTTTATAGTGAGCTCAGTATATCAATTCATAAAAGATATACAGCCTATAAATACATGGGGATAAAACACTCTGACCAAGAAATATACTTTAAAATATAACCATATTTTACCAAAGTATAAGAACATCCAGAATCTAAATACCCGAACAAAAGTATCACAAGAAGAACAAGAATAAAAGTCTTCGGATGTTGAACATTACTGTCAAACATGGACAGTTATGTAATCGTAAGCTGGAATAAATGTAACCTGATCAACTACATTTATTTGAGAAGCGATGAACGTGTGCTTGGGAGTGATGATGGTGTTGCAACAGGTCTGAAACTTACCAACTAGGAATTCTAGAGCCAAACATAAAGTTTAAAATACTATGGGAGTATGTTGGAATACTAAAAGACTCACATTAATCCCAGAATCATATTCAGAAGTTAAGAATCAAATAAGAAATTAAAATACCATAAGGGTATTTTAGGATCCATAGATAACCTTGTGTGAAAAACTAAAAAGATCCTTATTGATATACCTACGATTACAGAGGGTATACTCCCAAGGTTATATATAATAAGGATCCCATAGACTAAGAATTGTGGTTTCGCTCTACTTCCTTTTCCTCTTTGGGATGTGGATATAGAGTAGTATCACATATTCGAAGGCCTATCAGATCTAACCTATATATAATTTGTGTACCCTATGTAATTGTAGCAGGACTCGATATGGATCAACCAGTGAAATGTTTTAATAATCTCTTAGGATTCTTTAGACATTTCCCTTCTCGCACGAACCCTGTAGAAAACCTTATCCACTTCAATGTTCGACAGAAGAGTTGATTCAGACCCAGAAGAAGTTCATTGAGAAGATTTCCAGTTCGGAAATAAATGAACTAGGATGAGACTATTGAAACCACCAAGTGCCTATACCTTTTAGGTGATGGGTTTTGGACATAAGAACTTTACCTATGCGCACATACAACCCTATAGCTTGGATCTAGTTTTCACTAATTGAACATGCAACATATCCAAGACTTTCATGGCTAGATCTAATGTAAACAAACAATTAAAACATATGAAAACAAATCTAGAATGATACCTTGAGTTACGTGCTTGAAAACCTTCTTCTTCTTGGAGCTTAGAGTCACAAATGTCACTCCTCTAATGGCTTACAAACACCAACTAGCAAGAATATGATTTGAGAGAGATGAAGAAGAGGGAAATCGGCTCTAGGGTTTCTCCAAACATAAGGGTGGCCGATTTCCTCAACCCTATGGGTCTATTTATACTGTGAGCTCCTAGGGTTTCACCCTTAAACCCTAATTGGATAACTTAGCCTCAAAGCAATCCAAATCCCTTCTTAGATAAGGCCTTGGACGATTTCTAGGTGATCCATATCCCTAAAATCGTCCAACCCTATATCTATAAGGATTATCCGCTCAAAATACAACTTTCATACATTTGACAGTTTATACCCCTTTATTCAATTAATCTCTTTAAGTCACCAAATTAATTCCTTATTAATTTATGACTTATATTAATAAAATAATATAATTATTCTTTTAATATATTATTCTTATAATATATTAATAATAATATCTCTTCTCTCTAAATCACCCTATCAAGTTGCTATGGTGAAGGAAACCCAAAAGGACCATGCACAACCGGGTCAAGTACTTACCAAATATAGTTACAGCCTTAGACACTAATCCAACAATCTCCCACTTGGATAAGTCTAGTAACTATAAACGCAAACACAATCCGATTAGCAATCGTAGCTCTCAAAGACGCTGTCAACTCTGATCTTATCAGTAACCTGTCCTTTAGATAAGGGATCATACAACCCTCTGTTTTGATGTCGTGCAGACGATTTCATGAGACATTGTCATACTCATTGTCCAACAACTATTTTCTCGATCTCAGATTTATTTGACATAGAACTTAATTGAACACATCAATTCAGTCCTGACCGGGCCCGACACATAAGTCAAATCAAATCATCGAGCGGCCGTGATATCGCTTTTACCCTCTTAGAATAAAAGTAACAGATAAACTTCGACTTATATGCATTTACTTATCGACTAACCAACTATACACAACAATGCGTTTTATGACATCAATTTACTGATGCGGTTTTGCATTATCAATGTACAACCAATTAGTAAATAATAAACCATATATCTAGGTTTTAAGACCATATGATATTATCGTCTTGCGATCACTCCAAAGTGATTCTAGCAAGTGCGGGTTTATTCCAATGCTCAAAACTTGTTCATAAGCACTCATGAACGCTGCAGCAACCCTTTGTTATGTCTAATACCATTTAGACAATCTACACACCAATTCATGACAATCTTCATTCATACCTACTTCCAACATATGAACGATTTTGGACTGTTTGAATAATTCGATTATTCTTAATAAACTTAATTATTCTGGAAGTCAAAACATGCAAAGTGAAACAATAGCTAAACAATTAACATAAGACAGTAACAATACTTATAAATAATACTCCTTTATTTAATCATCAAATGTCAATTACATTTATCTATTACACGTTTCTAATACTATCTAATCTAAACTAATATCATCCTTCAACCCAATACTCCTAGCATGCTGCAAGTGCTTACCCCTCCTCAGTCCCTTCGTAAGTGGATCTGCTGGGTTATCTTCTGATGATATCCTCTTAACCATGAGGTGTCCTTCTTCTACTCGATGCCTAATAAAGTGATATTTTCTGTAGATATGCCGAGATCTACCATGATCCATCGGTTCCTTGGTCAAGGCAACTGCTCCTTCATTATCACAGAAAATTTCCATGGGCTCCTTTATGGCAGGAACAACTCCAAGGTCGCCAATGAAGTTCTTCAACCATATTGCCTCCTTTGACGCTTCGCTCGCTGCAATGTACTCTGATTGGCACGTTGAATCAACTACAATTTACTGTTTGGAACTTTTCCACGTTACTGCTCCTCCATTAAGGGTAAAGACCCATCCCGACTGCGAACGGTAGTTGTCCCTGTCGGTCTGGAAACTGGCGTCACTATACCCTCGCACCTTCAAGTCATCACTCCTTCCGAGGACTAGAAACCATTCCTTGGTCCTCCGAAGGTACTTAAGGATGTTCTTGACCACAATCCAATGCGCTCTACCAGGATTCCCTTGATATCTACTGACCATGCTCAAAGCGAAGGCCACATCAGGTCGAGTACAAGTCATAGAATACATGATCGAGCCAACTGCGGAAGCGTAAGGTACTCGGCACATCTCAGCTATCTCGGCTTCGGTACTCGGACTTTGAGTCTTACTCAAATTGGTATTACTTTGTATCGGTAGTTCTCCCTTCTTCGATTTTTCCATACTAAAACGTTTTAGTACCTTATCTAAGTAAGTGTTCTGACTAAGTCCTATTAGTCTCTTACTTGTTTCTCTCACTATCCTTATTCCCAAAATATAGGAAGCCTCTCCGAGGTCCTTCATAGTGAAGCACTTCCTGAGCCAGGACTTTACCTCCTGCAGAGTCGGGACGTCGTTTCCTATGAGCAATATGTCATCAACATACAAAACGAGAAATCTAACTATGCTCCCACTGGCTTTGACATATACTCATGATTCATCTTCGCTTCGTACAAATCCAAACTCTTTGACTTTCTCATAAAAGGAAAGATTCCATCTGTGAGACGCCTGCTTAAGTCCATAAATGGACTTCTCAAGCTTGCACACTCTATTTGGATGCTTCAGATCGACAAAACCTTCTGGCTGAGCCATGTAAACATCCTCAGCCAACTTCCCATTAAGGAAAGCGATCTTGACATCCATTTGCCATATCTCATAATCATGAAATGCGGCAATAGCTAGCATCACTCTAATAGACTTTATCTTCGCAACTGGTGAGAAGGCCTCATCATAGTCAACTCCGGGAGTTTGAGTAAAGCCCTTCGCAACCAACCGTGCCTTGTACGTGTGCACATTCCCATCCATGTTGGTCTTCTTCTTTAAGATCCATTTGCACCCAACCGTCTTACATCCGGGCACATTGTCAACCAAATTCCAAACTTGGTTGTCATACATGGACTGAATCTCGCTGTCCATTGCCTGTTTCCATTTTGTAGACTCTGGGCCTGCCATGGCTTCCTTATAGCAATTAGGTTCATCTAGATTTATTAGTGTACTATCACTAATATATGTGTCCCCTTCGGTAGTAATATGAAAACCATACAACTGGGGTTGAACTTTAACTCTTTCGGAACGTCTTAGAGGTAATGACTCGTCAATTGGTTCAACCGGAGTTTCCTCCTCGGGTTGAGCGCCAGTGGTAGAGGTTCCTTCATCGCTTGACTATTGAATCTCTTCAAGATCGATTTGCCTCCCACTGTCTCCTTGGTTTGTGAGTTCTCGCTCTCGGAAAACCCCTTTCCACGCAACGAAGACCACATTGTCACTCGGTCTATAGAATAGATATCCAAAGGATTTCTGCGGGTAGCCGATGAAAATACATCGCTCACTACGAGGTTCGAGCTTGTCATGAGTTTCTCGTCTTACGAAAACTTCACAACCCCAAACCTTGATATGTGCCAACGAGGGAGCTTTCCTGTCCACATCTCGTGAGGTGTTTTGGCAACCTTCTTTGTAGGGACTCGGTTAAGGATATGGGCGACAGTCTCTAAGGCATACCCCCAAAATGAGATAGGTAGTGAAGCACGACTCATCATAGAACGAACCATGTCTAACAAGGTTCGATTACACCTTTCTGCCACATCATTCAACTGCGGTGTCCTAAGTGGCGTCAATTGCGAAACTATTCCTCATTCCTTGAGATAGTCATGGAATTCGAGACTTAGGTACTCTCCTCCTCGATCGGATCGAAGCATCTTGATTTTCCTGCGCAATTGATTCTCCACTTCATTCTTGAACTCTTTAAATTTTTCAAACGTTTCAGACTTGTGCTTGATTAAGTAAATATACCCATATCTACTATAATCATCGGTGAAAGTCACGTAGAAGCGGTTTCCATCCTTTGTGGTGGATCTAAAGGTTCCACATACATCGGTATGTATGAGATCCAATAAACCCTCATCCCTCTCACAAGTGCCATTGAATGGTGACTTGGTCATATTTCCATGTAAACAAGATTCGCACGTGTCATCTTCCCTAAGGTCGAATGACTCCAACACTCCATCCTTTTGGAGTTGGGCTATGCGCTTCTTGTTGACATGTCCAAGATGACAATGCCACAAAGACGCTTTAACCATACTATTGAAAGAATCTATACACAACACATCATTTTCTATGTTATCTACAACCATAATAGTTTCATAAATTCCATTACAAGGCATAACTTCTAAGTATAAAACACCATTTAGATAAGCATAAATAGAACCATTCATATTATTAAACGAATATCTAAATCCTTGTCTAAACAAACCATGAAATGAAATGATGTTTCTTGCCATATCTAGCGAGTAGCAACAATTATTTAAATCTAGACCTAATCCATTACTTAACACTAAAGAATACACTCCAATCTTGGTGACAGGCGATGATCTTCTATTTCCCATGATTAGATTTATTCTTCCTTGCTCCAGATCTCTATCTCTTCTTAGTCCCTGCAAGTCAGAACAAATGTGGTAACCACATCCTGTGTCAAGAACCCAAGAAATAGTGTGAGATGAATTACTAGATTTAATTGTGTATATACTTGCAAAAGATGGCTTGATCTTTCCATCCTTGATGACTTGCAGATATTCCGGGCAGCTTCTCTTCCAATGCCCTATCTTGTGGCAATGATGGCACTCTGCCTCCTTCGGGTTAGGGTTAGGCTTAGCGGGATCAACTTTGGTCCCACTAGAAGAGGAACCATCTTGGGACTTTCCTTTGCGGTGGCTCTTTGAAGGAGCCTTCCTCTTCTTGCCCCTTCCCTGCCTTATAGCCAAAACAGGAGCAGCGGTTGGTGCGGGAGTTGGTGCAACAGACTTGTCTTTTAGGTTGCTCTCAGCAGTCCTTGGAGTTTTCTTAGGGTGACCTCTTCCTTGTTTATGTGGCAGGTCATCCTAAATTGGTTGTAGCATGAAGGCAAGGAATGAAGAACAATGTCGATGGCCAAATCCTCCCCAAAGTTAACATTTAACTTGCGAAGACGATCAACATATCGTTGCATCTTTTGCAAGTGCACAGTCAACGATTCTCCATTTCCCATCTTAGGCGGTGATCATATTAGTGATGATCTCGTAGCGCTCTTGCCTCGAGCTTTGGTGGTACCTCTCCATCAAGTCTTGATGCATTTCATATGGATACATGTCCTCATAGGACTTTTGGAATTCTTGGTTCATAGTGGCTATCATGATGCAATGTACTTTCGTTGCATCACGTTCGTGTGTCTTAAAGACAACCATCTCTTCGGGAGTAGCGATTTCCGGGTTGACCTTCTTGAGCTTTTCGTCGAGGACATACTCTTTGTCCTCGTAGCATGCAATGGTGCGAATGTATCTTATCCATTCGCTAAAGTTGGTACCATCGAAGGTTACCTTTTGACAAAGACTCGTTAACGTGAATGAGTTAGCAGCAGTGTTGTTTGCGTTCGACATCTACAAATAGAAAGGACAAAGTTTGATTAGAATTTGGATCCCTAATTAAACACCCAAAATGAAAATTTAGGGCTAGGACCCAACAACATTATTTACATATTAGAAAAGGGATGCCGTAATCCAATCATGCAAATAATTTGGAGGTAAGTGAATGACGATTCACTAATTCTTCACCACGAAAACATAACCTTAAGTTTTATTGAGAATTCCTAGATTTTAGAGATTCATTGAACTCTTCAATGGCATGTTTGAATCTCGATATGCCCCTCTAGTTTGTGACTGGGATACCTAGGATCACAAAGCGGGTGTGAATTACCATGCAAATCTACATGGTGCCTTCATTGTTACAATCATCTATTCGATGTGCCGGTAAACCACACACGCTCCATCGAACTATGATAAACAATGAATCACCCTTTGCCACCTTTGCTTAGAACCAATTAGTGTTTCGGTAAACCACACACGCTCCACTAACTTCTTAGCAAGGGTGCAAAGTGCAATTTCATGGGATTGCATCAATTCACTTTTCCTAAAGTAACTAAGATTGAGAATTTTATAAAATAGTTTAGTTACTTTTATAGGTTCATTATACTTATTAATGAGGAGAGAAAGTTGCCCTATCCTACCCGTTCGGCTAACGACCCTCCACCGGTCAAGCAAGCGATGCGTGTGAGTGTGAGTGTACACCCATTAAGCACCATTTTATAGGCAGCAATCTTATACCCACCTTATAGACCGACTTCGTGAATGAGGCCTACTAACGGTAAGACTAGCATTTTAATTTTACTTATATATTTATTAAGCTTTTAATAATATAATAATATAGGGTTGAATTTTAAACTTGTAAAAATCTAGGGGTTGAAATTTAAATTCTTCTAAATTAAACTATTAATCACAAAATTCAAATTTCAAAACTTCGGGATAGAAATTGAACTTTTCAAACAATAGGGATCAAATAACAAATAATTCAAATTAAACAATTAATTTCATAATTATCTATATTTGACCTAATCCAATTTTAGTCATTAAATAATTACCAAATAATCTTAAATAGTCCAATATTTATCATATAAATAATCAATATTTAAAAGATTTGAAATTATCTTTATTTATGTCAAGGATAATCATTAAATTAAGTTAAAATTTGGATTTTTACATAATAAAACGATTTAGGTATCAATCCAAGAAAAAACAACAACAAAATCCCGAATTATCCTCTGTCTAACGCTCGGACTCGCCGAGTCAAGCTTTGGGACTCGCCGAGTCCAAAAACTGACTCGCCGAGTTGGGTTGACAGAGGGCAAGAAAAACAATTTTCAGAAAGTAAAACAGTTAAGCATCATATTCAATTGAAACCAATCATGGCTCTGATACCACTAATGGGTTTTGGACATAAGAACTTTACCTATGTGCACATACAACCCTATAGCTTGGATCTAGGTTTCACTAATTGAACATGCAACATATCCAAGACTTTCATGGCTAGATCTAATGTAAACAAACAATTAAAACATATGAAAACAGATCTAGAATGATACCTTGAGTTACTTGCTTGAAAACCTTCTTCTTCTTGGAGCTTAGAGTCACAAATGTCACTCCTCTAATGGCTTACAAACACCAACTAGCAAGAAGATGATTTGAGAGAGATGAGGAAGAGGGAAATCGGCTCTAGGGTTTCTCCAAACATAAGGTTGTCCGATTTCCTCAACCCTATGGGTCTATTTATACTGTGAGCTCCTAGGGTTTCACTTTAAACCCTAATTGGATAACTTAGCCTCAAAGCAATCCAAATCCCTTCCTAGATAAGGCCTTGGACGATTTCTAGGTGATCCATATCCCTAAAATCATCCAACCCTATATCCATAAGGATTATCAGCTCAAAATACAACTTTCTTACATTTGACAGTTTATACCCCTTTATTCAATTAATCTCTTTAAGTCGCCAAATTAATTCCTTATTAATTTATGAGTTATATTAATCAAATAATATAATTATTCTTTTAATATATTATTCTTATAATATATTAATAACAATATCTCTTCTCTCTAAATCACCCTATCAAGTTGCTATGGTGAAGGCAACCCAAAAGGACCATGCACAACCGGGTCAAGTACTTACGAAATATAGTTATAGCCTTAGACACTAATCGAACATTAGGGACACTGGTGGGAAATCCGCCTGAACTTTCGAGATTTCCAGTCATCCACCATGCAGCGATGACACTCAAAGTCAGAATCGGAAGTAAGACGGAGTAGAGATTCAGTATGTCTACAAGAGAAGAGAACCCTAGGTAACTACCCGAAAAGAACCAACGCCGGTCCTAGTCAAGGATGAGAGGTAGACAGAGGGAACCAATACATGGAACCCAAGAAGTTTCTTTTCCTCGTTATTGTCGCGCTAATACACCCATAAAATAATACAATTTAGTGAGTTAGTGATTACACTACTAACGCTATGTGCTAGGTAAATCGCCTTTTCCCGTTACAAGTAATACGATTAGATTGGATTTCAAAACCTCGATTGAGAATGTTTAGCCATAAGCCTTCATGAGCCTTTCTTTCCGCAGTCTTCGTTCCGAACTGTCCTCAGATCTTTCCAAAGCAGGAGAGTGAATCTCTCCAGTATAAAGATAACTTAGTAGGAACGAATCCCATCTTATGGATTTCTGATACTCTTACTCCTACCTTGAATACCCGGACTACATCATAGGGATGTAGGTCGACACTCAGATAACCAATATCCGAGGCGCGAGAAAATTTATGCCTATTATAGTAAGGATAGATATGTCTAGAGTTAAACATCGTCTCTCATCAGCTTGTGTTCCTTTCCGTGTAGGAAAACCATGCCTCCGAAGAAACGTAACCAATCCGCTGGCAAGAAACCTACTCTCCTATTCGATGAAGCTACGTTCCAAGCTGCAGTCTCGGCAGCCGTAGCAGCTGTCATGGCTCATCTAAATGCTAACAACGCCATTGTTAGCAAGAGCCCTATCAGGATTCCCGATCCTAGCAATGGACGGCAACAACCAAATTTTGCGTACCCAGCCACCCAAGAACCTCAACCAAATCCACTGAAGAGAAAGTTCAAGAATGAGGAAGGAAGTACCTCAACTCAAGGACTTTCCGAAGGGAAACGAGTTGAGACAGTCAATACCCCTGCCAACCCTTCCATCCCGACACCCGAAAGACCATACCTAGGAAGCCTCCCCCACTGCAGCAAGTGTAGCTACCATCATGATGGCATATGTCGGGAACTCTTTTGTGCTAGGTGCAACAGGAAGGGGCATATCTCTCGTACCTACAGATCCCCGGTTGAGTTCATTACATCAACCACCAATGTGGGGTCCACTCCAGTTTGCCATCTATATGGTGAAATTAGGCACTTCAAGAGGGACTGCCCAACTGAAGGAAGCGACAAAGGCACATGAGGAGTCTAACCCTAAGGAGAAGCATCAAGGAAGCTGGTAGAAATTTTGGTACATCTCTCAAATCCCCGATAACTAACCAAAAACATTAAAAGGCTAATTCTAAATGTAATTACTCTCCCGTTAAGTCGAAAGTTGCAGCACTGTTGTAAAAATTCAAAATTTCATCACGTAAAGCTATAATGGCTAGATATATACGTTAAAGCCACGTATAATTAAGATGGATAGACCTAGAGTGAGTGATGCTGCCTCATTTCCTGTTCCTTGTTTGGTTATGGATTTAGGGCGGAGTCGCTCAGTCAACAGTCCTTCCCACCTTAATTATACATGACTAGTATATGTTAGGCGATTATAGAAAGGCCTCGTGAGAATCCATACATGAAAAGTACATTATTCCGAAACCTCAGGACCCTCTATAGTTCCGCATCGACTCTATCGGTCCAAGTATCCGCGACAGTGATACACGGGACGAAGCCTGAGATGCCAAGAACTTGTGTGCCCGTTCAACACATAGCCCTATCAACCCCCATTCTATGTCATGTCGATGTATGTCGACTTCGACGCCTCTATCAATCATGGTTTGACTCAGTGCAACCATGTGTAAATTCCTAGTGCTGTGTAAAAAGAACTTTCACCGTAGCCATTCCGGCAAATAAAAGTTCTTCCAAACTTAATAATAAAGCCTAATGCGATCCGCCAGTCGTCTCTCTTATCTAAAACCTTCCGAAATACCCCGGAGTAGGGTATCGCGCGTTGTTAACCAACCCTTCCTTAGACAAACAGAACCCGAAGCGAAGGACACCACAGGCATTCCAGAAGACGATAACCACCTGAAACCTACTCCGTAGATCCCACAGACAGACCCTTAGCACCTCGCAATCAGGTTCGTGAACCAACAGGAAAGAACTCATGGGGTTAATGTACTTCTACCGAGTATATGCATTAGAGTGGTATATAATTCAGATCAATAAGATTTAAGATGTGTGCTTCCTCCCTACTCCCTGTTCCTCATTGGGTTGTGGGTTTGGGGTGGAGCCACACAACTGAACATCCTGTCGACCTCAATTATATACGGCTTGCATACACCAAGTATTAGTGATTAAGACAAGTATGAGCTCTACCACGAACCTCACAGTAAAACCCTTCATCCTATCCCATAGAATAGGAACTAAAGTCAAGATAACTACTGCGGATTGAGCTACTAAAATGACCACAAATCCGAAATTTGTTGTCATCCCGGTTAAGCCAACATAGTAGCTAACACCCTCAGTTGGTATAGAAATCTGAGTCGTAGGAGTCAAGGACATTGACTACGACCATCCATTCATGCTTAATCCCACAAATTAAGCATCTCAGCGGATATCCCGGAAACCTGGAAGCTGCGATAAGTTAAAATCTGAGAAGAGTGGATGAGGAGATTAGAAGTTCCGAGTAACGGAACCCTATACTTCTAGACTTAACCTAAATCAACAAAAATCAAAACCACCGGAAGAGTAGTTACAGAAGATGCTCGCACTACTCAGGCACTTCGTCCACCCTGTTACTGACGAGTAGTTCCTAGGACACTCCGCCTTCTCACGTGGAAGAAGTCACCGTCGTCCTGTAGACAATAGACTGCATTCTCCGAAGTGAATACTAAAATGCCAAGAACCACGGGATAACCTCCACAACAAAGAATACTTGAATAAAGTACGAAATTAGGTTGCGTTAAGTCTTACAACCCAGATCCCGAAGAGATTGTAGACTTGACACCAGTCTAGGTGTTAGTCAATGGGTTATACAAGAGTATCTCGCGCTTTCTGCAACTGAAATGAACCGACACCTTAGAGAAAAGGGCATATCTTAGAGATTCATCGGACTAATAGGTGTTCCAAGAATACTATCTCACACAGAAATAGTAGAACCACCTCCCGAGATAGTCCAACACTTCAGAAAATCTCTAAGGATTGAGTTAGCCCTGAGCAAAGCTTGCTATTCACGAAACAGAAAAGCAAGTAAGAGCATGATTCTTTCCCGATAAGAATCATATTGTGAAAGCATCAACTAGACGATGATGAAAAGGTTAAAAACCTTCTAAAACACTCGTCTGGTAAAACCCTATCTCACAAACTACGAGGGTTTTCGTTAGAAACACCTCAAGAGTTAGAGTGCAGGTCCATCTTTGCACTAGATCAAGATAGATGTCCCGTAATCAATAGATGCCAGAGTGTAGCCGATACATCCGATGATCCAAAAAAAATAAAAACTCTGAGGGCCAATCAGCAGAAACGTGAATCCAAGGATAACCCGAGCTTTCTAAGAACCAACCTGAAGGACTATATTCCAGTATGAGAGAACGTTTGGAACTTCAAAATGGCGATCACGCCAGTGATGATCCTGCCATAGAAGTACTCTATGTTCTGAGTACTGAAAAGCTCTACCTTTCCAAGAGCTTAGGACCATCCGAGATTCTTTACAAAATTGGTCCAACCCTCGTCAGACCACGACTACTTTTGGAAATTCCATAAGTTTCACCCCAAATCAGTCCACTTCTTAGACTTGAAAAGTGTTTGCCTGACATCACTCTATGTATCCCACTCATCTTGATAGAAATCATTGGGAACCCTAACTTCGTAGACGAACCTGTAGGAATCACTAACCGAACGAAACAAAATCTGCATCCCGTTAAGTGAAAGTTGTTAGAACGCCAAACAAAGGCCAGAGTTCACTTGGGAGTGCGAGGACCAACCGAATAGGAAGTGCCCTCATCTCTCTACCTGACTGTTCATGCCACTTCCTTGCCTAAACCCTAATTTCGGGACGAAATTCCCTCTAACGAGAGGATGATGTGACAACCCGAAATTTATTCTGTCATTTTAACCTCTCCTTCCGTTAATAAGCATCGCGTTATTAAATTGTCCGTTAACCTTTTGGAATAGGTTAATTAAATTGGTACTTTTATTATGACTTCATAAGGGTTGAAACAAATTAGTAACACCCTCAATATTCCCTTGAAAATTTTTAGTTTCAACCAAGTCAAATTGTGGGCATTTAATCAGGTCCGACCAAAAGCCCCGTTTAACGTCAGTATCGGGTAGATTTCCACCGAGCCATAAACTCAAACCCTATATAAGGAGAGTGGACTCCATTTGGAAACTTTCCACCCTCTCCCTACTCTCACTCTCTACAAAGCCGATTTTGATCCAAAAACGCCTACTTCAAGCCCCAAACTAGTACGTAATCTACCCTAACTTGTTGTGTAGCTCATTTATGTAACAGCCCGAAATCCAGGTATTCTTCTTTTGGCCTTGCATCTTGGTTAAGTTTTGTGAATTAGGGTTTTCATGGTAAGCGAGTACGTTGTGCGTACTCGCGCGCCTCATTTTGGACGCGTTTTCCCTCAGGTACGCGGGGCGTACCCAAGGTTACGCCCGGCGTAATGTATTCAGACCCAAACCCTAAATTCCTTTGATGGGGCTATATAAGGAACATGTGGCTGGTCTTTTCAGCCACCATCCATCAGAGTGAAACCCTAAAAAGAGTGTACCCTCGTTCCTAGGCCATTGTGTGTGTATTCTAAGCTTGGTGGTGCCATTTCAAGGTTGCATAGAAGAAGAAGAGCTTGTTGGAGAGGCTAGAAGTGGTGCTCAAGTGTAGATCTGAACTTTGAAAGGGCTAAAGCTTCATTTCCAGGTATAACGTTCGGATCTTGTCACTTAGTTCATGTTGTATGCTTAAAAGGTCATTTTCTAGGGTTTAAGTCCCAAAGGTGGAGACTTTTGTGCAAATAGCCTCCATAAGCTTAGATACTTCATACTTCTGATCTATTGGAGTTATAGACTCATAAAAATGGCATCTTGGACGTGGGGATTTCACCATGCATGAGATCTAGGTCCTTGAGTTTGAATAAAAGGTTGTATTGTAATGTTGGAGCCTTTACAGTCGTGCCAAGGCTTAAAGGTCTCGACTTTATGGGTTAAGACACGTTAAAAGAGTCGGATCTAGAAGTGGAAGTAATGGCTTAACCGATTAAGACCAGAAAATGGAAAGTGGCTGATTCTAGGGGTTACGCTGGGCGTAACTCCCAGTACGCGCAGCGTACTGGGTGGAGACCCCGATCAGGAAGGGGTTGGCGACGTACGCCCCGCGTACATCTAGAGTACGCCACACGTACTCTCAGGGTTGACTTTGGTTGACTTTTAGGGTTTTGGTCAACTTGAGGACTTTAGGTCAAGGAAGGGTAAAATGGTCTTTTACCCTATGAGGAATGATGATAAGGAGTAAAGTTCTAAGTGGTGGAAGTCCTTGTGTAATATATGATATTTTTATGTTTAGGCGAGGTTGAGCCGTCGTTCGAGGTCGGTGTTAGCAAGGACTCGAGATCTTAGACTTTCCACGAGGTGAGTCTTCTCACTATACTGTACCCGAAAGGGTTTTGACTGTGTGACCGGAAGGTCGGATATGATATGAGACGTATGTGCTATGTGTGAAAAGTTAATTGTTATATGCGCTATGTATAATATGCTTGATATGGGCCGGAAGGCATTATGTTATGGGCCGGAAGGCGAATATGTTATGGGCCGGAAGGCATTATGTTATGGGCCGGAAGGCGAATATGTTATGGGCCGGAAGGCGAATATGTTATGGGCCGGAAGGCGAATATGTTATGGGCCGGAAGGCATTATGTTATGGGCCGGAAGGCATTATGTTATGGGCCGGAAGGCGTTGTAATGTGGACCGGAAGGTCAGGGCCTGGGAAGGCGTATGTGCGTAAGTTGTATTTTGGGGAACTCATTAGGCATTTATGCTTACAGTTGTTGTGTTACATGTTTCAGGTACCAGCGAGGACCGTGGGAAGGCGCCGGCGTGATCTGTACACACTGATAGGGGATTTATGATCTTGGGATTTGTATGATTTGTTTTATGACATGATACATTGGATTTTTATGCTTTATTGTGGATGGAAATACAATTTTAAGAAATGAAAAATTTGTTTTAAAATTTACGTTGTTACAAGTTGGTATCAGAGCCTTGGTTTGAGGGATTCGGGTACACCTTCGGGCGTAACTGAACTCAAACCGAGGATTTGAGAAAAAATTTCAAAAACAAAAGCATAAAATTTCTATAAGGGATTTTGTGGTAATCATGAAGGAAGCAGTGTGTACGATCAGCCAGCGCCCGAACGGTAAAAATCCCCAAAACACTCTTACAACATGTGTTATGAGATATGATATGATATGATACGATATGAAATGCATGCTAGAAGACTAGGTATTCATATTAGGACTAGAGTGGCCTGATTTGAGATGCCTTAGTCTAGGAAATCTGTTGCTATGAGATGCTTTGATAGTGAGCGGGTAACTAGTGCATGGCAAGAATAGAGTACTCAGAATCCGGGGTTTGGGGAGAAGGACTTGGGGTGGATGCTGATGCGGTGTAGTCGGTAGTATTGGGCCCGTACTACCGAAGACACCGGGTCAGTGGGCAACCCAAGTAAGAATCCCTGGGTATCGGGGACTGAGTAGGGTTGCGTTATCGAGTGCGATTATGCTCAATAGAGTCTCTGATATTTCTATGTTGTATTTCAGAGGCATCATGGTTGGACCACGCCACAGACCTAGTACGAGCAGTGTGAGTGACGAGGAGATTCGTCAGATGATTCATGAGGAGGTGGCTGCAGCGATCCGGGCTGAGATTCCGGAGATGTTCGGGTCTATTAAGACCACTTTGATGGAGACCTTTGATGAGCGGTACGCCGCGTTGACTAAGGCTGCAGCCGCTGCAGCTACCGCAGCTGTGGCCGCTGCCAGACCACAGGGAGGTGACTCGTTGCTGTTTCGGGAGTTCAGCAACACGAAGCCACCTGAGTTTGACGGGATGCAGGATCTGATCGCTGCGATGAGATGGATTGCTGATATCGAGGGATGCTTCTACACTTGTTCATATCCGGAGCATCTGAGAGTACGGTTCGCCTTGAACCAGCTCCGTCTGGGAGCGAAGGATTGGTGGAAGTTCGTGACGGCGAACTTCACTTTGGCAGAGATCTCAGCTGTGACGTGGGAGAGGTTTACCTCTATGTTCAGAGACGAGTACATTCTCCCGGTGGAGAGGGAACGGTTGGTTCAGGAGTTATTGACCCTCAAGCAGGGTAATGATTCAGTTACGGTGATCACGCAAAAGTTTCATGAGAGGGCAATGTTCTGCCCCGAGCAGGTGTCCACAGAGCAGGCTCGGATGAGCCGGTATTTGGGTGTGTTGAGGAGGGATATCCGGGAGTTCGTGTCGAACTCAACATATCATACCTTTGCTGAGCTTCAGGCGAATGCCAGGAAGCACGAGATCGAGTTGGAGACCCAGGCCAGGGAGGAGGCCGAGTCTCAACGGGTGGATCGGCGGCCGGCTCAGTCTCAGCCGGCAGCCAAGCGGACTAAGTCCGCCGATTCGAGGACGGGAGGTCCGAAGGGCCGCACTTGTGGAAAGTGCGGCAAGGGTCACGAGGGGACATGTCGATCAGGTGCTTGCTACAAGTGTGGCAAGGAGGGGCACGTCGCTAGGGATTGCCCCAAGGGGTTTATGGTTTACTTCATTGCAACCAGACCGGCCATCGGAAGGCCGAGTGCCCTCAGCTTCTCCAGGGATCTACACCAGCTGCTAGGACTTCTGAGACTCGACCAGTGAAGGCCGAGGCCCTGAGGGCTCGTGGGAGAGCTTTCCAGTTGACTGCGGAGGAGGTCCGCGCGGCGCCTGATGTTGTGGCTGGTATGTATTCTTTCATATATGTATTATTCTTTTATGAGATGTTATGCTTAATTCATGATATGCGTAGGTACTTTCCTTGTGAATTCTGTACCTGCCTTAGTATTATTTCACTCGGGTGCGAGTCGGTCTTTCGTATCTCTGGCTTTTAGTCAGCACCTTGGTACTGATCGGGAATTGATGAGTCGACCTCTGAGGGTTTCCATAGCTGACGAGAAAGTGATATATGCCGCAGACGTGATTCGAGGATGTGTGCTCGAGATTTTTGGTGTCGAATTCCCTATAGATTTGGTTCCTATAGCTATGGGGGATGTCTGCGTTATCGTGGGTATGGACTGGTTGAGTAAGTTTGGGGCAGTTATTGACTGCGAGAGACCGCTGGTGACGATTCGAGATCCTAGTGGGGGAGTGCTTTCAGTGTATGGCGAGGGGACCCGGTGCGGGTCGGCGTTTTGTTCGGCTGCCAGGGCAAGGCAGAGTTTGCAGCAGGGCTGCAATGGATTCGTAGCCTACGTGACGGATAATCGAGTGGCCGCGGGGAGGCCCAATTCGGTGGATGACGTTCCTGTTGTATGCGAGTTTTCGGATGTGTTCCCCGAGGAGTTACCAGGTGTGCCTCCGGAAAGGCAAGTGGAGTTCTGTATCGATTTGGTTCCGGGAGCGGCGCCCATTGCCAAGGCGCCTTATCGTCTCGCTCCACTGGAAATGCAGGAGTTATCTTCGCAGCTTCAGGAGCTTTTGGGAAAGGGGTTTATCCGGCCGAGTAGCTCACCTTGGGGAGCGCCGATTTTGTTCGTCAAGAAAAAGGATGGTTCACACCGGATGTGTATCGATTACCGGGAGTTGAACAAGTTGACGGTTAAGAACCAGTATCCGTTACCTAGGATCGATGATCTGTTTGATCAGTTGCAGGGGGCATCTTGGTTCTCCAAGATAGACTTGAGGTCGGGTTATCATCAGATGAGGGTTCGGAATGAAGATATTCAGAAGACTGCTTTCAGAACTTGTTATGGACATTATGAGTTTGTGGTGATGCCTTTTGGGCTCACCAATGCCCCAGCTGCGTTCATGGACCTCATGAACAGGGTGTGCAGACCGATGCTGGATCGGTCGGTGATCGTCTTCATTGATGATATTCTGGTATATTCGAGATCTATGGAGCAGCACGAGGAGCATTTGAGGGAGATTCTTAGAGTTCTGAGGTCGGAGAGGCTGTACGCCAAATTCTCCAAGTGTGATTTCTGGTTACGAGAGGTCCAGTTCCTAGGGCACCTCGTTAACCAGAACGGAATTTTGGTCGATCCGGCCAAGATAGAGGCAGTGATGAGATGGGAAGTGCCGAGATCGCCTACAGAGATCATGAGCTTTCTGGGTTTGGCTGGATATTATCGCAGGTTTATTAAGGATTTCTCCAAGATCGTCGTGCCACTCACTAGGATGACCCGAAAGGGCGTTGCATTTTCGTGGGGACCGGAGCAGCAGTCCTCATTCGAGACCCTTCGTCAGAAATTGTGCGAGGCCCCGGTGCTTGCACTCCCGGAAGGGATGGAAGATTTTGTGGTGTACTATGATGCATCTATATCGGGTTTAGGGGCGGTGCTTATGCAGAGGGGGCATGTGATAACGTATGCTTCGAGGCAGTTGAAGCCTCATGAGTCGAGATATCCCACCCACGACCTGTAATTGGGGGCTGTGGTATTTGCCCTCAAGATCTGGTGGCATTATCTTTATGGGGTTCGGTGTACCATCTACACGGAACACAAGAGTCTAAAGTACTTGATGGATCAGCCAAACCTGAATATGCGACAGAGGAGATGGTTGGATGTGGTGAAGGATTACGATTGTGAGATCCTGTACCACCCGGGTAAGGCTAATGTGGTAGCCGACGCGTTGAGCCGTAGGGCGGAAAGCGCCCCGATCTGAGATATTTGTATGAGGTTGACGGTGATAACCCCGATTTTAGACACCGTTCGAGGAGCTCAGGCTGAGGCTGTGAAGCCAGAAAACCAGAAGAGGGAGCGGGTTGTGGGTCAGGTATCAGGATTCGTTACGGATGGTCGAGGGCTTATGACTTTCCAGGTTCGGATTTGGGTACCGTTTGTGGGCGGTACGCACACTATTTTGATGGAGGAAGCGCACCGATCGAAATTCTCAATTCATCCCGGGGCTACGAAAATGTATTTGGATCTAAGGAAGGAGTATTGGTGGCCCTGTATGAAAAGGGATGTTGCATGGTTTGTCGAGAGATGCCGGACTTGTCGGCAGGTTAAGGCCGAGCACCAGCGTCCACACGGTAAGTTGCAGCTGCTAGAGATTCCCGAATGGAAGTGGGAACAGATTACCATGGATTTTATCACCAAATTGTCGCGGACTACGAGGGGAGTCGACGCGATTTGGGTGATCGTGGATAGATTGACGAAGAGCGCTCATTTCCTAGCCATCAGCGAGAGCTCTTCTGCGGAGAAGTTGGCGAAATTATACGTGAGGGAGGTGGTATCGCGGCATGGGGTTCCGATGTCGATTGTGTCAGATCGTGATGTGCGTTTTACTTCCAGGTTTTGGAAGAAGTTTCATGAGGAGTTGGGTACGAGACTGCATTTCAGTACCGCATACCACCCGCAGACAGACAGACAGATAGAGCGAGCGGACGATTCAGACGCTTGAGGATATGCTCCGTGCATGTGTTTTAGATTTTGAAGGGAGCTGGGACACCTACCTGCCTTTAGCAGAGTTTTCGTACAACAACAGCCATCATTCGAGCATTGGTATGCCACCCTTTGAGCTGTTGTATGGTCGGAGGTGTCGTACCCCCATATGTTGGGGAGAAGTGGGGCAGAGGGTGATGGGTAGCACGAAGATTGTACTCCAGACGACTGAGCAGATTCAGCAGGTCAGGCAGAGGTTGTTGACTGCGCAGAGTCGCCAGAAGAGTTATGCGGACAGGCGGCGGTCCGAACTCGAGTTTCAGGTTGGCGACCTTGTGCTCCTAAAGGTCTCTCCTTGGAAAGGGGTGATACGATTCAGGAAAAGGGGCAAGTTGGGACCCCGGTATATTGGACCCTTCAGGATAATTGCTAGGGTGGGCCGGGTAGCCTACCGGTTGGAGCTACCTGCTGAGTTGGGGCAGATTCATGATACCTTTCATGTCTCGCAGTTGAGGAAATATATTGCCGACGAGTCGGCAGTGGTGCCATTGGATGATATTCAGGTGGATGCAGGCTTGAACTATGTGGAGAGACTAGTAGCGATCAGGGATCGGAAAGTTAAGGTTTTGAGGAACAAGGAAATACCCCTAGTACAAGTGTAGTGGCAACATCGGAAAGGGTCCGAGCTGACGTAGGAGACCGAGTCTGAGATGCGGGATCAGTATCCAGAGTTGTTTTCGGTATGAGACTTCGGGGGTGAAGTCTGATTCTAGTGGGGGAGAATTGTAACAGCCCGAAATCCAGGTATTCTTCTTTTGGCCTTGCATCTTGGTTAAGTTTTGTGAATTAGGGTTTTCATGGTAAGCGAGTACGCTGGGCGTACAAGGTGTACGCTGCGCGTACTCGCGCACTTCATTTTGGACGCGTTTTCCCTCAGGGACGCGGGGCGTACCCAAGGTTACGCCCGGCGTAATGTATTCAGACCCAAACCCTAAATTCCTTTGATGGGGTTATATAAGGAACATGTGGCTGGTCTTTTCAGCCACCATCCATCAGAGTGAAACCCTAAAAAGAGTGTACCCTCGTTCCTAGGCCATTGTGTGTGTATTCTAAGCTTAGTGGTGCCATTTCAAGGTTGCTAGAAGAAGAAGAGCTTGTTGGAGAGGCTAGAAGTGGTGCTCAAGTGTAGATATGAACTTTGCAAGGGCTAAAGCTTCATTTCCAGGTATAAAGTTCGGATCTTGTCACTTAGTTCATGTTGTATGCTTAAAAGGTCATTTTCTAGGGTTTAAGTCCCAAAGGTGGAGACTTTTGTGCAAATAGCCTCCATAAGCTTAGATACTTCATACTTCTGATCTATTGGAGTTATAGACTCATAAAAATGGCATCTTGGACGTGGGGATTTCACCATGCATGAGATCTAGGTCCTTGAGTTTGAATAAAAGGTTGTATTGTAATGTTGGAGCCTTTACAGTCGTGCCAAGGCTTAAAGGTCTCGACTTTATGGGTTAAGACACGTTAAAAGAGTCGGATCTAGAAGTGGAAGTAATGGCTTAACCGATTAAGACCAGAAAATGGAAAGTGGCTGATTCTAGGGGTTACGCTGGGCGTAACTCCCAGTACGCGCAGCGTACTGGGTGGAGACCCCGATCAGGAAGGGGTTGGCGACGTACGCCCCGCGTACATCTAGAGTACGCCACACGTACTCTCAGGGTTGACTTTGGTTGACTTTTAGGGTTTTGGTCAACTTGAGGACTTTAGGTCAAGGAAGGGTAAAATGGTCTTTTACCCTATGAGGAATGATGATAAGGAGTAAAGTTCTAAGTGGTGGAAGTCCTTGTGTAATATATGATATTTTTATGTTTAGGCGAGGTTGAGCCGTCGTTCGAGGTCGGTGTTAGCAAGGACTCGAGATCTTAGACTTTCCACGAGGTGAGTCTTCTCACTATACTGTACCCGAAAGGGTTTTGACTGTGTGACCGGAAGGTCGGATATGATATGAGACGTATGTGCTATGTGTGAAAAGTTAATTGTTATATGCGCTATGTATAATATGCTTGATATGGGCCGGAAGGCATTATGTTATGGGCCGGAAGGCGAATATGTTATGGGCCGGAAGGCATTATGTTATGGGCCGGAAGGCGAATATGTTATGGGCCGGAAGGCGAATATGTTATGGGCGGGAAGGCATTATGTTATGGGCCGGAAGGCATTATGTTATGGGCCGGAAGGCGAATATGTTATGGCCGGAAGGCGTTGTAATGTGGACCGGAAGGTCAGGGCCTGGGAAGGCGTATGTGCGTAAGTTGTATTTTGGGGAACTCACTAGGCATTTATGCTTACAGTTGTTGTGTTACATGTTTCAGGTACCAGCGAGGACCGTAGGAAGGCGCCGGCGTGATCTGTACACACTGATAGGGGATTTATGATCTTGGGATTTGTATGATTTGTTTTATGACATGATACATTGGATTTTTATGCTTTATTGTGGATGGAAATACAATTTTAAGAAATGAAATTTTTTTTTTAAAATTTATGTTGTTACAATTTAACATGCAAATCCGTGTTTAAGACATCCAAAAGGGGCAAATTCATGTGTTTACGGCCCAAGAACACTCTTGGACCGCAAACACCCATAAATGGGGTTTTGAAGCCCCAAAACCCTTCTAAACCACTCCTAGGGCTTGGATATGACTTGTGGACTTACACATACGAGCGTAGAACACCAAAACCTTATCATATGGAGAGTAAACATGAGTTTACAGCCCAAGAACACTCTTGGACCGTAAACCCCTCTTCATGAGCCGTGAACACCTTTTAAGGTGTTAAATTTGCCCTTAAACACCTCCTAAGGCTTAGGTAAATGTCTAGAACCAACCACAAATGAAGTAGGGCCTTTAAACATCAAAGAAACATGGGACCTAGGAGTTTACGGCAGTAAACCCCCCAAGGATTGGTCTATGGGCCGTAAACTCCCATATTGAAGCCAAATGATGCCCTAACTTCCCCATTTAACTTGGAAAAATGCATAGAGCCTTATACCCTTTCATTTAAGACCTAAATTCATGAAGGGAAAGACCAAGTGAAATTTTACGGCCGTAAACTCTAGGTTTACAGCCGTTAACTCCCTTAAATGGTCCATTTGGAGCCTTAACCCTTTCCTATGCCCTAAATTTGAACCTAGCCTAATTCTACAAGTGATATAAGACCTTTTAGCATCCAAGAGTACACCACCCATGAGTTTATAGCCGTAAACTCATGGGGATATGGTCTTAGGGCCGAAAACTCCATAAAGAGTTTACTCTTGAAGAGTAAACTCCCTTACTAGGCCATACACCCCCTTTTTTCAACCCACTAGCCTCCTAGCACTTGACCAAAGTGTTTTTTGCACACTAGGATGCTTACACGTGTTTAATTAGTATTATAATTACTAATTGTATGTAAACATATGTCATCATATGTTAATAGGTCACTAAGTGTGTTCAAGTCTTTACTTGACACCGAGCACCCAACCGGAACCTCCATCCGATCCACTTACAGAGTTCATGCCCCTGAATTAACCTTTTAAATGATTTTAACTGCTTTTATAGGGGGGATACAAGTTGAACTGTACAGATATTAGATAAATCCCGTGTGATTAATAACTGTATAGCAAAATAGATTTTTGCATGATAACTGTTTTATCCAAGCTTATGATGTTCCAATCTCGCTTTCAACTCTGTTAAAGGTTTTCTTCACTTAATATGTTTTATAAAAATCATTTCCAAAGTTGTTATGAAAGGTTTTCAAAGGATTCCAAAGATTTTCAAACTTGTTTTACAAACTGACAACAAGTCGTAAATTTATTATGTGTAAAGTTTTTTTTTTCCAAAGTTTTCTTCAGAGTTTGCTTCTATGCTTTTATTTCGTTAAATGCATGCCTGTATTTGTATAGTTATATAAATAATGTTTGAAAGACTTAGGAAGGCTAGTTCACCCTATTTCCTTTTCCTCGTTGGGATGTGGTCTGGTGGGTATCGGTTATCCGTCCGAAGGTCATTCAAACATTAGTTATATATTATGTATACATGTATAGACATAAAGGTTTCTATCGACCAGTTCTTTTCCCTTGGGTAGCAAGAGCATCCTTCCAGTCACCGTTCATAGACCAGAGACACTAGTAACTATTATAGGAATAGTTAGGAGACTCTATTTACTCTTTCTAGTGCGAGAATTCCAAAGGAGTCAGTTCATTCGTGAGTCTATATCATTATTCCAGTACTTACAATAGAATTCAGAATACGAGATGCATCTTCAAGACACGGATCTCCCCGTTGTCGAGTTGGTAACCAGAGTCTCCTGTAGGGAGAGCGGGCATTGTGTGTATAGATCTATACGAGACTGACACTCCCACACCCTACACTGCGATTACACCTTGCGTATCATAACCTACACTATGCGTAGGTTATTAAACCTACCTCCAATTTTTCCAGCATTTACGCCTTATGTAAATTTCCTACGCCCTACGTAACTTTCCTACACCCTACGTTGGACAAAACCCCCAATTTCCACTTCAACTTCAAACAACCATAACTTCTTTGTTTCAACTTCGCCTTCACCATTCTTTATATGCACATGAAGGTATTGAAGATCCCCACAATTCTATCTAATTGCTTTTGGCTTAGAACATACCAAACTAAAATACTTATTTCATTGAAGAAGTCCGAAACATCACTTTTCCCATTTTTCCTTTTGACTCCAAAACACAAACCAACGACTTTGATCACATAACCATTATTATCAACATCCAATAGGGTCTAAACCCTATTCCTTTGAAGCCCAAGGCCTTTACTTAATCCATTTATCGTCCATAATCCCGAAATAAGACGAACAACAGTAATAGAACCGCGCCACAAATGACTGCTACAAAACCTTTTAACACACATATCAAACATTCGCTCTGATACCATGATAATAGAACCACGTCCTTTTTAAAAGAGAGAAATTAGAAGTGTTCTTGATAGAAAAGCTTAGAGTTACAAACAAGAAGAAGAATATTAAATACTAGCTAGAAACAAACCCTAATGGGCTAAATACTAAAAAAGCCCATAAGGAAGTGGGCTAATAACATATGGGCTAACACTTTCTACATTCCTGATGATATTCCAACCATGTTCTCTACATTCCTAATGATATTCCAACTATGCTCTCTAAATTCCTAATGATTAGGGAGGACGGTGTTAAATAGAAGTCATGTTTGAATGGAAAAGGCAAAGGAAAAGGCACGGTTGTTTAGCCAAAGGTCTCTCCAACCAAAAGAAAAAATAGAATGCTATAAGGATGCTAAATGTTAATACCATGGTAAGAAAGGCCAATGCAAGAGCAAATGTCTTGCCTACATTGTTGAGCTGAATAAAGTCAATAATAAAGAGTCTAGAAAGTCAAGCATATGTCTACCAATCTATGTAATAGAACTTTAATTTTATTATTCTATTTACAAGGTGTTTAATACTTGTTTTGAAACTCATATTAGAATAATGAGTAGGGGATAGGAAGGAGGAAACCAAATCAAGGAGATTTGGATTCGTTGACAATAAGAAACATACTCTTAATAATATTTTGGAATATACAAACCTTAAACTAGCAAACGGTCTTGTTTGTATTTTATGTAATTGTCAATTTGCTCCAAGTATTTCTGTTGAAAATATCTTACGTTATGTTTTCAAGTCATTTTTACAATGAAAAGAAAAAAGAAATGAAAATAATATGAAATTAACCGTAGTTGTTAGATATTTTTAAAAAATAAATAAAAACATTTTTTGGATAATCATCTCACCCAACTCTTCCAGATGAGCTAGTCCATTTGGCTAACATTGAGGTTGCAAACTAACAACATGGGTACAATCCTTAATGGAGGAGAAAAATAAATAAATTATTTTTTTCCTTAAAGAAAAAAAAAAACCTAAACTGTCCCAAACATGGGTAATTTGTAGTCATATTGATCGTCTACTTTCAAAATGCTTTCATCAAATCTCTAACAAAAACCTGAACTCTTTTATTTTTTCGAACTCATGAACACGTAAAATGTACATTTTCATTGTAATCCTTTTTTTCCCTTATTTTTCTCCTACTTTTTCTATAATTTATTAAAGTCGGATAGTTAAGTTTTTAGGATAGTTAGAACATAGTTGTTATTAAAAAGCTAAACAAATAAATTTTCTGACTATGATCTTATATACATTTACCCGCAAATGAGAAACACGATATTTACGTTTGAAAGATAATTTTAAGGGAAATGTTTACATGTTTTAAAAAAAAAATCTGAAAATCAAAGTAATAACAGTTTAACTAAACACCAAAAAAGTAATTATTGCCATTTTACGGCACATCCAAACACTCTTTTCAGTCGATAAAAAAAAATACTTTGTTACGTATTAGAAAATCCAATTTGAAGAAAATAAGAAGGAAAGTGATGAAGACTCACGTGTGAAATAATTAGTGCGCTTTTAGGATTTATCAGTTACAGCTTAGTTCTCATGCAAAATGTCAACAAATAATTTTTCTTACATGCACTACACATTTACCAACAAATGAGCAATATTATATTTAATAATATTTAGACAAAGAGAAATTAAATATTTTCTTACCTTTTAATCCTATCAATCCTTCTACTCATTTAAATGATGACATATGTCACATTAGTATTCTAAAATATCATTAAATAAACATTAAATGTTACAAATTTCATCATTTCATTGGGTAGAAAGATATGTAAGAACAAAAAGTAGGAGGATATTTAATTTCTCTTTAGACAAACGTTTACATGTTTATTTTTTCTAAATTAATCTGAAAATCAAAGTAGAATAGTTTAACTAAACATCAAAAACTAATTATTAAGATTTTACGGCACATCGAAACAGTCTCTTGAGTCGATGAAGAATAATTTGCTACAAACATAAAATCCATTTTGAAGAAAATGAAAAGGAAAGTGATGAATCAAGACTCACGTGTGAAATAATTAGTGCGCTTTTAGGGTTTAGAAAAGTAAAGTTGAAAAATAGTGTTCGTAGGGTAACCTTTATGTGATTTAACAATTGAGTTATATATATATATATATATATATATATATATATATATATATATATATATATATATATATATATATATATATATATATATATATATATATATATATATATATATATATATATATATATATATATATATATATATATATATATATATATATATATATAGAAAAAGTGAAAATACCCTTAAGATTATATAAACTTAGGTACCCAAACTTACTATACTACGTCGTTTTGTATCATATAATGCATTGTAATTGTCCAATGTTCTTATAATATAACTTATAACTTGATTTACTTTCAAGATTTTAATAATTTACATATTTATCTTCCACTTACATAATTTTTATTTTCAACTACAATATATATAGCTTAATAGGTGTTCGGCAAAAAGATATGATGTAAGAGAATGATAATTATGAAATTTTGAATATCTTGAAAGCAAAACAAGTTAGGGTTAAAGTTTAAGAAATATATTATAATAAATATATCAAACAAAACGACGTATTATTATGTGTTTCGGTACCTAAACTTATATACCTTTAAGGGTATATTCATTTTTCCATATATATATATATATATATATATATATATATATATATATATATATATATATATATATATATATATATATATATATAGGTTCCGGTTCATTTGAGACCATGCTAATTTTGTGAGACCGTGAGATCAAATCTAAAAATAATTTTAAAACGCAAAATAAAAGGAAAAATCAAAAAAAAAATTTAATTATTATTTTCGAAACTTTAATTACCTAAAAAAAATTAAAAAATAAAAAATTACCGTTTTTTTTTATGAAAAATATGTGAAAATTCTAATAGAATATTACACTGTAAATATTATAATGTGATTTTTAAAATGTTAGAATATTATAGTAGATTTCTCAGATATGTAGAATATACTATTAATCTAATAGAATATGTAAAAAATGTTTTTTTCTTATTTATTTTTTATTTTATTTGGTATTTTTTTTATTTTTTTTGGAAAATATAAATTCCGAAAATATTATTTGAATTTTTTTTTTCCGAAAATTTCCAATTATTTTGCATTTTAAAAAAGTTTTTTTGTTTTATCTAGCAAATGAGTGATTATGATTGCGTCTCACGGTCTCACAATATTAGGTCGTCTCACATGAACCTACCCCTATATATATATATATATATATATATATATATATATATATATATATATATATATATATATATATATATATATATATAGGGAAAGGTTATATAGAAAACTAAAAAACCCTAAAAATCATAAAAATGCATAAAAAATACTTAGACATCACAAAACTTTTTTTGACTTTACACATCAGAAAATCGCATCTTTTTTTAAAATTTCGCTGAAAAAAAATGAAAAATCAAATTTAGCGATTTTGTGTTAAAAGGTGCGATTTTTCAAAAAAAAAAAGTTTTGTGATCTCTAAGTATTTTTTTATGCATTTTTATGATTTTAACGTTTTTTTAGGGTTTTTTATTTTCCATAGAAACTAAACCTATATATATATATATATATATATATATATATATATATATATATATATATAGGCTTAGATTATTTTGTTTTTACTAACAATTGTGTGCCAGAATGCACAGATCTGGACCACCGGATAGAATAGAATCAAAGGTAACGAGCTTAGGGTCTATGATATTATAATAGGGTAACATGTACCATATAATCACATAAATTTCAGCATAAGGGCATTTTAGTTAATTAACCTATGTTAAGAAAGGAAATTTTTGGATTTTTAGGGATAATTAATTCCATTATTTATAAAAATCTAAATATTTTATATTAATTCAAATTTAAAAATCCGATTTTATTATGTCAGAATGACAGAATGCCAACCATAAACTAGTAAATATATTTTCAATTTTATTCTTGCAGAATATATTTCCAATGCAGATGTTTTTGATAATTAACCTGATTTAAGAATTCTAGATATTATTCATATATATCCAAGTTGGGTCTATGATTTTATTCTTAATACACATCAGAAATAAAATACAAATTCATACATATTCTTACATACTAATATCCTTATACATTTTAATATAGTTATACATATTCTAACAGAAAATCCACTTGAACTTTGCATATATACTTGTTGTTGAACTCGATTCCAAATATTTCTCTTGTATGATCAATATTGAATTCCTTCTCCACATAATTCTGAAAGAATAAGATACATTATTCATTAGTGTTACCCGTTAAACAAATATACTTGTTGTTAACAAACATTTTCAAAGACATTCTAAGAGAATGCATTTATATAACATAAATTTTGAAAGAATACATTACAGAATGCACTTAAATAACATTCTTTTGCGATTTCTTTTATGAATAATAGGCATCAAATTGATGAGTGTTACTAACCTCGTTCTAAAAGAATATTGTGTTTTCTTATTCTGAAAGAATTTGCAAGTTTGAATACACCAAAATAACATAACTACACATATTAACTTCAATTCTAAAAGAATATTTCATTCTGAAAGAATTTGCAGGTTAGAATATTTCAATTCTAAAAGAAATCAATACAACCATGATCACAAGCCCTTAAGCACTATCAATTGCACAATCCATTTAATATTGGATCGGTTTTTTTCTCATTGACGAATAGTAATAATTAGAACAAGAAACGAAGTAGAAGATATAAGTTTCTAATCATAAAAGAGGAACCATCAGGGATCAAAATAATCAAATAAGCATGACCTGTTATCCGTAAATCTGATTCTTCTGATTTTGGGCTTGACATTCCAATAAACAAACATATAATATCTATATATTTAAGTGAATTTGAGAAACCTCTGGCGAATAATGATCACAAAAACGATTACATTAATTTCTTTGTTGTGACCTTGGATTTGGAAGAGCACTGCACGCAAATATATAGGCACTCTTTTAGACTAATAAAGAAGAATTTTGTTGGGTTGAAGATTCGTTTGAAGATTGCGTCATTGGGCTCGGCTATTAGTCCAATTATTTTGTACTCCGGTAATGGGCCTGTCCAACCGTGAGTTTGCTAGGTTTATTATATAAGTATATGCTTGCATGCATATTAGGTTATCGATCTAGAGAATTACGACAGCTTTGATTTTCTTTATCGTTCTTGTAAACCTCCAACCCTCTACAGTTGATGTTTTTGATCGAGCTCTTCTGAGGGTTATTTTATAATCATTCGACACGTTTGATTCATTCTTGACTTGTTCTTTATTTTTGTGTTCTTGCTGTTTAATCATTAATTACCTGTTTGAGATCTAATCGATCTTCAAGATTAAGTTTTAATCTCTTCAATTGGTATCAGAGCAGGAGGCTGTGTAATCGATACACATCTTTTCTGTGAAAAGGTTTCAATTAGGGTTTTTCCGCAATTACTGATATTTATTGAGCCGTCATCTCATTATTGACGTATCTTGATATTTATTGTTTTGCCCTAATCTGATTTATTACAAGTCTGATCTTTGAACAGGTTTTTCGATCATAATGGACGAGTCGCAATCAAATCCCATCAATATTTCCAACAGCATCGGTTCAACCACGAAGATTCCAATCCTATATACCCATGATTATGAAGTCTGGGCGCATCACTTCGAAGACTACATTATAGGATCTGAGGATAATGGATACCTCATATGGGAAGCAATCATTAATGGACCTTTTTCTCATTCTGCAACGTCAAGGATTATTAAAACTCAAAAGGAGTATAATGATATGCTGAAGGATGTTAAAGATATTGTGCAAGATGAAAAGGATAAATTCCAGTGCAATATCAAGGCGTTAAGATTGATCAGATTCACCCTTCAGTCCGACACTTTCAGGTTGGTAAGCTCATGCACGACGGCAAAGGAAGTTTGGGATAGACTTCGTGAACTGTACTCTACAGACGAGGATATTGAACATTCTATCCAAACCTTGCTCTTATCTGAGTTTGGAGAATTCAGGCAAGGAGCCGAAGAAACTGTGACCCAGACGTTCGATCGCTTCAATCATCTTCTCAGCAGGATGATCAAACATGACATCGAAAGGAAGCTTATCGAGCAGAAGGTTACGTTCTTAAATGGTCTAAGGTCAGAATGGAGAGCAGTGGTGTCAACAGTTAAAGCACATGAGCAGTTCAAATCATACTCTTTGGCGAAACTGGTGGGTATTCTCAAGTCTCAGGAGAAGATTGTGCTGCAGGAAAAGAATGTTGTTTCAAGCCTAAGTTCGCTGGCCCTCCTGTCAAAAAGTAAAGCTGTGATGGAGGATGAAGACCTCAACTTGGAGGAGTATGACCTCACGTCTGAGGATTATGCTATGATGGTGTCTAACCCCAAGAGGTTCATTAAGAAGAGATTCCCCAGCAACAAAAACCGAAACTGGCAGGGGAGTTATAGTTCAGAAAAGGTTAATAATGAACCGAAGGTTGAAGAGCCCAAAAAGGAACCGAAAGCAGATGGTGATTCTGGAGTAAGCTGTTACTACTGTGGAGGGAAAAATCACTATGCTAAGGATTGTGTCCTCAAAAAGATGGCTGAAAAAGATGAGGAAAAGGATGAGGAAGCTTTGCTACAGAAAAAGCTTGATGAGATGAGGAAGAAGAAATCTACCGCTAACCCTTCCATGAATGCTCTTATTGTGCAGGGTTCGGTTGCTGATGACGAGTTCGGTGGAGTGGAAGTTTGGTCAACCGACTCTGAAGACGATGAAGTGAGGAAGCCCTCTCATGGAAAGGCTTGTGTGGCAAAGGAGGAGAGCAGTGGAGGAAGGTGCTTCATGGTGTCCGATGTATCTTAGATGAGGGGATACAACACTGATGGTGGAAGCAATGAACCGAAGGAGCAACAAGATATGTGCTTTACGGCCAAACCGCTCAGCGTGCAGTTCAAAGAGCTCGATGAACTGGTCAAGAAGGTACAATCGGTTTTCGTTTCATTTAAAGTACCACAATCCTCATATGAGAAAGAACTAAAAAAATGTTAATACAAGAATTTCTCATCTAGATAGTAGTTTAACTCAAACTCGAGTCACCAATTCTAACCTAACTGATCAATTAAGCAGGGTGTCTTCGAAGAGTGAGGAGCAGCGCATGTGGATCGAGTTGAAGGAGTCTGAATTAGTTAAAATAAAAGACGAAAACATTTATTTACAAAGAGACAATTTAAAGTTGTTAAAACAGCGGAATGTTTTTTGTTTAATTGCAAAACGTCTTTATTCTAATATTACTCAGCTTCACTTGGACTGTGAAATAGGCCAAAAGATCCATCGCATGATTTTGCCCTTCCTTGAGTTTAAGGAGGATGAAATCGATGCTGAAGCTTATAATTGTGAGAGTGTAATATCATCTGATGACATTAATCCGACCTACATGTATGGACTGGACAAAATAGAATATTTCATTAAATCCAAGGACCACAAGGACATGCTTAAAAACCTTTTGGATGAAAATGATAGACTTAAACTGAGAACCGAAACCATACAAAAATTTGACTCTTTAAATGCCAACTTGAGCTCAGAAAACAAAATTGATGTTGAAAATGCATCTGAGCTTAATGAGGACGACAACATGAGTGAAATTTCTGTAGAGGACACGGTTGACTGCTCAGAATTTGTAAAAAGCGAATCTGAAAACCATAAGAATCTAATTTCTGAAAATTCAGTGGAGTTCGCTTGATTGTCCCAACAAAAGTCCCCGATCTTAGCAGAGAAAGCGGTCGTATATCAAAAGGTCAGGACCACTCCAAATCAAGTGTACAAGGTCACTGGAGTAACCGAACATCAGACCGCTGAACTCACAGCTATTGTAAACGAAGACAATGCTGATGGCTGTGATGAGTTCTTCTGGTCAGCTCCAATAGATAATGCAAACGAAACGGTAGGCTTATCTGAAAGAACCTCATGGATGAGTAAAGGTAGATACATACCAGAACCCTTGAATAAGCCAGATAATTTCGATGAGCCAAGCACCAGTGGTACGAAAAATATTCCTCAGGAAAATGGAAGTTCGGCAAAAGAAGACATTCCTTCTAGTTCCTCAGTTCAAAGTGAAACTCCCACAGTTCAATGTGAACCAGCCAAGGAGAAACCGAAAATGAAAGCCAATATTCATCATCAACCGAAGCAGATGAGGAATAAGAAACGTGAAAGGAACCAGAGATACAGAAAGAATCTCTCTGAAAGGAAACAATTCTGGAAATCCCAGAATGCATATTTCTCACATCAAGACAAGAATCTGAAGTTTGAGAACAATCCTGTCAAAAAGCATGAGAGCCACAACAACCGAAAGCCAAGGTTCGGTTCGGAAAAGAATACCAACCGAAAGCAAAGGTTCAGTTCTAAGGATGACTTCAATCGAAAGTAAAGGTTCGGGTCACAGAACAACTCCAACCGAAAGCATAGGTTCGTTTCTGAAATCAAAGGAACTCACAACTCTAAGGTCAGTCCCACCAATGATCAAAAGCAAAAGGGTCACCTAGAGTCTCCAGCTAAGAATTCATCTCAATCTAAACCCACTCCTTCTCATTCCTCTAATTCTTCTACTTCTTCCAATTCATCTCCATCTCACTTAAAAGCTCACTCCGTTTGTTCTCAAAAATCTCATTTGTCAGCTGAACAAAAGGGCAAACAGAAGATTAATGCATCCAATCCAGAGTCTAAACCGAACGCACCTAATCCTAATAAAATAAAAGTCTTTACCATCAAAAAGAAAGATGAAACAACACTTATTAAATGAACATATCTTGTTGACATCTCTCTTACTATTCCTGTTCCTATGAAAAGCTCACATGGACCCAAGAAACTTTGGGTTCCTAAATCTGCTTAATTTTTGCAGGTTATAAGTGACGAGCAGTTCGACAAAGAATGGTACATCGATAGTGGTTGCTCGCGTCACATGACAGGAAGGAAAAAAGAGCTCAGGGAATACAGGTCTCTTTCAAATGGTGGCAACGTCAAGTTTGGAAACAATTCTTTCGGCACCATAAAGGGATACAAAATGATAACTAATGGTGATTTTACTATAAGGAAGGTGGCTTATGTGGAAGGACTACAACACAACCTCATCAGTGTATCTCAGCTTGTTGGAGGTACAGGTCTCAAAGTCTCATTCGACGATGAAGGTTCTGAAATTATTGAGAAGAAGACGAAGAAAGTAATTCTCAAATCGGAGCGTAAGGGTGAAATGTTTCCTCTAAACCTTAAACCCATCAAAGGAAACCCAGCTATATGCTTGTTATCAAAAGCTCAATCTGACAAAAGCTGGTTATGGCACCGAAGACTCTCTCATCTCAACTTTAAAGATATCAACAAACTTGTCACCGGAGGTCATGTTCGAGGCCTTCCATTGCTCAAGTTCGACAGAGATCATTTGTGTGCTGCATGCGAAATGGGGAAGCAGAGTCGTCAAAGTCATCCATCTATAATTAACACAAAAGTTGTTGAACCACTCGAATTACTTCATATTGATCTGTGTGGTCCATCATCTATCGAAAGTATCGGTGGTAGCAAGTATATTCTTGTTATTGTTGATGACTTTTCACGATTTACATGGGTGTTCTTTCTAAAGCTCAAATCTGAAGCGACTCATAAGCTGAAAGTGTTCATCAAGCAGATTGAAGTGCAGCTCAAGAAAGTCGTTCGCAACATCAGAAGCGACAATGGTCTGGAATTCAAGAACAGGGAATTTGAAGAATTTCTAGCAGAAAAGGGAATAAGTCACAACTTCTCAGCTCCCTACACACCTCAACAGAACGGAATTGTCGAAAGACGAAACCGATCTTTGTGTGAAGCTGCCCGAACTATGCTAAGTTTCGCTTCCTTACCTCTTTATTTTTGGGCTGATGCTATTTCTGCTGCTTGTTTTACACAGAACAGGTCCTATCTCAACAAGCGATTCACGCTCACACCTTATGAGATTCTCAACAACAGGAAGCCCAATGTGAAATTTTTCCACGTTTTCGGCTCACGGTGTTTCATCTTTAACTCTAAAGAACACCGCAACAAGTTCGATGTCAAAGCCGACGAGGGAATCTTTCTGGGCTACTCTCTCACATCCAAAGCATACAGAGTCCTAAACAAGCGTTCGAGAAAAATCGAAGAAACCTATTACGTGACTTTTGACGATAGCTATGTCAAAAAGCTAAAGGCCAAAGAAGACACCGCTGGAGAAATCTTTCCTCAAACTGGCCAGGTCACAGTCTCGATCGCTAATCTATTCGAGAAGTTTATGGAGCTATTTGACGAACCAGAGAAAGCTACTCTCTCAGAAGCAGGCGCAGCAGAAAACAAAGTAGACCATATGAAGCAAATTGTCGAAGAAGCTGCCAGGAGAATGAACGAAGGAGGATCGAATTCTGATGAACCTCCATCCAACGATGCCTCAGTCGAGGGGGATCCAAGCTCTACAACTGCAATCGAAAGCACTTCTCCAACCGAAAGTGCTTTACCAACCGAAGGTGCATCAACGCCTGAATACCAAGCACCACAAGAAACCTCTAGACCTCAAGTTTCTCCAAACTTTCCAGAAAGCTCATCTATCGAGGGGGAGCAAGCTGATATGACGCTCGACTACGAAAGCCAATCCGAGCCAGAAGAAATGATCAACGCTGAACTAGACCCCACCTTTGATCCAAACTACCCTCCTCTTGTCAAATGGACCAGAGATCATCCTATCTCTCAAGTGGTTGGTGATGTCTCTGAAAAGGTCTTAACCCGATCACAACTCAAGGCAAAACAGACATCCTTATTTTCCAAAGTTGAGTTTTGTATGTTTAACTCATTCGTATCAAAAGTTGAACCGAAGACAGTCAACACTGCTCTCGATCACTCCGATTGGGTTCAAGCAATGCAAGACGAACTGAACGAATTTGAAAGGAACAAAGTCTGGCGTCTCATTCCAACTCCTCCAGATGCCTCGGTTGTTGGTCTCAAATGGGTCTTTAGGAATAAAATGGACAAGGAAGGGAATGTTATAAGGAACAAAGCTCGTCTGGTAGTAAAAGGATATTGTCAGGAGGAAGGGATTGATTATGAAGAGACTTTCGCTCCCGTAGCTAGGCTGGAATCTGTTAGAATATTTCTTGCTTACGCTGCCCACAAAAACTTTGAAGTTTTCCAAATGGACGTCAAGTGTGCATTTCTTAATGGAGAACTCGAAGAAACCGTGTATGTGGAGCAACCTCCTGGGTTCGTGAACGAAAAATATCCAAATCATTGCTACATTCTGGATAAAGCTGTGTATGGCCTCAAACAAGCTCCGAGAGCCTGGTATAAAACGCTAACTAAATTCTTAAAGATGTCTAAATTCAAACAAGGTTCGGTTGACCCAACCTTCTTTCGCAAAAAGGAAGGTAACCACCTTATGATAGTTCAAATTTATGTCGATGACATCATCTTTGGCTCTACGAATCCCAACCTAACAGCTGAATTCAGAAAGCTGATGGAGACTAAATTTGAAATGAGCTCAATGGGTCCTATTAACTTTTTCCTTGGTTTAAATATTAGACAGGGACCCGAAGGCATCTTTATCAATCAGGAAGCGTACACGAAGACTCTCCTAGCAAAGTTTGGTATGATGGGAGACTCCAAAGTCAAAGTCCCAATGGCATTCGACACCAAGCTAACTCCATCTCTAGACAAACCAGCTGTTGATATCACGCTCTATCGTCAAATGATAGGCTCACTAATGTATCTTACTGCTAGCAGGCCTGACATCATGTTTTCTGTGTGTTATTGTGCTCGATTTCAGGCAAACCCACGCGAACCTCACATGCTTGCAGTGAAGAACATTTTACGCTATCTCAAGCGAACCACCTCCTTAGGTCTATGGTATCCTTCCAACTCAGGCTTTTTCGTTCAAGCCTATTCAGATGCAGACCTTGGAGGATGTGGACTCGACAGAAAAAGCACCACTGGCGGCTATCAATTCCTTGACGGGAAGTTGGTTAGCTGGCAATCCAAGAAACAAACGTGCGTGTCGTTGTCTACTGCCGAAGCGGAATACATAGCCGCTGCATCCTGCACCTCTCAAGTGATTTGGATCCAGAGTCAACTTCGAGACTATGGAATCAATATGAAGAAGATCCCATTATATTGTGACTCTGAAAGTGCAATTAGGATCTGTCATAACCCAGTGCAACACTCTAAAACCAAACACATAGCACTGAGGTATCACTTCATCAAAGATCACGTGGAAGATGGAAACGTCGAAGTTCACTTCGTAAGAACCACTGATCAACTGGCTGACGTCTTTACCAAAGCTCTTCCTGAAGCGTCATTCAACAGAATATTGCAAGGGCTAGGTATGATGGAATCAGAGTCAGTACCTCAAACTACCTCTCAACCTCAAACGTAAGAATCATCACCACAAAGGTCGTTTTCTTGGTTGTATATTTCTTGTACAAAGTTGTTTATCTTATTGTTAAAAGTATTTTCTGATTGCATGTCTAAATTCCTTGGTTTTCTAAAATTTTCCAAAACTGAAACCTACCGAGGGTTCGGGTTCGGTTTCTCAAAATTTCCCAAAACCGAAACCTACCGAAGGTTCGGGTTCGGTTTCTCAAAATTTTCCAAAACCGAAACCTACCGAAGGTTCGGGTTCGGTTTTTCAAAATTTTCTTGAACCGAAACCAACCGAACGCTCGGGTTCGGTTTTTCAAAATTTTCTTGAACCGAAACCAACCGAACGCTCGGGTTCGGTTTTTCAAAATTTTCTTCAACCGAAACCAACCGAACGCTCGGGTTCGGTTTTTATCTTTTAATCTTTTTATTTTTTTTTTCTTTTTATTTTTTTATCTATTTCAAAAACTCCAAAAATATTTTCTTATCTTTTTGTGTTTGTTCGTTTATGGGGATATAATTGTTGAATTACTTAAGTGTCCCTAGAAGCATGCTGCTGTATGTGTCCCAAGCCTCATAAGATTCTGAATAAAAGCCTTAATGACTTGGTACAAACAAACCTTGTCTTCCCAATAAGGCCACTACATTTATTCTAATCGTGAGCTACCTCACTCTCTTCTCACATGAGTTAACAGTTTTTCTGCTTGGTCCTTATTTTCGCAACAGAGGTACTTTAATTTCTTACACCATCTCCCTTACATTTCTCCATTACATTCGTTTCATCAACGTAACCCTTGAGACTCTCAGAAATTACCACTGAGGTTTATGGTTACACAACATCTGTGTTTATGATCTTAGTTTCGTGCCACTACGAGCTGAGTGAAACCCCAAATTCAACACCTAATCTGAATTGACGGTGAACAATTAATTTGCTCAAGTTTTCACCAAAAGAATTGACGGATGTACCTAGCTGAAATCTCAAATTTTACTTTGTGTGATTCCTATGAAATTGTTAAACACCATAACATTTCTTCCCTTGGGATCCAACTTTAATTTTTTTTGAGATTTTATATTTTCCAAGCCAATTTAAAATTAATTCTTACCTACTTGTTCAACAGACTACACCGGTCTCACAAGTACTTTGTTCACTTTCTTTCTTATTTCAAGATTAGAATTGTTGAATCAAAGGAAAGCCACCCTTACTTAGCCTAATTAAAAGAAGCCTTTCAACATTTATTAATAAGTGTTTGATCGTAATTCAACGGGAATCCACATTAACACTTTAAGGTCTCTCTTGACCTTGAAGGAAGAGATTCGTGCCCGGGATCATTTGTTTCGTGTCATTATTGACATCACAGTCATTCCTAAAAAGAGTTGCTTTATTTCTTTTCTTTTTACACTCTTCGCACGAAAATCTTTGATTTTCCAAAATTCCGTTACTAATTATTACAGGCTGTATTATTGCTTTGGTGGTTAATTATCAAGTTGTGGTCAAAAATCGTCCACGTGGGTATTTACTTCAAAAAGATGCCATTTACAAGATAAGACGAAAGGTTGCTGACTCAGGCGGGAACTAAAAGGATTGAATTTCAACCGGTGATAAAACGGGGCGCGTGTGAATTTGAAACGCCCACTCTTTTACTGACATAATGGACGCGTGTGCGAATTTCAAGCGATTCCTCTCTGGCACTTAAAGGCGCGTGAGGATTTGAAACGGTTTGTTCTGAAACGGCGCTTGTTGGGCGACGTGTTCCTAGGTATCTGACACTCTCTCTCCTACGTGATCATCGCATGCCTTAACTGTCACGCATCTGTCATTCCAGGAAACCTTTTCGTATTTCCATAGAAGATTTGAACAGATTTTTCTCTCTCCTTACAATCACTATAAAAGGCAGTCTCCACACCCATTTACCTCTTTACTGCATCCGGATTTCCAAGAGAGCAAAAATTTTTTTTCCCTAAAGCTTTCCTGTTCATCTTCTTCTTCCTACCTTCAACAATGGCAGAATCATCATCCGTCCATGCCACCTCACACATCCTTCCCATTCGTCCTCAACAGTGCTTGGTGATTGACCTAACACCTCAGGCGTATGATTCTTACATGTTTCCGATCATCGAGTGCCTAAAGTACTCGCAAATCGCTCCTGCACTATCTCGGGTTGAGTCTGTGCCCATGGTGCTCCTATCGCAGGTGTATGCGACTGCTCATTACGATAAAGCAGTCGATAGGGTGTTCTTCGAGGTGTCTGATCACAAGACCTCGATTTCAAGGCAACGATTTGGTACACTGCTAGGGTTTGCTGCTGACCCTTCAAGAATCAATCCGGAGACGATTCCGGTGGGCCATCTTTACAACATGTTTTACAATATGGGGTACACGGAGGTGCTCACCTCCGTCGCAAAGTTTAAGAAATCTTGCTTGCCGCCGCAGTGGAACGGCATGTTCACAGTCCTCTTCAAGGGCTTATCTGAAAGGAGCTCAGGATCCGATGGTTCAAGTCGACTGTTCCTGTCGATTATGTATGCAATTTACAACGAAGTCAACCTAGACTTTGGGTTGGTCCTCTGGCAACAGCTCATCCAGAGCCTTTCTTCTTCATCACGGCATTCTGAGGTGTCGTTTGCCCGGTTCTGGACTCTTATCACAAAGTGGGTAATGGATAAGTTCGACGTCCCCACTGCTGCTGGTGCATCGATGTCTTCGGTTGGTACTTTCCATACCACGAAGATCATCGTCTCCGATGCATCCAAGTTTTCTTTCATTGGCTCTATTCCGGAGACAATGTACGGCGATGTTCCTTCTGACAGCAGGATCATCAGGACGATTAAGGAGTTCAAACAGTCAGGACCTAGGGAACTTACACCGGAAATGCTAAAGTCCATCCACGATGCTGACAAACCGGTTAGCAGGGGCAAAAAGGCGGATAAAGGGAAGCAAGTGACCAAAGCTGCTAAAGGTCCTTCTCCCAAGAAGAGGAAACCAACCAAACCTACAACATCTCCGCAGCCGAAGAGAAGGAAAACTCAACCGAAGCGAAAGCTTCTCATCCCTTCCTCTTCAAGTGACTCAGAAGGCGAGAGTTCGGATTCGGACGGCTCTCAACGAGGCGAAACCCCTCCAAGAGGCAATACCCCACCCCGATCTCCTACCCCAGACATGGAAATCCATAATTCACCCATTCCTTCACCCACTCAAACTATCCCTACTTCCATTCCCACCATAACCCCCATTACCACTATTCCTCCAACCTCTTTCCCTATACCACCACCCATTTTCACAGATACAACTACAACCACTGCAAAGGTTACAACCAACGTATCTGATACGGGGGTTCATACCAGTGCAACCGAAACACCACCCGTAACCGAACCACCTCAAACCGAAACCCAGCATACAACCGAACCTACCCACACTCAACCACCACCCGAAACTACCCCCACAACCACTCAACCTGAACCTACAAAAACCACCACACCACCAGCTTCACCACTCCCACCATCTCCAGATCATGCCTCTGATGGAGATAACCCGTTCCTTGGCGGTGAAAACATGACCTTCAATTCGGTCTACTTTAGTCCGTTTCAGGTTCAAAGTGACGAAGAGGATGATGCTCCAGTAACAAAGAAACATCTAAAGGAGCTAAATGAGAAGGTTGATTTGCTTCTTGCGTTATCCACAAACACTCAATCCTCTCTCTCTCTGAAGCCGCTCTTCAGAAGATTGTTGATGCCTTCTCCAGGGCTCAGCATGATTCTGTAGCTTCAGCCACAACCGCCATAGACGCCTCCACAAAAGCATGTGAGGCAGCGACCGCAAAAGTTGATAAACTATTCTCAGACGCCTCTTCCCTGTTGAAGTCCTTACAGGAGAGCGCTGATGCCACCAAGACAACTTTGGAACCAATCGTTCAGCAATTGGCCAAGTTCGTCTCAACGGAGTTACAGTCATTCGCTAACCTTCACCAATCCATCAGCGATGACAACTCGGCCCTTCGTGCCTCCATTGATGAGCGCCTCGCTAAGCTTCAAGAGGATCTCGCAGCTGAAAACTCATTAATGGACGTTCTGGCTAGCAAAACCACCGCCCTCAAGGTCAAGAGCACTTAGCTTTCAAACTCCCAACAACAGCTTGAAGCTCTTCGATCCGAACGGGAGGTCATCAAAACATGTGTTTCGGATGTACACGCTGCCCTTTCTAACATCCTAGAAGCACACGATCCGATTCTCAATCATTCGGTGAGGCGAACCCTTGCTGAAAAACTTGCTCCTGCCATGGACCTTCTCAGCAAAATCGAAGGCTTACCTAGTTTCGTGTCCGATCCGAAACAAGGGGGAGAAGGGAAGAAGTCCGGATCGAAACCACCTCCTTCCTCCAAAGCTACTCACACAACCGAACCACCTCCGACTGGTCAAGCTTCGGGTTCGGGTGTGAAGGATAAAGGGAAGAACATAGCTGAGGAAGAAGATGAAGATGAAGATACAGAAACCATTGCGGACATGTTGAAACGCAAAAACAGTCGCAATGTTGATGATGATATCAATCGTGTGGCGCGAGAGGCTGAAGAAGCCGAACGCAAGAAGAAAGAAGCCCACGATCTCCTTGAGAGCAGGAAGACTCTCTTCCCTGCCTGGACTCGGGAGCGAATGATTAAGGAGGCCATAGATACTCCTAGCATCCTATGGCTCGAGCCGGTGATCTCCTTCGACTGCTATAATTCTGTCGATTCGCAGTTCGACATGCCGTTAACTCGAAAGGCGTTTATCTTCCACGCCTTCTCCAATATTTTTGAAGTCCCTCATCCGAACCCTGAGGTTGATAGGGAGTTGATCGAATTCTATCTGAAGGCTGCTCGTCCTCAGTATCAAACATGGAGCGCCCAGAAGATAGTGAATGTTCGGGTTTTGAAGCCTTATACCGAAGGAAGGTTCATCAATGTTCGGTTCAAGGTGATTCGAGGGTCTGCAAGAACTGAACATCTTATATCCCTGGCAGATCTACCGAACCTAAATCCTCATGATTGGATTGTCTTGCATAATATCCTTTTGACTGATGAAGCCGAATATGGTCCAATTATAGACCATCTCAAAAGGATGTTAGTCTGTTACATCATGGAGGTAGCCCTAATGGATCAGGAGGTAGCCACTGTCTTCAAGAAGAAGCCGAAGATAGCTCTTGTGGGATCGGCCAGTGATCTCAATCAAATGAAAATGGGCAAGATCGACCCGAGACGCAATTCGGTCATGTTCACTAGAGCAGAAGGACAGAAATGTCTCTTTGCTTTAGCTGACAAACATCTTTACACCACTGCTTGTCTAGAGCATGTGTTATCGATCATCCGAAGGTGTAAAGAGAATGCAGCGGATGATGTTAAATACTTCAACGACATGATCCAATGGTACATCAGGTTTAGACAGACGATACTGGCTCTTATCTCGCGTCTGTTTAATACCGTGAAGAAGAAAGTACCTGCTACCGCTGCTGGCCCAAGTAACAAGTAAAGATCTCGCTCCAATTGATGCAAAGGGGGAGATTGTTGGGTTGAAGATTCGTTTGAAGATTGTGTCATTGGGCTCGGCTATTAGTCCAATTATTTTGTACTCCGGTAATGGGCCTGTCCAACCGTGAGTTTGCTAGGTTTATTATATAAGTATATGCTTGCATGCATATTAGGTTATCGATCTAGAGAATTACGACAGCTTTGATTTTCTTTATCGTTCTTGTAAACCTCCAACCCTCTACAGTTGATGTTTTTGATCGAGCTCTTCTGAGGGTTATTTTATAATCATTCGACACGTTTGATTCATTCTTGACTTGTTCTTTATTTTTGTGTTCTTGCTGTTTAATCATTAATTACCTGTTTGAGATCTAATCGATCTTCAAGATTAAGTTTTAATCTCTTCAAATTTCAAAGAAAAAAGGCTTGATAGAGATACATTGAAGGGATGCTAGTTTCAACGGAAAATCACATATTTAGGATTTGAATTTAAAGGCCATTTTCTATAAAAATTCTTACAATTGTAGATTAGAACCGTAGAAAGAGGAATAAAACCCTAACATTGATTGCCATTAGTCAAAAAAGTTCTCTAGTGTAACAGACAAAATGGAATCATATAAAACTGTTATGGAAACACAATAGGAATCAGCACATGCACATCACCAGAGTTAATTTTGAGAAGAACACAAAGAATTGATGACCAACCTTAATGGGCATCGATGGAAGAGACTACGTAATCGGTTACAGTTATGGCTGTATATGGGATTCTGATTCACATGATCGTCGATTTTAGGAGATCGTTGCTGGTAACAACAAGAAAAGTAGGATACATAGATCAAGAAAAGACACATGCCAGAAACGAAAATGAGGGATACAGTCTGCGAATGGGTCGATGGTTATAAAGAAGAGATATTAGGTCAATATATATTTATTTTGTTTCCTTAATTGCAAGTGTAAAAAACCAGAAATGACATTTTTTATTTAATTAAATATTTAATTATTTGCTATTTTGTTTCATTTTATTTTGCATTTTACAATTTTTTTTAATTTTTTGATCTCCAAGATAAGTGGCTCGAATTGTGTCCCTATTTCTCACAAAATTATCATGGTCTCAAATGAATCTCTCTCTCTCTCTCTCTCTTTATATATATATATATATATATATATATATATATATATATATATATATATATAAAGAGAGAGAGAGAGAAAGAGAGAGAGAAAGAGAGAGAGAGAGAGAGAGAGAGAGAGAGAGAGAGAGATTCATTTGAGACCATGATAATTTTGTGAGAAATAAGGACACAATCCGAGCCACTTATCTTGTAGATAAAAAAAATTTAAAAAAAATGTAAAACGCAAAATTAAAGGAAAAATCTGAAGAAAAAATCATTTATTTTATCCAAAAATAAAATAAAAATAAAAAATTACAATTTTTTCGAAATATACATGAAATATTCTAATAAAATATTACACTATAAGTATTCAAATCGAATTTTTAAATTATTAGAATATCTACTATTCTACTAAAACTGTTAGATATTTTAAAATATTCTAATATTGTACTAGAATTGTTTGATTTATTAGAATATTTTAATATTCTATTATAATTGTTCGAATATTTATAGTTTAATATTTTGCTAGAATATTCTAATAGTCTAAAAATTCGATTTGAATATTCACTGTATATTATTCTATTAGAATATTTTACGTATATTTCGAAAAGACAGTAATTTTTTAATTTTTTTATGGATAATTTAAATGAAGAAACTAATATTTAAAAAAATCAAAAATTTTCATCAATTTTGCATTTTATAATATTTTTTTATATATAAAATGGATGGCTAAGATTGCGTCCTCATGTCTCACAAAATATGATGGTCTCAAATGAAGCTAACCTTATAAATATATATATATATATATATATATATATATATATATATATATATCATGAAGCAAAGAAGTTGATCCTAAATTCAACTAATAGTCTGAAGATTATGATTTAATGAGGTGAATTTGAATTAGATATAACATATTTTCATCCATTGATTTCATCTGAAACGTTATTCATCATCTTTTCCTGGCTCTAGGTTTTTTTTCTCCAAAATTAATTTTTGAAATTAGGTTAATTTAGCTAACACATAATTTTGTGTTTTTCTCAAAATAACGTTACTTTAGATTGATATCTAGTAAGAATCAATGTAATTTTTCATGAAAGCATGATTAAAGTTTCATTCTTTCATGTACTCATGCTTTTTATTTTTAGGTTAAAAAAACAAATTTTTTGATTGAAAGCATGATTCAATGAAAAAATTTTAAGTTATAAAAGGGTTACCAAATTATATTTGATGGCGCCTTACAAATGCTTTATGAAATGCCTAAGAGAGTTCATAATTTCTATAGTTGTGTTCGTTTTTCCCAATTCAATTTGGTGTTTAGTGGGTGTGTTTTCTTTCTATGACATGCAAATATATAGGTTTTATGGTGTTATTTGTGATCTTATTGATGGCTTGATGTCTCAACAAGCTCCATAGTCATGCTCTTATGTTCTAAAATTTATGTTTTGTGGCGTCTGTTTGTTTGTATAACTTTGTTTGTGGTGGCCTCCATTTACTTCTATGGTTGGTTCTTTTAAGATTGTATTTTATAGATCATGATCGAGGGAATATGCTTTCTCTTGGGCTTGTTTTATTGTGATATGCCATCATTGGTGACTTTGGTATCTTAGTATCTATGTCATCATTAGTGACTTTGGTATCTTAGTATCCACTACAAACCGAGTTCCTATTGTTGCTTTTCTATTATTTACTATAAGGGCTTAAAAATGAATTTATATTACTTTTGGCAGGTTAATTGTGATGGAATGTCCAAAATTCATATCAATTTTGGCTCGTAAAGTTTCTCTTCTAATCATCATTGTATATTAAAGTCGGATGATATTACTAATGGGGACCTTGTCATAAGGCTTATATATTCATCAAATAACTTCATAAGTGCAAGGGTTCTCAAGGTTTTAAGGCAACCTTGTTGTAAAGCTTAGGTTATGTATGTTTATGGTTCAAAGTTTCTTAACTTATGACATGTTTAAATCATGCATTTTATTGTTGGAACTGCAACATTGTATAGTTTTGGATCATAATATCTTGGAATCATAATATTTTTGAATCACATAATTGATTTTGTTAGATTGTTTGGAATTATACAAAATCCTTTATTTGTTTATCACCTCATTTCTAGAATTGTATCATATAAAATTTGGATCATAAAACATTTGGATAATAACTTTTTTTGGAGCGGAAATTGTTCGAGTTGGATCATTGTAGAGTTTAAGATTATCATATATTTGTAGATTTAAAACTGGAGCATTATAATGTTTTGGATCATAACAATTTTGTATCATAGCATATCGGATCACAAAAATTATTTATTTTTATCTCATTATTTTTAAAATTTGAGCATAAATGTTTAAATAGTATTCTTATGGATCATCTTAATCTTAGAGTTTTGACATTAGAATGGACAATCCCATATAAAAATATATTTTGGATCAAGATAGTATGACTCATGTCAGTTTTTAAGTTATAGATCATATCATATTTAGATAATATCCTAAAAATATTGTTTTGAATCATAGGTTGATTCACAAAACTAGATAAGTGATCTATAAAGTTTTTTTGATCCAAAGTTTCTTAGTTTATCACATGTTTGAATCATTTTATTGTTGGAATTGCAACATTATAGTTTTAGATCATAATATTTTTGAATCATAATAATTTTAAATCACATAATTGATTTGTTAATATTTTTTAGGATTATATAAAATCATTTATTTGTTTATCACCTAATTTGTAGCATTGTATCATAAAACTTTTGGATGATAAATTTTTTGTAGTGTAAACTGTTTGAATTGGATCATTATAGATTTTTAGATCATCACATATTTGTAGATTTAAAACCGGAGTGTTGTAATGTTTTGAATCACAACAACTTTACATCATATCGTGTTGAATCACAATAATTATTTATTTTTTATCATATTATTTGTAACATTGGATCATAAATGTTTGGATATTTTTCTTATGGATCCTCTTAATGTCATAGTTTGAAACATTTGAAATGACAATGCTCCATAAAAATATGTTTTTAGATCAAGCAAATACGGGTCATATCATATTTTTATGTTATGGGTCATATAACATTTAAATCTTATCCTAAAAATAATTTTTTGGATCATGACATGATTCAAAAAATCATGATCTAGATAAGTGATCCATAAAGTATTTTTGATCTAATAAAAATAATAGGAACCAATGAAAATTTAGATCATTACTATTATGTTAAAATGAACAAATTATGTTATTGATGACCAGTTTTTCAACCAAGTTAACATGATCCACAATTAAGAAGGTCCTTAAGAACAAGATCCAAAATCGTTTTTGTCTTGTAGGTTGTCAAATTATCATAATCCTCCATAATTCTCACAAAGGTAGATTTGAAAAAAATTAAAATCAGACAACACCACCTTAGAAACGTAATTCTTCCTTATCTTAGTCAATCGCACGTCTTGACAATCAAACTCAGGTTCTATATCAAAATCAACGTTATCTGCTCAACTCCATGTGCCTCACCTGACATAAAACACAGTCAAAATTGTTATTTTTTAAACATAATATATATTTTCAACTTGAAGTCCTAGAAAACACTAAATATAGTAAGTCTTATATCATTTTATGTTATGGATCACAATTCATAAAAAGTTGGATTATTTTAAGTTTTGGATCATAATAATTGAATATATGTTACTGTTTTTTTGGTATTTCTACCATTTACTGTAGTGGCCTAAAATTATTAGCATGGCCTAAAATTATTAGCAAATGGATTTCAAAATAGCAAGAAGCATGAATATTCATCTTGGTGTAGTTGAATGATTCTTTGAGGGTTTGTTTTAGGACAATAACAATTTTATAAAACAAAAAGCCATCTCCTACATGCCAAGTGCAAAAAAACTAACCATTAAGACCTAAAACTTTATGCCTCATCATAAGATGTATCTTTTGACCATCAGACCAACAACCATGACCACGAGCAGTAACTGTAATTATCAAATTCCAGGATTTTAAAAGTTAAACATCGACACGATGATCTCAAGCAACAATATGATGAGCTTTAATATCTGAACATTTGAACATCAATGACCAGTATACTTCTGCATGAACACAACATGATATTTGAATTAAAATTATGAACTTCTTAATACTCCTTAAAGCGCCAGAGAATCTGGATCAGTGAGAAGCTACATGACATCCTACCACACATCGATCCAACACCAAAGATAAACAACACATAACTACTATCAAGTAGTTCACTTAAATCGTATATCTCAAATATTATCTAAGCCTCCAAGAATGTACCAAGTTAACAAGTATGAGAAAAAAAAAAAGAACCAGAAATCCCAAAGATTTCATTATAGCACCAGTTGACTGGAATTCTCCCAACTAAAACCATATGTCATAATGAGCATTTTAGCATTGAAAAGCCAGCTAACATGAAGAAGAATGAAAATACGCACACATACACATAAAAAAATCACTCACTAAAACCAAAATCATAGATTGGATCATACATAAAGTTCTGATACAAATTCTATTTTTGTTTTGAAACTAATATGATGGTATTTTACCTTTTGAATATGCATATATCATTTTATCTAACAAGTTAATTTAAGGAAAAAGCAATGATCATTTTCATATGGAGCATGATTGTAATAAGCTTCGTATTGATAAATTCAAAATTTTGAAGATGTTATTTTTTTGACACATTAGCTCGAACATTTTGTGAGCGTTATTGTATTAAGCTTCACTTTGATGCATTTGTCTAATATTTTCATCCATAAGATTTTTAAAAACAAAAGAAGTAAAAAAAGGATGATCTTAGTATTCACTCTCATATATATATATATATATATATATATATATATATATATATATATATATATATATATTTTGAAGGTCAAATCAGCAAGAAGATGAAACTAGGGCTTCAAAAATGACAAATCGTAACTATACTTAGGGTTTATCATAACAAATTACATTCCATTACATGCTTCCATAACTTGAAATTGAACCAATATGAAGCTTGAGCACGCAGAATTAAAAACGATTACAATATCAGATGAAGGTTTACATCAAAGATCCGTAGTTTACCATGAGAATTCTCCATGAACTTAGACAAAAAGGGGGAAACATTTCAGTAGTTGAAAGGCTCATATTTGTCATCTCACAACCCAGATAATACGTCACCAAATGCCGTTAATATGTAATAATAACAACCTTGTAACCAACCAATATATTTTAATATATTCGAAATTTCCGTCCTTAATTACGTCAACCTTTAGGCTAAAAAATAAGTGCGCAAAAAATCGTGTCACTTTGAGAGCAGGTTGGCATATTTAGACTTCTTAATCCACTTGGATTCCAGAAATACAAATTTTGTAAGAATCCGACATTTATAGTAAATGAAGATCTACCATAATTAAAAAGTTACAACGACGAAAACTACAAGGAGATTGGTTGACTTTTGGAGAAAGTCACCAACTAGACAATCGTATTACTACTTAAAGTAAGAATTATGAGGCAAGGAATGCCTAAAACAGACGTCATATGAAAAAGTTATGATTTTTATATAATTATAACGGTAATAAAAACACGTTGAAAAATGAAAGTCAAAACTAGACAAAACGACCACAAGGAAAGTTGTAGAGAATGAAGAAACCTACAAGGATATATAAGAGTCGTTGATAACAGAGTTCTTAAACGAGGGTTATGGAAATTCAAAGTTGAATTTTTACAGTTGTGCGCGCTCGTGCGCAGTGCGCCGCTTGGATACGAGATAATGTGGCATGCTGAGACGACACGTGTCGCCATCGTATGATTCGCGTGTATTTGTGTGGCACACACTCCAAAACTTGCTATAAATAGAAAGTTTCAAAAAATCATTTTCCTCACCTCTCTCTTTGATTCTCTCTCTATCTCGTTGTGCGTGCGATCACCCCGATTCTTCACTATGTAAAACACATACACACATACACACACACACACTATATATATATATATATATATATATATATGAGATAAATAAGATAGATTATAACTAAAACTGTATATATATAACACGAATAACAACATGACCGACCAGGGGAGACCCCCATGATAAGAGTTAGATGAGACAAGATTCATCAACACACTGATAGATTTTCAGATAACATCTGTCCTATAATCGTTAATTCTTAAGTGAGCAAGAGAGATACGTATAGAGATCTATACGTGATTGAGACTCCCACTTGTGGTTGCTATCTACAACCTAATGACAAGTCGTAACAGACATAACTTTCTAAACATACAACGGCGTCCGATGAAGTATCGTGAAGTTTCTGGATCAACAGTCATAGCTCGATTATAGGAACTCATCGTAACTTTGTCAATATAAAACTAGCTATCATAAACTACTACTAGGAGATATTCTAATTAGGTAGTGATAGTACACATAAACTCGAGGAAGAAGATTTAGGTCAACCAACATCTAACTATCTTAGACTACCACTAGGAACCTACCTATGGAAGTAGTGATATTACTCACAAACTCAAGGAAGTGAGTTTAGGATAAACAAAATAACTAAAATACCTACACATGTTTTATAACAATAAAACCTCCGGACTCACCAACATTATGTTGACTTATTCTCAAGAGAATGAACCCGTCTAAAGGAGGAGATAACCATGGTGATGCAACCCGAAACTTATGTGTTTTGCTTTTGTACTTTGCTTTCATACCCTACTTGTTTCTCGAACAATTATGTAATATCTTTTTTTTTTTGAATAAATAGCTACGTTGTTTAGTACATCTTGTGTATTATTCAACGCATATCTTGGCCTGAATCAAAACATCCTAACATCACACAGCCTTGCGCTTCCGCCACCGGCCAGGGGTGTGGCAGATTATAGAGAACTAGTAATTCCTTAGAAAATACAACTACACTCTGATTAGGTTTAACCTTTTAGGCCTAATAATAAGTTCTAATATTAATTATCCTAATTCTTGACTACTTACGGGAGAGGTAGCTAGTTTGAACTATTGCTTGGGTTGTTGGATTTCATAATGGCTATATGCTAAAATGGTCCTACCCTCTGTTACTTCTCATCTGGCCGATCCTTACTTGATAGTCTTGGATTACAAAATCCTAAAGCAGACCCAACCTAACAAAGATTAAGAACGATATAGTTACGCTCATATAAGTATACCTACTACCCAACAATACGAACCCACAAAGTTGCAACTCAAGATTTTAGGTCAAAAACCATATTTAGAGTTGGTATAGTATATCGGCCATACCACGACTAGACCTAGAATATGCAACTAAGTTTTATTCTGGTTCGACCAACGCATGAACGAAATTGGATACGGTGATTGGAAATATAAATGCTTGAGGACTTCTGGATTGGATGCATATGCAAGAATTCTATGCTTAGAGGCTTCTCTTAGAGACTTAAGCGTTTGGGGATTACTAACTCAACGATATCTACACCGAAGAATTTTCCGCCCTAGGAACCTCTAACTCACGACATAGTGGGGGGGGGGGACTCGGGATTTATGGGTACTATCTATTACATACTTATAATTTGATATTATATAGTATTTAATTGATCTTCACAACTCTTGTAAACATCTTCCTGTTTGATGTCATATGCAGGTTTGCCGAGAGAATGGCATGTGATGGATCGTGCAAGGCAGCTTCTTCATCAGAGGAGGAACATACGGTACTTGATGACATGGAACCTGTCGATACCCTAGAGACGAGGACGGTGATGATACGGAGCCCGATTATACTCCAGTTGAGCACCCGTTAGAGTCATCCCTATCAACATACTACACACAGGTTGTGCTAGAGCTTCTCAGTTCCGAGTACAAGCCCAACAAGGACGAGAGGACACTAACACCTCACCAGAGACCTCACCACCCCAACCCACTCCTTCACATTGGTCTTACAGGAAACCCAAGAGTACTTAGGTGAAGCAGACCCTGAGGAAGGCTGTTGTTACCTGCTCACGGAAGAGGGCGGCATCCCCACTAGCATCACCGCTGTCAGCAAAGAAATCTCATGGAAACTCCATTTGGATGCCCTAGATACAAGCTTGGGCGTAGGAGGAGGATATCGGCTCATGGTTCGAGGTGAGAGAGTCATTTAATGTACATCCCATAGACTGGATACTCCTGTCAAGCAGACCATCTCTCTTCTGGTGCGCTACACCGTCCATCACTGAAACTGCATTGGAGCGATGGACACTGAGCTCTTTTTATTGAGGATGAACATGATGTAGCTCAGAGAGTGGGTGTAGTACTTGGAGGAGGAGAGAGAATTGATGGAGATGAGGACCTTACGCATGCAGGATCAACTATAGGAGGCCCAGTTCCATCACCAGGTGCTAAAGGAGGTGATTAGCCACACATATCGATTGGTGCTTTGAGTGGAATGGTGGAGTCTCAAGTCTCTCTTTCTAATATTTGGATAGATTTTTGTATATAGACAGTTAGTCCAGCTGATAACACTTCCTATAGTGTACTATGGATTTTAGTTTTCTTTTGTTTTAGCCCTAGCATGATGGCTAGGAGGGATATGTATACTTTTATTTTGGGTTAGGGTAATAGGAAAAGCTTACACACATATGTTTTGTAATCTCAGAAATTTTCCTACCCTAACCACACCCTATTTTGGTAACTTCAGCATGATATATGATACATATTATACATACCTAGTTGCATGAAATCTGTGTTGTTATTGTAGTTTGTATTAGCATTAACACTAACACACCACAGCCTAACCATGAGGGTGAAAACTTACTAATTTCGAAACATTAACTCATGTCTCGAAACTAACTTCAGGAATCTAAAAATGGTACCTCTGAGAATTACCAGATCTAGTTAAGGTCTTCAATCTGAGCAGGATGCTCGGTCGGCACAAAGTAACCCACCCCTCGACCATGCGGCTATTGAGGAAATGGTCGAACAAAGAATAGTTGAGGCACTAGCCGCACATGGAAATCACACAAACTCGGGAACGGGAGGAGAAGGCTCCCAAGGAAACGAGAAAGGTGCACAAATAGAATGCACCTACAAGGACTTCATGAACTGCAAAGGTAGGATGTTTTATGGGAACAAGGAAGTTGTAGGCCTCACCAGGTGGATTGAGAAGACTGAGTCTATCTTCGAGATCAACTCTTGTGTTAAGAAAAGCAAGGTCAAGTTTGCCGCCTGCATGTTTGCAGATCCGGCCATGTCTTGGTGGAATGGTCATGTTAAGACCCTAGGCCTCGCCAACGCCTATGCTCTGTCTTTGGAGCAACTGAAGCAAATAATCATCGAGAAGTACTGTCCTTAAGAGGAGATGCAACAATTAGAGGAGGAATTATGGAACTTGACCATGAGCAATGTCGACATCTCGACCTACACCAATAGGTTCAACGACCTCCCCACCCTTTCCCCAAAATGTGTGACCCATGAGTAAAACAAAGTGGAAAGGTACATATGGGAATTAGTTCAACCCATTCAAGGGTTGGTTACGACCTCTTGACCATCGACACACGATAGTACTAAAAGGTTGTCTTACAGCCTGACCAAACAAGAAATAAGACGAGGCATGTTGGTCCAAAATACTGACATCCCAAGGTCAAGGGAAAACATGAGCAAATATGGAAAAGGATTCAAGGGTTCCTCCACGAAAGATACATGAGAGTATCAGGGATTACGCCATCAATCTGGCCCCGATAATGGCCATGGTCCTCACATCTCAAGGAAAATATACGGGAAAACCCCCAAAGTGCAATTCACGTCACTTCCACAACTCCGGCAACTTCATGCACTATAACAAATGTAATCGCAGAGGGCATACTGAGAAATACTGTCACTAGCCCGTGACTGCTCCTACTGATACAACCAACCCCGGCATGGCTGCCTTGCCAGATAATCGAGCTTTCTTTGAATGTGGGATTGTTGGGCACATCAAAAGAAACTACACAAAGCTGAGGAGTGAGGGATGAAATGCTAGAGGAAGAGCATTTGTGATTGGCACGAAGGATGCTATTTAGGACCCCACTGTTGTGACAGGTGCATTTCCGGTGCTGAAAGAAGGTTCATTACTTCTATGTTTAGAAAAAATTTAAGACATAAGTCTAGGAATTTATATGAGCCTTATATAGTACAAATAACCAATGGAGAATCTGGTAGAACTCAAGAAATACTAGAAAACTGCCTTCTATCTCTCAATAACCACTCCTTTCATGTCAACCTTATGCCTATAACCATCGGTAGCTTTGACGTCATAATCAGCATGGATTGGTTATCGTTGCACCAAGTTGAGATCTTATGCTACGACAAGGTAGTGCAACTACCCTTAGCCAACGGGGAATCCTTAATAATCTACAGAGATAAGATCAACAAAGGTCTTAGAATCATCTCTTGCATGAAGGCACAAAAGTACCTTCATAAGAAATATCACACTTTCATGGCCCAAATCATAGATAAGAGGGATGAGAAGAAGGAAATAAAGGACATACCCTAAGTATGTGATTTTCCCGATGTATTTCCGGAGGACTTGCCCAGACTACCGCCAATTTGTGAAGTCGCATTTCGAATTGACCTAGTCCTGGGGGTAGGTCGAGTGGGAAAATCACCCTACTGATTAGCCCCTTCCGAAATGCAAGAGTTTTCCAGTCAAATCCAGGAGCTTTTGGATAAAGGCTTTATAAGACCAAGTTACTCACCCTGGGAAGACCCGATGCTATTCATAAAAAAGAAGGAAGAAACCTTCAAAATGTACATCGATTACCAAGAACTGAATAAATTGATGATCAAGAATAGATATCAACTCCCGATTATTGATGATCTGTTCGATCAACTACAAGGATACAAATTCTACTCGAAGACTGACTTGACGTCCGGGTACCATCAAATTCGTGTGCAAGCAAAGGACATTCCGAAGACGACATTAAGAGCTTGTTATGACCACTACGAGCTCCTAGTTATGCCTTTTGGCTTAACTAATGCCCCAACAATTTTCATGGATCTAATGAACCGTATCTGTAAACCCTGCCTTGACAAATTTGTGATCGTATTCATCGATGATATATTGATATACTCACGAACAGAGGAAGAACACGATCAACACCTTCAAATCATTTTGGAGCTGTTAAGGAAGGAGAAATTGTATGCAAAATTCTTGTAGTGTGAAGTTTGGATCAGAGAAGTACATTTCTTAGGACACGTGGTCAACGATAAGGGCATTCACATAGATCCTTCCAAGATTAAAGCCATAAAGAATTGGGAAGCACCCACGACGCCAACAAAGGTGCTTTAATTTATATGATTGGTAGGCTATTACAAGAGATTTATAGAAAATTTATCATAGATAGCAAAACACATCACGATACTTACACAAAAAGATACAAAGTTTGAATGGAAAGAACAACAAGAATATATGTTTCAGATGTTAAAACATATGTTGTGTAGTGTGCCAATTCATTCACTTCCAAAAGGAACCGAGGACTTTTTTTTCTATTACGATACATTATATCAGGGCATGGGATGCGTACTCATGCAAAGAGACAAAGTGATTGCTTATGCCTCATGCCAACTTAAAACTCACGAGAATAATTACACCACCCATGACTTGGAATTGAGAGCTATAATTTTTGCCTTAAAGATCTAGTGACACTACTTGTATGGCACAAAGTCTGTCATATACACGGACCACAAGAGTCTTCAACACATCTTCAACCAAAAGGAACTCAACATGAGATAACGAAGATGGCTTTAGTTGTTGAATGACTACAAGTGTGAGGTTTTGTACCAGTCGGGAAAAGCTAACGTAGTAGCCGATGCCCTAAGTAGAGAGGAACGAGTTAAACCTCGCAGAGTGAAAGCGATCACTCTAACTATCTAGTCAAACCTTCCTGCCCAAATTTGAGAAGCCCAAGTAGAGCATGGAAAAACAATTCGAGTCCAAAGAAAATGGAACCTTGTGTTTCATGGACCAAATTTGGGTACAAAAATTTGGCGTCATCAGGAGTCTTGTACTGAACGAAGCTCACAAGACAAGATACTCAGTTCACCCAGGACATGATAAGATGTATCTTGACTTAAACAAAAGGTACTAGTGGCAGAACTTGAAGACAAACACCTACGTGAGAAAGTGCTTGACCTGCGCTAAGGTCAAGGCAGGATACCAGAAACCATCGGCTTTATTGCAACAACCCAAAATTCCCGAATGGAATTGGGAACAAGTTGTCATGGACTTCATCACAAAGCTACCCAAGACGCTTAGTGGTTATGACAGGATTTGGGTAGTAGTCGATCGCTTGACTAAATCCACTCATTTCCTACCCATTAAGGAAATAGACAAAATGGAGAAGTTCGTCAGGACTTATTTCAAGGAGATAGTCTGGCTACACGGCGTACCAGCATTGATCATTTTGGATAGAAAAATTCGATTTACGTACCGATTCTGGCAAATAATGCAACGAGAATTAGGAACCCACACTAGTACAAAATTGCGCTATGGCGTCGGTTTTTGAAAACTGGGTCTTCAAGATTTTCATATTTCTCGTCACTAAAGGTCATAAACTAATTCACAAGATTGTTTCGACGATAGTTTATTAAAAACAAGTCACCATTGTACATCAGACTTCGCACACTCATGTGGGTTTTACATAAAAATTGTGACAATTAGTGCGACGACCTAAAACGGTGGCCAAATGTCCTCTTTTTATAATGGGGAGGTTATTAAGCAAGACAAAAGGTGTTGAGCTTTCATTTTATGTTACTCAAATCTTATATTGAAATTTGAAACTTGAAAAAACCCGTGAAAAATCCTGCCACGGTCGAAAACCATGGCCAAATGTCATATTTTACAACATGTTATTTTATGTTATTTGTACAGTTACCTTGTATCGGGTATTAAGTGATACGTAAAGACATAAGATGATAAATACATAAGGTGTCGAAGTTTCATTTTAAGCGATTCCCTCTACTTATTTAGTTTAGATAAATATTAAGTTGTGTTTTGGATTTCATTTTGAACCTCAAATTAAAGGACATTTCGGTGGTGAGAAAATTAGTTTTTTTAAAAAGTGTCTGAATTAGCTTATGAAAAAACATTTATCACTCTATATGAAAAAAATACATCACTATAAGTACTCTATGCTTACTGTTTAATTGCTTGTGAGTGAGTAAACGTTCACAATATTCACGATATAATACTAAACATGTCACAAAAAGTGATCAATAATCATAATAAAAGAAATAACATGTTAGTATAGATCATTTTTTGTAACATCCCAATTTTCAAGACCAAAACATTTGTTTTTAATTAAGTAACTTATAAAGCAGTTTACTGAAAAACATCATCGATATCATAACAAACCATAACTCCATAAGTTAAATATTGTAAAACATGTCGTTGAATAATAATAATGTTAGAGTACAATCCCAAGAACATCATAGTGCGGAAATCATATACGTACGATGCGTTGCTACCGTGCTGGCTCCTTCCCCTTCGCTGAAGAGTTACCTGAAAAAAAAAATTGAAAACTGTAAGCACAAAGCTTAGTGAATTCCCCATCATACCACATACCATATAACATGCATACTGCCGAGCAATTCTGGGGTGCCTGACCTACACTGTCTTGCAAATATGGGGTGTCGAACTACCCTGTCTGGCAATTCTGGGGCGGCGACCTACCCTCCTGTTTATCTCAGCTGGCTACGGGGACTATTTCACCCCTACCACTACCACATAATAACATAGCATAAACATACTGTCAGACATATCTGGGGTGCCCGACTTACCCTTCGGTCATTACGACCGTAACATGGCGACTATTCCCCTTACTATCTACTATCACATCATATTATGCTAGCACATAATCATAACAGGGAACAGCATACCATATAATTATCATGAAGACAATTATCTCTACTATAACTCTTACTAGTGGGCCAGCCTTGCCTTAGACCTACTCTACTAGAAGGTAACTCACCTTAGTGTCGTGAGGTGTCTGAACTGTCCTCGCTGTCGGGATCAACTCCGTTTGATTCCTACACATAAAAATCTTCCTTAATTACCATTTCATGATCAACTCATGTCGAAGTCAAAGTCAAGGTCAACACCTTCGTCAAAGTCAACTCTAGGTCAAAGTCAACATCTGGTTGGCTCAACTCGTTGGGTTGACCCACCAACTTGCTGAGTATTTCAAGAACTCGCCAAATTCTCCTTCATACAAGGTCGGGACTTTCTACCACTGACTTGCCAAGTTAATCCTTGAACTCATCGAGTCCTTCTTCATACAAGGTCGGGACTTTCTACCACCGAATCGCCGAGTTCATCTTTGAACTCGTCGAGTCCTTCTTCATGCAAGAAGACACGTCTAGTCTTGGACTCGCCGAGTTCCTTATGAACTCGTCGAGTTCGTCTTCATACAGTTGGGACTTAGTCTTGAACTCACCGAGTTCCATGATCTTCAGGTCCATATTCACATCCACCTTGTTGAGTCTTATTCTAGACTCAATCAGTTCGATCAGAAACAAAAAAGGTTGGGGAACCATAACCCGACTCGCCGAGTCCTAAGAGCGACTCACCGAGTCCCCCAAATTCCAAGTCTACCAAGTCGATTTTAGTCGGGCTCAAAGCATCCAGAACATAGATCTGCCTCTTAGGGTCCATATTACATGTAAAGTTACAAACTTGACGTTCATGCATGGGGGTATTTGGCTCAAATGGCCCTAAAATGAGGTTATATGATGCATGAAACTTCCATGGCCATAAAGTTGGCACCTTTATGTAATGGTAATCCTCAATGGTTCCAGATCTGAATTTCTACCCCTTTAGAACCACAAAACCCCAAAGTTGGCTCTACTAAAGCTTAGAAAAGGTAGAAATGAACCCTAACTAGATATCTAAGAGATAGATGGTCAAGGTTGAAGCTTTTTACCTTGAATGAGCCGGTAATGAAGCAAAACCTCTGGATCTACTTGCTTCTTCTGGAACCCCCAAGCTTCCACTTCATTCTTCAAGCTTCAAACAACCAAAACACACAAAAATGGCTCAAGAACACTCCAAATGCTTTAGGGTTCCGAGTTAGGGCTTTTCTGGACTGTGAGAGACGATGGAGGCTGAATTGGGACAAGATAAGGAGTTCAAATAGGGTGCAAACCCTAAATATTAGGGTTTCATCTAGGCAGACCTACTCATCGAGTCGGGCTCCCGAATCGTCGAGTAAGTTACTTAAAAACCCACGTCCAAAGTCTAGTCTACTCGACGAGTTGGGCCTCCAACTCGTCGAGTCCCAGTGTAAAACACACAGTTTTTTAAATTTGAAATACGTACCGGGAACCGGGTGTTACAACTTTCCCCCACTTATTTTAGACTTCGTCCTCGAAGTCTACTGTTGTATCTGGAAATAGCTCGGGGTTGTGCTATATCATCTCGTCCTCCGGCTCCCAAGTCCTTTCCGACCCCTTATGGTGCTGCCATTACACCTTCACTAGCTCCATCCTCTTGTTCCTCAGACCATTCGACTTCCTGTCGAGGATAGCTACCGGCCGCTCGATGTAGTTCAGGCTGTCATCCACCTGCATGTCCTCTAGTGGTACCACCGCTGAGTCGTCTACCAGACACCTTCATAGTTGGGAGACGTGAAAGGTGCTATGAATCTGACTAAGTTCGACTGGCAGGTCCAGCCTATACGCCACCTTTCCCATCCGAGCTGCAACCCTGAAAAGCCCAATGTACCTGGGGCCCAACTTGCCCCGTTTCCTAAAGCAGATGACACCCTTCCAGGATGACACCTTTAGGAGGACCATATCCCCAACCTGGAATTCCAGGTCCGAATGGCGCTTGTCGACATAGCTTTTATGCTGACTCTGAGCAGTCTGAAGCCTGCTTCGCACCTGCTGTATGTAAACAATAGTAATGATAAACCATTAAACATGTTAGTAAAGATAGTTTATCCGTACAATTTAATTACATTTGTGTCTCCAAAAGTCTACAATGGCGGCGATAATATTTATAAACGGTGACTGTAAGTGAACAGTTATGACTCTAGGAAAAACAAATCACTATAAGTTTATTATTCATGACAATTATCAACATAAGATAGATATATTTCCAAAAACACCCGTAGCATATAATGACACGTTTGATCTATAATAATGGGTTTTCATGAGTTATACTCACTACAATTGAACGGAGACATAACTTATCTTCAATGATGCGACCTTTCCTCTCATGTTCTTAAAAAAACCCGACATAAAATGTCTTTAATGACAGGTTTTTTACGTGGATAAAGCCCAGTTTTGTACTAGTGCGAACTTGATATTAGTACCACCTATCACCCGCAGACAGATGGTCAAAGCGAAAGTACCAAACAAACATTGGAAGATATGCTTAGAGCATTTGTGATAGACTTTGGAGATGCATGGGATACTCACCTACCGTTAGTTGACTTTTTTGATAACAATAGTTATAACGCGAGCATAAAGGTTGCACCATTTGAAGCACTTTATGGGAGAACGTGTCATTCATAGTTGTGTTGGGCAAAAGTCGGTGACACCTAAATAGAAAAGAAACACGCAGGGAACACGTTGCTAACCAGACCTGAGATTATTCACGAAACAATTGAGAAGATCGTGAAAACTAAGGAACATATGACCTTTTGAGATCCTTGCCAAAATAACTTAGTAGCCTACTGACTTGCTCTGCCCTAAGAGCTCAACAGTATACGCATGTCTTCCACATTTCAAACCTTGAAAAATGTCTCTCTGAAGACACTCTAGTTGTATCTCTCGACGAAATCCACATTGGTATAAAACTCAATTTCATCGAGGAACCAGTCCAGATCATAGATCACGAAGTCAAGAGGCTTAAGTTAAGCCGCATTCCCATAGTCAAGGTACGATGGAACTCTAAACGAGGACCAGAGTATACGTGGGAACGCAAAGATCAAACGAGGAGCAAGTATCCCCATTTATTTGAAAACACCCCAACTGCACACTACATTTCGGGACAAAATTTCTTTTAACGTGGGAAGGATGGGACAACCCAGAGAATAAGTCACCAACCACCGTTAATATTTAATGATAGGACGTAAAGACGTAATAAGGACAACCTTGTAATCACCCAATATATTTTAATATATCCGAAATTTTCGTCCTTAATTACGTCAACCTTTAGGGTAAAAAATAAGTGCGCAAAAATTCATGTCACTTTAAGAGCTAGTTAGCATATCTAGACTCCTTAATCTACCGTGATTCCAGAAATCTAAATTTTGTAAGAATCTAACTATAACGACGTGAATTTTTCAAAACAATTTTTCATTTTAAAACATACTTTTATTCACACGAAAATCATAAAAACATAATGTGTCCACTGTAACATAACAAAACACGTCCCAAGATCTCAATATCATAAACTCCATGAGTGTGTACGAATCATGCCGGCGCCTTCCAGCGATCCTCGCTAGTACCTGAAACACATCACACAACAACTATAAGCATAAATGCTTAGTGAGTTCCCTAAAATAACACATACCCCACATACGCCTTTCCAGGCCATAACTTTGTAGGATCTTCTGATCCATGTGTCTCAGGGGACTTCCGTCCCAAATCCCGGTAGACCTTCCGGTCCTACCTATATCGACCTTTCGGTCTGTAACCTCTTGACCTTCCGGTCCTTACCAACATAACATACATAGCACATACATATATATCATCTTGACCTTTCGGTCCTTATCATACATAACATACATAACACATACATATCACATAACCGCATATAGCACATACATCATAGCATACAAGACCTTCCAGTCACACATAGGTACCCTTCCAGGTACTGTATAGTGAGAAGACTCACCTCAATGAAGTCGGATAAACTCTCGTGCTCAACGTCCCGACTTAGTCTCCTCCTATTATTCAAATAACATTCCCAATCAATACACTCTCATGATCTCATCTCTACAGACTGGGTAGAACGCCATTCTACCCTTCCCTGAACCCTCCTGAATCAGTCTTGACCAAAATCCTAAAGTCAACAAAAGTCAACGGTCAAATTTTGACCCGAATCATCGAGTGCACATGGGCGACTCGGCGAGTCCATACGGGTCCTCAGAATCCTTACAGACTCTCTTGGTTCGTCGGGTCATTCTTCCACTCGACGAGTTACACCTGACACGACTCGCAGGGCAACCCCGACTCGACTCGTCGAGTCCGCTCATGGACTCGGTGAGTTCATTCCATGTTCACACTGAAATGACCTTCTGAGGTCAGATCTGTTCCTCTAATCCATAGATCTAACTTTTCCAAGCTCAATAATCACGCAAAGGTTCGAACTTGATACTCATGCAACGTCCAAATGACACTACTTGATGATTTAGCCCCAAATACAACATCCTAAGTCCATTTCTTCCATGACTCCTCATAAAGCAAGATGGAATGAGTTCTCTGGACCACTATGGATCCAGATCTGATATCTAAACATGGTAAGGGACCATATTCCCAACAAATCAACCCATTAAAGGGTATAGAAAACCCTAGATCCATGGATTCTTTAACAAAACAGAGAAAGGATCAATATGCTACCTCAAAGATGATGCCCTAAGCTTGAAATCTACAAATATGCAACCTCCTTGGCCTCCTCTAAGCTGTAATCAACTTCTTCTTGCAAAACTAACCCACAAAGGTCAAATAATGGCTTATTCTCTATTCTCTCTCATAAACGCTCAAGCACTCTTAGGGTTTCTCTCAAGGGTCTGGTAGCCACCAATGGTGGCTATAAGAGTCCTTAAATAGGGCTCAGGCCCCGATAATTAGGGTTTCATTAAACAGCGTGGACTCGCCGAGTCCACTCATGGACTCGTCGAGTCCCTCAATAAATCAGACTAAAAGATGCACAATCTCACTCGGCGAGTCTAAGCGCCAACTCGCCGAGTCCATCTCATAAAATCAATATAAATACTTAACATAGGGTACCTGGGAATCCAGATGTTACACTAACATAGTATGGGTGAGATATGAAATTTATAGTAAATAAATATCTACCGTAATTAAAAAGTTACAACGACGAAAACTACAAAGAGATTGGTTGACTTTTGGAGAAAGTCAGCAAATAGACAATCGTAGTACTACTTAAAGTAGGAATTAAGAGGCAATGAATGCCTAAAACGGACGTCATATGAACAAGTTATGATTTTTATAAAATTATAACGGTAATAAAAACACGTCGAAAAACGGAAGTCAAAACTAGACAAAACAACCAAAAGGAAAGTTGTAGAGGATGACAAGACCTACAAGGATATATACGAGTCGTTGAGAACGGACTTCGTATGAGAGAGTTACAGAAATTCGAAATTGAATTTTTACAGTTATGTACGCTCGCTGAGGAGACGACACGTGTCACCACTGTATGGTTCACGTGCATTTGCACGGTGTGCACTCCAAAACTTGCTATAAATAACATGTTTTGGCAACTCATTTTCCTCACACCTCTCTTCGATTCTCTCTCTATATTTCATTTCAAGTTCCATCGCCATGATCGACTCTCAAAGTGCTAACTTGTGGTTTCTACCCTACTCCAACATTTTCATACTCACGGGTGAGTTTCACAACCCCATTATCCAAATATTTTTGGGGGAATACATGTCTAAAATGCAATTTTACATAGTCATTGCCAATTGTAGTTAATGTTAAGACGCTGTCGTGAGTGTATTAAGAAAATAAAATTTTCAAAGCTGGTTGCACTAAAAATATAGCACAGGGAAGCAGGGTTGAATCCTCAGGGACACAGCCTAACGGTAATCCCTTCTTGCATCAAGCACATTCTAGTCAAAACATAAATTATAAAAGGGGGTTTTTTAAATAAACTAAAACTAAAATTGTTGTGAAAATAAATTAAACAAAAATCAATAATAAAAACGATTTTAGTTTCGCTGTGACTTTCCTAATCATGCAATCAATTTAGATTTGGTTATTCCGAATGCATTTTATCTAAGCTGGTACTGAGAAAAACTAACAAGCTCTAGTATAATCTTTTTTACCTAAATTAGTTAACGAAAACAAGCTCTTTGAAATAACCCTAACTTTTTACTGTTCAATTAAATAAGCTCTTAATTAAAGCAGAAAAGCAACTTTATGATCTGTGTAAAATTTTCAGCAATACCCAACACTTTTCACAAGCTCGGAAGCGTAAAGGTATGATTTTTACAGTTTATATTAGAGTTAAATCCTAACACGGAACCAGTCTGATACTTGTCACTTATTACTAGTTGACGTTATAGATTCTAACTAATTAACTTGAATGATAAAATCCTAGCTAGGTGATCAGACTAACAAGAATTAAAATCAAACGTTCATTAAGCTCGAAACAGAAAAATCTAGGTAAATTTATGTGTGTTGTTGCATAAACTAGTATAGATAAGAACATATACTCTCCCCAAAGCATATATAAACATAAAAGAGAGACTGTAACACTCACCTTAATCTGTGATTATCGGTTTATTTCGAGACACTTGACACGAAAACCACAACTTGACGCTTCTAAAAAAACAACTAGACTACTTTTGTTACGTATTTAACCAAAGGGAAAGTTTTGGAATTATTTAACATATGTGTGGATGTTTTCTAATTTAACTAAACAATAAGGGTTGATTTACTAAAATAAAAAAGTTGAATGAGATCGATTTTGTAATCTAATTCCAAAGGAGGTCTGTTTTTAAAATATTTGGAATGGAAGTTTGAGGTGGGACAATTTTTGTAATAACTTAAGCAAGGGAGGGGCTGAAGTGTTTATTTTAAATCAATGTTTGTGGTGTAGGATTTATTTTGTCATGAAATTCTATGGGAAGGGTGGTTTTAGATAAATAAAAAAAGAAGTTTGAGGAGGAGACTTTCATGTAGGAAGAAAGAAAAGAAACAAAAAAAAACCCGATTCTTGGTCCTGGTCTGGTCACGATCGAAAGAAACACGAGGAACAAAAAAACAGTGGTGGTGGAGACTTACGATGGCAGCAACAAGCTGGAGGTGATGATGGGTGGTGGTTTTTGGTGATGACAGTGGGGTGGCGAGCTGTTTTTCGGCAGCCTTGCTGCCCCATTTCTGTTTATCGTTTGGCGACAAACGAAGAGAGGGGGAGGGGCCTGAGTGGTAGCTAGTCAGAGGGGATGTTTGGGAGGGCTGTTAGTCTGCAAAACAACAAGAGAAATGGTGGTGGATGGATGTGGTTTATGGTGGTGGAAAGGTGGTGTTGTGGTGGTTTTTTTCTAAACCAAGAAGGAGAAGTGGACAGGGGAGGTAGAGCTGGTGAATTTGAGTGATGAATGATGAATGAGAACCTAAAGCTCTCAAATTTATAATGAAGGAAGCCCCTCACAAGCCATGCACCACCATGCTTTGAAAAAAAGTCCAACACATAACCCACACCATGCTTTGTATAATTAGGGGAATGTAAGCAACCAAAGAGAGGGAAAGGGCTATCCCACGTAGGCAAGAGGAAGGAATACAAGGAATGGCTGATTTTAGAGTCTCCTAGCAAGTACAAGATGATGTCATAATTCATAAAAGTCCCAAAAACAACATTAGTTTTGTGTTTCGAGATCCCGACATTGAATATCTTTTTTGAAAGTATCGTATGATAGAGTCGAGTTTAAGGATTCAAAAAACCCAAATGGATTAATATTTCGAGTTTTAAAACTTTGGGAAATTGTGTTTTAAGTTTTGTATTCAAATGACCCGAAACGCTCGGTTTTTCGACTTTTGAAAATATTTTCCCTAAAAATATTTCAGAGTATGAAATTAAATATTAGACCATAGTCCGAGTCCAAAAACGCTCTTGGAATTTCTATTTGAGGTGTGCAAGTGCCTCAACGGATCGATTCAGTTTTAGCAGTTGAAAGAAAATCAGTGTTTTACTGGTTTGTTTTCTTATAACTGTCGTAACTTTTGCATACGAACTCCGTTTTGGACGTTCTTTATATATTTGGAAATAGGGGAACATGTACTATGAGACTAGAATGTTTGCATCGCTAACTACTGCTTACTATGGATTTTTAGTTTTTCAGACACATTAACTGGGTTGCAGTTTGAGTCGTTTAATTCTTTTGAAAGTTTACATATTTGGAAGTAAGATACCATCTGGTATCTTATAATAGCTGAAATGGAATCATTTGTTTTACAAAGGATGCATTAAATCTCAATGTGTCAAATTACAAAGAGATTTACTGTGAATTGACTATTCATAGTTTTAGACCTAAATTTCGAGATGTCACAACCTAGAGCCGATTTAATAAGCATGAGCCGACCACCAATAGAAAGCAACTTAATTTTACAAGAAGTTAATCTCTTACGAAATCTGTCAATAAAATCATCCCAAATTATAACTCTAGTCATAGCCCCACCCACCGAAATCCCAAGATACGAAAAAAGGAAAGAAGTTGCAGCACACCTAGTAATCGAATCCAAAGAAGAAACTTATGCATGAATACACCAACACCCAATAGACTAGGTTTAAAGAGATTAATCTATAAACCAAAGACCATATAAAAACATCTAAGAATGCTAATGAGATCCAAAACATTCCTCTCATCCCACTCTCCTAAGAACAAGGCGTCATCTGCATAAAAGAGATGCAAGAGAACCATATCCGAGTCTCCCACATGCGTACCCCGAAAAAGCCTTGAAGTAACCGCATCCTCCATAGCCACATGAAGACCTTCCATGGAAAAAAAAGAGACATCGGATCTCCCTACCTCAACCCTCTAAATAGATGAAATTCTTCGATGGGGCTCCCATTGACAAGAATAAAAGATCTGACATTTTTACATAACCTAGTATGTGACAATAGTCAAATTCGGGTCAAGTCTAAGCCGGACCAGGTCAACGAGTCAAACCGGTCAACTCAATTAAAACCTTGTATAATAGGGTTTATATTATGTAATTACTGTATAACTCACTATCTTAATGAGAAAACATCACTTGGAAAGTTCGTGTGTTTAAATTTCTTTAACCTTAGTGCTAAACAATGAACAAGAACAATAAAACAATGTTGCATACTCATAGGGAGTGTGTAAGATCCTAAAACATGGCATAACGGGGTCTAAGGACCTTGCATTGCGAAGCCGGACATTCACATTCATCACACACGAAAACGCTCTCAATCGTTTTCACTCTATCTCTTCTTATCAAAAATCTCTCTAAGTATGTGAAATCTCTCCCAAATATCTCTTTGTATGTGAAATCTCTCCCAAATATCTCTTTGTATGAGAAATCTCTCCAAGTATGTCACATCTCTCCCAAATCTCTCTAAGTATGTGAAATCTCTCCCAAATATCTCTTTGTATGAGAAATCTCTCCAAGTATGTCAAATCTCTCCCAAATCTCTCTAAGTATGTGAAATCTCTCCCAAATATCTCTTTGTATGAGAAATCTCTCCGAGTATGTCAAATCCCTCCCAAATCTCTCTAAGTATGTGAAATCTCTCCCAAATATCTCTTTGTATGAGAAATCTCTCCAAGTATGTCAAATCTCTCCCAAATCTCTCTAAGTATGTGAAATCTCTCCCAAATATCTCTCTGTATGTGAAATCTCTCCAAGTATGTCAAATCTCTCCCAAATCTCTCTGAGTACGAGGAATCTCTCTCAAATCTCTCTCGAAATCTCTCCCAACTTTCTATAATCACTCGGGGCATCCCCACCCTCGAATTTGGCAAAAACAGCCCAAAAACGGAAGTCTACGCGAAAAACGGACCTTAGGAACCGAAACCCTTCTTAGGAACCGAAGGTACTGTTCATACTAGCCGAACCTCGCTCAAAAGGAAGAACCGAACCGAAGGTATTGTTCATACAAGCCGAACCTCGCATAAAAAGGAAGAACCGAACCGAAGGTACTTTTCACTACTGTTCACTACAGTCCCTTTGGTTCTGACTACTCTTCGGACCGAGCCCTCGCTTCGCATCTCGCTTCCGGCTCAGCATCTCGCTTCCGAACCATGCACCTTCCTGATCGAACCTCGGCCTAGGGACCGAACCTCGGCCTAGGACCGAGAGGTCTCGCTGGGAAGCTCTTTTCTCCCGGTTTTCAATTGAATTCGCGTTTTAAGCCCGTTTTTAATTGTTTTAACATGGGATTTTCACCAAAAGCCTTATTTTAAAATATAAGACCCCTAAATTAATGATTTAATCATATTTTAAGGATAAAACCTTATCCAAGAGAGAGTAGGTAAAGTACAAAGGTAGAGTGTTGACTTTACCTTATTTTATAACACAAGCAACCCCATACCCACTCCATGATTAACCCACACCCCTCCCCACCATACCTTGTCACTTCCTTGTACTTTTTACCCCTCTCACAAGCCATCCCCACATTCTAGGGCTGGTCACTCAACCTCTCTCCTCATTTTCTTTCAACCTCTCTCATTCCACCAAAGATTCAACTCCAACTTTTTCTCTCCAACTTCTCTCTCTAATTCAAGATCTCAAGGCTGATCATCAAGTGTTCTTCCACTCTTGGTAAGTGTAATTCATCCCCCTTGTGATTTTTACACTTCATTCTACTCAAATCATTGATAGCTTATACAAACTCCATAACTATGATGCTAGATTCTCAAAAATCTTCAAGGCATCTCCAAGTGTTCTTGAGTTAAACACCTCCATTCTTCAACAATAATCTACTGAAAACACTTAAGGTGAGTTCATACCCCTACATTTTTATGTTTTCTTAAGTTTTTAGGGGGGGAATACAAGTTAAAACACCAAGAACATAACTACACTTTTCTAACAGCCTTCATCAGAAAAGTTCAACTCCATTCACGGACTGTTTTGGACCACTTAAACATTTTAGTTTTCAAAACTGTTTTAGGTGTAAGTAGTTCCAGTTCTTAGCTTTAAAATGACTACTTGCACATCTCCATAAGATTTTTCTACAATTTATGGTGAATTTTACAAAACTGTCTATCATTTCAAACACAAATCCGGACCAGTCTGTGATTATGGACTTGGTTACACAAGTTAGAGGTCCTTAAAAATTATGGGAAAATTTATGAACCAACTAGGCTCATTTTCCAAACTCCCAGAAGTTACAGAACTTGATTTGGACATTTTATGATTTTTCTACAAATTTTCTAATAACAGTTACAGAAAATGTTATAATCAGAAAAGCACTAGCAATTTCATTTCACCTTGTAACATGTTGAGCAAGGTGTATATTATTATGTGTTTATGTATATTTGCAATATATGACATTCTTGTGTTAGTATCTAGACATAAACCTGTTAACAAATGGATTTTTACTAGATAAAGCATAGATTACACAAAGCGTTATTATTGAAGTATACCCATTACACACAAACATTAAATAAACTATGTTAAGTAAAATTTACGTACTTTACTGTTACTACCTTTGTTTTGATAAACTATAATAGGTATAGTTTACGATGGATTTCAAAATGCATACATTACAAAAGGGAAACTTTCATTATGTTAAGTGTAAATTCGTTAATAACTTTGCGAGACATTCACTTCGCATAAATCATAAGTCCTGTATTGTAACCAGAGTCTCCTGGAGGGAGAGCGTGATAGTTGTATATAGATCTATATTGGGCTTGACAACCCACACCAGAGCTGCTTGCAACAGCTAGACCGGCAGGTCTGTGGTGACAAGTGTCATTTCAGTTCTACGACGCCCGAAGAACGTCGTTTTCAGGCCACCTAGGTCATAGTATGGTTATAATAGCTCACGGAAAGTATTAACAAACTTAAGAATTTACGAGAATTTCACTAATATCATACGCGTTTGTATTGAAATAAACTCACATAATTTTCTGTAAATAAGGAAGATTACTCATACGTTTCAGTCTTTGGATACAAGACTACATTATTCATTTTAAGGAAAATATCGGATTTTTCTGGAACAAATATGCAATTACACGACGAGCTTTTTCATAATTATATACAAAAACTTATGAACTCACCAACCATTGTGTTGACACTTTTTCAAACTGCTTGTATTCTCAGGAAATCGCTAAACAGGTAACAAAGTACTTTTGAGGATGGGACGTTGAGGCGTCAAACTTATCATATTTTGTCAACATATTGTAATTGAATTTGAAACATGTAATTCATACAATGATGTAACTCTTTCAATTATATATATGTTGGTTTTGTTTACTTTCATCACTATTACCATTGTTGTTATGATACTACACATGAAGTCCTCCACCCCCGGACGTTTCCGCCATCCTTGGTTCGGGGGTGTGACAGATTGGTATCAGAGCACGGTTTATAGTGAATTAAGTATATCAAACAACATAGGATATACAAACTATAAACACATTTGGGACTAAGAGTCTCTGATTTTAAAACATTCTAACCAGTTATACTTTTTGAAAACGAATAGTTCTTGTTTAAAAGTATACCTACATGCATTGCATACTCGCGTAGTGTCATAACTAGAAGAACATAAACTAAAAGAAGAGGAGTTGAACGCTACGAGTATGCCTTGGTATGAGTAATCAGTTTTGGGAAGGATATAGCCTGATCAACTATATTAGTCCGGAAAGTGACTTACTCATATCGGGGGATAGTCGTAGGAGGGCACCAAGTCTAATAACCTAACTTCACCCTACAAAGAGTGTTATAAGAACCAAATCTAAACATTTAAAATACTATAGGAGTATTTGTATGTTGCTATATCGCAATATTATTAATATCTACCGCTATCTGCTTCTTACCCCTCTATTCTCGCGCAGACGACATGGCAGGATTTCACCTACCAGGAGACCCATACTTTCCCAACCAGGGAAATGCCGGCTGGATTGAGGAAGAGCCCGAAGAGCTGATTGAAGAGGATCCCGAAGAAGAACCCGAAGAAGAAGAAGAGGAGGTAGACGAAGAAGAAGAAGAAGAGGAAGACGACGAGGTGGACATGGATGAGGATGAAGGTGAAGAAGAGCCTGAGGAGGAAGTCTTCAACCCTCCTTACATTGCGAGGGTACCTGCAAACCGCTGGGGGCACAACGGGCCCGAGCCCCGTTGGGCAACCATGATCGAGAGGTGGAGTCGGCAACAACGCCAGAGGTCACCCTATGGCGACCAACGAGGTTACTATGACCTCAGTCACGGGGGACCGGCTGACAGAGCTCTCCCCGTTATGACCCAGCACATCACGAACTTGGGGAACCAGAGTAGGGAAATGGCAGACCAGGTTCGAAATCTCAGCGCTATTACGGCAGCCACCGATGCACGCACCCGGGATTTGGAGAGGGACTTCTACCCATTGGACCAACTCATCGAGGACCTTACCGCTACTCGAGCGGAGGTAAGAGAGTACCAGGAGAGGCACGCAGCTCTCGAGGAGAGAGTGATCGCGGCCGAGCGCCGGATTGCGGAGCTTCAAGGAGCCTCGACCTCATCCCAGGGCCACCATGGACCAGATGCTACCCACCACGAGTAGTGTTCGCGCTACTTATATTTTGTTATAAATCTAGGATTTCGAGTATGCGTTGGTGCTACTCTTTATTGCGAATAGGTTAACCTCGCGACTAAGTGATCACACTAGTCAAAGGGGCTTTTGTACTGCCAAAACTTTATCTTTTATTATGATGTAATGTAAACCCTTATGAGGTCAAATTCCTCAAAACAATATGTACTAACAAATTATCAATGAATGTGGCTTGTATTTTACTTCCTTTGATGCTGACACAAACCAAGCACTTGACTCTGCTCGAGTCAACACTATTTAATTCATAAGTTTAATTGCATAAACTTGGCGATTAATTGCCTTCTAAATTAATAAACTCGGACAAAATACAATTGAGATGAAACAAGTAACGCTCGACTCGTATCACCATTGAAGTCTTACCGACAAGTCTTTCTTTTTATTTTCTTATGTCAGAACCATGCCACCAAGGAAAAGACCAAGACCTTCCGGAAACTCAGCACCACCCCCTCCGCCACCACCTCCGGAGTTTGATCCTGTGATGTTTCAGGCTGCAGTAACAGCAGCCGTGGCGGCAACAATGTCGCAAATGGGTACAAATGGTTCCGGCGGTTCCGGATCCGGGAATACTAACTCGAATCAGGGGGACAACACAGGGCGCACTAAGGAGTGTTCGTACAAAGACTTCACTAATGGCAAACCCGATCCTTTCGACGGAAGCGGGGGCGTCATAGCGCTGATGCAATGGTTCGAAAGGACCGAAGCAGTCTTCGAGATCTATGCTTGTCCCGAAGCAAGCAAAGTCAAGTATGCGGCATTCACTTTCACAAGAAAAGCTCTTACTTGGTGGAATGGCCGAGTTAAGTCACTTACTCCTGCAGTGGCTAACTCCATAGGCTGGGAAAACTTAAAAGCGTTGATGTTAAAGGAGTATTGCCCGAGGGGAGAAATACAAAAACTCGAAGAGGAACTCTGGAATCTCAAGATGTCGGGGATGGATCTCGAAGCTTATACCGCCCGATTCAATGACCTAGCACTCCTCTGTCCTGCAATGGTTACTCCGGAGGAGAAAAAGGTAGAACGATACCTTTGGGGGCTATCATCCCAGATTCATGATAGTGTTCTGGCCTCGAAACCTACTACCTTTGAAAGTGCCAAGGAATTGGCACAACAACTTATCGATCATAGGGCCAGCCGTGGCACCATGGTCGCCACCACCAACCAAACGAAAGGAGGGAACAACAAGAGGAAGTTCTGGAACAGTAAAAAGAAACAACCGGTGCAGGACCCCGCAAAGAAGCAACAGACAGTTGCTGTCCGTGCAGCCAATACTGCTCCTGCTCCAGCGCCGCCAAAGCCATATGCTGGAAATCTCCTCAAGTGCAACAAGTGCAACTACCACCACAAGGGTGCTTGTCGGGAAATGCACTGCAAAAACTGCGACAAGAAAGGGCATACCACTCGTTTCTGTAAAGCGCCAGCACGACCAAACAACCAAGTTGCCAATACGGGGGCAAGCCAAACCTGCTATGAATGTGGTGAAGCAGGACACTTCAGGAGAAACTGCCCCAAGGCACAAGCTCCTAATGTTGGTGGTGTAGGGAGAGTCCTGACGATGGGACACAGAGAAGCAGTCAAGGATCCCTCGGTGGTTTCTGGTACGTTTCTCCTCAATAACACATATGCATGCGTACTATTTGATAGTGGAGCAGAGAGGAGTTTTGTGAGCCATGAATTCAAACAATTACTAAAACAAACCCCTCATTCATTAAAAGATACATACGTAGTAGAAATGGCTAATGGGAAAGAAGAGCACACTAATGATATATACTCAGGGTGTACCCTCACTCTAGACAACCATTCGTTTAAAGTAGACCTGATGCCGGTCACAATAAAATGCTTTGACATAATCATCGGTATGGATTGGTTAAGTTCACATCGTGCCGACATTCTATGTTACGAAAGGGCCGTTCGCCTTAATCTTCCGAATGGCGAAACCCTCTTCATCTATGGCGACAAACCCAGTTCAAATTTGCAAGTCATCTCTTGTGTCAAGGCCCAAAAGTATCTCCGAAAGGAGTACCATGCATTTCTAGCCCACGTAGTAGATACGAAACAAGAGGTGAAGGATATTAACGACATTCCCGAGGTGTGCAACTATCCCGATGTATTCCCCGAAGATCTTCCAGGTGTACCCTTCGCACGACAAGTCGAATTCCGGATCGACTTAATCCCAGGAGCTACCCCTATCGCCAAGGCTCCATACCGCTTAGCACCGGCAGAAATGCAAGAACTTTCCAGCCAGTTAAATGAACTGTTGAGCAAAGGATTTATCAGATCAAGCTTCTCACCCTGGGGAGCACCGGTCCTGTTTGTAAAGAAGAAGGACGGATCTTTTCGCATGTGCATAGACTACCGGGAACTAAACAAACTCACTATCAAGAACCGATATCCCTTACCCCGAATCGATGACCTCTTTGACCAACTCCAAGGAGCAAGCTACTTTTCAAAAATCGACCTGAGGTCGGGTTATCATCAACTACGAGTACAAGAAGAGGATATTCCCAAGACTGCGTTCAGAACTCGCTACGGGCACTATGAGTTTGTGGTAATGCCCTTCGGATTAACGAACGCACCGGCAGTATTTATGGACCTGATGAATCGAGTGTGTCGACCCTACTTAGACAAATTCGTGATTGTGTTCATCGACGATATTTTAATCTACTCCCGAAGCGAGGAAGAGCACCGTCAATATCTCCGGCTAATCTTGGAAACACTGAGGGCTGAGAAGCTTTACGCCAAATTCTCTAAATGCGAATTCTGGATTAGAGAAGTGAATTTCCTTGGCCATGTGGTTAGCGATAAGGGGATACACGTGCATCCCGAAAAAATCAAAGCTATCAAAAACTGGTCAGCACCTACAACGCCGACGGAAATTCGACAATTTTTAGGGCTCGCCGGCTACTAGCGAAGATTCATACAAAACTTCTCGAAGATCGCCAAACCACTCACCACCCTGACTCAAAAAGGTGTGGTATTTAAGTGGGGAGATAAACAAGAAGCCGCTTTCCAGACATTAAAACAAGTCCTATGCAGCGCACCAGTTTTGTCTCTTCCAGAAGGAACTGATGACTTCGTGGTATATTGCGATGCTTCAAATCAAGGCCTCGGATGCGTGCTCATGCAGAGAGGAAAAGTCATCGCCTACGCGTCAAGACAGCTTAAAACACACGAAGTTAATTACACTACCCATGACCTTGAATTGGGAGCGGTAGTGTTCGCTTTAAAGATCTGGAGGCACTACCTCTACGGCACAAAATGTACCATCTTCACCGATCACAAAAGTCTTCAGCATATCCTCAATCAGAAAGCGCTCAACATACGGCAACGGAGATGGGTTGAACTGCTAAGCGACTACGAGTGCGAAATTCGCTACCACCCGGGCAAGGCCAATGTAGTGGCTGATGCCCTAAGCAGGAAGGAATATTTGGGCCGCCGAGTAAGATCCTTAACCATGACCATCCATTCCCACCTGGCCACGCAAATCAGGGAAGCTCAACTAGAAGCCTTGAAACCAGAGAATGTGGCAGGTGAGGCATTAAGGGGAATGGATAAGAACTTAGAAGTCAAGGATGACGGAACCCGTTATCTCAGTAACCGAATCTGGACACCGAAGTTCGGTGGGATCCGAGACGTGGTCATGAATGAAGCACACAAGACTCGATACTCCATCCATCTAGGGTCAGACAAGATGTATCTAGACCTCAAAAAGTTATACTGGTGGCCGAATATGAAAGCCGAGATTGCTACATATGTGGGCAAGTGTCTGACTTGCGCCAAGGTCAAGGTGGAATACCAGAGACCCTCAGGACTACTACAACAGCCTGATATACCAGAATGGAAGTGGGAACGGATAACCATGGACTTCATAACCAAGCTGCCTAAGACTTCGGGTGGGTTTGACACTATATGGGTAATCGTAGACAGATTGACCAAGTCTGCGCACTTCCTGCCAATAAAGGAAATCGACAAGATGGAGAAGTTAACCAGGATATACATCAAGGAGATTGTGCGACTGCATGGTGTACCAATATCTATTATCTCAGACCGAGATAGTAGGTTCACTTCGAGATTTTGGCAGTCCCTGCAGAAATCCTTGGGTACTAGGCTAGACATGAGTACGGCCTACCATCCACAAACCGACGGGCAGAGCGAGCGCACTATACAAACCTTAAAAGACATGTTGAGAGCCTGTGTGATAGACTTTGGTAAAGCGTGGGATACCCATTTGCCGCTGATTGAATTCTCCTACAATAACAGCTATCACACCAGCATTAAAGTCGCTCCATTCGAAGCTCTTTACGGTCGCAAGTGCAGATCACCCCTATGTTGGGCTGAAGTGGGGGATACTCAGATAGCTAGGGGGCAAGTCCCTAATAGCACCCTCACTGGTCCTGAAATCATAAGGGAGACCACAGAAAAGATTGTTCAAATCCGAGAAAGGCTGAAGGCCTCCCGAGATCGGCAAAAGGGTTACGCGGATAAGCGACGTAAACCTTTGGAATTCCAGGTTGGTGATCGTGTGTTACTAAAAGTTTCCCCTTGGAAAGGAATGATACGTTTCGGCAAACGTGGGAAACTAAACCCGAGGTACATTGGACCGTTCAAAATCCTCGCCAGGATTGGTCCTGTGGCGTACAAACTTCGATTACCTCAAGAACTCGATAAGGTACATCCCACCTTTCACGTATCGAACCTGAAGAAGTGTCTGTCCGACGAGACACTTGTAATACCTCTCGATGAGATCGAAGTTGACGAAAATCTCCACTTCGTAGAGGAGCCAGTAGAGATTATGGATCGGGAGGTCAAAAGAACGAAACAAAGTCGTATTCCCATCGTGAAGGTTCGATGGAACGCTAAACGAGGACCTGAGTTCACCTGGGAGCGCGAAGACCAAATGAAACAAAAGTACCCGCACCTTTTCCTAAACCCTTAAAGTCCTGGCCAAAGCGTAAATTTCGGGACGAAATTCCCTCTAACGGGGGGATGATATGACAATAGTCAAATTCGGGTCAAGTCTAAGCCGGACCAGGTCAACGAGTCAAACCGGTCAACTCAATTAAAACCTTGTATAATAGGGTTTATATTATGTAATTACTGTATAACTCACTATCTTAATGAAAAAACATCACTTGGAAAGTTCGTGTGTTTAAATTTCTTTAACCTTAGTGCTAAACAATGAACAAGAACAATAAAACAATGTTGCATACTCATAGGGAGTGTGTAAGATCCTAAAACATGGCATAACGGGGTCTAAGGACCTTGCATTGCGAAGCCGGACATTCACATTCATCACACACGAAAACGCTCTCAATCGTTTTCACTCTATCTCTTCTTATCAAAAATCTCTCTAAGTATGTGAAATCTCTCCCAAATATCTCTTTGTATGTGAAATCTCTCCCAAATATCTCTTTGTATGAGAAATCTCTCCAAGTATGTCAAATCTCTCCCAAATCTCTCTAAGTATGTGAAATCTCTCCCAAATATCTCTTTGTATGAGAAATCTCTCCAAGTATGTCAAATCTCTCCCAAATCTCTCTAAGTATGTGAAATCTCTCCCAAATATCTCTTTGTATGAGAAATCTCTCCGAGTATGTCAAATCCCTCCCAAATCTCTCTAAGTATGTGAAATCTCTCCCAAATATCTCTTTGTATGAGAAATCTCTCCAAGTATGTCAAATCTCTCCCAAATCTCTCTAAGTATGTGAAATCTCTCCCAAATATCTCTCTGTATGTGAAATCTCTCCAAGTATGTCAAATCTCTCCCAAATCTCTCTGAGTACGAGGAATCTCTCTCAAATCTCTCTCGAAATCTATCCCAACTTTCTATAATCACTCGGGGCATCCCGACCCTCGAATTTGGCAAAAACAGCCCAAAAACGGAAGTCTACGCGAAAAACGGACCTTAGGAACCGAAACCCCTCTTAGGAACCGAAGGTACTGTTCATACTAGTCAAACCTCGCTCAAAAGGAAGAACCGAACCGAAGGTACTGTTCATACAAGCCGAACCTCGCATAAAAAGGAAGAACCGAACCGAAGGTACTGTTCACTACAGTCCCTTCGGTTCTGACTACTCTTCGGACCGAGCCCTCGCTTCGCATCTCGCTTCCGGCTCAGCATCTCGCTTCCGAACCATGCACCTTCCTGATCGAACCTCGGCCTAGGACCGAGAGGTCTCGCTGGGAAGCTCTTTTCTCCCGGTTTTCAATTGAATTCGCGTTTTAAGCCCGTTTTTAATTGTTTTAACATGGGATTTTCACCCAAAACCTTATTTTAAAATATAAGACCCCTAAATTAATGATTTAATCATATTTTAAGGATAAAACCTTATCCAAGAGAGAGTAGGTAAAGTACAAAGGTAGAGTGTTGACTTTACCTTATTTTATGACACAAGCAACCCCATACCCACTCCATGATTAACCCACACCCCTCCCCACCATACCTTGTCACTTCCTTGTACTTTTTACCCCTCTCACAAGCCATCCCCACGTTCTAGGGCTGGTCACTCAACCTCTCTCCTCATTTTCTTTCAACCTCTCTCATTCCACCAAAGATTCAACTCCAACTTTTTCTCTCCAACTTCTCTCTCTAATTCCAGATCTCAAGGCTGATCATCAAGTGTTCTTCCACTCTTGGTAAGTGTAATTCATCCCCCTTGTGATTTTTACACTTCATTCTACTCAAATCATTGATAGCTTATACAAACTCCATAACTATGATGCTAGATTCTCAAAAATCTTCAAGGCATCTCCAAGTGTTCTTGAGTTAAACACCTCCATTCTTCAACAATAATCTACTGAAAACACTTAAGGTGAGTTCATACCCCTACATTTTTATGTTTTCTTAAGTTTTTAGGGGGGGGAATACAAGTTAAAACACCAAGAACATAACTACACTTTTCTAACAGCCTTCATCAGAAAAGTTCAACTCCATTCACGGACTGTTTTGGACCACTTAAACATTTTAGTTTTCAAAACTGTTTTAGGTGTAAGTAGTTCCAGTTCTTAGCTTTAAAATGACTACTTGCACATCTCCATAAGATTTTTCTACAATTTATGGTGAATTTTACAAAACTGTCTATCATTTCAAACACAAATCCGGACCAGTCTGTGATTATGGACTTGGTTACACAAGTTAGAGGTCCTTAAAAATTATGGGAAAATTTATGAACCAACTAGGCTCATTTTCCAAACTCCCAGAAGTTACAGAACTTGATTTGGACATTTTATGATTTTTCTACAAATTTTCTAATAACAGTTACAGAAAATGTTATAATCAGAAAAGCACTAGCAATTTCATTTCACCTTGTAACATGTTGAGCAAGGTGTATATTATTATGTGTTTATGTATATTTGCAATATATGACATTCTTGTGTTAGTATCTAGACATAAACCTGTTAACAAATGGATTTTTACTAGATAAAGCATAGATTACACAAAGCGTTATTATTGAAGTATACCCATTACACACAAACATTAAATAAACTATGTTAAGTAAAATTTATGTACTTTACTGTTACTACCTTTGTTTTGATAAACTATAATAGGTATAGTTTACGATGGATTTCAAAATGCATACATTACAAAAGGGAAACTTTCATTATGTTAAGTGTAAATTCGTTAATAACTTTGCGAGACATTCACTTCGCATAAATCATAAGTCCTGTATTGTAACCAGAGTCTCCTGGAGGGAGAGCGTGATAGTTGTATATAGATCTATATTGGGCTTGACAACCCACACCAGAGCTGCTTGCAACAGCTAGACCGGCAGGTCTGTGGTGACAAGTGTCATTTCAGTTCTACGACGCCCGAAGAACGTCGTTTTCAGGCCACCTAGGTCATAGTATGGTTATAATAGCTCACGGAAAGTATTAACAAACTTAAGAATTTACGAGAATTTCACTAATATCATACGCGTTTGTATTGAAATAAACTCACATAATTTTCTGTAAATAAGGAAGATTACTCATACGTTTCAGTCTTTGGATACAAGACTACATTATTCATTTTAAGGAAAATATCGGATTTTTCTGGAACAAATATGCAATTACACGACGAGCTTTTTCATAATTATATACAAAAACTTATGAACTCACCAACCATTGTGTTGACACTTTTTCAAACTGCTTGTATTCTCAGGAAATCGCTAAACAGGTAACAAAGTACTTTTGAGGATGGGACGTTGAGGCGTCAAACTTATCATATTTTGTCAACATATTGTAATTGAATTTGAAACATGTAATTCATACAATGATGTAACTCTTTCAATTATATATATGTTGGTTTTGTTTACTTTCATCACTATTACCATTGTTGTTATGATACTACACATGAAGTCCTCCACCCCCGGACGTTTCCGCCATCCTTGGTTCGGGGGTGTGACATAGTAATCCAATTTCGCCACCTTTCACCAAATCCCATAAAAGCCATAATCTGATCCAAATAGTCCAAACTAATAGAGTTCTACGCCTTGTAAAATTCAACCTTAAAAATGAGAATCTTCTTCTTTTTCTTCTTAAACCACGAGATCATCTCACTCACCATAAGAGGGCCATCTAAAATCTGATGACCCTTAAGAAAAGCAGATTGCTCCATACAAATTACATTAGGAAGAACAAATGCAGGGCGTTTTCCTAACAACTTAGCAATAATTCTGAATTGCATTCCAATAAGACTAATGAGCCGAAAATCCTTCACCAATAAAGGATTATCAACCTTTCGGATAAGAGTAATAAACAAGGAATTACAACCCATAGGAATAATAGCTCTGTAAAAAATCCTCCACAAAGCAATTACATAATCACCTAAAACATCCCAAAACTGTTTAAGAAACTTAAACAAAATTCCATCTGACCCAGGTGCTCGATCCCCACCACAATCCCAAACTGCCTCTTTAATATCTTCAACAGAAAACAATTTTTCTAGAAGCTCGACATCCTTCGGCAAGAGTGAAGAAAACCGATCACTTCTAGCCACCATGAGAATATTCTGGAAGTTGTTGAATTTAGAAGAATAAAAATCAAAGAATTCATTTTTAACTTCAATTGGATACGTCACCCAGTCCCCGTGAACAAAAATACCACGAATAACATTTGACGCTTTTTCTTCTCAACATACAACATACTATGAAAAAAAATCTTGAGTTCTCATCTCCTTCGACCATCCATTTAATCTTTATTTTTTAAGTCGCATCATAGGACTCAAGTTTCTCCATATTAGCAACCACCCCAAGCATATGTTTTCTTTCATTAAGAAAATCAACCGAAGAATCCTCATCATCAATCAAGTTATCAATTACTTTTAGCCGAGACACTAACTCCAACTTCTTCTCTTTTCGAGTAGACTTAGCCCGAACATGCCTCTCTCGAATCCTATTTTTATTGAATTTCATTTTATTTTTAAACAAAACAAACTTACTCCACATATGATTAGCAACAAAATCATCACTACACCCCATACACACACCATCCAACCCGCCCATAACAAGCCAAGAATTATAAAATCTAAAAGGAGTGGGGCCATAATCAACCTTGTAATCATGAATCAAAATAGGATAATGATTAGACCACTTTCTATCCAACACTGTCACTTGCAAAGCCTGAAATCTATCAAAAATCGCCTCCGACACCAAAAACCGATCAAGTTTACTAAGTTTGATAGCTGTAAAATCAACCCTAGTAAAGTTTTTTGCCCGTCATCGGAACATCCACCACATCTATATCATCTATAAAGTCTTTAAAATCTAAAGCTGAAATGTGACAAAAAACCGAACCAAATCTCTCTTCTTTTTTTAACAACATTAAAATCTCCAAAAATAATATAACTCCACAACTGATGTTTACCCTCATGACATCGAATAAACGAGGAAATATAACTCCACATCTGATGTTTCCCCTCCAAATCTTGAGGCGTATAAACATTCACCATATAACACTCTATATTAAACAAAACCCACATGCCACCAACGATAACCACATTATTAGTAGAAACAACACTATGTTTAGAAAAAACATTGGCGTCCCAAATAGATAAAACTCCTCTCGACCATGAGCATTACTAAAAACATAATCAAAAGTATTTTTCCCCCACACACTCCGTACTCTAAATAAATTTAACTGAGACATCCTTGTTTCTTGGATACAAAAAAACGAGACATCGTGTTGAACACAATTCGACCTCACCCAATTCCTTTTAGAAAGAGTACGAGTACCACATAAATTCAGAGATAAACGATTCATTGATCAACTTGTATTACACCAATACTAAGCCAAAATTTGCCTAATCTTTTCCTTATTACCATCCATATCATAACCAAGTAAACTTCTCATTTCAACATCTGACGTCATAATGTCAACAATATCCTTCACATTTGTTGGAACATGTTTTTTAGAAGCTTCGATGACCCATGGGAACTTGATGAAATTGATTTAAAATTATTAGGAGCTGGATCAGAAACATTAACCCGCTTGAAACCAGGGGTTGCGAGAAAAATTCAAATTGATTACTGTCCTCACCACCCACCGGAAAAGCAGCCTCTCCCAGTACTAAACCTGGAGCGGTCAGAAAGACAACCGATTGAGTCGGTGCTGCAGGAAATTTTATGAAATCTTGACGAGTTTTAATGTGCCTATACTTGTATCGTTCCTATTAAGGTTATAACTTTTGGTAATTTTGGTAAGAAATTATATAATCTTAAACATCATATATTATATTATGTAACAAAAATGATGCAGTTTTGGTAACAAGTTATATTTTAAGTTAAGCATCATATTATTTTTTAAGCAAACTACAAATCAATCATTTTCATACAAACACTAATATGTCATTTTCCTTTATTTGCATTCATCATACCAAAATGATACAAGAACTTAGCATGCCTATAAAAACTATGAGAATGCCCGAACATGATTAGTTTTAAACATAAACATAACCAAAACACCAAAATTGATGAAACCCACATAAAAACAAATCAACACCCTTACTCACATGAATTGTTAGGTAGACATTTGTGCTAGTCAAAATACCTAATCTTCATATTTATCAGGAAAATATGGGCAACCGAAGTAATGCACACATAAATTTTTTTATCACTACAAGAAACCAATTTTTTGCTTGAATACTAATCTAGCAAACACGAGACGGTTAATTTCTTTGTCAGTATACGTAGGTTTGCCGGAATTAGTTGTCACTAAAAGGTTTCCAACCCTCGAGTGACCTTTCAATGATAAATATAGTCGAATATCTTTTTAAAGAGAATTAGATAAAAGGGGATTTCAAGAATCCTATGCTCTACTTCCCAATATTTCAATAAGCATATGGCACACTGGTCATTTATATGTGGGGTCTAGAAAAAAAATCTTACATTTTCTAATAAAAACCTTCTTATATAAAAAAAAAAAGCTATATAATCACATAAAAAGAAAAAAAAAAAACTTTTTGCTATTTTTCTTATTGATACACTCTTGGTAATCTTTTCGGTTATTAACAACCGTTAACTTCAAATTTTTGTTATATTTTAGGGAAATCTATAGAAAAAGTCCCAAAATTTTGGAAAAAGTTATAGAAAAGTCCTAATTTTTTTTTAATGAAAAAACCCAGAAAATCGGCTAATGTTTACAATTTGATCCTTCATGACCTTTTCAGCAGGTCACCTGCTGAGGTGGAATGCCAAGGTGGAATGGTGGGTGACGTGGCATGCCACGTCATCGTATTAAGCTGAAAAGAAAATGAATCGTGCAAAGAGTTCACCCTTTAGGCTGCAGACATTTTTGATACATATGTCTAATTTCATTAATATAAATCCACAACAACAAATAACAATAAAATTGAAAAAAAGAGGACCAAAAGTTTTGAACCGGAGACACCCACGACTTAGGTCAAACACTTAACTACTAGGATATAAAGTAGTTTCCTTCTTTTGTTCTCTGATTTCTCTATATAATACTTAAATGTAATTGTTTGTTATAATAATAATAATAATATTTATTATTATTATTATTATTATTATTATTATTATTATTAATAAATAAATTACTTTTTCTAATTCGTTTTTATCGATAGTTATATAAATACATTTTAAGTATGTATTTATATGTATAAAAACATATTTATGTATAGCGAAAAAGTTAAGATATAATAAATACATGTATTCAAAAAATTAAATGCATTTATAAACTTTTACATGTATTTTTTAATAATTATTAATATAATGAATATTATAAAAAAAAGTATGTATAAATACGTTTAAAATGTTATTATACAATAATATTGATAAAAATGAATTTAATTACGTTTTAATAATGATAATAATAATTACATTTTTAATAATAATAATAATATTAATAATAATAATAATAATAATAATAAATCTTATTATTATAAATCTAACGAATGATTATATTTATGCAGAGAAATCTAACTGAAATCATTAAAGTTGTTGCTATCCTGGTGGTTAGGGTGTTCTCTTTTGGAGCTATATGTCTTTGTTCTATTTTGGAGTTATAGGTCTGGAGTTCAGAACCTGTTGACGTGCTGTTTCTTATTTTATAAGTGTATTCTTATCATTTTCAATATAAATTAGCAAGATCATATACTATTTAACAAAAATGTTGCAGCTTAGCTGTAAGTCACGCATGTGGACTCTTTCAACGTCTTGAGTTCGAGCCTCTTTTCCTTTTTTTTTTTTTTTATTACACCTTCCTCGCTATTTACTTTTTTTTCAACTTAATGTCACGTCAGCTGCCACATCAGCTATCAAATCCACCTTGGCACTCCACCTCAGCAGGTGACCTGCTGAAAAAGTCACAAAGGGCTAAATTACAAACATTAACCGATTTTCTTGACTTTTTTATTCAATCTTTTTTAGAATTTTTCTTAAACTTTTCCCGAAACTTTGGAACTTTTCTGAAGATTTCTCTGTTTTCTAAAATAATTCTCACCCACTTGAAAAAACCTTAACCAAACAATTTGATCGTTTTGCTATCACATATGTACTAATAATCCCACTTCGTTTCTCATACTTTTATGAACAAGAACCTAACAAAAATATGCATATTTCTTAATTATTTATTTAATGATTGTTAAAATCAACTGATTTTCGAAACTACACATATTTTGCAAAGCCCACTGTAAAATGACCTTATTGGAACGGGTGTGGTCCCCCTATCTAAATTTAAATGAAAAAAATGACATGCGAAGGTAATTATGTTTCAAAATCGTTTAAAAAATATCATCAAAGTTTTGTATGTTTAAAAAATACCATTTAAATAAAAGTTTTGGACAAAACACCAACAAACAAAAGACTTTGTACAAATATCACCTAGTGGTAACCGGCTCTTGCAGATTCACGATCGGTTACCTGGAGCTACCAATAGTTTGTTACATTAGATAGACAATAAACAAATAAAATAAAAACCTCCACCTTTGCCATCAAACAATAGCACCCATGTCATACCATATTCTTCACAACCAACACCTATCATCAGACCACCTTTGCCCTCCATAACCACCTTCCCTTAAAGATCTAACCACCGGAGACACTTAACCGCCAGAATCATCACCATCTCAACCTCGGACTACACAACAAAACCATCACAGAATATGCACCACCATAACCAACTTCCACCACTATTTACTAGCATAGAACATGAAATCGGAACTTCCACCTCAATCACCGAACCTCAAAAATACAACAAATCATACCTATCACCTTAGCCGAGAACAATGGCCACCATCACCTTCATACAACATCATCATCTTAATCGACCACCCCACACCACTGAAACTACCATGAAACACTAACCACCAGAAACGATACCACATTGTAACAACCCAACAATAGTGATAAAATTATTTATTTTTAAAATCAATCGTTTCAAGTTGTTTCAAAACATCCACAATATACAATATTAAAATCATCAAAGTAATAATATCCAAAAAAGTGTGGAAATCATGAGGGGGGATGTTGTGCCATCACGTCGGGCTCTTCCTTTTAGTAATGGAAGTACCTGAAACCATAAACATAAACTGTAAGCACGAAGCTTAGTGAGTTCCCCAAAGTACCACATACCAAACATACAAATAAACTGCCTTGGGGTATATTTCAACTTGAACATGTCATATTGGGCCTTGCCCTCGGGTATATTTCAGCCTGAACATGCCATAGTGGGCCCCATCCTGGGGTATATTTCAACCCGAACATGCCATAATGGGCCCTGCCCTAGGTATATATATTCAACCTGATAATATAATATTTGGCCCCGCCCTGGGGTTTATTTCAAACTGATCATACAATAGTTGACCTCTCCCTGGGGTGTTTTTCAACCCGATCACATAAACAAATATATATCAAATAGCAGCTAGCATTCTACATAACCGAATAATGGGCCAACATTGGTGCCTTCGACCCATAGATACAATGAAGAAACTCACCTCACAGTCCAATGAGAAAAACTGAAATAACACGCTACTTCAAAATCAACTCTACTAGTCACCTTTATGAATACAGTAACTAAGACTCAAAATACAGATTAAAATACCCAAAATACGTCTAAGTTAAACCTTGGTCAAAATCCACGTCAAATTTAATCGAGTCAACCAGGTCAACTCGGTGAGTATGTTGGGCGTACTCAACACTCACACAGGGTGTACTACTTGCTTGACCAACCATCGAAGGGTTGACCACTTACGTGCGGCGTACTTTTTGGTACGCCCAGAGTACGCGGTTGCCACCAACTCAACCCATTAAGTGCTTAATGCTTAAGCACTTACATCCAAAATCCAGATCTAGACCCTAAAAGATGGTCTTAACCATAAAGTTTCCAACTTTATGGCTTTGCATGGCTATTAAGGGGGTGTTTGGATAGGGAAAAAGAGAGTGCTTATTGCTTATTGCTTATTCCGACTACAATAAGCTAAGTTTAAGTGTTTGGATAGAAATCCTTAAAAATCAGCTTATTTTGGTAGGAATAAGCTAAATAAGCTGATTTTAATAAGCATATCCCCCTTGCTTATTGCTTATTGCTTATTCCCACCACAAACACTTTTGCAAAAACTACTTATTCCCACCGCAATAAGCTAATAAGCTATAAAATAATTTATCCAAACACCCTCTAAGACCTTAACATCAAAAACCCTAGCTTCTTAACCCATAAAGACAACCTAGATCATGCATAGAAAGAAACTAATGTCCAAGATCACATTTTTATGGCTTAACACACCCTAAAACATCTGAAAGGAAACCTCAAACATCTTGGAGTATTCCATACCCACAAGGATCAAGATTTAGGACAAAAAGGTTCTAACTTTAAGCTAAAACTAGATCTAAATGAAATACTCATCAAGGTTGGAGCTTTATACCTCAGAAGCTGCATAAAGGAGTGTAGATATTGGATCCAAGGCTTTGAGTGAAACACCACAACTTATAGGTTCTTCCATTACCACCAAGAGTACCAAAATGGCACCAAAAAGACACTTCAAGCTTCAAAATATACCCACTTTAGGGTTTCAAAATGAGGTCAATAAGGCATGGAGGTTGGAGTTAAGGAAGGATATTGTAACGCCCGAGTCGGCAGTTATTTTCTTATGTAGCTTATTCAAAAAAATATATAGGTATTTTATGGGTGACGGTCGTACATTGGGCGTATATAGTGTACGCACGATGTGCACATGGTGAGGCATGAATCGGGGAAGTCCCTGCGTACACTGGGCGTACCCATGCGTATGTTGGGCGTAGTCTGGCCAGAAGTAAACCCTAAATTTTAGGGTTTGCACCTTATTTAAAGAACTTATGTCCCTCATAACCCTCATTCTCTTAGCATCCATTGCCCTTAGAGTGTTAGAACCAAACCCTAAACCTCTTGCATGCATTTTGAGCTTACCTTGTGCATTTTTGGTGTTATTTGGTGATTTTAAAGACGGTGTTTGGAGAAGAAGCAAGGACGTGAAGAGAGCGTGTAGATCAAGAAGTTTGAAATCATTTCTGACCTATTTGAGGTATAAATCTTAAACATTGACCATTGCATGCTTAGATCTATTTTTGGGGTGATTAATGTTATATTTTGGTCCCATAGTTGAGATTCTTTAAGTTCAAGGAGTTTCAGTCCATATGAGCTGTCCTTTTAGGCTCTTGGAAGTGTTAAGAGCCATAAAAATTAGACCTTGATGGTTTATTATCAACCATGCAAGTTCTAGATATCAACTAAGTATGTTTATGGACTTAATTTATGTATTAATCCCCATACATGCATGCAAAAGCATAAAGTTTATAACTTTATGGCTTAGGACGCTTTTAGGGACCTAGATCTATGTTTTGGACATTATGGCTTAATAGATTAGGTCACAAGAAGGTTTTTGGGTTGGCTGGCCACTATGCTGGGCATACTCCCTAGTACACTGTGTGTACTGGGTCAACCACCCGTATTTGGTCAAGACCAGCGTACGCTGGACGTACATGCAGAGTACGCCGCGTGTACGCATGTAGTGGACAAAAACTAATTTTGGGCTCTTGGATGTTGGGCCTCAAGCCTACCTGTGGATTAAGGACTTTGGGCCAAGGGATATGATGTATGGTATTTGGGCCTTATTAAGGCCTTTGGACACTTTGGGTTGTTTTGAAATTGGGCCTTGGCAGGAATAGGCCCAATAAGGAAAGGATTAGGGAATTTTTTTCCTTAAGACATGAATTGGGGTTTGGAGCTTGGAGTCATAATGTAATCTAATAGCTAATTAGAAATTTATGTTGTATGATATGGGGAGGAGTTCACGAGTCATTCGTTGAGTACGATTTGACACCCACAGTTTGAGGTGAGTCTCCTTTCATAGAATTCGTGGGTCGACGGCACCAAGGCCAGCCCACTAGTTATGATATGGCATGATGATTGTCTTTGTGATAATTATCGGTTATGCGTGTATTATTTGACAATTCTATGAATTATGTGTGATATTATATAGTAGTGATAGGGGTGAAATTGACCTAGTATCCGGTTGAAATAGAACGAAGGGGCAAGTCGAACACCTAGATATGATCGGCATTATCCGGTTGAAATAGACCGAATGAACAGGTCGAGCACCCAGATATGCTTGGCAATATCGAGTTGAAATAGACCGAAGGGGGTAGGCCAGCATCCGGATATGCTTGGCAGTATGTTTATTGTGTATGTGCTATGGTGGGGGAACTCATTAAGCTTTGTGCTTACAGTTTCAGTTTGTGTTTCATGTACTTCCAGCTCGAAGGAAAAATGGTCGGCATGATCGCATCGCATAACACTATGATTTCATGCAGTAGAGATTTTGGGACTTATAATCTCATAATACTTTTCTAAGTTTTTTTTTGTTAAAATACTATGATCATCGTATGTTCACATTGCTTTTGAAATTGATGATATTTTGGGATATGGATTTAGTAACTTTGAAAATGAAAATTTTGGGTCGTATTTTTGAGATGTTACAGATATAGGGCTATATTGGTACTTAAATTGGGCCCAAACCCTTAAATTTAGGATTTGCACCGTGGCCACGTACCCCCAGCATATGCAAGCCAGGTATAAAAATTACGAAATTGCCATTAGGGACTAACTTTGCAAACCAATTACCAACCAAGGTTCGAAAAGGAAATACCTAGAAATCAAGAAGTTACAACTCTCCCCCACTTAAACTAGACTTCGTCCACGAAGTCTGCTGTCACGAATGAATCACGGTAGTTCTCACGCATCTCCGCCTCGATCTCTCACGTCCATTCGTAACCCCTTCGAAATTGCTACTGGACCTTGACAAGAGACACTTCTTTGTTGCGCAGGGCCTTTATCTTCTATCACACCCCCAAACCAGAACGGCGGAAACGTTCGGGGTTGATGACGTCATATGTAGTATCACAACCATTGCATCATAGTAAACATAGTAAACATAACCATTACATTGAATATATATATATATATATATATATATATATATATATATATGAAGAGGTATTTACATATTTTTTGATTCTTGTTCCTAAACATGAAAAGTATAATCAAAAGAAAAAAAAGACATGACTCTATACACTTTGTCTTCTCAAAACTCCAGAAGGTACCTATCTATTGAATTCCTGAGAATACAAGTAGTTTTGAAAGAGTATCAACATAAAGCTGGTGAGTTCATAAGTATGTTTTTGAGAAGAAATTCGGTTAATGAATCAGTAATTGTATTTGTATGCTTCCAAGAAAATCCATTATTTTCTAACATATGTATTTTGTTACTGAATCTCATTGAATGTATTGTGCATTGTTTGATTGAATAAGAATCTCTTTTTAAAAGAAAAACTTTGATTATCACCGGTATGTATAGTAGGTTTGGAAAGCTCTGAAAACTGTAATATGCATAGTAGTTCTATTACTTTATAAATAAACCAATTAAAGTTATTACCGTTTATACATTAATCGTATTTTCTTAGTACCAAATTTATGAGTTGTTATAACCATACTTGACCATTGAATTGCCTGAACGTCGTTCTTCAGGCGCCGGAATCGAAATGACTTTGTCATCATGGCCTACCGGCTTAACTGTAGCTAACAGTTATGGTGCGGGATTGTCAATCCCGTATAGATCTATACACAAACTTATGTTCCCCTTCCAGGAGACTCTGGTTATAATCTCAGGACTTTTGCTAGTACTTAGATGAGTACGCGAAGAATGCTCACTCATAAAATGCTATACTAACGATTACATGTAGAAATAAATGAATTCATGAATATAACTAGCTAAATATATGACTCATAAACCGTACTCTATATGGTTTATATGTTCGATCACATTGAATCTATGTTTATGCATTGATAAATTAATTGTTCCATAAACTATACCTATTATAGCTTATATGTTTGATAATGTATTCATGTTAAACCTTGAAATCCTCTATGATTTGTGTTGAAAACCTCCCTTATGCTTAGCAGTATACAAAAGGGATGAAAAATCTGAATATTTGATAAAAGTACAAAACCTTTGTGGTTGTGTCAATTGAATCAGTTCTAATTGTTTTGAAATCCGTTTTGTATAATTTCACGAAATAAATGATGTTTGGCTTGTATTCCCCCCTAAAAACGTATAAAAACGATAAAAGAGTAGGGGTACGAACTCACCTGAAGTCAGTGGTTTGAATGAAAGATCAATATGGGATGCAGAGCGTCAAGTGAAGTCTCGAACACAAATGGATCCTATTTAGCATATAATAACACACATGTGTATCAATTTAGGGTATATCACAACTAGTTATGATAGGAAACCACCCTAGGGACTAGGAAACACTTGAAACTAAGTGTTAGATTCATATGTGATTGAATGAGGGAGGTGTACAGCCACACAAAGGTGTGTACGGCCATGGGTGTACGGTCCATGAGGTGTACGGCCATGGGTGTACGACCCATGAGTGTACGGCCATACACTCATGAAGAAGTATGCTTTTGAGGTGTTTTTAAGGTCCTAACTAGCATCAAGGCGGTGTTCTAGGTCCTATGCATAGTTTAAATGAATGTTTAAGGCCAACAATGAGCATCAAAGAGGGTTTACGGCCCTATGAGGTGTGTACGGCCGTACACCTGGGTTTACGGCCGTACACCCTTCAAGTTCATGCTAAGTTGGTCAATTTTAAGGTGAATATCAAGCATTTCTAGTAGGTAACAAGCATAGATAGTAGTTACTCACGATTTGGAAGCTTGAACTGGGTTTAAAGCCACCAAGAACTAGTGTGTGTTCTTGGTGAAAGATGAAGATCTAGCCAAAGATGAAATTAATGAGATGAAAACATGGATTCATCAGTAGATAAAGCTATGAAGCAACAAATCAAAGTGGGAAACACTTACATCTTTGAAGATCTTGGTGAGAAATGTGATGATAGTTGAGAGAGAAATCCGAAATATAGGCTTAGGAGTGTGTAAAGTGTTGAAGAATGGCTAAGTACCACTTATATAGGGGAGAGTGTATGGCCATGAGGGAGGTGTACGGTCGTACACCCATGTGTACGGCCGTACACTCCTCCTGAAGGAGTGTTTGGCTCGAAATGCGACTTTATAACTTTGGTAACTCATCCCTAAGCCTCAACCTTGATTGTAGTAGGCTTGGAACACTTAAACAGACCCTAAAAAAATCTAAAAGATAGCAGAAATGAGTCTGAATTTGATTGAATTGAATGGATTGTACAAAAGAGAAATTTCCGGTTGTTACATCTTCCTATCCAAGATCGTCACTGGTCTTTCTGCATAATCCAGGTGATCATCAACCTAAATATCATCCAAGGGAACAACCGCAGACTCATCAACCACACACTTCCAAAGCTGAGAAACAGGGAAAGTGTTGTGGATCTGGCTAAGCTCCTCATGCAAATCCAGCTCGTATACAACTTTTCCCACCCGGGTGGAAATCCTGAAAGGTCCAATGAATCTGGGGCCCAACTTGCCTTGCTTCCGAAATCAGATGACACCTTTCCAAGGTGACACATTCACAAGCACCAAATCTCCCACCTGAAACTCGAGGTCTGAACGACGCCGATCTGCATAACTCTTCTGTTGACATTACACCACACGCAACATATCACGCACATGCTAAATCAACTCAGTGGTCTTGAGTACCAACTCAATACTCCCCATGACCTAATGCCCGACCTCCCCCAACATACCGTGGTCCTGTACCTCCTCTCATATAACATCTCAAAAGGCGGTCGGTCAATACTGGCATGATAACTGTTGTTGTAGGAGAACTCGGCCAGTGGAAGGGAAGTATCCAAAATCTAGTACACAAGATCAGAGCATATTTTTTAGCACCTAGATCGTCCGCTCGCTCTGGCCGTCGGTCTGGGGGTGGTGTGTTTTACTAAAATGTAGCCGAGTACCTAACTTCTCATGAAACTTCCTCCAAAACCTAGAGGTGAAACGAACATCCTGGTCCAAAACCACCGAAACTGGCACCTCATGCCGAACTACCACATCCCGAATGTAGATGTTAGATAACTTCTCAACATATATACTCTCAGAAATCGATATGAAATGTGCACTCTTGGTCAATTTATCAACAATGACCAAGACATAATCAACTCCACGTGGTGTCCTTGGCACCTTTGTGATGAAATCCATGGTAATCTCTTCCCACTTCCACATGGGGATAGGTAGTTGCTGCATCTTGTCGTGGGGTCTCTAATATTTGGACTTGAATTTCCTACAAGTCAGGCACCGCTCGACAAACCATACTATTTCTGTTTTCATATAGGGCCACCAATAACTCAACCTCGGATCTCTATACACCTTGTGGCCCCTAGATGGATTGAAAACTTTGACTTATGTGCTTTTTCCAGAACTTTCTATCTCACTCCACCAGTTGTCAGAACCTAGACTCTACCACATTGAGCCAACAACCCCCGAATGTCTGAAAAATAAAGGAATATGCCATCTGATTCGCTTAGTCTTCTAATTATCTTTTTTTTTTTTTTATAATCTCTCCGCCTGATCCTTTTGATCAAATCCAAAAAAGGCAAAGTAACAACCATCCTTAAACAAATATCCCTGATAGAAGAACTTACAGTCTTATGGTTCAAAGCATCAGCCACCACATTGACCTTCCCAGGATGGTACATGATCTTGCAATCATAATCCTTTACCATATTCAACCATCTTCGCTGCCGCATATTTAAATTCGGTTGATACATCAAGTACTTCAAACTCTTTTGGTTAGTGTAAATAGTACACTTAACCCCATACAGATAGTGCCTCCAAATCTTAAGGGCAAAAGCCACAGCCTCCAAATCTAAATCGTGTGTATGGTAATTCGCCTCATGAGGCTTCACTGTCTTGAAGCGTAAGCAATCACATGACCTCTTTTCATAAGGACAACTCCCAAACCCGAAATAGAGGCATCACAATAAGCTACAAAATCATCCAAAAACCCCGGGAAGTGTGAGAATTAGATCCATGCATAATCTCTGCCTCAGAGTCTCAAAAGCCAACTGTTGATAAGGCCCCACAAAAAAACCACATTCTTCTTCGTCAAGCGGATCAATGCACTGGAATCTTGGAGAAATCCAAAGTGAATCTCTGATAATACCCTGCGAGGCCTAGGAAGCTCCAGATCTTAGACGGCGTCCTTGGGAACGCCCATCGCATCACAACCTCGATCTTGGCCGGGTCGATCAATATACCCCTCTGGTTAACAATGTACCCCAAGAATTGTACCTTGCGCAAATGTTCCTCGTGTTTCTCCTTGGCCTTAGAGTAGACTAGAATATCATTTATCAATACTATCACTGATCGATCCGACATCGGCTAACAAACTCGGATCATGAGATCCATGAACAATGTTGGTACATTGGTGAGCCTGAAAGGCATCACCACGAACTCGTAATAACCATAGCGAGTCCTGATGGCTGTCTTCTGCACATCATCATCCCTGACCCTCATTTGATGGTAACCTGATCGCAAATTAATCTTGGAAAACCAAGATGCACCCTAAAGCTGGTCAACTGGTGCCTTGGCTCTGGGAGCCGTTATAGGAACCAGATCAATCTAAAACTCAACTTGCCTCTTGGGAGGCACTCCTAGAAATTCGTCAAGAAATACATTGGGGAAATCCCGAACAATGGGCACCCCACTCAACTTCGTCGTTCCCTCAACTTGAGTGTCATCAAGATAAGTTAGGAGCCCAGAACAACCTTGCTGAAGATATCTCCTGGCCTTCACAGCTGAATAGAGATCCGGCCCATGAGAAGCTCTCTTGCCAAGAATAACCAGTTCTCCCACACTTGGGGTTTGAACTCTCACTAGCTATCGCTCACAGTCAATCATGGCCCCATTGGGGCCCAACCAAACCATCGCGATTATAACCTTCGATCCTTGCAGCAGAATCGGCACCAAGTCAATAGAGTATCTCTCACTAAGCAGATTCAGGATGCAACCACGATGGACCCTCAAAGCACTCACAATACGGTTATCCGCAATCTCAACCTCCAACGGGAAATCCAGAGTTCCAAGAGCATCTCAAAACTTTTTGCTAAGGAAAAGAGATACAAAGGATCGGGTAGCACCCAAATCAAACAAAACATGAACAGACATATCATTGACCAAAAAGGTCCCTATACAAGATCAAATATAATCATGAGCATAAAATAAGGAAAGCAATAAAAGATAAGACTAAGTCACATACCCGTAACCATATCTGGTGTTGCACGGGCCTCGTCGGTGGTCAGCTGAAATGCCCCGCTCTTCGCCATAGGTGCCTCCGCCTTGCCATGGGGGGCATCCGTTATCCTCAAGGTGGTTGGCACAGGTGCTACCACCGCTCCTCCTGAGAGTCTCCGACAATCAGCCTTTTTATGATTGGTCTGATTACAATGGAAGCAAATCAGAGCACCCCTAGGGCAGTCCCTACTCATGTGGCCCGACTGACCACAACTGAAACATCTTGAACCCGTTGTTCGACATGCCCCACTATGCGATTTGTTGCAACAGCCCCATCCCTGCTGCCCTCTGTGCGTGAAGTGGAGGTCTTGGGCCTGTTATCTTGGCCTATAGTTGTTTGTGCCGACTCCGGTTTGCACTTGATTCGAAGCTCCAACTCAATCTCCCGCTCATGGGCCTTCTCAATCATATCATTCAGGGTCTCAATCATGTCATCCCTTAAAATGTCATGGTATCTTGTTTACTTCATCTCCTCATCTGTCGCATACTGAGGAACCAACAGATCCCTCTCCCTGAATTTGGAAGTAATCTCCGCTACAGTTTCAGTAATCTGACGAAGGTCCTGAAACTCCCTCGCTAGATGCTGCACCTCGATAGCTGGTGCAAACTCCCTCTGGAACCTCAAAACAAAATCCTCTCAAGTCATAAATGCCACTTTCGTTGACCCTACAACTTCGCTAACCTCCTCCCATCAGTCTCATGCTCGGTTAATCAGCAGCAGGATGCAAATCTCGCCTTCCCCCCTTGGGGAAAAAACTTGTCTGCTGAGCATTCTCCATATCAGCTATCTAGTGTTGGATAGTGATGGGTTCTTAGCCCCAAAGCACTCATGAACTCCAAAGGATTTAAACTCTCAGAATAAGGGAGTTCAAACTCTTACCTGCCTCGCAACAATCTCATCTTGAAAGACCTAAGCCTCTCAACCATCAGCTCCATAATCCCCTCCTTGATGGAACCGTACATCACACGAGTGGCATCCAAGATACCGCAAGTAACCTTAGCCGCAATGAACTTGCGCAACCTCTCATCAATTGGTTATATGACTGATCTAGAACTTGAACCAAAACCAGAGCCAAAGCCTCTATATCAACAATCAACATAAGCTCGAGGGAAAATCTCCCTATACAGGTGTCCTTAGAATCCCCAGTCTGCTCTCATCTCAATTACGTATCATGTGCTTCCAGTAGTATGGGCCCAATACTACATTTCACACCTATCTATACCCTCCTCAAGATTCATCCTAAATTCTATAAGTTACTACACTAGAACCATGCACCATCCCTATGATAACCGCATACATATCCTAGACTTTCCGAGGAATCCACAACTTTCACTGCTTGCAATACCGAGAAACTCAATCAACATCGTTGGTTGCCTTATGCAGGCACGATATGCACAAATGGAATCACATAGAATGTCAAATGATGATCCTAACCTATGCCCACAACCGAACAAGGAACAGGAAATAAGGACAAATCAATCATTATATAACTATATGATCCTAGTTGTTTACAACTTTGAAAGCGTACACTTAGCAATTAATTGTGCCAATATCAATTCCAAGTAATACATAGCATCCAATCCTCCTAAGCTATAAGGCATCCCACAAATCAGTTAATTTTATCCAAGGCTGTTAAAATCTGAATTTTGATCTTACGATTTTAAGATCCTACAAGAGAAAAACAATCCCGGGCACACTACGATCCCGATCCCACGTCTTTAGTTTTATTATATAGCTGAATATCAAAAATTCATCTAGTCATACTTGAAATCGAGTGTCAGAAGTTGCAAAAAGTCTTCTAGAGCATCACCATTTTATCTACTCACATCGAGTTAGGCAGAGCACACCCATAATAATCTCTTTGTGATCTTATGTCTTACTTATATGGGATCAAAATAATCTTATTTCTAATTAAGATGTTTTATTTTTAGTGTTTATGGTTCATAACAACAAAAATTATGGGTGATGCTTAAGAAGTTAAAGTTAATTACACCATCTTCCAAACACATTTGAATATGAGTTCATTTTGGTAGGATCTTACGATCACAATTTTGAAAAACGTAAAACAATTTTAAGTAGTATCTCGATTTTGACAACCTTGATTCTATCATATGATTCCTGAAGGCATCATTAGCCCTAATCTAGCATGCAATTTTCATATCAAGCATACTAATCGTAATACCTAGGTATGGGTAATCTTGGGAACCACTTACTTGAGCTCGACTGATTGCATGCATCGCACCCCTTTTACTTAATAAAAATCTTTTTAGAAGTTCAATTTTGTCTTTATTTAAAAAGATTATCATTTCCTAAGTTTGAGTTATGACACACCTGAAAGTCTGCCTGGATCCCTCAAATCAAGGCTCTAATACCAACTTGTAACAGCCCAATAACACTGATAAAAATTTTCATTACAAAATCAATAGTATCAAACATCAAGTTGTTTCAAAACATCCAAAATATACAATATCAAAATCATCAGAGTAATAATATCAAAAAAGTGCATAAATCATGAGGGGGGGGGGGTGGAAGCTCTGCCATCATGTTGGGCTCTTCCCTTTACCACTGGAAGTACCTGAAACCATAAACATAAACTGTAATCACGAAGCTTAGCAAGTTTCCCAAAGTACCACATACCAAAAATACAAATATGGGCCCCCACCCTGGGGTATATTTCAACCCGAACATGCAATAGTGGTCCCTACCCTCGGGTATATTTCAACCCGAACATGCAATAGTGGGCCCCACCCTGGGTATATTTCAACCCGATAATATGATAGTGGGCCCTGACCTGGGGTGTATTTCAACCCGATCATACAATAGTGGGCCCCGTCCTAGGGTGTATTTCAACCCGATCACATATGAAAACATAACATGCCATCTAAGCATCGTCGTGAGCAATTAAGCTCTAATACCTAATGTATTCATCCAACATCATTGTAAATTCAATTAAATATTGTTTATTTCTTAAAATCATAACTAAACTCATTGTAAAGTACCTAATCTAACCTTGAAATCATGAATTCCATTCTATATTCCCAAATTTCCTTATTGCCAAAAAATCACTAGGACACTTATAGATCAAGAGATCATTCATGTTTATGTTCCCATTCCATCTCTAAAGTGTCAATCCATATCCAAGAAGGTCATTCACCTCTTAGATGTCAATCATCATGTAGTAATCCTTAGATTTCCCAAAATGCCCGTATGGCCAATTATTCCATAAATTCAACTATAAATTATTAAAGCTTTCATGTCCTTGCACTCAAATCATATTGTTAGTATCAACTCATTTTTATGAGTATCATTTACTCATCAAATTCTCTATTACAAAGGATCCATTGATTTCATCATATTGTCCCCAAATCCCTTTAAATCCAAGCTTATATGTGATTCTACCATCATGGATGAGTTTGATCATTCCATTTGGATTTATTTTTGTTAAACATCATATAGGTCATAGAATCCAATCCCATTTCACAACCCATTACAATATCCCCAGTTTGGGTTTTCTAGGGTTCATGGAGATTTTTACCCAAATCATCAAATCCATCAATGAGATGATTGGATTGAGAATAGAACCATGGGAACGAATCAATAGAGGTTAGAAAACAAAAATATAATCAATATATTCTTTAAATTTCGACATTGGGTTTTCCCCAAACCTTGAATTCAAAAAATGGAGCAAGAGGAAGAGATTTTATACTTTGTAAACCCTTTTTTAGATCACCCCTTGTTCCAATGCATCAATACTTGTTTGGTTTGAACCCTAGTTGTGAAAGAGGCATGAAATTGCCACTTTTGGGAGCTATCAAGCTCAAATTTTCATTCATATGGCTGCACAAGTGAAGACTCCTCTTATTTCCCTCAATTTTACACATTAGAACCCTCTAGTTTGCCCCTTTTGACTAAAATTCACGAAACCCCCGATATTTTTGATTTGAACTTATGTTTTGACATACAAAGTCTTCCCACATCCATTATATAAGTTTTGTAGTCCATTTGATTAATTTAGTCAACCCTTTGGTCAATTCACATTGCCAACTTGACACTTTTGGCCCTTTAACTTTTGAAAGGTTACTATCTTTGCTTTTAATTTTCTAAACTCCCTTTATTTATTTACCTTATTAATTTAAGAACCTAGTCTTAAAATTTAGGATGTTACAATTCACATGTTTATGTGAGGTAAGTGAAAGACTAATGGATATAATACATGTTGATAAGGACTATTCAGATCCACCACAAATGACGATAACTCTATTCATCATGATTTACTGATGCTTCAGTAAGTATGTTTTTGTTTACAAGATTAAACAAAGTTCTAATACTTTGAAAAGATTCAGAGAGTAGCAGAACAAATAGTAGAATCTATTAGGAAAAAAATAAAAAGTTTTTCCAATCTGAAAGGAAAGGAGAAGTACTTTAGTATCATGTTTTATGATGATCTTAATGATTGTTGTATTATATCACAACTGATCCTCGAAGAACATCTTAGTGCAATTGTATGACTAAGAAGAGGAATAGAATATTATTGGAAATAGTTAGATCAAGAGATGAGTCATACTTCATTCCAAATCGATTTTTAGAGCTATGCTCTAGTAACTATGAATCATATCATGAAACTCATTTCAATATAAGAAGGTTGAAATCACCTCGAAATATGTGGAGTAAAAATGTTTTCTTACTCTAGCACATATAGAATTGGAATTGTGATTTTTCGTTAATCGAGAAACAAAAAATAAACTGAGACCTTTTCAATGAAGTGTTTTCTCGTCGAGAATCCACACGAACTTTTGAATATTTGTTTTAGCTTGTCAAGGAATGTTCCTTGAAAGAAAACTCATATGTCAGGAAGTAAGTGGGAGTCGTATTGATCTTGAGAGTTTCAAGAGTCAACCGACAATAAACATTTTAGTTTTCACTAGCACGTGACCTGAGGTTGATAAGTTATTGTGTTTAATTTGACACATTCATATTTTTGTGCACTTCATGTTGAGTTGGCGATGCTTAGGAGTTCTATGTTTTTCATTTAACTGCAAAAGCGATGCACGTTGATCAGTGAAAGTACATTGATCAATATGGGTGAATTTCTAACAACATGGAAGCACTGGTTTTGTCCATGAAATTTAGAAAAACAAAGTTCAGTCCATGAAGGAAAACTAAATTTGAATTTGGTTTTGTTCTAAACCTTATCTTATGATTGTTGGTTGGAAATAATAGATTCACATGTTTATGAATGTATGCATCAGAAAATCTAGGGGACAATATGGTTGAAAATGATAGATTCACATGGATATGAATGTATCGCTCTAATTCATGAAAACGATTATGAGGAAATACTTTCACTAACAAATTTCAAACGATTGAGATGGATATTCGTTGTGTTAATTGCATTCTCAAATTCACAGTATGACTACGGCATCCCTCTTCATATTTCGAATTGTAAGGAATGTCATGGAATTGTTTGAACTTTTGAGAGATATATCTATCAGTCTTGAAGGGTTTAAACACACACATATGCTATCCAATTAAGGTGTATAAGCTTAATAAGTTTAGTTGGAGACTTATTGAAGCATCATGTAACCGAAATCCATACTTTTGTAAGAAAGTCAAGAGTATTGATTTCTAGAAGTCTAGTTGAATTCTGGGTACATGTCAAAGCTAGTGGAGCATAATTGGTATGATATTATTTCATGTTGACAATACTGTTCCTAGGAACAATGTCTCCAATTTGCAAATTGCAAAGTTTAGGAATTGTTTCACTTTAGTAGACTTAAGGGAGAGGGCACTCATACTTCGTTTCGAATCAAGGTTTAGATCATATAGTTTAATAGGACTTAGTTAAAAATATATATATGAATATCATGTTGAATTCTTTCAACATAAGAAATTCGATATATGGAAATATTATAACAAAAGACTAAACAAATATCAAATCCTTATGTGTGACATAATGAATCAAGTCCCATATGCTTCAGATATAGGATTAATCATATATGATATCATATTTAATTTTTCTAATTTTTCCAAATGCCTTGATAACTGTGAGAAAAGGATTAGAACTTTTTGTCACTAAAGTTGTTAAATAACTGTCAAGAACAATCTAAGGTTTTACCAAAGACTGGTTGCGGGTGGACAGTTAGAAGTATGATATTATTTAAGAGGATCATCGTGACACGTTTGTGAATTGAGATAATTCTTGGTCAGAATTGATTGTCATGGAAATATGGAAATGTTTCCATAATGGGAGCTGCTTGTAAAATCTACACGTGAGTTGGAAACTTTAATGCAAGAAAGGTGTTCAAGGAGTGTACCTTGAAATTGAAACTTCATTACCATGAAATTGTTTCAAGTAAAAAAGTTCCAGTAGAATATTGTATAATATCAAAGACTCACTTTTTGAGACTTTGGAATCTCGATATCACCAAAGATCATTGCATGTAAAGGTGGAATTCCACCACATCTTGGATATTGATACGAATTTGGAACATTGAAATGACTATCATTAAAGTAATGTCCAGGTGATCTGTTTACAAAGGAAGGACCATAGAGAGGCATAATATGCATGTCATAATATGGCATAACTAATGTTTTTTAATTCAAGTGGTTAGTTGATTACTTGAAGCATTATACAATGAATAAATTCGTAATTATTATGGTGATTTAAAAATAGAGATTTATTTATATTCAATAGGTATGATACCATATATAATTAGTTTATTATTGTGTTTCACTTTGCATGTTTAACTTCTTTAATGATTTGATTAATCAAATTCCACAGTCGCTCATATGTTTGGAAGTAAGTAGTGAATTAAGATTGTCATGGATTGAATTGTAGATTGTCCATGAGGATTAGACAATAAGATTGCAACAATGTTCATGAGTACTTAGAAAAATGGGGATTTTGAATATTGGATAAACCCAAGGTCAAAGAATTAATTCATGGATTCAATCACAAGTAATTTTGAGACAATAATATATTTTATTCCTCAAACGGAGATATATAGGTTGTAATTTACAAGTCAGTTACGCATCGGTATTGGGAAAACGCATCAGTAACATGATGTCATAAAACGTAGTGTCATGTATGATTTGGTGAGTAAAAGATACAAATATATAAGTCGAAGTTTATTCGTTCCTTTTTCTTTAATAGGAAAAGAGATATCTTTGGGGCCCTCGATGATTTGTTGTCGACATCTGAAGTGCTTGGCCATGCCCGATCTAAATTGATGTGTTCAATAAGTAGTCCAAATTCATTCGCCATAAATCGAGAAATCGGGAAATAGAATGTTTGGCTATGCGATTGGTTCTTATCCATATACCATGTCCATACGATATCTTGTAGAATGAAGGAATAACCGATCACTTATCTTAGGGCCAATGTCTGACTGGATCAGAGTTCGTCAATGAATTTGGAATACACTATTTGTTGCTTGGTTATAATTGCAATTGTGGTTATAGACTTATCCAAGTGGGAGACTGTTGGATTAAGGTGCGTAGTTGGAACTAGTATGAGCAACCAGTCCGAACATGGTTTGGAACTGGAACCGGTTTAGACAAATAACAAGAACCGACAACTAGACTGGTTAGACTATACCAGTTTCAGTTCATGAAATTGGTACAAATAGTTAATGATTTAAGGCCAAATTATTAGAATACTACCAAATCAATGAACAAAAATTAACACAATATATAAAGAAATAAGGTGTTTATATTGTCTAAAATTAAGTACACATAGTAAATTCAGTGCTAAATTACATAAATTCAACTTTGATATCCTATGTTTCGGGACCCGTAGCTCAATTAACATGTAACCAAATAAGGTGTTTATATAGTCTAAAATGAAGTAAACATAGAAAACTATGTGTTGAAAAACATTATGACATTCCGAATTCAAACAAATGAGTTATGGCAATTTAAAGAAGATGAAACATTGAGTAGGTACATGATCAGTCTAAAACACCTCTCATATGGGCTAGTTTAAAAACAGTTCAATGGCAACATAAAAGACGACCAGAGCTGCCAGGTCAATAAAATGTAATGCCAACTATCCAAACAAGTTCATAAGGATGTAATGGGAACAATCCAAAAAAGTTCAATGCTAATATGTGGATAAAAACAACTTAAGGGACTAAATATGAAAGAAAACCTAAACTATGTTACCTACACCAACTAGTCAAAAGGATGTAATGTGAACATTCCAAACAAGTTCAATGGTAATATGTGAAAAAAATAACTTCAAGTACTAAACGTAAACACAACTTAAACGATATTACCCTTCTACGCCATCATCTTATTTGACAATGGATAATTGGGGGAATTGAAACAAGAAGACATATAAATTTTCCTTTGTTTTTATTATTGAATATTTTGTTAGATGTTTTAGCTTTGTATTTTATTTAATATAAACATAATTTTATTTTGTGGTAAATGCTATGTTAGTTAATAAATAACTACATGCTAACTATTTTATTATTAGAACTTTGGAAATTGCAACGTACATAATAAATCTTCTCCATTAATAAAACTTTTCCAAAATTTAACAACATTTTTCAAGATAGTATTGCTCTTGGATAAGTTTAGAACATTTCATATTGGTATTAAAAATCCACATTTTCACAACTTTTAACTTTTTCTAACAATCACTAACATTTTTTTGGATTTCTATTGCGAGAACATCTCTACTCACAGTAACTACCCGAAACCTTTATGAGTTCCTATCTTGGCCTTCTTCAATACATTCATTACTTTGAAAATCTAACTTGACATATTAGATTGAAATGTTATACCACTAGAAGTCTAGATTATATATGTGGTCTGACATTAAGGACTACATTAAGAGTGAAACAATAACATTCTTTGTCTCCCCAATCATAACCACCTTCATAGTTATTGAAGGAGGTTACAACCGATTTCTTTTTCTAGGACTTCTTGGATGACCTCATATCTATTTTGATTATAAATAGATAGGAAAAAGAATGATTTAGTCAGAATTGTGTTATAGTTTTAACATGTTTATATATCAGTTGGATAATATGTCTGGTGAGAGTGTTGGGTGGGAGAATGAACACTAGTGTTAGGAGAAAAGAGTGTGAGGTAGGAAAGTTAATATCAATATTAAGTGACAACTTATAAAGAAACAAGTTAGATAAGAGTGTTAGGTTGGAAATACCAATGTGGATTCATGGTTTCATACAGAATCCATTTCGCAGAGACACATTATGATTTATACATGGCCATTTCGCAGGTTCCATAGTGTCAATTACCTATTTTGTAGTGTCAATTCTGAAATGAGAAACGCTATCGTTTTGACCATTTTTGCATGTTCCTCCGCATTTCATAGTGCTCTCCTGCAAAAAAAGTTGGTTAGAAAGGCATCTTAATTGTTTTGTTTTCTGTGAATAGCGTAATAAGAGATTTTTTTTCTCATTTGATAATATCCATATTGGATTATGTAACTGATGCAACTTAAGAGCATCTCCAATGAAAGGTTTTTTTAAGAAATTGATTATTTAAAATCAACCAGATAAGGCTTTTTTCCCAATGATAAAATTATGGATCATATATATATATATATATATATATATATATATATATATATATGTGTGTGTGTGTGTGTGTGTGTGTGCCCCAGCCGAGGCAAGGGAACATGTCGGGCTGTGTGACTTAATTCATGGATCACAGGTAAACTGAATATACATCACAAGTACAACAATAAAAAATAACATGTGTATTCCATCTTGATGTTTGAATACAAGGTTCTTACAAATAATAGTATAGTATGTGAAGTGCCTTAAACAGGTAGTCAGACATAACAAAAACTAGAAAATTGGACCGCATGAAACCCATGACTATTTCGTCGTCTGAAATGCTTGATTATTGTTTTCCTAAGAATACATGTAGTTTTGAGGATCAACACAAAGTTGGTGAGAGTTATAGGTTTTCTGCCGACGGCAGTAATGATACTTTTAAAAGCATTCAAAAATTATTTTCTTTATAACTAAACCATATTTAAAAAATGTGTTTGTAAAGAGTCTTTGAATAAATTTTGAAAACCAAAATGCGTCTTTGTATAAGTAAATTCATTACTTAAAACTGTTTTGAAAGAATCAAGTATATTGGTTGTAGTGTGGGAGAGAGAGATTCAAGTTAATGTTTATATTGAGTTTTATAACCGAGCTATGTGACTGAATGTACCATGCTAGAACACTTCATTAGACGTCGTAGTAACGATTGTAGACACTTATGACCCGCTTTGATTGATCGGTCGAGGTTGTAGCTAGCAATCGCAAGTGGGGATGTGAACCCCGTATAGATCTATACATATGTATCTCGCTCCGAAGATTAATGGTTATAGTAGTGTGTGTATGCTAAGTGTTTAGACTTCAACTAATGAATAGTGTGTCACTGTAAAGCCTTAACTAAGGTATAAATAGCTCACAACTCTAACTTAAATATGGATAAGTTGCTAGGCATAATTGTTTGTAGAAAGTTTATAAATGCCGACCATGTTTGATGTATACGTAAAGATGTACTCACTTTTATAAGGAGGTACATTTATGTAAAAACTTTATGTATTTGAACTTACAAACATACATGCATGGTAATATTTTGAATCTTTGAAATATTGCAAGGGTGATAATGCTTTATGACATACAATGTCACATAAAATCATAAGCTTTGTAGTATCTAGCATATGTTCTTAAAACTTGTTGTTTTATTTTAAACAATGTAACATATGTATATTTAATAAGTTTGAACACTATTTTATGAGTATATATCATGTTATTACTTAAACAACATTTTTGTAGTAGGAAGATACGTTCTCTTAACTAGTTGTATTATTTAAAAAAACAATTAAAACATATGTAATATTGAGCTTAACAACTAGTTTATGTGTAAATAATATGTTTCTTTGACAAAATAACATTTACAAACTAGTATATGTTGGTAAGTGTTTCTCATGAATAATATATATCTACCACATGTGTTTTCCCCCAAATAGTAATAAAAAGCAGTAAAATGGGGTCGTAAACACTCACCTTAATGTGTGAATGTGGTTTAGATTCGTTGGTGTGATGCTTGTCGTGAGAAACTGCAACTTAACTCCTTTTTGAGTTTAAAATAACCCACTGAGACTATTTTTGTTACCTAATTAACCAAAGGGAAAGATTTGGTATTATTTAAAAACGTGGGGATGTTTTGTAATTTAGCTAAACCATAAGGGTTGATTTGCTAAAATAAATAAATTGAATGGGATCAATTTTGTAATATAATTCCAAAGGATGGACTGTTTTAAATATTTGGAATGGAAGTTTGAGTGTGGGATTGATTTTGTAACATCCCAAAATTTAAGACCAAAAATTTTGTTTTGAATTAAGTAATTCATAAAAACGATTGTCTGAAAACATCAATAGTGTCATCCCATATCTTAATCAAAAACCAATATCTCATAACCAAAACATGTCATAAGAAAACAATCATCAGAGTACAACTCCCAAAGATCTCACATGCGGAAAATCCTAATGCGATGCGCTGCGATCATGCCGACTCCTTTCTTTTCGAAGTAGAAGTATCTGAATCCAAAACTGAAAACCATAAACACGAAACTTAGTGAGTTCCTCCATCATACCACATACCACACAATAAACATACTACCTAGCATATTCGGGTGCTGGCCTACCCCTTTGGTCTCTTTCAACCGGTACTGCCTAGCATATCAGGGTGCTGGCCTACCCCTTCGATCTCTTTCAATCGATAACCGCCTAGCATATCAGGGTGTCGGCCTACCCCTTCGGTCTCTTTCAACCGGTAACTGCCTAGCATATCTGGGTGCTGGCCTACCCCTTCGGTCTCTTTCAACCGGTTATGGGGTCTACTTCACCCGTACCACCACCACATAATATCCTAGCATATAAGCACATAAATCACATACTTCCTAGCATAGTTGGGTGCTGGCCTACCTCTTCGGTCCCTTTCGACTGATTACGGGGTCTACTTCACCCCTACCACTACCACGTAATAACATATCATACAAGCACATAAAACTCAATAGATATTGGCATACCAGAAAATTATCACAAAGACAATCATCTTTACTACAAACAACTATTAGTGGGCCGACATTGGTGCCTTCGTCCCACTCATACTGGGAAGATAACTGACCTCAACTACTTGTGCTGAAATCGTACTCCTCAGATGTCTCGGGACTCCTCTCCCTAAGGCATAACAAGTCCCTTCGTTAGTTATTGGGCCCAAGTATGACTCCCTTATGGCCCAACTTCTGATTCATGTCACTAGGCAAGGTCCCCTAGTCCTTGCCCTAATAGGCCTTTTCTCCCAAGTTCCTAACCATAATCAATTAAATGCCCAAGTCCATTCCCTTAAGCTTTAAAGCCCAATAAGTCCCAATATCATAAATCCCAGTCCTAGGCCCAGAGGCCTTACTCCACAGTGGGTCATGAGGCCCAACAAATTCAAGCCCATTCTCCCATGGCCCAAAAATCCACATTAATCACTCTGCATGCGTACGCATGGTGTACCTGTCACGTATGCCCGTCGTACGCTGTCCTTGACCAGAAGCGGGAAGCTGACCCCGAACATGCAACGTACTAGGGGGTACGCCCGACGTTCCTGCCAGTCACCCTAAAATCATTCTTTTGACTTAATCCATTAAGTTCGAACATCCAGAACGTGAATCTAGGCTCCTACTAACGTCCTTAACCCCAAAGTTATGAACTTTATGCTTTTGCATGCATAGATGGGGATTAAGACACCCATTAAGTCCATAAGCTCACTTTGTGGCCACCTATCCCTTGCACGGTTGGGCTAAACCATCAAGATCTAATTTTTATGGTCCTAAATGCTTCCAGGATCTCAAAAGGACAACTCTTATGGATAAATTCTTCCAAAACTCAAGGGACCTCAAATATGGGACCAAAATTTGACATAAAACACCTGAAGACTACATTTAAGCATGAAATGGTCAATTTTGGAGCTTGATACCTCAAATAAGTCAGAAAAGATGCCAAACTTTTAGACCTACAAGCTCTCTTCAAGTCCTTGCTGCTTCTTCAAACTCCCTGCTCTTCAAAACCACCAAAACAACACCAAAATGCTCAAAGTAAGCTCATGATACATGCAATGGAGTTAGGGTTCGAGTTGGGCATTGTAAGGACAAAGGAGGCTGAAATAATAAGGGTTTGGAGGATTATAGTTGCTTAAATAGGGTGCAAACCCTAAAATTTAGGGTTTGTGGTCTGTAATCGTATGTTGCGCGTACTCTTTGGTACGATGTGCGTACACATGGTGGTACGTCCATCGTACGACACCCTGAAGCCCACTTAGTAAGGATCCAATGGATCCAATCCCAATCAATATAAAATAATTAACTCAATAAATATATATATATATATATATATATATATATATATATATATATATATAATACCTTGGGGAATTACTGAGCGTTACAATTCTCCTCCACTTGAATCAGACTTCGTCCTCGAAGTCTGCTGCGGCTGGAAATAGCTTCGGGTAGTTCTCCTTCATCTCGTCTTCCGGCTCCCATGTCCATTTTGAGCCCTTGCGGTGCTGTCACTGCACCTTCACCAACTCTACCCTCTTGTTCCTCAGATCCTTCGTCTTCCTGTCGATAATGTCTACTGGTCTCTCGATTTAGTTTTGACTGTCATCCACCTGAATGTCCTCCCAAGGAACCACCATGGAATTATCGGTTGTGCACTTCCGCAGCTACGAAACATGAAAGGTGTTGTGGATCTGTCTAAGCTCTTCCGGAAGTTTCAACCGGTATGCCACCTTGCCTACCCGGGCTGTAATCCTGAACGGTCTGATATACCTAGGGCCCAACTTGCCCTATTTTCTAAAGCGGATGACACCTTTCCAAGGTGACACCTTCAGAAGGACCATATCCCCAACCTGAAACTCCAAGTCCGATCGGCGTAGCTTTTCTGCCGACTTTGGGCCGTGTACAGTCTACTTCGGACCTGCTGGATCATCTCTGTCGTCTTGAGTACCACTTCGGTACTCCCCACGACCCTCTGCCTAACTTCACCCCAACATATCGGGGTCATGCACTTCCTCTCATAGCACATCTTAAAGGGAGGTCAGTTGATACTAATGTGGTAGCTATTATTATACGAAAACTCTGCCAAAGGAAGGTAGGTATCCAAACTTCCATCGAAATCTAGAATGCACGCCCACAACATATCCTCCAAATTCTGAATGGTCCGCTCGCTATGACCATTTGTCTGTGGGTGGAAGACCATACTGAAATGCAAATGAGTGCCTAATTCGTCATGAAACTTCTTCCAGAATCTGGAAGTGAACCGCACATCCCTGTCAGAAATCACAGAAACCGACACCCCATGTTGAGCTACTACCTCACTGATATAGATGTCTGCCAGCTTCTCGGCCAAAATACTCTCCTGGATCGGTATGAAGTGGGCACTCATGGTCAATCGATCCACGATCACCCAGATAGAACCTACCCCAAATGTGGTCCTGGGAAGCCTTTGTGATGAAATCCATAGTGATGTCTTCCCATTTCCACATTGGAATCTCCAACAGCTGCATAATGTCGTGAGGTTGCTGATGCTCAGCCTTGAATTTCCTGCAAGTTAAGCATCGCTCCACATACCAAGTTATGTCCCGCTTCATGCCGGTCCACCAATAATCAGGGCAAAGATCCCGATACATCTTCCTTTCCTCGGGATGAATGGCGAATCTCGACTTATGCGCCTCTTCCATTAGAACCTAGCACACACCTCCCCAGTAAGGAATCCAGACTCTACAATGCAGGTTTAACAATCCACAACTATCATAGTTAAATGAAGTTACCTGCCTTATGATCCACTAACACTTTCGGCGCTCCTCCTTCATACCCTCGACCTGAGCCTCATGAATCCGCTCTAGCAGTGGAGTAATCACTCTCATCATCAGGCATATATCCCGCCGCGACCGCCTTGCGGCTGAATGCATCGGCCACCACCTTGGCCTTCCCCGGGTGGTAGAGGATCTCGTAATCGTAATCCTTCACCACATCCAACCAACGTCGTTGTCTCATGTTCAGATTTGGCTGATCCATCAAATACCTTAGGCTCTTGTGGTCCTTGTAGATAGTACAGTAGACCCCATAGAGGTAGTGTCGCCAAATCTTGAGGGCAAAAAAAAATTGCCCCCGACTTCAGTTCGTGTGTCAGGTAATTCGCCTCGTGAGGCTTTAGTTGCCTCGAGGCGTAAGCGATGACGTGCCCTCTCTGCATCAATACGTCGCCTAAGCCTGTGATAGACGCATCGCAATACACTACAAAATCCTCAACGCTCTTTGGCAGCGGAAAGTCACCGACTTCTTGGTCAGTTGGGTCAGTAGAGCAGCAATCTTCGATAAATCCTGGATGAATCTCCAATAATAATCCGCCAGACCAAGAAAATTCCAAATCTCGGATGGAGACCTCCGAACCTCCCATTTCATCATGGCCTCTACCTTGGCTGGATCGACCAGTATACCGTTCTAGTTGACGAGGTGTCCCAGAAATTGCACCTCGCGCAACCAGAACTCACACTTGGAGAACATTGTGAAAAGTTTCTCCCTCCTCAGTGTCTCCAGCACCTCCCTTAGGCGCTCCTCGTGTTGCTCCTGAGTCTTGGAATACACCAAGATGTCATCAATAAAAACTATCACAGACCGATCCAACATCGGTCTGCACACGCAGTTCATGAGATCCATGAACGCGGCGGGAGAATTGGTGAGCCCAAACGGCATCACCACGAACTCATAGTGACCATAGCGAGTCCGAAAGGTTGTCTTCTGCACACCGTTGTCCCTGACTCACATCTGGTGGTAGCCTGATCGAAGATCAATCTTGGAGAACCAAGATGCACCCTAAAGTTGGTCAAATAAGTCATCAATCCTCGGGAGGGGATAACGGTTCTTCACTGTTACCTTATTCAACTCCAGGTAATCTAAACATATCCGATGTGACCTGTCCTTCTTCTTCACAAACGTGATCGTGGCTCCCCATGGTGAACTACTTGGCCTGATAAATCCCTTGTCTAATAGTTCCTACAGCTGTGTAGACAACTCCTACATATTGGGAGGAGCCAACCGATATGGTGCTTTGGCCATCGGAGCCGCACCAGGAACTAGTTCAATCCTGAACTCTACCTGCCTCTCCGGAGGTACCCCAGGCAAATCCTTCGGGAACACGTCCAGGTAATCCCTTAGGATTGATACATCATGTACGGTCGCCTTACCCTTCTCCAGGGTATCCATGACATAGGCAACATAACCTGCTCAACCCTGCTGAAGGTAGCGTCTCACCCTCGCTGCCGAACACAAAGTCGGTCCACACTGCGGCCTTTCGCCCTGGATCACCAAGCCTCCTGCACTTGGGGTCCTAACTCGTACTAGTTGCCGCTCCCAGTTGACCACTGCCTCATTGGGGCTCAACCTGTCCATACCCATGATAACCTTATTCCCTTACAGGGGAATAGGGACCAAATCCATGGAGTACTGCTCATCGACCAACTGCATTGTACATCCTCGGCGAACCCTCACGACCCGAATGGTCCTATCATCCATAATCTCTACATCAAGGGGACAGTCCATCTCCCTAGAGCTCCAACAAATCGCTTGCTAAGCGCGAGCGATACAAACGATCAGGTAGCCCCCGAGTCAAATAATACCGGCACTGGGATATCGTTCACATGGAACAATCCTAAAACAAGATACATAGAATAAAAATATCAAAACTGACATAAAATAAAAACTAGGGAGAAGAAACATACCCATCACCACATCTGGTGCGACATGCGTTTCCTTGGCGGTTAGCTAGAAGGCTCGGTTCCTCACCATAGGAGCATTTGAGTTGCCCTGGCGGACATCTGTGATCCGGAGGGTCGCTGGGGCTGGCGCCGCCACTAGCGCTCCTGATACCAATCTCTGACAGTTGGCCTTTTTATGGCCTCACTGATTGTAGTGAAAATAAATCATGTCTGATGTCTCAATGGTGGGGGTAGGGGTAGTACAATCCCTACTCAAGTTCCCAACTTTCCGCACTTATAGCAACCCGATCCACCTACTCTGCAAACTCTCTTATGCGTCTTGCCGCATTTCCCACAGCGACTCTGGCCCTGCTGTCCCTTTGACCTCGAGGCGAATCCCTTGGGTTTCTTCACCGAAACCCCAGTCGTCTGACCAGTCTCTGCCTTCCTCTTCCTGATGTGCTCTATATCAATCTCCATCTCTCGTGCCCTGGCTATCATATCATCCAAAGTTGAGCACGCCGAATAACTAACATATTTCCAAGTGTCAACTCTCAACATATCGTGGTACCGGGTTTTCTTCATCTCCCCATCACCCACATACTCAGGCACCAACAAGGCTCTCTCCCGGAACTTGGCGGTAATCTCTGCTACCATCTCCATAGTCTGTCTCATATCCAAAAACTCCCTAGCTAGCTGCTGAACCTCCATAGCTGGCGCAAACTCCGCCCGAAACCTATACACAAAATCCGACCAGGTCATGGCCTCAATGGCTGGTGCTCCAAAAGTATCACCAAACACCTCCCACCAGTCTCTAGCTCACTCCCTCAAACACCCAACAACGAATTTGACCTTCGACCCCTTAGGGAAAAAGCTCGTCACCTGTATAGACTCAATGTCTGCAATCCATCGCCTAGCCATAATGGGTTCTTTCACCCCGTACAAGTATGGTGCTCCACATCCCTTGAAATCCTTGAAGGAGAGCGTACGAGTCCCTAACTGGCTAGGTGCCATGTCACTCCTAAATTCCCTAAGGCGATCCTCCATCAGCTCAATGATACCCTCCTTGATCGAACCGAAAATCATCGGGGTCGACTCAAGGATGCCTATCATAATCTCGGATGCAATGAATTCGCGCAATCCATCATCAACTGGTTCGAAACCCGTACTCGAACCTAACCCAGATCCTGAGCCCCCTGCTCCATGACGTGTCACCACCATTCTGAAACAAAACACAGAATCGTTAGGTCATACATAACATCGAGAGGTCTCACACTCTGCCACTCTTGGTTCCGCGTTGCTTTCCAAGAGTTAGGTACGGATCCTCTGCTTTCAGTAGTATGGGCCCATACTAGCTTCCAAATCTATCCGTACTTTCCTCCTGGTTTGCCTTGGTTTACCAAAGTCGCTTCCTATCTATTTATACGATTCACAATCGAATAACTCTTGTCACTAATCTCATCCTAGGCTTGACCTAGGGTAATCTCCAACCCACTCTCCGCCATCATCTACATAAGAAGTCCCTGCTATCTCTCCCTAACTAGCTCGCGAATACCATTACATATTACTAAGACTAGATAATTCTTTGAATGAGAGGTCCTACCTTACAACGGTTGGACTAAATCAAGAGCTGTGAAATAGGGCTAGACCTAACCTTCTGAAATTATTTAGTCCTTGTAGTAGGTAACTTAACGTATTGATTTACTAGTTAATTAAAGATAACTAGAACTCCTAAAAGCACAAAGCAAGCAGCATTCGAGCATTGAGTAACCAAAACCAGGTATATCCTAAACAGGCCATCATATTACTGAGTAATCAGTACTAGCATGCAGTTCAATAAGCACATACAGTAGGCATACAATGCATCCCTCCTAGATCCTTAGCCCTAATCTAGCATGCAGTTCAATAAGCACATACAGTAGGCATACAAGGCATCCTTCCTAAATCCTTAGCCCTAATCTAGCATGCAGTTCACATATTTACACTTCATATCATAATATAACATGTATGGGTATCTTGGGGAAAACTTACTTGAGCTCGGCCGATGTCACGCATCACACTACTTGTTCTTTATAAAAACCCTTAATCTTAATTTTAGAAAATTATATTTCTTGTAAAAATTTCTCAAACCCTCGATTTGAGTCCAGACACACCCGAGAGTGTTTCCGAATCCCTCAAACCAGGGCTCTGATACCAACTTGTAACATCCCAAAATTTAAGACCAAAAATTTTGTTTTTAATTAAGTAATTCATAAAAATGATTGTCTGAAAACATCAAAAGTGTCATCCCATATCACAATCAAAAACCAATATCTCAATAACCAAAACATGTTATAAGAAAATAATCATCAGAGTACAACTCCCAAAGATCTCATGCACGGAAAATCATAGTGTGATGCGCTACGATCATGTCGGCTCCTTTCCTTTCGAAGAAGAAGTACCTGAAACCAAAACTGAAAACCGTAAGCACGAAGCTTAGTGAGTTCCCCCATCATACCACATACCATACAATAAACATACTGCCTAGCATATCCAGGTGTTGGCCTACCCCTTCAGTCTATTTCAACCGGTACTGCCTAGCATATCAGGGTGCTGGCCTACCCCTTTGGTCTCTTTCAACCAAAAACCGCCTAGCATATCAGGGTGTTGGCCTACCTATGCGGTCTCTTTCAACCAGTAATTGCCTATCATATATGGGTGCTGGCCTCCCCCTTCGGTCTCTTTCAACCGGTTATGGGGTCTATTTCACCCTACCCCTACCATATAATATCCTAGCATATAAGCACATAAATCACATACTGCCTAGCATATATGGGTGCTGGCCTACCCCTTCGGTCTCTTTCGGCCGGTTACGGGGTCTACTTCACCCCTACCACTACCACATAATAACATACCATACAAGCACATAAACCTCAACAAATATTGGCATATCAAACAATTATCACAAAGACAATCATCTCTACTGTGAACAACTATTAATGGGCCGACATTGGTACTTTCGACCCACTCATACCAGGAAGGTAACTCACCTTAACTGCGTGTGCCAAAATCGTACTCCTTGAATGGCTCGGGAATCCTCTCCCTAAAGCTTAACAAGTCCCCTAGTTAGTTATTGGGCCTAAGTATGACTCTCTTATGGCCTAACTTCTAATTCATGTCCCAAGGCAAGGTCCCCTAGTCATTGACCTAATGCGCCTTTTCCCCCAAGGTCCAACTCATAATCAATTTAAGGAACAAGTCCATTCCCTTAAGCTTTAAAGCCCAATAAGGCCCAAAAAGGCCCAATATCATAAATCCCAGTCCTAGGCCCAGAGGCCTTACTCCACAGTGGGTCATGAGGCCCAACAAATTCAGGACAAAAAACCCACGTTAACCACTCTGCATGCGTATGCGCGGCCTACCTGGCATGTACTCTCGACATACGCTGGCCTTGACAAGAAGCGGGAAGCTGACGCCGAACACGCAACGTACTTGGGGGTACGCCCATCGTTCCAGCCAATCACCCTATAATCCTTCTTTTGACTAAATCCATTTAGTCCCAACGTCTAGAACCGTAGAACGTAGATCTAGTCTCCTAACAACGTCCTTAACCATAAAGTTATGAACTTTATGCTTTTGCATGCATGGATGAGGATTAAGACACCCATTAAGTCCATAATCTCACTTTGTGGACACCTATCACTTGCATGGTTGGGCTAAACCATCAAGATTTGATTTTTATGGTCCTAAATGCTTCCAAGAGCTCAAAAGGACAACTCTTATGGATAGATTCTTCCAAAACTCAAGGGACCTCAAATATGGGACCAACATTTGACATTAGACACCCTAAGATTACATTTAAGCATGCAATGGTCAAGTTTGGATCTTGATACCTCAAATGAGTCAGAAAAGATGCCAATCTTCTGGATCTACAAGCTCTCTTCAAGTCCTTGCTCCTTCTTCAAACTCCTAGCTCTTCAAAACCACCAAAACGCTCAAAGTAAGCTCAAGATACATGCAATGGAGTTAGGGTTCGAGTTGGGCACTATGAGGACAAGGGAGGCTGAGAGGATAAGGGTTTGGAGGATTATAGTTTCTTAAATAGGTTGCAAACCCTAAAATTTAGGGTTTGTGGTCTGCACTCGTAGGCTGCGCGTACGTGAAAGGCATGCACGATCATCCCTTATTAGTACGTTGTGCGTACAGGGTAGTATGCCCAGCGTATGGCACCATGAAGCCCACTTAGTAAGGATCCAACGGATCCAAGCCCAATCAATATAAAATAACTAACACAATATATATATATATATATATATATATATATATATATATAATACCTTGGAGAATTACCGACCGTTACAGATTTTGTGAATAATTTCCAAAAAAGGGGCTAAAGTAATTAATTTAAATCAAAGTTTGGCATTTGGATTTATTTTGTCAAGAAATTCCTTGGAGGGACCATTTTAATTAAAAAAATGAAAGTTTTGAGTTTGATCATCTTTCCTGATGATCGACGCATGCATGGAAGGAAAGAAAAAAGGTTTTAGGTCTTGATCTTTGCTGCTCATGAATGGAAGAACAATAAGAAGAAAAATATAAGATGGTGGTGGGGGTACTCACGGCGGCAATAACAAATGGGGGTGGGGGCAGTGGGCGGTCCAACGGTGGCGATGAATGGCTTCGCTGCTTCCACTGCCTCGTTTCTCTTGTTCTGCAAACAATAGATGTCGAAGGGGAGGAAAGGGGAGGTAAGGCATGTCGTAGGGGTGTTTGGGAGGGCTTTTGATCAACCAAAACAATGGGAAGACGAGTGGTGAAATGGTGGTTTCTTAGTGGCCTTGTAGTGGTGTAAACCAAAAGAAAGAAGATTAAGGGAGAGTGAGAGAGAGAGGGAATGTTGCTGATGAGTTTGTGATGATCATAGGAAGCTAATGGCTTTATTTTATAGTGCTAGCAAGCTTGCAAGACAATCAAAGCTCCATACCTCTTTAAGTTACTCAAACACCCATTATAGCCATGCTTGTACTATGGGAAAAAAGTGTACACAATCAAGGAAGGCGGTGAAGGTGTTGTGCACGTGGGTAAGGGGTAAGGGGGAAGAAAAATCTGATTTCATACTCTTGCAAGTACATGTGCGCCTAATGTGATGTCATGTTTAGCAAAAGAGTCCCAAAAACAATCTTAGTTTGGTGTATCGAGATCTCGACATCGAATAATTTTTTCTAAAGTGGAAAATGATAGAGCTGAGTTCAAGGATTCCAAAAACCCAAGCGAAATTAATTTTTTCGAGTTGCAGAACTCCGAGAAATCGCGTTTAAATTTTCGCATCTAAATGACTAGAAACGCTCGATTTTTCGACTTTTGCAAATATTTTCGCTAAAAGTATTTCGAGTATGAAATTAAATATTACACCATAGCCTGAGTCCAAAAGCGTTCTTTGAATTTCCATCTGAGGTGTGCAAGTGCCTCAATGGATTGATTCAGTTTGAGCAGTTTAAAGAAAATTAGTATTTTACTAGTTTGTTTTCTTATAACTGTCGTATCTTTTGCATACGAACTCCATTTTCGGCGTTCTTTATATTTTTGGAAACAAGAGAACATGTACTAAGAAATTAGAATGTTTGCTTCGCTCACAACTACTTAATACGAATTTTTAATTTTTCAGACTTATTTTGTTAAGAAATTACTATGTATCTTTTACTTTATTTTCATTTTCAGCTGTAGTATATATAACTCAAGTTGTTCGATAAAAAGGCATAATGTAGAAGGAAGATAAAAATGAACGTCATAAATATTTCGAAGTAAATCAAGTTATATGTTGAAGTTTAAGAATCTTGGACAACGATTACAAATGCAGATATGATACAAAATGATATAATATGATGAGGTTGAATAACTAAGCTTATGTTCTACTGTAAGGTGTATGTCTATATATATATATATATATATATATATATATATATATATATATATATATATATATATATATGTTCTACTGTAAGATATGATACAATATGATATAATATGATGAGGTTGAATAACTAAGCTTATGTTTTACTGTAAGGTATATATATATATATATATATATATATATATATATATATATATATATATATATATTGTAATAAAAGAATAGTTTTAATCTCCTTTTGACATGTGTCATCTTATTAGGCCTCCTAATTAATGCATATTTTATTCTTCTTTTGCTATGTGTCATCCTATTAGGCATCCTAATTAATGCATGTCATTTGTTAACCTATTAATTCTCTATTTTATATTTCAAATTTTAAATTTCTCACTCTAATTACATTAAATTAATAACATTAGAATAAAATTAATACAAATTATAAGGTAATATAATTTCACGTATTTATTTAAATTAACGATTATAATGTTATATAACTTAAAACATATCTCTTAGTTAATAATTTATTTAAAATAATTGATTAATAATTTTGAGTTCTCACTTTCCACGGGTTATAAACTAGTATATTAATAAAAGAATAATTTTATTCTCCTTTTGACAGGTGTCACCATATGAGGCCTTATAATTAACGCATATTTTATTTTTCTTTTGCGATGTGTAATCCTATTATCTCTCCTAATTAATGCATTCCATTTGTCAACCTATTGATTTTTCAATTCAAATTTCAAATTATAAATTTCTCACTCTAATTGCATTAAATTAATAACGTTAGAATAACAATTAAAATAAAATTAATACAAATTATAAAGTGATATAATTTTACATATTTATTTAAATCAATGATTATAATTTTATATAACAAAAAAAATCTCTTAATTAATAATTTATTTAAAATAAGTGATTAATAATTTTGATTTTTTTTACTATTAAAGTTTAATTAATTTTGTAACCGTGGTTCCCACTGGTAGTGGCGGTGGTGCAACAGCCGACGACAGTGATGGTGTTCATGAGATTGGTGGTTAAGGTTATAAATGACGGTTTTTGCTTTAAATGTTAAAAGGGAAGAATTTGAAGTTATTAGATCTTAGACGCATCAGGTAATGGTTCTTATTCTTTTTTGATTCTCATTTGAACCTTTACCTATATATATATATATATATATATATATATATATATATATAGAGAGAGAGAGAGAGAGAGAGAGTGGTTATATGGAAAATGATTGATTAGGGCAACACATATTTGAACCAATGAAAACATGACAACACATCACTTTAGGGTAACTAGATAAATAACTTTCACTATATATATATATATATATATATATATATATATATATATATATATATATATATATATATATTGCAAAAATGGTCCCTGTGGTATACTTTTTTTTTGGGGTTTTGGTCCAAACCATGAGTTTTTTGGCTTCGTGGTCCTTTTGGACTGATTTGTTTGTGAAAATGGTCCCTGTAGTTAACTCCCGTTAAAAACAATCCGTTAACCCCCTCATGTGCCTTCCATGTGAGGGTATTTTTGTCTTTTTATCTCTAGGGACCATTTTTGCATAAGAAAAAATAAAACCCCCTTTATGTACCATTTTTTATTTCCAGCTTCTTCCCCCAACTTAGTAGATTCTCACGGCCGATTCCAACGGAGATTGATTTAGGTGTTCTTCCTACTCCGAGGCGCAAGTTTGTTAACATCATGAGGGGTTCAGATTTCCCGGAAATTAGTCTTGATGATCTAGCAATTGAGTTTTTCTCGGGGAAGGATAACAACTCTGAGGTAGATGATGAGAGTGGAAGAAGTAGAAGCAACCGACCTGTTCGTGTAAAGTCTGAGATTAGTCCTGTACTGGGTTCGTCTCAAAGGCGTGGAAGGTGTGTCAAGGCGTAACGATGATATTGCTTCTAATGTTGGTGGTACAATTAGAGTCGTGCAACAAGCTGAGATTAGTTATGCAACACCTTCGTCTTAAAGGCATGGGAGGTCTGTGTCGAGGCGTAACGATGGTACTCATTCTAATGCTGGTGGTACTACTAGGGCTTTTCCAAGTGTTGATTCAAGGAGGAGGCGGTCTGTATCAGATGCACGGTATCGGATTTGTGATTCCGAGGTATATTTTAGTTTGGACTTGATTGTATACTTTTATGTGTATGCTGAGTATCTTAGATGGAATCTCACCTAAATAAGAGTAAAGTAGAATTCTCAATGAAATCTATGACCCATTGATCTGAAGAAGTGGCATTTAGAGGCATTAGCTTTGAAAGTATCTCTATTTTTGTTCATTGTCATATGGAGCCATGAAAAGTGAAAAGACAAGCAGATCATGGAAAACTACTTTGGTTGGCCTTGGAAGAACAATTGGGGAAACAATGTTCTTTGTAATTTACCAAACTTCCGATGAAGAAAGAATCACTAAAACCCTATGTTTCTTTACTTATAGCATTCTTTACTTTGTATCAACCACAACTACTGCACAAGCTTATAAAATAGTGTTGTTTGCTTTTAGCTATGTTGTTTGTGTGCATTCCAACTGAATTTACGTTCTTCTCAGCATCCAACTTTTTAAATCTTTTGATGGTTTTCAGTTGACCTTGATTGTAATGTAAGTGGGATTCATATTTTGTTCCATTATCTGGGAAATGTGTTTAAACATCTATTCAAATTGGGGAATAACAGTAGTTGGGGAAGAAGCTGAAAATAGAAAATGGTATATAAAGGGGTTTTTATTTTTTCTTATGCAAAAATGGTCCGTAGAAGTAAAAAGACAGAAATACCCTCATGTGGAAGGCACATGAGGGGGTTAACGGATTGTTTTTAACGAGAGTTAACTACAAAGACTATTTTCACAAACAAACCAGTCCAAAAGGACCACGAATCAAAAAAACTCGTGGTTTGGACCAAAACCCCAAAAAAATGCATACCACATGACTTTTTTTGCAATTTTGTCATATATATATATATATATATATATATATATATATATATATATATATATATATATATATATATATATAACCAGTTTTATTCTACTACTTTTTTGAGTTTTATGTTTTTTTAAATAAACCTTTATTCCGTAATGTTCAATTTTACTTCTAGTTATATTTAACATTTAAAACTTTCTTAGTTTATGACTAATTAATTAATTTAATTTTAATATCCCATATTAAATAATATTTTCGTAATAGTTATTTTTCTAAACGTATCATCAAATGGCATCAAAATAAAAGCGAAATACGGGTTGTAGATTGAATAATAATTGTTTTAATTTTGTGTATCGTAATATATTGTTTTTATCAAATGATATTGATAATTTGTTTTTATAAATATTATACGTGCTTAAAAAATAACAAATAAGGAAGTTTCATAAAATATTTCTCAAAACTAAATGCCAATTAGTTACTAAAAAATGATCAATGATCGAATAAAATTGAAGTCCATAGTTTTTTTGTCTGATAAAATTAAGCTATAACTTAAAAACACAACTATAGATAAAGTGAATAATGATAAAAGTTATAAGTTTTTGATTTATGCTTATAGGTACAAGTCATCTTTTGAAACGAAGCAATTTTTGTGCTTGTGGCATGAAGTACTTTCTTGGTGTTATTCTATCTTGATTCTCGACCCTTCAAAGTTGCCTAAAAAACTCAAGCAATACCTTACAAGTACTACATACCATACAGAGTTGGAAGGAATAGGAGCTGGGTGGCCATACTGTGGATTATGGAGGCCCCCCCAACTGCCCCAGTATTTGTAGGGTATACCTCCAACATATCCTTTCAATTTCCCTCCAAATCCATCATGTTAAATTAAAGAAAAAGATGTGAAAAACCTTTAAAAGATTGTGAGAGTGACAGTACTGAATTCACGAGGGTGTGGGTTCGGCTCACCCCTGTATCCTGCAAAGTTAACATCTTTCAAACCAACCGACTGCATGCCTTGACCCATGACCCACGACTTGACATCCACCACCCATCGGGTCGGTTTGTCCCATGAACGTAATCAATTGTCATAAATTGATAGATAAAGCATGCATGCAAGAAATCACTGAATAACAGATCAAAAGTTGATTCACAACTAAGTGTAAGGATTTTAAGTTGGCCCTATTTCAAAAAGTTTATGATCAGTTTGTCAGTCTAATGCTTATCATAAGTACTATTGGAAACGGAAATTTTATTCCAATAACGTCATTAAATCCTTTTGAAAAAAAAATCCCTTCAAATTCTAAATAAGACAGTTTCTATTGCTATGACAATTAATAAAAATGAAGACGTTATAGAATGGTTTGTTTTTCAAAGATCATGGTTTTATACATGACCAATTGTATGTGAACCTATCTAGAGTTAAAAGTATAAAAAAATTAAAATTGTTAATCTTGGATAAGGATGGTATACCTTATTTTTAATTTGTCATATAACAATATTATTTTCATGATTTATTGTATTTTTTTCCCCATTCTATTCAAATTTATATTTTATTGTATAAAATCATGACTTTATTGAATGTCTACACATACATAATGAAGATTGGATACTTGAACATAATGTATATATTAATTTTAACTAATTATTATCATATAGACAAAACATTTATGTTATGGAATTTAATAATTTTTTTACAAAATTTTGATTTTCCATTACAATTAATTATCAATAGTGTTTTTTTTATTAACCGTGGTTTACACGGATATTGACCTAATTATATATATATATATATATATATATATATATATATATATATATATATATATATATATATATATATATATATATATATATATGTGAATATCTGTTTTTCAATGTATGCATGTGCATAACCGTATATAAATACAGAATATTCAGGATTTCTTTTTTCTAAATACAAAAAAGGAAAAGCGTATATGATTCGAAACTTTTAACAGGAACAAAAATGAGTTGGGGCAAGAGTGATTGAAAATGGCAAGTCTTTTTATAAAGTTAGCATAGCAAATCTAATAATAAGTGAAAAAACACTCAACAGATTCCTTTTGAAAGCTCCAAAATGGGCCTCCCATCAATGGAAAATGAATAAAACATCTGTTGAAACAAAATTAAGGCGAAAGAAATTAACGAGGATGAATTGTTTGCCCTTCTTTAAACCATGTATGCTTATTATCATTTATTTATTATTTTTTTTTTGGAAATTATGTGATATGTCTTAAGAGACTAATCAAAGCAACATAATTATAATAAAATCACCATCATGATTCAGCCTTGGATCTATATTTATCGATATTACAACAACAAAATTAAACTCCAAGAAGGATGAATGATTTTGCTTAATTAGATTTCATTTATCGTTTTACAACCCAAAACAGACTAGTTCACTCTCCATATGGACAATTTAGTATGGGATAATGGATTTTTCTTGTTGTAATAACCTAAATCAACAAGAATTTGACAAAAAATGCAATATGATTCTTATAACACCTAATATAACAAAAGTATATAACAAACTTGTTACTAAAACCTATCATTCCCTGTCAAGAACTATGGTATTTAGGACTAGATAGCTCAATCACACAACTATATTCTAATCGAAAGAAGTAACTGATAGTTTATTTATTTGTAGGCTTGATTTATTTTGTGGTTATAGCATTGAATATTTTAATGGACTAAATATTTGGACGTTGAAGAATATGAGCCCTAAGCCCTAATTAAAAAAACTCTATATAGAGTCGGCCCATATATATATATATATATATATATATATATATATATATATATATATATATATATATATATATATATATATATATATATATATATATATATATAAGAGTTATTTGGAAAACAAAAAAACCCTAAAAATCATAAAAATGCATAAAAAAATATCAAGACATCATAAAACTTTTTTTTGAATTTTTTTTTATCAAAAAATCGCAGCATTTTTTATAATTTCGCTGAAAAACAAAATAAAAAATCAATTTTTTAAAAATTTTCAAAATTTTTTTTCAGCGATTTTGACCTAAAAATTGCGATTTTTTGATAAAAAAATTCAAAAAAAAAGTTTTGTGATCTCTAAGTATTTTTTTTTATGCATTTTAATGATTTTTAGGGTTTTTTGTTTTCCATAGAACCTAAATATATATATATATATATATATATATATATATATATATATATATATATAATCAACAATCAACAATCTTGGAGTCCACATATATCTTACATGGTATAGAGTCGAGTTGACAACCAACTATAAGAATGTTTTTGGAGAGACAATCTTCGAATCCATATATATTTTTGGAATCCATATCAATTTTACACATTTATTTAATTAATATTTGATAAACGAACTTTAAATTGTACTTTGTGTGCAACCTAATAACTCCGTACAACATTATATCTCCAACATAAAATTGATTAGTCGATATGAATCATATGATGTGTATACATTACGGTAAAATGTTAACGTTCGATGTATGAACATATGCATCAGTGAAAATATGTCATTTTTTTGTTTTAAAGCATTTGTCGTAACATAAAATATGTTTGAAGTGTACCCGGGTTACAAATTTCTCAGGGTTACAAATTTCTCGAACCCACCTTGAAGTGTAGGAAGTGTTTAAGGCTTGATAATTGTATTTATGGGTGTGGTCGACTAAAAAAATTGTCAAACAAAAGCACTTAACTTCAAACTAGAAAAACACTTACTGGAGTCAAAATTTGATTAACACAAAAAAACAATGTTTTAAAAACTGATTTTTTAGTTGAACCAGTCTAATGATCGGTTTCTGGTTCAACCAATTCGGCCGCTGGTTTAACCGGTTCAACTGTCAGTCTACATCTGACAGTAGCGTGCGTCAGCTTTCGAGTTATTTACATTCTGGATAACTTGATCGATTGAGCTATTCAAATTTCTTTAGAAATGGACTATTTTTTTTAATTTGCTAAGTGAAATTCAATTATTCAAGTCCATTAAACCATTTCAAACAGTTTTTTTACTGGTTCTATCACATCAATTTTAACCTGGTTTTTAAAGAAATCATCTCGTTCAATCAGGTCTAGAACATAGCATATAACCGGTCGTTGTTTATCCACTCTCGTCTTTGGTTTCCAGTCCGACCGGTTCAACTGGTTGGTCTGAAACGGTTTTTAAAACACGGCGAAAAAACCCTAAACGATACCACATATTGTCTGGTTAGACCGAATCAAACAACAAAAACTTGCAAATCGTGGCATTGTGGCAAACCAGGTAGATGTCAAATCATTTATTTCAAAACATTTATTTCAAAAGTCCAATTGTCGCTTCTGATCATATTAGTCTAATATAGTTATTAACTTTTTCAGATATTATGGTACACGATGTAACCCAAAAAGGCATATGTTACATTATGTGAGTCTTAATAATTTCAACAGTTATTTGATTTCCAAATTTGGATTAATGATTTTTTAGTTCACAATGTCCGCATAAGAACTTTTAGTATTCTTAATTTGTATGTCTATTTATATTTGGGCCAATTTTATTCTATTGAATTAATTCTATCAAAATTTTCGGACAAGCCCAATTGAAAAATGGGACTTGGAGGACTACTTTCATATTTTGTAGACTACTTTCGATACACACAACCCTATTATAGTTAGTCTACTCGGTCACATCATAGCATAGTTGTAACGTTCGTGAATACATGCTAGTAGACATTTAAGGTACAGTAACAATAATTATATATTTTATTGAACAATTAAAATCTTCAAATAGAGAAATTGTTCTTTGTACGCGTTATAAACTAATAAATAATTATCATATTCACGACATATAAAAAATATTATTAGTATATAGTATTTGTAGAAAAGGGAAAATGACTTAAAAGGGTAATGTATTTTTTGATTTATACAAATTTAGTCATTAACTTTTATTTTTATCCATATTTACCTCTTCAACTTTTTAAACTATACACATTTAGTCCTTATGACCGACCACTCCAGGTTAGCCGGTAAAAATGACTTAACAGAGTAATATATTTTTCCCTTTGTACATATTTAGTCCTTAATATTTTTGTACATACTTAGTCCTTAATATTTTTTTGTTGCAAAATAAGTCATTTTTGTTTTTGTACTCATTTAGTACTTATGAATGATTTCTTTTGGTTTTTCTCACGACATCTTACATGGGATAGCCATATGGTGCTGGAATAGGTTGAGGTGGTCCTGTTATATGTTGTACGCCAAGATACCTAGTGCAGGCCGACTGTAAGGTGTAGGCACGGAAGCTCAAGAAGAGCGATTGGGTTAAGGCGACATGCCGACAAACCCTATGTATTCTAGTCTGATGACTGATTGGACCTGTTGCATGTTGACATTCCAGTCCGATAACTGATTGGACCAAGGTATTATATTTTGATGAGTGTGAGCTCGTTATGCATGATAATACGTTTGTTGTATCGAGTATTTTGGGGAAAATTCACTAAACTTTGTACTTACCCAGTTGTGTATGTTTTCAGGTTCTATCGTTGATCGTGGGAAGGCGAATGCATGATTGTACACACCCATGAACAATATTGAGGATTCCACGTTTCTTATATTACTCTGATTTTCGATAAATGTATTTTGGAATAAACCTTTTTTCTTAATAATGGATTTATAATTAAGGATTTTTGCCTTATTTAAAAATGAAAATTTTTTGTTGTGAAAATGAGACGTTACACATAAACATCAACATCCACACACACTTCATCAATGATTGTCCCATGTAAGATGTCGTGACAAAACCAAAAGAAATCATTCATAAGTACTGAATGAGTACAAAAACAAAAATGACTTATTTTGAAACAAAAAAATATTAAGGGCTAAATGTGTACAAAAATATTAAGGACTAAATGTATACAAAATGAAAAATTTATTACCTTATTAAGTCATTTTTCCCGGCTAACCTGGAGTAACCGGTCATAAGGACTGAATGTGTACAGTTTAACAAGTTGAAGGGGCAAATGTGAACGAAAAAAAACTCAGTGACCAAATGTGTACAAATCGAAAAATATATTACCCTTTTAAGTCATTATCCCTGTAGAAAACATTAATATAAAATTATCGTTAAGTGATAAAATAACATTAAAAATAAAAGATTATTTAAGATAATTAATCTTAATGAAAATTGTAGTGGCCGCAATGACGATTCCATTGGTATAAAGAACGTTCAAATTTGACTTCGTATGAGGAAGTTATAATATTTTTGAAGTTTCCGTGTGACGCAGTACATAATTGAGCGACATAAAAATCGAAAATTAAAATCGGTTGATTATTAGCAAAAACAATGTAAACGGGATTTGAACATCTCGTAAAAACGAATCCTTTGATATGGAGACAGTTGAGAACGAAGTTCGTATGAATGAGTTATGATTTTTGTATGGATTTTAATAGTGTAATCTCTATAAAGTATGAATTTAAAATAGAGTGATAATTAGCTATTAAGATCCAAAGGAAAGTGTAGTACTCGGAAAATCCTACACGTGGATATAAAGAATGTTGAAAACAGAACACGTATACAAAAGATATTAGTTTTCGAAAATCTGAGAAATTACTTGTGTATGATGACGTGGCGGCCCGAGAGCGCACCACGTAGTGAAGAATCTAGAACCAAAAACCATGTAGTTCCTTATGTAATAATAATAATAATAATAATAATAATAATAAACAGATAAGTGAAAGAGTAAAAGATGCTAATGTGGGTCGAGTCGTATGCCTTCAATTATATAAGGTAATTTCAATAATTATAAGAATATACGTCAAAGATACGTAGCGTTTGGTACATGGATTGGGATGTTGCATTTAAGGTAGCGTTTGGTACATGGAACAAAACCGAAGGTTTGTATCAATCGGATACACTTCAAGTATGAATAACAAACGTAAAACTAACCTAAGGAAAATAATAAACAGAAAGTAAATAACACAGAAGTTCTCCAAATTGTTCTTTCACCAAGAAAGAGTTTTGTCTTCACCAAGAAAACGGGTTTGTCAGAAAGATGATTGGCACAATGCCACGATCACAACATTAGGGTTTGCCCTAATGTTGTATATATATATATATATATATATATATATATATATATATATATATATATATATATATATATAATAATCTATACATGTATATCCCTTTATTGAAGGGATTACGTCTAATCTATACTAAGAATCGATCTTATCACAAAGATACCGGATTTGTGATGTATTCTAAACTTATCTATATCATTACCTAATATACAAAAGATTACAATCGGATAACTGAACTGTAAGCCGATGCTGATAAGCTTGATACACTAGCACTGTAGATATAGTAGACGTTGAAGATTCGGGAGGACTAGTAGTCTAGTATTATGCTAAAGGCCAAAGTGCATGCAGACCAACTATATGTTGTAGGGAAAATGGAGCGGACAAACTTCATGTTGAAGGCCAGGGGCAGACCAACTTTATATAGTATCTTGGGGGAATTCACAAATCATCGGCTTACAGTTGTTGATTGACTGCTTTTCAGGTTGTTCTTCGAATCAATGAAAGGCTCACACATGACTGTATCTGCATTGAAGGAATTAATAAAATATATTTAAGACTTCCGCTAAACTCTCTTTAATAATTAACATGTAATATAACTTATGTTTTGAATAAGTAAAAATGAAAATTTTGTAATAAAATTTGAGACATTACATTATCAAAATTATAGCTTTGAACTTTATTGCTACAATTATTAAACCGAAAGCAATTTCGAAAAAAAAAACAGGGATTATACATATGTTGGGTTTAGTTCAAACATAGTTTCCAAAAACTCAAAATATTAGCAACGAAAGTCTTCACTTAATGACAAATCACAACCACCAAGGATCTATTTACAAGAAATGGAATGATAAAAACACAACCATAGAAGGAATAAGTAACAACAGCCGTTGAAGAACTTTGGGTTTAGTTCAAACATAGTTTCCAAAAACTCAAAATATTAGCAACGAAAGTCTTAAAAATTCGAACTTAATGACAAATCACAACCACCAAGGATCTATTTACATGAAATGGAAAGATAACAACACAACCATAAAAGGAAGAAGTAACAACAACCATTGAAGAACTTTGGGTCCTCTAGGGGAGGCTTGAAAGTTGATGGATATGGATGAACCCTAAGACACCCGCAATTGATCAACTTGATGTAATGTTAGTTACAATTCTTAAGCTTTAAGTCAAAACAAAAATATGACTTAAAGAGAGAATGCAAGTAACTCTTCAAAACTTCAACACTTTAGCACTTTGCATGAAGGTAAGAGAGTGAGAGAGATGAGCAACTTTTCGGCAATTGCAAGGCTTGAATGAATCACAAGGAAAGCCTTAAGACTAGTAGTAAAGCAGAAACATTACCTTAATGTCTTTAGTCATTTAGCTATTTAGACAAGTATGTCCCCCATGCATGCACCATACCTATTTCTTTTGATTAAACAAATCAAAAGCCCTCACCTCTTATCCTCTTAGGCACTCTCGGCATGAAGATGAAAAAAAGAAAGACGATAGTTTAAATTTTATAAACTCTAGGTTTATAAAATACTACTTCCGTCCCAAATTAATTGTCCATATTTGACTTTTCAAGTCTTTATTCTTCAACTTTGACCTTAAATATTTTTCTTTTTAATAGATAATACTTGATGCAAAATATATGAATGGATTGTATTTTAAATTTCTTTTCATTGTTATAAGTTTCATCAAGTAATATATAACACAAATAAAAATATTTAAGGTCAAAGTTGAAAAAAAAAGACTTCAAAAGTAAAAAATGGACAATTAATTTGGGACGGAGGGAGTATAAACTTTATCTATAGATAAATATTTTCCATGAAATAAATATTTTCCTAAATTATTATAAGAGTTTATGAATATTTATTAAAATCAATTTCTAATAAATAATCAATTGTATCAAGTTGTTACTAATGTGACCCTTAGTATCATATGTTAATTAACAATATCATTCTAATAAGACTCTTGAACATATAGGGTCTTTCGATATATACTATTTTGTTTTTTGAGATACCATTAGTGTAATATGTTTTTGTCATGGACCATTTGTATAATACTTTTAAATAGTGGCTATTCATGTAATATTATTTTATATAGGGATAAATTTATATACATTATTATTTATTTCATACCATCATTATAACATATCAGAAAATACCGATGTATTTTTGTTTAATTTTCAAACTCAATAGAAAACTCTACTTACTATATATCTATTTTCAACCTATTGTTAGATTTTGTCCCATTTGTTAAACATATATTATGCGTGTGTGTATGTTACTATATGTAACTGTGTGTTTATTTTTTTTACACATACCATTTTTATAATTTACTATATCAAGGACATGTTATTTTTTTTTAAATAGATAATTTCACTAACCAACACAAGGAACAAGGTAAGTATTTGAATTTTTTTTATTAAGTATAATGACTAACACATGACTGAAAAACGATTTGGATGAAAAAAAATCAATGATCTAATTATGCTTGGTATAAATGAGTATAGATTGTTATGGTTTCAACGTACCACTAAAAATGCTCTCTAAATTCTATCAAAACAATCCAAATTCTGACTAATTTTAATTGCCTAAATTTATAGATAAAAAAAATTATCAGGACACAACGTAATCCTACATTTGATGTATCTTCATCGGACTAGTATATAAAGTCAAAAATAAAAAGTCTCTATCCTTGATCCTGATAATTCAACCATTAATTTAGCATACCATATAAAGCAAAGAAAAACAAATTATATAAATCTCATTTTATCATCATTTTAATTTTTTATATTTGTTATAAATAATAGATTACCATATATTTTAAAGTTTAAAAGTTTTATCTTTTTGAATTTTTACCTTCACACTCTGTCTTTTGAATCCGATCTTAGCCTCCAGTTATAGGAAACTCAATCTTCTTGTGTTTTTATTTCCTTAGTGTGGGTATCATCTTGAAGTTTATAACTTCCTGCATTTTAGACATGTAAATTTCTTTGTTTTATAACTTTATTTATTTATTTATATCTTTTATAATAAGAAAGCATAAATTTAGAGACATTTGGTTGTTGTTTGTCATCGTCTAACATGAGGACATATAAAATTAGTACTATAGATTCATTCTCTACCGATAAGTTCACTATAATTGCGATGACCTTATTTTGAACAGTGATGTACCTTGAATACAATTACTCGTGGAAGGTTGAGAGCAACCAAAGCGTGCATAGAGAAACCCTAACTTCTTCATCGGTCCTACTAACTTTCCACAGCTAAACCACATTATTCTTGCTCGAAAATGTTAGGACTATAGACCTTTGTTGAGAAATGTTGCTTGCTGGAGGTGGATGAGTTAGGTTCGAGGGTTTCATCTATGCCGATCTCCGATGACGTTGAAGTGGAATGAGTAGATGAATAGCAAGACAAAAATGTCAGAATGAGAAGATGAGTAACAAGAGGGACGCGAGGATCGAATCTTCTAAAATCAAGTAGTAAAGCTGATGATGATGAATCATAAATCGAGGATTCATCTGTGTTAGAATAGTGAAGAGTTAGGGTGTGGGGTTTCAGTATCGACCCATTTGGAAAAGTTTTTTACGAGACACCAAGCAAAATAATAATAAAAATTAGATATATACGCATAATTTATGTAACGCCCGTAGATTAGGGCTAGTCAATTTAATGACAATAAGCGTCAAAAATGTCTTTTTGATGGAAGATAATTTTGAAGGAATAATATTAACTAAGTTGTAGTATATGTTACAAGGATTTCGTACATATAAAGAGCACTGAAATCCGAGTTATAACGAAGAAGTTATGACCCGTCGAAGTTTCGCAACAGAACCGACACGACGCTGAATGACGTAAAAAGTGAATTTACTTTAGAGCGATATTTAGCCTTAGCGATCTAAACGAAAGTCGTAGAGTTCGTTAAACCATGAGCGTGCATAAAAAGAATGCCCATATCTGACTTCGTATGAGGAAGTTATGATTTTTCTAAGTTTCAGCTTAGCGGTATGCAACCCGAATACTCGAGAAAGAGAGAGATCGAGTGTTATTTAGCCAAAACTTTCTAAATGAGAATTGAAGATCTCATTGATAGTAGTCCAGCGATAAAAAGACAGACAAAAACGAAGTTCAGATGAAGGAGTTATGAATTTCGAATGGAGTTTTCCTGTCCCGGCCTACTAAAAATAATATATTTATAATATATTAAAAATAAAGTCAAAATAGCCAACGGAGTCTAAACGAGAGTTGTAGAGCATAATCTCACCTACGTGTGGATATAAAGAACGTAAAAAAACGGAGCTCGTATGCGAAAGTTATGAATTTCTGAAGTTTGGGGCGTGAACCCCAAGACTGTGTCAGAGCTCACGAAGTGAATATTAGAAACTCACGAGGTGAGCCAGTTCATAAGGTGAATATTAGAAACTCACGAGGTGAACATATGATAGACGTCTTCCAGGGCAAGTGGCCTTGACGAACGCAATGACGTATCGAGCTCACGAGGTGAATATTAGAAACTTACGAGGTGAGCCAATTCACGAGGTGAATATTAGAAACTCACGAGGTGAACTCATAAAATTCACCCTATAAATAAAAATCGAGGTTCAGCCGAGTTTGGTTGCTCATCTCTTACTCTCCCACACTGGATACTCTCTCTAAACCTTATTTTAACCCCCGAAGCCCCGGTATCATTCCCGAGACCCGAAGCAAGTCCCGAAGCCCCGAAGATCCCGAGAAATGCAATTCCCGAGCCGAAGCTCTGCCCGCGAGAAGCCAATTTTTGTGAAGATCTTCCAGATCTACCGAAGAATACTACTTCTACAAGTCGTAGTGCTGTCCGATCATCTTCTGATCAAGTGAGTGTGTAGTTACTTTCTTCTAACACATAAATATGAAGTATTTGCTATGAAATACGTGCTATGTGTTTATATATTGTTGTTTATTTGACATGAGTGTGCAATGGATGTTTATATAGTTTTTAAATGAGTTAAACTGTATATATATTTTATATCTACAAATATGTTGGGTAGAACATGGATAGATGGAATAGTTGGTGTGTGATGAAAGATGGTATGGGTAAACCTTGGTGACTATGGAGTTAGCGTCTATTGTATAAACCTTGGTGACTATGGAGTTAGCGCCTATTGTATAAACCTTGGTGACTATGGAGTTAGCGCCTACTGTGAGTAAACCTTGGTGACTATGGAGTTAGCGCCTGATAGCTATGGATTTAGTATCTGATAGATAAACTTAGACAGCAATGGATTTCGTGTCAATTCATTAGGTAAACCCTTAGGAACAAATGAATGAAGGATAGTTGGTCCTTAGGGTAAACCCTTGAGAAAATAAAGGAGATATAGGAATGGGTATTTGGGTTGATTGTTTGATGATTTAATATAATAAATGTATTATTGTAGGTTGAAAATCTTATATGCTCACCAGTCTCCCAAGCCTAACCCACTCAATTTTCTTTGAATTACAGGTAATTACACAAGAGTATAATTTGGTAGACTTGACGAGAGATTTTGGATTATAGATCTGTAGTTACAAATAACTGTTGCAAGGTCTGTATTGTACTATTTATGCTTTTGGTCTGTATCGAAACATGACATCCTGAAGTTTTATTATTTAATAAAAATACATTCTCTTTGAGAAATGTTTTGATAAATGGTTATCACATTTTGTTTTTGGGACAAATTCCGCAACTGTTTTCTTTAAAAGATAACTCTGATTTTAAAACAAAACGGTCTTTTTTGGCCGTGAAATTGGGGATGTCACAATTTAAAATGTATTTTTTATTTGTCATTACTTTAAAGTTTTTAGTAAGTAGTAAGAAGAATATTTTTATTTATTTAAAATAAATAATGATTTTAAAATTTTATACTAATAAAAACAATCTATCAAAATAAACAAAAATATATATAATTATATTTATTGTATAGATTCATGAGATTTTTAACATTATATACATAATGTATATATAGCTATTGTTTTTAAAATACAGGCATGGAAAAAATTATTTAATGTTTATTTTGACATATAAAAATAATAATGGCTCTAATTATTATACGTATTTAGGAGGTGTTTGGATTATCTTTTGAGAGACCAGAAGTCCTTTTAGGACAAGATAAAAGGTAAAAGATGTTTGGTAAAAACAATTTTAAAAGCTTTTTTTGGATTTTGAATATAAGGAAAATCAACTTTTTGGAAAAGTCAAGAAAACCTGACTTTTTGCAACTTTTTCTTAAATGACTTTTGGTCTCTCAAAAAGATAAGACAAACACCTCCTTTTTGTTATTCATCATGTTTTAAATTTCATTATGGACAGTTAAAATAATGTTTAAAATTATATATGGATTATTTTATAACATACAGATTCATTATTAAATTTTAATTAAGAAAATTTTATTTGGATGATAGAAAAACGAAAAATATATCTACCGCATCAATGGGTAAAAGTTCATCTAATACGGAATTTTTTATACGAGTAATAACGGTAATTATTTCGTCTATTTTTTTAGCCTTACCATAATTTTTATTAAATATTTCAAATACGTTTAAATTTCTTTATTAGTAAAGATTTTTTTTTATAGTAACTGAATTTATAATTATATGTAGCTGATGTCTTTAATCATCATCACCATTTAAACTCTTCAAATAAATTCATATATATTTTCTCTTAAAAAGAAAACAAAAAATCTAATTTTTTTTCATGTATCATTTTTAATTTACTTCAATTATTGTAGTTGTTTTATTTTTATAATCAATTAAACATTTCATTATAGAATATCATTATTTTTTTTTTATTAATTCACAAATAAAAACGGTCTTATATATCTTAAAAAATAATTTTGCATATTTATTAGATTTAACGATTATAATTTTATATAAATAAATACATAAATCTTTTAATTAATACTTATTAAAAATAAATGATTAACAATCATGATTTTTTTAGTATAAAATTTTAATTACTTGTATAGCCTTGGTTTCCATACGTTATAACCTAATATATTAATATTTTTTTGAATGACGGGGTTAGTATTTACCTGAGAGTGAACCCAGTACCTCCTTATTAGAAACTCTTAGTTAGACATCTTGTTAGCCAAGTGGACTAACCCCAACTTGTATATATATTAATAAATAGACTTGACAATCTTGTTGTGTTTGGGTTGGCGAGTCAAAATACACCAACCCGAACACAACCCATTTAACTATACAGGTCATGGGTTGACGGGTTTGGAATATAAATCCATATATGACCCGTCAACCCACTTATTTATACAGGTTCATAGGTTGGCGGGTTCATGGGTTAGATTTGAGTTTTTGGGTTTGTAGGTCACATTCCATAAATAAAAATGATAATTACACGTGAATAAAATCTTGATGCAAACATATCCGAATTTTAGACGCTTACTAAAAGAAAGTCGGGTATTAGCGGCGGCGCCTGTCACCACGAAAGATTAAAAATGTCTAAAAATTTTATAGAAATAATGTTCAAACTAAAACATTAATACAAACGTCAAACGTGTTGCACATGTCAAATGGTCAATGACATCCTATCCTGTATAATATTTAAGTCTTAATACACTTAATAAATAAATAATTTTTTATTAATGTTCAAACTACCTCATGTTCAAACTAAAACATTAATATAAACTGTATAATATTTAAGTCTTAATACACTTAATAAATAAATAATTTTTTATTAAAATTATAAACGGGTTGGCGGGTCAACTCATATATTTTTTGAGAAACTCATATATGACCTGTTTAATAAACGGGTTGACGGGTTGGCAGGTTTTACATCTCAATTCAAACCCGTTTATTTCATGTCGTATCGAGAATTGTCAGATCTTAGTTGTTAAAAACTTAAAATGTCGTGGGAAGTAGCAAAGTTCAGGTCGAGCATGCTTTGCAGGGCGATGACTTTCACTAAAATGGCTTTCTTCACTACGAATTTCATGCTACAAACTTCTCATGAAGATGACCATAATGCTCCTCGCCCTCTGTCTCCGTTTCTCCAACCATGCACCACTAGTCAGGGCTTCCATGGTAATATACTAATATAACTCTCTCTATGAATTATTCTACCTCAAAATTCTTGAACTTCTTTATTAATGAGTTGTACTGTATAGTTTATTAATGATGCACAACGGTATGAATGTTCTGACGGCACCAATTATGGGTGTTTGAAGAAGTTTAAATCTTTATATCTGAAGATGATCATGGTAAATAGAGTATGATTTGTACTGTATAACTCATTGGCGCACTAGGGTGTGATTTCTTTAAATTGAAAAAGTTTAATTCTGTACATCTGATCACTAACATCACTCAAAAATTTCATACATGGTCACAATCTAAACTTTTCTTATGGAAGAGCTGCAGTGTTACGCTAGCTACCATAAAAAAAATGCAGAAAGAACCTTGATCTTGATGCATTGATGAGTTGTTGTATTGTACAATCCTCCATCAAAACTTGATTTATAGAAATGTTTAAATCTTTGCATTCGATCTCAAGTTTTCTACTTCAAAAACACTAGGGCTACACCGAAATGGGGTTTCCTTAAACTTCGAAACTTTTCGACTTTCACCATCTTGATCAGTGCAGGAGTGTCTACAGAACCCTATGCACAATGGAGTTGTAAGGTACAACTCAAGCATGAAGTAGGGCACAAATGTTTGCCATCATGGTACCATCCAATGGGTTTTCCACAAAGTTCAACTTTTTATATTTTCCATCTTGATTAGTGCAAGTGATTGAGCCCATTGCATTGACGAGCTGTACAGTACAACTCAATGATGCAGTAGGTCACAAATGTTTCTGATCCCGTCAAATTGTTTTTCTATATATGATCATGTTGAACTTTACATTTTCGATCTTCATTGTTGCAAGTGTGACTCATACCGATTGCATCCATAACCTCATTCTTTGGGAAAAGATCAATGTCGCATGCCACAGAACTATGTGATGAAGAAACCAACAACGGAGAAGAAGAACTATCAGACGATGGATTACTTGGAGTTGAGAAAAAGAGAAGATTAAAAATGGAACAAGTGAAGACACTTGAAAGAAACTTTGAGTTGGGAAAGAATCTTAATCCAGAGAGGAAAATGCAGCATGCAAGGGAACTTGGGCTTCAACCAAGACAAATCGCAATTTGGTTTCAGAACAGAAGGGCAAGATGGAAGACAAAGTAATTGGAAAAAGACTACGATGTTCTCAAGAATCAGTTTGAAGCCATCAAGGCTCAAAATGATTCACTTTTGTCTCAAAATCACAAGCTTCATGCTGAGGTAACCACTCTAAATCTCGGCTCAATTTGTTAGTCACTTGTACTATTTTCTTTATTTTTCAAAACCTTGTACAGCAGTTGTGTTTGTTGAGCAGATATAACTCTCTCTATGAATTATTCTACCTCAATTTGTCTTTAATTGGCCTCTTTATTAGTCATGCCAACTAAATTGATACCTTTTCGGAATAAACCCAACCAATTTTTGTTTACGATTTATTAAATTCACTATTGGCTTTTTAGAATCCGTATCCAGATAATTAGAAAGTTGGGTGGTATTTGCACGTTTTTAATGAGATTTTCAATGATCATGTTAGGTGTTTGAGTATTTATAATGTTTAATAGACATATTATCATGTTTGATAATTGACAATGAGTTAAATTAAACCTTTTAATAGAAAAAAAAACTTTTAATTATATATTGAACATGTCATATATTAGATTTTATAAATATGTTTAATTAAGAGTTTGTATTATAAGAAATTTTTGATAATTTGTATATAGAATAGAACGATGACATGTAAATCTACTAATAATTAATGAGTTCAATGAATTGTGAATCTTCTCATATTATTTTGATTATTAGAACGGATCATATTTTCTATATTTGTCATTTTCTTTTCCTCCAATCCATTTGCTACATCAACTTCTTTTATATATATATATATATATATATATATATATATATATATATATACACACACACACACACACTAGGTTACTACCCGTGGAAACCACGGGTAAAAAAATTATAAAGGTATATGTTTTGTATTATTCAGATAAAAATTATTTAATTTGATCTTTTTATTAGTCTTAAAAACGTCCATGTTAATGCTTACAATTTGAAATATAAGAAAATTTATAAGTTTATAAAAAAGATGATATGTTCAAATTTATTGTAAAAATTTAAGAATGAATACATATGAAAATTTTAAAAATATAGATTGCCATTAAAAGGCTATAAAATCTTATAAATTAAATGTAAATAAAATATTTATGTGTGTTCTGTGAGTAAATACTTTTGATTTTGAAATACTTGTATAAGTAAAATTTAAAAAAAGGGGTCATTTATAGGTAGACCTGGCAATTTGATACACGACACGATTAACACGACACGAACACGATACGAGATGAAATTTAAAAAAAGGGGTCATTTATGGGTTATAATTCACATTGACTATTAATTATTTTGTATATATCTTAATGTTATTCTCTAATTAGATTAAGATGTGAAATGAGATTTGCAGATCTCTTTAATTCCTGATCATCCTGGTGTTTGTAACTTAGATGTGAATTCTGTTAAATGGCATAAAGGTAAAATCCTCTTGCTCTGTAGTTCTACTAAATGACAGTAAATAATAATTATTGTTATGTTATTATGATTATAACAGGCTGTATGGGTTTGGACAGTAACTTTACATATGACAATTATGTATGAAAGTGACTTAATTCTAGGAATTGAAGCACGTGAAATAATTGGATGCCTCACACGAGAATACCCCCACAGATGATCAACAATCAACAAAAGTTGGTGTTTAAAAATTCTCCAGCAAACAGGGGAAAATGGTGTCATGCTAGACTATGGGGGTATTATCGTCATCCTAACTACTTTGGCGAGGTTAGTGGTTAAGTCATTTGTTTATATATATATATATATATATATATATATATATATATATATATATATATATATATATATATATATATATATATATATATATATATATATATATATATATATATATATATATGTTGAGAATTAAATAAATCATGCAAATTTTTCATTCATCTGAACAGGGGATTCCTTATCTGATATATTGGAAGCACTCATTTTCATGTTATGCAGCTTGCCATTTTCGTCATGCATTATTTTCAGTGATACAAAGGTAAGTTATAAGTTATAATTTATAAAAAAGTATAAAAATATGAAATCTTTCTATCATATTGCTTAATTCTATGTTTTTTTTTTTATTTCTCCTTTTCAAATGTCAGTTCATCTATCCATAAATGGGATGCATTCAACCTTGCACATTCATCTTTCAGACTACATTGTGTAAGAAACAACTTCATTGGTCAATTTGAAAAAGTCAACATCAAATTGGGCCCATGTCTTCTTGGTGATCCACCAAAGATCAATGTCCCCCCACCTGAAGCACATGGGGGTGAAGATGACGAAGAGAAATACCATGAGGACCAGTGGCGGACCTTAGTGGTGCCCCAGGGGTCCTGGACCACTGCTCCGACGCCGACACAGTGTAAAAAAAAATTAATGTTTTTTTTTTCTATTGGGTGCACCGGCTTAAAACACGAGCGACACTACTAATATAGATGTATTTGAAAAAAAAAATTAATGTCACCCCTACGAAAATGTTCTACGTCCGCCCTGCAATTAAAATATCTGATGATGTAAGGCTTCTTGTTTATGGATCTACATGCAACTTGGATGCTTCTTTATTGGAACTTTTAGAAGATGGACTTAACGCCCTCTTAAGTATTGAAGTAAGTATACTCTAATTCTAAGCCAAATTACAAAAATACCCTTTTAAAAATTCTCCAGCAAGTTTTTTTAAAATTGTTGCTTCTTCTTGTTAGTAGAATACCCCTGCTTGAGGTCTGCTTTTTTTTCCTTTTTTATCTTAATATTTCTTGTAATTGTTCAGTTGATTACTCTAAGAAGATGAGTTGAATTTTCAGTTGATCTTCCTCTTAGTCATCATTTCATTAGTAGTTGTTCTGGTTGCAATCTACCACTTTGTCACGGTTAGTTGGTGTTATGATCAAAAAACACATAGAAAATCACCATTATGTCCCTGGAGTACTAATAATATAAGAACAACAATGGAGATTTTGATTGTATAAAATACTAACTTGATATTTGATAGGAATTTACTTTGAAGCGATCCATATTCAGCAAAATGAAAAGGTATTATCTATCTACTTATCTATTTAAATTCATTTTTAAAACCTAAATAATCTCTAAAAAGTAAATTACTAATATCTTAATTTTCTGTTTAACAGTTTTATTCTCGAGAACAACTATCATTTTCACGACATCAGGGTTCGTAATCCTAATGACGATGGTGACACTCACAATTCTAAAAGCAAATAAATCAAAACAGTACATCACAAAACCCAACAAAGGCATACAAGGTTTTTCAAATTTCCATCGATAATCGATAAAAACTAATAAACAAATAAATACTTTTTATTAATTGCAAGATAATTTTTCATTTTAGGTCCTCTGAAACTTGTGATCATCAAGCAAGGTTTATAAATGTAGTTTGAAAAACTCCCGACCTATTGCAATTAAGTGGTATTTAGATTATCACAGATAGAATATAGATGATGCAGAGAGAACATTTGAAATTAGGGATACAAAATTAGAGATTAGAGATACAGAATATATATCGAAATCACACAGATTATATGAATGATATGGAGATTTTGATTGTATAAAATACTAACCTGATATTGGACAAAAATTTTACTTTGAAGCAGACTGATATTCTTTCTCAGAGATGAAGAAGTCACGGGAATTACAGATTACAGATTGGTGTATATAATCACGAAACTATTGTATGTATTGTATAAATTAATTCAGACGATATCATTCTCCGTAAAAATTTAAAATTAAATATGAGGATAATTTGACTACCTCCAGGATTTAAGGAATTATTTGTGCATAAATATTCGTTTATACAAAAATAATTCCTTAAATCATGGAGGTAGTCATTTAACATTGAAATGGAATAATGATTTCAAATAATTTCCGTAAACATAGATATTTATACCTATATTTATTCATATCGTATTATTTAAAATCGCAGGTTATTCTTTGATATTTAAACGAATGGCAGAAGGGTAATTTTACATTTGACAAAACCTGCATTGAGAGCATTGACACGTGTATTATGGTTTCTTTTATTAAGAAGATATATATATATATATATATATATATATATATATATATATATATATATATATATATATATATATATATATAACAACACAAAACTTAATTTTCTCTCTTTCCATCCACTTGATTTTTTATTCTTTTAATTTTTAAATTAAACTTTTACTAATTGAAAACAAAGAACATATAAAAATGAAATTAAACATAACATTATACACATATATTAAAACTCAAACACACCCTATAAAAGGTAAACTTTTAAAGTTTTAAACTTTCACGATGTCAATTTGTACTTATCGACTCTTTCGTCCTTCTAAGTTTCCAACATCTTACTTTCCTAATCCACAAACCCACCACCATAAATTTGCAAATTCTTCAACACATTTCTTTCTTTGTTTCCACTCCTTTCTTACTTCGTGTTTGAATTTCCTGACGACTTCTCATTCAAGAATTCAGAAATTCGAACCCTTTATTTTTTCATGTCCACTCCTTTCGTACTTCATTTCCGACTACCTTGGTATGAGTTTCCCCACGGCTTTTCATCCAAGAATTTAGGAATTCGACTTCTCTCACCAAAAACCACATGTGCTCTATTGCCGCCAACAAACGTCTGCCAACAATCGACGCATGTATCCTGTTGTTATGAGGAATTCCAGTATGTTGTGTATTGTTTCAATTTTATTATGATTTTTTGTTCAATTACTCTTCCTTCTGACCCTTCTGTGATTTTTGAGCGATGTCTCCGACTTTGTGGGTTTGAAGTTTCCGACGATTTACCATCTAAGAAATCAGGATTTCGATTTTTATCGCCAACACTGTCTACGCTCGATTACCATCACCAACAGCCTATTTTCTGTTGTTGTTTGGGATTTCGGTATATCATATATTGTGTGTATTTGATTTTAATTTGATGTTTAATTGCTCTTATTTTTGTTTTTTTGTGTGATGCCTCCCACTCTTATTTTAAGAAAAAGAATTGCAACTTAATTTCATTTTAGTCGTCTATAATTCAAGTCATTTGAAAGAAAAATAATAAACTTACATCTATGGTTTTTAAACAAGTTCATACATTGTCATTCTATGGAGACCATGGTAGTATCAGATGATTCGATAATTGGCTCTGATAAAGACATAAGAACCTGGTTACCTGTAATTGTTTATGCTTTTGATAGCAAGTAATCAATAGCACGAAATCTATTAATCTATGGAAATAAAACACAAAAATGACATTATAAAGTTATATATATATATATATATATATATATATATATATATATATATTCCTAGCCTGAATTGTAAATCATGAACAATTTAAAAGTACAAAATAAAATAAACTTGTTTGTCACTAAGAATACTGCAAAACTAGAACTTCTAAGCATCTATAGCATTGGGACTAATGAGTTGTCTTCATTGATGTACCTAATTTTAACAAAATAAATAAATAAACGAAGGCAAAATTGTAAAAAGATTGAACTTGAGGAGGAAAAGTCTTATTTTTCTAACCTTTTGATGGTAGAGATCCATAGCAGCATGCATATCTCTGTAAATTCAAAAATAGCTGCAAAAACATGAGGGTATTTTGGTCTTTTAGTACAAAAATAAATGAAATCGAAGTCGTAGTGAAATACATCCAATATGGAATTTGAGGAAATCTGAAGAAATTGAATTGCATTGAATTGAATTTTGTCCATTTGGCAACCAAACAAACACACAATGGAATGAAATTACGGATTCCACACAACTTACTCTTTTTCTTCTGACATTTTTCCTGGATTATTATCCTTGAAGTCAACAAGTTGAGCGAATAAATAAGCTTCAACCAATGAGAAAAGGGTATCAACGAGTGCATAATCAGCTTCATCAAATGCATCGCGAACCAAAATGTTGCCATATGTAGCAAGTTTTTCATCTTTTGGCAATAACCTAAATCCCTGATACACCACTTTCACATATTTATGCCTGTTCATCTTCAAAAACTTTTATATATATATATATATATATATATATATATATTCAGACTCATCTTCATATGATATGGCTCAAAATTTATACATGATAAACACAAACCTTCAAAATATTTCCTCTCTTTTTATCAAGTACCAATCCTCTAACCATGTAAGCCCATAGTCATCAAATTCATGACCGACACAACATTTACGCTCTTATTTTACATGCACTCTGCCTTTTCCACCAATATTTGGTGGATGCCTATTCTTGCATTGAACAATCTAGGCCTGACTTTATTGTTCACCATCAGCAGCAGTTGGGTTTAGAGTACATCAATGGTGTGTATGATGCTTTGTCCAAGGGTGATACAGACAGTCGTGTCATTGGTAAGTGTGTATTTGTTCCTGCATCTTTCATTGGTGGAACTAGGTATGTATATAAACACTATCAGGATGCTCTAGACATATGTAGGGTTCGTGGTAAGCCATAATACTTCATCATTTTCACTTACAATGTTAAATGGCCTGAGTATAGAAGACACATGGATGCTGTTGGTCAGTCTGATATTTAAAACAGACCAAATATCATTGCACACATCTTTAAGATCAAAGTCCATGCTTTCATTAACTTCCTTAAAGATGAGAAAACTTTTGGAGATGTTAAAGCATGTATGTTTCTAATCTCTTATTTCATTCTTCTATTTTTTTATTATGTTCCTTTTGTGTCTTACATAACATTAGTATGGTTTACTTTTATTCATAAATCTTTAAACCATTAAATTCCAAAAAAGGGGTTTACCACATTTTCATATGCTATTGTGGGTTGCATCTCCTTTTAAAATACAAGAAGGTGCAGATATTGATAATTACATAACTGATGAGCTTCATGATTGCATACTTGAACCATCACTATATCGGATTGTTACAACATGTGTACTACATGGGCTTTGTGGTTTATTGAATACGGGTGCCCCGTATATGGTAGATGATAGATGTAAGAAACGGTTTCCAAAACCATTCAACCTATTAACAACTTTTGATGATAATGTTTACGTTCGTTATAGAAGACGTGCTAGACTGTATCATGTCTTACAAATTGGTGCTAGAACTAATATTAGGTATGTGGTTCCATATAAAAAACGTTTGTGTAGTCGGTTTTATGCTCACATAAATGTAGAATATTGTGGCTGGAATATGATGATCAAGTACTTATTTAAGTACATTTCAAAAGAGGGTGATCGTGTTCATTTCACTCTTCAAACATTGTAGGTGGATACGGCTGCTTCCACATCCACCACACAAATCGTTATGAATGAAATCAAGTCGTTTCTTGATGGTCGGTATAGATGTCCACACAAAGCAACATGGCAGATCCTCAAATTTTCAATTCACAAATGGGATCCAGCCGTACAGCTCTTAGTCGTCCATTTGGATGGGATACAACCTACTATTTTTTAAGAAAATGGTTAGTGATGTTTCTTAATTGAAATGCCAGGTTTGGTGTTACGATTTTAACGGAACTGTTGCTCAATAATTAACAAGATGTTTGAGACATTGACATGACGTACAATTATTACCCTTCTAAATATAGTTGGGACACGACTAAGAGATAGATTCATAAGACTATCATAACATATACTACCATTGGCAGACTTGCATATGTGCACCTAGTAGCCATGGAGTTATTCTATCTACGAATTTTATTGTGCCATCAAAAAGGATATTAATCGTTCTGTGACATTAGGATTGTTCATGAAAGCATAAACTCAACTTTTCATGATGCACGTGAAGCATTAGGGTTAACTGGTGACGATAGGGAGTAGCTAACAACATTTGTTGAAGTATCGTCTTGGGCAACCTCATCTGAATTTCATTCACTCTTATGTTATCTATTTTTTTTGTGAAATAGGGAGCCCTCTTTTGCTGTGGGAAGCCGCAAAAACTAAAATGGGCGATGACATAATTCCACATATCCACTTCCAGTTCTTCGGATCCTAATGTTATTCTACGTGTTGAAACACTAGAACAACAAATACTTCTCGAAATTTAGAACATACTACTAGTTTCAGTGCCTTCCAAATCACTTGTTGATTTTGGATTACCTATGTCATCTCCATTTCTTCTTTCCATCCTCAAAAATCATCTTCTTCTTGAAGAGACTAATTACGATACACAACTCTTGCTTTCTTAAAATGCATCCATGGTGTTATAGTTAAATCCAGATTAATTTACAATTTATGAAAGTGTTGTTGATGTTAAACACAAAAAAAAGCAGTTGTTGTTATTCATATATGGCTCTGGTGGTACACGAAAAACATTTTTATAGACGACTATACTTTCATATTTCAGATATAGGGGAAAGATTGTATTGGTTGTTGTAGCCTCAGGCATTGCATCCCTTTTGTTTTCTTTAGGTCATACTGCTCATTCTACATTTTTTACTCCAACTGATTTTACCGATAACTCATCCTGTTATATTAAAAAAGCGCACAAAACTTGCGCAGCTCCTAAAGAGTGATCTTCTTTGCTTTGAGTTTCTTGATAAATCACTAAAAGATGTCCTTGAAGATGATAACCATCTTTTTGGTAGGATGTCAATACTCCTAGGAGATGACTTTCAAAAAACGCTTCCTGTCATCCTAAAAGTAGAAAATCACAAATAATCGGCCTAACTCTTCCTAATTCCTATCTATGGTTACACTTTATGGTATTCAGATTGCATCACAATATGCATTTATCCCAACCAGTCGATTTTTCCATTGATGTTAATCGAATATCACAATGTGCTTCATGGTTGCTCGATATTGGAAATGGAAATATCGAAACACCAGAACGAAATGATCTGGAGAGAAACAACATTATACAAATACCCCAGTGTTTCTATATCGAATTAAGAGATAAAGGATTAGAATCACTAATACATTTTTTATATAGGAATGATGTAATTTCCATCCATCACCTCAAGAGTTATCTGTTAGAGCCATTATCTATCCAGAAAATGAGACTCTTTATCAACTCAATTCTTTGATTCTATCAAAAACCAGTGGTCAAGAGGTGGTATATAATAGTTGTGATTCCATTAAATCACAAACCCATGATAGCTTAGCATTATATAGCTTATATCCAAGAGTATTTAAACAATCTTTACTTTTCTAGTATTCCTTCACATTCATTATTATTGAAAGTTAAAACAACAGTTATGTTATTGAGGAATATTAATAAAAAAGATGGTCTTTGTAATGGTATGCATTTGATTGTTACACAATTATTACCATCTATTATGGAAGCTTCCATAATAACAAGAACATCTGTTGGGAAAAGGGTGTACATTCCAAGAAAAAATTTGTACATAATAACTATGACCTACCTTTCATATTTACTAGAAAACAATTTCCCATTAAAGTGTGTTACGCAATGACTATCAACAAAAATCAAGCGCAATGTCTCAAAAAGGTAGGTTTGTACCTTGTAAAATCTGTTTTCACACATACACAACTATGTGTCGATTTGTTCAGAGCTACCACACCAGATTCGATAAAGATTATGCTACAACAAGAAGATGTATTATCATTAAACTGTTTCAAGAATGTTGTCTTCAAGGATTTGTTAGCAAGGGTTAAAAAGCAAGAGGTCATTACACCACACTTATGTTTTCAGAACATCTAATAGGTGAGATAAATTCTATCAACCGTATATCATCTTTTCTACCAGTTTTGCATTCATAATTATTGTAAACATCCAATGCCTAAGATATATGCTTTGAACTAACCATCATTTTTTATAATTGTTCCGACTTCATTCTTTTAAGCTAACATATAAACATTAACAAATACTATTGTTTTTTTTATCTATAGAGTAATGTCCTCAGAATTGGATAGAATATTAAACATCCACTTTGGTTCACAAGGAAATTTACTCGAAATTCGTGTCTTGTGGAAATAGACACTACAATTAAAAGAAAAAAACGAGACATGGTTCATCGTCATTGATAAGCATGTAATGATTGATATATATATATATATATATATATATATATATATATATTCATCTACATGCACTGAGCTAGATAAATATTAGAAGGTCTTAGATCACCTAGTGCACATGAATATTGGTGAAGTGTTAATGATTGGGGAAATTCCAAACCCCAATGCGCTTCCAGTAACATGGTTCCACTTCCATCCAAGATCACACCTTCAAATAATAGCAGACAAAAACATGGAGCATCCAAGTACATTTACCAACATCAAACCCGAACATACCCACTTCTAATACAAAAAGATTGTTGTGACCTGAAAAGTGTTACTAATAATACACTTACAATTACATTCAGATTTCATAGGCGTACTCATCAACATGAAAGATCATGAAAAAAAACAAGGAATCATTGATCGTTTTCCCAATCAAGATAGAGAATTTTTACCAGAACCATTCCAACATTGTAAAGGGTTGACAAAAAATGTTTTTATAGAATGCACAAAACTCTCATCCATTAATAATATATGTTTCACAGTCACCATTACCAGTGATATCAAAAGTCCACAACCAATAATCACATCACCTCTAATAGAATATTAGTATTGTTGACTTGAAGAGAATACAAGAACAAAAAAATTTGAAATATTAATATTATTGAATTGAATAAAATATATACCAGAAGAAGACCCAACTGCTTTGGCCTTGGCATCTTTCACTTCTTGCAAGTACGTGGGGCAAATTCTTCTCTAATGGCCCTTCTAGACATAATGAATGTAACATCCCGACTTCCAGTGTGGTATTTTGGAGCAAAAGAAGAAGAAGGTTGGAAGAAGGATGCAAGGATCTAGCAAGCAAAGCTCTCATCTTCAGTTTGGCACTCTTCTAGACCTTTGTAAGTGTCCAAGATCCAATTTGTATTCCTCTATGTAGCTAGATCTTGAGTTTTGTCCCTTTTTCTCCTTATCCTTGGATGTTGCAATGGATAGATCTTATAAAGTTTGCAACTTTATGAATTTCCAGGTCAATGTGACCTTGTAGTGGCTTGGATCTGGTCTTCAGTCAAGTTTTCATGCCATGCATGGAGTTTTGGTCATATTTCCCCTTTTTGACCTATTTAGGTTCAAGACATGCATTGGACATGCTTGTATATAAAGCACCAACCTTTGGGTTGATTTTGATGCTAGAATCTCTTCTAGAAAGGTTGGGTTTCAGATCTCAAGGATTTTGTGCTTATTGGTTAAACCCTTGAATCTTCAAGCCTTATGGATGGGTTTTTCAACACTTGGAGTAGCCCTAAAGGATAAAGTTGGAAAATTTATCCTCTTTGATAGCATTTGAGTTTAGATATGATTCTTTGGGTCCCCTAGAATCGTAGGAATAGATGGATGTATTAAGCTTGGGCAAACAAGACGTGTTTGCAAGCAAACTCGGCATGTTTGCTGGGATTTTTCCGTCCATCTGATTACTAGAGAAAAACGGCGTGTTTATTGGTGCACTCGATGAGTTCGGTCAACATGGACTGTTGACCTTGACCGTTGACTCAGACTTTGACCATGGTTAACCAATTTTGAATTTTTAGGGCATTTTGGGTATTTCGAGGTTTTGATGGAATTGGTCACATGATGGTTGTAGGCATTTGAGTCGGGAGTTGTGATTCGAAGTCAGACCTTATCAGTTCTACACTACTTGTGAGGTGGGTCTTCCTCGCTATACGTTCGGGTCGAAGGAACCAAGGCTGGCCCATTGGCTTGATAACCTGATATTTTATGCTAAGTATGGAGTAGGTATGCATGCTAGTTTTGATATGCTAGTTTGGTAGATCTGTAGAACTAGTTGTGATACTGCCTGTTATCTGAATATGATATTATCTTTTATATGTCGATATATGGTGTGGGTTGGGTTGAGGTTGTATTGCTCCGTGTTGTAGCCAACAAATCCTGGAGCATACCAGATATGAGCTGAGGGCTAGGAAGGGCATGCCAGACTAATACTAAGGGCTCATGAACATTCCAGATATGAGATAAGGTCCGGGTAGACCTGGTAATGGGGCGGGTTTGGAGCGAATCGACCTTGATCCAAACCCTTTTAACAAATTTCAAAATCCGATCCAAACCCGCTCCGTAACCCGCAGGGTTTTGAATAATCGAACTCATACCCTTATCCACCGAATCAGCAAATATCCAAACCCGCCCCGTAACCCGTAGGTTTTTTGAATAATAAAACACATTTTACTTAAATCATAAAATCCCATTTATTAAATAAAACTAAGTTTTGATTTAGAAAACACATTATGTACTCGAGGACTTTCTATTGGAATTAAAATCATTATTTTAGTTACTTCCGATTGGTTTTTGACCGTCGATTGCATTGATAGAGAATAGAAATTACAAACTTTCTTCCAGTTGAATGAATAACTTTATTGATTTATAAATGAAATTGGTGATTACATGATGAAATATAAATGAAATGAAATCATGAATCTTGGGAGAAGAGTAGAAGACTCGAAGTCTAGAAGTTGAGTCCTTGATTCCTATGTAAAAATAATTTAGTCTTTGGCCTTTTCTCTTTAGATTTCTGATTGGAATTTAATGTAAACTTTAGGCAATATAAAATATAAATTTATATTTCTAAAATTTATATGGGGCGGGTTATAAACGGAGCGGATCGGTGCTGATCCATACCCGACCCTTTTAATAAAAGTGTTAACGGGTACGGGTCGTTAACGGGTAAACGGATCAAAAACTATGCTCCAAACCCATTTAATTGTTAAGGGTTTGGATCAGATCAGGGTCAAAACCCGCTCCATTTCCAGGCCTAGGTCCGGGTAGGGCATGCCAGACTCGTACTGAGGGCCAGGGAGCAAGCCACACATAAGTTGTGGGCCTAGGGGACAAGCCAGACTTATGATCTGGGCTCAAGGGTAATCCACTCTATTAGATATGGACCCACTGAATGCTTTTATTATATCTATGGTGTTTGCTATGTATTGGTATTTGGTGGAACTCACTAAGCTTTTTGCTTACAATTTTGGATTATGTTTCAGGTACTTCAGAGGATTGTGGGAAGGCGAAGGCGTGATAATGCACCTCATCATGTTTTATTACATGATTTTGGGATTTCTCAGATGCTGAACTTATTTTGAAAACAATTTGTAAACAATGATGGTCTTTGAGTAAATTTTAAAAGTATAAATTTTTTCGAATTTTATGAATGTTACAAGTTGGTATCAGAGTCATTGTTTGAGTGAATTGGAGGAACACTTGGGTGAATCCAGTTTCAAAGTAAGGAAAAATATTTTTAAAAAATGATTTTTAAACGGTTTTCAAAATAATCAAGGAGGATGCGATGTGTACGATCAGTCGGAGCCAGTAAGTAGACCCCAAAATACCTTACTGTTATTTGATATTATGATATGTTAGAACAACATGCTAGTGATAGGCTAGGGATCTTCAAGATGTTTACATGATAGAATTAACTGATTATATGATGTCTGATAGCCTAGGGTTTTCTCTAGTGGAATTGACATCATTACTGTGGTTGCTTAGTGTATGCATCATGGTCATACATAACTAAGATCTTATAGCCTGAGAATGCTTGGTTTAGCCTTATTTCATGTGCTTTTTTGATGAATGGATTAGGGTAGGATCAGATATTCGAATGTCTATAGGGTCCAGCGTTATGTATGTCTAGCATACACGAGTGCTGCAGGGTTGGTGGAAGTTTCATGGATGAGTGGTGTGGTGTCAGCCGGCCAGTTTTCATATACATAGTTATCCTATAGGGTGTGAGGATTGAGAGTTTGGGAATGCTAAAAGTATTGTTAGGGTTGTTGTCATGATCCTCTGGGACAACTACAAGTAGGTGTGGAAGGTAGTATGGGCCCATACTACTAAAAGCACAAGACTGGTACACATAACAAAGAAGTCACAACCTCTAGGGATTATTGGGGGTTAGTTCCCCTATTATGATATGCATATTATCTGATATTTCCCTGGTGAATTTTTAGTATGGTAACTACGAGGTGAGTTGAGATCGGATCTGGATCGGGATTAGTAGCCGGCAGGCGGATTAGGGTAGATGAGTTAGATACCTAGATTAAGGAGATTCTTCATGACGAGGTTGTAGCCATTGTCCGAGATCAGATACTGAAACTGTTTGGGTCTATTAATATCGTGTTGATGGAGTTCTTTGGTGACAGATACACAGCCGTTACTAAGAATGCTTCTATTGTAGCCTCCGTAACTGTGGCAGCTGTAGGTGTTGGACCAGGTACAATTTTTCAGTATCGGGACTTCGATAATACGAAGCCCTCAAATTTCAATGAGGTGCAGGACCCGATCATTTCCATGAGGTGGATATCTGATGTGGAGGGATGTTTCTTCACTTGTCTATGCCCTGCTGACCAGAAGGTTAGGTGGACTTTGAACCTTTTGAGGTCCGGAGTGAAGGATTGTTGGAAGCTCACTACCAGTTCCTATTCTTCTGAGCAGAGAGCTGTTGTGACTTGGGAGTAGTTTTCAGAGATGTTCCAGTCCCGATATCTTCCACTGGTGGAGTGAGAGAGGTTGGCCCAAGATTATCTTGATTTGAGATAGGGTTCTGAGACGGTGACAAAGATCACCAAGATGTTCACAGAGAGTGCTATGTTTTGTCCTCAGTTTTTTGTATCCGATCTGGCTCAGATGACCCGTTACTTGAGTATGCTCAAGAAGGAGATCATACAGTTTGTTTATACTCAGCGTTATGGTTCATTGTTGGAGATGCAAGAGGCCACCAAACAGTGTGAGATTGAGATTGACTTGCAGACGAAGGAGTAGAGGCTAGCCCCGACACATTCGCAGCCGGCGCCAAAGCGGTTTAAGACCGCTGATGTTAGATCTAGGGGCCGAAAGGGACACACTTGTAGGAAGTGTGGCAAGGCGCATGAGGGTGCTTGTCAATCATCGTCTGGTTACCACAATTATGGCCGGAAGGGCCACATGGCAAGGAATTTCTGCCAGTAGGCTCCAACACTCAGTTCCAGGATTGTTATCATTGTTGGATTAGTGTCTAAGTCCATAACTATTTTGGTATGTACTTGACCCAAAGGTGCATGGTCCTTTTGGGTTGCCTTCACCAAAGCAACTTGATAGGATGAATTATGGAGAGAGAGGATTAATTATGATTTATTAATATATTATGAGAATAATATATTAAAGGAGAAATCATATTGTTTAATTAATATTAGTCAAGAATTAATAAGAATTAAGTTTGTGGCTAAAAGACATTAATTAAACTTAGGGGACTGGAACTGTCAATTGTGTGATAGTTGAATATTGGGCTAATGGACTCCATATTAGAGGGGTGGATGAATTCTATGGGGAAACCCATTAGAAATCCTCATAGGCCTTTAAGGAAGGAGTCCATGGGTTGCTTAGGGCTTAAGCATCCAAATTAGGTTTTCCTTGTTAAATAACCCTAATAGCCTCACTATTTAAAGGACCCATGAGACCCAAAAACGTGGTGAACTTGTTCTTTAGGGTTTCCACACGTTTTGGGCAGCCTCCACTCTCCTTATTCTTCATCCTCTTGCTCTTGGTGTTTGTGAACCATTAGAGGAGTGACACTTGTGACTCTAAGCTTTCTAAAGTCATTACAGGGAGGATTTGAGATTGTTATTGCTATATAACAATCAAGGTAAGATCTAAACCCCATTCATAAGTTAATTTGATTAATTGTATGCTAGAACTAGGGTTTAAAGTCTTGGATGAATTGCATGTACAATAGAGAAACCTAGATCCAAGCATTAGGGTTTGCATGAGCACATAGGATGTTCTTATGGCTAAAACCCATATTAGTTTCTATTGTATTGATGCCTAGCATATTCATTCTTGTTGCAAAATCGATTTTTTGGCTCCCTGACTACTGAACTCGACGAGTTCCAATGTGGACTCGGCGAGTTGGCTCCAACTCGGCGAGTCCATAGAGGAACTCGGCGAGTTCGAGCGTCAGAAGGAGGCAGTTTCGGGATTTCTTGCTGTTTTACTCATGGATACTTGCCTTAACTGTTTTGGGTCATTAAAATCCGATTTTAAACATATTTTTTAGTATATCCTTGATTAAACAAAAGATAATTACCAATTGATTAGATAATAACTTCCTTATATGATTAAAGTTTGATTATTTGTATTAATTAGGTAACTTATCTTGCAAGAAATTGATTTTAGGTCAAATTTAGATAATCATTAAATTAATTGTTTAATTTAAATTATTTGCTATTTGATCCTTTGTGTTTTGAAAAGTTTCAAACTTGCCCTCAAGTCTTGGAATTTAAATTTTTGATTAAAAAGTTTGATTTTGAAATATTTAAATTCTAAACCCTAATGTTTTGAAATGTTTCAAAACTTGCTCTCATGTTTTGGAATTTAAAAGTTGATTAAAAGTTTAATTTAGAAATGTTAAGTTCTAAAACCCTAGTATTGTTTTGAAAAGTTCATATCACACCCTTATGGTTTATTAATTAATTAAAGTGTATAATTATTAAATTAGACCACCTAGTATTTTAAAAGTGTAAAATACACCCTATACTATATATATCATTAAAAGTCTAATATTATATATGTATGAATAAAGTGTCAAGTCTTACCGTTAGTAGGCCTCATTCACGAAGCTAGTTTATAAGGGGTGTTTAAGGAAATTGCCTATAAAATGGCGATTGAATGAGTATCCACTCTTACCCACCGCCCTCTTGACTAGTGGAGGGTCGTTAGCCGAACAGGTAGGATAGGACAAAGACCTTCCATTATAAGTATAATGAAGTACAAAAGTAACTAAATGTTTTACAAATTCTCAATCTTAGTTACTTTAGGCAAAAGTGAATTGATGCAATTCCATGAAATTACACTTTGTACCCTTGCGAAGATGTTAGTGGAGCGTGTGTGGTTAACCGGCACACTAAATGGTTCTAAGCAAAGGTAGCAAAGGGTGAATCAATGTTTGTCATAGTTCGGTGGAGCGTGTGTGGTTAACCGGCACATCGAATAGGTGACTGTAACATGTGGGGACACCATGTAAGTTTGCATGGTTATTCACACCCTGTTTTGTGATCCTCGGCATCCCAGTCACAAATCGAGGGGCATATCGAGATTTAAACATGTCATTGAAAAGTTCAATGAATCTCAAAGGATCTAGGAGTTTTCAAAGCATTTAAAACTTAATCGGTTTTTCGTTTTTCATGGTGGAAAATTAGTGAATCGTCATTCACTTACCTTCAAATATTCTGCAACTAGATTACGACATCCATTTTCTAGGTTGTAGCGTATTGTGTTGGGTCCTAACCTTAATATCTCATTTGGGTGATTTATTAAGGACTCAATAAATCAACTAACTTGAATTTATTTTCTCCCGTTTTGTAGATGTCAAAGTATGACAATCATGGTCTTCCCAAATTTCAAGGAAAAGGTGTTCCTGCTGAAAATAAGTTGTTCCGCTATTCAAGTGAAGAATCAAGGTGGACTAGTTTGATTTCACTTCCTCCTCCTCCTCCCGTTGTTCTCCCTAACCCACAAGATCGAAGAATTGAAAGGTTCAATGTCACTAAAGCCCTATTGGCAATGAAACATGAAGATGGTAAGCCCGTGTGTGCCCACGTTCTAGGAATGAAATCACACATCGATAGGTTGATTATGTTGGGTGCATCATTCCCTGATAAGTTGGCTGTAGACTGGGTTCTGCATTCACTCCCTGAATCATATAATGAGTTCAAAAGAAAGTATTATATGATGGATCATGACGCAAACCTCATTGACCTAACTTACATGATCATTGTTGCTGAATCAGAAATGATTTGGCAAAGCAATGGAGCATATTTGTTGGGAAAGTCAACCAACCATGCTTCCGAGGACGTTCTAGGAGAACCGATCTGCGTTTGCTGCCAAGTGAAAGGGCGTTGGGTACGAGTTTTCCCTAAGAGCCTGAAGAATCCAGAAGATGGGAGAATCAAAGAGTATGGATGTGCTTCAGGTAAAATCCACTATCTAACTCTATTAAGTTCCTGTTCATTGATTCTTAATACATAATGTGATAAGATTGCATTTGAATGTTTTGCAGGATCAGTGAAAAGAGAAGAAGCCTGATGGAAAAGCAAGATGAGTCTGATCACGAAGAGATGGATCTCGATCACATGGATTCGAAGATTAGATTTTGAGCTTAGAAAGTTATGATAGAGTTGTTAGGAATATTTGATTACATAAGTTTTTCAGTTGATTTTGCATTGTAAGGACAAATGTTTTCCGCTGTTTTTATGAATAAAATAAATTTTTGTTTGACATATTTATTTATTTATTTATTTCCTTGCAATGAAATTGTTATGAAAAATTGATGTTTGCATACTTCTACAACAAATGGATGTGATTCTTAATTATGTTAATTGTGGAAATGTCAAGAATTTACCAAATAGGGAGAGTTTCTCATCATCCAAGTTTCAAGTCAACAGAAACTTGAAATTATGCAACAAGTATTGTATGATGAATGAAAAACTTTCACATTTGAGAAAATTTAGACTAATTTGTTGACAAAGTGTCGAGTGAAGGACTAGGAGATCGAGTACACAGAGTTGTGTGTTGTTTAAGTCCACCACAAGAGTGATAAAGATATTCATCGTGATTTACTAAAGGTTTAGTTAATATGATCATACTTATAAGATTAAGTGTAATTCTGAATTGATTGAAAGAGTTTTAATCATTAGCAGAACGAATCAGGAGAATCAAGTAGGCGGAAAGATAAAAGTTTCTCTATTCTAAGAAGAAGTGAGAGTACCTTTTATTATGTTTTATGATATGTCTTAATGATTAAGAACCATATCTCAATTGATCCTCTAAGTGAGTCTTAGTGCAATTGCATGTCTAAGAAGAGGAATCAAGAATTGAAGAAATGGTTAAATCAAAAAGTCAATCATACTTCGTTCCAAAACAAGTCTTAGATTATGACATTGAGTGACAAGTCTTAAGAAGGTTTATAACATTCATCATATGTGGAATCTGAAAAAGGGTTTTCTTATTCTTGTACATTTGAAATTGGAATGTTTTGATAAGAACTACACTAACTCTTGAATATTTTTTTGTCAAGGAATGTTTCTTGACAAGAGAATCTTATATGTAAAGGAGTCAGTGGGAGTCTCAAAGGTCTTGAAAGGTTTCAAGAACAAATCAAGAATAAACCTTATCGATCATCACTAGCACACGACTTGAGGTTTACAACCTATCGTGTTGACACTATCTTGTTTCTGTTCCATTCCGATTAAGTTAATTATGCATATGAGTTCTATGAGTTCTCATTTGAATGCATAAAAGGCAAGCACCTTGATCAATGAAAAGTACATTGATAAGAAAGGGTGAGCTGCTTAACTACTTGGAAGACATGGTGGGCACTCGTGTTACCATAAGGCAAGAAATCAAAATTAAGAGTGTTCGGTCCATATGAGTTTGGATTTGTCGCAAACTTTGGTTTTGACGAATTCGCATGGATAGGAACACATACACCATTAAAATCTAAGTGTCATAAGATTCCCTCCTTCATGAAGATGACTGTGAGGAAATGCTTTCACTAAGAGAGATTTTAAGAAGATAGTGATTATGAAATTGTATTCTCGAATTCGATTATGGTCACGGTATCCCTTTCCATGATTCGAATTGTGAGATTTGGCAATTAGTCTGAATTGTTTAGACACACATATGAGCTATCTAAGGCAAGGGTGTATAAGCTTAGATAAAGGATTATCAAAGCATTAGGTATTAGAAATATGAACTTAAGAAATTCAATAGGTATTGTTTTTTTGGAAGTTAAGCTATTTTCTGAATACATGTCAAAGCTAGTGGGAGCATAAGTGTTATGCTATTATAATCATCATGATAGTGGGAGCATAAATGTTATTCTTGTATGATTATTAAGACAAGTATTGCATGTTAGCAATATTAATTATAGAAAACAAGAGTTATACTTTGCAAAGTTGTAAGGATTGAATAGTTGTTTTGCTATAATTAAGGGAGAGAATATTATGCTTCATTTCAAAACTAAAGGATTAGGTTGTGGAATGTTAATAAACTTAGTCAAGGATACATAGTGTGTTCTTAAATTTCGATTATGATTACGGTTTTCCTCTCATAGTTCGAATTTAAGAACATAACACATAAAATATTATGACAGAAGATTGATAAAGTATCAAATCTTTATGTAAGACATTTTGCATCGTGACCCATATGCTTCAAATATAGGATCGATTGCAAGTTCTATAATATTTGACCATTCTAAAATTTTCCAAATGTCTAGCGAATTTGGAGGGAAAAAGGACAAGAATCGGTTTTATCTAAGATAATTAAACAACTATCAAAGGACGATCCAAAGCTTGCTAAGGATTGATCGCTTGTGAGTAGTTGGAAGTATGATATTGGATGGAGCATATCGACATTATTATGAAAAGATAAGATTCTATTAAGAACGAGTTGTCATATGGTAAGTATGGAAAGGTTTCCATATTGGGAGTTGGATATTGAGAATCTATGTCTAGATTAGAAACTTTTATGCAAAAGGATGTTCAAAGGAATGTACTTTGAGTGAGAGACATCACATCTATGGATTTGTCTTGTAACAATTTCCGATAGAGAGCTTTGTAATTCATTGGAAATAGTCATTGTGACCTTAGTGCAGTGACATTACAAAATGATCATTGCATAAAATGTTAGAATCTAACATATTCTATAAGTGGCAAGAATTTGATATTCTTACACTTGTGATAAGGATTGGGAGTTGTGAAATGAGTATGATTGGAAATGTGTTCATTTGATCTATTTCACAAAGTAAGGACCGTAGGTTAGCATTGTGTGCATGCTAAGAGCATGGGACAAGTGTAGTTATAATTCAAGTAAGAAGTTGATTACTTGAAACAACAAATAATGAGTAATCGATATGGTGATAAATAAAAGGTGTTTTATTTATACTTAAAGGTTTGAGGCCATATGGGATTAGTATTATTCATATGTTTCACTTTGCATGTTTTGACTTCCTGAATAATTTAATTGGTTTAGAACAGTCAAATTATTCGAACGGGCCACAGTCGTTTGTATGTTGGAAGTAGGTACGAATGAAGACTGTCGTGAATTGGTGTGTGGATTGTCTAAAGTGTATTATACATAAGCAAATGTTTGCTGCAACGTTCATGAGTGCTTATGAATATGATTTGAGCATTGGATTAAACCCACGCTCACTTGGATCACTTCATGGATTTTATCACGAGTGATTGGTGAGACGATAACATCTTATATTCTTGAAACTGAGATGTGTGAGTTGTATCTTGCGAATCGGTTGCATATTGATAATATGTAAACGCACCAGTAACTTGGTGTTATAAAACATATTGTTGTGTGTGATTCGGTAAGTGAGTGCAAGCAAGCATTGAATCAAATTTTATCCATTCCTTTTATCCAAAGTAGGATAAAAGCGATATCTTTGGGCCCCTCGATGATTTACTGATGGCACCTAAGCGCTTAGCCAAGCCGAGACTAATTTGATGTGTTCAATTGTAGTCTGTTGTCAGTCGTCATAAATCGGAAATCGGGAAACAACACATAGATGAGAGAATGATTTAAATCCATGTATCAGTCTATACGATATCTAGAATGGAGGAATATATGATCCCTTATCTAAAGGACACGCGAATCTGATAAGATCAGAGTTGACAGCGGCTTTGGAAAGCTACGATTGCAGATCAGGATCTGAAGTCGTATGCAGAATAGTTATTAGACTTATCCAAGTGGGAGACTGTTGGATTAGTGTCTAAGTCCATAACTATTTTGGTATGTACTTGACCTGATGATGCATGGTCCTTTTGGGTTGCCTTCACCAAAGCAACGTGATAGGATGAATTATGGAGAGAGAGGATTAATTATGATTTATTAATATATTATGAGAATAATATATTAAAGGAGAAGTCATCTTGTTTAATTAATATTAGTCAAGAAATAATAAGAATTAAGTTTGTGGCTAAAAGACATTAATTAAACTTAAGGGACTGGAACTGTCAATTGTGTGATAGTTGAATATTGGGCTAATGGACTCCATATTAGAGGGGTGGACGAATTCTATGGGGAAACCCATTAGAAATCGTCCTAGGCCTTTAAGGAAGGAGTCCATGGGTTGCTTAGGGCTTAAGCATCCAAATTAGGTTTTCCTTGTTAGATAACCCTAATAGCCTCACTATTTAAAGGACCCTTGAGACCCAAAAACGTGGTGAACTTGTTCTTTAGGATTTCCACACGTTTTGGGTAGCCTCCACTCTCCTTATTCTTCATCCTCTTGCTCTTGGTGTTTGTGAACCATTGGAGGAGTGACACTTGTGACTCTAAGCTTTCTAAAGTCATTACAAGGAGGATTTGAGATTGTTATTGCTACATAACAATCAAGGTAAGATCTAAACCCCATTCATAAGTTAATTTGATTAATTGTATGCTAGAACTAGGGTTTAAAGTCTTGGATGAATTGCATGTACAATAGAGAAACCTAGATCCAAGCATTAGGGTTTGCATGAGCACATAGGATGTTCTTATGGCTAAAACCCATCAATCATTGCAACCAGGTTGGCCATGTGAAGGCCAACTATCCATCGCTTGCTGCCAGGCTGGTGCAGGTTCTAGCGTTGGCTACTTTGAGGATCACTAATGGAAGTCAGGGATGGGCGGAGCCCCCGAGGGCTCGAGGACGTGCTTTCCAGCTTACCTCTGAGGAGGCCAGAACAGCACCAAATGTTGTGACTGGTATGTTTCTATCCCTTATCTTATTAATTATGTTTGTATTATGCTTATATATTTGTACCTTTGGTAGGTACGTTCCTAGTGAACTCCTTACATGCTTTAGTGTTGTCTGACTTGGGTGTGAGTCGGTCCTTTGTTTCTCGGTCATTTAGTAGGGAGTTTGCCATGCCCTTAGGGGAGTTGGAGTGTCCATTGCAGGTTTCTATCATTAATGAACACGTGGTTTCTGCTTCTTCGATGTATCAGGGTTGTGTTCTGGAGATCTTCAGGGTATCCTTTCCGATGGATTTGATCCTTATCCCCATGGGGGATGTTTGCGTGATTGTAGGTAAGGATTAGATAAGCCATTTTGGTTCTATAATCGATTGCGAGGGCCAGCGCGTGGTAGTTTGAACCCCAAGTGGGGAGAACTAGCTATTTTTTGAGAGGGCACTAGGATGGGTTCAGGGTTTTATTCTACAGCCAGGGCTCGACAGTATATTCACCACGGGTGCGCAAGTTATTTGGCTTATGTGGTGCATATGCGTGTTGGGGATCTGGTATCAGTATCAGAGGTCCCGGTGGTCAGGGAGTTCGTCGATGTATTCCGGAGGAGTTACCCTAGGGGTGAGCAAAAACTGCACTGCAACTAAAATTAACTGCAAAAATCGCATAAACCGCAACCGCAATAAAAACCGATGGTGAGGTTTTCTATTTTTCAAAAACCGCAAATTTGCGGTGCGGTGCGGTTATTGTTTTTCAAAACCCGCAAAAAAACCACACTGCACTGCATATATTATATAATTTTTTTTTATTAATTATTAATATATTAAATATTAAAAATAAGACAAATTTCATGGATGAAAGCAAGATAAAATTCTAGAAGATAAAAGTATTGGTTTTTTTGTTATGTTTAACATTGAAAAATAATGAAATTTCACAATATTAAGATATTTATTATTAATTACTAGTGATTTCACGTTTTTATGATATTAGTTGTTTGTGATTTAAGTTAATTGTCTTATACCTTATTTTTTTATTACAAGTAATACTTTTGAACTCTTAAAAACATTTTAACTCCAAATGGCAGTTAAAAATCACACAAAATAATCACACCAAATCTATGTGGTTAATAACCGGAACAAAAAAAAAACAAAACCGAACCACAAAAATAACCTCACTAAGCGGTTTTGAAAATGGATTAACTGCATTTGCAGTTAGTGTTGAGGTTTCGATCAATAACCGCACCGCGCTCACCCTTAAGTTACCCTGTGTGCCTCCTGGGAGGCAGATCGAGTTCAAGATCGACATTGTGACAGGTGCGGCCCCGATTGCCAAGGCATCATACTGTTTGGCACTGCCCGAGATGCTCAGTTGCAGGAACTGCTAGGCAAGCAGTTCATCAGACTGAGTAATTCTCCATGGGGAGCGCCGATTTTATTCATCAAGAAGAAAGATGGTTCACACCAGATGTGTATTGATTACCAGGAATTGAAAAAGCTAACGATGTAGAATCATTATCCCCTTCCGCGGATTGATGATCTCTTCGATCAGTTGTAGGGTGCATCTTGGTTCTTCAAGATAGATCTGAGGTTCGGGTACCATCAGGTCAGGGTTAGGGAGGGGGATGTGGAGAAGACCGCGTTTCAGACTTGTTATGGGCATTACGCGTTCGTGGTTATGCCATTTGGGCTCACCAATGCACCTGCAGTATTCATGGATTTGATGAATCGTGTATTTAGGTCGTTGCTCGATCGTTCGGTGATAGTGTTTATTGATGATATCCGGGTATAGTCCAAGACCTGAGAGCAGCATGAGGAGCATCTTGGTGATCTCATATGGGTTTTGAGACGAGAACGGCTCTATGCTAAGTTCTTGAAGTGCGAGTTTTGGTTTCGAGAGGTTTAGTTCCTTGGACACTCATTAACCAGGATGAGATTTTGGTCAATCCGGCTAAGATCGAGGCGGTGATGCAGTGGGAGGTTCCGAAATCTCCCTCGAATATCAGGAGTTTCTTGGATTTGGCAGGGTACTACTAGAGATTCATTTAGGATTTCTCCAAGATTGCAGTACCCATCACTCGTCTGACGAGGAAGGGGTGGATTTCCAGTGGGGCCCTGAGCAGAAGATGACATTCGAGACCCTTCGACAGAGACGATGTGAAGCCCCAGTTTTGACCCTCCCCGAGGGAATTGAGGATTTGATGATTTTTTGTGATGTATCCATCACTAGTTTGGGAGCCTTCCTCATGCAGGTAGGGACGGGTGATAGATTATGCTTTGCGACAGCTGAAGCCGCATGAGACGAGATATCCCACGCATGTTCCGGAGTTGGGGGCGGTGGTCTTTACCCTCAAGATTTGGAGGCATTATCTGTATGGGGTTCGTTGTACCATCTACACGGATCACAAGAGTTTGAGACACATTATGGATCAACCGAACCTGAACATGAGGTAGGGCAAGTGGCTGGATGTAATCAAGGATTATGATTGCGAGATCCTTTACCATCCGGGTAAAGCGAATGTGGTGGTGGATGCCTTGAGTCGCAAGTCGGCTATAACTTCTAATGGGGTGTCATATATGAGAATATTAGTGGATTCTCCGCTTGTGGGATTAATTATGGAGGCTCAGGCCAAGGATGTCCGAAAAAAGAATTGGAAGATTGAGAGGATCACGGATGAAATCACTAGATTTGTTCCGGACAGTCGTGAGTTGTTAACCCATTGATGCGTGCAAATAGCTGCACTTAATTTTACCTACTATCGTACTAGCTATTCGACCTAGGGCAGTGTACCCTTTCGCAAATAGTATAACACAAAAGTCAGGTATCGATCTCAAGGAACATAATTAATTTTTTAACCTGCTCACTATTAAATTAATCTAAAATTCTAAGCAAATGTAAAAGTGTTTTTATCTATTTTTTCAAAATTAGATAAACTTAAATTCTCAACAACTATTCAATCAAATGTTAAAAACACTTTTGTTGGATCGAATCCACTTTCCCTCAGTGGTTAGCTATTAATTATGGATAATTCTCGTTGGTTACCAATTAATGTATTATTAGCAATTCAAGTCCAAATTTACTAATATTGAATTAATTCATGTAGAGCTATGGATGGTCATACATAATTTAACACATAATCAATTATTAGATAGGATTGGAGCTATGTAAGATTGAGTTAACAAACACAATTATGGTCAAAATATGTGTTCTCCAGCACAGCCAAATTCAATACTTTAATTACTTATCTAAGATTGGTTCGATCTTAGCTCTAATAGTCTAATGGTCACTAAATTACTAGGTGATCAAATTCATGTAGATTAGTGGTCAGTAAACTACACAGAATATGAATTAAAGCAATCTAGTATCAACTTAAGCATGCTAGATATAAAAAAATCAAACACAATTAAAGACATATTAATGTACCAAACCATGAGTTCCAACTTCCTCTAGATAACATAAGCAACTAGATTTAGCTACTCATAGAAGCAATCAAACAAGTAGAGATCATAATTAAAGACATATTAATGTACCAAACTAAAAATTAAATATGTTCTCCTCCTTCTTCCTTGGTTTCTGCCTTAATTTTCCTCCGGAAACTCTATTCTTGTTGGATTAGGTGTCGAAGCCAATAACTATAATTGGTATGTACTTGACCCGATAGTAGCATGGTCCTTTTGGTTGCCTTCACCGGAGCAATTTGATAGGATGACTATTTGAGAAAGAGGTTACTTGTGATTTATTAATATATTATATGAATAATACATTAATTGAGAAATCATATTATTTAATTGGTATTGATCAAGAATTAATTTGGAATTAATTTAGTGATCAAAAGAGACTGATAAAATTTATAGGGACTAATTAGGTAAATCAGTAATACTTATAGTTTGGGCTAATGATTCATGTTGATTATTGATGGAGTAAATCTATGTGTGAGTCTATGAAGAGTTAGTCCAAAGGGCCTATCATATGGATCATTGGAATACTTAAAGGCTTAAGTAAATTTGGGTTTTATGTATGAAACCCTAAGGATTCCACACTATAAATTGAACCCCTAGCTTCCTAAAATCGGCCAATCTATTCCAAGGTGAAACCCTAGCCGATTTTGGTGCTTCCCAACCTCTCTCTCACAAGCCTCCTCTTAATTTTGGTGTTTGTTACTCATATGAGGTATCACATTTGAGGTACTAAGCTCTTGAAAGTCCAAGTTCTACAAGTTACAACCAAGAGGTATTCATCTAACTTGGTTTATGTTGTAAATCTCAAAATGTTTGCTAGTTAGGGTCCATGCTTTGGACAAATGAAAATTGCATGTATAACTTGAGAAAACTTAGATCCAAAGCATTAGGGTTGTATATGCACCATAGGATTGTTATAGTGCTCAAAACCCATCAGTGGTGTCAGAGCCTAGCGTGTTTTCTGTTATATTGATGCAATTGTATTGTTTTCAAAGTTGGAAAATTTTGATTTTTGGCCTCTGACTGCTGGACTCGACGAGTCCTATGAAGGAACTTGACGAGTAGATCCAACTCGACGATTCCATTGCCTGACTCAACGAGTTGGATCATCCGTTGGCAGAATTTTCGAGTTTTTGGCTAGGTTTAGATTAGGATCATTACCACAAACTGTTTTTACTCACAAAATTCGATAGTTCTGAGAAGGTAATGACTATCTTTATCCAATTGAATGATGATTGTCAAATTTTAAGATAATTACTTGCTTTTGTGAAAATATTAATTATTTATAGAATTTGATCTGAATCATCTTGCTATATGAAATTAGAGTAGGTCAATTTTGTGATATAGTTAACTATATGATTAATTTAATTGTTTTCAAATTGAACCAAGAGTTTTCAAAAATTTCAAAATTTGCCCTCAAGTTTTGAAATTTAAAAATTGATTAAAATGTTTTAATTTTGAAATATTTAAATTCTAAACCCTAGAGTTTAAAAAGTGTAAAATTCAACCCTTATACTATTATATATATATATATATATATATATAAGACAGTCAGTCTTACCGTTAGTAGGCCTCATTCACGAAGCTGGTCTATAAGGGGGTATAAGGAAATTGCCTATAAAATGTCGATTGAATGGGTGTCCACTCTCACCCACCGCTTCCTTGACTAGTGGAGGGTCGTTAGCCGAACATGTAGGATAGGACATTAGTTCTCATTAAAAAGTATAATGATTATTATAAAATTAACTAAATGTTTTTTCATAAATTGCCAATCTTAGTTACTTTAGGAAAAATATGAAAATGGTGCTATTCCATGAAATTGCACTTTGCACCTTGCCAGGTCGTTAGTGGAGTGTGTGTGGTTAAATGACACACTAATAAGGACTAACAAGGGTGGAAAAGGGTAGCTGAAGAATTGTCATAGATCAATGGAGCATGTATGGTTAACCGACACATTGATTAGGTGGTAAATGACTTGAGAGTGCCAAGCAATTTTGCATGGTTATTCACACCTTGTTTGTGATCCTTGGTATCCCATTCACAAACTTGAAGGGCATAATCGATATTTAAACATGACGTTGAAAAGTTCAATGAATCTCAAAGAACTAGGAATTTCATAAAACTTAATTCTTTAAAATTTTAGTTTTGGGTGGTAAAATTGGTAAATCATCATTTACCTACCTTCAAATATTTTGCAATTGGATTACGACATCCCTCTTCCGAATTGTGAAATATTGTGTTGAGTTCTAGCCTTAGTATTTCATTTGGGTGTTATATTAAGGAATTTCTATCTAATGAAACTTGTCTTTCTTTTTAGATGTCTTCTTTAAACAACGCTTCAAACTCAAATGTTTCTGGCTCTTTCTCTCTCATGAATTTATGTGGGAGGGTCATTTTCGATGAGTCGAATTTCAATGACTGGTTTCTAAACATTCGCATGGCCATTTGATATGAGGAAAAGGAATATGTCATCGACAAAAAGCTAAAGGAGATTGATGAAGAAACTGCCACTCCTGAGCAACTGGCTGAGTATAGGGCTCATGAGAAGGACGCAACAAAGGTGTCGTGCATCATGCTAGCCACAATGACTTCTGAGCTTCAGGAGTCCTATGAGGACTTATGGCCTTTCGAGATGCACCAAGACTTGATGGAAAGGTACCATCAGAGTGCTCGACAAGAAAGGCATGAAATCATTGCCTCCATGATAACAACAAAAATGAAGGATGGAGAGTCCATCATGACCCACTTGAAAAAGATGCAAAGATATATGCACCGCTTGCTAAAGTTGAATGTCAATTTCGACGAAGATTTGGCTATTGGCATTATCCTACACTCCTTGCCTCCTTGTTATGATCAGTTCAAAATAACTTATCATATGAACAAGGAGGAAGTCACTCTAAGCAAGCTTCAAGGCCTATTGAGAACTACTGAAAGTAGTTTAAAAGGCAAGTCTGTTTTACCCAATCATACTACTACTGCCCCAGTCATGGCAATTTGACATGGGAAGGGAAAGAAGAGGAAAGCTTCCTCAAAGAATCACAAGGGAAAGTCTCATGATGGATCCTCTTCTAGTGGGTCTGAAGGTGGTTTAGCTGCTCCCTCGTCCAATCCAAAGGAAGCACTAGAAACGAATCTGCCCAAAATACTTGTAGGACATTAAGGATGGGAAGATAAAGCCCACCTTTGCAGGTATTTACACTATTCAATTTAATAACTCATCACATGCTAGTTCTTGGGTCCTTGATATAGGATGTGGTTTTCATAATTGTTCTGAATTGCAGGGTCTAAGAAGAAGTAGAGATGTGGAGCACGGGAAGATGAACTTGATCATGTGGAATAGGAAAGCGTCGCCTGTCACCAAGATTGCAGTTTATTCTTTATTTCTTAGTAATGTGTTAGGGTTATATTTGAACAATTGTTGCTACTTGCAGATATGGCGAGAAACAATATTTCTTTTCATGGCTTGTATAAACAAGGTTTTAGATTTTCATTTAACAATGAAATTGGGTCTATTAATGCTTTTGGTAATGGTAAATTTTGTTTTGAAGCATTGCCTTGTAATGGTATATATGAAACTGTGATGGTTGTAGACAACTTAGGAAATAATGTATTGTATATTGATTCGTCGAATGGTTTGGACAAGGGATGCTTGTGGAATTGTCGTCTTGGACATGTCAAAAAGAAGCTCATAGCCCAACTCCAAAAGGATGGAGTGTTGGAGTCATTTGACTTGAAGTCGGATGACACGTTCGAATCTTGTTTGCTTGGAATGATGACCAAGTCACCTTTCACTGGTACTTGTGAAAGAGGTGAGGGTTTGTTGGATCTCATACACACTGATGTGTATGGACCCTTCTGATCTACCACAAGGGATGCTAACCACTTCTATTTAACCTTTACTGACGATTATAGTACATATGGGTATATCTATTTAATCAAGCACAAGTCGGAAACCTTTGAAAAGTTAAAAGAGATTAAGCAAGAAGTGGATAATTAATTGGGCAAGAAGATAAAGATGATCTGATCCGATCGAGGTGTCGTGTATCTTAATATCAAGTTCCACGAATATCTTAAATAATGTGGAATTGTTTCACAATTGACGCCACCTAGGACACTGCAGCTTAATGGTGTGCATGAGAGGCGCAATCGAACCTTGTTGGACATGGTTCGTTCCATGATGAGACGAGCTTCGTTACCTATCTCATTCTGGGGGTATTCCTTAGAGACTTCCGCCCATATCTTTAATCTAGTCCCAACTAAGAAGGTTGCCAAAACACCTCATGAAATGTAGACAGGGAAGGTTCCCTCGTTAGCGCATATCAAGGTTTGGGGTTGCGAGGCTTTAGTAAAACGAGAGACTCACGACAAGCTCGAACCTTGTAGTGAGCGTTGTATTTTCATCAGCTACCCACAGAAATCCATTATATATTTTTTCTATAGACCTAGTGAGAATGTGTTCTTCGTAGCACGAACGGGTGTCTTTTGTGAAAGACAACTCATATGCTAAGAGGATAGTGGGAGGAAAATTGACCTTGAAGAGCTTCAAGAGTTAAGCAATGAAGGAACCTCTAACACTAGCAATCAACCTGAGGATGAGACTCTTGTTGAACCAGTAGATCAGTCTGTACCTCTGAGACGTTCTAGTAGAGTTAGTGTTCCACCTATATTATATGGATTCCATATAATTGTTGAGTGTGATACGTTTATTAGTGATAGTACACTGATAAATTTGGATGAACCTAACAACTACAAGGAAGCCATGGCAGGACAAGAGTCTGCAAAATGGAAACAGGCAATGGACAATGAGATTCAGTCCATGTATGACAATCAAGTTTGGAACTTGGTTGACAATGTACCAGGTCGTAAGACGGTCGGGTACAAGTGGATCTTCAAGAAGAAGACCGACATGGATGGGAAAGTACACACATATAAGGCGCGATTGGTTGAGAAGGGCTTTACTCAAACTCCTGGAGTTGACTATGACGGGACCTTCTCACCAGTTACGAAGATCAAATCTATAACGGTTATACTAGCCATTATTGCGTTTCATGATTATGAAATATGGAAAATGGATGTCAAAACCGCTTTCCTTAATGGGAAGTTGGTTGGGGATGTTTACATGAGTCAGCCAGAGGGTTTTGTAGATGTGAAGTACCCTTATAGAGTGTGTAAGCTTGAGAAATCCATGTATGGATTAAAGTAAGCATCTCGCAGATGGAATCTTTGTTTCGATGAGAAAGTAAAAGAGTTTGGTTTTTCGAGAAGTGAGGATGAGTCCTGCATATATGTTAAATCTAGTGGGAGTATAGTTAGCTTTCTGGTATTGTATGTGGATGACACACTACTCATACGAAACGACATTCCAACCTTGCAGGAGGTTAAGTCCTGGCTTGGAAAGTGTTTCGCTATTAAGGACCTCGGGGAAGCTGCTTACATTCTAGGGATAAGGATATTGAGAAATATGAGTAAAAGACTAATAGGACTTAGTTAAAGTAGCTACTTGGATAAGGTTTTGAAACGTTTCAACATGGAGAATTCCAAGAAAGGAGAATTTCCTATCCAAAGCAATATCAAACTGCGTAAGACTCAGAGTCCGAGTACCAATGCCGAAATAGCAGAAATGAGTCGAGTACCATATGCTTCTACCGTTTGCTCGATCATGTATGCTATGACATGTACTTGCCCTGATGTGGCTTTTGCTTTGAGCATGGTTAGTCGATATCAAGGGAATCCTGGTAGAACTCACTGGATAGCAGTAAAAAACATTCTTAAGTACATGCAGAGGACTAAGGACCGGGTTCTTACCCTTGGTGGGAGTAGTGAATTGAGAGTGACAGGGTATAGTGATGCTAGTTTTCAGACCGACAGAGATAATTTCCGCTCTCAGTCGGGCTCGATATTTACCCTAAATGGAGGAGCGATAACATGGAAAAGTTCCAAATAGGAGATTGTAGCTGATTCAATGTGCGAATCAGAGTACATAGCAGCAAGCAAGCGTCCAAGGAGGTAATATGGCTAAAGAACTTCACCGGAGATCTTGGAGTTGTACCAGCCGTAAAGGAGCCTATGGGGATTTTCTGTGACAGCGAGAGTGCGGTCACCTTAACCAAGGAAATAAGGGATCATGACAGGTCTAGGCATATCGATAGAAAATATCGCTTCATAAGACATCAATACCCATCAGATCCCCTTACAAAGGGACTGAGTAGGGTTAAGCATTTTCAGCATGTTAAGAGAATTGGCCTAAGGGACGATATTAGTTTTAGTGATTAGATAGGCAGTTAGATACTTGTAATAAATAAATGTAATTGACATTTGATGATTAAATAATAATGGTTTTATTTATAAGTAAAGCTTACTTTCTTCTATCAACTGTTTATTTTATGCTTCACTTTTGCATATTTTAACTTCCAGAATAATATGATTATTCAAAATATCCATAGTCAATCATATTTTGGAAGATATGAGGTTAGACTTTCATGAATTGGCTTGTAGATTGTCTAAAGTATTTAGACATAGCAAAAGTTTGCTACAACTTTCATGAGTACTCCTGAAATAAGATTTGAGTATTGGATTAAACCCACGCTCACGTGAGTCACTTCATGGAATTTATCACGAGTGATTGTGATTCGATAATGTCGTATAGTATTTAAACCAAGATATATGAGTTGTTGATTACAAGTTGGTTATGCATTGATAGTACGAAAACGCATCAGTAACTTGATGTTATAAAACATGTTGTTGTATATAATTTAACGAGTAATTAGTACAAGAATATAAGTCGAAGTTTATATGTTCCTTTTATCCTAAGAGGATTAAACGCGATATCTTGGGCTCCTCGATGATTTTGTTTTGACTTATGTGTCGGGCCCGGTCAGGACTGAATTGATGTGTTCAATTAAGTTCTATATCAAACAAATCAGAAATCGGGAAACATACTGTTTGACAATGAGTATGACTTTATTCCATGTCTTTCTCCACATGATATCTTGAAGAACAGAGGATTATACGATCCCTTATCTAAAGGACGCGTCATTGACTTGGTCAGACTTCGACAACGACTTTTGAGAGCTACGATTGCTAATCGGATTTTGAAGTTGCATTGGCAGTTATAGTCATTAGACTTATCCAAGTGGGAGACTGTTGGATTAGGTGTCTAATCCCATAACTATAATTGGTATGTACTTGACCCGATAGTAGCATAGCCCTTTTGGGTTTCCTTCATTGGAGCAATTTGATAGGATTGATATTTGAGAAAGAGGTTATTTGTGATTTATTAGTATATTATATGAATAATATAGTAATTGAGAAACAATATTATTTAATTGGTATTGATCAAGAATTAATTTGGAATTAATTTAGTGATCAAAAGAGACTGATTAAATTTACAGGGACTAATTAGGTAAATCAGTAATACTTATAGTTTGGGCTAATGATTCATGTTGATTATTGATGGACTAAATCTATGTGTGAGTCTATGAAGAGTTATTCCAAAGGGCCTATCATATGGATCATTGTAATACTTAAATGCTTAAGTAAATTTGGGTTTTATGTATGAAACCCTAAGGATTCCACACTATAAATTGAACCCCTAGCTTCCCAAAATCAGCCAATCTATTCCCAGGTGAAACCCTAGCCGATTTTGGTGCTTCATAACCTCTCTCTCACAAGCCTCCTCCTACTTTTGGTGTTTGTGTCTTTGTGAATCATTTGAGGTATCACATTTGAGGTACTAAGCTCTTAAAAGGCCAAGTTCTACAAGCTGCAACCAATAGGTATTCATCTAACTTGTTTTATGTTGTAAATCTCGAAAGTGTATGCTAGTTAGGGTTCATGCTTTGGAAAAATGAAAATTGTATGTATAACTTGAGAAAACTTAGATCCAAAGTATTAGGGTTGTATGTGCACCATAGGATTGTTATAGTGCTCAAACCCATCAATTCTATCCAGCCAACCTCCAAAATCTACGAATATCAAGGGTATTTATATTTTTCGAATTAACCCTACTTACGTCGTGAGAAAGGCCTCTTACGTCGTGAGCTCGATATTAATCCGTATCCAACATGAGTTCTTGCTTCTGGATGTTTATCTCCTAGAACCTCCATGCTCACATCGTGAGAGTGACTTTTTGCTGAATTCTTCATCTTTTAAGCGTTTAACCTCCAAAGTTCCAATCCTTGTCACTTTTAGTTCTTATTGATCAAGATGACTTCTTTTGGCTGCAAAATGTAATTTAACCTTATAAGTACCATTTATCTATGTAAATAACCAAAATATTAAACAAAATGTATTTAAATATTGCCTAAAAATATGTAAAAATATGGCAATATCACTCGTTGTGGTCGGGTTTGGTTTCTATTCATCCGGGGGCCACCAAAATCTATCGGGATCTGAGATTGAGCTACTGGTGGCCGTGTATGAAGAGGGAGAGCGTCTGATACGTGGAGAGGTGCTTGACCTACAGGATCGTCAAGGCCAAGCATCACAGTCGGCATGGCAAGCCGAAGCCTCAGGAGGTTCCCATGGAAATGGGAGCAGATTTCGATGGACTTCATCACCAATTTTACGAAGACGGCAAAGAGTTTTGATGTTATTTGGGTCATCGTGGATCGGTTGATGAAGAGTGCCCATTTCTTGGTGATTCGGGAGAGTTATTCGGTCGAGAAGTTAGCCGATGTGTATATTCGCGAGGCCGTTGCTCGCCATGGAGTTCCGATCTCCATTGTTTCTAACCGTGATGTTCGGTTCACCTCCTGATTTTGGCAGAAGTTCCATGAGGAACTGGGTACGAGGTAGCACTTTACCATAACTTATCATCCGCAGACCGTCAGACAGAGTGAGAAGACGATATAGACTCTTGAGGATATGTTACGAGCCTATGTCATTGATTTTGGGGAGAATTAGGACTCTTACCTACCTCTTGAAGAGTTATCCTACAACAACAACTTCCACTCCAATGTTGTTTCTCCGCCTTTTGAGATCTTGTATGCGCGCAGATGTTGTACCCCAGTCTGTTGGGGAGAGGATGGTCATAGGGTTATGGGGTGGACCAAGGTGGTCCTTCAGACTATATATATGAGCCAACAGACCAAACAGAGATTGCATACTGCATAGAGTCGGAAAAAGAGTTATGCCAACCGACGTCGATCTGAGTTGGAGTTCCAGGTCGGTGACATGGTGCTATTGAAATTCTTACCTTGGAAAGGTGAGATTCGCTTCAGGAAGAGGGGGAAATTGGGCCCTCAGTATATTAGGCCATTCCAGGTTCTTGCCAGGGTTGGCAACATTGCTTACAGATTGGATCTTCCGGAGGAGCTCAGTCAGATTCATAACACTTTCCACATGTCGCAGCTGTGAAAGTACGAATTGGATGAGGGTGTAGTGGTATCATTGGATGATATTCAGGTTGATGAGTTCCTGGACTATGTCGAGATGCCAGTAGCTATTTTTGAAAGGAAGGTATAGGTATTACATACCAAGGAAGTACCTTTGGTAACGGTACGGTGACAACATCATAGGGGCTCTGAGTGGACCTGGGAGCCGAAGGCTGAGATGGGGGAGCATTATCCAGATTTGTTCACCGCAACAGGCTTCGAGGACAAAGCCTAGACCAAGTGGGGTAGATTTGTAACATCCCGACTTCCAGTGTGGTATTTTGGAGCAAAAGAAGAAGAAGGTTGGAAGAAGGAAGCAAGGATGTAAAGAGTAAAGCTCTCATCTTCAGTTTGGAACTCTTCTAAACCTTTGTAAGTGTCCAAGATCTTATTTTTATTCCTCTATGTAGCTAGATCTTGAGTTTTGTCCCTTTTTCTCCTTATCCTTGGATGTTGCAATGGATGGATCTCATAAAGTTTGCAACTTTATGAATCTCCAGGTCATAGTGACCTTGTAGTGGCTTGGATCTGGTCTTTAGCTAAGTTTTGATGCCATGAATGGTTTTTAGCTCATATTTCCCCTTTTTGACCCATTTTAGTTTCAAGACATGCATTTCTATAAAGCACCAACCTTTGGGTTGATTTTGATTCTAGAATCTCTTCTGGAAAGGTTGGGTTTTAGATCTTAAGGATTTTGTGCTTATTGTTAAGCCCTTGAATCTTCAATCCTTGTGAATGGGTTTTTGAACACTTGGAGTAGCCCCAAAGGATAAATTTGGAAACTTTGTCCTCTTTGATACCATTTGAGTTTAGATCTGAGTCTTGGGGTCCCTGGAATCCTAGGAATAGTTGAATGTATTAAGCTTAGGCAAACATGATGTGTTTGTAAGAAAACTCAGCATGTTTGCTGGGAATTCCCGACCATCTGATTACTAAAGAAACACGTGTTTATTTGTAACATCCATAAATTTTATGCCAAATTTAAACTTTTCCAATCACAATTAAAAACCCAAATAGCGTTTTTTTACAAGTTGTTTTCAAAACATTGTTCATCAGAGTGTCCCAAAAACAGATCGTAAGGATGAGGAGCGGTACGGTCACACCTTCGCGTTACCACGATCTCCTGAAGTACCTAAAACCATAAGTGGAAACTGTAAGCCGAAGGGCTTAGTGAGCTACCCCTAAAATACCAATACCACACTGATAATATCATATCAGAAATAAACTATCAATTAATATGCATAGTGGGCCATCGGCCCGACTGGACCGCCCTACAGGGCCTACAGTCTAACTAAATCTATACCGATCCTTCGGCATGACTGGACCGCCTCGTGGGCCTATAGTCTCCCCAGACCGCTCATAGGGTATGTTGAACTTCAGCACAAAGCAGGACCGCCTCAACCCAACCCCCAATCAAACAAACATGTGCACATAAATATCATACGCTAGCATTCATAACAGTCAAACCGATCTAACAGATCAAATAGCATAACAACATCCTATAATCAGGATACCGATCTAACCAAAATCTATCATAGCAACCATCCTAAACCAGGATGAAATCTAGCATATCAGTAACATAGCAACCATCCTAAACCAGGATGTATCTAGCATATCAATAACATAGCAACCATCCTAAACCAGGATGAAATCTAGCATATCAGTAACATAGTAACCATCCTAAACCAGGATGTATCTAGCATATCAATAACATATCAACCATCCTAAACCGGGATGAAATCTAGCATAAAGGGCCGGCCTTGGTGCCTTAGACCCTTTTGATACAGTAAGGATAATTCACCTCACAAATGTCAACTCGGTAGATAAATCCCAACTCTCGAATCACTTGCCACAGACTTCTCCACCTATTACCATAGTATGAGCATACTCATAAATCCTCAACCTCACAAATACTCCATAAACACCCCAGTCAACCCCAGGTCAAAGTCAAAGTCCTCAGTCAAGGTCAACAGTCCCTGTTAACCTTAACTCGCCGAGTTCTTTGAAGTTCTTTCCCACTCGCTGAGTCATCGGGTGACTCGTCGAGTTCTTACGATTTTCGATCGAAACCCTAAGGCCACCCGTCGAGTTTCCTTCTTGCAACACGTCGGCTACACATGCATTCACAACTCGGGGGAAACTCATATTACTCGCTGAGTTGTTCATACAACTCGTCGAGTCTAAGGCAATCTTCATCGGACTCGCCAAGTTGTTCATCAACTCATCGAGTTCAATGGCCATCTTCATATGACTCGCCGAGTCAACCTTGCGACTCGCTGAGTTCCTTCATTCCTTAATCCATAAAGACTTATTTAAGCCATGTAATGGCTCCAAATTACAGATCCAAGCTTCTAGGACATGCTTTTCACATAAAGTTGCAAACTTTACGTGCATGCATGACTAACAAGGCTCTTAATGCCAAATCTAAGCTCTTAATGGGGTTTCATGCACAAGGAGGGCCGTAACGACGACCAAAACATAAACTTTATGATTCTAGAACTTGAGAAGGGTCCAGATCTGAAGTTACAACATCAGATCTAGCCCATAGCTCACCAATGTGACTCCCAAAAATCCATAAAACCCTAGAACTCAACCACAAAGAGATCTAGAAGAAAAGGGGAGTAAATATTGCAACGTGATACCTCCAAAAGATGCTAGATGAGGTAAGTTCTATTTCCCACACCTTCCTTGCCTCAACTCCTTTGCTCTTAAAGCTCTTCCCTCCAAGCCAATCTTCTTTCCAAGGTCTAAAACACACCACAAGGAGTACCACATGAATTAGGGTTTCACTGAGCTGTCAAAGACTGTAAGGAGGCCAAAGGAGGCTAAGGCTTCCTTAAATAGGATGCAAAATCCCAAGATTTAGGGTTTCCTCTGCCAGCTCTTACTCGTTGAGTCCCTCCCTGGACTCGGCGAGTAGGTCACTTAACACGCGATCTCACCCCGCTGCTACTCGACGAGTAGGGCAACCGACTCGTCGAGTAGGACTTAAAACCAAGGAACCTTTTATTTAAATCATACCTAAGAATCGGGGCGTTACAATTCTCCCCCACTTGAACTAGACTTCTCCCTCGAAGTTCTTTGAAATAAACAATGTCGGGTAATGCTCGCGCATCTCTGCCTCCGACTCCCATGTCCACTCGGATCCCCTCCGGTGTTCCCACTGCACCTTCACCAAAGGTATTTCCTTTTTCTAAAGAATCTTCTTCTTCCTTTCCAAAATGGCCACCTGCCTCTCCACATAATTCAGGCGCTCATCGACCTGAATGTCGTCCAATGATACTACTGCCTCATGATCCATAATGCACTTTCGCAATTGCGAAACATGGAACGTGCTATGGATCCGGCTAAGCTCCTCCAGGAGCTCGAGCCTATAAGCCACCTTGCCAACCCTGGCAATGATCATGAATGGCCCAATATAACGGGGACCCAATTTTCCCCTCTTCCTGAAGCGAATCACACCCTTCCTTGGTGAGACCTTATGAAGTACAATGTCACCTACCTGAAATTCCAACTCAGATCGGCGTCTGTCGGCATAACTCTTCTGCCGACTCTGAACGGTCTGCAAATGCTGTCTAATCTGTTGTATGTTTTCGGTAGTTTGCAAAACTACCTCTATTCGCCCCATCACCCTGTGCCCAATCTCACCCCAACAGACTGGGTTTCTACACTTTCGCCCATACAACAGCTCGAAAGGCAGGGCGCCAATACTGGAATGATAGATGTTATTGTAGGCGAACTCTGCAAGCGGTAGGTGGGAATCCCAACTCCCACCAAAATCAATGACGCACGCCCTTAACATATCCTCGAGGGTCTGGATGGTCCGCTTACTCTGCCCATCGGTCTGCGGATGGAATGATGTACTAAAATGCAGTCGCGTACCTAGTTCCTCATGGAAATTCTGCCAAAAATGGGAAGTAAACCTTACATCCCGATCGGAAATGATAGAAACTGGAACTCCATGGCGAGAGACAATCTCGCTGACATACATGTCGGCTAATTTCTCAACCGACGAACTTTCCCGTATGGCCAAGAAATGGGCACTCTTGCTCAACTAATCCACGATGACCCATATAGCATCAAACCCCTTCGCGGTCCTCGGCAACTTCGTAATAAAATCCATCGTGATCTGCTCCCATTTCTACATGGGAATTTCCATAGGCTGCAGCTTACCATGCGGCCTCTGATGCTCGGCCTTGACCATTCTACAGGTCAAGCACCTCTCAACATACCCAACGATTTCTCACTTCATTCCGGGCCACCAATAACTCAAACTCAAATCACGATACATCTTGGTGGACCCTAGATGAATAGAAAAGTGAGACTTATGAGCCTCCTCCATCACTGTCTGCCAAACTCCTCCGGACATCGGAACCCAAACCCGACCGTACTGGGTCAAGAACCCGCGGCTATACTGAACAAACCGGGCGCTCTCTCCCTTAATTCTCTCCAACTTCCAGTTCTCCGGTCTCATACCCTCAACCCAAGCATCCCTAATCAAGCTCACAAGCGGGGAATCCACCGCCATCCTCATACACCTTGTTAGGGTGAAAGACCCAGCTGACTTGTGGCTCAAAGCATCCGCAACCACATTCTCTTTACCATGATGGTAAAGGATCTCACAATCGTAGTCCTTGACCACATGCAGCCACCTGCGCTACCTCATCTTCAGGTTCGGCTGATCCATGATGTGTCTCAAACTCTTGTGATCTGTATATATATTGCAACGGACACCATACAGATAATCCCTCCAAATCTTGAGAGCGAAAACCATCTCTCCCAACTCAAGATCGTGCGTAGGGTATCTCGTCTCATGCGGCTTCAGCTTCCGTGATGCATAAGCTATCACTCGTCCCCTCTGCATGAGGACTTCCCCCAAACCCGAGATGGATGCATCACAATATACTGCAAAATCCTCGACTCCCTTGGGGAATGTCAACACTGGCGCCTCACATAAACACTGCCGGAGGGTCTCAAACACCCTTTGCTGCTCAGGGCCACACCGGAAATCCACCCCCTTCCTCGTAAGACGAGTGAGGGGTACTGCAATCTTGGAGAAATCTCAAATAAATCTCCGGTAATACCCTGCCAAACCCAAGAAACTCCTGATGTCTGAGGGAAATTTCAGAGGCTCCCACTGCATAACTGCCTCCACCTTGGCCAGATCAACTAAAATCCCCTCCTGATTAACGACATGTCCGAGGAACTGGACCTCTCGTAACCAAAACTCGCACTTCGAGAACTTGGCATGCAGCCGCTCTCGCCGCACAACCTCCCGCAGCTCCCTGAGATGCTCCTCATGCTACTCTTGGGTCTTGGAATATACCAAGATATTGTCTATAAACACAATGACTGAGCGATCGAGCATCGGTCTGTAGACTTGATTCATCAAATCCATAAACACTGTCGGAGTATTGGTGAGCCCAAATGGCAACACCAAGAACTCGTAATGACCATAACGAGTCCGAAACACAGTCTTCTCCACGTCTTCCTCCCTCACCCTGACCTGGTGATATCCGGATCTGAAATCGATCTTGGAAAACCAAGATGCACCCTGCAACTGATCGAATAGATCATCTATCCTCAGGAGTGGATAACAGTTCTTCACCGTTAACTTATTTAACTCCCTATAGTCAATGCACATCCTATGCGAACCGTCCTTCCTGACGAAAAGGATCGGTGCTCCCCAAGGTGAGCTACTCGGATGAATAAACTTCTTACCCAGCAGCTCCTGCATCCCAGGCGGTGCCAGACGGTATGGTGCCCTAGCGATAGGGGCTGCACCCGACACTAGGTCAATCCTGAACTCAACCTACCTCTCCGGAGGCACTCCGGGTAACTCCTCTGGAAACACGTCAGCAAACTCTCTAACTACTGGGACCTCCAAAACCGAGGGCTGATCCCTAACCCGCGTATCCACCACATACACTAAATAATCGGCACACCTATGTTGAATATACTGTCGAGCCCTGGCCGCCGAACAAAACCCTAATCCCCTCCTGGTGCCCTCTCCCTATACCACCTGTTCTCCCCCACTTGGGGTTCGAACCACCACTCGTTGTCCTTCACAGTCGATCATGGCGCCAAATCGACTGAGCCAATCTATCCCTACGATCACACACACTTCCCCCATGGGAATAGGAATCAAATATATCGGGTAGGACACCCCGAAGATCTCCAACTCACATCCCCGGCAGATCGAAGAAGCAGAGACCCTGTGCTTGTTGGCGATTGAAACCCGCAACAGACACTCAAGCTCATCTATCGGCACACTAAACCCTCTACTGAAAGTCTGAGATACAAACGACCGAATCGCCCCCGAGTCGAATAAAACCAAAGCAGGCAAAGAGTTTACTGAAAATGTACCTAAACATAGGTACAACCAATAAGCATACACAGATAAAATACTGAAACAGAAAATAGAAACATACCAGCAACCACATCCGGTACTGCCTTGGCCTCCTCAACCGTGAGCTGGAAAGCATGACCTTGAGCCTTTGGAGGCTCCACCTTGACTGGCCTCCCATCCTCAATCCTCACAGCAGCTGGTGCAGAACCCTACGCCGGCTTGGCAGCGAGCTGCGGACAGTTGGTCTTCACATGACCAACCTAATGATAATGATAACAAATCCTCATATCTGCTGGAGGGGCAGACTGAAGACAGTCCTTGGCATAATGCCCCTCCTTGCCACATTTGTGGCACCCACCTCCTGCTCGACAAACCCCAGAATGACCCCTGCCACACTTTCCACACGTGCGGCTCTGCTGACTCCCAGCCCGAGTATCAGCGGTCTTAGACCGCTTAGGCGCCGGCTGAGACTGTGCTGGTGCCTGACGCTGCTTCTTCAGCTGCAGCTCTAACTCCAACTCATGCCGCCTCGCGGCTTCCTGAAGATCCAAGAGAGTATCACAACGCTGTGTAGACACGAACTGCCGAATATCAGTCTTGAGCATACTCAGATAACGAGTCATCTGAGACTGCTTTGAAGCAAACTCCGGGCAAAACATCACCCTCTCCGTGAACATAAGGGTAATCTCCATCACAGACTCCCCATCCTGCCTCAAAGTCAAGAACTCCTGAGCAAGCCGCTCCCGCTCAACACGTGGAACATAGCGGGTGCGAAACATATCCCGAAACTGCTCTCAAGTAACAGCATCTCGCTGATCATCAGTATACGACCCTATCGTCAACCTCCACCAGTCCTTTTCCCCGAGCCTTAGCAGGTTCAGGGCACACCTGACCTTCTGGTCAGCCAGGCACGAGCACGTGAAGAAACAACCCTCCACGCCAGACAACCACCTCATAGCCCTAATCGCATCCTATGTACCATCAAACGTCGGGGGCTTCGTGTTATCGAAGTCCCGGTACTGGAAAGCCCTGTCGGCTCCTCTGCCAACCCCTGCCGTGGTTACAGCTGATGTGGCTGCAGAAGACGCTGTCTCGGCTAGAGCTGCATATCGCTCATCAGAATACTCGACCATCGCGGTCTTAATCGACCCAAACATCTCTAGCAGCTACGCTCGAAAGGCCGCAACGACCTCATCGTGCAGAATCTCGTGGATCTTGGCATCCAACTCCTCTGTCCTTATCTGAACCACGGGCTCAGGTGCTACCGGCACCTCTGACCCTCCGTCTCCCGACCTTGACCCTGATCCGGATCCGGATCCTGATCCAGACCCAGCAGCAAAACGTCTCGTCACCACCATACTGAAAGATACACTCAAGACATTAGATAAGCAACATAATATCAGGAGACCAAAGCCCACATACCCTAGGGGCTGTAACTTCCTTGTTGTGCGTATGGGTCCTGTGCTTTCAGTAGTATGGGCCCATACTACCTTCCACACCTACCCATATTTGTCTCAAGTATCACCACAACACCCTAATACTATCGTCAACATAATATGCGCTCAACCCTCGCTCCTAGGGGAGCATTGCCTACCTCGCAACTTACCTTACTGCTCCCACAACTCACACATCCATGTAACTTCCATCAACCCCCTGTAGCGCTTGTGCATGCTAGTCGCACATAACACTGGACCCAATAGACTTTCGAATATCCAATCCTATCCGAAGACTGAATCCAACATTCTCAGGCTATAAGATCTTGATTACGCACAATCGTGATGCATAGACTAACAACCACAATAATGATATCAATTCCATATAAGAGAAAACCCTAGGCTAGTAGGCATCATATAATCAGGCAAGACTATCAGGCGATTCCTGAAGATCCCTAGCCTAGCACTAGCATGCTGTTCTAACATATCATAATATCAAATAACTGTATGGTATTTTGGGGTTTACTTACATGCTCTGGCTGATCGTACCCTCTGCATCCTCCATCCTTTATTTTTAAAACCATTTTAAAATTTTACTTCCCGAAAATCTCCTTGATTTGAGACTGGATACACACGAAAGCTCCTCCAATTCACTCAAACCAAGGCTCTGATACCAACTTGTAACATCCATAAATTTTATGCCAAATTTAAACTTTTCCAATCACAATTAAAAACCCAAATGGTGTATGTTTACAAATTGTTTTCAAATCATTGTTCATCAGAGTGTCCCAAAAACAGATCGTATGGATGAGGAGCGGTATAGTTACGCCTTCGCATTGCCACGATCTCCTGAAGTACCTGAAACCATAACTAGAAACTGTAAGCCCAAGGTCTTAGTGAGCTACCCCCAAAATACCAATACTACACTGATAATATCATATCAGAAATAAACAATCAATTAATATGCATACTGGGCCATCGGCCCGACTGGACCGCCCTACAGGGCCTACAGTCTAACTAAATCTATACCGATCCTTCGGCATGAATGGACCGCCTCGTGGGCCTATAGTCTCCCCAGACCGCTCATAGGGTATGTTGGCCTTCAGCACAAAGCAGGACCGCCTTAACCCAACCCCCAATCAAGCAAACATGTGTACATAAATATCATACGCTAGCATTCATAACAGTCAAACCGATCTAACAGATCAAATAGCATAACAACATCCTATAATCAGGATACCGATCTAACCGAAATCTATCATAGCAACCATCCTAAACCAGGATGAAATCTTGCATATCAGTAACATAACAACCATCCTAAACCAGGATGTATCTAGCACATCAATAACATAGCAACCATCCTAAACCAGGATGAAATCAAGCATATTAGTAACATAGCAACCATCCTAAACCAGGATGTATCTAGTATATCAATAACATATCAACCATCCTAAACCAGGATGAAATCTAGCATAAAGGGCCGCCTTGGTGCCTTAGACCCTTTTGATACAGTGAGGATAACTCACCTCGCAGATGTAAACTCGGTAGATAAATCCCAACTCTCGGATCACTCGCCCAAGACTCCTCCACCTATTACCATAGTATGAGCATACTCATAAATCCTCAACCTCACAAATACTCAATAAACCAATCAGTCAACCCCAGGTCAAAGTCAAAGTCCTCAGTCAAGGTCAACAGTCCCTGTTGACCTTAACTCGCCTAGTACCCTCGGCTACTCACCGAGTTCTTTGAAGTTCTTTCCCACTCGCCGAGTCATCAGGTGACTCGTCGAGTTCTTATGATTTTCGATCGAAACCCTAAGGCCACCCGTCGAGTTTCCTTCTTGCAACACGTCGGCTACACATGCATTCACAACTCGGGGAAAACTCATATTACTCGCTGAGTTGTTCATACAACTCGTCGAGTCTAAGGCAATCTTCATCGGACTCGCCAAGTTGTTCATCAACTCATCGAGTTCAATGGCCATCTACATATGACTCGCCGAGTCAACCTTGTGACTCGCCGAGTTCCTTTATTCCTTAAGCCATACAGACTTATTTAGGCCATGTAATGGCTTCAAATTACAGATCCAAGCTTCTAGGACATGCTTTTCACATAAAGTTGCAAACTTTACGTGCATGCATGACTAACAAGGCTCTTAATGCCAAATCTAAGCTCTTAATGGGGTTTCATGCACAAGGAGGGCCGTAACGACGACCAAAACATAAACTTTATGATTCTAGAACTTGAGAAGGGTCCAGATCTGAAGTTACAACATCAGATCTAGCCTATAGCTCACCAATGTGACTCCTAAAAATCCATAAAACCCTAGAACTCAACCACAAAGAGATCTAGAAGAAAAGGGGAGTAAAGATTGCAACTTGATACCTCCGAAAGATGCTAGATGAGGTAAGCTCTGTTTCCCACACCTTCCTTGCCTCAACTCCTTTGCTTTTCAAGCTCTTCCCTCCAAGCCAATCTTCTTTCCAAGGTCTAAAACACACCACAAGGAGTACTACACGAATTAGGGTTTCACTGAGCTCTCAAAGACTGTAAAGAGGCCAAAGGAGGCTGAAGCTTCCTTAAATAGGGTGTTAAACCACAAGATTTAGGGTTTCCTCTGCCATCTTTTACTCGTCGAGTCCCTCCCTGGAATCAGGGCGTTACATTATTGGTGCACTCGACGAGTAGGGCAATCGACTCATCGAGTAAGACTTAAAACCAAGGAACCTTTTATTTAAATCCTTGCCTGAGAATCGGGGCGTTACATTATTGGCGCACTCGACGAGTTGGGTCAACATGGACTGTTGACCTTGACCGTTGGCTCTGACTTTGACCATGGTTGACCAAGTTTGACTTTTGAGGGCATTTTGGGTATTTTGGGGTTTTGATGGAATTGGCCACATGATGGTTGTAGGCATTTGAGTCGGGAGATGAGATTCAGAAGCAGACTTTATCAGTTCTGCATTACTTGTGAGGTAAATCTTCCTCACTATACTTTATGGTCGAAGGCACCAAGGCCGACACATTGACTTGATAACCTAATATTGTATGTTGTGTATGGAGTAGGTATGCATGTTAGTTTTGATATGCTAGTTTGGTAGATCTGTAGGACTACCTCTGATACTACCTGTTATTTGAATATGATATTATATGTTATCTGTCGACATATGTTGTGGGTTAGGTTGAGGCTGTACTGCTCCGTGCTATAGCCAACAAACCCTGGAGCATACCAGATATGAGCTGAGGGCCAGGAAGGGCATGCTAGACTCATACTGAGGGCTCATGAGCAATCCTGATACGATTTGAGGTCCAGGTAGGGCTTGTCAGACTCGTACTGAGGGCTGAGGAGCAAGCCACACATAAGTTGTGGTCCCAGGGGCAGGCCAGACTTATATTATGGGCCCAGGGGTAATCCAGTCTGTTAGATGTGGGCCCGTTGGATGCTATTATTTTATCTATGTATTGGTATTTTGGTGGAACTCACTAAGCTTTGGTCTTACAATTTTGGATTATGTTTCAGGTACTTCAAAGGATCGCAGGAAGGTGAAGGCGTGATCATGCACCTCCTCATGTTTTATTTCACGATTTTGGGATTTCTCTGATGTTGAACTTATTTTGAAAACAATTTGTAAACTATGATAGTGTTTGAGTAAATTTTAAAAGTTTAAAATTTTTGAGAATTTTATGAATGTTACAATGAAAGCACACAACTTCCTTTGGATCAACAACAGGATGAGTATTGAAGTTTGGCTTTGCTATTGATCCACTAGACTCTCAATGATGGACATTCCCTTTCCATTTGGATTAGGAAGGGGACTTTCTCTTCTTTCCTTTGTTTTGTTGGACAACCATGACATGGGCACTTGCAGAACTGTTGGAATGAGTTTTCTTCATTCCTACCTCAGTCGTTTGCAACAGATTGTGAAGCTCAATCAACGTGGTCTCTATATTGTTCAAATGATAGGTCAATGTGAGCAAATCATAACTACTAGGTATGGAGTTGAGGACCATGTTAGTGGCAATGTCCTTATCAAAGTTCACATTGAGCTTTTCCAATCTTTCCACGTGCCTCTGCATTTTCTGCACATGAGCACACACATATTCCCCTTCTTTTAGTTTGCACCCCATAGGGGACTTGACCACTTTATAATGCTCTTGTGTTGCCTTCTTGTGGAACATTTGAGACAATTTCATGTTAAGTTCATATGGACAATAATCCTCATAAGTCTTTTGGAGATTTGGTTCCATAGTTGTAATCATAATGCAAAAGACCTTTGTGGCATCATCCACATGCTGATCATAATCAACAATCTTCTTACGAGTGGTAGCTTCTTTATTAATATCTGGAATTGGAGTAGTGAAAACATATTCTTTGTTCTCATAGCAAAGCATCATCTTTAGATTCCTCATCCAGTTCATGTAGTTTGGACCAACAAGCTTATCCTTAGAAAGGATCGATAGTAGAGTGAAGTTGTGGTTTAATGGAGGAAGAGGATAAGGAGGAAGTTCACCACTTGAAGACATTTCTCTGAAAAAAAAAGACAAGATTTTAGTTAGTTGATTTGATCCTTGATATTTTAACCCAAATAAATATTCAAGGCTAGGATCCAGTAATGCAATTCGAAATCAAGAAAAGGGATGTCATAATCTAATCATGAACTCATTTATGGCAGGTAATGCATTTTACCAATTCCAATCTATATAAAATTCCTAAATCATTTGAGATTCATTGAATCTTATCAATGACATGTTTAATCTCAATTATGATCTTCAATTTTGTGACTGAGATGTCGAGAATCACAAAAAAGATGTGAATAACCATGCAAACCCATTTGACAACCTCAATGTCTTTTGTCATCTCAAATTAATGTGCCAGAAAAACACATACGCTCCATCATTTAATGATAATTTTTTGAATTGTGCCATCATTAAAAATTCCCTAATTAGTGTGTTGTTTAACCACACACGATCGAATAACAACTCATAAAGATTGATGTGTGTTTTCATGGATTAGCATACACTTTCACATTTTTCTTAAAGTAACTAGAGTGGGAAATTTTTTTAAAAAAACATTCTTTTACTTTATAACATTATACTTTTAATGAGGTTATGTCCTATTAAACTTGTTCTACTAACGATCCTCCACCACACATGAGAGTAGTGGGTGAGAATAGGAACCCATTCAACAACCATTATATAAGCCGCTTCCTTATACCCTCTTTATAGCATCACTTCATGAATGAGACATACTAGAGATTCAACTGACTTATGTTATACATATAGTATTAAATTTTTAATATATATATATATATATATATATATATATATATATATAAGGGTGTATTTTAGATTTTTAAAATAAAGTTCAGAAATTATATTAATGATTTGAAAATTAATCATATTCATTTTAATTAATCAAATAATTAAATTTAATTAAATCATGAGGATAATTCAAAGATTTAAGATATAAGGAAATCAAATTACCGAATTAAATATTCAGATTTTATCCAACTAAAACAATATCTATTAATGTAATTATCCTAATCAAAATCTCAGTTATCAATAAAATTTTGTTGAACAGGAGGTCTCCACGACATGGCAGATAAAACTCCACGTCGTGGCAGGAAAAGAATAAACACGAATGAGACATTGAACACGACGTGGCAGAAGAGCCCATGACATTACCTAATGTTCAAGTTCAATTTATGCACATTCAATAGTTAGACAACCTAATGTTATGATACCACTGATGGGTTTAACATGCAATAATGCGGAAAATACCTTATACTCTGAAGGGTACAAGCAACCTAACTTGATCTATGTCATAATAGTATTAAAGCAACATACTATTGAACAACAAAACTTCTAAACCCTAATGGAAATCAAAAATCACAAAAGGAATAACATACCTATGATTTGTTATTGCAAACAAACCCTTTGATCCAAATGAATCGATCCAATAGTCCCTTGAAAACTAGCTTTAATTCTATGCAAGCCTCTAATGGTTCACATCCACAACACATGAAACCTAGAAGATTTAAGAAAGAGGGGAGAGAGGACAAATTCTCGGATTTGGTATTTGAATGGCCGAAAATCCTCAGGTATAAGGCCCTATTTATAGGTGATTAAGAAACACATAGAAACCCTAATTTGAACATAAAATAATATTATTTCAAATAAGGTAATTATCTTGTTCCTTAATTATCTACATGAAGGCTTTTGGAAGGCTCCAAAAGGAGCCTCCAAATTGTCCAACATGGGAAGGTTCTGGAACCTGTTCTATGTTCAATTTTTGAGCAATTACAGCTATAGTCCTTCAACTTTTAATTAATTTTAATTAACCCATAATTAATTCCAAATTAATTCTAAATTAATTATAACTATTTCTAATTAATATATAAGTCATATAATATATTAATAAATCTTTTATCTCTATCTTATAGTCAATCTAATTTTTTTTGGTTATGATGGCAACCCAATGGGACTTTACTTTTATTCATCAACATTATACCAATTTACTTAGGACCTTAGACACCTTAATCCAACAGTCAACACCTTCTAGAAGGGTTAATATTGGGGCTTCGCATAATTTTTTCCTCAACGTTTCAAATGCCAATTGTTACTTAGTACCCCAATGAAAAGTAACTCCCTTCCTTGTTAAACAGGTCTTTGGTACTAGAATTTTGGAATAATCTTGGATAAATCTTCTTTAGTATCCTGCCAATCCTAGAAAACTTTGTATTTCTAACGCCTCGTTCCCGAGTTTAATTCTGAAGGCCGTATTTGGTATATCTTCCTCCCTTACTTTCATCCGGTGGTATCCTGAACGTAGATCCATCTTGGAAAACCATGATGCTCCTTGGAGTTGATCAAATAAGTTGTCAATCATAGGTAGTTTATAATGATTATTTATCATGATTTTGTTAACTTCCCTGTAGTCTATGCACGTTTTGTGTGAAGCATCTTTCTTTTTAACAAACATAATTGGTGCCCCCATGGTGAATTGCTCGGTTGAATAAAACCTTTTTCCATAAAGTCTGTAAGCTGATTAGACAACTTTTTCATTTATGGGGGTGCAAGGTGATAGGGTGCCTTGGCTACAGGTGCCGCACCGCGAACTAGGCTGATCCTAAAATCTACTTGTTGCTCCGGAGGTACACAAGGTGGGTCCTCAGGAAACAAATCAAGCAATGCACAAATTACAAGTACTTCTGCAATAACTTCTTTCTTCTCTTCCTGGTTGTCGATTACATAGGCCAAGAATCCCTCACAACCATGTTGTAGGTATTTTATGGACCTTGCGGCGGAACTAAATGTTGGATTAATTTTGTAGTCTTCGCCCCGGTTAGTAAATTCTCTCTCACTTGGAGTTCGACCCTTACTATGTTCTCTCTATAGTCGTTTAGGGCCTCAAAGTGGTTTAGCCAATCCATATCCATTATTACATTCGTCTCTCACATAGAAATAGGAATGAGATTTTTTGGGAAACTACGATCGTTGATTCTTAAAGTACAACTACGGTAAACATTTGATGCTTTAACTATTCGATCGTCGACTATTTCTAATCTGAGAGGATGTTCTAAATCTCCTATGGCGTTTTTAAGGTTCTTGCTAAAGTTAAGTGAATGAATGACTTGCTCCCGAATCAAATAATACTAAGGCGGGTATGGAGTAGACTAAAAATGTACCAGATACGACGTTTGGCGCCTCTTTGGCTTCTTCTTTTGTGAGCTAAATGGCTTACCCCTCGACCCTTGGAGCCTCAACTCTGCCTTGTCACCCATCAGTTATCCTTAATTTCATAGGTGTCAGAGCGTGTATTGCACCCGTTTTCTTAAGAAGAGGACATTCAACATTGAAATGACCCAAATAGTTGCAACTAAAACAGACACACGTGTTATGTTTTTAGTCCAGTGCATAGTGCCATTCTTTACCACCCTTGTGGCACCCAGGTCCTCCTCGACAAGGACCATAATGAAACTTTCCACACTTGTTGCGTGTGAGAACCTCCTGACGTCCAAACCTTGAACTATTGAATTTGAATTTCTTGGCTTTTGGCTAAGATGGAGTCGGAGTCTGCCTTTCTCCTTCATTTGGGTTTCCAACTCGATTTCCATCCTCCTATCTTGCTCTTGCATCTCAGCTAAAGTCTTGTAACGATTATTTGATACAAATTCCCTGATGCCAATCTTGAGCACGCTCAAATACCGAGACATTTTTACGTGTTCTGAGGATGTATAGTCGGGGCAGAGCAAGGCTCTCTTAGTTAACATTTTGGTGATCTCTGTCATCGATTTAGTTCTGCTTTTGCAACAAGAATTCATGAGCTAGTTATTCCCTTTCCACTAGGGGGACATACTCTTCTTTTCAAAAAAACTGCTCCCAAGTCACAACGCTTTTCTCTGCAAGATAGTAGTCCTTCTTGACAAATTTCCACCAATCTTTCACTCCATGACAGAGGAGACTTTGAGCATTCCTAAACTTTAGGTTAGTTGGACAAGAAAATTTATAGAATCATCCTTCTAGATCTGAGTTCCATCGCATGGCAACAATAGGATCTCTAACACCATTAAAATCTCGGGGCATGGTATTATTGAACTCTCGATAAGGCATCTCCTTTTTTACAGGTGAAGCTGCAGCAGCGACAATAGCAGTGGCTGCAATGGCAATGGTACTAGCAAATGCAGCATACCACTCGTCGAATAGGGCAATTAGTTCGGTTTTGATGGATCCGAACATCTCTGGAATCATTTCTCTCATGGTTGCGGATACTACCGCCTCTATCCGGTTGTGTGTGTCAGTCTCACTTGTCCCTTACCCTTCCGATCCATGTAACACTTGTTTTGAGGTAAATTGCATTTTTAACCTTTGAATATCATGTTTTTTCATAATAAGCCCTTATGCTAGGTGTACGCGTGAGTACGCCAGGCGTAAGGCAGTTAGTGGATCACGGAGGTGATTGAGTATGCTAGGCGTACATGTGAGTACATCGGGTGTACTCATTCTGCCCTTAAACCCTAAATTTTTGGTGTTGTGTCACCTATTTAAACATCTTATTCCTCTTTGGACATTCTTATGACCCGACTCCATTCCTCTAAACCCTAAAATCAAAACCCTATCCCTTGTAAGTGAGATTTAAATCTTTTGAGTATTCTTGATAGTGAATGAAGATCATTCAAGAAGTGGTGTTGCATTCAAGCTTTTGGATCTAATATCTAAATCTCATTGTTCATCTATTGAAGGTATAAAGTTCATACCTTGGAGCTTGTGTTGCCAGATCTTCTTTAAGCTTAGATTTATGTTCATGTTGTCCCAAAACCTTGATCTTTGTGAGTATGGAATATTTTAGAGCATTTGACCTGTCCTTTCAGACGTTTTAGAGTGCATAGTGTCATAAAAATGCAAGCTTGGTCCTTTCCTTTCATCCATTCATGAGTTATGTAGCTTTTGGTGATGTTAGAAATTATGGTTTTGGGATTAAGCTCTTTTTAGCCATAGAAAGGCATAAAGTCAGATACTATATGGATTAGGATATCTTTTAGAGTCAGATCATAGATTGGGGTAAAGTGTCTTAATGATTAAGGCTTTAAAAGTTGGATTTTGAGTTGAGATCCCGTACTCCGAGTGTAATTCTGGCTACATCCAATGTAAGGCCAAGTGTTGACCTTTGACTTTCTTTGACTTTTGTCTAATTGTGCCTTTAGGGGAACTTGTGCGAGTTTTGGTCTTGAAAGGGGCAACATGGTCTTTTGCCCTAAATGTGGATTAGACTTGGCTTGGGACTAGTGGAGTATATAAAATTACCTTAATTGTTAATTAGGGTTATTTGGTGTAATTCATGGGCGGAGTTTAATTCCGGTAGTTCGGGTGTGAGTTCTATCAATCATTTGTGCAAGGTGAGTCCCCTCATTATTCTTAACTATGTGGTAGAATATTATGTTGACCAGTTGGATCTATGTGCTATTAATGTGATATGTGTTGTTGTATGTGTTGAGACTTTGGGTAGTCTCTAGGGTTGCTGATAACCCACAAGGAGTGTTGTTTGCCCACTGAGACTTCGGGTAGTCTCTAGGGCTGCCGATAACCCATACCTGTTGATTTTGTGTTGTATTGTATGTGATTCTTTAGAAATCACTAAGGTTTTTGCTCACCATTGTTGACTAAATGTGTTTCAGGTACTTCTGATGATCGCGAGAAAGCGAAGACTTGATTGTACATACTTGCCTGCAGTTTATGATTCCGAATATTTTAGGACACTCTGATATTTTGATGATGATCTGTATTCAAAATTTCTGATTATATGGATATGGATTTTATGAACAATGTTTCTATATTAATTTAAAAATGAAAATTTTGGTTTGGAAAATTGGATCTAACAAATTGGTACTAGAGCCCTAGTTTGAGGGATTTGGATGAATACTTGTATGATTCCAAACTCAAACTAAGGATGTGGGAGTTTTAATAAAAAAAATTCAAATAGAAACAAAGAATATCAAAGGATAAAAATTGGGTGTAGCAGTGTGTACAATTAACCAGAGCTCGAGTGGTGATTTTCCCAAAATATCCCTACTTATTTTATGTGTTGTGTTGAGTTGTTATCTTATGAGTTAATAGAACTGCATGCTAGTTGACAGGCTAAGGATCCCTCGGGAAGTGTGTTAGGGTTACCTTATTTGTGATGCCTTTATCCTAGGAGGTTGCTTTTATAAGATTGAACCTATCTTTGCTATTTGCATGGTGTATGCTGCAGAATTGTACATGGATAAGATTTTATGGCCTTAGAATGCCTAATTTAGCCTTTTTTTTTCTGTTCCTTGTTTGGTTGTGGACTTGAGGTAGAATCATTTATTTGACTGTTTGTCTAGTCCTGCTTTGTGTACAATTGGCATATGCGAAGTAAATGGCGAGGATAGCAGGGATCTTTGTGAGGCAGAGCGGTGTTGGGGAGTAGTCTAGGATGAGTGCCTAGATGCTTAGTAGTGGTTCTGAGGAACCTGCAAGGTGAGTGTATACATACCCTTGAGGAATAGAGTTCTTGTGACTTAGGGTCTTGAGAGGACGACTTGAGGCAAATACGGATTAGTGTGGAAGGTAGTATTGGACTTGTACTGCTGAAAGCATTGGATCCGTACGCGACTCAAGAAGGAATCTTAAGGTACTAAGGAACTCGCGGGAGTGTGTAAGTGTTTGTGTTTGCGCTATAACATGTTTCTGATAGTTTTCGTATGTGTTTCAGTATGGTGGTTACCCGAGGTTCGGGATCCAACAACCATGAGAGGCCAAGTGCCAGTGGTGATGAGATCTGTAGGATCATTGTTGCCGAGGTAGCTGCAACAATAGGAGATGTCATACTAGAGATGTTCGGGTCTATTAAGACTACAATGATCGAGACTTTCGACGAGTGGTATGTTGTCGTCATTGAGGTTCCTATGGCACAGCCGTTGCTGCTGCGAGACCACATGGGGTGATTCATTATGGTACCGAGAGTTCAACAACCCAAAGTCACCAGAGTTTGACGGGACCAATGACCCGATTGCTGCGATGAGATGGATTTCTGAGGTTGAGGGTTGTTTCTACACTTGTTCCTGTCCGGAGAATCTGAAGGTTTGCTTTGCGATGAACCTACTTTGCCTTAGAGCGAAAGATTAGTGGAAGTTTGTGACGGTTGATTATTTTCCTGTGCATATTAATTTTCAACAGTTTATAAATTTCAATAAACTATTTTTATTGTTTAAAGAAACCTTAAATTATTCGTATACAACAGTTTTTTTTCCATACATAACAATTTATGCATTATAGAGTTGTACAATACAAAATTTTAAAATACCAATTATTATGTATGGAAAAAAATTATTATGTAGAAATCATCTCCCATTATAAAATATTTAACTTTTATCAAACAAAGCTCAAAAGTACGACGTACGTGATGTTGTAATGAGCCATGTCGAGTTTTAACATACATTTAGAGCGCTAAGTGCAAGGCGATTTGATTTGTCAAATATTATCTTAATAAAACTAAGATATTATAAATTATATGACTTTAGAAATAAACTAAATGAAAAATAATTTCCTTTCGTTTGGTCACATAAGGTGAGAAAACAATAAATTTTTTTATCGTTTTCTTTTTGGTCCGTTTAGCAAATTTTATTTAGAGGGGTGGGTGTGGGCAACGCCCACACGAGTTACAAGGCAAAAAAACAAAAAAATGTCGTTATCATATGTGATGGTGGTAACAGGAAGTAACACGAAAACCCTTAACATACAATAACAAGAAGATGGAGCGGTGTTTACTGATGTTATCACACGTTATGAGGGTAATAACGAGAGTGGGGCGTTGCCCACTCCGAGTAGTCTTAAGAAATGGAAGAGGTTTTAAGCGTACACATCAACCAGCCAAATACGTGGCATGGATTGTGAAAGATGTGACCTAACTTTCAGCGCACCTCTCGATCTTTTGATGGGTTAATTTGTAATCGATTATTGGAAATAAATTAATTTTAAATAAAACTTAGTTTTTACAAGTTGTATAGAGCCATTTTAGAAACCTTACTAAAATAAAACCTTTCAGATGTGTAAAACGGGGTAGAAAGTCAATACAATTGCTTTCAAACTTTTACAAACTCAGAGAAAATTTCAATTGAATTTATTAAATATCAAAATATTATATTTATTAAACTAATTTCAAAATATTATATTTATGTTTCATATTTGTTTAAATCTATATTTTTTATAATGTAGTTTTTTATATTTTAAAACCATTATAATTTAAAAAAAAAAGAAGACCATATTGTGCTTATCCTTTTTATTGATTCAGGCCAAACGAACGTACCACATAGTCATCCAAACTTGAATGTACTGTAACAGAAAGGGTTAACGTGAAAAACCATTGACATGTCACGTAGATAACTTCATTAGTCTTTCACATCAAAAACTTCTATCACACTACCAACTAGCCGACAATAATATCAAATTTTCTGATTATTCTTGTTTTCCATAATTCTTATTTTCCTTTCAGGGTATGGAATCGTGAAACCCACCTAGATGCTTTCAATCTAAATGTGTTTAATTACAACGGAGATAGTTTTAGAGATGAGATTAAGAAATGTTGTTAACATGTACTATAGATTATGGTCGGTTATTGATTTTTTTCTCAGAAGCTAAAATTTAGGATTAAATTAGAAGCACGTCTAGAAGTAAAACACTCAGAAATAGAGACAAGAAGCAACAAAAGTTCATCTAATCAACAATAAATAGAAGAAGAAAGTTAAGCAATTTAGGAGAGGGCTGGTGTTAATATCAAGATTCCGAGCAGGGGATCATTCCAACAATTTAGGAGAGGGGCTATATGGTCATTTACTTAACTTTTTCTAATTATAATGATTTTAAAATATAAGAAATGATTGCAAAATATTTAAAATTAAGGATTCTGATGGTTTGAAATAAATTAGCCTTAATCCAAACCCTTTAACAAATTTGAAAATTGGATTTAAACTTGTTCCACAATCCATAGGGTTTTTAATAGAAAGTTGATCCGTTCATACCAGTCATTTGCATCATATATATATATATATATATATATATATATATATATATATATATATATATATATATATATATATATATATATATATATATATATATATATAAAGCTAATCATGATATCTCGTTTAATATTCTTGCTTAATCACGTAACTTGCTAAAATGATCGAATTTATGTTCTTTTTCTTCATTGTGTCTAAGAACTTAAAGCATTAAAAGTCATGACCATTTAATCAACCCAATTAAATTAAAAAAAAAAAAAACTAATAGAATAAAAGATAAAAGAAAAAAAATACAATAACTCAATAAAGCTTTTCACAAAATCATTGGATGTAGTTTCTCAATTGAAGGACAAAATGTTTGAGTTATGATCGTTAAAAAATATTGATTTTGTTACTTTCCCTACAAACTTCAATAATTCTTTGCAATAAAAACATATTAAATTGATATTTTTCATTCCATAATTTAACTTAGTTCAATGGTATTCTATTAAAACAACGTTTACAGAAAAAAAAAAATTGGATCTATTTTATTAAAACTATGCCGTTTAAATGTTTCTATACCAAAACTTAGGTACATAACAGCTATATATTCACTTTCCCATATATATATATATATATATATATATATATATATATATATATATATATATATATATATATATATATATATATATATATATATATATAACCCCTTCAAAGCATAAATTGTTGTGCATGACAAAAAAATTATTGTGTATGAAACAAATCTCTTTGGAACAATCAAACTAATACCTTATCCACTATATCAACGTCATTAAGCTGACCCATTTAAAATATGTATATAAAAAAAAAGATTGCAGTGGTAAACATGTTGTAAGGTCGAACCTTAGAATCTGATGAAGTAAACCAGGTCACACTAACTTCCATCAGTGCCAACTTCTCACCAGCACCAACATGAAGACTTATCTACGAATCCGTATCAGCGTAATAATGTGATATTTTGTATTTATAGATATACACATAGTTGGTTAGTAGATTTGATATCTTAGAGATATCATATATATTATGTATTTATATAGATTACGTGAAATCCTTGAATTATAGGGATTCACATCTCTTAAGCTTTTACTATAAATTATGAATCAAGGGTTCCTGTCATTTGTTGATTCATGAGCCCCTAGCTTTGTGTTTGTTCTCTTGGTGCGAATTTTTCTTAGTGAAAAACCTTTATGATAAACCATTTTGTGTTTTGTTCTTTATCTTTTCCATTAATTAATCTCGATCAGGGATCTCACAACTGGTATTAGGTCACTGATATCGATTAACATTGTCCTCTTCTTCAACATCTTATATCTCTAAAACTACTTATGGCCACAAGATCCCACGTTTTGATGAGAAGAACTTCACGATGTGGAGGTCAAAAGCCATGATGGTTCTTGAAACCATGGACTATTCCATGTTTGATATTTTCAACCATGGCTCTCATGTTCCTAATGTATAAGCCCATAAAGGAAATTGTTTAGGATGGTGACGAGGTTGAAAAAGCTACTCATGAATTCAATGACGAAGATAAGCATCTAGTTGCTCTTGTTGTCAAAGCTCGTGCTTCCATAGGAAACACTCTTTCATATGACATCTACTATTTTGTTCGAAACTGCAGATTTGCCAAGGAGATGATGGATACACTGACGGTAGCATATGAAGGAACTGATGAAGTTAAGGTTGTCAACAAAAATAGTCTAAATCGACGGTATAAGCACTTTTTTTCTAGTAGAAAAACGAATCTCTTACTTAAGTTTTCAATCGCTTTAATTTCTTGGTGAACGATATGCAATATCTAAACATGAACAAAACAAGAAAATCCTTGGTTCTCAAGTTTCTTGGCTCAATAAATGATAGTTGAGACCATCATGTTGATGCTCTAAAGAACAGTGAGAAGATAGCTACCATCGATATGTCTTCATTATTTGGAAACCTTAGTAATCATGAAGAAGTGAAGATTTTATGCAAGGAAATTATATGAGACCCTCATAGGGACATATTTGTGGCCCTCTACTCAAAGAAGTCACCCCTAAAGAGTGACAACGACTTCCCTAATGAATCTGAAGGTGAAGCCTTGATAGTCAAACGCTATATTAGCCGAAGTGACAAGAAACCATCTCGACCTATAAGGTTTCCACCAATGTTTGAGTCATCAGCATCTAAGGATTATTATGCTCGTAGGCATAACGCCCCCAAAATTTCAATTAAAACTTTAAGTGTTTATTCAAATCACAACTACAAGATCTTAAAACATTTATCAAAGTATCATTAAAAGTTATCATGTGCACAATACCCCCATTGATGCGATGCAATCGAGTCGTGCCCCTCCTTTAATATAAGAAAACCTGAAACAAGTAAACCATAAATTGTAAGCACAAAACTTAGTAAGTTCCCCAGAATACCACACACACCACAACATAAATAAACAGTTATGGGTTATCAGCAACCCTGGAGACTACCCGAAGTCTCAGTGAGCAAACAACACGCCTGATGGGTTATCAACAACCCTAGAGACTACCCAAAGTCTCAGTACATAGTAACACATATCATAGTAACAACATGCAAGACCCAGTTGGTCAGTACACACACACAAACACACACACACACACACACACATATATATATATATATATATATATATATATATATATATATATATATATATATATTACCGCAGAGGCTCAGACAAACATGCAAGAGTTACAAAGACAACTAGCATCCTCCATATACAATATAGTAAGTTGGCATAGGTGCCTATGACTCACAAGCATTGGGAGAAGACTCACCTAAATCGAAAAACTCTAAAACACTGTGATACAATCCCTTTTTTGCACTGCTTGTACCCACGAATCCACTAACACCAGAACCAAATAAAATCATAATTAATAGCCCAAAACCCTCAAGTTTGACCTAAGGTCAAACTTGGTCAAAAAGTGAACGGTCAAAGGAAGTCAAAGTCAACAAGTCAAACTTCAGGCTGAGTATGCCCAACGTATTCAGCTCGTATGCATGGCGTACTTACCATCCAGAAACGGGACCCCATACAAGTACGTGCATTGTACTCAAAGGTATGCCCAACGTACTCGGCCAAATGACACTTTTCCACTAAGTGCTTAATCTCTTATGTCCTTTCATCCAACACTCAGAATTAGTCCGATAACGTCATTCTAAGTCATAAACTTTCCACCTTTATGAATTTCCATTTATAGAAAAAGTCCAAACGCCAAAACCTTAAATTACAAATCCGTTAAGACATCATGACACTTGCATGGAAGAAATAGAATGACCAAGATCCCATTTTTATGGCTCCTAATAGCTCCATAATGGATAAAGTTTCCAACTTTATCCATTAGAATAGTCCAAACCATCAAGATCTAGCCTTTAAGTATCAAAGAGACCAAAAGTGCATCTTTTTCAACTTAATCCTTTAAGTCCAAGTCTCCAACCTTCAGATTTGAATCACAATGATGTTTAGATGGATAAAGTTTCCAATTTTATCCATAAGAAGTGTCACACCCCCGGACCAGACGGCGGAAACGTTCGGAGGCGGGTGACTTCATTATGCAGTATCATAACAATTGAATATAATTGAAACAGAGCAATCCAAACATCATACATTGAGATAACAAACTTACATGCTTTACATATTGTACTTGTTCTTCGAGTTACACAAAAGATACATAAGTAGAAAACTTCAACTACAACTAATTAGTCCTACATCTGCGTCCCTTGTTACCTTCTTACTAGATCCCTGAGAATAAAAGTCGTTTTGAAAAGCGTCAACTAAAAAGTTGGTGAGTTCATAAGCATTTTTGTATAAAATCGTTTACACTTGTTTAGAATCGTTCTCATTGTGCTTTCAGAAAATCCGATATTTTCTATGAAATGGTTTGAACTCTTTCCTTGAGAATCATGGATATATGTGTGCATGACATTACTTTTGTTCATCCTTATAAGGAGTGATTTTGAAAAGTAGTGTGATTTGTAAAAGCGAGTTGTGTCCGAGAATAGTTCTTTTGAATAGTAACAATCAACCGTTTCAAGAAAAATCCCTTATTTTCAAAAAGGAAATATGGTTGAAAATCTTGTTCCTTTTATCGAGTAAAATTGAGTGTGTGTTCTAGTTTATCGTTATCGAAAATCGTAGAAAATCGTTTTCTCCAGAAAATCCTATATTTTCTGCTATAAAAATATTCCTAAGTTCTAGTTTATTTTTTCTAAATTGTAGAAAATCGTTTTCTTTAGAAAATCCTATATTTTCTGCTATAAAATGTTTGTAAGTTCTAGTTCCATCCATGTATATGTGTGGGTTAATTTATCGTTATCAAAACCATTTACAAACGTTTTGCATAGAGTCCAACGCTTTTTAATTTGTAAAAATAGCAGTATTACGACTCTATACTTGTTAGAAGAAAGAATCAGCATGGCAATTGCGGACACTCTACGAGATGAAAAAGGACAGTCAACACAACAAATGCGGACCATGACCTATCACGTGTAGGACAGTCAACACAACGTGCCAAAGTTTATTTATGAGGTTTTCCTTACATAAATTTCTAGTTAATATAGCATATTCTAGTGAGTCGTTATAACAATACTAATCTGATGGAGTGCTTGTTTTGGCGTTTCTCAGGCGCCCTAGGTTTGGAAAAGACATTTGTCACCCTAGACTGGCCTGTCTAGCTGTAGCAAACAGGGAAGGTGCGGGGTGTCAACCCCGTATAGATCTATACACAAATTCTCGCTCTCCCTCCTGGAGACTCTGGCTATAACTCCTTACAGGACTTAGACGTACACTAATATTTTTATATTTAGGCACTTTTGAGATTTGTTTGACTAGAATATTAACAACGTTTTGAGCAATCGTTAGAGATCCATTATTTTTTATATAAATATTGAAATTCGTACTCATTGAATAGAAATATCGTTCTCGTTCCATATCGTTGATTGTGCTCGTTAACTGGGTGTTCGTGTTTGTTTCTTTTCGTATATTGAAAAACAAGGCATTTTAGTCAAGAGAAAAGTGTCAAGTTATAATTTGTATAAATTTATAACTGTCGGTTATGACACGCATTTTCTGTTTTATGACATATGGAACACTACTTATGTTGTTGGAGGTTTTATGACAGCGGTTTATGACATGCAAATATTTCTGTCATAAAGGCTCTATTAAGAACTTAGGCAAACATACGTATATATGCAATCATTTAAGAACTTAGGCAAGATTGACTTGTACTCTCCCCCAAAAACATTAAAATATTGAAAAAGGTGGGGTATGAAGCTCACCTTGAGTTAGTTGAGGAGTTGTCTGGAGTTATGGAGTGAAGGTCTCAAGCTTAAACTATTGCTGAGATGAGGAATTTCCCTGGGAGGGATGCTTTCCTAAGGATGATCATCGCATATTATTACGAATAAAATAATATGGATTCATCTTGAAATATAATAAAATATTAGGTGAGTGGAGGAATTTTACCTTACAACTCCAGGAGAAATTGAGAACATTTTCCCTTCCAGCAAGATCATCGTTCTTGCCTTGAAGATGAGCTTTGAGGGATAACGGGAAAAGTGAGAGAGAAAGTGGAGTCTAAACTCCTTTACTGTCGTTGTTTTGGAGTATAAGAAAAGGAAGGGAATCTTTGATGCATGGGGATCTGGTGGTCCATGCATGGATATTTGGTGGGGTAAAGCATGGAATACTATGATTTGTATGGGAAATCCGGAATTTCATCAAATCACAAAGTCAATCCCTTTGTCCTTTTCTTGATTTAGCATAAGGTTTTCCTAAAGTCTAACCATTTATTTTTATGAAGAATATGCTTAAAATAATTAATTTTAGCATAAAATAAGGGTATAAGGGTTTAGGATAGAAAAAATACGAGTTTGGTGTAATTTCTAGCATCAAAATGCCTTAAAATGGTGAAAAAGTCCAAAAATAATGAAAATCCGGAGTGGGGGTTGAATCCTGCAAGGGTCCGAAGTCAAACTCCTCATTCCGGAGTCATTCTTCCACTTCCGGAGCAAAGAAGTACAATTTCCGAAGCAATCAGTGAGGTTCGGAAGCAAACAGGAACTTCTGGAAGGCTTTTCTCGGATTCTGAAGTCAAGAGCGGGCCAGGAGCTGCAATCGAAGTCCAGAGCAAGATACTTCCGAAGACGCGAAGGATATAAGGCGCCAAGGCTTCCGGATTGCGAAAACTGTCCGGTGCATAGGGAAGGTCCGAAGCGAGATTGTCCGGAGCAGGTTGAAATTTGAAGTCTTCTGGTTCCTTAGAAGAGATCCAGACTAAGAAGGTTCCGGACCAAGAGGTTCAGGACCAAGGGGGTCCTTTTGGGGTTTCCTCTTCCGGTTTTGAGCTGTTTTCGACTGAGGAAGGTACTTAGGGAGATTTGAGATACGTGGAGAGATTTGGGAGAGATTTCACATACTTGGAGAGATTTAGGAGAGATTTCACATGCTTGGAGAGATTTAAGAGATATTCACTATACTTTGAGAGATTTCGCATACTTGGAGAGATTTGGGAGAGATTCACTATTCCTGGAGAGATTTCACATACTTGGAGAGATTTGGGAGAGATTTAACATACTTGGAGAGATTTGGGAGAGATTCACAATACTTGGAGAGATTTGGGAGAGATTCACTATACTTGGAGAGATTTGTATTCTAACACTATATGGCTCCTTAGGAACTCATATTGAACACTTAGGTGTGTTAGCACAAGTCTCACAATCGTCCTTGCTTACTTGAGGATGAAATTTCCTAGCCAAAAAGGCTAGTTGTCACATCATCCCCCCGTTAGAGGGAATTTCGTCCCGAAATTCTTTCGAAAGATAAGGTCATGAAAGCGAAAATAGGTGAGGGTATTTCTGAATTATTTGGTCTTTGTGTTCCCAGGTGAATACCGGCTCACACCTAGCGTTCCCTTGAACCTTCACCATCGGGATGTGGCTTTGTTTTGTATGCTTAACTTTTCTATCCATAGTCTCGATAAGTTGATAAATTTTTTTAGGAGGTTTTAGTCTACTAACCTTGTCTAGTGGGACTGGAAGGGTTTTGTCTGACATACCATTTCTAGGTTCGAGACATGGAACGCAGGATATACGTCACTAAGATTGGAGGGTAGTTGGAGTTCATAGGTTACCGGACCGATTCATGCGAGGATCTCGAGTGGTCTGGTGCATCGGGGAGTTAGTTTACCTTTCCTTTCAAATCGAATCATCCTTCCCTGAGGGAAGATCGTTTAAGAATACCCTGATCGCCTACTTGGGTTTCTAAGGATTTAACCTGTTATCTGTATAGTTCTATTTGTTGGATATAGTGTCTAAGTCCATAACTATATTTGGTATGTACTTGACCCGACCCGGCATGGTCCATTTGGGTTGCACTTCACCCGAACAATTTATGGATAATCTTTTGAGAATAGTATAAGTTATGATTTATTAATATATTATAAGTTCTAATATATTAATATAAAATCATATTATTTAATTAGTGTTGATCTATAATTAATCTAGAATTAATTTAGAGATCAAAAGTATGACTAATTAAATATGGACTCTTGGATTTATATAGTGTGGGCTAATGTTTATTTGGAATGGGCTAGGCTTGCGTGGAAAGTCCATGGATACTCCATGGAGCTTTAACCCATGGATCTCATGGAAATGAAAAGACATGGGTATTAGGGTTTACATGGATGTAACCCTAATCCACCACACTATATAAAGGAGACTTTCGTTCTTGAAATCACACTAATTGTGGTGAGTATACTAAGAGGGCCGATTTCAAGAAATGGTGTGACTATTCTCTCAAGTTTCCAAGTTTGTGGTGATTTGTGATTTCCATTTGAGGCATCCACATTATTGGTGCTACGCTCTCAAACTCCAAGCAATCAACTACTACTACAAGGTAAGTAATTCTACTAGTTTTATTTGATTCATGTACCCCATGCCATGCTAGTTAGGATAAGAACCTTGGGAAAAATAATTATTTGCATGTATCTTAGTCAAACATAGATCCAAGGTTTCTAAGGTTGCATGTACACCATAGGAGTGATAGAATGCTCAAAACCCATCACTATTGTCGACTTATATGATGTTTAGGGTCGTGTTCGGGTTTTGACTATTCGTTTTGTGGTTTCTCGAATAATCTTGGGTTTCGGGAGTGTGCTATTGAGTGTTTGTCCTCTTGTTAGTTGGGTGTCTCTCACCTCAGCCCAACAGAGGATGATTTGCATTTCCGACCACATGGGGCCTCGAATGGTACAACTCCCATGCTCGGTTGGCTGTTGTTGGTATATGAATACTCAAGTAGAGGTAGGTGGGTATCCCAACACTTTGAATGTCCATTACACATGTTTCCTTTCGGAGTGTAGATTCTTGTTTACCTCGTTCTTGTCAAGTGGGATTTCTAGTGCTTCAGTGGTATGGCTCTTATTAGTGTTGAATACATGGGATGTAAAATGTCTAAACTGAGCTCTTAGGTTAATCGGAGACTATGGTTCATCGGACCTTTCTCGGCGAGGCCTTTAGAATGGTCTTATAGGGATTGGGATCTTGGCATCCTAGAAGTAGATTTTTATGGGCCTTAAGAGTCAATACTATGGTCACCAAGGTTGAGTTTGCGTGATGTAGTTAACCTTATGAGTCTTAGATTATCTTGGGAGTTTTTTCCCTAGGGCCTTTCCAAGCTAATGGTAGGTCATCCTTGGCCAGTTCCTTGCTGGTGATTGAACATGTCTCCGATTCGGGGTAGGGAGTATCGATCCTTGAGGATGGGTTTTTTTTGGCTTAATCGTAGTCGGTGGTGCCTATGACAATTTCGTCTTTCTCCCATTATGAGTTAGTCAGGTGCTTCCTATGTTTAGGGATTGGGTCTAATGTTTCCTTTACATAATATGCTGATCTTATGATCAGACACTATTCGTTCTTGTGACCGTGCTAAGTGGTATCGGGTGTTTGGTCATTGAGGTGGTTCTAGGAGTTGGGGTGGTTCTATCTCCGCTTAGCACATGGTTGAGGTTTCCTAAGAGATTTTGGGGATCTATGGAGGAACGTTGGAAGCCTTTTGGATTCCTTTTTATGCCCTTTGCTCCTTGATTTTCAATACTTGCTGGGGCTAAGGAAGGGCGTGGTATTTCTTACGCCAGAACTTAGGCGTCTGGTTGATAGGGATTTCGTCGTTAAAGACTGGAAGAGTTTTGTTATTCGGTTGAGTAAAACGAAAGTCTATTTTCAGGGCTCGAGGTTTGTAAGGTGAGAATCAAGCCTATCTGTGTCAACTGATGACATTGGACTCCTTGTTGTTACATTGATTTGAGGAGTATTGGTTGTTAGGAATGACAGGGCGTTTTATGTTCATGCTCCTATCGTTACTAGTTTTGTTTTCATTGTTATCATTTGGTCTATCTCGATTCTGCTTGTTAGGTGTTTTAGTGTTCGTGTTCTTATCGTTGCTAGTTTCGTTTTCATTGTTGCTATTGGGTCTATATCGTTTCTTCTTGTTAGGTGTTCTAGTGTTCGTGTTCTTATCGTTGCTAGTTTCGTTTTCATTGTTACCATTGGATCTATCTTGTTTCTGCTTGTTAGGTGTTCTAGTGTTCATGTTCTTATCGTTTCTAGTTTCGTTTCCGTTGTCACCATTGGGTCTATCTCGTTTCTGCTTGTTAGGTGTTTTGGTGTTCGTGTTCTTATCGTTGCTAGTTTTGTTTTTGTTGTCACGATTAGGTCTATCTCGTTTCTGCTTGTTAGGTGTTCTAGTGTTCATGTTCTTATCGTTGTTAGTTTCATTTTCGTTGTTACCATTAGGTCTATCTCGTTTCTGCTTGTTAGGTGTTCTAGCGACACAAAGGTGCTGCTATAAGTCAAGGGAATTCGTAATCCGACTTCTGCCACGTTTTTCCACTATAGATGGATGTGACCCGACCACACATACTTAGGATTATAAAAGGTACTTAACTGTAGGGTTCTGTCTTAATCAACATTCAGACCAAGGACAAGAAAAATGATGCGGGATCGCACGTTCTTAGTTTATGGAATCCTAGCTATATATGATACTAACGTTCATATGGAACCATCATGGTCTGTTCGTAAGGATTCTCTAGCTTCTTCGTGAATTACGGATTCGCTCGAATGGGGGAAATAGTCTTTGATTCTGTTTTCAATTTGCAAGGCCTTTCTGTGAAAATTCGTTACATAAAGTTGATCGTTCGAAACGTACCAAAAACTCGGTAGGGTTTCTTGTCGTCTCTTCCTGTCCAGTTGTCAACTCCCTCGTCAGTCATTTCTTGTTTGACAAATTCTCTTGAAATGTCCTGTTGCACCGCACCTGTGGCAAACTGGACTTACTTCTGGGTTGATAGTCGGAGTGACGCATGGGGCCGAAGCCCTACAGTAGCGGGAAGTGTGCCCCATCTTGTTGCACCTTTAGCAACGAAATGTCTAGTAGACTCCCCAATGATGGTATTTGCACTTGTTACAGGGTGGATCGTTCCCAAGATATGATTGTCTCAATGTGGGAGGAGTAAGGTTAGTAGAGATAGGGACTGGTCCCGCTTGTTGCCTTTTAGTAAGCCTCTGAGTCGAACTGACTCCTTTTTCGTTCCTGAACATTCATTTCTTGTTCTTAGGTTTAGGTTATTGAGTGCATGGGTGAGTTGTTCTTCGTTGGTTTCCTTGGTTGTTGTTACGGTTGAAGTTACCGAAACCGCTTCCAACTTTGCTTGTGTCGTTGGCATTGAAGTATGCCATGACGGCTATCACAACCACTGTTATAGTGGCTTGGAAAGTGGCAGAGTCTATTTGTAGGACCGGCGCATGTTTGGGGTACTAGTTACCTTCATGAGAAGACATAAATCTGTTGCACACGAAAAGTGAGCTTGTGAGTACTTGTAGTTAGTTTCAAGTGATTTTACTCGTATAATCGTAATGTACTGGTGTTAATTGGGTCAACCTACATCCCTATGATGCAGTTATGGTGGGAGAGTGGAAGCATGTATTTTCTGACGTAGAGTCCGTCCACATAGCACATAGCTAGCAATATGGTTAACGAATTTAGTTGTGTGGATTCTTGGAGGATGTACTCCTCTTGGTTTACTACTACTGGTTGCGATTAAAGGCATTATGGACCCAAGGCGAGTAGTGTGGTGATCCTTTTTTGGTGCACAAAGTGCTTGACCATTTTACTTATATTAAGGGTGCCCTTTTGTGTTCCTTGCGCTGCTAAGTTTGTCCTAGCCTTGATTGCTATGAGTTGTGGTCTCCAAATGAGCATTTCCTCTTTTAAGGAATGTACATGGTCTACATAGTTTTCTGGTCCTACTTGTGGGTTTTGTAAGGCATTTGGAATGGTGTTCTTGTTACTTGTGGGGGGGGGGTCAGATTTACACTGTTGCATACTGGCTTTGTCTATGGTTTCCATTTCTTCAAGACAGGGGGTTTGAAACCGGGAGTCAATTCGGGTTACTCGTGGTCTAGCCAGAGGTGATGCCTGATTCGTGAGGGTGTTGGCTATCGGAGTTTGGTGCACGTCGATTGTGGATCATATTATCTTTTATGGAGGTACGCCCTAAATTGGATAGGAGCCAATTCCTCAACTTATTTTTGTGTGGGTATCGTTTTGTTTCTAGGTATGTCTATTCCAGGAGTACCTATATGGGGTGTTTATGTGTCTGGGAAGAGAAACGTGCAAGGGTCTCGGGTCTACTCTCAGCTGGGAAAAGCTCGTCAAGGGTTTCCCTGACACTTTTATCCTTGCTGGGTTCTTAGTTAGAATTCCCCCTTTCACAATTCATCTCTGGGTATCCCTTAGGATCCATTTCTGGATTTTCCTCTTGGGCTTCTTTTGGTCTCTCCTTTCCCCATCCGTAAATCATCGTAATAGGGTAGTAGAAGTCTAGGTAAGAAAATTCAATTACGTCATTTGTGCAAGAGTCGCGGCTTGAGATATACAGGGATATTTTAGGTGTGAGGGTTTTATAGTATCCTAAAATACTCCTATAGTATTTTAAACTTGTTGTTCGAATTCTAGTATTCTCTTGTGTGCATAGTTGTTAGGTTTTAGGTTTGTTGCAACACCACCATCACTCCTAAGCACATGTTGGTCATATCTCAAATAAATATAGTTGATCAGACTATATTGATCCCAGATATGATTACATAACTGCCCAGGTTTGACTATAGTGTTCAACCATTAGTCATTTTTGGTTTCTTCTAGTTATGATTCTAGGTTAGTAATTATGTATACTTTTATAAATGCTTATCTTCTTAAAGTATATTTTTAGGCAGAGTTTGTTTTAGTCTCATTGTATTTATAGTTGTATATCTCGTATGGCTAGATATACCGATTCACTATAAACAATGCTCTGATACCAATCTGTCACACCCCCGGACCAGGCGGCGGAAACGTCCGGAGGCAGGTGACTTCATTGTGCAGTATTATAACAATTGAATATAATTGAAACAAAGCAATCCAAACATCATACATTGAGATAACAAACTTACATGTTTTACATATTGTACTTGTTCTTCGAGTTACGCAAAAGATACATATGTAGAAAACTTCAACTACAACTAATTATTCCTACATCCGCGTCCCCTGTTACCTTCTTATTAGATCCCTGAGAATACAAGTCGTTTTGAAAAGCGTCAACTAAAAAGTTGGTGAGTTCATAAGCATTTTTGCATAACATCGTTTACACTTGTTTAGAATCTTTCTCATTGTGCTTTCAAAAAATCCGATATTTTCTATGAAATGGTTTGAATCCTTGCCTTGAGAATCATGGATATATGTGTGCATGACATTACTTTTGTTCATCCTTATAAGGAGTGATTTTGAAAAGTAGTGTGATTTGTAAAAGTTAGCTATGTCCAAGAATAGTTCTTTTGAATAGTAACAATCAACCGTTTCAAGAAAAATCCCTTATTTTCAAAAAGGAAATATGGTTGAAAATCTTGTTCCTCTTATCGAGTAAAATTGAGTGTGTGTTCTAGTTTATCGTTATCGAAAATCGTAGAAAATCGTTTTCTCCAGAATATCTTATATTTTCTGCTATAAAAATATTCGTGAGTTCTAGTTTATCGTTTCGAAATTGTAGAAAATCGTTTTCTTTAGAAAATCCTATATTTTATGCTATAAAATGTTTGTAAGTTCTAGTTCCATCCATGTATATGTGTGGGTTAATTTATCGTTATCAAAACCATTTACAAACGTTTTGCATAGAGTCCAATGCTTTTTAATTTGTAAAAATAGCAGTATTACGACTCTATACTTGTTAGAAGAAAGAATCAACATGGCAATTTCGGACACTCTACGCGATGAAAAAAGACAGTCAATACAACAAATGCAGACCATGACCTATCACGTGTAGGACAGTCAACACAACGTGCCAAAGTTTATTTATGAGGTTTTCCTTACATAAATTTCTAGTTAATATAACATATTCTAGTGAGTCGTTATAACCATACTAATCTGATGGAGTGCTTGTTTTGGTGTTTCTCAGGCGCCCTAGGTTTGGAAAAGACATTTGTCACCCTAGACTGGCCTGTCTAGCTGTAGCAAACAGGGAAGGTGCGGGGTGTCAACCCCGTATAGATCTATACACAAATTCTCGCTCTCCCTCCAGGAGACTCTGGCTATAACTCCTTACAGGACTTAGACGTACACTAATATTTTTATATTTAGGCACTTTTGAGATTTGTTTGACTAGAATATTAACAACGTTTTGAGCAATCGTTAGAGATCCATTATTTTTTATATAAATATTGAAATTCGTACTCATTGAATAGAAATATCGTTCTCGTTCCATATCGTTGATTGTGCTCGTTAACTGGGTGTTCGTGTTTGTTTCTTTTCGTATATTGAAAAACAAGGCATTTTAGTCAAGAGAAAAGTGTCAAGTTATAATTTGTATAAATTTATAACTGTCGGTTATGACACACATTTTCTGTTTTATGACATATAGAACTCTACTTATGTTGTTGTAGGTTTTACGACAGCGGTTTATGACATGTAAATATTTCTGTCATAAAGGCTCTATTTGTGTAATTTCTTGACGCAAACTTTTATGTTGAATATTTATTAAATACTCCCTCATAGTTTGCAAAATAGTCACAAAGTTTCTGTTTTCGAAAAATCACTAGAAATGGTGTCCACTTAGTAAGGTCCCTTTTTTTAACTTTTATCTTTAGATACGAAAGTATAGATAAAGGGGTTAAGTTGGACACACCCAATAGTTGGGAGGCTCTTTGGTACAAAGGATCCTCTGTGCTTTATGAAATTTAGAAATCCTTCATTCATGAGTATATTACTAAATAATAATCTAATAATATTTCACACACATAGACAAACAAACGTATTTAGGCAATCAGTTAAGAACTTAGGCAAGATTGACTTATACTCTCCCCCAAAAACATTAAAACATTGAAAAAGGTGGGGTATGAAGCTCACCTTGAGTTAGTTGAGGAGTTTTCTGGAGTTATGGAGTGAAGGTCTCAAGCTTAAACTATTGCTGAGATGAGGAATTTCCCTGGGAGGGAAGCTTTCCTAAGGATGATCATCACATATTATTACGAATAAAATAATATGGATTCATCTTGAAATATAATAAAATATTAGGTGAGTGGAGGAATTTTACCTTACAACTCCAGGGAGAAATTGAAAACATTTTACCTTCTAGCAAGATCATCGTTCTTGCCTTGAAGATAAGTTTTAGGGGAAAATGGGAAGAGTGAGAGAGAAAGTGGAGTCTAAACTCCTTTAGTATCAGTGTTTTGGAGTATAAGAAAAGGAAGGGAATCTTTGATGCATGGGGATAAGGTTTAGGAAAACCTTATCCTAAATCAAGATGACTTTGTGATTTCACATACTTGGAGAGATTTGGGAGAGATTCACTATTCTTGGAGAGATTTCCCATACTTGGAGAGATTTCGGAGAGAATTCACATACTTGGAGAGATTAGGGAGAGATTCACTATACTTGGAGAGATTTAGAAGAGATTCACTATACTTGGAGAGATTTAGGAGAGATTCATTATACTTGGAGATATTTGTATTCTAACACTATATGGCTCCTTAGGAACTCATATTGAACACTTAGGTGTGTTAGCACAAGTCTCACAATAGCCCTTGCTTACTTGAGGATGAAATTTCCTAGCCAAAAAAGCTAGTTGTGACAAGAAATTCATAAAGTTTCATGATCTAAACTTTATGCACTAATATGACCAAAATCTCATAACATCCAAAACTAGCTAGATCTAACAAATGCATAATCAAGATTCAAACTTTATACCTCAAGAAGAGAGATCAAGGTGAACAAAGTCTATGTCTACAAGCTCCAATACAACCAACACTTCTCCAAAGAGCTTCTTATTCTCCAAGATGAACTAAAAACACTCCAAAGCACTCAAGATCACCTTCTTTTGCTCAAAAGGCTCAAACTAGGGTTAGGGTTTTCATGGGAGGGTGTTGGAGGGGTGGAGGCTGAGAATGGAATAGGTTTGGGGAAGTTAAGGAGCTTAAATAGGGCTCAAACCATGAAATAGGGTTTGGAAACTAATCACGTATGCCCAAAGTACTCCTGGTACGCCCAACGTACTTAGGGATTCCCTAGTACGCCCAACGTACTTCCCCGTACGCCCCACATACACAGCTTAACCCAAAACCGTCCTAACTTCAAATGGTCATAACTTCTTCGTTTCAACTCTGATTTCTACGATCTTTATATCCACGGAAAGGTATTGAGGAGCTCTAGAATGCTGTCTAATTAATTTTTGACGTAAAACACATCGAACTAAAATCCATAATTCATAAAAAAGGTCAGGAACACTACTTTTCCCATTTTACCCTTTGACTCCAAAGCACAAACCGAACACTTAGATCACATAATCTACATTACCCACATCAAAATCAGTCTAAACCTCTCTTTTCCAAAGCCCGAAGACTTCGGAAACTTGATTTTCGGGTCACGGCTCCGATTTGTGAGACAACTCGAAACAGTGTGTTACAGCTCTCTTTGACTTAAATTAGATTTCGTCCTTGAAATCATTCCTTACTATCTCCTCTGCCAAACCAAACAATCCTGACTAAACTCCCTAAATCACGAAGATGACTGGTAAAGTCACCTCACTCCGTTAACCACCCACCCTTACTATTTCCGAACCCAAAATAGCAGAAATCATAGGCCTTAACGAAGAATGAACCTCAACTTTGCTCTAAGCCCACGAGTGTCCAACCGCTAAGCCTGAAACTGAAAACCCTGATCGATGTCTGACTCCCACGAAGGCATAACCATTCCAAACCATTACCCAAATGACTCAACATCATAACTCGAACCGTACAAACCTATACGTTCTGATGAAATTTACAGATACCCAAAACATATACGCCCCGACCACTTACAAGTATCGAAAAAAAATCCTCATCGAAAACAAAATCAGCTCTAGACTCAAAACCTGAATAGGTACAAGTCGTCCTAGTCTATTCGCCAACATGACTCCATCAGTCATTCACTCCCAATGAAGGGAAATTCAACCAACCAATGCTCAAACGATCACCATGTCTGCTTAACCCTAGTGTTGGCTACAAACCGAACCGAGTTCTCACATCACATTTGGCCCCAATCGATCCTATGATTTCCCAAGTATTACACATGTTGAGGCCCAATAATGACCCTTCACCCAACCCTATGATGATCTAAATCATCCTAGAGAATACCACGAGCCAAGTCCTAGACTTCTATCACTGTTACCACTGCCTACCAACCTAGTGAATTTTATGGCAGCTCTTCAGTCTTATAACACTTAGATAATTGCATCCTATGCTAGTGAATGCTATGGATGCTCTGTTGTCTTACATTACTCCCACAACCACACACTAACGTGGTGAATGCTACGGCTACTCCACAGTCTTACATCACTTCCATAACCACACCGACTGGTGAATTGTACGGCTGCTTCACAGTTTTACATCACTACAACAACCACACACTAACATGGTGAATGTTACGGCTACTCCATAGTCTTACATCACTTCCACAACCACACATACGGCTGTTCCGTAGTCTTACATCACTCCTACAACCACACACTGACCAAAAACACTACGAGTTAAAACCCCGCCTACCGAACTCTATCAGTTGTTGGGGTCGTGCTTTAAACCCAAAATCCTTCACCAAAAAAGAACAAGCAGAGAGGTCCTAATGCAACCCTCAACCTGAACCTAACGATGAATCCATATCATTTGTTATAATGTTCATCACTAACCAAAGAACATAATTCCTTGTTTAACTCTAAACGCTCTCGCAACCAGAACTGGCTCTCTGGTTGAATTAGGATGATACCATGTTAACTGGCCTTCCCGGTAATCCTTAATCAAACAATATCTTATCCGCACCACCCGATTAGCCGTTTAAGGCCCCACCGGCCAAATAGTAGTTTGCGCTACACTCACAATCTTGAGTTATCTTGGATTCTTTCCAACCTTTCTCCCTCCAGATATAATGATCCAAAAATCAAACATGGGCACATATTCTAAAGCAGCTCACACCGAGAACTATCCCCGACAGCCCCAAGGCACCATCCCTCACTTGGATTCATCTACATTTTGATAACTTCGTAATCATTGTATTACCTATCCATCCCACAACCTTCCTACCCAATTACCACCATACTGAGCTTACTAGACTAAGATCCCATGATCAAATGATATCGGGTACTCACACTCCCAAACTACTCTCGACAAAGATTATCGTATCTAAGGTACCTTCCCTTGATACAATTCCACATCCTTCTATAATCTAACTGATGGCAAGGAACCCAAAAGACCCACAATTGGAACAAATAGATAATCACTTCAATGTTCTACCTACTCCCGAAACAAACCCGAGTCTGCTATAGACCATAATTTCACAATCCATTAATTCAGGGCAACATACCCAGAAGCCATGATATACCATAAACAGAACATGACGATAGTTTGTCACGATTACAAACCTCCAATTATACAACTCAAAACCTTCGAAGCATCTCCACCCATTGACGATAAACGAGGACATTTGACGATCGAGGATGTACTGGTAACAACCCAACAATCCAATCTTCTACCAAACTAACCCATGCGGAATTACGCATACCAAATTCTAAAGTTGGTTGACAGACCAATGATAGCAACAATCTATACCCTGAGCTGACGAATTCTTTAACAACTAACACTCGACCCAAGCAACTTAACCACCTCTTAACCAGCTCATCGACATCCCCGAAAGGGACCACCGGCTACTACGAGCTATAACCGAAAAGTCGATAACAACCAACATGCCGCAACGGATTCATGGTGTCAAACCATGTTCCTACCCTCAACCAACTCTTTAGAATTTCTGGGACTTTCCTGGATTTGAGTACGCATCATCTGCTTCCACTAGTATGGGTCCAATACTATCTTCCACACCTATCTGTACTTTCCTTAGAATCATCCTGAATCCTCTAAGTCACTCTGTCATAATGATACCCTCAAAAATCTTCTAAACTGCACACTACTCGTGCTAAAGTGTTTCTTATGCCCTCTTAGGATTATCACCTCACTGCTCCACTAGCTGCTGAAGGACCTCTACTAATGTCAGTTAACTACTTTACAAATACAATTACATGCAACAAAGTTTATATAATCCATCGACTAAAAGACCCAACCCTACAACGGTTAGACTCAAACGAGAGTTGTGTAATAAGGCCAAGTCAACCACTCTAAGATAATGTAACCCTCACTGCATGTAACTTAACATATTCATGCGATAGCTAACTTACATCAATATGAGTCCTACAAAGCACAAAGCAAGCATAGTTCGAGCATCCAGAACTAAAAACATCACATACATAGGTAGTCCTACCTCATAAACTCCTGAAGATCTCTAATCATTAGCATGCATCACTACCAAATCACACAACAGGCATAAGGCATCTTTCCTAATCACGCATCCTACCATGCAACACTGAGCAGATCCATAGCCCTTATCCAGCTTGCAATTCTCATTTACTCATATAAAACATTAATCATAAAACACGTATGGGTATTTTGGGAAATACTTACTTGAGTTCAACTGATTGCATGCATCGCAGCCCTGTTTATTTTAGAAACCTTTTTAGAAAATCATTTTCTTTTAGAAAAAATTACCAACTCCTCAGTTCGAGTTCAAGTACACTCGAGAATATGCCTGAATCTCTCAAACCAAGGCTCTAATACCAACTTGTAGCGCCCTAAATTTCAACCCAAAATTTTCAATTAAAACATTTAGTGTTTATTCAAATCACAACTATAAGATCTTAAAATATTTATCAGAGTACCATTAAAAGTTATCATGTGCACAAGTACCCCATTGATGCAATGCAATCGAGCCTTGCCCCTCCTTTAATATAAGAAAACCTGAAACATGTAAACTAATAATTGTAAGCATAAAGCTTAGTGAGTTCCCCAAAATACCACACACAACACAACACAAATAAACAACTATACGTTATCAACAATCGTAGAGACTACCCAAAGTCTCAGTGGGCAAACAACACACCCGGTGGGTTATCGGCAACCCTGGAGACTACCAGAAGTCTTAGTACACAATAACACATACAACAGTAACAACAAGCAAGACGCGACTGGCCAACACACACACACAGATACATACATACATACATACATATATATATATATATATATATATATATATATATATATATATATATATATATATATATATATATATATATATACCACACAGGCTCACACTAACATGCAAGAGTCACAAAGAAAACTAGCATCCTACATATACAATTTAGTGAGTCGGAGTTTGTGACTTCGACTCACAAGAACATGCAGAAGACTCACCTGAATCGAAGAACTCTGAAACACTATGATATGTTCTCTTTTCTGCACAGCTTGTACCCAAGAATCCGCTAATACCAAAACCAAATAACATCTTAATTAATAGACCAAAACCTTCAAGTTTGACCTGAGGTCAAAATTGGTCAAAAGTCCAATGTTCAACAGAAGTCAAAGTCAACAAGTCACACTTCAGGCTGAGTATGCCTAACATACTCAGCTCGTATGCATGGGATACTCACCGTCCAGAAATGGGACCCCATACACGTACGTACAGCGTACTCAAAGGTGAGCCCAACATACTCAGCCAAATAGCACTTTTCCTTTAAGTGCTTAATCTCTTATGCCCATTCATCCAACACTCTGATATAGTCCCAGAACATCATTCTAAGTCATAAATTTTCCACCTTTATGACTTTCCATGTCTAGAAAAAGTCCAAAAGCCAAAACCTTAACTTATAAATCCATTAATACATCATGACACTTGCATGGAAGAAATAGAAGGACCAAGATCCTATTTTTATGGCTCCTAATAGCTCCATAATGGATAAAGTTTACAACTTTATCCATTAGAATGGTCCAAACTACCAAGATCTAGCCTTTAAGTATCAAACGGACCAAAAGTGCATCTTTTTCAACTTAATCCTTTAAGTTCAAGTCTCCAACCTACAGATTTGAATCACAATGATGTTTAGATGGATAAAGTTTGCAACTTTATTCATAACAAATTCTTCTTCTCCAAGATGCAACCAAAACTTCTCCAAGGAGTTTCTTCTTCTCCAAGATGCACTAAGAACACTCCAAAGCACTCAAAATCACCTTCTTTTACTCAAAATGCTCAAACTATCGTTAGGATTTTAATGGGAGGGTGTTGGAGAAGTGGAGGTTGAGAATGGAATGAGTTTGGGGAAGTTAAGGAGCTTAAATAGGGATCAAACAACAAAAATAGGGTTTGGGCATTAATCATGTATGCCCGACGTACTTTTGGTATGCCTAGTGTACTCAGGGATTCCCTAGTATGCCCAACATACTTCCCTGTATGCCCCACGTACGCGACTTAACCCAAAATTGTCCTTAACTTCAATTTGTCATAACGTCTTCATTTCAACTCTGATTTCTACTATCTTTATATCCACGGAAATGTATTGAAGAGCTCTAGAACGCTACCTAATTACATTTGACTTAAAACACATTGAACTAAAATACATAATTCATAAAAGATGTATATAACACTACTTTTCCCATTTTACCCTTTGACACCCAAGCACAAACCGACCTTTTGGATCGCATAATCTACATTACCCATATCCAAATGGGTCTAAACCTATCTTTGCTATAGCCCGAAACCTTATGATACTTTCTCTTCACCCCATGGCTCTGGATTGAGAAACGACTCGAAACATGGTGTTGTAGTAGGAAGATTGTTGTTGAGAAGAAAGAAGGACCAAAATGTTACAATTGTGGAGGGTATGATCACTTCACCAGGGATTGCAAATCCAAGAAGGTGGACATAAATAAAGATTATGAGGTAAAGTATAAGAAGTTGCTGGCCTCTTTAAAGAGGCAGAAAAATGTTGTAAAAGTCTTGGTAGCAAAAGTAGAAACTTGGGTGGATGATAAAAAAAATTATCTGATGAAGATGAAGGAAAGGATAAGTGTCTGATGGAATACACTGATGCGGTTGTCATTGAGAAAGGAGGCAGTGACTCAAGTTTATTTGAAGCTGATTTAGCTAAGGTCGCCAAAGATATAAAGATGTCGAACTAGGACTCATCATTTTGATACCATGAAAACAAATTTGACAACTATTGTGATAAATAAAAATGCATGATGTTTAATTATTTGTGTCTCCACCTCTCAAATGTTAATCAAGAAAATCAATATCTTAGGCTAGAAAATGAGACGATGGCATATAATTAAACAGACACTAAAGAAACACTTTCCTTGGAAAACATTAATGTCACAAATCTATCTTTTACAAATAATGAGCTTCACACTAAAAAGGATAATGTTGAATTACATGAAAGTAAATTACAAGGTATTGTTAATAAATGGGTCCAATCTCATCACAAGCTAAAAAAAATAATAATTAATGCCCATATACCTGATCAGTGTGAGAAAATGCTTGGTGATAGTATATACGTGGGTGTAGAAATTTATAAACAAATCGAAACCAAACCAAATTTTTTTTCACACCTAGTGATCTTGAAAACAATTTTAACTAGGTTTGTTATTAATACATACATAAATCAAACAGTAATTGATAAACACTATAAAAGTAACTCAGATCGCCTCACTGTTTTCTCAACCTGCTTAACTGGTTTAGACCCCACTGTTAAAAATCTCGTTTTTCATATTCCAATTCCTACCATAGACATGTATCTTAATTTTCCTATATCGAATGATGATTTTCACTCAACACATGAAAATACTTAATGTTTCCCTAAATTGTACTATTAGCAGTCATGCCACTGATGACTCTATATCTTCTGAACTGGTGAATCTTTGTGTACATGATTGTGTTAGTCCTCTATCTCGACATCGTTTCATACTAATAGATCCTTTGTTTCCATAGCTTTTTCTAAAATTCACAAGATACATGAGAAAATCTCAACCCCCTAGAAACCTAAATGTTTGAAAAATGTCAATGAAAATAAAAATAATAGGATAAAGGTCTCTTATCGATGTGGAGATACTTCCCATAAGATCAGTGACTGTATATTTGGAGAAAACACTAAAAGAATTTACAATATTCTCATATGAAATGATAAGTGGATGAAAAAGAATAACACTTTAAATTGTTTCCCTACTGCATGTTATAATATTTATAATGTTACATCATTTGTGAAAAGACGCATTGAAAATGGGTCAATGTGTTCTAACTTATTTTCCTAGCACTATAGGATCAAGAGCACATTTGGTATCTTGATAGTGGATGCTCCTAGCATATGAAAGGATTTAATATCATCTCAATCAGTCAATCGTGTGATGCTATTTATAAGGTTCACTTCAATGAGGAGGAAAGGAACATCATTGATTCGAAAAATTCAATCTTGCTCACTGCCATCAGGAAAAATGACATCTATATGCTGGATATGTTTCATGTCTTAAAATAATTTACTTCTTTTTAATTTCAGTGGTTTATTGCTTTGATTTAAAAAAAATGCAAAAACCAAAAACATGTCTTTTGTTTTAATCAACAAACTCAAAAAATACAAGTTTTTATTTTATTTTACCAAAGGAGTATACATTTCATGTATTTATTTTTCTAATATTTGATCCCTTGTGTCTTTTTCCTCTCAAACATAAACCTCATGATCATTCAAGCTTTACATTCTAAGTTGACGTTGCAACCTTCTTATCAGCAGATCTTCTCATTAAGCTTGGTTATATAACCATTCTCAATGGCTATGTATCTTTTTTTCAATAACTACAACCTTCAGCTTAAAGGTGATGATTGGCTAGCTCAACATTAAGCTTCTTACTATCGACACAAGATAAGAAATAATTGTGCCTGGAGTACACATTGTTCTGAATACACTCTTTGCCTCTTCTTGAACCCTTCACGTGTTACAATGGGGTCAGATGATGACACTGATGGCAGCACGTCTAATTTCCATAGACGCTCTCAATGCTACACTGACCTCCATCTGAGATCCAAAGAATTCATTGGCAAAACAATGATTCTTGTCTCCTATCTTGTGGTTCATAACCTTTTGCTTCTTTGAGTATCTTTATGTTAATTTTCATAACTCGGAGTAACAAAGATTAGAACTTTTTAACTCGTTGGTTACAAAGATTGTGCTCTTTCAGATCTGTCTTCATGATGATGGATATGGATCTTAGAATCCATCAGAATAATGGATTTTTCAAAGGATAAGAACATCTCTCTCCATATTTTGTGCACAACTTTATATTTCATTGTGTTTTAATGTGTGAAATGTGTACTAATATGTCTCTTTTTTATATTCACATTTTTGTGGCAGATATCTTGAAAAGAGGAAATACTTTATAAGAATTCAATTCAAAATATACACTAAGTCTGAACTTTATGATCTTTCTAAAAAAGCTACAAAAATCTCTTTTTTAGTATTTCCTTGTTGTCTGTTTCTTTTCTTTATTTTTATTTTATTTTGTCTTGTACCATCTCAAAGGAATTGATGGTGTATATTTGATTCTAGACTGAAACTTTGACACTCAAAATGTCCCGAGAATCATTCTGATGAATGTGTCGATATCTCTCTAAGTATCTCATCAGTGAGAACAACTGTTGAGATGTCATTGAGTCACTCACTCACATTTATTATGTGAAATTATTCATATCTTCAGAATGAGATTACCTTGTCCTTTTAAGAAAATTCTAATGAGGCTTGAGTGTTTCTTCTCTTACAATGTGACTATTCTGTAACACCTTTTTCTTTCTCCTTAACTCGATGATGCTGGAAGTTAAACCACTCCCTATTGATGATTTTGAAATTCTATGTCTATGATTCATACTGTTAAACCAAAGTGTGATTGAGGCATTCGAACAAATTCTCTTACACTACAAGTCTTCTATTACAGAACTTAATGATTCATTATATGATACCTTAAACTAATATAAGTTCGAAAATTTGTGACGATGGGTATATCATGTACTGTGATATATTACACGCACCAATCCTTTCTTACCCTACAAAGCTTTTAACAAAGAAGTTGATAACTTGCTGTAATAGCCCTACACTGATGAAATTTTTACACTCTATGTCGATGGGTATATTTCGTACTGAAATATACTACACGCATCATTCCATTCTCACCTAATTTTTTTTTATCAAAAGTAGTTAAATGATTCATTGTATGAAACTATACGCTGATGAGACTTCTCAACACTATGTAAATGATCTATTATTGCAACAACATAATAGTATGATACACCAAACTCTCTCCCACTGTTCCGTTGCACTAAATTGATAATGGTACTCACCCTATTGTCTTAACTCTGGAGACTCTCACTCATTAGAAGCTTCTTATTTTTCAAATTGCCTTTTATTGGTAAACTTTCCGTTATATCAGAAGATTATCTAAAATGGTAACTTTTTAAATTTTAGGATAAGCACCATCACTTGGGAACTGTGAGATTTGAGGCAGATTTTCCCTCTCTAATGATTACATTTCAACGGTGTTCTCTAGTGTACAAACGTAGGTTCAACATCATCATAAACACTTTACGCTCTCAATTATCCTTTAAAAGCTCTCATTTGTTTCTACCCTCAAGAACCCTAATCATTATCTCCATGGCTTTTCCTGCTATTCTCTACACTTTTGCTTCTACACCAAATGCTATCAAGGCAACTGGAACTCCAAACACTCCTATCGTCATCATGTGCAACAACGTGGCATTATCTACTGCAATCCTTAAAAATTTCCACGACAAGGGATTTGAAGATTTCGTGTCCTATCTTGCCACATGTCTGCTTCGCTATGCTCTCGCTGGCATTGTTGATCCTTTTCTACCACAACAAGTTTGTGATTTCTACAATACCTCTACCTACTACGATACTGGATTGATTATTGGTACAATCGAAGATGGCGAACATACTATCTCAATGACTATGACTGATGTTTGAAGGGTCTTTCGTATGTCGCTTCCCACTACCTGTAAGTTTCTCATTGGTGCCCTTGGGAAGTGTCTCACTCAAAAAATAAGGAGTCTTTATCAGATGAACACTTGTCAACAACGTATTCTTTTCTCAGTCATCAAGAGTAAGCAACTGGACTTTGTTCAACTTATTTTTGACCAATTTTCTACAATAATCAAAGGGAATAAGTGATCCTCTTATGTTCCTTATGCACGATTGCACCGATCCTTCAATATATTGTTACCAGGTATGATGGTGAATAAGGAACATAAGAGGATCACTTATTCCCTTTGAAGGAACATAAGTTGTTCAATTAGGATCCTCAATATTTCAAGAGCATCATGAGGGGAATGCATAAGTGGATCGACTCCTATTATGAGTGTGCAAGATTTCCATATGTAAATCAATATGTTCTTTATCAAGATGAGGAATTGGAAGATATTTTCAGTGTGTCCGACCAACACGAAAATGAAGACCTACTGACTGAAGGTGAGAAAAATGATGTTGATAGTGGATCTAAATACAATAGTGATGACATGGAAATGGTCCCTGTTGACCAGGGTCGAGAAATTCCAGGGAATGTGCCAAATTACAATGAGACCAAATCAAGTCCTCTAAACATGTACATTCGATTCGAGTCTCGACCATCCCTGGAAGAAGAAGAAGAAGAAGAAGAACATGTTCCTAAAACTCATCCTTAATCTCATCATAATGATGGTAGTGACACCGATCATATCTTTGAGGTTCCTACATATGACCAAGGATATACATCTCCAGTTCATACAACTTCCCCAACATCTTCTCCCTTGTGTGTTCAAAATTTTCTATTTCGAAATCCACAAATGCAACATGCTCCCACTCATCTTGCTTAAATTGAACAACGTCCATCTGTGTAACAACTTCTTACCATTCAAGCAATTGTTCGCAGGGAGCAATCACAACCAATCCTACCCTTTGACTTGTTCAAAGATTTCCAGGTAAAAGTTCTCTCCACCTTGGATTCTTTAGTTTAGCTGACTACCAACATGAGTCAGTGAATGGCTATGATAAAAAGTGATGTTTCCGAGATCAAGTGTATAATTTCAGATGTTGATACTGAAATTGAGGATGACGGGTGTCAGTCACCACCAGACGATGACCAACGACCACCTTCTTCTACCGGTGTCCCTCCATCAGGCGAAAGTATCTCCAACATTCCTCCTCCATCGCTTTCTGGTCCTCCACCATCAAATCTTCCACTTCTAAATAATACACCTCCACCTTCTCCGCCTCTATTGAATTTGACTCTCACACTTCTCTGTGTGCCCATCTCGTGCTAATGATGCCAAAATAGGGAGAAATTCACTAAGGAGTCCACCACTCACACTGATACTGAAGTGGTTGATGTAAATATTGAGGACATTCCTGATCGGTCTAATATAGATGATCAAGTCTATCTCATGGACTTGCATTTATTGACGCACAACCTCTTAAGACTGTGTTTCCAAATATTGACGTTGATGTTGAGGGGAGCAAGTCCCTCAAGAGGAGCAACAAGTTCCTTAAGGGGATCCTAATGAAATTTTGTGATGAAGATGTTGTTGCATTAAGAAAGAAACAAAGGACAAAGCTACTTCTAATTTTGACCCTTCCAAGAAGAACATCAAGATCCTACAATAATTGAGATGGAAAAGGTATGGGGAGTGATTATCGAAGAGGCTAGGGATTTTTCCAGGTAACACAACATTCACTCTACTAGTACAATGTCTTACAAGATTTAGTTCCTAAACAAGTTTAGCATTATGTTGCAAAGGATAAAGTGGTTCACAAAAACGTAATTACCAAAATTAAGTGGAGCGGGTTTAGAGATGTACTAACAAGGAGAAGACACCCTGATCCAATCATCAAAGTGAGATGCACTAAGCCAAAAAATGAAAATTTGCTTACAGTGTATATCACACAAAGTGGTGATAAAGGTCAAGCTGCAAGCCAATACACTGGAGTTTTACTTGCCTAGGAATTGGTGAAATATGGGTACAACGAGTGGCAACATCTTCTAGAGTTTCTTAACAAGCATAAAGGCAAATATGCTGAGGAACTGAGACTTGTACTAGAGACATTTACCAAAAAGGTTAAAGGTCTTGACTTAGTACCAAAGACCTCCACTAAACGTTCCTTATCCTCAACAGCTGCCTCAGTACCCATGAAGAGAACTTCTAACAGCTTAAAATTCCTTCTTTCTTATGGTACTACAGTTATTAATAAGTCCTTGTCAGTGGCTGGTGATCATGTTCAACACATTTTCATTCATCAATCCGGACATGAGATTTTCTATATGGATTAATCACAATATATGTGCTTTCAACGCTCTAAAGATCTTGCCAAGGAACCCACTGAGCATTTAGTTCACCCAAGGATTAAGTGTACGGGTCACATAAAAATCAAGTATAATTATCATTTCCTGATCTCACAGGAGCTGAACAAGAGAAATAAAGAACTGGAAATTTACGATTACCTATGGGTCAAGCTAGAAGCATAAGAGGATGTTGACAAGTTCTACAGTCGTTCCTATGAAGAAGGGTTTGGGTTTTGACATCATTATATTAGGGGAGATTGCAAGGTCGAACCTTAGAATCTAATGATGTAAAACCTGGTCACATTGACTTCCATCAACACCAGCATCTCACCATTGCCAGTGTAATTTCCCAAAAATTACAAACATATTTTTCAATTTTAATACATAATAACCAAATAAAACATTTGTTTCAAAAACCATTAAGTAACATCCATTTTATTAAAACCATACAATATCAAAGTCAAGTTTACAAAACTGCGGATACGAATATATTTTATATGTGTGTACAGTCCCGCCGAGCTCTTCTCATGAACGACATGTAAAATGTTTTAATCCACAACTTTAAGCATAAAACTTAGTGAGTTTCTCAATATACCATATATTCCATCATACATACAATGCGTCCACACAAGTTCTCACCTCTAGCATCGAGAAATCAAATCTCATATCCACACACACACACACAAATATATATATATATATATATATATATATATATATATATATATATATATGTGTGTGTGTGTGTGTGTGTGTCATGAGTTAATGGACCAAACCTAAGGGCGTATATGAGCCCAACCCTGACTTTATTGTTGTGATCCTACCACAGTCTTTCATATAAGTGTTGTGATCCAACCATAGTATTTCATATCACTGTTATGATCCAACCATAGTCTTTCATATCAGCTTTTTGATCCAACCACAATCTTTCATAGCAGTGTTGTGATTCAACCAAAGTCTTTCATAAATATCATAAAGTCGTATGTAGTAAGAGATTAGATAGACAGTCGAACAAATGACCCACCCAAGGGAGAACAATCTAAAAAGAACATCACAATCAGGTATTATAGTACGAGTTCTTAGGCTATCCAACTTAAACTATATATAACCCAATCCATCACTATCACATAATCATGTAACATAAATACATAGCAAATGCAGGCATGTCCATATCCTCAACAAGTAGAATCCCTAGTTCCATGCCATTGACCACTTCTCAGTTAAGTCCTTCCCTAGTCAGTCATACAGAATTCTGATTACTGGTCTACCCTTATTACCCTAACCAAACATGACTCCTAACATCACCATATTATCAACATGCAAGACCCTACCAGTCTAGCATACCAAGACACCAAGTTTCCTAAACTGCACATACACACAAAGCAATTATGCTAGCCACTAACATACTTATACTCTAATAGTACATCTATCTTATCTTGAAAAGAATATACAATGGGATACGTGGCATACTGAGAAACTCGCCTGAACTAAAGAACCAAAGAAGCAAATCAAAGCTTTTACACCTTGCGCTGCTCAATTACAAACCGACTATCGACAAAAGAGAGATACCCTCAATCAAGTTGACACTAAGTCAAACAAGTAAAAAGTCAATGGTCAACAACAGTCAACGGTCAACCAACTCAACTATCACCATGAAGTGGTGACCTCATGGCCACGTTGTGGGCATGTCCAAACAAAACAGTCAACATAAAGGAGACCACCCCGTCGTGGAAGGCTCTTGGCCATGTTGTGGCCCTCCTCTTGCCACGTTGTGGCAACCAAGCCAAACATGATATTCATTAAACTCCATGCAATGTCGTGGTCATCAACCCTCCACGTCATGGCATGTGGATTTTTCCCAAAAACCACACCTTAAACTCCTTTATATCTTTAACTAAACCAATATGGAAAATTGGTCTTACAACTCTCTCCCACTAATTAGATTTCCTCCTATAAACCTGTCCTTACAAATTACTCTTAAAACACCCTCTGAAAGCTTTGTGGGTTTTTCAATCGACGCCACCCTGAATGTCTGAAATTGACACCATAATCATAAGGATTTCCAAAACCAAGTGAATAAGTCAAACCCGAACGAAATTCCCAAAGGTCAAATTCTTGACTGCAGCAGCACTAGGACACCGCTTAAAATAGAAACTTCCTTTCAATCCAAAAATAAGTCAATCCTTAGCGTGAAACATGCGACTTAGTGAAGAGGAAACACTAACGCCTCACAGAGAAACCACAACGAGAAGAACTAACTTCCATAAGTATAATCTCAGGACTCCGAAACCATGTATGGCATCCAAACAGAGAAAGACAATTGAATCTCCACCATGCTGACCAAAACTCACAAATCTGATCCGACAATGATACAAAATCCTTAACATTACATCTAAACAAGGTTGAGAGAAGGAAAATCTTACCCTAATCTTGAAAGCTATGAGGCTGTGCTCGGCAACCTGGTGAACAAATCCATTTTATATGTCAACCTTGTTGACCGGGAAATTTCCAGGTCCACTCTGATCGAGATCCTCACCAACCTTGCTCCATCTAAGGAATGGATTGAAGAATGTATTCCACAACTAACTATTGAAACTGACGGAAACACTACGAACCCCAAACAAAAGCCCTCCGGGAAAAGGATAACTTATCTTATACATCAACACAAACCTAAAAACCCCTAAGTCTAAATGGAGAAACGACTAAACAAACGATGACATGTCTGATTTAAGCCATATGAACGCTATGATCCAATCATAGTCTTACAGTCACTCTAACAACTACAGTCCAGCTGTAGTCTTTCCTGCCATGATCCAACCATGGTCTTTCATATGTGAATGTTGTGATCCAACCATAGTCTTACAATTACTTCCATTGCTATAGCCCAACTACAGAATTTCACACCATGATCCAACTGTGACATCCCAAATTTCACGGCCAGAAAAGACCGATTTGTTTATGCTTTGTTTTATAAAATCAGAGTAATCTTTTAAAGAAAACGGTTGCGGAATTTGTTCCCAAAACAAGATATGATAATATCTTATCAAAACATTTCTCAAAGAGAATGTATTTTCATTTAATAATAAAACCTCGGGATGTCATGTTCCGATACAGACATATAAGCATAAACAGAACTTACATTTAATTACACATTTGATTTATATCTCCTTTAAATCTCTCTGTGAAATATGTCTTCGTATTAATACATGTGATACAAAGAAAACTGAGTGGGTCAGGCTTGGGAGCCTGGTGAGCATATAGGGTTTTCATCCCACAATGTTATATCATATATTTATAAATATAGAACATTCAAATTTGTACAATTTCACCATATAAAGGAAACTCTTATCCCACCCCCATCGATCCTCATAACGACACGATCTAAACTCTCGTATCTAAAATTTTCCTCTTTACCCGATCCCTACTCACGGATCTAAAACTATTATCTTCACCCGATCCATACTCACAGATCTAAAACTAACCTTTTCACCTGATCCATACTCACGGATCTAAAACTAACCTTTTCCCCTGATCCATACTCACGGATCTAAAACTAACCTTTTCCCTTGATCCATACTCACGGATCTAAAACTAACCTCCTGATCTAGTCCATACTCACAGATCTATAATTGTACCCAATCCATACTCCCGAAATAGGGACAATCAACTATACCTTAATCCTGATCTGATCCATACTCCCGGATCAATAACTGTGTCTAATCCATACTCCCGGACTAGGGACAATTAACTTAATCTTAATCCATATCTGATCCATACTCCCGGATCTATAACTGTGCCCAATCCATACTCCCGGACTAGGGATAACTAACTTAGTCTTAATCCATATCTGATCCATACTCCCGGATCTATAACTGTGCCCAATCCTTACTCCTGGACTAGGGACACTTAACTTAGTCTTAATCCATACTCCCGGACTAATAGCAAGTTTATCTCTTTACCTGATCCATACTCACGGATCTAAAACTAACCTCTTGATATGATCCCTACTCACGGATCTAAAACTAACCTCTTGATCTGATCCATACTCACGGATCTCATCTACCCATGTCCTACCCAACATATTTGTAGATAAAAATATATATTTTTATACGTAGTTTAAAACCTGTATAGTGTTCTCATTCAATACCTATTCCACATAACAGATGAGGCACACCCACATAAAACGTATTTCTTAGAGAATAAATCAGATCTATGAGATAGAAGAAAGTGAATATTCATTCACACACATAACAACAAAATTATACACATAACACGTACTTCTTATAAAATACTTCATAATTATGCGTTAGAAGAAAGTAACCACACACTCACTTGATTAGAGGATGATCGGACAGCACTACGACTTGCAAAAGTAGTATTCTTCAGTAGATCTGGAAGATCTCCACAAAAATCGAACTTCTCGCGGGCAGAGCTTCGGCTCGGGAATCGCACTTCTCGGGATCTCGGGAGCATAAAACTTCCTTCTTAACTTGGATATGAGATCCGGGGTGTCGGGATGGCTTTGGGGCTTTACATGTAGAGCTTCGGCACAAAAAATGAGGAGAAATTAACAAATAAGCGCGGAACCCTCGCATCCTATTTATAGGAGGCTGAAGCCTCGCAGTACGCGGGGCGTAAGCCTCCGGAATCGTCACTGCATGCGTCATCCGAAGAACTCGAGTGTGAGGCGCGTCATGCTTCGCGGTACGCGGGGCGTACTTCGGATCAGATTGGTGACTCCTTCGGATATACATCCGAATTAAAGATTAAATTTAAATCTTAATTATTTAATAAACTTCAGAAATTCATATCTTCTTCATACGAACTCCGTTTTCGACGTTCTTTATATCCACGCGTAGGTGAGACTACGCTCTACAACTTTCGTTTAGACTCCATTGGATAATTTTGACTTTATTTTTATTATTTATTTTTAGTAGGCTGGGACAGGAAAACACCGTTATAAAATCATAACTTCTTTATCCGACGTCCGTTTTCGCCTATCTTTTCATCGTTTCACTACAATTAACGAGATCTTCGATTCTCGTTTAGATTGTTTCGGCTATAAACCGCTCGATCTCAAATCGAGTATTCGGGCTGCATACCGCTAAGTCGAAACTTAGAAAAATCATAATTTCCTCATACGAAGTCAGATTTGGGCGTTCTTTTTATGCACGCTCATGGTTTAACGAAATCTACGACTTTCGTTTAGATTGCTGAGGCTAAATATCACTCTAACGTAAATTAACTTTTTACGTCATTCAGCGTCGTGCCGGTTCTGCCGCGAAACTTTGACAGGTCATAACTTCTTCGTTATAACTCGGATTTCGGCGTTCTTTATATGCACGAAAACCTTTTAACATATACTATAACTTAGTTAAGATTATTCATTCTAAATAATCTTTCATCAAAAATTCATTTTTGACACCTATCGTCTCTAAATTGACTAGCCCTGATCTACGGGCGTTACACCAACGATGGTTCTCTACATGTGAATTTTATGATCCAACCATAGTATTACAAGTACTTTTGGCCTGCTTCAGCCAGGTGAGTGTTACGGGTCAATTCGTCGGCTTACAACACCCATGTAATTGCCATTGGCTCCCCATGGTCTTTCAAACAACCTATAAATACTGAAAAAAAATTCTAACATGAGAGAGACTCCATAGTCTACTAGACCCCATCAGGTGTTCGGGTCGTTCTTCAAACCCCAAATTGGTCATCAGAAAAGAACATGCAGAGAGGCCCTCATACGATCCTCGACCTGAACCTAGACACTAACCTAAAATTTGTGTCGTTTCCGATGTTTCAAACCTTTAGATGAGATAACCTTGAATCCTTAATATCTGCTTCCCTGGTCACATTTGACTGTTGAACACCATTCCTTGCGTAAGCTTTAACTCACACAACAACCAAAACTATCGATCTTCCTAGCCTTGAATATGAAGTTTCAGGATGATTTGCACTTAAAAATATTTCCATCTAAAGAAGCGATTCTCCCCCACTTGGAATTGGCTAAACTCTGACTACTTCATATCAATTTGAATTTCCAAGCCAATCCAATAGCCCCATCACATGGTTCCTAACAACCACACCTATCATTACCAATCAAGCATAATGGAATCTAAATTCATCAACATAACTCAAGGGCTCCAACATATGGCTACAACCCATAACGAAAAAATCCAAAGAATTCCAACATACCTTTACTACCTCACAACAACAACAATCCATACATACATAAACCTTCACAATCGAACCAAAGTTGATTAAGACAATATCATTCAATAGATCATTCTAGATTACAATTGAATCAACAAAACAAACAAAACATAAGAGATATTAATGACACCAAAGAATGTTGCATCCAACTAAACTAAAGAAAACCACTTTGGGCTCCAACATACAGCTGTAGTGACCCTCCTGACTACGCCTGAAACATCCAGAAATAGGACACGACAAATACGCCAATGAGTCTGACCACACCTCCTGTAAAATCTATGAGTCTCTCAATCTCCCGATTGAATGCCTGTAACTCAATCCTTCTTAGCTATTGATGGAGATGCATGATCTTGCCTCCTCTTCCGTTGTTGGGTCTCCAACTCCAACTCTCTCTCCCTGCATTCCTACACCAAACTGGGAAAATTCTTATGACTCGAGATACTCACATGCTCCCAAACGTCTGCCCTTAACATGTCATGGTAGCAATTCATCCTCATCTCCTTTGATGCCACATACTGAGGACAAAACATCACTCTCTCTCTCTCTCTCTCTAAACTTGGTGGCGATCTCAGCCACCGTCTCTGTAGTTTGCTCAAGCGCTAGATATATAACAAGTTAAATAAACTAAATATATACAAAACAAAAATAGATACATCAAATATGGTAATACAAAGTTATCATCTATAAGGCTACACGGTGTGGGTGCAAATGACACCATGTCGTTGTTGGTTAGGCTAGAACTGCACTAGGAAACACTAAACCTTGGGTGCAAATTCTCCCCCCCCCCCCCCCCCCCCCGCAGGAAGCACAAAATTATTAAAAAAAAAATTTTAATTCAAACGGTAAATAAGAATTTAATTTTTTTTCAAAACTAATGTTCAAAAACTTACATGTAAGATTAGTTTTTTTTTCCGATTTACATATCTATAAATACTTATCTATTTTTACTTTCTAAATAACAACATATTTTTATTCTCCCCTCTATTTCATTCATTTTAACAACAAAAATAAATTCTGAAAAACCAACCCTAAAATTTGGTTGAAGAAAAATCTTGTGTTTCAAGTTCAACCACGCCAACTAGAAATATTTCCGCTTTGATCGTTCGATTTTGGTTTATTGTCCCCAACTTGATGCCCCTATTATATCCCTTCTACAATTTCAATACCAATATATTCAACAATACTATCCAGTTGAAGTTCCAAATATTTCCCCCAACATGATCAACAACTTCATGACGTTTCTTGATCAACTTTCACCAAATCAACCCCATATTGTGCCACAAAACCAGACCCTATCCTAAGAGCCTCCAACCCAAACCCTTGACTAGTCAGATGATGGAATCGTACGAGAAACTCAACGCTTGTCACCCTAAGACATCTTGGAGGACCAACCCCCAGTACAACGTAAAGGAAAAGAACCAGTGACAAGTAAAACAAAGGCCAATTCTAAAGGGTGGACACCGATAGAAAAGTTATTGTTGACAAAAGCTTCGGTCAACATTTCGGAGGATGCAAAACATGAAAATGCACAATCTATTGATCATTTTTGGCTACTAATTACTGAAAGTTTTCACAGATAAGTGAAGGTTAGTGATGACTATCCTACTAAACACCAACTAAATTCAAAGTTTTGAGAAATTACAAAGAGTGTTTCGGAGATGAACGGATTATACAACAACCTAAAAAACTAAAAGGAGAACTCAAAGTGATGAAGAAATTCTTCAAGAGGCATATCATTGGTACTGCAAGACACTGAAAATCCATTCAAATTTAATGACCCTTGGGAAGTGTTATTGCATAGTCTGAAATGGAAATATATTTGAAGCAAAACTACTTGGAGGAGAAGGAAGAAAAAAGAACAAAAGCTTCGTCAAATGGTTACAGAACTTGTTCTAATGATTGTGTCTGGTTAGATTATAATGATGATGGCAAACTCGAATTAGAAAAAAGTGTTCGTCGAATGGGTAGGGACAAAACAAAAAGAAAGGGGAGGAGTCTTCTTTAAAGGCATTGGGCTTTAGCAATTAATCGGAGGAAATGAGGAAAATGACAATGAAATTTGAACAATATAACTTGAATTTCGTTGAACGTTTGACATTGAAAAAGAAAATTTTGCCAAAAAAAAAGGCACAGGAGAAAAAAAACTCATGAAAGATTTGTAAGTGTTTATGCAAAGTACCAATAATGTTTTTGGAGATACCCTCCGACTGGTTTTGATGATGAAGGAGAAGATCAAGAAAATATATTTCCACTAGATAGGCTATCGTTGTTTGTTATATGTTTGGTTTTTTCAATTGTGTAATTTTCTATTTTCAAATAATGAGATATTAGGATTTTCATTAAACTTTTGTTAATACCTATTTTTTATTTAATTTTAATTATATATTAATATTTTATTTTTAAAATTAAAATAATTTTATTGTGAAAAAATGAGCCAAAGTGAAAAATGACAATTTCTTAGGTTTTGGAAAGTGAGAAAAATAAGATGATACATATTAAATGAAAAAAATGAAAAATGAATACACCATCCGGTCTAAAAAAAAAAAAAGAGCAATGATGCTCCAAGTTTAGAGTGTTATTATATATTTATCTATTTATAGAGTGCAAAATAAAATAGGGTTAGAGATTTTACTCTATTTCATACTCTCTCTCTCTCTCTCTCTCTCTCTCTCTATATATATATATATATATATATATATATATATATATATATATATATATATATATATATATAATCTCATAACGTATCAACAATGTTTTTTTACATAATAATTTATGTTTTATAAAATTGTACGATATAACATTTTAAACTACAAACTATTAAAACTATTACATATGGAAATTTCTAATTGTATTTAATATATCAATAAAAAAATTAGTTTAGAATAAATAGTTATCATCAATAGAATAAATAAATTTAATCATACTAGTAGGATTTAGTGGCATTTTATCTTCTCATTTACATCTATCTCAAAGGTAGATAAATTATGTTTCTTTATGTTGTGGATTTCATTTATTTCTTGATAAAATATGGGAAAAAAAAAACAATGGCCTCCGCTGTAATTAACGTATCCAATAATGCACATAAAAAACTACTATAGTAACTATCTAGCATTTTATTTAATTATAAATAATTGCATAAATCTATATATTTATCTGGAAGCATGGGCGGATCCACAGTAAATCCATGGATAGCCCTTAAAAAAAATTTGGTAGTATAATTTTTTTTAAAAAAAATCATTTTATGTAGTATACATATACATAATACATATTAATATGTTTAGCGAGATAATAGCACAAGATGTTACTTGTTCAGATGTTTAAGGCGTTAAGGAATATTTTTGAAGGTTGCAAGTTCAAATCTTCTTGCAAACATTTATTTTCTTTTATTTTCACAACTCCTTTTATGTAGCTTTATATAGATTATAACTATTGTATTATGATGTTGTGAAAATTAAGCATAAGTATTGAATTGTCCAAGTGATAAAGTGTTGAACTTTTAAGTTTGAGGTCTCTATTTTGAAACTTGGCTGTTACATTGGTGTATTTTATTTTGTTTATCAGTTTTTCAACTTGTTTTTTTAATATTTTAAAATTGTCTCACATCGACTAGAACATGAAATATAGTTCATATACATCTGTTATATAAGCAACACAAGTTTCTTAACTCTCAACAAGTTAACCTTTTGAATGGGTTTGGGTTTAAACCCGAAACCGAGAAACCGAACCCGGTTTGGGATACCCTTTTACTTTGAATCTGGCTCTGTCACTGTCTTCAATATCAGTTTCATGCTAAATTTAAGATTTTTTAAAACTAAAATGATGATCTAATGAGTGTCAAAACTAAAAGAATATTCGCTTGTAGGTTGTTATTATCAGGCTTATGTTTTGACAACTTCTATCTGGATAGCTAGGTGTTTTATGTAAAGCTAAAAAAACATTATATTACCTCTTATGATAACTAGCTAGCGTTTAGGTTCCCTTCCTTAAAGGCCTTAAGTGAGATATGCTACTATTTGATGTTATATTTAATAAAGTGGGGGAAAACAATATATATCTTGGTCTTGGACAAGACAAAGTGAATAAAAGAATGCTCATAACATGTCAATAATTGAGGTGTTTGGTTATATTCATAGATGGGTCCAATAAATATATCATGAAGTTGCCATTTCAACTAACTCTAGACCAAACAACTCATTTGTTGTACATAACTTCAATGATGAATGAAGTCCTAAAATGGTTTTATCTAATATTTTTCGCATCTTAACTGAGAAAAATGTATAATCAACATTGCTATAATGTTCATAGTTGATATTTCTATTATCCAGAAGGAATGTCAATTTCCTACATTCTAACTCATAATTTAAGTCCCGAAGCTCCTAATAGTATTCACTTTTATCCGGAAGAGTATACGATCAATCATACTAAAGAACAAAATCCATAGGTACTGGAAAGGATTTGAATCATAGAATTCATACAATTGAAGCACAAATAACCGGATTGGTATAAATCATAAATGTACAAAATTTATGAATTGGGCCGTGAATTGTTTTGGCCAGCCCAAAACTCCTTGTACGGTTGTACCTACCAAAGGATTTTGTATTCTTTTTCCCATTTTATTGGACCAAATCAACATATCGTCTATAAAGTTTAATAGATATCGATAAAAAGTAAACGGACAACAAGCTACACGCTAGTCTTTTATAAGGGTAATTTTTTTAAAAAAAATATTTATATTTTCTGTTATTTTTATCTAAAAAGTTATTATGAAATTTTCATTTTTTTAAAATCCATTGATAAATTATTAATTTTTGTTTAGTCATTATGTACGTACTAAAATCGACCAAGAACATGTAGAATTGAGTTTTTAAGGGGTATTTTCGTAATTGAACGTTTGGATTCAATAAGACCCATCATCACATTTGTTAATTTGTATGTATTATATTTATTTATTAAGGAGTGTGTTTAGGGAGAAATTTACGATTGTGTCTAAAGGCAAAAGAGTATATAATCATATATCTAATTTTTGTTAAGACAGAAATATAATTTTAATTCGTATAAACTATCTAACTTTTTGTCTCACCAATTCCATAAATTTGATATAAAATAAACAGATATATTATTTGCTTAAACTGTAAGATGGTAACCGAACTTGTCTATTAGTCAAACAAAAACAACGAGTTAGAAATGTGTGTCCCATTCCCAACCATGATCCAAGAAAGAAAGTGTAAATGTTTATGAGTTTCAACAAGTGTCTGTATTAACATCGATGTTTTCCACTAAACATGTGCGCACATGGCTATGTCCAGCCAATTGCTCCTAAACTCTTAAAGGTGGTCAAAACAAAACTAGGTCCACGTGGACCCTTCAATAGAAGGAATACTTGTTACTTTGTTGTAGATCTTCAATCTTCAAGACCTATAAGATAAAGAGAAGCCTTTTAGAAGACATCGTTTGTATCAATGCAAATGGTTGTATATATTGTTTGATTGATTGCTAGCCCAATGTGTAGCCTCTAATCTCGGTCCGGTTATGGCCCATGTCATGTATCTTTATTTTCTTGAATCAATGTGATATTTGATGTTAGGAACTGTACCGATTTACATGGTATCACAGTTTTCTTGAATCAATGTGATATTTGATGCTAGGCATTGTACCGATGTTCTTGATTCAATGTGATATTTGATGTTAGGAACTGTACCGATTTACAGTCAAATTTTAGATTTGTCTATATCTCGTCTTTTTCTCCTATCCTATGTCTCCATCACAAGTGGTCCTAGGTACCTTGCCGGTCGCCGTCTTTCCCCTCCTTCGTTGCTCTCTCTCCCCTCTCTCTCTCCCTCTCAAAATTAGGATAAACACTTTGGATTTGTGACTTGCCACCTGAAATTCATACTCGGTGTCCTTTTTCCACTCGATGATCACATGTAGGTTAATTCTCACTATAGCTTAGTAAAACATATGAATATATGATTCTAGTATGTCTTGTATATGGCTTCTATGATGCTTTTTATTATTAGACCCTTACCATGTGAGGCAATACAATCACTATTGGCCTACTAAGTTAATGTTTTTCAAGTATTGGTGTTGTAAAAATCATCAAACTATCAAAAGTGTCCTACTTAGAACAAGATTGAAGAGGATTCACTAGCAACATGTATGTCTATCAGTAACTATTGGGATTTATTAAAAAAAGCTATAAAACACCAAGTTTAGCAATGGAAGCAATTAAACTCAAATTTTGTCTTACCAAAAATCATTTAATCATGGAAAGATTAAAACAGAAATAGAAGAAGAAAAGAACTAGAACATTTGAAGACTTTCATTCTAAACAAGAGGTTGGAAGTTGATGAAGATGATAAGAGCACAAATAAGAGTTCCTCTACAAGTATCAACCAAGCAAGGTTAAATCACTTTAAGATGCTAGTCTTCATATATATTATGTACTTACTAAGCAATTAAAAACTAATACCAAATTATTCTTAAGAAGTAGCAAGTTATAAGGATCCAATTTTACGCAACAACTCGCAAGAGAAGGATGGGAAAGAGAACCTAGCTCCATTCTCAGGTATTGAATTAATATAAGAATTGTCTTGTTTTCAAGGTTTACTCGACGAGTTGGTTGCCTTACTCGTCGAGTAGCAGCGGGTTGGTTCGCGTGTTTTAGTGACCTACTCGTCGAGTCTAATAAGGGACTCGACAAGTAGGAGCTGGCAGATGAAACCCTAAATTCCAAGGATTTTCACCCTATTTAAGGACCACTTATTCTCCCTAGCCTCTCTTATTACATCCCTCGAATTCAGAAAACCCTAATTTGTGCTCCCCCTCTATTTTTGTGTGCTTCTTATCTTGAAAGAAAGTTCTTGGAGTAAAGGGGCTTGGAGTTCAAGAGGTGTGAAGCAAGGGGTTGTTGTAGATCCAGAATCTTCTCTGTCTTGGCATCGTTTTGTAAGTAACAAGTTGTTACCTTGACCCCCCCTTTTTGTTAGATCTCTTCATTTATGGGTTTAGAGCCCTTTCGGGGTTTTGGAGTGGATATCCGATTTGGGTCAAGATATGAGGTTCGCAATCTCAGATCTGGACTCCTTTAGCCCTTCTTTGTCAAAAAGTTCCAGTCTTTGTTGATCTATGGCCTTTACCTTACCTTAAGCCAGTCCTTTAAGCTTGCTTTGGGCCATTATCATCTTGCATGCACATAAAGTTTGCAACTTTACGTGATAAACATGTCTAGGAGCTCAGATCTGTAGTATGGATTCTTTGCATGGCCTGAAAAGCATCTGTATGGATGAAGGATTGAAGGGACTCGGCGAGTCGCGAGATCGACTCGGCGAGTCATATGAAGATGGTTAAGAACTCGAAGAGTTGATGAACAAATTGACGAGTCCGATGGAGATTGCCTTGGGCTCGACGAGTCAGTCTATGACTCCGCGAATCGGCTAGGGTTTTCCCAATCTTTGGGCACGCACGAACTCGACGAGTTATAGGGAAAACTCGGCGAGTCAACCAAAGATTTCACGACTTCTCGAGTTCAGAAAGCACTCGACGAGTCGGGTCAGCATGGGTTGTTGACTTTGACCAAGGGTTGACTAGTTGACCTTTGGGGGTATTTTAGTAATTTGGAAATTTATGGAAAAGGGTTTTATGGTGATTATAGGTGGTGGAATTCGGGTTGGTGAATCGAGAGTTTGAGCCTATCACTTAAGTGTGACATCGTGAGGTGAGTTCTCCTCACTATATCAATCGGGTCTACGGCACCAAGGCCGACCCTTTATGATTTACATCCTGGTTTAGGATGGTTGCTATGTTAGATTACATCCTGGTTTAGGATGGTTGCTATGTTAGATAACAGCCTGGATTAGGATGGTTGCTATACTAGTAATTTGTTTGATTGATATCCTGGTTGTAGGATGGTTTCTATGTTAGAGATCGGGTAGATCTGTATGACTATCTGTTATTGCATGCTAGCGTATGATATTTATGTGCACATGTTTATTGGTTTGGGGAAAGGTTTGAGGCAGGTCCTGCTGTGTGCAGTAGGACAAGACACCCTGGGCGGACCGGGTAGACTGCAGGCCCGGGCCGGGCAAATCTAGTTAGGCCGAAGGCCCAGCGAGCAGTCCGGATACGCTGAAGGCCCCAAGGAGGGCGGTCCAGACGTGCCGAGGGCTCGGAGAGCGGTCCAGATAGACTAAGGACTGGAGTCGGTCCAGTCAGACTGATGGCTCATTATGCATGGTGTTTTGTGGCTTATATGTTTGAATGATATGATTATATCTATATGGCGTTGGTATTTTGGGGGTAACTTACTAAGCCTTTGAGCTTACATTTATCGATTATTGTTTCAGGTACATCTGATGATTGCGCGAAGGCGAAGATGTGATCGTACTGCTCCTCACATTTTATTATTCTATGACTTGATTCTGGGATACTCTGACAAGATACTATTTTGAAAACAAGTTTGTTAATAATGATGTGCTTTGAAATGTTTTAAAAAGTTTAAATTTGGCATGAATTTTATAGGTGTTACAAGTTGGTATCAGAGCTTTGGTTTGAGTGAATAGGAGGAAACACTCATGTGTCTCCAGTCTCAAACTGGGGACAAGGTTATAAAACGATTTTCTAAAAATGTTTTCAAACTAATAAAAGGAGGATGCAAGTGTACGATCAGCCAGAGCTCGCGGATAGGCCCCAAATTACCTTACGGATTATTTGAATTATTAGATATGGTTAGAACAACATGCTAGTACTAGGCTAGGGAACTTCAGGAATTGCATGATAGAATTGCCTGATTGTATGATGCCTGATAGCCTAGGGTTCTCCCTTATATATGAAATTGACATCATTACTGTAGTTGCTTAGTGTATGCATCGCGACCGTACATAATTAAGATCTTATAGCCTTAGAATGTTTGGTTTGGCCTTTATTTCCTGTTCTTGTTTGATGAAGGGCTTAGGGTAGGATCAGGTATTCGAAAGTCTATAGGGTCCAATGTTATGTATGGTTAGCATACACGAGTGTTGTAGGGTTGGTTGAAGTTTCACGAGTAGATAGGTTGTTTGAGATGAGTCCGCCGATTATGAGATATTTAGCTTTCCTCTAGGGGTGAGGATTGAGCGCTCAGTATGAAAATGTATATTGTTAGGGCGTTGTGATGATACTTGAGACAAATATGGCTAGGTGTGGAAGGTAGTATAGGCCCGTACTACTGAAAGCATAGGACCCATACACGTAGCAAGGAAGTCACAACCCCTAGGGTTTAGATGGGAGTTGGTTCTCGGTTCTTTGTATGGATTATCTAATACTTTGTGTTATGTTTCAGAATGGTGATGACCATGCGATGTGTGATTGGATCTGGTTCAGGATCAGGATCAGGATCAGGAGAGGGCGGACAGGGGGCACCGATAGCGCCCGAGGCTATTGGCCAGATGAGGCCGGATGAGATGGATGATAGGATCCGGGAGATCCTGCACGATGAGGTTGCTGCTATGTTCTGGTCCGAATTTCCGGAGATGTTCGGTTCTATTAAGACCGCTATGGTGGAGTATTTTGTTGATCGCTATGCAACCCTCTCTGAGGCGGCTGCCACAGCAGCTACAATAGCTGTATCGACGACAGGGTTGGGAGCCGGTCAGGTTTTTCAGTATCAGGACTTCGACAACATGAATCCCCTTACTTTTGATGGGACTCAGGACCCCATCAAAGCCATGAGTTGGCTGGATGACATGGAGGGATGTTTCTTCACATGCTTGTGTCCTACTGACCAGAAGGATAGGTGTGCCCTTAACTTGCTGAGGTCCGGGGCAAAGGACTGGTGGAGGTTGATGATTGGGTCTTATTCGGACGAGCATAGAGCTGTTGTTACTTGGGATCAGTTCTGGGATATATTCCACGCTCACTACATTCCTCGAGTCGAGCGGGAATGGTTAGCTCAGGAGTTTCTGGAGTTGAGAAAGGATCAGGAGACGGTGATGGATATCACTCGTATGTTCACTGAGAGGGCGATGTTTTGCCCGAAGTTTGCTTCTGAGCAAGCTCAAATGACTCGTTATATGAGCATGCTCAAGACGGATATTTGTCAGTTTGTGGCGACCCAACGTTGTGATACGCTTCTGGAGTTACAGGAGGCCGCCAGGCAGCGAGAGCTTAAGATTGAGTTGCTGCTGAGAGAGCAGGTTCGGGCCCCGACACAGTCGCAGCCGGTGCCAAAGCGGTCTAAGACCACTGATCCAGGTTGGTCATTTTGCGAGTGCCGCAAATGCTGCCAGGAGGGGAATTTTGCGAGGGATTGTCGTCAGGCGACCCCAGTTCAGGATATGAGGATCTGCTTCCACTATCACCAGGTTGGTCATGTGAAGACCAATTGTCCACAGCTCTCAGCCAGGTCATCACAGGCTCTAGTGCCAGGTACATTGAGGATTACTAATAGGAGTCAGGGTCGAGCAGTGCCCTCGAGGGCCTAAGGGCATGCCTTCCAGCTCACAGCGGAGGAGGCCAGAGCAACACCAGATGTGGTTCCTGATATGTTTCTATCCTTTATCTCTTTTATTATATATGTTTTATGATTATCCGTGTACCTATGATTAGGTACGTTTTTAGTGAACTCCTTGCCTGCTTTGGTTTTATTTGACTTGGGAGCGAGTCGGTCATTTATATCTCAAACATTTAGTAGGGAGTCTGGTGTGTTGGTGGGCAAATTAGAGTGTTCGTTACGAGTCTCTATCGCCAATGAACATGGAGTTTCTGCTTCTTCGTTCTATCGAGCGCACGAGTTGGAGATCTTCGGAGTGTCATTTCCGATAGATTTGATACTGATTCCCATGGGGGAGGTGTGCGTAATCGTAGGGATGGATTGGCTTAGCCGGTTTGGTGCCATGATAGATTGTGAGGGTCAGCGAGTTGTAGTTCGAACCCCAAGTAGGGGAGAACTGATTGTTTATGGCGAGGGCACCAGGTTGGGATCAGGGTTTTGTTCAGCCGCCAGAGCTCGACAGTACATTCAGCATGGGTGTACGAGTTACTTAGCGTACGTGGAAGATACGCGGGCCTGGGAACATGTTTCAGCTTCAGAGGTTCTGGTAGTCAGAGAGTTTGCGGATGTGTTTCCGGAGGAGTTACCTGGAGTGCGTCCGAAGAGGCAAGTCGAGTTTAGGATCGACCTAGTGCTAGGTGCGGCCCCTATCGCCAAGGCGCTGTACCGGTTGGCACCACCAGAGATGCAGGATTTGTCATCGCAGCTTCAGGGAGCTGCTGGAAAAGTAGTTCATTCGACCTAACAGTTCTTCATGGGGAGCACCGATCTTCTTCGTCATAAAGAAGGACGGCTCGCACTGGATGTGCATTGATTATAGAGAGTTGAACAAGTTGACGGTGAAGAACCGTTATCCACTCCCGAGGATATATGATCTCTTTGATCAGTTGCAGGGGGCATCGTGGTTCTCCAAGATAGATTTGAGGTCAGGATATCATCAGGTCCGGGTCAGAGAGGAAGACGTGGAGAAGACCGTGTTTCAGACTCGTTATGGTCGTTACGAGTTCGCAGTGATGCCGTTTGGGCTCACCAATGTGCCAACAGTATTTATGGACCTGATGAATCAGGTCTGCAGGTCGATGCTGGATTGCTCGGTCATCGTGTTTATAGATGATATCTTGGTATACTCCAAGACTCAAGAGCAGCATGAGGAACATCTTAGGGAGATGTTGGGAGTTCTAAGACGGGAGCGACTATATGCCAAGTTCTCGAAGTGCGAGTTTTGGTTACAAGAGGTCTAGTTCCTCGGGCACCTGGTTAACCAGGATGAGATTTTGGTCGACCCAGCCAAAATCGAGGCAGTCATGCAGTGGGAGGTTCCGAAATCTCCCTCAGATATCAGGAGTTTTCTGGGATTGGCAGGGTACTACCGGAGATTCATTCAAGATTTCTCCAAGATTGCAGTACCCCTCACTCGTCTGACGAGGAAGGGGTGGATTTCTGGTGGGGCCCTGAGAAGCAGTGGGCATTTGAGATCCTCCTTTAGCGGTTGTGTGAAGCTCCAGTTTTGACACTGCCGGAGGGAGTTGAGGATTTTGTGGTGTTTTGTGATGCATCCATCACAGGTTTAGGAGCGGTCCTCATGCAGAGGGGATAGGTGATAGCTTATGTATCGCATCAGTTGAAGCCGCATGAGACGAGATACCCTATGCATGATTTAGAGCTGGGAGCGGTGGTGTTCGCTCTCAAGATATGGAGACATTACCTTTATGGGGTCCGTTGTATCATTTACACGGATCACAAGAGCTTGGGACATATCATGGATCAGCCGAACCTGAACATGAGGTAGCGCAGGTGGCTGGATGTAGTCAAGGACTACAATTGCGAGATCCTTTACCACCCCGGTCAAGAGAATGTGGTGGTGGACGCTTTGAGCCACATGTCAGCTGGGACTTCCAACCCAACAATATGTATGAGGATAGGAGTGGATTCCCCGCTTGTGAGTTTGATCATAGATGCTCAGGTCGAGGGCATGCGGCCAGAGAATTGGAAGTTGGAAAGGACCAGGGGTGAGAACACCCGGTTTGTGCAGGATAGTCGGGGATTATTAACACGATGCGGTTGGGTGAGGGTTCCGATGTCTGGTGGGGTTAGATAGACAATCATGGAGGAGGCTCATAATTCTCACCTCTCTATTCACCCGGGGGCCACCAAGATGTACCGGGATTTGAGTTTAAGCTACTGGTGGCCGTCAATGAAGCAAGAAATCGCTTGGTACCTCGAGAGGTGCTTGACCTGTAGGATGGTCAAGGTTGAGCATTAGAGGCCGCACGTCAAGCTGCAGCCCCTGGAGATTCCCATGTGGAAATGGGAACTGATCACGATGGATTTTATTACCAAGTCGTCGAGGACGAAGAAGGGATTTGATGCAATATGGGTCATCGTGGATCGATTGACCAAGAGTGCCTATTTCTTGGCAATACGAGAAGGTTCATCAGCCGAGAAGTTGGCTGACATATATGTCCGCGAGATCGTTGCTCGCTATGGTGTTTCGGTCTCCATTGTCTCCGACCGGTATGTTAGATTTACCTCCCGCTTCTGGCAGAAGTTCCACGAGGAACTGGGCACACGGTTTCACTTCAACACATCATTTCATCCCCAGACAGACGGTCAGAGCGAGTAGACCATTCAGACCCTCGAGGACATGTTGAGGGTGTGTGTCATTAACTTCGGTGGGAGTTGGGATTCCCACCTACCGCTTGTAGAGTTCGCCTACAACAACAAATGTCATTCCAGCATTGACACCCCACCTTTCGAATTGTTGTATGGATGGAGATGTCGCACCCCAGTTTGTTGGGGTGAGGTCGGTCATAGGGTAATGGGTCGGACAGAGGTAGTCTTGCAAAGTACCGAGAAGATTCAACAGATTAGGCAGCGACTGCAGACCGCCCAGATCTGACAATAGAGTTACGTTGACAGACGCCGATCTGATTTGGAGTTTCAGGTGGGCGATAGGGTACTCCTAAAAGTCTCACCCTAGAAGGGTGTGATCCTCTTCAGGAAGAGAGGGAAATTGGGTCTCTGTTACATCGGGCCATTCAAGATCATTGACAGAGTTGGTAAGGTGGCTTACAGGCTAGAGCTACCGGAGGAACTTAGTCGGATCCACAACACTTTCCATGTTTCGGAGTTGCGAAATTACATTATGGATCAGGAGGCGGTGGTATCGTTGGATGATATTCAGGTCGATGAGCGCATGAATTATGTGGAGAGGCCCGTGGCCATTCTAGAGAGGAAGACGAAGGTTCAACAAAACAAGGAGATACCTTTGGTAAAGGTACAGTTGGAGCATCGGAGAGGATCCGAGTGGACTTGGGAGCCAGAGGCAGAGATGCGGGAGCACTATCCAGAGCTGTTCGTCGCAGCAGACTTCGAGGACGAAGTCTAGTTCAAGTGGGGGAGAATTGTAACGCCCCGATATTCAGGTATTGAACTAATATAAGAATTGTCTTGTTTTCAAGGTCTACTCGACGAGTTGGTTGCGCTACTCGTCGAGTAGCAGCGGGTTGGTTCGCGTGCTTTAGTGACCTACTCACCGAGTCCAATAAGGGACTCAACGAGTAGGAGCTGGCAGATAAAACCCTAAATTCCGGGGACTTTCACCCTATTTAAGGACCACTTATTCTCCCTAGCCTCTCTTATTAGATCCCTCGAATTCAGAAAACCCTAATTTGTGCTTTCCCTCTATTTTTGTGTGCTTCTTATCTTGAAAGAAAGTTCTTGGAGTAAAGGGGCTTGGAGTTCAAGAGGTGTGAAGCAAGGGGCTATTGTAGATCCGGAATCTTCTCTATCTTGGCATCGTTTTGAAGGTAACAAGTAATTACCTTGACTCCCTTTTTGTTAGATCTCTTCATTTATGGGTTTAGAGCACTTTTTGGGGTTTTGGAGTGGATATTCGATTTGGGTCAAGATTTGAGGTTCGCAATCTCAGATCTGGACTCCTTTAGCCCCTTTTTGTCATAAAGTTCCAGTCTTTGCTGATCTATGGCCTTTCCCTTACCTTAAGCCACTCCTTTAGCCTGCTTTGGGCCATTTTCATCTTGCATGCATGTAAAGTTTGAAACTTTACGTGATAAACATGCCCTAGGAGCTCAGATCTGCAGTATGGATTCTTTGCATGGCCTGAAAAGCTTTTGTATGGATAAAGGATTGAAGGGACTCGGCGAGTCGCAAGGTCGACTCGGCGAGTCATATGAAGATGGTCAAGAACTCGACGAGTTGATGAAAAACTCGACGAGTCCTATGGAGATTGCCTTAGGCTCGCCAAGTAAGTCTCTGACTCTGCGAGTCGGCTAGGGTTTTCCGAATCTTTGGGCATGCACGAACTCGACGAGTTATAGGGAAAACTCAGCGAGTCAACCAAAGATTTCACAACTTCTCGAGTTCAGGAAGGACTCGACGAGTCGGTGAACTGCACTCGACGAGTCGGGTCAGCTTGGGCTGTTGACTTTGACCAAGGGTTGACCAGTTGACCTTTGAGGGTATTTTGGTAAATTGGAAATTTATGGAAAAGGGTTTTATGGTGATTATAGGTGGTGGAGTTCGTGTTGGTGAATCGAGAGTTTGAGCCTATCAATTCAGTATGACATCGTGAGGTGAGTTCTCCTCACTATATCAACAGGGTCTACGACACCAAGGCCGACCCTTTATGATTTACATCCTGCTTTAGAATTGTTTCTATGTTAGATTACATCCTGGTTTAGGATGGTTGCTATGTTAGATTACATCCTTAATTAGGATGATTGCTATACTAGTAATATGTTTTAATTATATCATGGTTATAGGATGGTTTCTATGTTAGAGATAGGTTAGATCTGTATGATTATCTGTTATTGCATGCGAGCGTATGATATTTATGTGCACATGTTTATTGGTTTGGGGAAAGGGTTGTGGCGGGTCCTGCTGTGTGCAGTAGGCCAAGACACCCTCGGTGGACCGGGTAGACTACAGGCCCGGGCTGGGCAAATCTAGTCAGGCTGAAGGCCCAACGAGCGGTCCGGATAGGCTAAAGGCCCCAAGGAGGGCGGTCCAGACGTGCCGAGGGCTCGGAGAGCGGTCTAGATAAACTAAGGACTGGGAGACGGTCCAGTCAGACTGATGGCTCATTATGCATGGTGTTTTGTGGCTTATATGTTTGAATGATATGGTTATATCTATATGGCGTTGGTATTTTGGGGGTAACTTACTAAGCCTTTGAGCTTACATTTATCGATTATTGTTTCAGGTACATCTGATGATCGTGCAAACGTGAAGGTGTGATCGTACCGCTAGTCACATTTTATGATTTACGACTTGATTCTGGGATACTTTGAGAAGATACTATTTTGAAAACAAGTTTTGTAATAATTATGTGCTTTGAAATGTTTTAGAAAGTTTAAATTTGGCATGAATTTTATGGGTGTCACAAGGAAGAGAGAAATATAGGAAAAAGATCAAACTTTTTAACTAGCTACTGACTCTTTTATATACTAACCTTTAAATATAATGCACCTTACTTATCATAAATGAAAGCATGTATTTATGTGTCACGCCCCAAAACCGGAACGGCGGAAACGTTCTGGGGTGGATGACGTCATGTCAAGTATCACAACATATGCAGTATAGTAATCAAAGTACAACAACCATTGCATTAATAGTAATAGTTTTACATAAGTTACATTTTATAGAGACATCAAAGTAATAAAGAAACTAGTATAGATGCAGCTCGGTTCTAGGCTGGCTTCATAAAAGCTCCTAGGTGTACCCGTCTATTGCTGACCTGAGAATACAAGTTATTTTGAAAGCAAGTATCAGCATTTTTATAAATGCTGGTGTGTTCATAAGTATTTTAGTGTCATTTGTGTAAGTAAGTATTTCATTCAAAATAACTTTATGAAAAGTAGTAGTTTAGAATCTACGGTGTATTAGTGCCTTTTCCAGAAAATCCTATACTTTCTAATTAAAAGCAATTTTTTACCAAGACTCGACAATGTTATGTTTTAAAGAGAAACTTTCCCTGAAATACTATCATTACCAAAATACGATATTTGACTTTAAAGAAAGTAGGAGAATATCACTAGTAAAAATATTATGGAAAATACTATCATTACCAAAATCCAAATGGGCCATTTTAGGGAGTTTACGGCCCTAACAAGGAGTTTACGGCCGTAAGCTCTTACATGCTCATTCCTTTGGTGTATTAAGGTCTTAAATGGTAGAGAATTAAGTTCTATGCATTTTTCCAAGTCAAATGGAGAAGTTAAGGCATCATTTGGGCACTTTTTGGGAGTTTACGGCCCATGGACCAATCCTAGGGGGGTTTACTGCAAACTCCTATGTCCATAGTTTAATATTTTAATTAATGATTCAAGTCCCTACTTCACTTGTGGTGGATTCTAGACATTTTTCCAGGCCATAAGGGGTGTTTGAGGGCAATTCTAACACCTTATAAGGTGTTCACGGCCCTTAAAGAGGGGTTTACGGTCCAAGAGTGTTCTTGGTCCGTAAACTCATGTTTACTCTCCAAAATGCAAGGTTTTGGTGTTCTAAGCTTGAAGGTGTAAGTCCACAAGTCATATCTAAGCCTTAGGAGTGGTTTGGAAGGGTTTTGGGGCTTCAAAACCCCACTTAAGGGTGTTCACGGTCCAAGAGTGTTCTTGGGCCGTAAATACATGAATTGGCCCCTATTTGATGTCTTAAACATGAATTTGCATGTTAAATAAGCTACACAACAAGTTAGGATAGATTACTTACTAGTTAGGGGCTCGAAACTGGCGTTTTGGATCGAAAGCAAGTTGTAGAGAGAGAGTGGAAAGTCTCAAATGGACTCCACTCACCCTTATATAGGGGTTTGAGTTGGTGGCTCGGTGGAAATCTACCCGATACTGACGTTAAACGGGGCTTTTGGTCGCACCCGATTAAATGGTCGTATTTTGACTTGGTTGAAACTAAAACTTTTCAAGGGATTATTGAGGGTGTTTCTAATTTTCTCTAACCCTTATGAAGTCATACTAAAAGTGCCAATTTAATTAACCTATTCCAAAAGGTTAATGGTCAGTTTAATAAAGCGAGACTTATTAACAGAAAAAGGGGTTAAAATGACGGAATAAATTTCGGGTTGTCACATCATCCCCCCGTTAGAGGGAATTTCATCCCGAAATTAGGGTTTAGGAAAGGAATTGGCATAAACAATCAGGTAGAGGCATGAGGGTACTTCCTATTTGGTTGGTCCTCGCACTCCCAAGTGAACTCTGGCCTTTGCTTGGCGTTCTAACAAACCTTCACTTACGGGATGCGGATTCCGTCTCGTGCAGTTAGCGATTCCTACAGGTGCGTCTACGAAGTCAGGGTTCCCAAGGGTTTCTATCAAGACGAGTGGGATACAAAGAGTGACGTCGGGCAAACACTTATCAAGTCTACGAAGTCGATTGATTTGGGGTGAAACTTATGGAGTTTCCGAAGGTAGGCGTGGTCTGACAAGGGTCGGACCGATTCTTATAAAGAATCTCAGATGGTCCTAGGCTCTCGGAAAAGTAGAGCTTTTCAGTACTTAGAACATAGTGTACTTCTATGGCGAGATCATCACTGGCGTGATCGCCATTCCAAAGTTCCAAACATTCTCTCATACTGGGAGTGTAGTCCTTCTGGTTGGTTCTTAGAAAGCTCGGGTTGTCCTTGGATTTGTGTTTCCTGTCAATTGGCTTTCAGAGGTTTTCTAGATCATCGGATGGATTGCATGTCTACGGGTATCTGTTTGCTGCAGGGTGGCTATCTCAATCTTGTGCAAAATGAACCTGCACTTCTGATTCTTGAGATGTTTCTAACGGAAACTCTCAGGGTCGGGGAGATAGGGTTTCACCAGACGAGTGCTTAGAAAGTTTTTAAACTTTACATCATCGTCTAGTTGATGCTTTCACGGTATGATTCTTATCGGGAAAGAATCATGCTCCTACTTGCTTCGCTATTTCATGAATAGCAGGCTCTGCTCAGGGCTAACTCAATCCTTAGAGATTTTCTGAAATGTTGGACTATCTCGGGAGGTGGTTCTACTATTTTTGCGCGTGATAGTATTCGTGGAACACCTAGTAGTCCAATGAATCTCTAAGACATGTCCTATTCTCTAAGGCGTTGGTTTATTTCAGTTGCAGAAAGCGCGTGCTCTTGTATAACCCATCGACTAACACCTAGACTGGTGTCAAGTCTATAATCTCTTCGGGATCTGGGTTATAAGGCTTAACGCAACATACTTTCGCACTTTAATCAAGTATTCTTGGTTGCGGAGGTTATCCTGTGGTTCTTGGTATTCTAGTGTTCACTTCGGAGAATGCAGTCTATCGTCTACAGGGCGACGATGACTTCTTCCACGTAAGGGGGCGGAGTGTCCTAGGCACTACTCGTCGGTGACGGGGTGGACGAAGTGCCTGAGTAGTGCGAGCATCTTCTGCAACTACTCTTTCGGGGGTTCTGAGTGTTCTTGATTTAGATTAAGTCTAGAAGTATAGGGTTTCGTTACTCGGAACTTCAAATCTTCTCATCCACTCTTCTCAGAGTTTATCTTATCGCAGCTTCTGGATTTCCGGGATATTCGCTGAGATGCTTAATTCGTGAGATTAAGCGTAAATGGATGGTCGTAGTCAATGTCCTTGACTCTTACGACTCAGATTTTATTACCACTGAGGGTGTTAGCTACTATGTTGGCTTAACCGGGATGACAAAAAATTTCGGATTTGTGGTCGTTATAGTAGCTCAACCCGCAGGGGTTCTCTTGACTAGCTCCCATTCCATGGGATAGGATGAAGGGTTTTACTATAAGGTTCGTGGTAGAGCTCATACTTGGCTTAACCACTAATACTTGGTATATGCAAGCCGTATATAATTGAGGTCGGCAGGATGTTCAGTTGTGCGACTCCACCCCAGACCCACAACCCAACGAGGAACAGGGAGTAGGGAGGAAGCACACATCTTAAATCTTTTTGATCTCAATTATATACCACCCTTATGCATATACTCAGTTATAGTAGTCAGTCCCATGAGTTCTATCCTCTTGATTCACGAACCTGATTGTGAGGTGCGAAGGGTCTTTCTCGGAGATCTACGGAGTAGGCTTCGGGTGGTTATCGTCTTCTGGAATACTTGCAGTATCTTTCGCTTCGGGTTCTATCTGTCTAAGAAGGGTTGGTTAACAGCGCGCGGTACCCTTCTCCTGGGTACTTCGGAAGGTTTGAAATAAGAGTGACGACTGACGGATCGCATTAGTCTTTATTATTTTTATTATGTTTAGGTTCGGAAGAACCTTTATTTGCCGAACTGGCTACGATGAAAGTTCTTTTTACACAGCACTAGGGAGTTACACACGGTTATACTAAGTCAAACTATGATTGATAGAGGCGTCGAAGTTGGCATACATCGACATGACATATAATGAGGATTGATAGGGCCATGTGCCGAACGGGCACACAAGTTCTTGGCGTCTCGGGTTTCGTCTCGTGTATCACTGTCGCGGATACTTGGACCGATAGAGTTGACACGGAACTGTAGAGGGTCCTGAGTGTTTCTGAATAGGGTACCTTTCATGTATGGATTCTCACGAGGCCTTTCTATAATCGCCTAACATATACTAGTCATGTATAATTAAGGTGGGGAGGACTGTTGACTGAGCGACTCCGCCTTAAATCCACAACCAAACAAGGAACAGGAAATGAGGCAGCGTTACTCACTCTAGGTCTATCCATCTTAATTATACATGGATTTGATGTATATATCGAGCCATTATAGCTCTCCTTGATGAAATTTTAAATTTTTATACAGTGCTGCGACTTTCGCCTTAACGGGAGAGTAATTTCCTTTAGAATTAGCCTTTTGATGTTTTCGGTTAGTTATTTGAGATTGAGAGACGTACCAAAATCTACTGGGTTCCTTGATGCTTTTCCCCAAGCATTAGAGTTAGACTCCTCCTATGTCTTTGTTGTTTCCTTCGGTTGGACAGTCCTTCTTGAAGTGTCCAATCTCACCACATAGACGACAAACTGGACTGGACCCCACATTTGTGGTTGATGTAATGAACTCAACCGGGGTTCTGCAGACGCAAGCGATATTCCCCTTCATGTTGCACCTAGTACAACGGAGTTCTCGGCATATACCATGATGATGGTAGTTGCGTTTTCCGCAATGGGGGAGGTTTCCTCGGTATGGTCTCCTAGGTGTAGGGATGGAAGGGTTGGCAGGGGTATTGACTGTCTCAGCTCGTTGCCCTTCGAAAGGTCCTTGAGCCGAGGTACTTCCTTCCTCGTTCTTGAGCTTTCTCTTCAGTGGAGTTGGCTGAGGTTCTTGGGTGGTTGGGTATGCAGGTGTTGGTTGCTGCTGTCTATTGCTAGGATCGGAATTCCCGATAGGGCTCTTGCTAACATTGGCATTATTAGCATTCAGTTGAGCCGTGACAGCTGCTACGGCTGTCGAGACTGCAACTTGAAACGTAGCTTCATCGAATAGGAGAGTCGGTTTCTTGCCAGCGGATGGGTTACGCTTCTTCGGAGGCATGGTTTTCCTACACGGAAAGGAACACAAGCTGATGAGAGACGATGGTTAACCCTTAGACGTATCTATCCTTACTATATTAGGCATAAATTTTTCCCGTGCCTCGGATATTGGTTGTCTGAGTGTCGACCTACATCCCTATGATGTAGTCTGGGTATTCAAGGTAGGAGTATGAGTATCGGAAAAGCCATAAGATGGGAGTCGTTCCTACTAAGTTACCTTTATACTGGGAAGGGTTCACTCTCCAACTTGGAAAGATCTGAGAACAGGTCAGAACGAAGACCACGGGAAGAAAGGCTCATGAAGACTTATGGCTAAACACTCTCAATAGAGGTGTGGGGATCCGCTATAATCGTATTACTTGTAACAGGAAAAGGCGATTTACCTAACACATAGCGTGAGTAGTGTGATCACTAAGTCATTAAATTGTATTATTTTATAGGTGTATTAGCGTGACGAACACGAGGAAAAGACACTTCTCGGGTTCCATGTACTGGCTCCCTCTGTCTACCTCGTATCTTTGACTGGGACCGGCGTTGGTTTCCTTCGGGTAGTTACCTAGGGTTCTCTTCTCCTATAGACATATTGAATTTCTACTCCGTCTTATTTCCGATTCCGACTCTGGGTGTCATCACTTCATGATGGATGACTGGAAATCTCGGAAGTTTAGGTGAATTTCTCACAATGTACCTAAAAAGGTATAGGCACTTGGTGGTTTCAATAGTCTCGTCTTGGTTCATTTATTTCCGAACTGGAAATCTTCTCAATGAACCTCTTCTGGGTCTGAATCAACTCTTCTGCCGAACACTGAAGTGGATAGGGTTTTCTACAGGGTTCGTGCGAGAATGGAAATGTCTAAAGAATCCTAAGAGATTATTAACATTTCATTGGGTGATCCATATCGAGTCCTGCTACAATTACATAGGGTACACAAATCATATATAGCTTAGATTCGATAGGCCTTCGAATATGTGATACTACTCTATATCCACATCCCAACGAGGAAAAGGAAGTAGAGTGAAACCACACATTCTTAGTCTATGGGATCCTTATTATATATAACCTTGCGAGTATACCCTCTATAATTGTTGGTATATCAATAAGGATCTTTTTAGTTCTTCATACAAGGTTATCTATGGATCCTAAAATACCCCTATGGTATTTTAATTTCTTGTTTGATTCTTATCTTCTGAATATGATTCCGGGATTAATGTGAGTCTTTTAGTATTCCAAAATACTCCTATAGTATTTTAAACTTTCTGTTTCGCTCTATCAATCCTATTTGTTAAGTTTCGGACCTGTTGCAACACCATTATCACTCCCAAGCACACGTTCATCGCATCTCGAATAAATGTAGTTGATCAGGTTACATTTATTCCAGCTTACGATTACATAACTGCCCAGGTTTGACGGTAATGCTCAACATCCGAAGACTTTTATTCTTGTTCTTCTTGTGATACTTTTGTTCGAGTGTTTAGATTCTGGATGTTCTTATACTTTGGTAAAATATGGTTATATTTTAAAGTATAATTCTTGGTCAGAGTGTTTTATCCCTATGTATTTATAGGTTGTATATCTTTTATGAATTGATATACTTAGCTCACTATAAACAATGCTCTGATACCAATCTGTCACACCCCAAAACCGGAACGACGGAAACGTTCTGGGGTGGATGACGTCATGTCAAGTATCACAACATATGCAGTATAGTAATCAAAGTACAACAACCATTGCATTAATAGTAATAGTTTTACATAAGTTACATTTTATAGAGACATCAAAGTAATAAAGAAACTAGTATAGATGCAGCTCGGTTCTAGGCTGGCTTCACAAAAGCTCCCGGGTGTACCTGTCTATTGCTGACCTGAGAATACAAGTTATTTTGAAAGCGAGTATCAGCATTTTTATAAATGCTGGTGAGTTCATAAGTATTTTAGTGTCATTTGTGTATGTAAGTATTTCATTCAAAATAACTTTTTGAAAAGTAGTAGTTTAGAATCTACGGTGTATTAGTGCCTTTTCCAGAAAATCCTATATTTTCTAATTAAAAGCAGTCTTCTACCAACACTCGACAGTGTTATGTTTTAAAGAGAAACTTTCCCTGAAATACTATCAATACCAAAATACGGTATTTGACTTTAAAGAAAGTAGGAGAATATCACTAGTAAAAATATTAGGGAAAATAACATATGCCTCAGTAGAAAATACTGCTAACTAAGGCTATAAAACATACAAACCCCAAATGGGTAAGTCATTCATTTTACAATGAAGCATGAAATAAAAAACAAATACCACTTAGCAAACAATCGCATATCATAATCATTCACTCACATGTTCCACTACATACATGCATAAATGTTTAACCATAATTCTACCACGTAACATCTAGGATCAACCCTATAGCATATAAACAATCGTATAATATATAAGCAATCACATTTTATATAACATACATTTCTTTATATATTCAACCTTTTATTGTATGACCAACCTTTTGTTATATATCGAAACCTTTATTATATAACCAACCTTTTTGTTATATTTTCAATGTTTTATTATACATCTAACCTTTTGTTATATATTTAAACTTTTATTATGTTTTTCCAACCGTATGATAGACAAGTGTCCCTTAATGCAACCTAACCCAAGAGAAACACCTTGTTCACTACTTGTGTGCACGTCCAATCAAATGCTCTAAGTGGATAATGACTTCCACCTAAAACACCAACCCTAAGACTCCACTTTCGCAACTCCGACGTTGCAAAGTGTAAGTACTTCGCGATGTTGTTCAGGAATCGGTACAAGCGGTGCCAATTCTACCACAACACCTCCCAACTCCTTTGAGATGCCTAATATGTCCATGAATGAGAGATCAACTTCACTCCATCCCATAAAATCTGAAGTACCCACAAATCATGTGTCACATGACCATATAGATGGACATACAACTAACAACCTTTGTGGATATAGATCTTCCTATACTTTCAACCTAGTAGGCATCCTCAATGATCCATATAAGGTTTTAGGAAAATATTATCAACTACCCAAACCCTCTAGGGGTGTCAAAAAGTCCTATGGGACCTATTCCCGTGGGGTCCACATCTCGTATGGGGGGTATTTGTTTAAATAAATCGGGGGTGGGGGTGGGGTGGTCAGTACCATCCTGAAACCCCCATGGGAGCCTCATATATATATATATATATATATATATATATATATGTATGTATATATATGTATATATGTATATAAAATAAACAATAGCATGATTTTGACCTGCTAAAATTCAGCAAAAAAATAAGTTTTTAAGTTGTTTGAAAGATGTAAAATTCTGCTATAGTAACTATTTATTACCCAAAAACTTGCTTCTTTTAGCCCAGACAAGGTAGCCCAAAATCAATTGGGGGCGAGTAATAAAGGGAATTTGGGGGCGGGGCGGGGGTGGAAAGTCAAGTGATTTTGGGGGCGTGGGATGGAGGCGGGGGAACAAGGGAACTTCGGGGGTGGGAGTGGGGATGCAAACCTTGTCCTGTTTGCCCGGTTTGAAATCCCTAAAATCCTCTACGCATAACCATGCATTGTCATATATACATTAAATAAATCATGTGATTCATACCATCCAAATGTTTATTAAAACATGAATTATATTCATAGCCAACACTTTAAAGAACAGTCATACATCATTCTTTGAAACATCTTAGGCTTGCATACCATATACATTAAATTCATGAAAGAGTAAGCAGCATAACAATTGGCTCCTAACATGAATCAAATCATAATCTACGAATTACACGTTTCAATTATGCACCTTAGTGAGTTAAAACAATGAACTCACCTTTTACATTAACGAAACACTTCTTCTACTTCAAGTCTTGACCTTACTTGAAGTTCTAAAGCCCTCACCTAAAAACCATACATAACAACTAATTAACAAATAAACTATATTTTTCAAAAATCCATAAGGATGATTTTAGGCCTTCAATTGCAAAACTACAAATTCCCGTCGACGTCCTGTGACATCCCCAAAATCTCGGCCAGAAAAGACCGATTTCATTTATGATTTTTAAAATAATTTCAGAGTAAATCCTTTTGATTTAAAAGAGTTGCGGAATTTGTTCCCAAAAACAAAATATGATAAAATAATATTTATCAAAACATTTCATCAAGAGATGCGTTTTCATTATATAATCAAAACTCGGGATGTCATGTTCCGATACAGACCATAAAGCATAAACGATAACATTACAAGTCATTCAACAAATATATACATATATAGACTTGTAAACAAAACAACTTGATGATTCATCCATCTTATGCCCTCGCGCCACTACCTGTAATACGAATAAACTGAGTGGGTCAGGCTTGGGAGCCTGGTGAGCATATAGGGTTTTCAACCCACAATAAATAATTATATTTAATTTCACCAACCAAAAATAACCCGATTACCCATTCCCGTTATCCTCACTTTATGTCCCTAAAACAACATCTATCTCAAGGGACCTAATCTAGGATTTTCATCGGGACGGACATTACTGTTAAGGGGTTTCCTCAACAATAGATATCCTAAAGGCAACCATGAGGGGGATAGAGTACACCGGTGAACACATCGTTCACAACACCTACAGGTTATGAACCTGCTAGCGTTCCACTGGACTGTTTAGAAAGAGTCCGTGGTCGTTATCCATACTCCGCTGAATAACTAGATCAACAACAACAACATCGAGGCCTCTCATCTGTTTATCACACATCAACTATCTACCCATGTTATACCCAACATATTAGTAGATAAAAATATATATTTTTATACATAGTTTAAAACTAGTATAGCATGTTCAATCAATACATATTCCATATAACAGATGAGGCACACACACATAACACGTATTTCATAGAGAATAAATCAGATCTATGAGATAGAAGAAAGTGAATATAAATTCACACATATAACAACAAAATATATAAATAACACATATTTCGTATTAAATACTTCATAGTTATGCGTTAGAAGAAAGTAACTACACACTCACTTGATCAGAAGATGATCGGACAGCACTACGACTTGTAGAAGTAGTATTCTTCGGTAGATCTGGAAGATCTTCACAAAAACCGGGCTCCTCGCGGGCAGAGCTTCGGCTCGGGAATCTTACTTCTCGGGATCTTCGGGGCTTCGGGACTTGCTTCGGGGCTCGGGAATGATACCGGGGCTTCAGGATAAATCTTGCACGAAAAATGATGCAAAAACGCGAGAGAAATGGAAGAAATGAGCAAAGAACTCGGCTGCCCTCGACATCCTTTTATAGGGGGATGGAACTTCGATTTACGCTGGGCATAATGAGGATAGGATCGCTGACTCCCCCAGGATAATATCGGTTATTTTATATTTAAATTAAATATCGAAAATATTTAATAAACTTCAAAAATTCATATCTTCCTTATACGAACTCCGTTTTCGACGTTCTTTATATCCCCGCATAGGTGAAACTACACTCTACAACTTTCGTTTAGACTCCGTCAGCTAATTTTGAATTTATTTTTATTATTTATTTTTAGTAGGCCCGGACAGAAAAACTTCGTTATAAATTCATAACTTCTTCGTCCGACGTCCGTTCTCGCCTAACCTTTCATCGTTTCGCTACTAAGAACGAGATCTTCAATTCTCGTTTAGATTGTTTCGGCTAAAAACCGCTCGGTCTCAAATCGAGTATTCGGGCTGCATACTGCTAAGTCGAAACTTCAGAAAATCATAACTTCCTCATACGAAGTCAGATTTGGGCGTTCTCTTTATGCACGCTCTCGGTTTAACGAACTCTATGACATTCGTTTAGATCACTAGGGCTAAATATCGCTCTAACGTAAATTTCACTTTTTACGTCATTTAGCGTTATTGGTTCTGTCGCAAAACTTCGACAGGTCATAACTTCTTCGTTATAACTCGAATTTCGGCTTTCTTTATATATTCGGAAACCTCATTTCAACTACTACAACATTATCCATAGATATAGAGCTTATCTAACATTTCATTTTGACGCTTATTTTTATTCTTAATTACATTAAGACACACAATTAAGCACAAAACACATAATACTCAAATAATACATTTCTATTATTTCAAAACGGGTTACAAAGGTTAACCTAGACTATTATATCAACATTAATGACAAGCCCAGAAACACAGGCGTTACAATTCTCTCCACCTTAGAATGATTCCGTCCCCGGAATCACACATCAACAAACAAATGCGGATAGCGACCCATCATGTCACTCTCCGTCTCCCAGGTGAGATTCAGCCCATTCGTGTGTTTCCATCGGACAAGCACTAACTCGACCATCTTGCGTCGCAACTTCTTAGTATTTCGGTCAACGATTGCCTCTGGTTCTTCAATCAACCTTTTGTTCTCATTGATTCTCAACTCCGAAAGTGGAATCATGTCGGGAACTTCTCCCGTGAACTTCCTCAAATAACACACATGGAAAGTGTTATGAATTCCATTCCGTTCTTCTGGTATTTCGAGCTTGTAAGCTTGGTTCCCAATCATGTGAAGAACTTTAAACGGTCCAATAAACCTTGGACTCAACTTCCCCCTTTTACCAAATCTTATAAGTCCCTTCCACGACGAGACTTTAAGCAAAACCGAATCTCCAACTTCGAAGGTCATCGACCTTTGCTTCTTTTCAGCATAGCTCTTTTGACGATCCTGAGCTGCTAACATTCTTTCCCTAATTATTTTCAACTTTTCAGCAGTTTGATGGACTATCTCCGGTCCCATAAACTGCTTTTCCCCAGCCTCAAGCCAACAAGACGGCGTACGACACTTCTGTCCATACAAAGCTTGATAAGGTGCCATCTTAATGCTCGAGTGGAAACTATTATTGTAGGAAAATTCTACCAAAGGTAAATGTTCATCCCAATTACCATGGAATTCCAGGGTACATGCTCTCAGCATATCTACAAGTGTTTGTATCATCCGTTCGCTCTGACCATCAGTTTGTGGATGGTAAGCTGTACTTAAACACAACTTGGTACCCAATGCCTCTTGTAGACTTTTCCAAAATCGCGAGGTGAAACGGCTGTCACGATCTAACACAATCGTTAACGGAACACCGTGAAGCCTCACTATTTCTTTCATGTAAGAATTCACAAGCTTTTCCATAGACCATTTCTCCTTGGCTGTTATGAAATGTGCACTCTTAGTGAATCGATCAACGACCACCCAAATCATGTCGTGACCGTTCTTTGTTCTGGGTAATTTAGTGACAAAATCCATAGCAATGTCTTCCCATTTACCCATAGGCACGGGTAAAGGTTCTAAACTCCCATATCGTTTCTGATGTTGTGTCTTGACTCTCGCACAAGTCACACACTCGGCCACATACCTTGCAACATCAAGCTTCATCGTCGGCCACCAGTAGTAGGGTTTCAGGTACCTATACATTTTAGTGCTACCTGGATGAATCGAGTACATGGTCTTGTGAGCTTCTTCCATCAGAAGATCTCTGACTCCTCTTGTCTTAGGTATCCAAATCCGATCTTGGAACACCTTCAGTCCATGAATGTTTATACCGAACACCAACGTTTTGCCCAAACGTTCCTCCTTTCGGTCATTATTCTCAGAAGTTTCCTCTTGATCTTTCTTTATACTTTCCACAATGGTCGAGACAACTTCAATTCTCAACGCTCTTGGCCTTTTCTTTTCAAGATTGACTTTTCGACTGAGAGCATCAGCAACAACATTTGCTTTACCGGGGTGGTAAAGTATCTCACAGTCGTTGTCCTTAAGTAACTCTAGCCAGCGTCGTTGCCTCATATTTAATTCTTTCTGAATAAAGAGATATTGGAGATTCTTATGATCAGTGAAAATTTTGCACTTCGTGCCATAGAGGTAATGCCTCCATATCTTCAGAGCGAAAACTACCGCTACCAACTCCAAATCATGAGTCGGGTAGTTCTTTTCATGCTCTTTCAATTGTCGAGACGCATATGCGATCACCTTATCTCTTTGGGTCAAAACACAACCCAATCCAACCCCAGACGCATCACTATAAACAACGAAGTCCTCAACTCCATCGGGTAGAGAAAGTATCGGTGCCTCACATAGTTTCTTCTTTAGCTTCTCGAATGCTTCTTTATGCTTATCACTCCAAGCATAAGTAGCTCCTTTGTGGGTCAAAGCTGTTAATGGAGTAGCGATCGAAGAAAAGCCTTGGATAAACCTTCGGTAATATCTGGCTAATCCCAAAAAGCTTCGGATCTCCGTGGGACTTTTCGGTTGTTCCCACTTCATCACAGCTTCGATCTTCGCTGGATCAACCATTATCCCTTCTTGGTTGGCCACGTGACCCAAGAATTGGACTTATCGAATCCAAAAATCACATTTGGAGAACTTTGCATACAACCTCTCCTTCTTCAACACTTCCAACACTTCTCGCAAGTGTCTGCCATGCTCCTCTCGGCTTTTTGAGTAAATCAGAATGTCATCTATGAACACTATCACAGATTTATCTAGGAACGGATTACAAACCTTGTTCATTAAATCCATGAATGTTGTTGGAGCATTGGTTAGTCCAAACGACATAACCAAGAACTCATAGTGTCCATATCGTGTTCTGAATGCAGTCTTCTCGATATCATGCTCTCTTACTTTCAGCTGATGATATCCTGACCTAAGATCAATTTTCGAGAAATAGGTCGAACCTTGAAGTTGATCGAACAGGTCGTCAATCCTTGGCAACAGATATCTATTCTTTATTTTTGCCTTGTTCAGCTCTCTGTAATCGATGCACATCCTCATACTTCCATCTTTCTTCTTTACGAATAATAGAGGAGCTCCCCAGGGTGATGAACTAGGTCTAATGAAACCTTTGTCCAATAACTCCTGAAGTTGCATCATCAGCTCCTTCATCTCCGTCGGTGCTAATCGGTAAGGTGCTTTTGCTATTGGCGTCGTCCCTGGTAACAAGTCTATTCTAAACTCCACTTGTCTATCAGGTGGTAATTCGGGAAGATCTTCAGGAAATACTTCCGGATAATCACACACGACAGGAATGCTCTGCATCGCCTTTTTCTCCTTCTTAGCGTCTATCACAAATGCTAGATACGACGTAGATCCTTTGGCCAAACACTTTCTGGATTTCATCAATGAAATGATTCCAGAATTTACTCTGCGTTTATCTCCATACACCATAAACGACTCTTTCCCTGGCGGGTTTACCTTTACAATCTTCTTCTTGCACAATATCTCGGCGTCATTGGCGCTAACCCAATCCATTCCCAACACGATGTCGAAACCGTTTAGTTCGATATGAAATAATTCCTCGTGGAATTTATTCCCATTCAAGTCAATTAAGATGTTTTTCATACGATGGCTAACAGGTACAAACTTGCCACTAGAAACTTCAACTAATAAGGCATTATCTAGTCTATCAATAGGCAAAGCTAGTTTTCTACCAAATTCATGCGAAATAAAGGACTAGTTGGCTCCAGAATCAAACAAAATTTGGGCAGACAATTCGTTTATGAGAAAGGTACCTGAAGCGACATCAGCTTCTTCTTTGGCAGCTTCCAGTGTCATCTGGAATGCTCTCGCCTTCGGCTTTGGCGGAATGTTGGGTCTTGCTGCTTTCTTCTTCTTAGGGCAGTCCCTCGACATGTGACCCTCCTTACCGCAACCATAGCAAACTTTCTTGGTAAGTGTGCATTCGTTGGCATAGTGCCCTGGCTTTCCACATTTGAAACATGTGGCCACTACATCACATTTTCCATGATGCTTCTTCTTACATTTTTCGCACCATTTCGCTTCCCCTCCTCCTCTTCTCGAACTAGACTTCGAGAACTTGTTTTTCTTGTTGGACCCTAAAGTTCCATTGAACTTCCTTTTCTCACCAACATCTATCCTTTCCAGACCCTTTTCCTTCTGCTAGGCCTCCACATTCTTAGCTGCTCGAACAGCTATTTTCAGAGTGGTTGCCATCTTCAATGTCGGGCCAAAGTCGACAGGCAATCCATTAGCGAACCTCTCAAACTTGGAGAGTTCCGTTGGCACTAGGTACGGAAATAACTTCATTTTCTCAGTGAATGCAGTAGCATAGTCATCTATGCTCATCCTCCCCTTCTTCAAGTTTTGGAACTCATTGTTCAGATCAATCAGATCTATCTCTGAACAATACTGCACCCTTAACTGTTCCAAGAACTCCTCCCATGACATTTTCAGGGCTTCTCCTCATGGTATAGTATCTGCCAATAACTTCCACCAACTCAAGACTCCAGTCTTCAGTTGTCTAACTGCAAAGACAGTCTTCTGTTTGTTGCTACAGTCGCAACTTTCAAATACCATCTCCATTTTGGAGATCCAATCCATAATATCAACAGGCTTTGGGCTTTCAGAAAGACTTGGCGGCTTGGCGCCCAAGAAGCTCTTGTACATTCGCCCGTCCTTGTTGTTTCTCCTTCCGGGTCGTTCCTTCGTTCTCCTTGAGTCCCAACTTGACTCATAATGTGACTATTGTTTCCTTCCTCCGATTGCTCGGGAATCAATTCAGGTTCCTCGATGGGCATGATAGGTTCGTCCCTATTATCATGCAACATCTGTCGCATCTCATCCCTTTGTTCGGCTAACATAGCTCAAATCATGGCTTACATACCAACTGTGACAACCCCAAAATCTCGGCCAGAAAAGACCGATTTCATTTATGCTTTTTAAAATAATTTCAGAGTAAATCCTTTTGATTTAAAAGAGTTGCGGAATTTGTTCCCAAAAACAAAATATGATAAAATAATATTTATCAAAACATTTCATCAAGAGATGTGTTTTCATTATATAATCAAAACTCGGGATGTCATGTTCCGATACAGACCATAAAGCATAAACGATAACATTACAAGTCATTCAACAAATATATACATATACAGACTTGTAAACAAAACAACTTGATGATTCATCCATCTTATGCCCTCGCGCCACTACCTGTAATACGAATAAACTGAGTGGGTCAGGCTTGGGAGCCTGGTGAGCATATAGAATTTTCAACCCACAATAAATAATTATATTTAATTTCACCAACCAAAAATAACCCGATTACCCATTCCCGTTATCCTCACTTTATGTCCCTAAAACAACATCTATCTCAAGGGACCTAATCTAGGATTTTCATCGGGACGGACATTACTGCTATGGGGTTTCCTCAACAATAGATATCCTAAAGGCAATCATGAGGGGGATAGAGTACACCGGTGAACACATCGTTCACAACACCTACAGGTTATGAACCTGCTAGCGTTCCACTGGACTGTCTAGAAAGAGTCCGTGGTCGTTATCCATACTCCGTTGAATAACTAAATCAACAACAACAACATCGAGGCCTCTCATCTGTTTATCACACATCAACTATCTACCCATGTTATACCCAACATATTAGTAGATAAAAATATATATTTTTATACATAGTTTAAAACCAGTATAGCATGTTCAATCAATACATATTCCATATAACAGATGAGGCACACACACATAACACGTATTTCATAGAGAATAAATCGGATCTATGAGATAGAAGAAAGTGAATATACATTCACACATATAACAACAAAATATATAAATAACACATATTTCGTATTAAATACTTCATAGTTATGCGTTAGAAGAAAGTAACTACACACTCACTTGATCAGAAGATGATCGGACAGCACTACAACTTGTAGAAGTAGTATTCTTCGGTAGATCTGGAAGATCTTCACAAAACCGAGCTCCTCGCGGGCAGAGCTTCGGCTCGGGAATCTTACTTCTCGGGATCTTCGGGGCTTCGGGACTTGCTTCGGGGCTCGGGAATGATACCGGGGCTTCAGGATAATTCTTGCATGAAAACGATGCAAAAACGCGAGAGAAATGGAAGAAATGAGCAAAGAACTCGGCTGCCCTCGACATCCTTTTATAGGGGGCTGGAACTTCGATTTACGCTGGGCGTAATGAGGATAGGATCGCTGACTCCCCCTGGATAATATCGGTTATTTTATATTTAAATTAAATATCGAAAATATTTAATAAACTTCAAAATTTTATATCTTCCTCATACGAACTCCGTTTTCAACATTCTTTATATCCCCGCGTAGTGAGACTATGCTCTACAACTTTTGTTTAGACTCCGTCGGCTAATTTTGACTTTATTTTTATTATTTAGTTTTAGTAGGCCGGGACAGGAAAGCTCCATTATAAAATCATAACTTCTTCATCCGACGTCCATTTTCGCCTATCTTTTCATCGTTTCACTACAATTAAGGAGATCTTCGATTCTCGTTTAGATTGTTTTGGCTAAAAACCGCTCGGTCTCAAATCGAGTATTCGGGCTGCATACTGCTAAGTCGAAACTTCAGAAAATCATAACTTCCTCATACGAAGTCAGATTTGGGCGTTCTCTTTATGCACGCTCTCGGTTTAACGAACTCTACGACATTCGTTTTGATCACTAGGGCTAAATATCGCTCTAGCGTAAATTTCACTTTTTACGTCATTTAGCGTTGCCGGTTTTGTCGCAAAACTTCGACAGGTCATAACTTCTTCGTTATAACTCGGATTTCGGCTTTCTTTATATATTCGGAAACCTCATTTCAACTAATACAACATTATCCATAGATATAGAGCTTATCTAACATTTCATTTTGACGCTTATTTTTATTCTTAATTACATTAAGACACACAATTAAGCACAAAACACATAATACTCAAATAATACACTTCTATTATTTCAAAATGGGATACAAAGGTTAACCTATACTATTATATCAATATTAATGACAAGCCCAGAAACGCACGCGTTACAATTAAAGTGGGTTAGTTCTGATCCCACATCGACTGGGAAGGAGAACTAAGCATTCCTTATAAGGGGTGTGGATACCTTCCTTGTCACAACGCATTTTAAAGTCGTGAAGGCAGCAGATCCCATAAGAACTCTGCAGTTAAGCGTGCTCGGGCGGGAGTAGTACCAGGATGGGTGACCCCCCTGGGAGTTCCTCATGTCGAGTGGCCCAAAGCGGACAATATTGTGATACGTGCCAAAGGGGGATGTTACACATCCACACTTCACTGCCTTGAAATTCTCCTTCTTCCGCTTGCTAATCTCGCCCTTCTCTTCCTCACGACCATGTTTTTTTTCTCTTTGCTTCTGATATGAGACAAAACCCTAAGAGGATGGATAAGTTAGGTTTATTAAGCATAGGAACCATGAAAAGAGTGCACAAGATAACAATCAATCGATCTGTCCCCCAAGAATATTACACCCGAGTTTACAAATAAACCCTCTCACTATCCAACCATGTATCCCATTTTCTAACCCTAATTATTTGGCAAATTAAGTTTCTTTTAATGACACTTTTTCCCTCAACACCATTTACATCAATTAAATTAATTATAATTCATTCTAAAACTCTACAAATCTCATAATTAAATTATTCCATCCTTAATATATATATATATATATATATATATATAGGGTTAGGTTAATTTGTTTTCACTATCTATTGTGTGCATGTATGATTGATTCTGGACCAATCATTTTAGTTATTTTAAGAAAGTAATTAATGCATATTACATGTTGAAGATATAATGGATATTAATGACATCTTCAGCATTCAATATGCATTAATTACTTTCTTAAAATAACTAAAATGATTGGTCCATAATCAATCATACATGCACACAATAGATAGTGAAAACATTTGAACCTAACTCTCTCTCTCTCTCTCTCTCTCTCTTTCTCTCTCTCCCTCCCTCTCTCTCTCTCTATATATATATATATATATGTTAATGGACAAAGAAAGTTATGAACAATAAATTTAATTAGTTTGGAATTTTTCCACAAGACTTTCCAATTCTTACACTTCCGGCCACTTAAGATTTCGGGCTTCACACTTTGACCACCAAATTAAAGTTGCACATATTTGGTCTTTCGAGAGAACATGTATTTTCTTCTACCGCCTGTAATTGATACACTATCTTCTTCTCTTCTACGCATCTAGAAGACACTGAATTCTCTTCTACCATTGCACTATTTGACCGCTACTTCTGCAAGTTTATGCTCTTTGATTATCGTTTCTGTTCATTATCTTCGTCTGTGCATGGTTACTAACCTCAATCGTCACCAAAAAGGATCATTTGTGACATCGAAGGTCTAGTTCTTGAAGTTTCTTCTATGTATGTTGCAATTAATATCACAATGTTTTCTTTTCTCTCTTTTTCTTCGATCAAAGCTTCAGTAAATTGACATAGTCGAATGGACTGGCTGTCAGATCTATAATCAATTGAATCGCTTTGTTTCCTTTTTCTGTCGCATGATTTTTTCTTATGGAGGTGATGGTGGTGCTGTTGTAGTATCCGATTTCGGAGATGGGTTTGAGCAATTCCATCTCTCCTATCATTGTTGGTTGTAATGGCTTCTGTGAATATAAACCTAGAGTCGATGTCCTGAAGGCCTAAATAGCAAATGGAATTGACCTCTTTACAATCGATGGTAGAAGGAACGACGACGTGTTAGAGTGTGTCTAGGTAAATGATTGTATGATAGTTTTATTATGTTACCTGGTAGCTCTCCGGGTGAGTAAAGGCATATATAATATTAATGGAAATATTTTTGATTGATTTTGCTTTGTAATTTAGGCTTTGTTTTTTAGAATTTGATTTTGATTCTACTTTTGCTTCTGATTAGGATTCATTGTGTTAATTTTTTTTCACTTACCCAATTTATTTCTTGAAAAAGCTCAGTGGATTGTTGAAGTTCTTGAATGTTGATGAAATCTTGGACTTAAACCACTTTAATATCAAATCTGATTTGGTGAATTTCTCTTGATTAAGCAATTACATTACTTTGTTTCACCTCTGCTCTGAAGAAGAAAATATGTATATCAGAGTTAAACTACTACTATCCAAAAGGAAAATCTATTTTTTATCAGATTTAACACCATTATCTGTATTTAGCACAAAAATCTTGGTATAAACGTAACATCCATTTCCCAAGAAAGGTTGGGCAAGACTTAAAGAATAAAATAAAGTTTTTGGAGAAAAGTCTCTGCCAGAACATGGGGAATGGATGCCCACGACGTGGCGTGTGGATTCATATAACGTGTGTTTTTAGAGATGCCACAATGTAGCATAAAGTAGCCACGTCATGGCAGCAGTTGCAACTTATATATGGGATTTTAAGGGTCTCCATCATATATCAACACTTTAACTCCCATTCTAGGTCATCTCCTTCAGCCTCCATCTCCCCATTCTGAAACCCTAGCCTCCTATCCCTTAATTTTGAACTTAGTGGATCTATATTGAGGTTGTTTGCTTCTTTTGGTGAAACTTGGAGAAGAAGGTAGTTCATGTTGGTGCAAGGAAGCAAGGAGCAAGCTTGGATCCAATATCTTCTTCATATTTTTGAGTTGTTGAAGGTAAAAAGTTCATAACTTAACCTTTTTTCTTCTTGTTTCAAGTATGAGTCCATTTTTGGATGTTTTGGTCCCATTCTTAGGTGCTCTTGGAGTTTGAGGAACTCCATAGCTTGATGTCGTGCTCATTTGGAGATAAACTTCTGAGATAGTGAGAAAAATGTCTTATCTTGAGTGTTCTTAGCCCCATGTTTGAGTTTTGGTCATATTAAGGACTTAATGGACTTAGGGTTTAAGATCTTATCTTATGGTGAGGTCCTAATGCATAAAATTGGAAACTTTATCCAGTAAGTAAGTATAAAGAACTAGATCAGGATGTATGAGCTTTGATTTGAAAGGATTAAGCTCTTAATGAGAAAAAATGTAATTTTCTAGTGGCCACGACGTGGCAAAGGTACCCACGGCATGGCGAACTCAAAAATCACAACGGTCTTGTTATATCATTTCCATGACGTGGCCAAGGAGGACCAAGACGTGGCAATGTCTTGCATGTTGAGTATTTGACCCTGTGACCCCACAACATGGCCAAGAAGGGCCATGATGTGGCGTTAACTTTAACCAAGTTTAACAGTTAACTTTTTGACCATTTTGACTTTGACTCAAACTTGAGGGTTTTAGATTGTCGATTAAGATTCTACCTGGTTTGGTGATTAGTGGATTCGTGGGAACTAGCAATTTAAAAGGGAAACGTGCCTCAATGTTTAGGGGTTCTTCATTCATGTGAGTTTTCTCACTATACCCATGGGTCAAAGGCACAAATTCCGACCCACTAGTTTTGGTTATCATTTAGTAGAGGGATGTCATAAGGGTTGTATGTAGTCATGTAGGATAGACTGACGACTCTTTATCTAGGCTTTCCTTCCCATTCCGTGTTTGGTTATGGTTCTAGAGTAGGATCATTTGTTCAGGTGTCTATCTCACCTCTGGGTACATGTGGTTATGCATTCCTTGGATCTTTGGTTATGTATGTATGTATGTATATTATATATCCTTGTATGATAGCATGCAACATTAGTGGTATGTTGGTTAGAATACCAGTAGGTTGGTTATCGCCTGGTGGAGTGCGCTAGATGTAGTCATGTATAGCCAATACATTAAATATACAATATTTGTCAATTTATGATGAAAGTATAAGATTTCGTATTCAAATGTATAATAAAATCAGCCAAATCGTTGAATATTACAAAAATAAGTACGCAAAAAGTTGTTTTATTTCGTATAAACAATAACATACTCCGAAGCTACACGTCTCCCTAATTCCAAAAATATAAATTTTGTAAAAAACTGTGTCTGTATGAGGAAAATATGATTTTTATAAAATCATTTAAAGTACCCTCACTATAAAAGTATGGGCTTAAAAATAAACTCGAAATTAGCCAATACAATCTAAAGGAAACTTTTAGTACTCGTCGATACATACGCGTGGATATAAAAAATGTCGAAAACGCAGCTCGTATATGAAAGATGCAAATTGTACAGCATCTGCATTTTTTGCATGCATATTGTGCAGGCATGCATGGCGCGCCCGATGTTCTAGAAGGTATAATCACGGACCACTTAATTTATGACACGTGTCACCAAATAGATGGAGCCAATGATCAATGATGTGATGCGCCCTAAAGCTTGGCGTGGCGCACCTCTCTTCCAGCGCCTATAAATATTGTTGCAGGATCCGTTCATGTCTAACACAAAAGATCAGCACCCTCGCTGATTTTTCCTATTCTCCTTTCTTTTAAAATTTTATTAAACCTCTTTCCTCGAGCCTGGTTAATCCTGAGCCCCAACGCCACCAGCCACATCCCTAGGGTCTAGAAAAGCACGTTTCAAGGGTGAGTTTTATGACCCGTTTTTCAAAGGTTTTTCTCAAGAAGGGAGGATTGTAATTACCAAACTTTTCCAATCTTGTTATCAAGGTCATTTTTGTTATGTTTTTCCTTTAAGTTACATTTTATCTTGTTAGAAACAAGTTAGAGGGACCAAAAGTATAAGAAAACAATCATTAATCATGTATAAGCTACATGGGGTCATTTTCTCATGCTTAGAGAGTCTAACTTGAAACTTGTGAGGTATATATTGTTAGCTAACGATAAAATATGGAAACATCATTCCATTTGTAGTCACCAACTTTTATAGAGAGTGTGAGAGTGTGTGTGAAACCCTCTAGTGTTTGTACTTTGGGGTGGTGATTGAGTGGCTTGTTCTTATCAAATATTTATGGTGCTACTTAATTTCCAAAACGTATAAACACTCTTATTGAGTTATTTTTATTGTGCTTTAAACCACACTCAAGAAGGAACCTTGGATGATGCAAAATCCATGGTGTAAGAGTATTGATTAGCCTTATTAGTGATCTAATCATTATGGACACTTAGGTATGGTCTAAAAGGGTTAAAATCATCCCAACAAAGGTTTTCTTCGGACCCATATTGGACTGGAGAAGGTAGTTGATCAGTTTCTAGTTTGTAACTATCAACGTCACCACGATGTAGTAAGATAGCCACAAATACATGGTGACGGGAGTTGATCAGTTCCGAATTGCGACCTGGTTCAGAGGCAATGACATGGTCCTTCATATATCACATAGTATTTTTAGTCTGAATAGAATTGTTTTCTTCTTGTTCTCTATTTCTGATCAGAACTTTGTGTAATCTATTAAGAGCATTGAGTTACTTATTGGAATGTGATTCTCCTCTGTTCATAAATCCACACATCTTAGACAAGAGGCGAGTTAATCCTTGTTGTGACTCTAGTACTTTGTTAAGGAATTCCATATCCTAGAATGGTTGGAATGAACATAGGGTGTGTAGGGTGAATGTAGACTAATATTGCACGGTATGTTTGTTGGAAATGATGATTCCATATTGTGATTGAAAGTTTAGGATATTTTTCATAGTAGATTTTGGATTTAATATTTTGGTTTGAGGGGTGTGATAGGTCTATGATAAAAAGAGGGATTTGTGTTGTTTGTATGTGATGTATGCATGTTGTGATTTTATGGATATACTTGTCTATGATGGTTAGGACAATGCATAATAGTGATATGACATGCTATGGTGATGAAATGATGATATAATCATGATTATATAATGATGTAAAATGTCCTACTTATTATAACATGTGGCATGTTTACCCAATGAATAGATTATAAGTGAATGCCATTTAACATTAAAAGAAATTGAGCATGATCACTTAGGAAGGCTTGTAGTGTAATCCTTGAATGACGAATTAATAATATATTAATTGAAACGGGAATACACTTAGTGCTCGAAGTAATGGGGAAACAACCTAGACTTAGGTGTATTTACCCTATCCGGATTCTTGTGAGAGCCTTATAGGTTGGAAGATAGCTAAAGGATAAGAGCTTGAGCGAATAGTGAAGCCGAGTGGTTTTTCTAGACCACCACTCAGGACATGGTCCACGGTTGTAGGGATTAGAGAGATTTTGGAAAAGTGATGGTGCTAGATCAAATGTCACATTTAGGCGGGAATCCCTAGTGATGGGGAACAAAAAATAATTAACACTCTCGAACGACAAATAAGTATCACATTCAGAGTAGTGAACATAACACATTGAGGGCAATGTTATAGGTGAGAGTCGCCCCTCACTTAGTGTATTGGGTCGATTCAGTCATGTTAGTAATGAATGTGGTACTTACCTCTTGGGTTAGTGATGGACCTGGTGGTGAGGGGTTGACCCGGTCACTTAGTAGTGAACGGGTCATGCTTTTGGGTTAGTGATGCACCTACGGGTAGGTGTCTACCTTTCGAATTAGTGATGGATCTAGGGAGGGAATAATGATAACTAATATTTAGTAAATATTAAACAATGAATAATAATGGTAGACCACAAAGAAAGCTCATATGATAAAAATGTGGCGTATGTTTTCATGTGTAATGTATATAATTGTGTTAATGTTATGTGATGATTATTGACTCATATGGGGATATGCATATTTCTTAGCATTGTATTTATGATTGATTCACTTAGCAATTGTTGAAACTTTTTTCTTTGCTTGTTGTTTTTGCCTTCTATTGTTACCGGTTGCTTGATTGGTGGATTGGTGATGATTGAGAGCTTTGGCTAGTTACACTTTAGATGATGTTTTAGTGATGATACCTCCTTGGATATGTTTTACGTTTTCATTCACCTAATATTTTGCAAACTGATATATATTGATGTGGTTTGTTTTTGAAATGTTTATGTGGTGTTGGTGATGTTTTGATATAAATGTAAAATAAGACTTTCGTTAATGTAATCTGTTTAAAAAGAGTTTAAAATAAAAAGAAACACTACTAGAAAAATTGCTTTACACGACACACAATGTGTGTCATAAAAGTGTACATATGACACGAAAATCCAAGCAATTGAAACCTTTTTCATAAAGGAAGACGACATGTATTTGCGTGTCATAAGCTTACGATACACATTGCATATCATTGAAGTCCATGTCATAAACAAAAAGACGACACACATTTTTGAGTGTCATAATTTTAAATGTTTTAAAAAATATAAATTTATGGATTTATTAATTTTTCAAATTAAATAACATATTTAAAGTCTCATAATACAAAATAAAATACTATACACAAGAAAGATAATTCATTGCACAAAATATCATATGTCAAATACGGATAATCATTCCAGTAGTAACTAAATGTAATAAATTGCTAATATTGCATAATATTTATTATAGAAAAACAGAACAAAAATTGAAATGAACTCGTGAGTTCTCTTTTGATTTTCTCATGGTAGCTTTAAGCCTTACAACTTCACCACACAAATACAAGAGATTGTCAACTATTCATATTAATACAAGCCCCTTTAAAGAGCTATTGACATGGAAACTTTAATTAAGGAACCACTTTTTCTTCCTTTATTTTGTTACTTCTTTCAATGCCTCATAATATGTAATATGCACATGTAAATCAATATATATATATATATATATATATATATATATATATATATATATATATATATATATATATATATATAAGTATCTTATAGATTGATTATTGCCTACTATTATCATTTAAGTAGGTTATAATTATGATGAATAAAAAGAATAAGAGGTGGAACTGGAATTAAATAAGTTTAGAAAAACACTACAATAGTAAGTTAGTAACAAGTAGCAACCACATACAAAACTGAAGAGTTTAACTTCATGAGGTACCTGATCGTGATTACAAAGGACATATGACCATGAACACATTCTGTACAAGCATACCAAGCAGCCTCCCAGGCTTTCCTTCCAAAATCTGCAAACATGTAGGATGAGGATGACACTAATATACAATTTTGGATTTGATTTGATTAAAATAAGAAGTGTGAAGTACACTAACCTAATTAGCCTAAATGCAAAATTATCTTCATTTTCACATTCAAATGGAATAGCTACAACATAAATCATCTTCATACAAATAATGCTTACTTTTGGTATGGTTTTAAACTCTTAATTTGCACCAAATGATATGTTTAAGAATTCTAGCATACAAAGGATTCCTAAATTAAATTACATCATCAATAACTTTACACGCCTAGGTTATAATTAACTCTTGACATTTAGTTTATTACATCACCTAAACTCAATTAGACAAAAACACAAGTATAGGTGCATTCTATCTTTCCAAACAAGTGCTTAAACCACCACAAGAAACGACTCACCTCTAATCCAAGTTATGTGGAGCTATGAACAGTGTAAAATCACCTTCACACAAGTACTCTAACAACCTTAAAAGAACACCCAAAGAATTGATCTATTATAGATCATAAAATAAAAATTATTCTCTCCAAACAGGTCTCACGTCATGACCAAGAGGGTGTCATGTCATGAGCTCAATGTACATCATGATTTTGGCTCGATCAGTTTCCGATGTCATGTCGTGACAACAAGATGTCCACATCGTGATCATAATAACCGTTAAGATTTAACTAGTCAATTCCTCGTCGTGATGACATGGAAAATGGATACTTACATCATGCCAAGAATCAGATGCCACCCTAAACATTCAAAGTTACGTCATCATGACGTTGTAAGTAGGTGCTCATGTCGTGAGAACTCGGCAGTTACAAATTTTTTATCATCGATTGATAACCTTAATCTGTTCAGTTTGGTTCCGATCAAAACCTCTATTGGGATGATCTTAAACCCTCAAGACCATTTCTAAGTGACTAGAATGATAGGGACAAGTGGGACTAACTAATACACCAAAACAAAGAATTCTGCATCATTCATGGTTTCATCTTGTATGTAATCTGTTAACAAAAAATGAATTGTAGATAGATGTTCTTACCTTTTGGAAATCCATAAATGAATCACCAAGAGGATGCTAAGAAATAAGCTTCAAGAATTCCACCATATTCACCAATGACTTCACCTTCCTTCTCCACTTCAACTCACCACCAAAAGCAAGAAACCTAGAACACCCACTTAACAAGATGGAGTCTTAGAATAGGGTTTGTTGGCTATATATGTATGATAAATCCCGGATTAGTGTTAAGTGGTGTACAAATACATGCCAAATTTTCATGCTAGGCCCTCAAAGTGTGTAAAAATGATTATATGACCCATATACATGATCAAGTAACCATTTATTACACTTAAGCCGCCAAACGATAATTTAAATAAATAAAAAGGTAACTTAAAATGAAAATGTAATGGAACTAACCTCAACGGAGAAGTAGGAAAATTCGGGTCGTTTCATTAGAAGAACATGCAACCCTATAAACTACCCCAAGTTCAATAACACCTTTTCCTTTTCGTTTAAAAGGGGAAAACCTTCCTTTTGTACAATTTTTGTCCTACAAAATAAAAAAATTGAATTCAAAAGCAATGGTTGATCAGTATACTTAATGCAAGAGCCTACCCAATAGATTAACAAGGATTATTCAGGGATTTACAATCCATTGATAAATTTATACAAAGATCTCCAGAGAACAACAAACTACCCAATTAACCTAAACATAATAAGTTTAAGTACTAGAATAACGTTCAATTCTTTTTAGTAACTCAAGGAAAAGTAGACACAAGAGGAGTATTAAAAAGTCCAAAGCTTTGATCAGTCAAGGAAAATGCAATTTAATTTGTATACAATCAGGAAAAGAAGTCAACTAGAAATTATAGAAAATCAAGTAGAAAAACAAAAAGGACAAGGAAAAGAAGTCAAGTTACTTACATGATACGATAAAAAGAGCAATGGTGAAGCCAGAGAGGAGTTGCCGATAAAGAAAGCAGCAACAGTGTCGATTTCTCAATCAAAACTTCTAAATTAGAAAATAACAAACAAATTAAAGATATTGATTATAAAGTTGATATCGAGAACAAAGAATAAGAGACGGGCACGATAACAACAATAAACAATATGGGAGGATTGAGGATATTACATGTACAAGGTTAAGGATGAGAAAGACACAAAGAGGTGACATGTGTGATTAGACGATGAACACAGATACCACGATGGAGGCATAAGAGCCTAATACAACGATAAGCAGGATGACTCGATAGAGGCGTGTTCATGATAAAAATAAGAAATGAAGAATCCAAATAAGAGAAGACTAAGAAGGAGATATGTGAAAGCGTAAAAAGAAAGAATTAGGGCTCTAGTGAGTTTGCTAAAATCAAAGGGTCGAATGTGCACTTGAAGAATTATAAGACGATGTCAAGGTACATCGGAGCACCGATGCCAACACACTCGGTGTAATTTTTAGCTTTGAGAAACCGACATATACGGCCAATGGGAAATTGGAGGCCAACCTTGCTACTTCTTGAGATGGCCTTCTTAGTTGCCGCTGCGGTTACAAAGGTTTTTGTTTCGATCAACCATTGTTGTTTACAAATTTGTAGGAGAAGGTTATGGGAAAATGAATGAAAGGGGAGATGAAGAAATAGATCTTGAGCTTTGAGAATTTTAGGTACACGAAAGAATTTTGGGTGTGGAATGAACCCTAAATAACCAAGGCGGGGATTTCTAGTTTGTTGGGTTTCCTTTTCCCTCTAGCTGCTAAGTATCAAAATGTGTGTTACATAAAAATAATATAAAACAACATTTAATTTTAGGACACACAAAAATGTGTGTCCTAAATCCTTCATGCATAGAAAACCCTTTAGTTGTAACATATAACAACATCCTCATCACTAATGTACTTATAGATTTTAGGATCTACATATTGAATTGGTGGTTGTCTTGGCATTTCATATACAACTTATCCAGTGACAATTGGAGAGATAAAAAAAACACATGCTTAAGTGTGTTTGATTCTCACTAGAGTCTTTTCCTCTTCCATAAGATCGATTCTCACTAGAGTCTTTTTCACAACAAGAGGTATCCACTAACAATTGGTTATTGATTGATTAATTACATTTTATTGAATAGTCACAACCTCTTCCACTGGAGCATCACCACCAGCTTTCAGATACACATGTACAACATGTAAGACCTAAAATTGAGGATACTCAGAAGATAAACTGACATTAGGTGTGTTTCCGAAACAATTCTTTAGTTTGATCAAATAGAACAAATTAGAAAATTTTATATTTTCTGAAAATTATATATTGTAGTTCTTAAGAAAATGTTTGATATATTGATTTTGATCCTTAACTAACTTTCACGACCCACTACTACAAAAAATAACGAAATACTCAATCGGATTTAAAGTCGTGGTCTTTTTCTATGGGAAATGTCATCACACAAGTTTTTTTTTTCTAATTTTGTATGTATCCAAAAGAATAACTTATAAAAAAATGTCAAAAAATGTGAAATCATAATTCCGCAGAACACATGTTGGATTTTGGTAGTATGACAAATAAACAAATACATGTTATCGCTAGATGGGCCTTTAATTTCGCAAGTACAACCTCAAGAAACCCTTTTTGGCCGGATGAGAAATTGAATTTGTATGTAAGACCTTCGAAAATGGATTTCCATTGTGGACGTTGAGGATTTCAAAGGTTTTACATAGAGTTGCTTGTTTGGATGGATCAGTTTTATTCGATATAATCAAATGAATCCAAATAGATTTTGGTTTTCTAAAACATGGATCCTAATAGTCAAAACGAAATTTTAATTCCATCTGATCAATCCAAATTACAATTCATGTGGATCGGCTTTTACAATTCTGATCTTAAGAGACAAATCATTTAAAAAATATATAATTTGAATATTAGCCACCTCTATAAAAGAAACTGAAAAATATTTAATTTTGAATTATAATGTAACATCCCAATTTTCAAGGTCGATTTTTTTTTTTAATTAAGTAACTTATAAAACAATTTACTGAAAGCATCAACGATTCATATCATTTCATAAAACCTCAGTCATGTGTCCAAAAGAACATACATAAGATAGTAATGATGTCAGAGTACAATCCCGTAGATCTCAAAGTGCGGAAATCATATGTGTGTGGGTGATGTGCAACTATCGCGTTGACTCTTTCCTTTTCGCTGAAGAGGTACCTTTTTTCAAAAATAAAAATTATAAGCACGAAGCTTAGTGAGTTCCCCCACCATACCACATACCGCATAACATACATACTGCCGGTCAAGTATGGGGTGCCCGACCTACCCTGTTCGGCCATTCTGGGGCGCCGACCTACCCTATCTGGCAATTCTGGGGTGCCGACATGCCCTTCGGTTTATCCCAACCGGCAACAGGGACTATTTCACCCCTACTACTACCACATAATAATATAGCATAAACATATTGTCAAACATATCTGGGGTGCCCGACCTACCTTGTGGTCCTTATGACCGTAACTCGAGGACTATTCCTGTACTGCCTACTATCACATAACTTTGTATCATGCTAGCACATAATCATAATATATATCAACAAACCTAATAATTATCACGAAGACCATTATCTCTACTATGACTCTTACTAGTGGGCCGACCTTGGTGCCTTAGACCCACCTCTACTGGAAGGTAACTCACCTTAGTGTCTTGAAGTGTCTTAACTGTCCTCGTTGTCGGGATCAACTCCTCTCAACTCCTACACATAACAACCTTACTTAATTTACCATTACATACTCTTAACCCTTACAAGGGTTACTCAGGTCAAAGCCAAAGTTAAGGTCAACACCTTGGTCAAAGTCAACTTTGGTTCAAAGTCAACACTTGGTTGATTCAACTCGCCGAGTTGACCCCACAACTCATCTAGTTCCAATATCCTAAGAACGCTAAAACTTCGACCCTACTCACTGAGTCTTCTAATAACTCGCCAAGTTCTCCTTTAACAAATTCGGGACCTTCTACAAGCGACTCGCCGAGTTCATCCTTGAACTCGTCGATTTCATCTTCATCCGGGTTAAAGTGTTTTAGTCCTTGACTCACCGAGTTCTTCTTGAACTCATCGAGTTCATCTTCATATGGTTGGGACATTGTCGTGAACTCGTCAAGTTCATCCTTGAACTCGTTGAGTTCTTCGCTCTTTAAGCCTCTATTCCAGTCCACCTTGTTGAGTCCTCTTCTAGACCCAACCAGATCGATCTGAAGCCAAAAAGGTTGGGGAATCATACCTCGACTCGCCGAGTCCCCCAAAGTCCATGTCCATTCTGTTGATTTCAGTCGAGCTCAATGCATCCAGAACATAGATCTGACCTCCTAGGGTCCATATTACACGTAAAGCCACGAACTTTACGTCCATGCATGGGTTTTCAAACCCAAAAGGTCCAAAAGTGGAGTCTACAAGATGCATGGGGCTCTAATGGCAATAAAGTTGGCCCCTTTATGCCATGAGAACCCTCCTAGGTTCAAGATTTGAAGTCATCACTCTCTATTACGTTCTAAACCCGAAGGTGACTTAGAAATGCCCCAAAAAATGGCAAGATTCAAGCCCTAAAGAGGATCTAACACATGGGAAGTCAACGTTAAAGCTTTTTATCTTGGATGAGCTGGAAATGAAGTAAAACCTATGAATCTACTTGCTTCTTCTGGAACCCACAAGCTTCCACTTCTTCCTTCAAGCTTCAAACAACAAAAAAAACACACAAAAATGGCTTAAGAACACTCTCAATGCTTTAGGGTTTCCAGTTAGGGCTTTTCTGGATTGTGAGAGGCGATGGAGGCTGAAATGGGACAAGATAAGGCGTTTAAATAGGGTGCAAACCATAAATATTTCGGTTTCACCCAGACAGACCTACTCGCTGAGTCCGGTTCGCGACTCGTCGAGTAGGTTACTTAAAACCCGCATCCAAAGTCTAGTCTACTCGACGAGTTGGTCCTCCAACTTGCCGAGTATTAGTGTAAAATATGCAACTATTTAAATTTAAAATACGTACTGGGAACCGGGTGTTACATATAACTTATAAGCACCTACTAAGAAAAATAGATTATAGTTGATATTTCATTAACAAATAAAACTTTTTTGAAAAGTATATATATTGTGAGACATAATTACCGTTTATTTCCCTTGCTATCTACAGGGTCATGCTAATGGGTGGGGCAGCATGGGCGACGGCCCAGGGCCTCATTTTTTATTTACCTTATTATATTAGTATATAAAAAACATGATATATCAAGTTTTATAGGTAGAATTTTCGACTTACAATTTCGATATCTTGAACTTGTACTAACATCGCGAGCAACCCCAAGATCTTGGATTTAATAAAGATCTTGAACTGTCATCGTGTTTCTTGTAAAAACACACGTGATCAATGTCTCATGAATGTTAAAGACCATCGTAAAAGGCGGGTCAAGCAAGGATTAAGGAAGATCCTAAGAATGTTAGAATTTTAGTTATTATTCTTATGTTTATAAATCCTAACTGATCAACATTCACACACACACACACACACACACTGTATCTCTCTCTCTCTCTTTAACTACCACTTTATTTTTTATTCTCTCGATACTTGAGCATATTTACATCATTTCTAAGATCAATTAGCACTTGTAATTTTATTTCGATTTAATATAAGTTCTAAGGCATGTGATTTCAGCACATTCCAAGGTTTTATGTCTAAGATCTAAAAGGATTAAGGGTTTTCTTCGTAATTTATTACTCTGATTTACTTATTTTCATTATCAAAATTATCATGGTACTTGTGGTATCTTGATACATTTTTGTGTATCTTAAGTTGTATTACACTAATTCACGTGTAGAATCACTCTAACACTATTTTTGTCTTAAATACATTTAATTTCATTAAGAAGTAAAATGATTTGATTAAATAGTTCGCTGAACCAAATAATTTTTTACCCAGGATCTTGGGCGCAACCAAGATATTCGGCACATTTCAATATCTCAAGTACTTTACTTTTACTTACCTTATTTCAAACATCACGTCACACATATTAATTTGGTTACGAAATTAGTTTGTTAATTTTTGACCAAAACATCATGTATAGTGGTTGAGTGGAAAATGAAAGAAAATAGAGTCAAAACAAAATCTATAGTAAAGACTTAAGGACATGCAATTCTTCTAAAATAATCAATGTATTGAGCTCCTCACCACCATCGATCGAGGGACTTTATGAATCAGATTTTTTCAACAGTTACAAAAAAAAAATCAATTCATATTAAATCAATTCGCGTTTTTTACACAACCTTATGATTTTGGATTTCAATTAATGTTTTCTGATTTTTTTTATTTCAATTAATACATCAATTATGATAATTTGATTTCATGCATCCCTAAAAAAAATCAATATTCTATTCCTCTTAATATGATTCCACACAGGCACCCTGATTTTATCACTGATTTTCGATTGACTTAATTTGATTTTGATTAATGTAGATTGTAAGACTTGTTCTTGTTTTTCATTTTTTTCGTGTTTGTTTTCTGATAAAAGGTTAATTTGCGTTTTTCTTTTTGATTTTTTGTGGATAACATGAAACCTTAACATCACAAGTTTTAAAATTCTTGTTGGAGCCTAGAAAAAGATTCAAAAATCATTATACTTGCTATTGGAAAACGATTATGGAAATGATTTAAAATCACAAGTTCACAACCAAGTGTTTTCATTTACTTATATGCTTTTTTTCTCATTTTTTTAGCTTAAAATAATAACATGTTACCTAGAAAACATTTATCTGGTAGTGAGAAAAAAGAAAGGAAAAAACTAATATCATTACTAAAACGATCTAAGAAAAAATTTATAACAAGGGTCTATTTAAAATTAAAAAAAAAAAAAAAAAAAAAAAGCACCTTCCTTTAATATTTTTTTTTTTACTGTAAGTACATATACAATACTACAAAAAACTCAGTTTTTACAACATTTTGGTATGCTTCATCTCCTATCTCAATCCATTTCCCACATCATTTTGGGCTAAAAGAATAATATAATAGAAAATTTGGTATTATATTATTTATTTACAACAAAATACAAAATGATAAACTTTCATGTGCCATTTTTAGTTTTTTTTTCTAATCTATATTCAGTTTTAATTATATATTAACTTGCTATTAATTAATTATATTATAAAAGCTAATCTTAATATATAATACATGTTATATATGAAATTGGTATTAATTAGTCATCGATATAAACCTTAATTTTAAACTTTCAAATTTATACCATTTTAAATTAAAAAAATTCCATTTTAATAAAATAACATCTATTTCGAATTAATAAAATACAAATAATTAATTTGGTTATAATTTTGTAATAAATATATTTTATGAAGTCTTTTTTAAAAGATGTACATAAATATCTTAAGAACTAGTTAGTTGAAGGTGTGAAGGTGTGTCTATATCTATCTATATATATATATATATATATATATATATATATATATATATATATATATATATATATATATATATATATATATATATATATATTTGGTGTAAAAAATTATATAGGGTTGGAGATGGTCAAAAGGACTTATTTTTGTATTTTATCTGGGGCCTTAATTTAGCTTGGAAGGACACTCTATTTCCAAAGCAAAAATCACTAAACACATGTCAAATTAATAATTTGATAAAATAATCTAAAATAAGAATCTATATGCTTTTTCCCTCTAAGTAATTTTGATCCGATAGATTTTATCTTTTATAATTTTATAGTTAGATTATGGGATAATGACTTGAAAGGGTAATAAACTTTCGACTTTGTTCACATTTAGTCACTAAACTTTTTTTCGTTATCTATTTGCCATTAAACTATTAAAACTATTCACATTTTACCCTTATGACCGGCTGTAACCGGTCATAATGGTAAAATGTGAACAGTTTCAATAGTTTAGTGGCAAATAGATAACGAAAAAAAGTTTAGTGACTAAATGTGAACAAAATCGAAAGTTCGTTTCCTTTAAAAAGTTCAATGGCTAAATGTGAACAAACTTCCTATTGTATTATATTTTAGCAAATTATTTATTTTTGTTTAATTGTAGCAACTTTTGTTGATGAAGAAATCTATGAAATAAAAAAACAAAATATAACATCCGGATTTCCAGGTATCATAATTTAAGTATTTTTCTTTTGAGTTAAGAAGAGAGTCTCGACGAGTTGACGCCTCAACTCGTCGAGTAAGGTCGCGACTGATGACTCGGATTAATGAATGGACTCGACGAGTCTGCGCTGTTGGCAGAAACCCTAAATCTTTGGGCCCGAGCCATATTTAAAGGCACTTATAACCTTCAATTGCGACTACCTTTCCCATAAGTGAGAACCCTCGCGAGCTTGAGTGTGTAGAGTGAGAGGAAGAGTTATCTTGAGCTTTTTGGTGTGATTTTGCAAGAAAGGAGAAGAGTTCCAGCAAGAGGGACCAAGGAAGGTTATTGTTCTGAGTTATTCAAGCAAGGAGCTTCATTCTGAGGTACAAAAATGAACCCCTTTCCTTCCCTATTGTGTAGATTTCATTTTGGGGTTAGGGCTTGAATCACTTCAAACCCCTCTTGCAAGTTTGTGTTATAGATTTGGACCCTTCTAGGTCCAGAGAGCCGAGAATATGAAGCTTTAGTAGAGTAAACCTCGGAGTTTGAAGTTAGGAAGCATTTATGGGATTTTTATGGTATATATAGTTACTTTCATCCTACACATAGTTACGAAGTATTTTATATAAATTACGTGCTACGTGTACATATTATTTGAATACTTGTTGTTTATGCTGGATGGACGATTTTATACATGTTTTAAAAGATTTAAATGGTATATTTATTTTATATCTACAAATATGTTGCGGATGAAATATGGGTAGATGAAATAGTTGGTGTGTGATGAAATAAAATGATGAGAGATAGGTGATGATAATTAGGTAAATAGATGATGATGAATAGGTGATGTAGGATGAAAGGAGATACCATAACCTTAACCGACAATGTGGCGATGTAGTCATCTACCAGAGTATAGATGGCGACCACGGACTATTCTAGACAACCCATGGAAACACCAGCATGCCCATAACCTGTAGGTGATGAATTACGAGTTCATGCGATGTTGTAACTACGTATTCATGCGATGATACTCTAACCCCTTACTATAAATTACGAGTTCAGACGATGTTGTAACTACGTATTCATGGGATGTCACAAATTCTGCATGCCAAACCAATGGTCATAATTCACATTAGTGAGAATGGTTCATTTTTTTGTAAATCCAAAATCAGATTGGAAATTTTGATTTTTTATTTTGGAAGTCAACCCATTGGTTTTTTATTTCGGTTTCGGTTTTTTGTTTTTTTTAAATATATTTTCAGGGTTTTGTTTTTTTTATTTCATAGATTTCTTCATCAACAAATGTTGCTACAAATTAACAAAAATAAATAATTTGCTAAAACATAATACAAGAGGAAGCTTGTTCACATTTAGTCATTGAACTTTTTAGAGGGAAACGAACTTTCAATTTTGTTCATATTTAGTCACTAAACTTTTTTTTGTTATCTATTTGCCACTAAACTATTGAAACTGTTCATATTTTACCCTTATGACCGGTAACAGCCGGTCATAAGGGTAAAATGTGAACAGTTTCAATAGTTCAATGGCAAATAGATAACAAAAAAAAATTTAGTGACTAAATGTGAAAAAAGTCGAAAGTTCGTTTCCCTTTTAAGTCATTATCCCTTAGATTATTGGTAATTTAAAAGTTATGATTTCCGTACATTATTATATTTTAAAGCTGTGTTTTTTTTGTTTCTTACATAATTTCTTTTTGTTGTTTTTGTTTTTATTAATTTATTTAAAATATACTTTTAATTCTTATTTTCGTCCGTCATCTCCTACATACATAATTTTTTAGGCTAAAATTTTATTTTGATGCTTTGTGGTCTACTTAGTATGATATAATCGTTACCGTGATATATATATATATATATATATATATATATATATATATATATATATATATATAAAAGTTCAATAGAGAACCATTATTAATAAAGGAACCAATCCAAAGCATCGAAATTTAAAACGATCAACAACAAAATGAAGGGTTGTAGACTTTTACAATGGACGCATATGCATCGGATTGTAAGAAAACTCAATTCCTTTTTTAGTTTAATTTTTTTAGGCAATGTTTTTTATCAAAAAAAAAAAAAAACAAATATACCATTGTTCTTGATTTTTCCTCCTCTTTCTATAAAAATCTATATTGATACATAAAAAATGATTTTTTTCTTCAAAAAAACTCACTTCATTTTCTTTGTTTGTTGAAAACTAGGTCTATTTTTTATAGAAAAAAAAAATTAATAAATATATCAAAATTCATACTTTTTAGTACTCTTTAAACATAGATTCATATTGATATTTTTTTTTTAAATCGATATTTCTGTTTAGATTCACATTATGAACCTGTTCAGATTCACATTCTGAACCTTCTCATATTCACAGTGTGCATAATAGTAAGTCATATTCACAATACGAATCTGAACTGATTGAGTTTTTTTTTTTACATTGTGAATGTTAAAACTTGAAATATTTACAGTTTAGGTTCACAGTGAATCTACACTGATCGATGTTTTTTTAGTCGGTGTTGATTTTATTAATAGAGTACAAAAAATTAATATTTTTGGTATAATTAGTTTTTTTTTATAAAAGTAAACATAAATATTAAAAAAAAACTAACAAAATGAAGTGAGTTTTTTTCAAAAAAAAAAGATCTTTATCGAAAGATGATGAAAAATCGAGAACAACTGTATATTTGGTTTTTTTTCGATAAAAAATATGACATAAAAAAAATTTTAAACGAAAAAAAGAAGTGAGTTTTTTTTGGTAAGGAAGTGGATTTTTATGTATAATCCGGTATGTGTGCGTCAAATATACAAGTGTACATCTATTTCCTTATTCGTTGATCATTATCATTTCCAACCCTTACGATTGGTTCATTGTTTCCTTTTTAATTATGGTTCTCTATTGAACCTCACACTCTTTCTCTTTCTCACCTCTCTCTCTCTCTCTCTCTCTCTCTCTCTCTATATATATATATATATATATATATATATATATATATATATATATATATATATATATATATAACATTTGTAAATCGCATTCTATATACATATTGCAAAAAAGTTACCTCGTTCATCAAAGTTTACACAATTTTTCTTATAGTTTTCGCTTTTATTAATTGTAAACGAGTTTTTCACCGCAACGTGGAGAGTGAATTAAATACTAGTTAAGATATTATATTGGATTAAAATTTTCAACAATTTAATAAATTTTTAATTAATTAAAGACATATTAAAAATAAATAACATGTTATTCGGGTCTTTTTTGCAATATTCTGTTATTATTTTATAAACGAAAAACAATTCAAAATTTAAACTAATAATTTACAGAAAAACTAAAAATCGAATATATTAGCCAAATAGCCCAGTTCAAAATTTTCAAATGATCAATTCGATTTTTTTAAAAAGTGAATAGCCATGAATCATGATCTCAAATGCGAAAATTTCACAATACTTTAACTAATTTCAAAGGCATCACCTACGGAATTTGTAATTATTCTCGTTATTTTCTCTTCAATTTTATAAAATGCTTTTATGCTTAGTTGTTTTTGTCTTTTTCTCACATTTTATTGTAAATTTACCTTAAAACGTCCTATCAAATGTGTAGTGCATATGTCTTCACAAGAAGTTTCTATATATTATTTTTCAAAGAAAAAGAATATATTTAACCTTTACCATAGAAACAATTCTTATGTACCAATGAGGGTTGGAACGAAACCACACTAAAGAGAATAAGTAGGAATGATAACGTTGCATGCATTATCAATCTAATTCTTTTATTCTTTTCGAACTCGATTCTGATATTGATTTATTGTTCATATTATACGGTTCATTTTTGTTGTGCATATATTCCACAAATTTATGTCCTATTAGAGAAATTTGTACTTGCCTTTGTTTTATTTTGTATCTATTACTTTCATATACACATGTGATGTAATTTGAATTAAAAAACTCTCAACCATAAACATATACTCTCATGACCATACCAAATAGGTTATTTTCGTCTAGTTTTTATTATTAGTAGGAGTATAGGATTGGGTCGCTTTTGGGGAAAAACCAACCGCGCTCGTTTAATTTTGGTTTTTTGGTTTTGAAATCCAATGGGTTCGGTTTCTTGGTTTATGAATTCAACCCATATTTTCGTTGTTTTTGAATTTAAACCCATATGTTTTAGGCTTAAACCAATTTTCTAGGAAATGTTAATAAACTAATAAATTAATTCATATTTTTTTCCAGCCATCTAAAACAACCAAATACACCAAAGTCAATTACATAGTTAAAAGAAATATTAAAATTATCAGGTTATGAATGTCATAACTAAAAATGAAAAATCTACGCAACATAAAAATATTTTATTATAACCAAAAGGCAATTACATGAAAACAACATCAAAAGTTAAAACGCCAATCTTCAATCTCGATCTATGTGAATTGCATTAGCAATTCCAAATTTATCTACAAACCAAAAGAGATTAGTATCGAGTTATACACTTATAATTATGCAAAAATAATTACCAAGTTCTATTCCCGCCAACTTATCTCACATTTCTTCCACATATGTAGTTTGTATGTTTTTAAATTGAATATCAATTAGGGTGGAGCGTATCTAATCTTGGATGTAAATCAAAGTTTTCGCGGTCGCGTCTGTAAGGGAGCTTCTAGTTGCATCAATCATCCTCCTCCCAACACTAAATGTCGACTCTGATGCAATGGTAGAGATCGACATTCCAAAAAATGACTCGCCATTTGAGAAAGTACAAGAAACTTTATGGAATTAAGTTACAACCAACTTAAAATATGAAAGTCTTCCAACCTCTTGTCCATTCCATCTCACAAATAAACTTCAACCTCTATTTTGTTAACCACTTGTCCAAGTTGTTCTATAAACCTTGCAAAATCATCTTCCAAATCAACTTCAGCCCCACCATCAAAATAACTAAATGTCTGTGCAGAAGATGATGCACCCTTTATCTTTTTATATGTTTCTCTATTTGTGTTGTTCTTGAAGTGTTCAAACAACTCCACTAATGTCTTGGTTGAGAGGGAGAAGTCCAGAACTACACGATGTATCTAATTATGGCAAACAAAGAAAGATTTAGGGTTTAGGTAGCGGCCATATTTTATTTACTTAATTTTTATGGTATATATTAATAATAAATATTAAATAAACTGAACTAAATATATTTGGTCGGTTCTTGGATAGAGTCGTTTTCCTTTTTAATGGGTCAGTTCGATTATTGGGTTGGTTTATGTAGCACCATAACCAAAACCAAAACTTTTTTTTTTTGAATTCCGAACCCAAAACTGACGATTTATGTTTGGTTTGGGTTTCATCGTTTTTTGTTTGTTTCTCAGTTTTCAGGTTCAATTTTACTTACCCCTAATTATTATTTTTTTCGAACGACTAAAGATATGATGAAAAAAGTTAGCAAAAAGCTAAGAAAAATTACAAAGGAATAGTCAGGATTGGATTTAACATCCATAAAACACGACTTATACTAATATGTCTATTCTGATTTACAAATCAAATGTAGGAATAGTCAATAAATCTATCAACCAAAAATTCTTTTTAACTGTATGATCGCTAAATAAAATGCCATTTCGAAATTTCCACACCAACCACGACATTGTTGTGACTATGGCACCAAGCGCTATTCGTCACATATTGGAAAGCCAAATGCAATCAATCCATTGGAACACCCCCTCTAGATGCATCAAATATGGGTTGCAAATATCACACCACTTTCTATAATTTGCCAAAGATCGTTATCCACATGACACGAAAAAAAAAGTGTTGATTATTTTCCATTTCATAATTACAAATGCCACAGATAATCATCATAATCATCAGAACATCCAATCCACTATCTTCTAAAATCTTTTAAGTCGGAAGGAGGTTAAGGCGCATCCGCCAATTAAAAATATTTACAATGGAAGGTAAACATTTATTACACTTTGTCGACATGGTACTATTAGGGATGGAATGATCATCTATACATCTTCTAACCTCCGCCATCAAAAAAATGTCATCTACACCCAACTTCCAAGCCCATTTATCTTTGTTATCTGAGAAGTTACAATCCTAATCAAAATTCGTAATTGTTGTAGATAAGACAAAAGCGTGCCGACAATGATCGTCCTACACCAATCCTATTCCTAAGTAACTCCATTCCATCTTTGTCTCACGATACAATCGTTGTTCGTTTGTAGAGCAAATAATCTAGGGAACTTCAATATCAAAGGGTTATCTCCAATCCAGTGGTCATGCCAAAACATAGTACACATACAATCACCCCTAATTATTATGGTATGAATGTTAACATTTTACTGCTACGTTGTTTTCTACCGCTTTCTAGTTTCAGTTGAATGTTTTGGTTAGTTTTTTTTAATATCAATTTATAAGAATAATACATTTTTATTACTTTTTTTGTATAACTTTACATGCAAATTAATGAAACTCTACAGGATGATTATTATATATTTGTAATGAAAGGATGTTTGAACAATGTTTTAATTAATTGTAAAGCAATCAGAGTTAATAAGAACACAAAAATTTAAATAAGATCTTGTTACAACTCATATTATCGGAATGGGTACAAGTACAAGTTATAGAGAGAATATGCTCAATGCGTAAGGATGAAAAAGCTACAACTGACTTATGTACCTACTATATTTATAGAGTACTCACAGATGCAAAATGTATACTAAGACTTCGATATTGAAAGAGAATATACATAAGTGCCTAGTAAAATACATACATATCTAAGTCATGAAGACCTTCGATATTTACAATCAGTTCGCTACTATACCATTACTTATGCTTCAATATATCACAACAACTAGACTCTACATTCTTCCTCTTTGTGATCAATATCGAATCTTCGGAGTGACGGTAGTGTCTTTATCACTTGTAGCAAAACTCTTCTAATCTCCATGTACCAAACGATGATCTTTCTTATCTCTGCCTCGTCTTCATTTGAATTTTTCTTACAATTTTCGATGCGAAGAAGAATACTTGAAAGATAGAGATTCGAATATCTTTCAACATCGTATGTACGAAATAAAAATTTCTTTTTCCCTCCCTTCTTATTCTTACCTTCGAAAACAACTCCCAACGGTTGATTGGCGATTTCTCAATCTTCATAATCATCAATTTTTAATTTTCCTTTCAACAAAGCCTTAGAAACTTTTGACTTCTTGTTGAAGACAGTGGAGAGATCAACATTTTTTTAGTGCTAGATGAGCAAAATAACAGTCCAAAAAGCTTTTGATGTGGCCATACCCAATGATGTACAAAGCTTTATCTTGAACTTGGGATTTACTCACATCTCCCAAGATCTTCGTAATCGTGATGAGATCATTTAGATTCATCTAGGGAAATTCGGAAATGGTAAAGTCGAATAAACTTTTGTTTTCTCAAACAACACTATATCGATAGTTTTGCAAGACTCTTTCGAAAAAGTATCAGGACTTATTGATATAATCTTGACAATCTTAACCAGAGATCACATATCTTCTTCATTCTTTCCTAGAACCACATGGAAACGAATCTTCAAATTCTTAAACTCTTCAGTATCATTAAAATTCCCAAGAAGCTTGAACTGAGAAAAAATGAACATTGAATCATTGACCAGAAAATCCAGTTGATTGAAATTTGTATCTTCGATGGCACATCTTTTCCATGGTATTTTATCAAAATCATCTACGTTGCCAAAAGTTGCACTTTCAATCGTTTTTTAACACCAAAACTTGTTAGGATCTCCCTTGTTAAGACCTGGTGGATCATTTGCTCTCATCCTCATGATGTTATTCAGCTGCTGCATTCATTCCATCTGAAGCTCTTAGAGTTTCTTTTTCTCTTCTACTGTTGGCGGCACTTATACACCTTTTCCCTTTTCTTTTGAATTAGAAGAAGTTGCACTTCGTTTGATTTTCGAAGAACCAGATCCTCCTTCATTTGTATTCAATCTCTTCTTCGATTACAACTTAGATGTATCAGTTTCGACATTTGGGGTAACAGTTGTTGTCGAAGATGTCATAATGGCTTTCATTGGTAGTGAAGTTGGGACTGGAATAGGAAACACCTTCCCAATTACTTTGCCTTTATCTTTCGATGAGCCACTCCCTTATCTATCCTTGTGACACGTTTGTAGACGAGCATGGAGCATTTGTGGGTAATCGAAGAACCAAATCAAGGATAAGAGCAAGTTCTGTTTTAAAACATGACTCCATTGAGAAAACCACAAAAGAGATTTTCTCTTGTGATATCAAATTTGTTGACGGAAAATCGAACTTCGATAATATTTCATAAAACCCAGTAAGTGAGTTTTCAATACTTGTAAAAACTTTATCATTAGATTCCTTCTTAAGCTTCAACTCGCCAACATATTGCTTATTGAAGGCTAGAATATCTTCAATCAAAGTTTGAGTTTCTTTTATAAGGACATCGAAATTATCCTTAATTCCCACATAAAACTTATCCAGCTTCGTCACTTATTTTGAAAATGAATCAACAAAATGCTTGATCTTCGATTCAATAAACTCTTTCGAAGAGTTCACAAGCTTCTTGAAAATTTCATGTCGCTCACAAGCAACATTCTATAACTCTTTGAATTCATTCTTGTAAGAACTAGATTGAGCAACAAGACGTCCTTCCAAACTTGTAACAACATTATCTATCAAAGTCCTTGTTCGTGACTCTTGGCACTTTAACAGAAACTCAACTTCTTCACCACTTACAGAGGACTTGATAGCAGTATCATTTAAGAAGTGAAGAATAGTATTAAGTTTATAGTTAAGGATTTACTATTTCTTGTCTCACATGATAGCATTGTCATCAACATTATCTTCTTCAGGATCAAATGCTAACTCAGCAAAGTCAACCATTTCATCTTCATTGTTTTTTGGCATCTCTTGATCTGTTGATTGTGAAGAGAATAAAGACGTTATTGTTTCCTTGATGATTCCTGCAAATGTTGGAGAAACAACAGGAACAATTTTTGGTATGATAGTCAAAGTTGGTAGTGGAGACGAAGATGGTGGTGGTGGAGCATTTGAAGTTTCTATAACACTCCAAATTAGGTATTACCTTTGAAGCCCTTGAAATTTTAAATGTTACATAATAAGTACCTTAAGTACGGTGGGCGTACTTCATGGGTACGCTTAGCGTAATATGCATGGATGATCGCGAAGGGACAGAACGTATGCTGGGTGTACCAAAGAGTACGCAGGGCGTACGTGACAGATGTTCAAACCCTAATTTCCGGACATGAGACCTATATAAGCATCCTTGTCTCATTTGAGCTTCACCTTAATCAGCCTCTATCACCTTCACACATCCCTGAAAACCCTAAAATCATTTGAGAGTGTGTTTTGAGCTTAAGGAGTGCATTTGTAGCCCTTTTAGTGTCCATTCAAGAGGAAGGTGTTGCTAATCAAGCTTGGAGTGGCATTGGGCTTCAAGAATCTACATCTAGTTCACCTTGAAGAGCTTCTGGAGGTATAAAGCTTTGATCTTGTCATCTTATTCATTAGATCTAGCTAGGGTTTTCTATTTGGTCCCTTTAGTTGGTTTTGGACTTCCTCTTGAGAGTTGAGCAACTCCAGAGGCTGAAATGGTTATATCTGAGCTTTGTGAGCATGCTAGATGCATAAAGGTGCTAGCTTGGGGAGTATCTAGACTCCATGCATGAGTTTGAAGCCTTATATGAAGTCCTAATGTGTATAATGAAGTTTTTAAGTCCCATATAGCATGCAAGGGAAAAACGTTGCCAACTTTGTGCCTAGGACGTCTTAATGAGCTCAGATATGATATTGGACGTTAGAACATCGAGTATTAAGCACTTAATGGAAGAAAGTGCTTAATCTGTTTGTATGCCGGGCGTAACTTAGAGTATGCAGCGCGTACGACCTAGGAACTCAATACGCTGTGCGTACTAGGGTGGTACGCAAGGCGTACGCACAACATATGGACTGGGACTTGTTTTGCGCTTGTAACCTTTTGGGCCTAAATTAGTCATTGGGCGTGATCATGTTTTGGAGTTAGTGGGCCAACTGATCTGTTTTGGGCTATGGATGCTTTCATTGGGCCTTATTGGGCCATGAGGCCTATTATTGATTTTGGACACGGACTTTGGGCCCACTAGCAAATGAAGACTCTTTGGACCATTGTGAAAGGACTTGGGGTTTGTGATGGGTTTTTTGTATACTACAACATCCTATGGTGCACATACAACCCTAAATGCTTTGGATCTATGTTTTCTCTAATTGTACATGTAATATTGTTTCCAAAGCATTAAGCCTACAACTAGCATGCAAACGACATAATCAACATACAAGAGAGTTATAGAATTACCTCTTTGTTGTAGCTTGTAGAACTTCTTGAGTTTGGCCTTTAAGAACTTAGTGCCCCAAGTGTTGCACCTCAAATGGAATCACAACACACCTAGGACAAGGATGACCTTTTAGAGAGTTTCTTCCACTCAAATCAGCTATAGTGACTCCAAGAACACTAGTGTGCCATTTTGGCTGCTAAGGGGCTTCTTATATAGTGTGGCTAGGATTAGGGTTACATCCATGTAAACCCTAATGTGAATGAATTTTCATCTTACTTAGGATCCATGGGTTAAAACTGCCATGGACTACCAGATTGGTTTAGCCTATCCTAAATAACCATAAGCCCACACATAAAAAAGATTGATATACCAAATCAATCCCCTTACATTTAATTAGTCTCTTTTGATCACTAAATTAATTCCAAATTAATTCTTGATCAATACTAATTAAATAATGTGATTTCATATTAATATATTTGAACTTAGAATATATTAATAATTCATAAATAACCTCTTCTCAAAAGTTCATCCTATCAAATTGTCCTAGTGATATGCAACCCAAATGGACCATGCTACTCTCGGGTCAAGTACATACCAATTATAGTTATGGGCTTAGACACCTAATCTAACAGTCTCCCACTTGGATAAGTTTAATAACTATTATTGCAAGTACGACTCTATAACCTGACTAGCAATCGTAGCTCTTAAAAGTCGTTGTCGAACTCTGACCTAGTCAATGACGCGTCCATTAGATAAGAGATCATATATTCCACCATTCTAGATATCATATGGACGGAGACATGGATTTTAATCATTCTCTCTATCCATCTGTTGTTTCTTGATTTCTAATTTATGACGACTGACTAATTAAACAGATCAAATCAGTCCAGGCTTGGCCAAGCACTTCGGGTGTCATCACTAAATCATCGAGGGCCCAAAAATATCGCTTTTATCCACATGGGGTAAAAGGAACAGATAAAATTCTACTCAAAAGCTTGCTTGTACTTACTCATCAAATCACACACAACAATATGTTTTATAACACCAAGTTACTGGTGTGTTTGCATATGTCAATGTATAATCGACTTGCAACTACAACTCACATGTCGTGGTTTCAAGAATATAATATATTATCGTCTCACAATCACTCATGATGAAATCCATGAAGTGATTCAGATGAGCGTGGGTTGAATCCAGTACTTGAATCTTATTCCAAGAGTACTCAAGAACACTACAGCTATGTCTAAAACACCTAGACAAACTACAGACCCATTCACAACAGTCTTGACTCAATACCTACTTCCAAAGTATGATCGACTGTGGATGGTTTGAATAACCTAGTTATTTGGGAAGTCAAAACATGCAAAGTGAAACACAAGAATAATACTAATGCTATATGGCCCCAAAAATTTTCAGTGTCATATTGATTACTCATTATTCATTGTATAATGTTTCGATTTATCAACTTAATACTTGAATTAAAACAATAGCTATGCCATGTTCCAAGCATGCACACTATCTTTGTCTATGGTCCTGACTTTGTGAAATAGATCATGTGGAAAACATTTCATTGATGCTCATTTCACAATTCCAAATCTTTATTGCAAGTGTAAGAATTTCAAATTCTTGCCATTACTCGGAAGTGTTGGATGCAAAACTATTATGCAATGATTCTTCTGTAATGTCTAGGTACCAAAAGTCACAGAGACTTGACCAACGATATTACAAAATATTCCTTTGGAGATTGTTACAAGACAATTCCATGGAAATGAAGTCTCAGATTCAAAGTACATTCCTTTGAACATCCTTCTTGCATAAAAGTTTGTAACTTTCTCATTTCTTCTTAACACCCAACTCCCAATATGGAAACATTCCATATTTGCCACACAACAACTCATTATCAATAAAATCTTGTCTATTCATAATAATGTCAATACGGTCCATCCATTACTATACTTCCAACTGTCCTTAAGAGACCAATCTTTGGTGAACCTTAGATTGTCCTTAACAGATTTGGAAAATTAGAACACGAGAATATTATAGCATATGCAATTGATCTTATACCTAAAGCATATGGGATACGATTCATAATGTCTAACATAAAGACATGATACTTGACCAATCTTTTGCTATGATATTTCTATTTTCCATGTTCTCACAATTCGAATTATGAAGAGGGATGTCGTAATCATAATCGAATTTGAGAACGCAATCAACATTTCCATATAGAATTTCCTTATGTCGAATATTTTCTACATAACATTCAGATATATCCTTGACTAAATTTGATTAAAACTCAATCTAAGCTTTTAGAATTGAAGTGAAGTATAAATTCCTCTCCCTTAATTATAGCAAAACAAATTTTCAACCCTGCAACTTGCGAATTGAAACCTTTGTTTTCTATAATTAACATTGCTAACTTGCAACACTTACCATAATAATTATGCTCTCACTAGCATAATAATTATTACTTTACTAGCATAACACTTATGCTCCCACTAGCTTTGACATGTACCCATAAATCAGTTGGACTTCTAGAAATCAATACTTATTGACTTTCATTACCAAAGTTCAGATTTCTGATACGAGATGCTTCGATAATACTTTATCTAGGCTTCTCAAACTTATACACCTTTCCTTAAATAGCTCACATGTGTGTCTTAACATTTTTAGAACTTACAACCATAAGTCTGAAATGTTTAGACCTTTGTCATTTCTCACAATTCGAACTATGAAGAGGGATGACGTAATCATAATCGAATTTGAGAATGCAATAATCACGATTATATCTCCTTAAAATCTACTCAGTGAAAGCGTTTCCTCACAATCATTTCCATGAATTGGAGAGAAACCTTATGACACTTACATTTTATGGTGTATGCGTTCCTATCCATGTGAATTTGTCATAACCATAATCACAAGACAAGGTTAGTGACAAATCCAAACTCATATGTACTGAACTTGTTCAATCTTAATTTCTTGCCACCTGGCAGCACAAGGGCCTGTCATTGCTTCCAAGTTGTTATGCATACAATTAAGAACTCATAGAACTCACATACATAGTCAACTTTAACTGGAATAGGCACCAAAACAAGAATATGTCAACACGATAAGTTACAAACCACAAGTCGGGTGCTAATGATTAACAATAGGATTACTCTTGATTAGTTCTTCAACTCTCAAGATCTTTAAGACTCCCACTGACCACTTTACATATAAGATTCACTTTTTCAGGGAACATTACTTGACAAACAAATATTCAAGAGTTAGTGTGGTTTCTTATTAAGAAAGACACTACACACAATTGGTCTTAGTTGGTCTTTGTCTCATCCAAAACATCACAACTTACCAATTTCATATGTACAAGAGCCAGAAACATGTTACTCTACATTTTATGGGTGTTATAAACCTTCTTAATTTAGTGTCACTTAAGGCACAAGCTTGGAGTATGACTCTAAGACTTGTTTTGGAATGAAGTATGACTCATCTTCTTGATTTAACCATTTCAACAATTCACGATTCCTCTTCTTAGCCATAAAAATGCACTAAGATATCCTTATAGGATCAATTGTGATATGGTTTTCCATAATCATTAAGATGATCAAAAAAAACACGACACTAAAGTACTCTCCAATCTTTTCATATTGGAGAATCTTTTATCTTTTTGCCTAATTTGATTCTTCTCATTCATTCTGCCATACATTGAAACTTTTCCAATGTCTCAGAATTATACTTAAACTTTTAAGCATAACCATATTTACTAAACTTTAGTAAATGATGACGAATAGTCTTGTCGATCTTTTTGGTGGACCTGACCAGCACACAACCAAGTGTACCCAATCTCCTAGTCCTTCACTTGAGTCACATATTCATGTGAACGAAGAATTAGTCTTAATTTGCCAAAGACAAAGGTTCTCATTCATCATACAATACAAGTTGCACGATTCCAAGTTTCTATCCAATTGAAACTTGGGTGATGAGAATCTTTCCCTATTTGGTAAATTTTGATACTACTACAAACGAAAGAATCAAATCATTTTCCAATATTACTATCAATGGAAACATAGAAACAACAATTTTCACAAATGTCATTGTAAGGATACTTAAAATAAAAAAAATTTCTTTATTTTTTAAAAATTTGCGGAAAACTTGTCCTTACAATGCAAATACAAGTGAAAACTATGTTTTTATCTATTCCCAAGCAATATATCATAACTCTTAAGCAGTAGCTCAAAATTCTGATCATTGAACCATGCGATCGAAATCCATCTCTTCACGATCAGAATCAACTTACTCTTACTTTAAGTTTCCTTTCATTCCTTTGATTATACAAAACATCAAAATGTAATTACATTACATCATGTATTAAGAATCTCTAAATAGAAACTTAATTGAGTTAGACAGTGGACTTACCTGCAGTAGAGTCAAATATTTTGACTTTACCATCCTTGGATCTTTCAGGTATATATGGTAGCCTCGCCACCAATGTCCCTCTAAATGGCAGTATAAAAAATGGTTTCTTTCGCATCGGTACATGAGACAATCCCAGAACTGGCTTTTCTCTTAAGTTCAAAATTTTTGACTTTAGCCAATTTCTCTCTCATAAGAGAAGAAATCATTTCTGGATTGTCACGGTTGTCCATGGAAATTTGGGAAGTAGATATTCCAATCAACTTTGCTTTACCAGTGTGCCAAAGCATTTCTGATTCAGCAGAAATAAGCAAATAAGTAAGATCAATAAGGGTCATGTCATGGTTCGTCATAAAGTAGTCCTTATAGAAACACAATCAGACTAGAAATCCTATAAAGATGGTTTATGAACAAGGAAACAAAAAAATACATTCATTGAAATTAAATCATAATAAAACTCTTGAGATAGAGAAATACAATCCCTCATATTAAATCTGATGAACCTCAATTAATGAAAAAGGAAACCACAAAAAATATTTATGTTCCTGAGAACGTTTAACCTACATCAAAATAAAACCCTTAGACCTGATGAATCATAATCAAAATTCTCTAGAATCAGACACAGTGAGCAAAAATCCAAAATAGAACCACTGGAATTGCACCATCGATCCAAAAATTAAAATGCTTCGTCGAGAAAATCAACTTCATCGATCTTGCCATTGACATCAATTGCACCAGTCTTAACAGATCGGGTTTTCTAGGGTTTGATGGCAAAAGAAAAACCAGGTTCTATAAGTCCGGTAGATTTTGCTAGACGGAGAAAACATGGCAGATCCGGAAAATAAAATTGACGCTGGCGAGATGAGAGGAACGAGAGGCGTTGACAGATCTTGACAATTTATAGTTTTCGGCAAGATCAATGAACTTTGGTGAAAGGTTTTGGTAAGGGCAGCAGACTTGTTTTAGTGATGAACTCTCGTGACTTCTTTTGGTGATAAACTATGACTATGGATTTTGGTGAAGTAACCTTCAGCAAGAATGTGAAGAACAATCGGAGAGACAATGTGTGAAGATTTAAGAACGATATCTCTCATAGTCAAATACGTTTTTGTCTTTTATAATTATGAATAATAAAATTAGAAATTAAATCAAAAAAATTAATAAGATTAAAATAGTTTTTTTATGTCTTGAAGGAACCAAAGACGTAACAAAACCAAATTATAGGGAACGTCCAAGTTAAAAAAAATATAAGTTAGGGACCGAGCATGCAAATTACCACAAACCATAGGGACTATTCGTGTAATTTACTCTTAGTCTTACCTGATAATTGTTCCCACAATTATAACCAACTTTGAACTATTAAAATAATGTGATTATTCATGCATTAAACATGTTAATATAGAAGGCAACAAGTGTTACTCTGTTGATCATATCGCAATATATCAAAGCATTAGGTAATAGTTGTTACAATATTCCAATATCCAAATACTAAATTCAAATGAAGATCCCGTTTTTAGAATATTGAATTCCTATAGCTAAAGTGTGACCAATCATACTTACCTTAAAGGGAAGGATTTTATTAATGGTTCCGACTAAATTTAATTTGTATGAATTATGTGAATACCATCATCTCCATATTTGAGTCTACTCTAGGTATAGTTAAATACCTTAGAGAATATGATTCGTGTTCTTTTGTGACATAGAGTCTCTTAACTTGATCAAGTATACTCTCGAAGTCACAAATATTTCTATGCGATCCTTAAATGGTAGAAATCAGCATAATTTTTTCAATGAACATATTCATCCAATCATAATTGATTTCAACTTTTGAAGTGGCAGAGTATTGTTATTTAGTAGGTTGTGCAATGATGTTTTACTTGGACCTCATTCATACAAAAATTATTCTTCATTCTAATGACGTCATAATCCAATTATAATTCCTATATATATTGTGACATCCCCATTTTCACATCCAGAAAAGACCGATTTGTTTATTCTTTGTTTTATAAAATCAGAGTAATCCTTTGATTTAAAAGAGTTGTGGTATTTGTTCCCAAAACAAAATATGATAAGAATTTATCAAAGCATTTTCTTTAAAGAAATGTATTTTCATTAAATAACAAAATCTCGAGATTTCATGTTCCGATACAGACCAAAAGCATAAACAATATAAAATAGACCTTACAACAGTTATTTATAACTACTGATCTATAATCCAAAATCTCTCGTCAAGTCCACCAACTTATACCCTTGTGCCATTACCTGTAATGCAAAGAAAACTGAGTGGGTCAGGCTTGGGAGCCTGGTGAGCATATAGGGTTTTCAACCCACAATAATATAATTATTATATTCAATCATCAAACAATAACCCCAATTACCCATCCCCATTATCTACTTTATTTCATAAGGTTTTACCCTAAGAATCGACTATCATTCCTTCATTCATTCCTAAGGATTGACCTAAGGAATTGGCACAAAGTCCATTGCTGCCCGAGGTTCCTATAACAAACACTAAATCCATAGCTGCCAAGGTTCATCTATACAATACAAAATCCATAGCTACCAAGGTTTATCTATATAGTACTAAATCCATAGCTACCATCGTTCATCTACACTATACTAAATGAATAGCTACCATCGTTTTATTATAAGTCACTAAATCTATAACTTCCAGGGTTTTTAGAGTACACCGGTGAACATCAAGTCCACAACACCTACTAGTTACGAGCTTGCTAGTGCTCCACAGGACTGTCTAGAATAGTCCGTGGTTGTCATCCATACTCTACTGAATGATGGGGCCATTGTTTGGGTAAAGGTTTCACTCATTTTTCACCTGTCACCCTCATCTCAAGATCTATATCATCTTTCGTCTCATCGTCAAACTCATCTTTTCTCACACACCAACTATTTCATCTACCCATGATCTACCCAACATATTTGTAGATATAAATTACATATATAGTTTAAATCATATACAAACTTGTATCAAACATTCATCCAACATCGATCTCAAATAAACAAACAATATATAAACACATAACATGTATTTCGTAGCAAATACTTCATATCTATGTGTTAGAAGAAAGTAACTACACACTCACTTGATCAGAAGATGATCGAACATCACTACTACTTGTAGAAGTAGTATTTCTTTGGTGAAACTAGAAGATCTTCACACACCGGGCTTCTCGCAGGCAAACCTTCGGCTCGGAAACTCTTTTCTTCTCGGGATCTTCGGGCTTCGGGACTTGCTTCGGTTATCGGGAATGATACCGGGGCTTCGAGGGGTTAAAATAGGGTTTAGAGAGAGTATCGGGAGTAGGAGAGTAAGAAATGAGCAACCAAACTCGGCTACCTCTTGAATTCTATTTATAGTGCAAAAATGCTAGGTTCAGCTCGTGAGCCACATATTCTCTCCTTGTGAACTAGGCTCACCTTGTGAGTGACATATGCTCACCTCGTGAGCTTGATATGTCATTGCGTTCGTCATGGCCACTTGCCCTGGAAGACGTCCACCATCTGCTCACCTCGTGAGCCACTAATGCTCACCTCGTGAGCTCTGACACAACCTTGGGTTTCGCACCCCGAACTTCATAAATTCATATCTTTTGCGTACGAGCTCCCTTTATGACATTCTTTATATCCACGTGTAGGTGCGATTATGCTCTACGACTCTCGTTTAGACTCCGTTGGCTAATTTTGACTTGATTTTTATTATATTATTTTTAGTAGGCCAGGACATGAAAACTCCATTATAAATTCATAACTTCTTCATCCGATGTTTGTTTTCATCTGTCTTTTTACCGTTGCACTACCATTGACGAGTTATTCGATTCTCGTTTAGATTGTTTCGGCTAAAAACCGCTCGATCTCAAATCGAGTATTTGGGCTACATACTGCTAAGTCGAAACTTCGGAAAATCATAACTTCCTCATACGAAGTCAGATTTAGGTGTTCTTTTTATCCACGCTCTCGATTTAACGTATTCTATGACTTTCATTTAGATCGCTAAGGCCAAATATCGCTCTAACATAAATTCACTATTTACGTCGCGTTGTCTCTTGCCGATTCTGTCGCGAAACTTCGACAGGTCATAACTTCTTCGTTATAACTCGGATTTTGGCATTCTTTATATGTTCAGAATCCTTGTAACATATACTAAAACTTAGTTAAGATTAATCCTTCTAAATAATCTTCCAACAAAAAGTAATTTTTGATGCTTATCGTCTCTAAATTGACTACCCCGGATCTACGAGCGTTACAATTATCTCCCCCTTAGGATGATTACGTCCCGAAATCATCAACGAAATAATGCTTGTATAATGATTCCATATGTTATTTCTTCATCCTAGGTAATAATCGTAGCTCCTATGTTTCCTCGAAAGAGCATATAACTCTAGGGCTTCTTGACTGCAGACGATGCTCAATCTTGCATCTGCTTTTCGTACTATGTTGGACTTTCAACCATAACCTTCAAGTTACAAAATAAGTCCTTATTGTGGACTCCTTCTTCTTCTTCTTAGGATAAGTACTTCCCCTTATCTATTGTAACAGATCGATGGGTCATGTTCTAATGACCTCTCATCGTATGATGCAACGCTTTGAATCAAGTCTCTTAGAGTCATATTCCAAAATGGAATATACCTTTCTTCATATTCTAATGTGATATAGTCACATTTTAAAATGTAGCATCTCTAGATAATAATGAGCGCGATGCTATTGGTCGCACTAATTTTAATCTTCTAACCTCAGTCAGATGCTACATTGAACTTGGTTCTCCGAACCACGTAACAAACACATCGTTGTCGGACTCAATTTGATATGATCACTAGGCTCAAAATATCAATCATCTTCTTAGTCATTACCGAAACAACGGTAATGACATACTTGAATAAAACGAAATCAATTACTAGCTTCTTGGTAACCTTGTGACTTTCCCTGGTCCAAGCGCGAGTCCTATGCTTCCAGTTGTATAGATCTCTACTACTATTCACACCTACTCATACTCATCCCAAGTATTGTCTTGCAATCCCCAAGTCCTAAAATCACAAAAAAAATTAACACATACGAACGTGTCCAATTAATCATACCAATTTTCCTAGAATCTACTAGGACTTCTTCTATGCGTATCTTCTATTATCAATCATGCTTCAACTCGATTGGTGATGGAAATTCCAGATTATGGGCTGACTTCAAGAATTACACCAATCGTTCCATCATCTTGCCAATCGAAGGTGTACTTCAGACGTACCATACCCCTTTAAACGTTCCGTTATTTTACCAGACATATTCTAAAGGCAAAATACCACTCTTACGATATCTTCCGATAGGTGTCATTCACTATCATAAGCCTTTCATTTCCTCCATTTACTCAATTATCTACGAGTCTTCACCCTAACGTTCTATACACCAAAGCAGACGTTCAGTGTATCGAGACGATAACATAGATAGAGGAAGGTTTAGACGTGTAATCCTCCTTATTACTCCGAAAAATTACATGCCAGTTCTAATATCGTAATTTAACATTTAGAAATCTGAACACATAAAATTTCCAGATCCGGTCGGCAACAGACCATAGATCTAATCACATAATGCATATCACAAACCATTTAGCACATAAAAGCATGTTAGGCATTTTCCTAAATAAGCTAGTGATCGTGTCTAAAATATGGTAGACACTCATCTCACATTCTTCACTTATCATAATAAGTTTAGGTCTAGAAATCCTACAAATTCCTAGTTCGCTTAAATTAATGCTCTGATACCAACTGTGACATCCTCATTTTCACGGCCAGAAAATGCCGATTTGTTTATGCTTTGTTTTATAAAAATAGAGTAATCCTTTGATTTAAAAGAGTTGCGGAATTTGTTCCCAAAACAAAATATGATATGAATTTATCAAAGCATTTCTTTAAATAAATGTATTTTTATTAAATAACAAAATCTCGGAATTTCATGTTCTGATATAGACAAAATGCATAAATAATATAAAATAGACCATACAAAAGTTATTTATAACTACTGATCTATAATCCAAAATCTCTCGTCAAGTCCACCAACTTATACCCTTGTGCCATTACCTGTAATGCAAAGAAAACTGAGTGGGTCAGGCTTGGGAGCCTGGTGAGCATATAGGGTTTTCAACCCACAATAATATAATTATTATATTCAATCATCAAACAATAACCTCAATTACCTATCCCCATTATCTACTTTATTTCATAAGGTTTTACCCTAAGAATCGACTATCATTCCTTCATTCATTCCTAAGGATTGACCTAAGGAATTGGCACAAAGTCCATTGCTGCCCGAGGTTCCTATAACAAACACTAAATCCATAGCTGCCAAGGTTCATCTATACAATACAAAATCCATAGCTACCAAGGTTCATCTATATAGTACTAAATCCATAGCTACCATCGTTCATCTACACTATACTAAATGCATAGCTACCATCGTTTTATTATAAGTCACTAAATCTATAGCTTCTAGGGTTTTTAGAGTACACCGGTGAACATCAAGTCCATAACACCTACAAGTTACGAGCTTGCTAGTATTCCACAGGACTGTCTAGAATAGTCCGTGGTTGTCATCCATACTCTACTGAATGATGGGGGCCATTGTTTGGGTAAAGGTTTCACTCGTTTTTCACCTGTCACCCTCATCTCGTGATCTATATCATCTTTCATCTCATCATCAAACTCATCTTTTCTCACACACCAACTATTTCATCTACCCATGATCTACCTAACATATTTGTAGATATAAATTACATATATAGTTTAAATCATATACAAACTTGTATCAAACATTCATCCAACATCGATCTCAAATAAACAAACAATATATAAACACATAACACGTATTTCGTAGCAAATACTTCATATCTATGTGTTAGAAGAAAGTAACTACACACTCACTTGATCAGAAGATGATCGGACAGCACTACTACTTGTAGAAGTAGTATTTCTTCGGTGAAACTAGAAGATCTTCACACACCGGGCTTCTCGCAGGCAGAGCTTCGGCTAGAAAACTCTTTTCTTCTCGGGATCTTCGGGATTCGGGACTTGCTTCGGGTATCGGGAATGATACCAGGGCTTCGAGGGGTTAAAATAGGGCTTAGAGATAGTATCGGGAGTGGGAGAGTAAGAAATGAGCAACCAAACTCGGCCGCACCTTGAATTCTATTTATAGGGCAAAAATGCTCGGTTCAGCTCATGAGCCACATATTCTCTCCTCGTGAACTAGGCTCACCTCATGAGCGACATATGCTCACCTCATGAGCTCGATATGTCATTGTGTTCGTTAATCGTCATGGCCACTTGCCTTGGAAGACATCCACCATCTGCTCACCTCGTGAGCTCTGACACAGCCTTAGGGTTCGCACCCCGAACTTTAGAAATTGATATCTTTTGCATACGAGCTCTGTTTTCGATGTTCTTTATATCCACGCGTAGCTGAGACTATGCTCTACAACTCTCGTTTAGACTCTGTTGGCTAATTTTGAATTTATTTTTATTATACTATTTTTAGTAGGTCGGGACAGGAAAACTCCGTTATAAATTCATAACTTCTTCATCTGATGTCCGTTTTCATTTGTCTTTTTACCGTTGCACTACCATTGATGAGATCTTCGATTCTCGTTTAGATTGTTTTGGCTAAAAACCGCTCGATCTCAAATCGAGTATTCGGGACACATACTGCTAAGTCGAAACTTCATAAAATCATAAGTTCCTAATATGAAGTCAGATTTGGGCGTTCTTTTTATGCACGCTCTCGGTTTAACGTATTCTACGACTTTCATTTAGATCACTATGGCCAAATATCGCTCTAACAGAAATTCACTATTTACATTGTGCTATCTCGTGCCGGTTCTGTAGCGAAACTTCGACAGGTCATAACTTCTTCGTTATAACTCGGATTTCGGCGTTCTTTATTTGTACGGAATCCTTGTAACATATACTATAACTTAGTTAAGATTAATCCTTCTAAATAATCTTCCATCAAAAAGTCATTTTTGATGCTTATCGTCTCGAAATTAACTAGCCCGGATCTACGAGCGTTACACACACACACACACACATATATATATATATATATATATATATGTGAATTATGTAGCTCTTTGCATAAAGATCTTCTTCTTAATTGATTATGTCATGAACATTCTCTTAGTTCTTCTTAATTACTCTTAGAGTGCTATTATAGTCATCCAGTGACTTAAACATGTATTCAATTTGTTTCACATGATATGTTCATAGCATAATCCTATACCTATTCTTGTGCATAAAATGACATAAATGATGGATTCTTTTTGCCAAGAAAATAGAATATAAATCATTTCATCTAGATCAAACCTATGAGCTAGGTCCTGTGACAATGCCAAGAATCCTCCAAAGGAATCTTCCAAAGAATCCTCAAACCTATGAGTTACTCAAAATGGTGTCATGTGACAATGTCAAGAATCCTCCAAAGGAATCATGTATTTTGACCACTTCCAATATATTGTTAATTCATGCAAAATAATTTAACACTTTCAACTTTAATCTTTATCTATCTCTATAGATTTTACATTCTAAGAATGTATCTTGTCATTCCTAAGTCTTCCATTTTAGAAATACTTTCTGATTCAAGGTGAAACGACCTTGCATAATTGGAATTCCATTTCAAATGATAAAGTATATCTTATTTATACAAGATTATGAATATCACTATCCTCCCACCAGTTCTTAATAACCACACATGTTCTTTTCATTATGATATAAAATCCTACATTATATCTTCATATTAAAATTACTATTCCAACCTTGAGATTTTTGCTTTATATCCACAAGTGGATCTTAAGAATTACACATTTTGTTAGGATAACATGGATTAAAAAAACCTCCAGGCTAAACTATAGAGATGTCTTCTAATAGATGTCTATTAAGAAAAGCGGTCTTTCTTGAAAGGTTTGATCATAGTCAATGTCATGGGTATGATAAGGATCACAGTCAACGACATGAGTATGATAAAATCCTTTTATGACAAGTCTTGCTGAATGTGTATGATATCCATGTATATATTCTTTCTAAAAGAATCTATTACTCCTTCAAGCCTTGCTATATAGAGGAAGATTAATCAAGCCAATACTTGATTATTACACAGGAATTACATCTTAATGTTCATGACTCTAAGTCATTTATCAAAATTCAAGATTTGATATAGTGTCTTGGCAGTTGATGGATTTGCCAGAAACCATCAAGAAGAACTCATCAGTGATATATTCCATATTTCTCAAGTCAAAGATGATTTTTACCGTTAATGCGAACACTTTGTGTTTGTGAATAGCTATTATTCAAGTTCAATAATTCCTTGTTGAAACTAGTGACAACAACTGCTACATTAGGATGTGGTTCTTAAGCCTCTTCAAATACCATGTGCCTCCCACTTGCTTTGTCACTAGAAGCTTGTTTTCTGTTGACTCAACATTCAGAAGAATAAGAGAACTTATTCTTGGTGGGTTTGTATAATCTAAATACCCTTTTAGAGTATTCTACAGACATGTAATTCGTTGGTGTTTGTATTCTAGATATAGTTAATAGTGATTAGGGTATAATCCCAAGACCATAAAGGAAAATAATTTCTAACGATTAGAAAGTAAACTTTATCCGCTACGGTCAATGTCATCCTTTATTATCACTTAAAGCTTTAGATGATATTACACTATTACTAGATTGTATCTCAACTTTATGTTTGAGTCTCTAACAAAGGTTTCACAATTATACTTTACCTTGTAAAATATAATATTAACTAATATAGTTTTTAATAAAGTTAATTTGGTATCTTGCATTAAATCTTATACATTCATTAGAAAGAAAGTCATACAATACAATGTATAGTTCCTATATAATTATTTCCTCTATAGATTAGTGAAAAAATTATTAGGAATATTTTATATATAAATAGGATTCACATATGTCAAATAAACTACATTATTTGCCTTCAAAAATCCTTTTATTATAGTTGGAATACGTGTATTTTGTTTATATAATAAAAATAACAATGTCATAGATAAATTTGATTCAAAGGAAATGCATTATCTAGGTATCATGTTCAGGTTTATTGCTCAAAGGAAATTGTTTAAGAGTAGGAGCTTTAGTTGTATACATTTTCACACCTCTCACAAGATTTCCTCTCAAGACATGAACCCATTAATTGAAGTTGTATCTATTGAATGTTATTGTTTTATAAATTCATTTAAAGAAAATGATTATTCATGGTAATGAGATTGGATTATTTATATCTACAAAATTCATTTATTATTTTCAATATTTAATCTTTAATAATAAATATCCTTTTAGTTTTCAAAAAAAATAATTATCAAAATCAAGGATCTAAGTTGCAAAACAAATAAATGGTTAACTATCCTTTATCACGTCCATTTGAATTGAACCCGGTAAATATCGATTATCAATTATATCTACTATATAATTCCTAGATTTATGGAATCGTGAATAACAAATTTAATTACACATGTTTGATCCTATATTGAGCATCGTTGCATGTATTTACCCCGACCATCAAAAGATAATACTAAGCAGTTAGGTATCCTTTATTCTACTAGTGCATACAAGAGATATGTGAGTGTTCTTCAAAAAGGATTGCATAGATTTGAGGTTTGTAAGGGGTCTTCAATCCAATAAGCCATAATATAGTTTAAAAAATCTTCTTTTATTTAGAAGCACATTTTAACAATGGTGTTTCACAAAAATCCAGTTTTATAAAATTGACGCGATCAAATATTAATAGCTACTATTAAGTTCTACGTTTGAGCACTTTAGAAAATTTGTAACCTTTTAATAAAACTTCACTTTATAAATTAATTTTTGTAGTTTGATAATTTTATAAATCTCTATTGTAAACTTATATAATTTTAATCTTTGAAATTTTATCGGTTACTAGGTTAACGATAAAGCTTGTTTTATTTTAAAACGATTTTACCATCTTATGTTAAAAGGTAGATTTTGTTAAAACCAAGCTCCTTTGTCATGTTTGTTTATGTTTGAATATTATTTTGCATTTGAAAATATAATTTATCAACCAATACATATTAATAACAACATAAAATTAAACAACATAAACATGCTAAAAACATATGTACATAAATCAACCAACTTCTGACATTTTGTGAGCCATCACAAAATGTTAAGCCCATTCAAAAAGGGATTGAATGGACCAAAAATCTTATAGGAATGTTGTTATAGAAGCTTCCATTTGAGAAAACACTCATTGCATGCAAAAAGTTGAAAGGTTTCTTGAAAGTGAAAATTCAGCAACATGCAACACTTTTCAAAAAAGGTTACAAAAAGTGTTGCATTAGGACCATCAGCTCCAATGGAAACTGCCAATAGCAACACCTTTAGCAATAGTTTGCAGAAATGTTGCTTTTGCCCCTGCACACTAAAAAATTGCAAAAATTACCTTCTGATCTTCAAAAAATGGCTTCATCTTCATTTCTTGTTAAATTATTATACAAATAAATTATTGCCAAAAGCTAATCTATTTCTTAAAAAATAAATGAAGAAAACCAATCTATTTAGTTATTATATACCATATGAATAATAAAAATTACAACCACTTTTTCAACAAATCAACACAAACAACAATACAAAAGTCATTGGCTAGTTTATGCACATCATATACATTTATATACTGAAAATTATATAAACATTTTAAAGTAGTCATAGAAAATATGTATGAATTTTTCTTGCAAAGAGAAAACCATCCATGTTTTTCAAAAACAAAGATTTCATAAACTTAACTAATTGTTGGGTTTTTATTAAAAAACTATTTCCAAAACATAAATATAGCAATAAAAGGCTTTAGATTTGAAAAAAAATAAAACTAGTTTTATTCCTACAAAAAGATCATTTTGCCAGACTTAGAAAGATTAAAACAATGAAAGAAGAAAAACATTACAATCTTTGAAGACTTTGGTTCTATTTGGAAATTAAGAAGTTGATGAAGATGATTTTAAGCTCCAAGGAAGAAACTCTCTAGAAGTATCCACCAACATTTTGTCAACTTGATAAAATGTTAGTCTTGGTCATGTAATAAAAGAATCTCTTAAGCCTTTAAGAACAAAATAAAGATTTTGTTCTAAAGGAGAGTTCAAGTAAAGTATCAACTTCTTCCCACTTTCATCTTAACACTTTAAGAGACAAAACTAGAGAGAATATGGAGGTGAAAAGCTTAAATTTTGTGGTTTTCAATTATGAAAGAGGGATAAAATTAGCTCTTTTAAGTCCTTTGTTTAAGCCTTTATCCCATTGGTCTTAGCACTTTAAGACCCATGGTTTATCAAATCAACTAGCCATGCTTTCTAAGAGCATAATGTGTTGAATAAATTAATCAAAAGCATGTCTTCTTTCTTCTTTATGGTCTCCTTGAATATTTTATAAAAACATGTAACTAGATTTTCTATAAAAACTCTTCTAATTTTTATAACTTATAAAACATTAAATCCATATAAGACAAAAACCTCTTTTTCGTGTAAAAGATGTATATGACAAAATAAATCATACCTTATGATATATTATGATATGTTTTTATACTTAACATTCAAAACTAATATTTCCATAAAATAAATAATTTCCAATTAATTACAAGAATTATATTTATTTATTAAGGATCAAATTCTTATAAATAATATATTTTCATCAAATTGTTGTTAGTGTGACCCTCTAGGATCATATATTATCTAGAAATATCTTTTTATAATGACTCTTGGAAATACAGATATTTCACTTTGATACATACAATCAGTTTGCTACTAAGACGACTACCTAAGTTTCAATATACCACAACAAATAGACTCTACATCGTAGTCTTTCTTTTGAAGCCATTACGCTTGACGGATTAGATTTTCTAAAACAAAAATACCACATCGGGTGCTCGGTAAGCTTGTTGTTGTTTTCTCTAGAAAAAGATGGGCTGAGGTGGAGCTCTGTGAAATTAACAGCACTCTCCCAACCTTATAATTGACACATTTTTAACAACTAGCACACACGCATATCTTAATCTTATTGCTAAATCTATATTTTTGCCTTCACTTAATCAATAGATAACAAGCGTACTTTTAACACACGTGATACCGCTAAACCATATGTCACTTAGTATTCAATATATATCCTGATTACCATAAAATATTATAATCATAATTAAATAGATTTAATTATTCAATGGTTTATAAATTATATTTTAAAAAGTTTAAATAAACTATAATTAGGCGGGATACACTGAATTGGATAATCTAGGATAAACAGTTATAAATATCTAATGGATGAAACTGATTCCATTGAATATATAACTTAATTAGATTAACTGAAACCTATATGCATTAGACAGTTATATTGGATTTATTGTAATAAAAAATAATGGATATAAATCGATGAACATCTCTAAAATCGCTACTTTTCTAATAAAGAAAAAACACTCAAATATATAGAAAATAATAAAAAAATAAAAAATAAAATAAAATAAGACACTAAATTACTGATAAATAAAGAAATATAAGTATTTTTATCTATTAAAATAGAATATTAAATACAATATTTATTTTTTTGAAATTTTTTATTATGAAAATGGTTTCCATGAAATTGATAATCCTAATCCCTTGATGGCTACACATCTATTGATGTTGACTTTGATCGGTTTCCTCCAACGTGGGGGTGTTATATGGTGTGTTTTAACCATCTAGAAAGGATAAAGATGATCGGTGACTAAGGAAAAAGGAATACTGATTGGCAATGGTAGTTAAAAAACAAAAGAAACGTGGAAGATATAAAGCCTAATTTTTGGAAAATACATTCTCCCTCGACGTCTATTTATATAACGAACTTTCCAGATATAGAAATGGAGAAGAATTTATGGCAAGTATGTGAAGAGTATTGGGTGGTTTCAGATATATACATTGCTCGTAATGTAGCACCTGGTTCCTGGTACGTAAAAATTATCTAAGTATTTTACATTTTTTAGCCTTGGACTCGGCGAGTTGTAGGCCCGACTCACCGAGTGGAGACGGGTTTGGGAGCACGTTTAAGTTGGCGACTCGGCGAGTCCCCGTTGTCTGATGAAACCCTAAATTTCAAGGGTTTGCACCCTATTTAAACCAACCTTATGCGCCCCAACCTCGCCCCCTTCACCCTCAGAGCCCCCAACATCGTTCAAACCTTTATTCCTTGTGTGATTGAAGTGCTTTGGTGTGTTTCTTGAAGATTTTGAGAAGAAAGAAGAGTAGATCAAGAAGAGAAGAAGGAGGCCAGGCATCCTTGTGTTATCTCAGTGATTTCCTTGAGGTATAACTCAGTTTTCCTCTGTTTTCATGCTTATAGTCCCTTATAGCTCCATTAAAGCCCTCCTTGAGCCATTTCCAAGATTGTTCACGAATTAGGGTTTGTAATAAGTTGATTAACCCTTAGATATAGGCATGATTGAGCTCCAGGATCTCAGATCTACTGCCTTTATGGATCCATATTGCATGAAAGCCCTAGATCTACTCTTTTAGTGCATTTTGAGCCATAACACCTTCATTGGTGTTTATTTACACGTAAAGTTGGAAACTTTACGTGTTAATCAGGCCCTAGAAACCCAGATCTATGTATGGCATGAGCTGGATTCGGGCAAAATCGAGTATGTAGTGTTTGCATGCGACAAACTCGGCGAGTCGTTCATCGGACTCGGCGAGTCGAGTCGCGAGTCCCTGAGTTTTCCCCCTTTTCGTGTTTGTGGAGTGGAGTAGTGAGTCATGGGGTGTGACTCAGTGAGTCGGAAGCCAGACTCACCCATGAAGGAACTCGGCGAGTCAATGCCCTGACTCGACGAGTCCAAGGCAATCTTCTTGCCTCAAGAACAGACTCGGCGAGTTGTTCATACAAATCGGCGAGTCTCAGCATAGAGTGTTCTTCGGATAAAGACGAACTTGACGAGTTGTTCATACAACTCGGTGAGTAGGATGAAGGACGTTTGGACATCAGCTTAGAAGGAAAACTCGTCGAGTCGATGCCAAACTCGACGAGTAGAGATGGGGCTATGGTCAGACAAAGGGATAGGGACTCGACGAGTTGGCAGGCCAACTCGGCGAGTCGGGTCAACTGGAAGTTGACTTTGACTTTGACTCTTGGCTTGGTTAGGGGTAAATGGTCATTTTACCCTAAGGGTCTATTAGCAGTATTTGACTGAGTGTTTTGTGGGGATTATAGCCGGAGGATTTCTGGGGCAGCAGCAGCAGAAGACAGTTAGTTCCCACGCAGATCAGCAACTACTTTGAGGTGAGTTACCTTCCAGTAGTGGTGGGTCTACGGCCATAATGCCGGCCCATCAGTAGGAGTTATATGATAGATGATTGTCTCTGTGATATTCATCTAGGGTTGCTACTACATGTGTTATGTTTATGCGCTAGTATGATATGATGTTATGTGATATGTGTTATGTGGTAGCAGTAGGGGGTGAAATAGTCCCCGGTATCCGGTCGTAAGGACCGAAGGGGAGACCAGCACCCAGATATGCTAGTCAGTATCCGGTCGTGAGGATCGAAGGGGAGGCCAGCACCCAGATATGCTAGGCAGTATCCGGTCGAGAGGACCGAAGGGGTAGGTCGGGCACCCAGATATGTCCGGCAGTATATGTATGTTATGTGATTATATGGTATGTGGTACAGTGGGGGAACTCACTAAGCTTCGTGCTTACAGTTTTCAGTTTTGGTTTCAGGTACCTCTTCTTCGAAGGGGAAAGAGCTGGCGCGGTAGCGGCCCATCACACACATGCCTTGTATTCCGACCTATGAGACCCTCCTGGGAATTTGTACTCTGACATTATTATGTTCTATAAAATGTTTTTCACAACATGCGATAACTTTTATGAAACGATATGATTGGTGAATGTTTTAATTCTAATATTTGCTAAGTATATGTTTTAAAAACGAAATTTTTGGCTCGTATTTTTGGGACGTTACAAGTTGGTATCAAAGCCCTGGTTTGAGGGATTCAGACACACCTTCGGGGGTGTCTGAACTCAAATCGAGGGATTAAAAGATTTTAAAGCAGAAAATAATTTCTAAAAAGCTAAGTAAAGAGTTTTAAGAAGGAACGAAGTGTGTGATGTGCGCGACCGACCGAGCTCAAGTAAGTATTCCCCAAAGTACCCATACCATCTTATGTTATGTTTATCAGTTTCAGTAGAACACCATGCTAGAATAGGAGTAAGGATCTAGGAGTGATGCCTTATGTGCCTGCTTTATGTGCTTCAGTGTATGAAAATTGCATACTAGAATTGAGTAGACAGCAGTAGGATAGCCTGTTAGGGTTATGCCTGATAGTATGAGTTTAGCATGGTATGCTAGTTCAGCTTTTCTCTATGAGGACAGATTTGCTTGAGAATGTTCCCTTTTTGTCTGAATGTTGCTTGCTTTATGCTTCGTGGGACTCTAAGTGATGGGAGTTAGACATTAGGTGAATACGTCATGTCACATGTGATCAGGGTTGAATAATCTTAGAGTGCTGGATTTGGCCCTATTGTGCAGCTCTTGTCTGAGTCTAACCGTTGAAGGGCCGAGTCTATTACTCGAATGATTATTTGAGCCTCACCACATGTGATGGTATTCAGGTAATGACTAATTGACATTACAAGGAGGCCTTCAGCAGTTGAGGACCGGGTAGGGTGGAGTTAGAGATTTTCCTGGGGCAAGCCTAGGATGAGTATAGCAGTGATTAGCAGTAGTGAAAGGGACCTGGTGGATTCAAGGCATTCCTTGGTGAAGGTACGGATAGATGTGGAAGGTAGTATGGGCCCGTACTACTGAAAGCAGAGGATCCGTACCCGAACCGAGGAAGGCCAAGATAAGACCAGGGAACTTGTAGTAGGTGTGATCCCTCCAGAGGTATCAATATCGCTAACAATTATTATTTATGTATTTGAGAATGGTGGTACTATGCTCGAGGCCAGCAGTTGGCAGTACAAGAGAGGGATCGGGTTCGGGATCAGGTTCCGAGCCAGTAGATGAGGGGCTACGCGAGTTCATCATGTCAGAGATCACCAGAGGCATCCTTGAGTCGACCCCCATTATCTTCGGGTCGATCAAGAAAGGGATATTGGAGTTGATGGAGGATCGCCTCAGGGCATTCAGGAGCGACATGGCATCTGGCCAGTCGGGATCTCGCACACTGTCCTTCAAGGGCTTCCGGGGCAGTGGTGCGCCGGATTTTCACGGGGCGAAGGACCCCATAGCTTCCAGACGATGGATTGCAGACATTGAGTCTGCACAGATGATTAGCTTCTGCCCTGAGGGGTCGAAGGTGAGGTTCGCAACAGGGTGTTTACGAGATCGAGCTAGGGATTGGTGGGAGTCCGTGGGTGACTCGTTGGGATCCTCGGCTGTCGAGGCTATGACTTGGTCGGACTTCGCGACCAGGTTCAGGGCAGAGTTCGCGCCGGCTGTCGAGCTTCAGCAGCTGGCCAGGGAGTTCTTGGATATGAGACAGACGACGGAGACTGTGTCGGAGATCACCGCCAAGTTCCGGGAGCGGGCGTTGCTGGTGCCCCAGCACGCGAGTGATGAGGATATGAGGAGGACCCGCTATCATGACATGCTACGAGCTGATATTCGGGAGCATGTCAGTTTTTCAGCTTGCCCTACCCTGGACTCTATGATTGCCATGGCAAGGGAGAGGGAGATAGATCTAGAGAACATCCGGAAGAGGAAGGCGGAAGAGGGGCATGTTATGGGGGCTTCGGGGAAGAAGCCCAAGGGATCGAATGCGGGGCCGAAAGGCCAACGGGGGCGGGGACGCTGTAAGAAATGCAGCAGGGCACACGAGGGAGCGTGCAAGATGGTGCTTCTTGATATGTTTGTGTTGAAAAGCATGTAGGGAAATCACCGATTTGATTTTGCATTTAGTGATGCTCGAGGGAGGTCAGATACCTTATTTCAGTATGGGATTATACAGTTTTCAAGAAGGCTAGTATTACATGTACACAAAATCTATTTACAGTAGAAGGTGTGTAAAATATCTTGAATGTGAGATATTTTATGGTTTATGTGTATGCTCCCAACATGATAAAGCAAAAAATAATTTATGGTATGTTATTATGTAATTTTTTGATGGCCATCTTGGTCATTATGTTTACTTTAGTGACTTTAATGTTGTTTGTGATCCTACAAAAAGGACAGGTTCTATATTTTCTGCCATTACTGCTCGTCATTTTAATGATTTTATACAATATTTGGGGCTTTTTGATATTCTGATGCAAGGCTTATATTTTTAGCAGATTACTGCAAATGTGGAAAAATTAAGTAAACTAGATAGATCTTGTTCAGTTTAGAGTTAATGGAGTTGGTCCCATATCTTTTGTGATGGATCTTGAGAGAATTACGTCAGGTCATCGGCATATAATATTGAGGCAAAAAATGGTGGATTATGGCCATATCCCTTTTAATATGTTTAACTCTTGGTTGGAATTGGAGGATTTTGAACAAACAGTGAAGCAGACGTGGGATACAAATAGAGTTGTAAGTCATCATAAGAAGTTTTTGGTGTTTAAAAATAAACTTAAACATCAGATCTCACATTGTGATCCGCTATGCCTCACATCGAGAGATTAGTCCGGAACAAAACTTACATATTCACCCTCCTCACGTTGTGACCACTCAAAGGTCACATCGTTAGACCCCATTTTTTTTTCCAAAATTTGACCTTTTGACTCCTTGAAACGCTAAATCGATCCATCATGGAAGACAGGTGTTATATCAACCTTTATTGGTTAAAGGAATTAGTCTAACATGCAATGACTACATAAGTGTCACAATTGGAAATTTTTCAGTCTAGAAACCAAGCCAAAAGAGTCCTGTATATCTAATAGTTGTATCTAAGCTATTATGCTTTGGTAATGTAATGTTTTTGGGAATTATACTACCCTAAAGTCTCCTAAGTCAATGCAAACAATAGGAAATATAAGTTACATCAAAGTATTAAACACATAAACAATAAAAACAAGCATGTTAGAGTTTCCAATCCACTAAGACCATACACACTTCCCTAGGAAGCACTATGGCCGTGAACTACTTCTTGTAAGATGATTTTCACCGTGAACACACCCCAAGTGGCCACTTTGGCCATAAACTCCTTCAAAACACCATAAGTGTACTGTAAACCTGTTGGGTTTTGAACATTCTAACACTCCTAAGCGTACATGCAACCCTAAATACCTTGGATCTATGTTTTCTCTATTATACATGTAAATATGAATATTCCAAGGTATTATCCTAACTAGCATACAAAACACTGATTTATATGGAATAATATAAGTTGGAAGACATACCTTTTGATGTAGCTTGATTCCATGGAGCTTAAGAGCCTAGAGCCCCAAGTGTGACACCTCAAATGGTTCACACAACATCAAATACACTTAGAATAAATTGAGAGAAATGAGACACCTCATGAAATCGGCTAGCCCTCACCATTCCTTCATGGCGGCCGATTTTTGGGAAGAATAAGATGCTTATATAGTGTGTCACAATTTGGGTTACACCAGGTAAACCCTAATTGTCACGACCTTTCATTTCCATGATTCATGGGTACAAAAACATCATGGAGCATCCTATGGGTTTTAGCCTAAATTGATAATCCATGGAGCATCCTATGGGTTTTAGCCCAACTTGATAATCCATGGAGCATTAGTCCACTATATAAGTATGGATGATTTACGCAATCAATCCATATATCTAATTTGTCTCCTTTTGATCACTTAATTAATTCCAAGTTAATTCTTGATCAATACTAATTAAATAATCTTATTAATATATTAGAACTTATAATATATTAATAAACCTTAAGTGTTATTTCTCTCATTTTAGTCTATCCAAATGCATGATGCCATGCAACCCAAATGGACCATGCCAATCGAGTCAAGTACATACCAAATATAGTTATGGACTTAGACACTAATCCAACAATCTCCCACTTGGATATGTCTAAAACTATTATTTTGTATGACTTCAAAACCCAACTAGCAATCGTAGCTCTTAAAAGTTGTTGTCATCGAACTCTGAACAAATCAATGACGCGTCCATCAAATAAGGGATGATATATTCCTCCATTCTAGATATCATATGGAATGAGATATGGATTAGAATCATTCTCTCTGTCAATTTGTTGTTTCCTGATTTTCGATTTACGACGACCGACTAACTGAACAAATCACATTAGTCTTGACTTGGCCAAGCACTTCGGGGTGTCATCACTAAATCATCGAAGGGCCCACAGATATCGCTTTTATCCTGAAGGTAAAAGGAATGGATAAACTTCGAATCATATGGCTTGTTCTACTAGTTGTTGAATCATACACAAAGGCACATTTTATAACCTCGAGTTACCAATGCGTTTTCATGCAATCAATGTATAACCAACTCATAGTAACGACTCATATCTCTAGGTTTGAAGAATATAAGATATTATCGTCTCATAATCACTCGTGATAAAATCCATGAAGTGAGTCAAATGAGCATGGGTTGATTCCAATACTCATAACTTATGAGCACTCATGAGTGTTGTAGCACCACTTTGTCCAACATCTTAGACCTCTACAAGCCAACCCATGACAGTCTTGATGCATATCTACTTCCAACATATGACCGACTGTGGATAGTTTGAATAACTTAGTCATTCAGGAAGAACGACCTAGTTATTCAGGAATTCAAAACATGCAAAGTGAAACACAAGAATAATCGAATCCAATATGGTCTCAGAGCTTACGAATATAAATAAAATATCTTTTATTTATCACCATATTGATTACCCATCAGTCATTACATACTGTTTCAAACTATCAACTTTATACTTGAATTAAAACAATAGATGTCCCATGCTCTAAGCATCTACACTATGGTTTTTTCTAAGCACTAGTCATGCCATACACCAAGTATGCACACTATGTTTTTCCAAACATTAGTTATGCCATACACCAAGTATGCACACTAAGTTTCTCTATGATCTTTATCCTGTGAAATAGATCGATTGAACATAATTCCAATGATACTTATTTCATAATCCCAAATCCTTACCACAAATGCAAGAATTCCAAATTCCTGCCATTCACCTAAATATGTTAGATTCTAAACTTATATGCATTGGTCCTCTTGTAATGATTATGCACAATGTCACAAATACTTGTCAACAAACATTACAGAGTATTCCAATGGAGATCAACTCCATGGAACCGAAGTCTCATATTCAAATTTCATTGCCTTTGAACATTCTTCTTGCATTATGTTTCCTAATCTTACACATATTTAATGAATAACTTCCACCTATGGAAACATTTCCATATTCCCCTTCTGACTATTACTCTTGAACAAGAGTTGCCTCTTTTCAAAATATGTCAATATGGTCATTCTAAAAATTGACACTATACTTCCAACTGTCCCTGAGGAACCAATCTTTGGTAAACCTTAGATTGTCCTCAATAATTGCTTAATCAAATTAGTCATATATAGTTCTAGTACTATTTCCCTCTTAATGCTTTAGGCATTTGGAAAAATTTAGAATAGATGAATATTATAGCACATGCAATCGATCCTATATTCACAACATATGGGACACGATTTATAAAGACATGATACTAGACCAATCTTTTGCTATAATATTTTTATTTCTATTTGTCAAGTTCTCATAATTCAGATTATGAAAAAGGATGCCTAGGGGTGTAAACGAGCCGAGAAGAGCCCGAGCTTGACCAAGCTCGAGCTCAGCTCGTTTAATTTTGAGGAAGCTTGAGCTCGATTCGAGCCTTAAAATGAAGCTCAAGCTCGGCTCGTTAACAATTTAGTGGGCTCGCGATCCTAATCGAGCCTAAACGAGCCTCTATGTATGTATGTATGTATATATATATATATATATATATGTATATGTATATATATATATGTGTGTGTGTGTGTGTATATATATATACATATATAGGCTAGTTTAAGCTCGTTTAGGCTCGCGAGCCCATGAATTGAAGCTCAGCTCGAGCTCGTTTAATAAACGAGCCTCATATTTATGCTCGAGCTCAGATCAGGCTCGTTTAATTTGATCTCGAGTCAAGCTTTTAACGAGTCGATCTCAAGTAGCTCACGAGTAGCTCGGCTCACTTACACCCCTAGGGATGCCGTAATCATAATCGGATTTTAGAACGCAAATACTGGACCCATATATAGAATTTCCTTATGTTGAGCCATCCCAACACAAAATTCATATATATCCTTGACCAAATTTGATTAAAATCTCACGATCTAAGCTTACATATGTGAGACGAAGTATAATTTCCTCTCCCTTAATTATAGCAAAACAACTTTTTCAACCCCTACAACTTCACGAATTGAAACTTTTGTTTTCTATAATTAACATTGTTGTCTTGCAATACTAATAATAATTATCATGCTCCCACTAACATTATGATTATTAGGATAACACTTATGCTCCCACTAACTTTGACATATACTTAGAAATCGGTTGAACTTCTAGAAATCAATACTTTATTGACTTTCTTACCAAAGTTCAGATTTTCTGATACGAGATGTTTTGATAAGACTTTATCAAAATCACACACCTTTCTATAGATAGCACACATGTGTGTCTGAACAATTTCAGAACTATGAAAAAGGGATGTCGTAATAATAGTCTCAATTGTTTAGACCTTTGACATTCCTCACAAGTCCATTTTAGTGTGATGGTTAACCACACACGCTCCACTAACAATTTTGAGAATGCAAATATCACAATTGCTATCTACCTAAAAGCGTTTCCTCACCATCATTTTCATGAATCGGAGAGAAACCTTATGACACTTAGATTTTATGGTGTATGTGTTCTTATCCATGTGAATTTTTCAAAACGATAATCACAAGACAAGGATAATGACAAATCCAAACTCATATGGACTGAACTCAATCTTAATTTATTGCCACCTGGCAGCACAAGGGCCTGCCATTGCTTCCAAGTTGTTATGCAGCCAATTGAGAACTCTCAGAATTCATATGCAAAGTCAACTTTAACTGGAATGGGCACAAAAATAGAAATATGCCAACACGATAGGTTATAAACCTCGTGTCGTGTGCTAGTGTCAAACTACAAGTTTTTATCCTTAATTAGATCTTGAAATTCTTTCAGGATCTTTAAGACTCCCACTGTCCTCTTGACATATAAGACTATCTTGCCAAATATTCAAGTGATAGTGCGGATTTTTTTATCAAGACAAACACTCCACACACTTGGCCTTATTTGGTCTTTGTTTTATCCAAAACATCACAACTTCCTAATTTCAAATGCACAAGAGTAGGACACTTTTACTCTTAGATTTAACAAGTGTTATAAACCTTTCATTAAGATATGTCACACAAGTTACAATCTTGGAGTATGACTCTAGAATTGTTTTGGAACGAAGTATGACTCACCTTCTTGATTTAACCATTTCAGCAATTCTTAAATCCTCTACTTAGCCATAGGAATGCACTAAGATGTCCTTAGAGAACCAATTGCGATATGGTTTCTTAATCATTGAGATGATCACAAAACATGATACTAAAGTACTCTCCCATCTTTTCAGATTTGAGAAACTTTTATCCTTCTGCCTAATTTTATTCTTCTCATTCGTTCTTCCATACATCAAAACTTTTCCAATGTTTCAGAATTATACTTAAACTGGTAATTATAACCATATTTACTAAACTTTAGTAAATCATGATGAATAGTCTTATCGATCTTTTGTGGTGGACTTGACTGGTGCACAAGAATGTGTACTCAATCCCTTCGTCATTCACTTGACTCACATATAAATGTGAACAAGGAATTAGTCTTAATTTTCCAAATGTAGAAAATCTCATTCATCATACTATACAACTTGTATGATTCCAAGTTCCTATCCAACTAAAAACTTGGGTAATGAGAATCTTTCCTTATTTGGTAAATTTAGACACTACCACAAATGAAAGAGTCAAATTCATATTTCCGTTATTGCTATCAATGGAATCATATAAGCAACAATTTTTCACAAATGCTATTGTAAGGATACTTAGAATAAATAAAATAAAAAAAATTCTTTTATTTTTAAAACTTTGCGGAAAACATATCCTTACACTGCAAAAGCATATGAAAAACTTGTTGTTATCTATTCCTAAAAAATATATCATAACTTTCTCAAGACTTTGACACCCTACTCTCCCGGCTTGTCAATATGTGACTTCATCTCCAAGATGTGATCACACATAGACCTTGCTTGCCAATAGGGCTTCAGTGACCTTGAACTTGTGGGTTAGGGATAATAATTGGAGGAGGTGGAGGAATTGAAGGATGATTTCCATGAGATTTGGGAAGATCATAAATGACTGAACCAGACATATTTTGGGAGATATTCAAGATAGTTGATTTAAAGTCCTTAATATAGCACCCAATATGAAATATTAAGGCTAGGACCTAACACAATATTTTATAACTTGGAAGAGGGATGCCGTAATCCAAGCTATAGGATATTTGAAGGTAGGTGAATGACGATTCACCAATTTCCACCATGACAAACGAAATTAATTATTAGGTTTTAATTGGATTTGAAACTCCAAGATCTTTTGAGATTCATTGAACTTTCAATGGCATGTTTTAATCTCGAGTGTGCCCTTCAGGTTTTGTGACTTGGATGCCGAGGATCAAAAAACAAGGTGTGAAGTAACCATGCAAATTACTTGGTACCCTTAATGTATTACCCCTCAATCGATGTGCCGGTTAACCACACGTGCTCCACCGATACTATGATAAATATTAAGTTACCCTTTGCCTACCTTGGTAAGTCCAGCTAGTGTGTCGGTTAACCACACGCGCTCCACTAACCGACTTAAGCAAAGTGAAAAGTGTAATTTCATGGATTAGCACCTTATTCACATTTTCCTAAAGTAAATAAGATTAATAATTATAAAAACATTTAGTTACTTTATATTTACCATTATTACTTTTAATGAAAGGAGAATTCTAGTCCTTGTCCTACCCGTTTGGCTAGCGACCCTCCACCGATCAAGGAAGCGTTGGGTGAGAGTGGACACCCATTAAGTTGCCATTTATATGCAGCAACCTTATACCCCTTACTAGACCGGCTTCGTGAATAAGGATTACTAACGGTAAAATGACTTGTTCTTGCGTTTGAAAATGACTCCAAGATCTGGGAAGTTGGTTGCTCCAAGGGATCTTTCTTGAAAGCCTTCAGTCAGGACCGGAGTTGGTTCAAGAGGAGGAAGGTTGAACTTCTGAGCAAGTACCAGGTGGACGTCCGCATCAATTCATGCAAAGTCACACACAGTCTCTTTCTAAAAGGTACATGACCTTTCATACGCAATTTGCATATTTGGGTGTTTTTCAGTCTAGTTCTGAAATACCTTTGTAATCAGGAAGATTTCTTCCGGGTTCATGCAAGGGAAATCAGCTTGGGTTAGGATGTAGTCTGAGTTTCTTCTGGTGAGAGTATATTGAATGAATTATGCCTTCATGAATTTTTGAGGCTTATAGTTTTTTACTGCGGTGGGCTTATCATTCAGCCAGATTTTCTCAATAGAAGACCCATGCTTGGCATGAAATCTGCTGAGTCTCTCAAACTCTAAGGGCAACCATTTGTCATCAGGAAGACTGCGGTCAAAGGATTCAAATACTATGAACTATTTTACATTTGGAGAGATGGGGATGTCCCAATTACCGTCATGAGGAGGTTCTGCGTATGTGAGGTAAAGCTTGTAATCGTAATCCAGTAATCTTTTATGCGAATTGACCCAGGACTTGATGAGGGATTCATCCATTGTGATATCAACTCCATTTTCCCTCCAGATCAACTCAGCGAATTTAGTTGATCTCCTGTTAGCTTTCTTCTGTTTGGTTGCAGGAGAGTCGATTGAATGTTCGGTTGACATGTGAGAAGCTAAGTTCTTGAAATGAGTGGGAGTCTCGGGAGAAGGATGAGGTTATTGAATTGGCGTTTTTTGTAGTGGTTACTAATGACTTGGACTCTTATGAGGAGAGGGAACTGGTGTTTTCTTTTGTGGAGATGGTTGCGGTGAAGGTTGAGGAGTAGGAACCTTTTCTATAGACTTGATGGGAGAGTTTAGGTGTTGGTACGGATGAGAGTGCTGATGAGAGATTTGATCCGAGGTTTGGTCTTCACTTCCCCCTCTTGAGGAAGGAGCAATTGGTACTTCCTCAAGTCATTGCCTAAGACCATCAATTTTTCCACAGACTTCGTCAAATTGAGCCTTTAGTGCATCAGCAAGTTGTTGGTTGTTGAGGATTGCGGGGTTAAAGAGCACTCGATGAATCTCCTTGTTGAGGCACAAGATTTCGGGACAATAAAAGTTGGAGGATAGTGATCTGCGGAGGTTGTTGATGGTGGTTTGAAGAACTGAAATGGTAGATTCATACGCATTGTGCGTTTCTTAACCAACTTTCTGAGACTGAGCAGATTGATCCGAAATGATGGTCTGAAGATCAGATTTGATGGAGGATACTTCAGAGATAAGTTTTTCAGCAGTGGAGATGACATGTTGATGATCAGCCTTGCGGTTGTTATGCAGGGCACTGATGCCTATTTTCACTTTAAGAGAGATGCATTCTATAACAAGAAGCTCTTTGGCTTCCAGTCTTTCGATGCGATCGATGAGGGAATACGGGCCAAGCAAGTCCTCAGATTGTCGTTGGGAAGATTTTACAGTAGCAAGAATCTGACCCACTTAATCTTGTAGAGGCAGGAATTCTTTTATGGTGACAACTTGCTTTTTTTTCTTCTTCTTTTCCTTGGGCTTAGAAGTGGAATGCTGAGATCCACTCGACTCTTCTTCTTCATCGGAAATCATCATGACATCTTCTGACTGTTCTAGTTGATTTACTTCATTCATGTCAAAGTCATCGAAGCCAAAGGTTGGTGCATAATTGACTTCAATTGCGGTTTCGTCCTCTTGGGAGCTATTAGCAGCAGTTGTTGGAGGGGGCCTGGATGAACATGAACCATCGGGATTGGACTAAGTTTTGCGGATGATCTCAGCCATTTCATCCATCCAGTTCTGAACCTATAGAATTGTAGCCACCGTGTTGGCAATGTTTATGGCGTCGGCCCAGTATTTGGCTACGGTGTGTATCTCCTACTGCTTTTGTTGAAGTTGCTTGGTTTGTTGATGTTTTATCGCTTGAAATGCCCTTAGGAAAGCGGCATACTTCTGGACTTCAAATTCTGTGACTGGATTGTAATGCCTCTCAGAATCATTAGATTCATCACCATCAAATACTTGAAAATGCACCGAGGTGTCCCTTGGGTTCACAGATCCTTACACATTTGTGCTTACTGTGCCTAAACCACCTGGAAAAGACGTAAGCAGAGTAGGATTTCCGGAGCTTCCTTGGTCTCCTTGACCTATGGTCAAGTTTGGCCTCGGCTCTATTCTGACATGAGCTGAAGAATCGCCTTGCGGTTGGGTAGGTGTATTGAGTGTTTAGATTACAAAGTCTAGAATGGAGCGCAACTCCGATTCTTGAAAGAAATGAAGTTTGGAATCCCTAGAGACCTTAGGGCGAGAAGAACCAATTAGATCCTTTTGGGATCTAGTTGGGGGCGAGTCTCCACATTGAGATGAAACGAGCACACTTGCTATGTTTGAGTAGCTGGATAGGGTAGTAGCGAATGGGTCTACAGGGACCCCAAGGACTACCGGAGCCTTTTGAGAGGCTAAGGTATCAGTCCGGTCACGCATTTGGCCAGTGGTTTTGGTTTTCCTTTTCTTGAGAATAGCGATAGGAGCAGAGTCGAGATCAGAATCATCAGAAGATTGATTGGACTCTGAGTCATCATCTGATGAGACAACATGTTGGAGTTTTCGCTTCTTAGAGGGTTCTGCATCCTTGGGAGCCTTGGCTTTCTTGCATGCTTTACGTTTCTTGTGAGTTTCACATGTTTTATGTGTTCTTCCCTTGTTGTGGGGGCGTTGCTTCGCTAAGGCTAACTTCTTTTACCTTTGAGCTAAGGGTAAATGAGATAAGGTGGTAAAAGATGGAGGTGCGGATTGCTCTGGTTGATTGGGTGTGGTAGAGGCTAATATGTTCTGACTTGGGAGAGGCGAGGTATAAAGGTATGGGTCAATACCTTCTGTAGCCTCAATATTATCTGTAACTATTTGGGTCTCAAGTCCAACATTAGTCAAGATATGAATGGGTAAACGTCTGATTGGTCCAAAGATAGATTGATCTTTAAAAGGAGCGTACCTTTTGAGATCGCGTGAGATAAAAAAGTTGATGTCGTTGCCCATGTTGATCTTGGCATCTGAATGAAGATCTGAAATGCACAGTGCCCAAAACCTTGCAAAAGTCAGCTCAGTTGGATTTTCCTTTGGAGTCTCCTTAGGGATGTACTAGAGAAAATCATCTCATAGGATTTAACCATAGTTTACATCATGACCCGTGAAGATGCTCCATACTATTTCAAGTAATTTGAGGCCCATGTTGTCTGTGCCTCCGGTTTGTCCAGATAGAGTGCAGATCACGAATGGCACACAAACTGCCATACCACAGGCAACTGGTTCTTCTTGAACTCTCCAATACCCTTGATCTGCTTCATGTATCCCATTTGATACAGTGTGGAGGTGATGTCTGTGACACTTGATGAGAAGAACTTGGTCTAGGGATGCACTAGGAGGTTGATTGCAGTAAGAAAATTGTGTTTGGTCAAGATGACCAAAGAGTCATCCACCAAGTTCAAATGAACTTCTTGTAGATTATCAGGAGGGAGATAGGCTGAGAATGCACATTTGAACAATGTGGAGATGGGAACCATATCAGTGAATGCGTTGAATGGTCCAAAGTGTGGATAATTGGAGATGAATTTGATCATGAGACGAATCGAGTCATTGTAGGAAGGATGATCATCGAAAATTGCCCTAAAATTGCTAGATGCAATTGAAGGTGATTGGTTTCGTGTAGCAGAATCGGAACCAGTTGGTTGAGCAGAGGCTGATGCTTTTGAGTGTTTCTTTGAGAGTCCTGACTTCACCATTTTGAAAAAGTTGAAGAACTTGCAGGAAAACTTGAAGTGCAAGAGGGAAGAAAAGAAGTTGTTCGTCTTTGAGAAATCAGAAAGCGTAAAACTTTCTTGGAGAGAAAAAGAGGGTTTTTATAGTGGCGGATTTCAAATAGTTATTGATTTTACCCTAAGGAAAAGTGGTTAAGGATAAAAACCTTTGAGTTTTTTTTATTAAGGAAATCATTATCAGCCACAAAAACATTTAACTAAAAGTTTTTTTTTGTTAATTTTCAAAAATGGCATTTAATGAAATGTTAGGCCCAATACCCCATGTCTGAAGAACGTGTGATGAGTGGCGATAATTTAGAGGTAAGAGGAAAAGACAGTTTAAGGAAAAAAATTTCTAAAAAAATTTCTTTTATTGGAAACTGTTTTATTTTGGCATCACACCTAAAATAGGTCTGACAAAAGGTTTATTTGAAAAGATGAACTGAAACGATCATATGCTACAAAAACGAATATTTTGAGAATGTTCTTCTTATTTAATGAAGGATCACTAAATACAACACAATGTTTCAAGAATTTATGAAGTAGTTGAAAGTTCCATCACTATGATTGCGGTTTGAGTCTTCATTGCGGATTTCATTGCAGATGACTGGTTAGATAACTGCAGTTGAAGAAACTGAGAAGAACACTTGAACAAGATCAGAAATAACAATCAATAAAGGACCCTTGAAATATAGGTATGATATATGGTTATGGTATATATAGTATATTGCGGTACATAAAATGTATTGCAGTACACAAGATACACTGAAACTATATAAGATATATATTTAGTTAGGACCGCAATGGTGACCATGAGTGGTCTGCGGTACCTATCAATTCAAGAAGAATTGTGGGTCTGGATTCATCATTCCTAACATTTGTAAGAAACTGTTGAGTTTTGTAGAGTCAAGTGCCTTTGTGAACACATCAGCAATCTCTTCATGAGTATAAACAAAAATTAGTTCAATGTTACCTTTCAGGATGTGATCTTTAATGAAGTGGTACCTTAGTTCAATATGCTTCGTCTTAGAGTGGTGAATTGGATTATGAGAAATCGCTATGGCACTCTCTGAGTCACAGTAAATAGGTATCTGCAACATTCTAAATCTGTAGTCCATAAGTTGCGTTTTCATCCATAAGACTTGTGAGAAACAGCTGGTTGCTGCAACATATTCAGCTTCTACAGTAAACAGTGAGACACAACTCTGTTTTCTTGATGACCAGCTGACAAGTCTTCCAACAAGAAATTGACATCCACCGGAAGTGCTTTTTCTGTCCAATCTACATGCAGCATGATCCGCATCAGTAAATGCTTGTAGGCTGAAATTGTTCCTTGTGGGATACCAGAGGCCTAAAGACTTGTTGCCCTTTAACTATCTGAGAATCTGCTTGGCTGTAGGGATATGAGATACTTTCGGATCGACTTGGTATCTTGCGCATACTCATGTTCCAAAGACAATGTTTGGTCGGCTTGCGGTGAGGTACATCAACGAACCAATTATTCTTCTATAAGTTTTGTGATCCACTGATTCTCCGGAAGGATCAACAGAAATCTTAAATCCAAAGGCCATTGGGACCTTGGCTGAGGAACAATTATCCATTGAGTATTTCTTCAGCTGTTCAGAGGTGTATTTCTCCTGATGAATGAATATCCCTTGAGGGACTTGTTTCACTTGAAGTCCTAGAAAGAAATTAATCTCTCTATTCATGCTCATTTGGAACTTGTTGGTCATGATCTTTGCAAATTCATCCACCATCCCCTGATATGTTGATCCGAATATGATATCATCCACATATATTTGTACAATCATAAGGTGATTACCATTTTCCTTTCTAAATAAAGTGGGATCAATGACTCCTCTTTTATATCTAGACAAGAAAAGAAATTCATAGAGAGTCTCGTACCACGCTCTTGGAGCTTGCTTTAGACCGTAGACCGCTTTCTCAAGCTTATAACAGTGGTCTAGAAATTCAATACTTTCGAAGCTAGGAGGTTGCTAAAGATAAACCTCCTCTTTCAATTCACCATTGAGAAAAGCACTCTTCACATCCATTTGATGTACTGTAATGTTCTTGTGAGCTGCGTACGCTAAGAAAATGTGGATGGCTTCCATTCGTGCAACAGGGGCATATGTTTCATCATAGTCAATACCTTCAAGTTGACTATACCCCTTGGCAACTAATCGTTCTTTGTTTTTTACTACCGCACCGGATTCATCCAATTTGTTCTTGTACACCCATCTGGTACCAACAATAGTGTGACCTTTTGGCTTCGAAACGATTTGCCACACCTTGTTTCTTTTAAACTCTTCTAGTTCTTCTCGCATTGTTGTAATCCAACCGGGCTCCATTAATGCTTCTTTGATGGTTCGGGGCTCGACTGAAGACATAAATGCAGCAAAGTGATAATGAGTAGATAAGTCTTGTGAGGATCGAGTTTTGATGCCTGCTGATGGGTTTCTGATGATTTGACCTGGTGGGTGATCCTTTGTCCATACGTGTAGACGAGGTTGAAGATGGTCAGCGGCTGCGGTAGATGGGATGTCTTCAATATCTGAAGATTTTGCGGTTGGGGACGGCAGTTCCCCCTAGACTTGTGAGCAGCCCGTTGAATTGTCTTGATATGGGAAGGTGGGAATAGAGTTTTCTTGATCAATAGATTGAGGTTCCCCCTGGATTGTGGACAGGAGTTCCCCTGGATCCTGAGATGGTTCCCCCTGGATTGCTGGAAGTGTGATAATCCTTGGGTCAGTTCTTGTGCCAATGTTCTTTATATTTTCGTCATCTGAGTCAGAAGAAACATTTGAGGGTAGAGATCCTCTGCAAGTAGGAACTGGAGCTACATCATTAAGTACAAGAACCTCGATGGTTGTTACTTGATTCGGAGTGGAGCTTTCCCCCTCAACTGGTAAGGTGGAAGTATTGAGTGATACTTCATCTGATAGAGATGGACCAGATACATCGGCATGCTACTGTTGAGCCTCCGGGGACACAAGAACTTCAGATAGCTTAGCGGTCTCTACAGGGTAAAAAAGATCATCATAGTTTACTTCAACTATGTTTAATGGACCTGAAGAGGCAGGAATATCACTTTCCAGAATTGCTTTGGTTTCGGTTGATGGAGTGATGTTGCGGACATAATAATTATTGAATTTGACATCGAAGCTTTTGATTATTAGTCTTGTGCGTCTAATGAGAACCCTATAAGTTACCTTGTTTGTTGAGTAGCCAAGGAAGATGCCTTAATCAGACTTCGGTGTGAACTTGTTAAGATGATCTCTGTTGTTGATCACAAAACATCTACACCCAAAGATGTGGAAGAATCAGACATTCGGTTTATGGTTGTTAATGCCCTCATATGGATTTTTACTGAGACGCTTGCAAACAATGCTTCGATATTGAACAAAGTATGATGTCGCCACTGCTTCGGCCCAGAAGTAGAGAGGAATTGGCTGCTTCTACTAGAGTTCGGTTTCTTCGCTCTACTACTCCATTATGTTGCGGTGTGTAGGAAGCTGAGAAGTTGTGACTAATACCCTTTGAAACCAAGAAACTGTTTATGATGTGGTTGGTAAATTCGGTTCCATTATCACTTCGGATGCGGCGCACTAGTAACTTGATCTAAAGTTCAATTTCTTTGATAAAATTGATCAGTATCTGCGGAGTTTTGGATTCGAGTCTCAGGAAGAAGACCCAAGTGAAATGAGTGAAGTCATCAACTATAACCAGTATGTATTTTTTGTGATGAAGACTGGCTACAGTAGATGGACCGCAAATATCAATGTGTAGGAGTTCCTGTGGTTCAGAAATTGAAGAATCAATCACCATTCGGTGACTTGCTTTGGATTGTTTGCCACATTCATAGGCAGGACAGAGTGTATCATTGCTGAATTTGAGAATTGGGAGACCTCGGGCGAGTTCTCCGATGACCAGATTGTTGATATATCTGAAATTAAGATGAGCTAGCTTGTGGTTCCATAACCAGCTAACTTTAGATACTGCTTTGGATAGAAAACATAGTTGCGGTTTGCCAATGATCAGAGACACGTCTAGTGGATACATGGTTCCTTCGGACTTGGATTTGATTAAACAGGTGCTTATATAACTTGTCATTATGTATCAATACTCATTGTCAAATTCAACTTTGTGACCCACTTTACATAGTTGGCCTACACTGATGAGATTGTGTTTAAGGCTTTCTACGTAATCAACCTTTTTAATAGAGAAGTTCCCCGTAGTAAGAACACCATAACCTCGGATTATCCCATTTGCGTTGTTACCGAAGGTGACATTTCCACCATTCCTGATTGGCCTGAAGTCCCGAAAGTATTCTAACCTTCCGGTCATGTGCAAGGAGCAGGCACTATCAATTAACTGTTCCTCTTCTTGTTCCTCCTTGCACAATGCCTGAGAATTACACAGTTAGTTTAGGCACCCAAACAAGTTTGGAGCCCGGGGCTACAGATGAATTTTTCATGGATGCATGAGCCGAGGTTGCAGGGACAGGTTTAGTGTCAACTTTGAGTCCTAGACTTGGGAACTTGTGAGTTTTTTGAGATTTTGAAAAGTTACGAGATCTATGATAGATACGAGGTTTCTGAAAAGTATGTTAGTCTTGACAAGTACAGGTTCTTTGAAAAACACGACGTTGGGATTGAGAAATACCATTTTGATGAAAATCAGATGAGCGCCTTTTAGCACTTGCCCTGACATTGTTTTTAGTCAGCGGTCTGAAGCATGTGGGATTATGTTTAGGACCGGTCTGATGATGAGATCTGACATTTTTGCCTTTATTTTTCGAGGCAAAGTGCCTTCCATGTGACTGTTTCTTAGGATGTGCCATAGCAAGAGACTGATGTGATTTGAAATTGGTTGGTGTAGGTAAGATTCCTTTCCATTTGAGTTGTCTAAGGAATAGATTATAAAACCATTGCTATGAAAAGACTTTACTTGCTTTTGAGTCTTGTCAAATTTCTTTGAAAAGGTTTGAGGAAATGTACAATCCTTTTTCCTTGATTTTCTGACAGTGGAGATTTTAGAAAAATAGTGAGAAAAAACTGGTTTTTCTACACTCTTGGAATTTGAAACACTGACTTGCTTTTTCAAAAAAAATTCTTCCTTTTGTTATCGAACTGGTGTTCCCTTTTTAAAGCCATTTTTGATAAAGTTTTTGGTGTACCGCAGTCAGTTAGATTCAATTGCGGTTTCTTTGAATCCTTAGATTGTTTTTGAAAACGAGGACTTGACTCATCCGAGCTGGATGGTTCAGGATTCTGGGAACATTGACCGTATTCAAAGTTTTTTATGAGTAGTTTGTGATGAATTGGCTGAAAGAATACTGAACTTTTGACTGGGGACTACGGTAAGGATGATTGGACTACCGCAAAGTAAGATTAGGTTATGGGAAACTTTATGAGGGACAGTTGGTCAGACTGTGGTGTAGGACTGTAGTTGGCGAAACTGCGATCCGAAGGCAGTGAAGGATAGTTTGTGAAATCTACTGGGTTTTCCAAAAGAATTTCTTCATCACAAACATATGACACTAGAGAGTTGTTATTAATTGTGTCAATGACAGGTTTTCGATCAGAGGTTTGATCTGAGGATTCAGGAAGAATTTCCTCAATGACACAATTGTTGCTTAGATCATGAAGGTGACCAAAGTGCGCTTTGATGTCCTCAGGGAAGGTTTTATTATTGACAGGGTAATGGAACTCTCGGTTCGAAGGGACATAGGGACGGTCCTTGTTAAACCAAGGTGATGAGTCCTCTGCGGTATTGTACCCATTGGACAAACTCCAATTATAGGTGTTATCTGTGGTTCCATTGTTCACAAGATTTTCAATAGCTTCACTTTCATTGAACAGTTTTTCTATTTAAAGATTTAAACGTATAATCTCACTCTAAGCTAAATCTCTTTGGTTCAAAGTTATTTCTAATTGTGTTTCACTTAACATTCTAGCATCTTTCTCTAACTCTAAGTCCTTTTCTAACATAGCTACTTTTAGTCTTTTGTTATCCAATCGTCCTCTTACGTGAAACATCTCTTGGGACGCTATGTTCTTCTCATCTAGAGCTTTGCTATAGTCTGTAAGGATGGCAGCACATGTGTCATTAAGATTGTATATGAATGGTTGACAGTCATGCATGCAATAATTTAAATTTTCAATCATGATTTTTACCTGTTCGAAGATGCTTAGAGTCCCATCCTTTGCCATGTAGCAGTAGTTCTTTTCCAGCTTTGTAGACTCATCATCATCTGCAGTTGCCAGCATGCAAATCTTGCCTTTTCCCTTGACGTTGCTGATGTCTTCATCTTCATCTCCAGATGACCAGACTTGATGGTCCCTTTTTACATGGGCTACGTATGCCCTTGCCTTTTCTTTTTCTTCCAATTCTTGAGTCATTCTAAGGTAGAATGTTGTATCTTTTACTATGTTATCTTTACAGTCTTTTGCAAAGTGATTCTCCTTGTTGCATTTGTGACAGATTACAACATCACTTTTATCTTCTGACAAGGTACCAAAGTCAGTTGGATTGATGAGTTTTGGTGCCTCTTTGGGTTGAGTGGTCTGAGGTTGCGGTGATGGGTGAGGACTTTTGGGATATCGAGAGTGATTATTGAAGTTGTGGTTGAATGGAGGTTTGTTGAACTGCATATTTTTTTGAAAATAAGGAGGTGGTAGTCGGTTGAACTGTTGGCTAACAAGAGATATAGTATTCTGAAATTCTTCTTCGTCATCATACTCTGAGTCAGCTTCGTATGACTACAGAGGATTGTCATACGAGGGAGAATAAGATTGAGTATGTGAAGCTTATGCTATAAGAGCTAGTGGTCCTCCGAAGTCAGCACATTCTTTGAGTACAGTGGATTCTTGTACTTGCAGTTCACCGTAGAGCTTGTAGAGAGATAAAGAATGGATCTTTCTATCTCCTTGGACTATCATCTTTGCAGTCGTCCAGTGTCTTCCCAAATCATTGAGAAACTGAAGATTTGTCTCATGGTTGCTTTGGACTGTGCCAGCATTAGATAACTTAGTGACAATCAGATTGAATCTTTTGAAGGAGTCTTCCAAACTTTAGCCACTATGAGCTTTGCAATTGTTGAACTCATTGAGTGCGGTTGTGAGCTTCTTTTCTTGAGCGTGTTCTATGCCCTCATATAAGTTTTTGAGAACATCCTAGATCTCTTTTGCTGATTTGCAGTTTATGATAATGTCGCAGTTGTCAGGAGCAACTCCACAAGAGATTTCATAAAAAGCAACAACATCATTTTCCAATTTATCGAGATCGTCTTTGGTGGGACGATTCATGGCTGGTTGACCTCCTCCTATTCTGGTTGTGGCACCGTCAGTTTGACCTGGTGTAAGAACAGGGACATGTGACCCTTCTTCTACAGATCGCCATACATCCCTTCCAAGTCTTCTTAAGTATCTTTCCATCCTCTGAGACCAGTGATGATATTCGTTTGCCACCAATATTGGGGCTCTATTAGAACCGCCAACACTGTTGGAAACATTAAGAGATAATGCTTGTGCCATATTTCCTTGTTTTGAAATATTTTTTTTCTTGAGAAATGAGCTTCAGTGATACAGAAGGCCTTTTGAAAATCAGAGTTTTGCTTCAAAAAGCAACCACTTTGGCTCTGATACCAATTGTTGAGAGAAAAACTTGAGTCACACTTGAACAAACGTTAGAACAAGTGATAATGCAGAATAAAGTTTAACTCAAAGGATCATTAAAGCTCAACAATAATAATAAGTTAGAGTTAGAAAGTTAGAAAGTTAGATGTGGAAATATAAGGAAATATAAAAGACAACAAGAAGTATATCAAGTATACACTTAAGTTGATTCTTAACAAGGAATGCAATCAAACCAAGTCAGTAAGTGAGATTGAACTTAGTGATTAAGTCTAGAAAGACTTGCTACGAAGAGAGATTTCAAATAGTTAAGATTATATTTAAGTGATAAGTAAGAACAAAGTAAGAAGAGTGATAAGAATCAAGATGCGTAAGAGATGTATTTTTCATTGAGAAAGAGAGAACTCTATTTATAGAGTCTCGAAGATTACATACAGTCTTATCTGTTAAGAGTTTCCATGCAGGGCATATTGGATAAAAGAAAGTGCTTATAGAAAAATAGATATAAGACTAAGACTAAGAGTTAATGACGATGACTGTTGTTTGCTGAACTTGATTGCGGTGTTGAGATTGACTGTGGTTCCTGAAAGCAGCTTTGGATCTCTTTTAAGTTTAAGAGGGTCACTTTTATGTTTCAACAAGTTGTGTCATGTCTTTTCTAAAAAATAGATGCAAAGTGTGCACTCATTGACTCAAACTTGGATTTGTTCTCAAACGGTGGTTGTTATTTTTGATAAAAAGCCTCGACCGGTTTGCCTAAACTTTTCTTCATTAGCCTTCTTGAATTCTTCATAAGGCAACCATTCCTTCTTATGCTTCCTCCAATGTTCATCATATTTGTCTCCACTTTAGTAACAAACTTAAGCTTTATGATTCCCATTCTCATCCACCCTGCAATTCTTAGTTAAATGCGGTCCATTGCAATTATCACATCCCACTTGTATTGACTAAATTGATTAGTCCATCTTTTTCATTCTCTGGTCCATACTCTCGAGCTTTCCCGTCACAACTACCAAGTCCTCAGAAGCTCCATTGCCATTCGTTTTCCCTTTTGTCACATCCTTTATCGGGTTGTGATACTCTATCTATTAATTCTTTAATAGTATTCGAGATCTTCTTTGTCAATTGTCCTTGAGAATCAAGGAGTTGCGTCGTTGTCACATTCACCCCGTCATAGAAGATAGAAACTTCTTGCCGCACGTCGAGATCATATTGAGGGCAATTTATGAGCAATCCCTTGCATCTTTCCTAAGCTTCACATAAAGACTCGCCATTTTCTTGATGAAGGTTAACAATATTTTGCTTGAAACTTTGGAAGGTGGACTGAACTGCTGAATGAATTCATCTTGATGGTTAGCCCATGTATGAATAGCTCCAGGTGCAATTGAATTTAGCTAGTTTTTAGCTGCTCCTTTGAAAGTTACTAGAATCATTCTCATCAACACCGATTTGCATGGAACATTGGGAACATTAAAGTAATTTGCAATGTCCAAAAATTCATCAATATTCTTGTACGCATATTCATGGTCTTTCCCATAGAATGGGATATCTTTAAGCATAGTGAGAATATGCCCCTCAAGTTCGAAATTGGTGGCTGCTGGAATTCCGGGTGGTACAAGACCTGACCAGTTGTAGTTACGCATCCGCTTCTTGTACTCTTTCATCATCATCGTTGTAATGTCTAACATCTCTTCTTCCTAGCTTTTTATGTCTTCCTCTGAACCATCCTCGGTTTCTAGTTCGTGCCTAATGCCCTTCTCGTTAGGAGTTTTCTTGAAGCTTTCGAAATCCTTGTTTGATTTGAAAGTGCTACTTGATTCGTCGACCTTTTTATCTTTCTTCTTATGGAAAGAGGATTATAGATCTTCGAGTGGTGGTATGATAGGAAGTTGTGATCCCCTGGTCATAAATTACTGAAAGAAAACAAAAAAACACGTAAAACGAATAAAAGTAAATAAACTGAAACTGCATGCACAATAACCACGATGTGGACAATCAAGCCCACGACGAGGCTACTGAATATGTAGAAAAATTGAAACAATGCAACAAATAACTTTTGCGGTTTTTACCCCACAAAATGGATCGATTAACAAAAGTAACTAAATTAAAAATCAATATAAGTCGTTCCCTGGAAATGGCGCCAAAAACTTGATGTGCAATTTATATACTACCTAGTTTTAAATTTATAAGTCTAATATACTTAACTAACTAATTGCACTTAGGCAGTGTACCTGGTCAAAATTATAGAATAGTTTAGTTAAGTCGGATGTCAAACACAGGGAACAGAAATTCAATCTATAAAATAACTACTAATAATTAAGCTAAGAAACAAACTTTAAATGAGGGGTTTTACTGATTTCGCAAGATTTGAAGAACTTAAATCAAACAACTCCTATTAAACTAAGCAAAGAAAACAATTTAAATTCAATTTTAAAGAGTATTTTTGTTAGATCTGAATCTCACATTTTCCTTATGGTTGATTTCTATTAAATTACTATTGTTGGTTACCAAATTATGACATAACTAGTTATTATGATCAAAATTCCTAGTTGTTACCAATTTATGGCTTACTATGTTATGATCAAAGACAAGTAAACACGAAAATGATACTAAGATAAATTTGGTTATGCACAATAAATCTAAGAGTTACTTTTCGATGATCAAGTCAAACAACCAAACACTAATTATATACCAATTATACTCTCTAACACAGTTAAAGTTACCAATTTTAATTAACTAATATAAGATTTGTTCAATCCTAGCTCTAGCAATTTAATGATCATAAACCACTAGGTAAACAAATTCATGTAAATAGAATCATCATCTACTACACAAAACTTATATCAAAGCAATTAAAAACTATAACTTAAAGATGCAACGTGTTGATTTATCAACACTAGGAAAAACAACAATAGTTAGCCATAAGATTGAAATCAACACATACTTCAAAGGTTTCATCATCACCAACGAAAGTAGAAGGGTTTTAGCCCATAATCATAGCAGAAAAACACATAGAATCGAAATAAATAATACTAGATATAATTAAAGCTAGCAAACCGAAAGATTTAATATTGTTTTCTTCTAGATCTCTTCAACAATTTAGATCCAAGCGATTTCTGAACTTCCAAGGGTTTTCTAAGGGGTTTTTAGTCTTTAATAGTTGAGAATAACTTGAAGCATCTGTTATGGTTGAACGCAGAACTGAAGTATTTATAGTTTCCAAAAGAAGGCTCTCACACTATGGTAAATAGGCTCCACGACGTGGCGATCTGTAACTACGTGTATTCCCCAAGTCAGCTTCTCTGATCGTGAACTTCTTTTCACCACGACGTGGCTAACGATCTCCACGATGTGGGCTTCAGAATTTTTGATTTCTTTGACTTTGGTTGACTTGACCCACTTTTTTCTACTTCCAGCTCCGCAATTCGTTTCGTTTTTATCTCGAGCATGTCTTCACTACTACAAAACAAATTTCAAACATATTAAGTATATTTTGTCCTAAAATAAGCACATTTGTAGCTCAAAATATTAAGATAATACACAAAATATATGAATAAATATGCAAATATCACCTTAACAAAACTAAAAAATATAACCGGGTTACCCGCTTACGTAACCGAAACTGTCAGTTGTAGGACTTGTTCCAAAAATTTAAGAACCGCCTAGACCGATTCCGATTACGGTTCCGATTCCGATGAAATAAAATGGATACCCATCTATACTCGTCACTAATCAAAACATACCTTTTATATCAACTTAATATAAATTTTAATATTTTAAATTAATACAACGATACGATATAATTATATTTTAAAAACACAATTCGTTTAGTTTAAAATGCCACATGGAGGGTAATCCGTAATTGTATACAGAGCGGTTGGTGAGTGACAATTTGGTTATTGGACACGTAGTGGTTTGATTGGATGAAAAAGCGTCGATCGGCGAGAAGTATTAGTATAATTGTTAGTGCACGCCGGAATCTTTTCTTCTGGGGTTTCGGGTTTTTAATTGCTTCGTTTTCAAGTTTGTTCAATTTTAGCAAATTTTTATTTTTACTTCATTTTTAATTACTCAAAATCTGAGTCAGGCACGTGTCAATGTCTAACAAAGCTAACCCCCTAATATTTTAAATAGATTATTGTAATAAAACTAGTTAATTACTTTTAAACGATGATCTTGTTGCACTTTAGACAAAATCTAATAAACTTAGCACACGTGAGCAACATGGGTTATGGAATTTCAGAGTGGTTTGATCTTTTTCATTGTCTGTAAATAATGCGAAGATAGTTAAAAATGTAACAACGAAATCCAATTGAATTTATATAACTTGAGAGTGTTTGTCGTTTTGCTTTCTTAAAATATATATTAAAAAAAAAGGTTGAAGGGATAATAAGTGTTATATGAAACAAATTAATAAGTCTTCATCTGGCTTTTGTATTAAAGTTAAATGCACCGATTTTCTTATATTTTCGTTAAAGTATATTAAACTCCTAAAAAAACGTTTTTCGTTTATCGAATGTATAGGAAGGTCTTAAGTATACATCATAAAGTTATTTAAAACGTATAGCTAACTTGATTACAATAATATAAGAGAAATCAAATATTTTTTCTTTTATTTTTATTTCTCTTTCCTATTCATTCCTCCGAAAAAGAATACTAAAAAATATAATTAATAGATTTCATATGCCATTATTTATTTGAATAGGAAGATTGATAGAAAAAAAATATTTAATTATGTATTCAATTTGTTTGTTTTCTCTTCTGAAAATAAAAAATTATGACTCTAATGCAACAATTTTTTTTGAACGACGTATACATTAAAAAGACTAGCAAGAGGTTAGAACAAAATAGAGTACAACAATTATAAATTACAAGCTTTAAAAGGGGAACTACAATAATTGAACTAACAAAGATGATTAAAAGAAGATCTATGATTTGTCCAATTTAATGAAATCAACTCGGTATCATATGTCGTCTTTAAGAAAGAGCATTGCTTTCTGTTAAAAAAACACGTTGTTGCAAGCCTTACAAATGATCCAGATCACCGAATAAAGAAGAACCAAGATGCCTTTCTCATTTCCTTTTTGTGACCGGAGGCTCCCAAAGTCGTAAACAAGTCTTCTTTATTTTTCGGGATAACCGGAAGCAGCCCACACCAGCTACCAAACTAATCTAAAATATCAGCCGAGAACCTGCAATTGAAAAAAATATATGATCGACATCCTCCTCCTTAGATTGGAAAAAGGGACACAGTATGGAATTGAGAGCAACACCTCTAATCACGAGATTCGGAGCCACTGGAAACCTATTAAGCAACGTCTTCCAAACAAAACAATTAACTTTGATTCAAGCCCAATTAACCCACTTAAAACCTTGAAGATGGATTTTGGAGTACATTTTCTCGGCTATCAAATAATTTTCTCCTCTAAACGTATTAAACATTTTCATGTCCTATCTTTGTTCCCTGCAATATACATGTCAACAATGTTCCCATAGTCATTGAATATCTTCCATAAACAGGAACGATTGCAATCATTAGGTAAGTTGGACCCAAAAAGGTAGTTGCACTCCCCTTAAGCTCACTAAAGTTTTATCCTCAAAACTTATTAAACATTTTCTTCTTCTGCATAATTGTTTTGAATCCCTCCTTAGTCCCATCATTGTATCCTTATTCATAGATTTTCTCTCCCGTCATAGTTCTCTAGTACAACAAGTAATGAATATAATTAATAATCGGGTAAAATCAAAAGATATGATGTTAAGTAGTTATTAAATAGAAATAGTGAGAGGAGGCCACCTTATCTTACCCCTCTATTGATTTGAAAGTCTTTTATAGGGGAGTCGTTAACCAAAATCGAGGTCCTACCAGAAGATAAACACCCATTTATCCAATTCCTCTATTTCCACCCAAAACCCATTTGATCCAAAATACAGTCCAAGTAGCTCTAATTACGGGAATCAAAAGCCCTATCAAAATCAACTTTAAACATACAAACTTGTTTTTCACCTTCACCATCTTTGGAGACTCTTCTAAAGCACGAGTATTGTTCACCTTGATGAATAAAATGGATGAAAAGATATCACGTGTCCTATCTTTGTTCCATGCAATATACATGTTAACATTGTTCCCATACTCCTTGAATATCTTCCATAAACCGGAATGATTGCAATCATCAGGTAAGTTGGATCTAAAAAAGATAGTTGCACTCCCTTTAAGCTCATTAAAGTTTTCTCCTCTAAACATATTAAACATTTTTTCTTCTGTAAATTGTTCTCCATCCCTCCTCATTCTCATCGTTGAATCATCATTCATAGATTTTCTCTCTCGTCTTAGTTATCTAGTACAACAAGTAATTCACATAACTAATAATCAGGTAAAATCAAAAGATACGATGTTAAGTAGTTATTAAATAGAAATGGTGAGAGGGGGGCACCTTTATTGATTTGAAATTCTTTTATAAGGAGATATTAACTAAAATTGAGGTCCTACCAGAAGATAAACACCCATTTATCCAATTCCTCTATTTCCACCAAAAACTCATTTGATCCAAAATAGAGTCCAAGTAGCTCCAATTACTGGAATCAAAAGCCTTATCAAAATCAACATTAAACATGCGAACTTGTTTTTTCACCTTCACCTTTTTTAGAGACTCTTCTAAAGCATGAGGATTGTTCACCATGATGAATCAAATAAATGCAAAGATACCTCGTGTCCTATCTTTGTTCCCTGCAATAATTGTGTCAACATTGTTCCCATACACCTTGAATATCTTCCATAAACTAGAACGGTTGCAATCATCAGACATGTTGGACCTAAAAAAGATAGTCGCACTCCCCTTAAGCTCACTAAAGCTTTCTCTTCTGACCTTATTAAACCTTTTCTTCTTCTTCATAATTATTCTCCATCACTCCCTAGTCTCATCTTTGTATCCTCATTCTTAGATTTTCTCTCTCGTCGTAGTTCTCTAATACAACAAGTAATGCACATAATTAATAATCAGGTAAAATCAAAAGATATGATGTTAAGTAGTTATTAAATAGAAATGGTGGGAGGGGGCCACCTTATCTTACCCATCTATTGATTTGAAATTCTTTTATAGGAGAGCCATTAACCAAAATCGAGGTCCTACCAGAAGATAAACACCCATTTATCCAATTCATCTATTTCCACCCAAAACTCATTTGATCCAGAATATAGTCCAAGTAGCTTCAATTAGGGAATCAAAAGCCTTATCAAAATCAACTTTAAACATACGGACTTGTTTTTTCACCTTCGCCTTCTTTAGAGACTCTTGTAAAGCATGAGTATTGTTCACCTTGATGAATCAAATGAATGCAAAGATACCTCGTGTCCTATCTTTGTCCCTTGCAGTATACGTTTCAACATAGTTCCCTTATTCCTTGAATATCTTCCATAAACTGGAAAGTTTGTAATCATCAGGTAAGTTAGACCGAAAAAAGGTAGTTGCACTCCCCTTATGCTCACTAAAATTTTCTCCTCTAACCTTTTAAAACCTTTTCTTCTTCTGCACAATTTTTCTCTATCCCTCCCCAGTCTCATCGATATACCTTCATTCATAGATTTTCTCTCTCGTTGTAGTTCTCTAGTACAATAAGTAATGCACATAATTAGTAATCAGGTAAAATCAAAAGGATATTGAGTAATCTAACCCTTATAAATGATCTTTTTGACATAAATGACTAATTTTTTTTCGAAAAGTAACCACATTCTCCATAACACATTGTTCCAGAGAGCTCTCTGGAATTCCGGAGTACGGTTACGGAATATAATTTCCTAGTTTATTTTGTTTTGCGTGTATCATGTGGTTTTTCTTTTAGAGTAAGTTTTGGTTTTATATAATGTATAAGTTTTGTTTTTATAAAATTTATACCTTTTGGTTTTATCAAATATAAAATGCAATTAAAATCAACAAACAACTAATAAATACATAAACTAAATAAAGGGTGTCTCTGTAGGTCATATTACAAATAAGATGTTTAAATTATCTTTGTTCTTATACCACAAAAAATTTCCACTAGTCGTTTTCGATAACCCAAATCCCGTGGACCGGTTTTACCCTCTATAGAAATCGATTTCCTGGTGATCAACACCTCAAGGAACCAACAAAAATACACCCCACAATCCCCTATGTTGTTAATCTGTTGTGGTACGCCTGGGGCCATTTCCAGGGTCATCTTGAAGCTCTTAAGTGGAATTAAATCAGTTGGTTTGGTACCCAATAGTTGACTCCCACTAGCAGTTTGTGGATGCAGGTTGTCATACCTATAAACCAATCCTTATCTTCTGAACAGTAGTCACCCTTCCAATAACTATCGAATATAGTCATTTTGAATTTCCTCAAATCCGAAGAACCCCAAAACCAATGAGCTTGTGGTATGTTGATTGGGATGTAAAGCTACAAAAAGGTTAGAAATAATTAATTAGTATATACATACTCATGTAATGTAATCCAAACAAAATTATATCTTATCACACTCTGTCCAAGCTGGGTAAACGGATCCGTCAACCGTGTCACTCCAGTCATATGTATTAGTGTTGAAATTTGACGACACAAACTGTCCACCAAGCACCATCCACTCTATGCTCTAGTAGATATGAGATCCACATCATGACGTGTTGCCAAATAATTTTTTTTTGTAGTAAAGTATTATTATTAGAAGCATAGTATGTAATAAGCAAATAATTATATTACTTATATCACATGACAACCATCCTCCATGACTATCCGTATATAACCGTGTCCAAAACTCAAGCATAGAAAAACCGGTCAAATAATTATGATCAAACAACAACGAACCATCATATTCTTTATATACATTGTGTACGATAGGATCTACAAGATTGTCCACGGGTGCTAGTTGTTGTCGTGTAACACTTTTCCTCTTCATTTGTATCCATGACGACTATACCATACAGACAAAACTTTTTGACGTTTAGAACGCCTAGGAGGTGCATGTAATGGTGATTTGTATTCATCCCACATAATCTCTATTACATCAGACGAGGGAATAACCGGAGATGGCTGCTCGAGGCTGACATTCAACGGTTTTTTAGGGACATCATTCAGCGTCTATTCAGGTCTGACATTCAGCGAATTTTTGGGGGTGTTTAAGACATAATCATGCTCCCATAACTCATTGTCATTATAGTATCCTCGTACGGTTTCAATAATGTATACTTGTAGACGATGTAAAAACATAATGACTATAAGCGAGGCAATAATTAAAAATGTACCTCTATCCCCTTCGAGGTATTTGTATTGTCTCTGGGAGTCTTATTGATAAGTTTTAGAACCATGGCTAAAGTAGCCTCATGCTCTGCTAAACGCTCCTCTTAAGATCGTAACTGCTCGCGACATTCACATACCTCATTTTTCAATTAACCGACCTCGTTCTGCAAGTCACTAATAAATTGGCCCTTGTCAATTGATAGGTCAGTGGCCGATGGTGGTGGTGGTGGGTGATATGGATCATCTATCCATACCTTCTTTTCTCGATGCTCATGGGTAGGGGAGTTTTTGGGTGATGGTGTTACGGAAGGTGCCCTGTGAACTTCAGTGTTGAGAAAATCAAGGCAATCAATCCACGCTGAGCTAACAATCCACCATTCAACATGCATCTCATCTTCTGTCGGCTCCAACTTCAATACAAGTCTATTACCATGCTAACAAAATTATCAAATTATAAATGAACATAAATTATAAAGTAAATAAATATTTAAATAATAAAGTACCCATACATCGTCTATTTGTAAAATTTGGTTGCAGTGATTCTTTTGTAACGACCTCAGTTTTGATCATGCAATAGCCCGAGGGATCACATTCTGTTGTCGGGTACCAAACAAACTGCTCACCGGAAAAGTCTCAAGAATCTATATATGAGTGTTAGCAAACAAATAAATAAAAACTAATTAGAATGTTAGCAAACAAAAAAAAAGTTTCCATCATATACTTACCCTAAAAGCGTATAAAAACCCCTATAGGGTATAGGTCAAGTTTTGAGGTTCGTTCTCTTTCGGTTAGTCTGGATGTATAAGCTTCTCAACCTTATTGAATACGGTAAAAAGCTGTTTGTACAACCGATCTCAAATTATCCTCCTCATGGATATATGCCACATAAAAAAGTAGTTAACAACTAAATTTCTAAAAAAATATTAGTAACGATCAGTAATTATAATCAATATTTATAAAATAGACAACATTATACATGTTTAATTCATCAAGGTTAGATAGCAAAGCGAAATACTCTTCTGTAACAAGTTGTTTAGCCAACCCCCTATTGAAACCCTTCTCTAACAGGTATAGAAGACATACATGGACTGTATCCTCTTCCGGTAACTCATTAAGTGATTGTTTAAACACATCCCTAACATTCTGTAATTTGATCGAGCCATTCGTTGAAGCCATAGGAAAGGCAAGGGAACGAAAGGCGACGTCGGATGCAGAAGCAGGAAAATAGTCACCAAATCGAAATCCGGTGACGAGACAAAATGCTTTCTCCCTGAAAGACAGCTTGTAACCCCCAATACCAAAAACTATATCCTCTAATGGCTTCGGGGTCGGCAACAACATCGTGGCAAAATACGTAATGTAGAAGCAAATGATCCACATCTACATTTGGAATGTCTATCCACCTCCTGAAACATGTATTCCTGAACATAGTCTCGCATTCAGGTTTGTTTCTGAATGCCGCAAGAATTTCCCCGCCAATTTTGGGTTTACACGAGAGTGTAATTGATGCATCACAAACCATGTCATGCTGCATAAATAAAAAAGATGTTATCACTTCATTCTAAAATGCAAATGACTAATATTCTGGACCTGTTCTGGATCAATTCCGGACCTATTCTTCATGTTCCAGATGAGTTCATCGTGTTCTAGAATAGTTCTTTGTGTTCTGGAGGCTTCCATAATGAAATTTTAAGATCCAGAACACGACTTTTCGATGTAAATTAATAATACCTAAACATCTAAACTACTTTTCAGTTGGTCCTACAACAATGACATCTTTAATAAAAGCTCCAGAACATTTCCAGTTCATTCCGAAGGTGGTATACGAATTCCAGAACAGTAACAGTAGAAAAATAGAAACCTTAAACAAACAAAGAGAAAACAAAGAATGTACCCATAAATAATGGGGTCGTAGTGCTCATCTTCCATTTCGGAAATAGGTGTCGATATGTGTCAGAGATGGGAGTTGTGTGTCAGAATCGAGTTGGAACTATGGAATCAGAATGCACCTTTCAAAAATGAAATTGTCGCCTCAAATTATATTCTGGATTTTGAAATTAAAAATCCCGATCCGGAACATATACGACTGATCCAGAATAGGCATTCCAAATCCAATGAAATGGGTCGGGCCACCCAAAAAATAATTTGGAATTTGTTCTGAAACAACCCATTCTAGAATATGTGGTTATTTTGCAAAAATAAATTATATTTTAAACAAAAACCCCGAAAAAAGTGGTTAGATTACTTTATTTCCCAAAATCAAAAGATGTGATGTTAAGTAGTTATTAAATAGAAATTTTATTAAAATTAATTCATTATCATTGGTTATTATAGAAACTCTAATATAATGTTATCTCATCAAATTTGGAGTAGTTTTCTTTCCAATTATTTTATTTAAACTTTTTCAGGAGATGAACCGTAATGCAATAAGTTTGGCCAGTTATATCAACTAATTTATGCAAAGCATATAATTACAATAATGCTAATGGAGACATATGTTGTTAAAGAATTGATGTAAAAATTACAACTAATTTATGCAAAGCATATAATTACGATAATGCTAATGGAGACATATGTGGACTTAATACATTCATATTTTCTCATAGTTATACCCACCATGTAGCAACTCTAAGATCGTCTATGGTGTGTCACACCATACCACCCATCTCGTTATCTTTAATGATTGTTCATCATTAAAAACAATATCGATCACCTTTAAGTTCTAATATTCAATCTAATTGTCAAATATTCCATGAAATTATCATCCATGTCATTAATCTCGCATATCCTTTGTCATGTCTTTCCTGTCCATCACATATGGTTCATGTATGTTGGACCTTTAACAATATTACATTTCACAATCCAATTTAGTTCCTAGAAGTCTTCGGCTAATTACTTTAAACCAACCTTGTTCACACTTCCTCTTATCTTTTTGGATAATTTTATCCATTCTAGATATCACCATCTTGGGACCATTACATCTTGATTATTACCATAACTTCTTAACCAAATTCCAGTTAATCATTATCGTCATGAAATGGAAAATTTGTCAACTTTTATCTTCTAGAAAAGTGATCATGCTTCATGAATTCATCAGATAACTCATCATATTCAATTGTACATTCTATCATTCATCACCTTTATGCATTCCACTTGGATTACCTCTTACCACTTCAATATGCAATCAATTTGAAGGTTTACGGATGCTTTGACTTCTTAGTGCATGATATCTTACTACTATCATTATTTTTATCATCATAATGCATCAACGTACGCATACCCATCTCATTCTTAATTCTCCATCAAAAGACACACATCTCCTTTTTATCAACTATCATATCTTCCTTAATTGGTCGTCAAATTTCCATAACCATAGGAGTATTGTGTTATACTTGATAACAACTAAATGTGGTAATAGCTTAATTATCATAAAAATATTATCATCAACATCATCTACTTTAATTTTCCCTTTGATAAGGGTTACTGTGAATGCTTAATAAGCATTTATAACATCTAATACTTCTTTGGAAATCTTCTCCTTCTTAAGTTACTTCACACTAGGACCCTCCAAAGGCCATCTAATTTCATTTTCATTTCTCTCAACAAAACATTACATATCAATGTTACACTTTCTTTGTACCATATTTTACACCTTAAGTTATTATTCATAACTTATATGTGTCTTTATCATTAAAGTTCAATATTTTTATCATATTACAGGACACATTGTGCAACACATGGCAACCATCTCTTGTAATTCGACATGTATTATTGGATAAAAATTACTATTTTATCCTATCCAAAAAGATTGAACCACAAAGATAGAATTTCGCTCTTGAGTGATTGAGTGTTTAAAAATAAAATTGATTTCCTTATCCTCATTATTAAAAATAGTCATATATATATATATATATGTGTGTGTGTGTGTGTGTGTGTCAACTCTTATATACAATTACAACCTAAAAATTATAGAGATCTGAAAAGAAATTGTCATGCCCAACTTTTACATGCCATCACTTTATGCATGAGTAGATTTTCAACAGGGGAAATACCAACATATTTCCCACAAATAAAGTATATAGAAGTTATGATTTTTGATGCTTATATTTTAATTTTAAGACATATTTAAGAAAGGGCGCAAAAGAGAAAGAATAGTTTAACATGTTGTTAGTGATCTTTATTTATAGAAGGTTGAGAGCTATAAAATGATCCCAATTAATGAAAAGGGAAAATGTTAAAAAAAGACCAACAAACTATTTCATTTATATAATTCTAGTTGCTCAACTTATTTTTGTCCATTTTAGGTAATAGACTTTCCAAAATCGTCTCCTTAGTCCTTTAAAAGACTATATCCTTTAACATGCTTACATGATATTTTTAATGATTTAGGTTAAAATTTCATTAGAAATAAGATAACATGGCTTTTAAAAAATTGACTTGGTATTTGCTCCTTTAAAATAACATATCCAATTGGTCTTGTAGCGAAATTGAACTTTGTGTGTTATCTTCATTTTCAAGAAACATGAGGTTCTAACATTTAAATAAACCATAAAGGCAATATACTTTTAACAGTTAGCCATAAAGCCAATGTACTATCTAAACAAAAGACAATTCCAAATCCAAGAAGCAATAAAGGCAATGTACTATATAAACAAAAGATATTTCAACCAAAAGAACATTAAAATCAACCTGCTTTCTTATTAATCATCTCCTTAATCCTTTAAAAGACCACATCCCTTAACATGCTTACACGCCATTTTTTAATGTTTTAGGTTAAAATTTCATTAGAATTATGATAACGTGGCTTTTATAAATTTGACTTGGCATTTTCTCCTTTTAAATAACATATCCAATTGGTCTTTGAGCGAAAACTGAATTGTGTGTGGTGTCTTCATTTTCAAGAAATATGATATTCTAACACTTCGATAAACCATAAGAGTTAGCCATAAAGCCAATGTACTATCTAAACAAAAGGCAACTCCAACATGCTACCCTTCCCTCCAAAAAGCGATAAAGGCAATGTACTATCTAAAAACATTAAGGGCTACTTCCTCATTTTCACCAAACACACTCATCCACAGTCTAGGTTAGATTAATTGGAAAACAAAACGTAGCAGATTGGATAAGGTCTATTGTTGGTTAATTCTAATGAAATTTTAATACAAATCATTATAAAACTATTATATATCAGTAAATATTTATTAAGTTAATTTTCATTATTTTTTCCTTTGCTAAATTTAGTTCTTTTATTTTAACGAGCACAAAACAACTATTATTAATGTTAGGGTTTGTATAGATGGTTATATATATATATATATATATATATATATATATATATATATATATATATATATATATATAGAGAGAGAGAGAGAGAGAGAGAAAGTTAGGTTCAAATGTTTTTAGCAACTATTGTGTGCCTAAATGCACCAATGAGAATTCAAGAAATAATAAATTATTAAATAAATCATTAAAGGGTATTTTGGACTTTTTGTGCTTTTAATTAAAAGAAATAATTTAATTGGAATCCTATAATTAAGGAAATAATAGAATATCACGTATTTGATCCCTTAAATCATGGTTCCTTCATCTTCATAACCCTAATTTTATATCAGAGTATACGATTATCTTCTTCACCCACCATAGTCAATATGTACAACCACGAGATAGTCACCTTCACCGTATACAAATATGTACCAACAGATCACACTACCGACGACACCGTTGTTTTTCCCCTTCTAGCATCCAAACCCTAAATCTGAAACCGTAACCACCATCCCAGTTTTGGTCAATTAAGAAACCAATGTTCGATTTTGGTTCCAATTTCCCTATGAACAGATCTTTGTTCCTCGTGTCATGCAAATAATCAAAGATGGTGTTGGCGGAGTTAGGGGAGCATTTCACGTGCTCTCCAGCAGATGAGCAATGTCACGATCATCGACGAGAAGGTCCTTAATGATTTTTTAAACGAGATCACACGTGCTCTTCTTCAATCCGATGTTCAGTTCAAGCCCGTTCGAAGATCATCAATCTTGATGATCTCCTACAGGTCATAACAAGCAGAGAATCATCCAACAGGTGCATATTGTTGTTGTTGTTGTTGTAGTTTTTCCCTCATATTTGTTGATCCGGTGTAATCTAAGCATATGTTGAATTAGTTAATTTTTATTGCTAGTCATTGATTGGATTATATGTGGCTGCTACAAGAATTTTGAAATAGGAAAATAAGGCAATGAAATTTGAATATAGTGGAACAAATTACAAACAGGGTGTGATTCAAGAAGTCCGGTTCCAGTGATTGAAACTGTACTTCAGCAAAATGTATAAAATCGATTCAGATTGAATTTCAATTCCAAACTACAAACATTCTAGCTGATAATAGTTGTTTACATAATGGAAGAGACATCTAATTTCTATATTTTTCTAGTGTTGAGTGTTTGGTTATGCTATAGACGCTCATGATACTGTGGCATATATTGGCCCAATGTTGTTAGGTTCACTTTGTGTTGTTTAACAATGATTTATCTATTTCTTCTAGGCTATATTTACCGAGCTCTGCCAGATGTTAGATCCTGGGAAGCCATCTTTCACACCCAAGAAAAGCAAACCAAGTGTTGTCATGTTTGTGGGTTTACAAGGTATTCTGTTCATGTAACTTTTGTTTTTTGTAAACTGTAAATTGTCATCATACATTTATTTGTAGTATTTTATGTATTTGGATCCTTGATGACATGTGCTACTGAATGTGAATGGATCAGGGTCTGGAAAAACTACTACATGTACAAAATATGCCTATTACCACGAAAAGAAGGGCTGGAAACCAACTTTGGTATGTGTAGATACATTCAGAGCCGGTGCATTTGATCAACTGAAGCAAAATGAAAATGGTAAATCACATGATTAATTCTTTATAGTGGCATGTAAAGTTATAACTACCAGAGTTTATTCTATGTATTCGGAGAGAATGAATTATATGTATTATGCAAGATTATATTCTAATTATTCTTCCAGAATGTATTATATGTATTCTGCCAGAATGTATTCTATGTATTCTGTCAGAATGTGTAAATTGATAGGAATTGCAAGTAACATGCTTTTAACCATTCTTAGTTTTTGTTGCATTTGTGATAGGAATGGTCAGAAGAAGTGCTTGAAGACCTGATAAGAATGACTTGAAGAATGAGCCAAAGTTTGATCACACTCACAGTTTAAGAATCTTCTTATTTTTTAAGAATTACACTTGTAGTTATTAATGAATTGTATATTTAAGAATACTAATTTTTTGTGATATTCTTTTAGAATATGTATAAATATATTAAAATGTATAAGGTAATTAGTATGTAAGAATATGTATGAATTTGTATTTAAGTTCGAATGTATATGAAAATATAAAAATGTTGTTATTCTTCAAAAGGTAGTTTAAGAATTCTGTTATTCTTCATTAATATTCTAATAGAATAAAACTTCGAAAGAAAATTATTCTAACAAAAAAACATTCTGACGGAATAAAATTGGTAATATTTACAAATTATGTTTCGAATTAAATTGAATTAATTTAAAAAATAAGATTATTAAAATTAGGAGAATTAATTATCCATAAAATTCCAAATATTTCCTTTTTTAAATATAGTTAATTGTCCAAAATACCCTTATGCTGAAATTTGTGTGATTATATGGTACATGTTCCTCTATTGTAATATCATAGACTCTCAAATCATTATCATTGATTCTATTCCATTTGTGGTCCAGAACTGTGTATTTTGGCACACAATAATTACTAGAAACAAAATAACATAACCATATATATATATATATATATATATATATATATATATATATATATATATATATATATATATATATATATATATAGTCACACCCCAAAATTGAGAACGGCGGAATACGTTCTGGGGTGGAGGACGTCATGTACAGTATCATAACAATGCATAATAGTAAAAACAAGCAACCACATCCATTGCATTAATATAGTAATTTTAATACAAGCGTGTTCTGTACAGTTTGTTAGACACCAAAAAGTATAATAAAAAATAAAGACGAGTCTTGTATGTGCTCCATCTTCTCAAAAGCTGCATTTGTACCTGTCTACTGACGACCTGAGAATACAAGTTATTTTGAAAACGAGTATCAGCATAAAGCTGGTGAGTTCATAAGAATTTTAGTGTCATTGCTTGTATAAAAGTGTTTACAATTGTGTAACATGAAAGTTGTTATCAAGTTTGAAAATAGGGTGAATCTCTAGAAAATCCTATATTTTCCAGTAAAAGTAGTCTTCTGCCAAGACTTGGTTACTTGTAGGTTTAATACTTTGAGTGTGTAAAAGTTTTCCCAATTAGACTCTCAATTATAAAAATATAGTTTGGACTTCATTTGAACAAAGTAAATGGGAAAATAATGTATTATTCCAACAGTGATATTGCCGACTGAATGGTAAATAAACCGCAGCCTCTAGGTAGTGATAAGTATATAATACACCTCGGGAAGTCTACTTTACCTTTAATTCTTAATTTGTTAATTTAGGGATCCGAATGTGAATCTTTATGTAACCATGCGGATAGGCGATCAAATGTATAATGACCCTTCAGGTCACGCGTAGTGTGGTAACATGTTATCATCCCTAGGCGTAGTCGGCTCAGACTGTAGCTAGCAGTCGGGATGTGAGAGTGTCCGCCCTATATAGATCTATACACGTAGAGCCCGCTCTCCCTCCAGGAGACTATGGTTACACGGCGAAGGTGTAACAAAGTGCCGTATAGAGAAATAGTGTATCACATTCTGTTTTAGTATGTTCTCTTGTATTAGTGTATAGTGTGTTTCTCGGTATTATGTATTTAGTGTTCTTTTGTATAGTACATAGTATTCTCCTAGTATAGTACTTAACATGTAGAGACTCATAATAGTGCTAACTATGGTAAGTATCATAGTGATGGTAGTAAAGAGCGGGAAACCTTAACTATACCTATTATAATTAAATAGCACGTTGTAGTCTATCTTGGATACACCAAAGTATTGAACGGAGTGAAAACATTCATATCCGACACAAATACATACAATATATAACTAAGAATTCAACGACAGTCGGACAGATAACAATATACCCTAAGACCCCAATTAAACAAGAACAGGAAATAAGGCGAGCTATCAGTCCTAAGTCCTTCAAGTCTTACTTATATAAATATATAAATATATTGGGGTAGATATATTTTAGGAATCATAAGAAGTTTAAAAGGGTTTGGAAATAGTTTTTATAACAATTTAACATGAAAATGAGTTTGATAACTTTGAAAGCAGTTTTGATGGCATGACGATTAAAAGTATAGAAATCCTTTTTCATTGTAAGTTACAAATTACATGTCATTGATACTATAATTTGTTGGATTCAACTTGTATTCCCCCCATAAAAGCATTTAAAAACATTTGAAAGGTTAATTAAGGGGTATGAACTCACCTGCAGTGAGTGGAGTGGATGGAATGTCGGGTAGGATGCTAGGTGTCAAGTGAGGACTTGGGCATGCCCACGGATCCTATGTAACATGTAGTGGCACATGATGGTGTCTAATTAGTCATTTTATCACCAATTTAGCAAGTAAAGACCCTTTAGTGCATGAAAACACTTTGCTACAAGTGCAAGGAGTGCTAGGGGTTGTTTCTAAAGAGTGTATGGCCTCACTATGGAGTTTACACTTCAAGTGACCACCCTAACATGAGTTTGCGGTTGAGAGACCACTTCCCCCATGAGTTTACGACCGTAAACTCATGGCAATAGTGAGTTTGTGTGTTTAAAGGTCTCTTGCATCACTTGGAAGGGTTCTAAGGTCAAAACAAAGGTCTTGAGAAGTGATTAGGGTTCAAAAGGGTACTCCCTTGGAGTTTGCGGTCCTTAGACCACTCCTTGGGAGTTTACGGTCGTAAACACTAGGGTTTACGGCCGTAAACCCTTGAGCACATCATCTCCTTCGTGTTTTGTGGTCCTAAGCTCATTTATACATTTTTCTAGTCCATTAAACATGTTAAGGAAGGAGTTAGGGACATCAAAACACCCTTTATGGTGTTTACGGTTTTGGTGTTTACGGTTTTGGGAGATTCCCAAACCGTAAACACATATCCTTGGGGTATTTGGGTGTTTAATCCATGAACACTAACTAGTCAGGAAGAGTATACTTACTTCTAGGAAGCTTGTAGAGGTGTTTTAGGACCTAAAAACACAAATGTGTTCTTGGTGATTTGAAGATCTAAGTAAAAATCGGAAATTCATGGATGAGAAGATGTAGAAACACTAGATTAAGTGTTTTTATGAAAGAATCTAGGAAGAAAACTTACATTTTTGGCGGATTTGAAAGAAATGTATGATGATACTTGAGAGAAAACCTTATGTTCTTGAGGTGGGGAGTGGTAAAAGTGAGGACAAGGTGTAAACTCATGCTATATGCTTGAGTTCATGGGGAGAAGGGTGTTTTCGGCCCAAACTCCCTTGATTGGCCGTAAACAGCTAGCTAAGGTGTCGTGTTGTCCGGTTTATTACACGTCACTAATTACGTCACTTCTTTTTATTATATCGTTTGACGAAATAAAATAAAGCACCAAACGGGTTTAAATCCAGCCAAAAATGTATTAAAATATTTTTGACTAATAGTTGAAGTGTTTGACTGTGGAAATTATTCAAATGAAAATTTCGGGTTGTCATATATATATATATATATATATATATATATATATATATATATATATATATATATATATATATATATATATATATATATTTCATTATTTTTCTCAGATGATGAAATAGGTAGCTAGATAGCGGCTTTTTTTCTTAATGTGTGGAAGTACAAAGAATTTCATATAATAAAACTCTAACAAAGTATCAGGGAAAACAAACGAATATACTGTTATTTATTTTCTCTAAAAAGTTCATCTTCAGCAAGGGTTTTATTTACTATTAAATTAATTGTTTTATTTTGTTGAGTTAAAAACATTATTGTCGGTGTTAACTATAAACATGTGTCTTGGTTAACATATGTTAACACCTAAAAAAAAAATTATACACTTTTAAATTTATAAACATACCTAAAAACTATGTACAGTAAACATATGTCATACTGAATTCGTTTTTTTAAGAATCTTTTAATTGGTGATAAAAAAGAAATGATTTATATTTGAGATAGCAACCAATCAAACTTTATTCTTTGAATGAATTTTCCACATAAGTTTGGTCCCCGACGACTTTATTGTATCAAATGGATAACTACATCTACTTGTGTTGCTTTTGTCAACACTCATTATCTAAAATACGTTTGTATCATGTCAATTCAAAAACAAACGTCTTCATTTCGTCCACCATAAAAAAAAATGGTTCTAATACGACCTTGTGTTTGTGGGTCCATGAGATTCCTACACGTTTTGATTTCAAAATTATTTAAATATTTAATTCAAAAGAATTGAGGTTGATGAACAAGCCGTCATGGCCTTGCTGTATTTCGCTTTACGACGCGTATTGTGGGCAGCATGCCATAAATGGTAAACATGTGAATCGATCGTTTTTTGAACTTTTTGACATGTCGGAGTCTCTTAAGTCTCAAACGATGTTCGTTCGTCGAAGGATGATTTAGCAAGTCATACACAGGCATGTCAAAACTTTCAAACTTTCAAGCTCTTAAAAAATATTCAAACATTACAAAAATTAATATAAAATAAGGAACGAAGTTTTTGACATTAGAACCCAATTACAATCAAATTTTCCTCAAAAACTCAAAACACGATTTTCGTTTTAAATTTTAATAAACAGAATGTTAGTTATACGAAAAGAATTTTGTTTTAAACATTTCATGATCAATTTGTGTTTAATATAGACAAAACTTCAAAATTGGTCTCTGTGTATTAAAAAATCTTTGGATATGGCCCAAAAAGTTTCCAATTTACATCGAAGGTCCAAAATCAAAACGTTTCCGTGATTTAGGTCCAAAAAGACGATTATGTCATTTTATTTTCTTTTTTGTATTTTTTATAATTATTTTAATATTGTTTTAACTAAAAAATAAAGAAAAAAGAAAAAAAAATATCCCCCACCCATCTCTCTCTCTCTCTCTCTCTCTCTCTCTCTCTGTGTGTGTGTGTGTGGAAATCCATACCAGAAATCGTAGAAACCCATACCAAAAATTCAATCAACAAATTCAAATCCATAATTCTCTCTTTCGAGCTATTTGATATATCACAACTTTGTACAATTAGGATGGATCGATCTGTACATTCTAATCTAGCCTACCTCTCTTTACAAGTAATGCTTATAATTTCAGGTCTCTTTCTCTCACAGTTGCAGTTGCATGTTAGAATCCAAAAGAAAAAAATGATATGCCCAGCTCCTACTCTGAATCTGATTTTACAGGTTTGAGTGTAAAGAAAACGAGAAAAATGGTCTTCTTCTTCCTCTCTGCGTGATTTATGTATTGCAGTTGCAAGTGGGTACTGTAAAGAAAACGAGAACAATGATATACCTATCCCACCACAAATCATCATCTTCGCCCGTCTTTGCCTCCACTTCCACCTTCGCCTTCGTCGATTTCTTCTTCTCCACCTTCGCCGATCTCTTCTCTTCTCCGCCACAGATCGATAGAGTTGTGTTGGTTGAGTTAATTCATCGCCTTGGTTTTTACTGATGAAGTTGAATCCCTAAATAAAATCCAGAAGTTGAAGTAAAATCATAAAATGGTTGTCGATTTAATCACTGAAGATGGAGCTAGGGAAGCTACGATGTCGTCGATTTAATGGTGGCGGTGGAGGAAATCAGAGAATTAGGGTTAGGGTTTGTGATGGGGATATAGACGAAAGCTGTGAGAGAAGGATCTGATAGTGATAATGAAATTTGTCATGGTGTTTGACTCTGACCATGTGATTCCTCAGGTGTTCTTCAAAGATAACGAAACCTAACAAAAACAACTCAGTAGTCCGTGAATAAGATGTAGTTCAGGAGCTATGTCACTGTGACATCCCCAAAATCTCGGCCAGAAAAGACCGATTTTCATTTATGCTTTTAAAATATTTTCAGAGTAAATCCTTTTAATTTGAAAGAGTTGCGGAATTTGTTCCCAAAAACAAAACATGATAAAACAATGTTTACCAAAGCATTTCATAAAAGAAATGTATTTTTCATTATATAATCAAAACTCGGGGTGTCATGTTCCGATACAGACCAATAAGCATAAACGATAGCATTACAAGTCATTCAACAAATATACACTTATACAGACTTGTAAACAAAACAACCGATGGTTCATCCATCTCATGCCCTCGTGCCACTTCCTGTAATACAAATAAAACTGAGTGGGTCAGGCTTGGGAGCCTGGTGAGCATATAGGGTTTTCAACCCATAATAAATAATCATATTTAATTTTCACCAACCAACAATAACCCAATTACCCATTCCCGTTATTCTCACTTTATGTCCCTAAAACAACTAACACAAGGGACCTAGTCTAAGAATATTTCATCGGGGCGACAACACATGCTTCGGGGGTACCTCAGCAATATAAGTCAAATAAGGCAACCATGAGGGGGATGGAGTACAGCGAATGAACAACCAAGTTCATTAACACCTACAGGTGGCGAACCTGCTAATGTTTCCACAAGACTGTCTAGAATAGCCAGTGGTCGTCATCTAAACTCCGCTAGATGACTAAATCAAACAACAACGAGGCCTCTCATCTGTTTATTACACACCAACTATCTACCCATGTTCTACCCAACATATTAGTAGATAAAATATACATTTTTATACATAGTTTTGAAAACCTGTATAGCATGCTTTAATCAACACATAATCCACATAACAGATGAGGCACACACACACATAACACATATCTCATAGAGAATAAATCATATCTATGAGATAGAAGAGAGTGAATACACATTCACACATATAAACAACAATATACTATACACATAGCACGTATTTTATAGAAAATACTTAATATTTATGTGTTAGAAGAAGGTAACTACACACTCACACTTATAAACAACAATATACTTAACACACTCGAACCAAACTTGTATTATTATCGTGTTTATGAAAGGTAGTATACACTCACTTGATCAGAAGATGATCGGACAATACTATGACTTGCAAAAGTAGTAATCCTCAGCAGATCTGGAAGATCTTCACAAAAATCGAACTTCTCGCGGGCAGAGCTTCGGCTCGGGAACCGCACTTCTCGGGATCTTTGGGATCTCGGGACTTGCCTCGGGGCTTGAGAATGATACCGGGGCTTCGGGATATTTCTGGCATGCAAAAAGATGCAAAACGGGAGAGAGAAGAGAAGAAATTGGCAAAAGACTCGGCTGCCTTCGGATCCTATTTATAGGAGGCTGGAGCCTCGGAGTACGCGGGACATACTGCAGTACGCAGCGTGTACTGCTTCCGAAATCGTCACTGCATGCGTCATCCGAAATGTCGACACTCTTCGGAGTACGCGGGGCGTACGTCGGATCGGACCGGTGACTCGTCTTCGGATAATGCCGGATTAAAAGATTAAAAATAAATACAAAATATTAAATAAACTTCGGAAATTCATATCTTCTTCATACGAACTCCGTTTTCGACGTTCTTTATATCCACGCGAAGGTGAGACTACGCTCTACAACTTTTGTTTAGACTCCGTCGGCTAATTTTGACTTTATTTTTATTATTTATTTTTAATAGGCCGCGACAGAAAAACTTCGTTATAAATTCATAACTTCTTCGTTTGACGTCCGTTCTCGCCTAACTTTTTATCGCTTCGATACCAACAATGAGATCTTCGATTCTCATTTAGATTGCTTCGGCTAAAAACCCCTCGATCTCAAATCGAGTAAAACAGGCTGTTCACCACTAAGCCGAAACTTCGATAAATGATAACTTCCTCATACGAAGTCAGATTTGGGCGTTCTAAATATATTCGGAAACCTCGTTTCAACTACTACAACATTATTTAAAGATATTAAGTTTATTTTACACTTAAATTTTGACGCTTATTTTTATTCTTAATTAATCAAACAACATAATTAAGCAATTAAGCACAAAACACATAATACTCAAATAATACACTCTTATTATTTCAAAACGGGTTACAAAGGTTAACCTAGACTATTACATTGCTAAAAATGACAAGCCCGGAAACACAGGCGTTACAGTCACTGAGAGAGAGAGAGAGAGAGAGAGAGAGAGAGAGAGAGAGAGAGAGAGAGAGAGAACGGTGGGTGGGTAGGAGGAGGGATATATTTTTTTCTTTTTTCTTTATTTTTTAATTAAAATGGGACTAGAATAATTATAAAAAATAAAATAAAGAAAATAAAATGGAATAATCGTCTTTTCAAGTTTTTTTGGACCTAAATCACGGAAACGTTTTGATTTTGGACCTTCGATGCAAGTTGGAAACTTTTTGGACCCTATCTAAAGATTTTTGAATACCACAGGGACAAACTTTACAGTTTTGTCTTTAATATATCAAAAACTAACAACCGGGGGGGGGGGGGGGGGGGGGGGGGGAATTATTTAAATAACTAAATATTTTATGTGTGTTTGTAGATTGTAATAATCGAAGAATAATTTATCAGTTAATTTTATTTGGTTACAAAAGACAAGAAATACCAAATTTAACGATATTTATGTGTAACATATTTTGAAGTATTCTATATGGCTAGAAGATAAAAAGCTTCAAAAAACAATAATATATTTTTTTCCCTTACAAATTTATTATTTTGTTTGAAATGAATGTAGGGTTTAATACACAAGGGGTATTTTGGATTGTTTTTTAAATTAGTTTCTTAACTTATTGGATTTTCAAGAAGCTAACAAGTTAAAGAAAATGTTTGAGTTGTTTAAGAACGTTTTTCAAACAGCTTTTTGGATACGTAAAATAATGTAGTTTCAAAAAGCTACAAAATATTATTTGTTAGCTTTTTTATTCTATCACTTTTTATCTTTAAAAAACTAAGTTAAACATTTTTTAAAACCATCTTATTGACTTTTAACCTTTTTCATAACAAAAGCTAGCCAAAGTACTTTTTAATTTTTTTTCTTCAAAAAATTGTAAACCAATAAACATTTTTACCAAAAACACTTTTGATATTAAAAATCACTCTCAAACACACCCACAAAATATGTAACATAAACTTTAGACAAAATTACATAATGGTCGTTATGGTTTACTAAAGGTCAAAACTTTAATCCATGCTAAATTTTTTTTATACGAATGGTTCTCATGGTTTCTAAACTTGCTTAAATGGTTCCTATGGTTTCTAAGACCGAGGGTGTGGGTGAGAACCTTCCCTCATTTTTTGTGAGTCATAACATCATTTCTCTCACTTTGGTTTCCCTCACCTAAACCCAAAGAATGAGTGGAAAATTTCTTTCGCTATTTTGTTTTTTTTATTTTTATTTTTTTTAAATAAAGTTAATTCTTTTTTATGATTTATAATTTTTAAACTAATAATAAACATAAAATTTAAATAAAAATAAAAAGCATTTGATTAATTAAAATAAAAATTACAATAAACTTAATATTTAAATAAGTAGAAAATTAAACTTATAGTGTCAATTTTGTAATTTTCGAAAACTATTTTTGTGAAAAGAATTCAGAGTTAGGTATATTCTGACATAAGACCAAAACATAGGGGCCAAATATGTCATTTCCAGAAACTTCTCATATTCTTCCTTCTTCCTCGTTAAAACATGCAAACAAAAAAAACAAAAAAACAAATTCCAGCCACTCACAAGAGAGAGAGAGAGAGTGCGACAACCCCTTCCTCCACCTCCTCCCCGCGCCTCCTATTCCGCACCGCCGGTGCGGTGTTCCTCCGAGCGAGAATGGATCTCGCACACTATTCCCGCTTCACTCCGTTCGACCTAAAACTTGCATGATGATATATTAACTACATAAAAAAAACTTATTTACTCTTTTAAAATTTCTTTTATTTTTTTAAACTAAAGTTAATTATTAAAAATAAGAAAATAAATAAATCCCTACACATCCCACCCCTTATGACATCCTTTGTTTTCCCAAAACAAAAAAAATATTTTTCCTTTATGCTTTCAAAAACCATGTTATCTATATTTGCGGAATATCTTAGCATATTAAAATATATTGAGTTTAAATGATTCTTTCAAAATAGTAAAACTCTAAGGATATCATAATCACTACAACGTAAAGACCTAACAGTCATGAACACTATTACAAGTCTTATCTTTAATCAATCAGCATCATATTCAAGTTCCAACAACCTTAATACTGCTACATGTGATGTATGTAAATTTAGTGGGTAGGGTTGGGAAACCTGGTAAGATTTTTCAATCCTACAATGTTATTATGATAAAATCCATAATCAATAAACCTACAAACCACTTGTTACCAAACATTATAGATATATAATCCAACAAAAATATCTATAAGACAATGTACCTATACATACCCCCCCGTCGATTCTCACGAATCTTAATCAACGACCACCTATAAAAAGCACCTTACCTGACGAATCTTTTAAAGCAACTATTTGACTAGACACCTAGGGGGTTCCTCAGCCGATGTAAGTCATAAAAGGCAACCCTAAGGAGGATGACCCTACTAGTGTTCCATTAGACTACCTAGAATGGTCAGTGGTTGTCATCTTACTCTGCCAGATGACTTGTACGGAACCCGCACTCGAGCTCACGATAGTGGCATGGAAACAGAACTCTCCTCTTCGTTCCAATCTCACACACGCCCCATTATTGAGATTACCTAATATCCAACTTATCAAATAATTCTAGTACGTAACTCGTACCCCGACATGTGATAGTGCCATAGAATAGAGCTCTACTCTCCGTTCAAATATCACATGCATCCGTTGTATGATTACTACCCATTTATTCAACTTACTTTGATCTCAACGTCCCTTGTAATTCTTAGTTTATAGCTAGACCTTACTATAATATAAATAGTCAATTCTCAATACAATATCATTTAACACAGGTTATAAGAAAGCAATTATTCAACTTACCTCAATTAATCATCCTTTATATGTCTTATTTTATCACTAGAAAAGAATATGACGCATGTAATTTCCCGTTTTATGAAATACTTTCCATCCTACATGTATTTATATTATGCACATAATTTAATCAGTAAGTATTCGCTAAACCTTAAATCTTTTTAAGTAATAATACTTGTAATAAAATTGTCATGTGGTATAACTAAAAATACTTTTAGCACTTATATAATGATATAATCACATCTGGCTCGCATAGAGTGTTATCTAGTATTATCAAATATACAATTAACATGTATTCCATATACTATACATATGATTCACATATAAAGTACAATATCAACATAGAATACAAACACAAACTTTCAACATGTATTTAATCCGTTAAGTATTCAATATTTATATTCAATCATGTTCATGAAAGTAACAGTAGACTCACCTGATTAAGGTGGAAGACTCAGAGGAAAGTTATCTCATCAACTAATAGACTCAGAGGAAAGTTATCTCATCAACTAATATTTTAACCTTTCCCTTTTAAACGACCTAAGTACAAATATTACAATGCTTTAGTATTCATTCATATTTATAAGGTTACATTAATCATTTTCCAGATTCTTCAATTATCCCAAAGAATACCGATTTCTATCAAATAAAAAATGACCAAGTAAGATAACTCTAGAGGTAAGATCTGTTTGGTATATAAAGTATATTATAGTGAAAATTCACTTTAAACACCTCACAAATCTATCCTAGACATCACTCCTATAAGTAGATAGATCAGTATAATGACTGGAATTATTGATAAATCTTATTTATCGGTTCATAATAACGACCATGAATATAAATATAACTTACACTTAAAAGCATAGTAAGTGGAACTCACCTTATTGTTATCTAGAGAAAACTCGAAAACTTCGCGGGTGGCACATCGACCTTGAATACTTCTTTATGTCGGTATTTTTGATGTCATAGCGTCTCGATAAAATGCCCAAAAAGTCAGAAAAGTCAGCCTTTCTAGAGAAAGATGTCACACCCCCAAACCAAGGATGGCGGAAACGTTCGGGGTGGAGGACTTCATGTATAGTATCACAACAACGAGTAAAATAGTGTTCAAAGTAAATACAACCATCATAAATATAATTGAAAAAGTTACACCAAAGTATATGTTTATATGTTTCAAATCAATTACATTATGATGAGAAAATGATCTGTTTGATGATTTAACGTCTCATCCTCAAAATGCTGTTGGTTTTCCTGTTTCACTGATTTCCTGAGAATACAGGTAGTTTTGAAAAAGTGTCAACAATTAAGTTGGTGAGTTCAAAAGAGTTTTGTTTGAGAATGAAACCATTTTCTTTGTAAAAACGACAAGTATGTTTCCAGAAAATCCAATATTTTCTTTATCAAGTGCGAAATGAATGCTTCTATGTTATGCGATAATGAACTCTAGAAGGACCCATAGGTTCCTTCTATGATCACTCAACGTATATAAGTTATATATAAATTGAGTTAAATGAACCGTTGAAGTCTAACAATTCTAGACGAGATGTAATATTAATAGAATATGTTCCAAACAAAATCCAATATTTTCCTTATAAAAGTTATGTAGTCCTAAATCCCATGATAGAAAATGAACGAGTATTTTTACATACTTAAAGATATAAAAGTGATTTTAAATCGGCATAAAACCCTTTTTGATATGAAAGCGTACAAGTATTTTTCCGTAGTTAAAGTAATTCCTGTGAGTTAAATTGACATAGCTCGCTAATTTAAAAGTAGAACCCGTAAATCTTATGATTTGTTAATACCACATGTGAGCTATTATAACCATACTTGACATGGACGGCCTCGTAATACGACGTTCTTCAGGCGTCGCCATTAAATGACACTAGTCACCCCAGACCAGCCGGTCTAGCTGTTGCAAGCAGCTCAGGTGTGAGTTTGTCAAACCCAATATAAATCTATACACAACTATCATGTTCTCCCTACAAGAGACTCTGGTTATAATTTACAGGACTTTTTGACTTTGTTACTTTGGAAGTAACCCGAAGCAAATGACTCACAAATTTATTCATTAACAGATTTACGTGAACTAAACTGAAAACCTTTGATAAATAAGTTTGAAAAGTAAATAATACATAAACTATACCTATTATAGTTTATCCAAAACGTTTGTAATGTAAAAGAACTCTTTTATGAAAATACATTAGTGCTATGAATCCATAAACTATGCTTATTATAGCTTAATATATGTGTTCTAAATGAATGAAGAATCTTATCACGAATGACTAAATTTCAGTTTATAATGATAAAGTAACAAGGAAACACATTCAATATTTAGAACTTATTGTTATACACTTTGTTCAACATAATACAAAGTGTTATGAAAGTTATAAGTTGTTAACTAGTTTTTAACCTTTCTGCGCTGTTTTAGAAAAATCATATGAAGTCGAAAACTGAATCCATAAATTCTGAGAGTTCCTAAAATGTGTCTAGTTTATTCATAATTTTATCATGATTTTTGGAAGTCATTAACTTGTGTTAAAATGTCCATATTCACAAACTGGTCCGGATTTGTTGTTGAAATGATAGACTGTTTTGTAAAAATCACCATAAATCGTAGAAAATTCGTATGGAGATGTGCAAGTAATCATTTTAAAGGTATAAACCTGAAATATTTGCATCTAATACAGTTTTGAAAAAAAAATGTTTAAGTTGACCAAAACAGTCCGTGAATGGAGTTGAACGTTTCTGATGAAGGTTGTTAAATGAATTTAGTTGTGTTCTTGGTGTTTTAACTTGTATCCCCCCTTAAAACTTAAGAAGAACATGAAAGATAAGGATATGAACTCACTTTATATGATTTCAGTGGGTGATTATTGAACTCACTTTATATGATTTCAGTGGGTGATTGTTGAAGAAGTGAAGTGTTCAACTTAAGAACACTTGAAGGATCACTTGAAGATTTGAGAATCTAACACAATAATGATGAAGTTTGTGTAAGGAATCAATGATTTGAGTAAAAGGAAATGTAGTAACCATAAGGAGGGTGATGATACTTACCAAATGAAGATGGAAAGCTTGAAAAATGACTTGGAAATCTCGAAATTGTATGAGAGAATTTGAGAAAAAAGATGTGTTTGATCTTTGGTGGAAATGAAAGAAATGAGTGAGAGTGAGGAGAGATGTAAGTCCCTAATTTGCCTGTGTATCAATCAAATCCGTTTGATGGTGCGGAATCCCAATAAAACGGATGATTTCAGATCAAATAGAAGAGAAAAGAGAAGAAGAATATGATGAATCTATGTATGAATTGATTAGAATGAAGATCCGGATACAAAAGATTCACACACACAAAACTTCTCTCTAGTTTCTCTCTAGGCCGTACACTCCTTACTGTTCATCAATCTCTACTCCTCACCCCTAACACCTATATATATACAATGGAATATGGGATAACTGAACATGGGCCGTAAATGGGTTTACGGCCGTAAACCTGTTTACGGTCGTAAACACAGCCTTAAACACCAAGTTGTTTACAGTCCAAGACACAAAAATACATTTTTCTAGAAAAGTAAAATATAAACCATATTTTTGACCCAACAATCTCCCCCTTGGTTTATAACTTTCTTTTCTAAATGACCCAACAAGCTCCCTAAAAAGTAGCTGGCTTTTCTTGTTAATCTTCAGTTGGAGATTGGCTTCAACGTTTATCTTCGATGACTTCACAACTTCAGGATGAACTTGATGAATCTTCAGTAAATGACTTCATCTTGAGCAGTTGGGCATTTCTTCAGAATTTGACATTTAACGCACATTGGGTGAGGAGGCTTCTTGTAGAGATTCTTGAAAATTGGTTCTTTCAGCTTGAGAATCTTCAGAGAGAACTTTAGAGAGAACAAATCTTCTAGATCACTTCAGCAGGTTCATAGATAGCAGCAGACTGATTGAGGAGACTTCAATGCAATCTGTCACATAATCTTCAATTTTAGCTTCACCTATCTTCTGGGGTTGAAAGATTGAATTTGAAAGAATAGTCTTCATTTCTTGCTCCTTCGAATGAGAATTCTTCGATGCTCACGGATGAAGCCTTGGCTCAAAAATCTTCGACACAAACTCCATGAGTCTCATCTACACCTGAATTCACTTTTCAAGACAAAACAAAACTAAAGTAAAACTTAGCACACAAATTAAAACAGAAACAAAAATATTTTTGGATTTTTGAATTTTTGTTTGATTTTTAAATTTTTTTTATTAATTTTTTATTTTGTTTTTTTAATTCTCCCCCTTATATTTAAATTAGAAGAACACTATGAACAAACTTAACAAAAAACAAAAATAATAGCTAACTTTAAGAGTGATTTGGGATCAAAGTTCTTAGACAACCTTTATCCGTTTATCAGTACCTCTCTCTTCATGAATAGATCTGTTCAATCGTCGGTATTGTGATCCACTTAAACACGAGATATTGTGACAAAATTAGGACATACTATAAGTGACAAGACAATGTGATCCTAAGTTCCTAGATAATATTCCTTAAGGACCATTCAGTTGACGGCGACCAAATATATTGTTGTCCACCTAAATTGAGCAGCGAGATCTACAGACAAACTGTATGTGTTCAATTTTAATTGTACTAGAACGTGTTTCCCGCTTCTTGATATGCTCCAGCTATCAACGACTTCCAGAATACTCCTTACATCGAGTGAGCAGACAATTATTAAGAGAGAAGATAGATTTAGAATGCATATGTTGTACATCCAGGTCGGATCTCTTCCAATCATGCAATGGATGAAACATATGACTAACTGAAGTTTTTAGAGGGATTGAGAAGAGAATGGTGCATAGAAGAAAGGGGTTTTATAGTGACTCGATGAAGTGGGAAACGTTTTTGACCTAAGTGAAATTGGGAAAAAACGTTTGGGTTTATCTTTTAAATTAGCATCTTTAATCTCAACCACATATTGACAAAAGAGGGATAGAGGGTGAATTTGGGATTAACTAGAAAAGGACTCTTCATTTAATGAAATGTTAGAATTGTATCACATCTTTGAGAACGTGTGGAGGGGGAGAGATTAATCCGTTGGATAAAGGAGAATATGTAATGGATGTGATGGTTTGGGGTAATAGGAAAAGACATAATAAAGGATTTGATATGGAAAATCTTTATTTTGTCATCATACTTAAAGTAGGTTTGACATAAGGTTTTGGAAGAAAAGAATGCGACAGTTTCTCAAAGGAATGTTTTTATTTAATGTTTTATTTAATGAAGGATCATTAAATAGCACACTATGTTTTTTTTTCAAAAAAAGGTGAACCGTCTAAAAATCAATTAATGTGACTGCGGATGAACACATCATTGCAGATGGCTTCTTTGGTATTGCGGATGACAACTGTGGGAGAAACTGAGAAGAGCACTTGTAAAAAAGTTAGTAATAACAAGTAAGAAAGACCCGTGAAAGATAGATATAATATATGGTTGCGATACATTGACTGCGGTACACAGGATGTTCCAAAACCATCTATTATCAATAACTTTCAGTTAGGACCGCAATGGAGACCCGGAAGGTCTGCGGTACCTGTCAATTCAAGAAGAATTTAGGGTCCGGATTCATCATTCCCAACATTTGTAAGAACGCATTGAGTTTGGTGGAGTCAAGTGCTTTTGTAAATACATCAAAAATCTCTTCATGAGTAGGGACAAAGATGAGTTCAATATTACCTTTTAGAATGTGGTCTTTGATGAAGTGATACCGTAGTTCAATATGTTTTGTCTTGGAGTGCTGAATAGGATTATGAGAGATCGCTATGGCACTTTCAGAATCACAATAGATTGGTATCCGCAGCATTATGTATCCGTAGTCTAATAGTTATGTCTTCATCCATAGGACTTGGGAACAACAGCTGGCTGCGGCCACATATTCAGCTTCTGCGGTAGATAATGAAACACAACTTTGTTTTCTTTAGGACCAGCTAACGAGTCTACCTCCTAAAAATCGACATCCACCAGATGTACTTTTTTGATCAAGTTTGCATCCGGCATGATCCGCATCGGTAAATGCTTATAGACTGAAATCATTGCATGCGGGGTACCATAGACCAAGAGATTTGTTTCCTTTTAGGTACCGGAGAATTTGTTTGGTTGCGGTCATATGTGACACTTTTGGGTCAACTTGATATCTTGCACATACACCAGTTGCAAAGACAATGTCCGGTCGGCTTGCGGTGAGATACATTAGAGAGCCAATGATACCTCTATAAGTCTTGTGATCCACAGATTCGCCTGAGGGATCAGCAGAGATCTTATATCCGAAGGCCATAGGGACCTTAGCCGAGGAGCAGTTGTCCATAGAGTATTTCTTCAACAGTTCAGTGATGTATTTCTCCTGATGTATGAATATCCTGTTGGATTAATGTCTAAGCCCATAACTATAATTGGTAAGACTTGACCCGACCCGGCATGGTCCATTTGGGTTGCATGGCATCATGCACTTGGATAGACTATAATGAGAGAATAAAGACACTTATGGTTATTAATATATTATAAGTTCTAGTATATTAATAATAAGAATAATAAGATTATTTAATTAGTATTGATCAAGAATTAATCTAGGATTAATTAAGTGATCAAAAGAAGACTAATTAAATATATGGGTTGATTGTGTAAATCATCCATACTTGTATAGTGGGCTAATGCTCCATGGATAATCAAGTTGGGCTAAAACCCATAGGATGGTCCATGGATGCTCCATGGTGTATTTGAACCCGTGGATCCAAGGAAATGGAAAGTCATGACAATTAGGGTTTACCCTAATTGTAACACTATATAAAGATCTTATTCTTGACAAAATCGATCACTAGAGTGAGAGTAAAAAGAAAGGGCTAGCCGATTTTCATGAGTGGAGAATTCTCTCAAGTTATTCCAAGTGTATTTGGTGTTGTGTGAACCATTTGAGGTGTCACACTTGGGGCACTTGGCACTCAAGCTTCATGAAGACTTTCTACATCTAAGAGGTATGTATTCTATCTTGTTATATTGATAGTTTTGTATGCTAGATTAGGATAATACCTTGGATGTTCATATTTGCATGTATAATTGAGAAAACATAGATCCAAGGTATTTAGGGTTGCATGTACACTTAGGAGTGTTAGAATGCTCAAAACCCAACAGTGGTATCAGAGCATAGGCTTGTTTTCAATTATACTTGATGCAAATTGCTAAAAAATGCTGAAAAACTCGATTTTCTGGCTTTCTGGGCACTGGACTCGCCGAGTCCATGAGTAAAATCATCCTACTCGCCGAGTAGGTTCATGCACTCGACGAGTAGGAGCCCCAGACAGCATATATTCGACTTTTTTTTGGCTAGAAATGGAGTAGGAACATTACCCTAAGTTGTTTTTGAACTTATAAACTTGTTTTTGATGTGGTAATGTTCATGCTAATCCAATTTCAAAGATAATTGTCAATAGATTCATGTTTTGAATTAGTTTAGTGATTAGGCTAATTACATGAAAAAAGTTTGATCTGAATTATCTTGTTCTTATGAGTTGCTTAGATTAATAGAAAAGTTAATTGATTATGTGATTTCAATCCAAATTAATCTAAGAGTTGATTCTAAAATGTGTTTTTGTAACTTTTCCTCAAGTTATATGAAAAGTCACATTTAAGTTTCATAAAACTCATAAAAGTTGGCAATGGTTACAAAGATGAAGAGTCTTGTCCTTAAGTTATGGAGGTTCAAGAGTCACTTCATTAAGTAATAAAATATGTAACCTTAATTAATTCCATTTGTTATAAAATAAAGAAAAGTTAATTCTTTTATTAGTTTAAAGTCTTCCATAACTTGTCCTCAAGTTATGGAACTTGAAGAGTTTTTGGATTAAAACTACTTTAAACACATAAGTTATGGAATTAATTAGTTTTGAATAGTTTCAAAACTTGCCCTCAAGTTTTGGAATTTGAAAAGTTTTCACTTATTAATACTTTAATTCCAAGTTAGCCCTTATAATTTTAAAGAGTTAAAATTCAACCCTTATACTTTATAATATTATAAGTTAATAATATATATGTATAAGAGTAAAGTCAGTCTTACCGCTAGTACGCCTCATTCACGAAGCCGGTCTATAAGGTGGGTATAAGGTTGTTGCCTATAAAATGGCAACTTAATGGGTGTCCACTCTCACCCACCGCTTGCTTGACTGGTGGAGGGTCGTTAGCCGAACGGGTTTGACAGGACTAGAATTATCCCTTCATTAAAAGTATTAATGATAAATACTAAGTAACTAAACTCTTAATAATACCCAATCTTAGTTACTTAGGAAAATGTGAATAAGGTGCTAATCCATGAAATTACACTTTGCATTTTGTTTAAGTCGGTTAGTGGAGCGTGTGTGGTTAACCGGCACACTAACTCGTATTTAACAAGGTAGGAAAAGGGTAACTTAATGTTTATCATAGTATCGATGGAGCGTGTGTGGTTAACCGGCACATCGATTGAGGGGTAAACACTTAAGGGTACCAAGTAATTTGCATGGTTACTTCACACCTTGTTTTGTGATCCTCGGCATCCCAGTGACAAAACCTGAAGGGCACACTCGAGATTGAAACATGCCATTGAACAGTTCAATGAATCTCAAAGATCTAGGAGTTTCAAAACCAATTAAAAAAACCTAATTATTATTTCGTTTTTCATGGTGGAAATTGGTGAATCGTCATTCACCTACCTTCAAATATTTTATAGCTTGGATTACGGCATCCCTCTTCTAAGTTATAAAATAGTTTGTTGGGTCCTAGCCTTAATATTTCATATTGGGTGCCATATTAAGGACTTAAGATCAACTATCTTGAATATCTCCTAAAAGATGTCTGGTTTAGACATTTATGATCTTCCCAAATCTCTTGAAACAAGCTTTGCTAATGAAGATGATGTCCCATGGATATCATTCTTCTTCACCTCTTCAAATTATTCTCCCCAACCCACAAGTTCTTGAAAAGTTTAAGGTCACTCAGGCCCTATTGGCAAGGCAAGGTCTAGGTGTGGTCACATCTTGGAGATGTAGTCACATATTGACAAGTCGGGAGAGTTGGGTGTCAAAGTCTTGAGAAAGTTGGTGGTTCAATCACTTTCTAAGTCACATAGTGAGTTCCTTTGGGACACCTATGAAACAGACTATGACAAGACCCTTAATGATGTTATCTATTTGTTAAGATCAACTTCCTTAAAACTTGATGGACATTGACAATAGCGACACAGGAAATCCAGAAAAAACATTCTCTTCCCAATGGAAAGGGATCAGCCATGGTCAACTCGGTTGACCAAATGGTAAAGAGAAAAAGCTAAGTCTGTGATAGTCCCGTGTACCATTATCAAAGGGTCCATATGTTTATATTGCCAAAGAAAGGGGCATTGGTTGCGAAGCTGCCAAATTTACCTAAGGATGTTAAAGTCAATAAGTTTGACTCTACTTTAGGTAAAGTCCACTATCTAACTCTGCTAAGTTTCTATTTTGAGATTCTTATTACATGATGTGACTGGGTCATATGTTGATGTTTTAAGATTCAAAGAAAAGTGAAGAAACTTAAAGAAAGAATATGTTGAATCTGATCGCATAGATGGATTTCTATCGCATAGTTTGAAGATCGGATTCTTGAGCTACTTCTTAGGAGTTATGAGATATTGCTTAGGAATAGATAACAACAAGTTTTCATATGGATTGTAAGGATATGTTTTTCCGCAAAGTTTTAAAATAAAAGAAAAATTTTGATTTTATTTATTTTTAAAATATCCTTACAATGGCATTTGAGGAAAAATTGTTGCTTATAAGATTCCATCAATAGCAAAAGTGGAATTATGAAATTGATTCTTTCATTTGTGGTAATGTCTAAATTTACCAAATAAGGAAAGATTCTCATCACCCAAGTTTCAATTGGACCGGAACTTGGAATCATGCAAGTTGTATATCATGATGAATGAGAACTTTTATGTATTGGAAAAATTAAGACTAATTACTCGGTCACATGGATGTGTGAGTCAAGTAAAGGACTAAGAGATCGAGTACACATTTTTGTGCACTGATTAAGTCCATCACAAAATTCGTCATAGTTTACTAAAGCTCAGTAAACATGATTATACTTACAAGCTTAAGTGTAACTCTGAGACATTGGAAAAGGTTCCAATGTATGGCAGAGCGAATAAGAAGAATCAAATTAGGCAGAAGGATAAAAGTTTCTCAAATCTGAAAAGATGGGAGAGTACTTTAGTATCAGTTTTGTGATCATCTTAATGATTAAGAAACCATAGCACAATTAGTTCTCTAAGGAAATCTTAGTGCATTCTTATGACTAAGAAGAGGGATCTTGAATTGTTGAAATGGTTAAATCAAGAAGATGAGTCATACTTCGTTCCAATACAAGTCTTAGAGTCATACTCCAAGATTGTAACTTGAGTGACATGTCTTAAAGAAGGTTTAAAACACTTGTCAAATGTAAGAGTAAAAGTTTTCTACTCTTGTACATTTGAAATTGGTAAGTTGTGATGTTTTGGATAAAACAAAGACCAACTTAGGCCAATTGTGTGAAGTGTTTGTCTTGATTAGAATCCACACTATCTCTTGAATATCTGACAAGAAAGTCTTATATGTCAAGAGGACAGTGGGAGTGTTAAAGGTCTTGAAAGTCTCAAGAACTAATCAAGAATAAAACCTGAAGTTCTTCACTAGCACACGACTTGAGGTTTATAACCTATCGTGTTGACATATTCTGTGCCCATTCCAGTTAAAGTTGGCTTTGCATATGAGTTCTTAGAGTTCTCAATTTGTTGCACATCAACTTGGAAGCAATGGCAGGCCCTTGAGCTGCCAGGTGGCAAGAAATTAAGATTGAGTTCAGTCCATATGAGTTTGGACTTGTCATTATCCTTGTCTTGTGACTATGGTTTTGACAATTCACATGGATAAGAACACATACACCATTAAATCTAAGAGTCATAAGGTTTCTCTCCGATTCATGAAAATGATGGTGAGGAAACACTTTCACTAAGTAGATTTTAGCTAGATAGCAATTGTGATATTTGCATTCTCAAAGTCGTTAGTGGAGCGTGTGTGGTTTACCGGCACACTAACATGGACTTGTGAGAAGTGGCAAAAAGGTCTAACCATTATGATTATGGCATCCCTCTTCATAATTGTTTAGACACACAAGTGTGCTATCTAAGGGAAGGTGTATGATTTTGATAAAGTCTTATCAAAACAATCTAGTATCAGAAATCTGAACTTTGGTAAGAAAGTCAGCTGATTTCTGAGTACATGTCAAAGCTAGTGGGAGCATAAGTGTTATGCTAATAATCATCATGTTAGTGGGAGCATGATAACTATGATAAAGGTTGCAAGTTAGCAATGTTAATTATAGAAAACAAAAGGTTTCAATTGGGAAAAACTTGTTTTGCTATAATTAAGGGAGAGGAAATTATACTTCATCTCAAATCTATAAGCTTAGATCGTGAGGTTTTAATCATTTAGTCAAGGATATATATATGAATTTCATGTTGGAATGGCTCAACATAAGGAAATTCTGTATATGGGTCCATTATTTGTGTTCTAAATGATCGATTATGATTACGGCATCCCTTTTCATAATCTGAATTATGAGAACTTGGCAAATTGAAATGGAAATGTTATAGCAAAAGACTGGTTTTGTCTTTATGCGTGACATCATGAATCGTGTCCCATATGCTTCGGATATAGGATCGATTACATGTGCTATATTCATCCTTTCTAAAATTTTCCAAATGCCTGGGGCATTAAGAAGGGAAAAGGTTTAGAACTGGATATGACTAAAAGGATTAAACAATTGTCGAGGACAATCTAAGGTTTACCAAAGATTGGGTGCTCAAGGACAGTTGGAAGTATAGTGATAATTTTGAAGGACCATATCGACATAATCTGTAAGGAGGCAACTCTTGTTCAGAAGTGATAGTCAAAATGGAATATGGAAATGTTTCAAAGTTAGAATTTTCAATCTGTTTAAGATTAGGAAACTTAATGCAAGAAGGATGTTCCCAAGGAGCTGATCTCCTTTGGAATGATCTGTAATGGTTGTTGTCAAGTCCTTCTGACTTTGTGCATAATCATTACAAGAGGTTCAATGCATATAAGTTTAGAATCTAACAGATTTCAGTAAATGGCATGAATTTGGAATTCTTGTACTTGCAGTAAGGATTTGGGAGTGCGAAAAGAGAATCATTGGAGTTATGTTCAATTGATTTATTTCACAAAGTAAAGATCATAGACAAACATAACATGCATACTTGGTGTGTGGCATGACTAGTGTTTAGAAAACATAGTGTACATGCTTGGAGCATGGGACTACTATTGTTTTAAATTCAAGAATAAAGTTGATAGCTGAAACAGTATACATGAATAATGTGTAATCATATGGTGATAAATAAAAGGTGTTTTATTTATGTTCATAGGTTTTGATACCATATTGGATTCAATTATTATTGTGTTTCATTTTGCATGTTTTGACTTCCAGAATAAACTAGGTTATTCTTCCGGAATGACTAAGTTATTCAAACCATCCACAGTCGGTCATATGTTGGAAGTAGATATGAATTAAGACTGTCATGGGTTGGCTTGTAGAGGTCTAAGGTGTTGGACAAAGGGCTACAACACTCATGAGTGCTCATAAGTTCTGAGTATTGGATTCAACCCGCACTCATTGGAATCACTTCATGGATTTTATCACGAGTGATCATGAGACGATAATATCTTATATTCTTCAAACCTAGAGATATGAGTTGTTACTATGAGTTGGTTGTACATTGATTGCACGAAAACGCATTAGGTAACTCGGTGCTATAAAACGTGTCTTTGTGTATGATTCAACAAGTAGTAGAACAAGCCATATGAGTCGAAGTTTATCCATTCCTTTTACCTTCGGGATAAAAGCAATATCTGTGGGCCCCTCGATGATTTGATGATGGCAAATGGAAGTGCTCGGCCAGGCCAGGACTGATTTGATTTGTTCAATTAGTCAGTCGTCATAAATCGGAAATCGGGAAACAACAAATGGACAGAGAGAATGATTATAATCCATGTCTTAGTCCATATGATATCTAGAATGGAGGAATATATGATCCCTTATCTAATGGACAAGTCATTGACAAAGGTCAGAGTTCATCGACAAGGTCAGAGTTCGATAGAAGCTTTTGAGAGCTATGATTGCCAGTTGGTTCCTGAAGTCATACGCAATAATAGTTTTAGACTTATCCAAGTGGGAGACTGTTGGATTAATGTCTAAGTCCATAACTATAATTGGTAAGACTTGACCCGACCCGGCATGGTCCATTTGGGTTGCATGGCATCATGGCATGGTCCATTTGGGTTGCATGGCATCGTAAGGTGTTTACGACCGTAAACTCAACCGTAAACATGACCGTAAACTCCAAAAATATTACAGAAAAATACAATTGCCCAGAAAAGCAAAGTATAAACCATATTTTGACCCAACAATCTCCCCTTGGTTTATAGCTTTCTTTTCTTAATTGACCCAACAAGCTCCCCCTAAAAATTAGCTGGCTCTTCTTCTTGATCTTCATTGGGAGATTGGCTTCAACATTTATCTTCAAATTCTTCACGACTTCAAGATGAACTTGATGAATCTTCAATGAATGACTTCATCTTGAGCGGTTGGGATTTTCTTCAGAATTTGGCATTGAACGTATGTTGGGTGAGGAGGCTTGACGTACTGATTCTTGAAAGATAGTGCTTTAAGCTTGAGAATCTTCAGAGAGAACATCAGAGAGAACAAATCTTCTGGATCACTTCAGCAGGTACAAAGATAGCAACAGACTGATTGAGGAGGCTTCAATGCAATCCGTCACATAATCTTCAATTGCAGCTTCACCTTGCTTCTGGGGTTGAAGGATTGAATGTTGAAAGAATAATCTTCATTTCTTGCTCCTTCGAATGTGAATTTTTCGATGCTCACGGACGAGGCTTTGGCTCAGAAATCTTCAACACAAACTCCATAAGTCTTATCTATACCTGAAATCACTTTTCAAGACAAAACAAAACTAAAAGAAAACTTAGCACACAAATTAAAACAGAAACAAAAGTATTTTTGGATTTTTGATTTTTCTGAACAAGAAATAAAACAGAAATAACACTATTTTTGGATTTTTTTAATTTTTCTGATTTTTTTTCATTATTTTTAATTTTTAATTCTCCCCTAATATTTAAATTAGGAGAAACTATGAAAAATTTAACAAAAATAAAAATGATATCTAACTTTAAGAGTGATTTGGGATCAATGTTTTTAGACAACCTTTATCCACTTGTCGGTACCTTCTATCTTCATGTCTTTGTCTGGTCGATCGTCGGTATTGTTGTCCACTTAAGCACGAAAAATTGTGACAAATTTAGGACATACTATTTGTTACAAGACAAGGTTAACTCAAGTTCCTAGATATTATATCTGATCCTAAGTTCCTAGATACTATATCTTAAGGACCATTCAGTTAACGACGACCAGGGATATTTTTGTCCACCTAAATTTAGCAGCGAGATCTATAGACAATCTTTGAGTATTCAATTTTAATTGTACTGGAACATGTTTCCTGCTTCCTGATATGCCCCAGCCATCAAGAACTTCCAAAGTACTCCTTACACCGGGTGAGCAGACAATCATTCAGAGAGAGAACAGATTTAGATTGCTATTACTTATTGTTTCAGAGGGGTTAAGAAATGGAAGGTTGCATATGCTGTGTACCAGGTCGGATTGGAAGTCACGCAAAGGAGACAACATATGACATGCAGAGAAATAGAGTCGCATATGTTATGTACCAGGTCGGATTGGAAGTCACGCAAAGGAGACAACATATGACTAACAGACAGAAAGAAAGAAAACGATTTTCTACAGAGCTAATTTATCGGAATCTACTAGTCGCCCCATCCAACTGGAATTAAGGATAAAATCCGCACATCGAGGAAAAGTTAAACCACGGTTCCAAGTACGGGTTCATTTAATGTGACGAGTGGATTCCCATATATATATATATATATATATATATATATATATATATATATATATATATATATATATATCTCCCTGCTCAACCTATCTGAGCGTCGTATTGTCAGGCTGAACGGATCTAACTAGGTCAAGATTTGTCAAGTCTATAAATTTCCTAAGTTCAACTCTGCCTAGTCATGTCCATTTAAAATTTTTCGTGCCTACCGACGCATCAAACCAGAGCATAGACCCTTCAACCTTGGGTACGTTACGCAGACTCAGATTACCTGTTATCACTTGATAATATCACCTCCCAAAACATCCCCCTCAAGCACATTTCATAACCAACATATTTTTTTTATTTTCTGATTTTCTAATGTTTTTGGATTTTTTTTTAAATTTTCTATTTTTTGTTTTGTTTTTATTTCTCCTCCTCAATTTGTGCATAGGAGAGAAACGAAAATAAATGCACAAATTTAAACTATCCTAAAACAAAAATTAGTCTTTAAAGCGAATCAACTTAAGAAAAACTTAGGAGTATAGAGAAGAAAACTCAAACCGTAATTCACCGATTGAATCTGCATTCAGAAGGTCTGAGAACAGCAAGCATAATCTCAGAACAGATCCGAAAATTCTTCATATCATTAAGCACTAACCCCATGAGTGATCCCTTCCTTTCTTCCCTTTTTTCCTTTCCCGCAAAGGATACATACTCTCAAATAATGTTTTGAGTGTTATACAGTTGAGAGATGTCTCCTATCATGTGCCTGGAACAGCCACTACCAACAAACCAAAGTCTGATGATATGCCTCAATAGCTGCTCCTACACAGAGCGGGATTAATTGGTCTTTGGAACCCAGTCCATTTTGAAACTGGGTCGACCTTTTTCATCCTTGCAGGGTAGTCTCTCCCATGACATATCTTGCTTATCACAAACAGAAGACGATGAAATATTAGAATCATTAGAAGATTTGGGAGTTTTCACCTTTGGTACCCATCTATATTTGGGTTTAACCCATTTCTTGTTCGATCTGATGGGTGCCTCGACACTTGATTTCGTACTTGAAGTCGTCTGCCTAGATGACTTTGACCTAACCGGTCTTGGCTTCACAGGAGCATCTCTTGAACTAGACTTCTAGGCCAACATTCCCTTCTTGTTCTTGGGAGTTGGATACTTGGCCTTGGGAGTTGGATGCTTGGCCTTGTGGGTTTGATTCTTGGCCTTCTGCGCGTTCCAGTCACCATTGTCTGAACGTGACCTGGAAGGGTTTCTTTTGAAAAACCTCCCTCTTGGCGCGTTCTGCCAGCCTTGTGCGTAGTAGGGAACATATGCGCGATCAGGACAATTTATGGCAATGTGTCTAGGTGTTCCACAGTGAAAACATGTCTTTTTCTTCACTGTGAATTTGTTTCTTCCTGCCCCTGGTGGCGTATCCTTGCCTTGTCTCTTGTTGTTTCCACATGTACACTTGCCACAAGAACTCTGTTGCGTTGGAATTGGTGGCCTGTATTTCTCAACGGCAGGTTGATCAGAAGCAGTTGAGTTCGAAGCAACAAATTTTGAGTTCAAGGAGTCATCGGTTTGTTCAGTAGTGTTCTCCTTGTTCTCATCTTCTGCTACTTTACCTGCACATGAAGTAGCAACATTAGTATCTTCAATATTAATAACTCCTCCTGACACAAATCCCACTGGTTTGCCATAAACCATGAATGATTCATTGGCAATCTCCTCTTTGGTCAACGGGTGATACTGATATGCATGATTGAAAGGAGGAGGTACATTACTGTATCCTAAACCCTTTTGTTGGTTTTGTTTGAACTTTAATTGGGTTTCAAATAATGACTCGACTGTCTGACTTGACACAGTATAATTTTTGAAACTAACGTCTGTTTTTCCACACTTAATTTTCAAAGTGTCAAGTTCTTCAGTTACAGCAACAAGTTGTCTCTTAATATAGTCATAATTTTCACACTTGTTGCTATACTCTTCCTGAAGCTTCCTAAAGTCCTTGGTTTTTGCTTCTAATTCAGCCTTCAGGGGTTTCTGTCCTTTCCTGAGTTGATATCCTTCATATCTCAGGTCCTCAACTTCTCTTTTTAATAAATCAATTTGTTCCCAAAGAAATTTAATCGTAGCTTCACAAGCTGGAGTAAATGTAACTTCAGTGACCAGAATGTTTTCAGAACTCATTGTTTCTCTACACTTCAAAGCATCAAGTTCTTGAATTACATCAGCAAGACTAAGATGATTGAGATCTTTTGTCTTCTTGATGATAGCCACGTTCATATCCCACGATTTCAGAAGTGAATTCAGTAGCTTTTTGTTTATCTCAAACTTAGACAAGAAGATCCCAGCTATATTCATCTCAGTAGTAAGTGTAGTAAATCGCTGCAACTGAGTTTCAAGGGTTTCTCCAGGGATAGAATCGAAAATGTTGAAATTTTGTCTTAACATATCCTGACGACTCTCTTTCATGTTTCAACTCCCTCGTAGACCTTAAAATCATTTAAAAAGCACAACTAGAAGCCAAAATCAAACTTAAAAGTCAAACCCTTTGATTATAAAAGTCAACCTTAAAAGTCAAATTTAAAAAGTTAAACTCAAAAGTCAAACTTAAAAGTCAAACTGAAAAGTTAAATTTGAAAATTTAAAAGTTAAACGAAAAAGTCAAAGTTTAAAGTCAAAGGTCAAACTTGGAAGTCAAAGTCAAAATTTAAGGTTAAAATTTAAAAATAAAAGTCAAAAATTAAAATATAATTTTATTTATTAATTTTAATTTAAATTATATTTATATTTTTGTTTTTTTTATTTCTTTATTATTATTATTATTATTATTATTATTATTATTATATATATTTTTTTTATTATTATTATTATTTTTTAAATTTTGGATAAAAAAAGGAATTTAAAACTAAAATGAATTGAATTTTGGGTTAAAAGTGTCAAATTTTGAAAGTTGAAACCGAGAATAACAGGTTATAGTTAAAATTTCGAAGGAAAGAAACAAGGATGCGGCTAGATGAGTTGGGTAAGACGCAAGCTTGTTGACTGGAGGTCGCGGGTTCGAAACCCGACACCTCCAAAATTCGCGTATGCTTTTTTTAAGTGAGGCCAGGTCACTTCTATGCAAGGACGAGGTGCTGGGCGAGGCTGCTTCTTGCGAGGCCGCAAACCGAGGCCGTGAACTCCTCGGACCGCAAACGCCGGCCGCAATCCTCCGGCGATCGTGAATAGTTTCCAGCCATAAACTCCGACCGTGAACTCCGAAACCCTAGCCGCCGGCCGTAAACTCCGATAAAAAAACACTGATTTTTCGACTTTGAAGCTCCAAAACTCGATCAAAAACCTTTTTTTATGAAACACATGAAGAACAAACCCCCCCCCCCCCCCCTTATTTTTCAGAGATCTATCCAAAAACGCAAGAATATTTTGAAAATAAGATCAAATAATGCTCCAAATCTGACAAAATTGACTAATACAACTTGGCTCTGATACCAATTGTAAGTCCCTAATCTGCCTGTGTATCAATCAGATCCGTTTGATGGTGTGGAATCCCAATCAAACGGATGATGTCAGATCAAATAGAAGAGAATAAGAAGAAGAAGAATATGAATCTCTGTATGAATTGATTAGAATTAAAGTTCCAAATGCAAAAGATTCATGCACATAAAATGCTCTCTGGCCGTAAACTCTCTTCTCTCGTTCATCAATCTCTACTCGTTAGCCTAACACCTATATATATACAAGTGGAACATGGGCCAGAGAACATGGGCCGTAAATGGGTTTACGGCTGTAAACTCAACCGTAAACTCCAAAAATATTACAGAAAAATACAATTGCTCAGAAAAGCAAAGTATAAACCATATTTTGACCCAACAGCAGGTCTTGCAGGTGTGTAGGCACGTACAGGCCTTTTGTGAAATGATTTCTTAAACTTTGAGGTGACCTTTTGAGTGCCGAAGTTAGCAAAATTCCTTTCCATTTTTGAGTTTTTGAAAATGACTTTGGAAGGGTTGGGGTAGGTAGAATACCTTTCCATTTTGGATTGTCTAATGAATAGATTTGAAAACCATTTTATTGAAAAGACTTATCCTTTGTGTCAGATGATTTCTGAGCAGTGTTAGAAACAGTGAACTCCTTCCTTTTTGTTTGCTTGGAAACGATTGATTTGAAATGATAATTTGAGAAAACAAGTTTTTCTAGACTCTTTGACTTGGGAAATTTAACAAATTTCTTTTGTTTTGAATGAATTTCCCATTGCTTGCCGCGGGAATGAAATTCTTCTTTAAAAACTCTTTTTGCTTCGGTTTTAGGAGAACCGTAGTCAGTAACATTTAGTTGCGATTTCGTTAAATCTTTTGGAGATTTTGAAAAACTGGGACTTGATTCATCCGAACTGGAGAAGTCAAGACTTTGAGAACATTGACCAAATTCAAAATTTTTGATTGGTAATTCATGATTAATTGGTTCAACAGTCACAGAACTTTTGACTATGGTCTGCGGTGTAGTGCTTTGAACAACCACAGAGTAAGTCTTGGTGGACACGTTAGTGGGACATTTGATATTAGGTAGTGGGACATTTGATATTATGTTATCAACATGATTAGAAAATCCAGGGAGAATTTCCTCGATAACACAGTTATTACTCAAATCATGGAGTTTACCAAAATGGGCTTGGATATCCTCAGGAAACATTTTATCATTGACCGGAAAAAAAAAGTTGTTGTCTGGAGAGACGTAGGGACGTTCCGGGGTGAATCGGGGTGAGGAGTCCGTTACGGTTGGGTACCCATTGGACCAACCCCAATTGAAAGTGTTATCAACATTCCCATTATTAACTAGATTCTCAATGGCTTCACTTTCATTAAAAAGCTTTTCAATTAAAAGATTTAAGCGTACAATTTCACTCTGTGCTAAATCTCTCTGATTCAAAGCTATCTCTAGTTATGTTTCACTTAACATTCTAGCATCTTTTTCTAGCATCAAGTCTTTCTCTAACATTGCCATTTTGAGTCTTTTATTATCCAAACGTCCTCTAACGTGGAACATCTCCTGTGATGTGATGTTCTTCTCATCTAAGGCTTTATTGTAGTCTGTAAGGACGGCAGCACATGTGTCATTGAGTGTGTCTATGAAAGGTTGACAGTCATGCATGCTATAATTTAAAGCTTGAATCATAAGTTTTACCTGCTCCACAATGTTGAGAGTTCCATCTTTCGCCATATAGCATTGGTTATTCTTTAGCTTGGTTGAGCCGTCTTCATTAGCAGGTGCTACCATACAGATCTTGCCTTTTCCTTTACTGTGATGGTCTTCATCTTCGTCTCCGGATGACCACACTTGATGATTCCTTTTAACTTGAGCAACATAAGTTTTTCCCATTTCTTTGTCCTCTAGTTCTTGAGCCATTCTGAGATAGAAAGCTTTGTCTTTTACTACGTTTTCCTTGCAGTCCTTGGCAAAATGGTTCTCTTTGTTGCATTTGTGACATATAGCAATATCACTTTTGTCTTCTAAAGAAGTACCTGATTCAGTTGATTAAGACTGTGGTGGTGCATCTTTAGACTGTGTTTGCTGAGGCTGCGGTGGAGGAAGAGGATTCTTGGTGGAACGAAAGTGATTATTTTGAAAGTAGCGGTTGAAAGGTGGTCGGTTGTATTGTTGATTTTTACGAAATGAAAGGTGGTCGGTTGAAAGGTGGTCGGTTGTATTGTTGAGCCGTCTTCATTAGCAGGTGCTACCATACAGATCTTGCCTTTTCCTTTACTGTGATGGTCTTCATCTTCGTCTCCGGATGACCACACTTGATGATTCCTTTTAACTTGAGCAACATAAGGTTTTCCCTTTTCTTTGTCCTCTAGTTCTTGAGCCATTCTGAGATAGAAAGCTTTGTCTTTTACTACGTTTTCCTTGCAGTCCTTGGCAAAATGGTTCTCTTTGTTGCATTTGTGACATACAGCAATATCACTTTTGTCTTCTAAAGAAGTACCGGATTCAGTTGATTAAGACTGTGGTGGTGCATCTTTAGACTGTGTTTGCTGAGGCTGCGGTGGAGGAAGAGGATTCTTGGTGGAACGAAAGTGATTATTTTGAAAGTAGCGGTTGAAAGGTGGTCGGTTGTATTGTTGATTTTTACGAAATGAAGGTGGTAAGCGATTGAATTTTTTACTGATAAGGGCGATGGCATTCTGAAACTCTTCTTCATCGTCATATTCTAAGTCTACTTCATATGACTCCGGTGGTGAGTCATATGAAGTGGGATATGTTTGAGTGTGAGGTGATTGTGCTACAAGGGCAAGTGGAACCCCGAATTCTGAACAATCCTTGAGTACAGTGGACTCTTGAGCTTGCAATTCTCCATAGAGCTTATAAAGGGACAAAGAGTGAATCTTCCTATCTCCTTGAACGATCATTTTGGCTGTTATCCAATGTCTTCCCAAGCCATTAAGGAATTCTAGATTTGTTTCATGATTGTTACGGACTGTGCCCGCATTGGATAGTTTTGTGACAATCAAGTTGAATCTTTTAAAGGAGTCTTCCAAACTTTCGCCGGTTTGAGCTTTCAAGTTGTTGAACTCATTGAGTGCAGTTGTGAGCTTCTTGTCTTGAGCTTGCTCTGAGCCTTCGTACAGATTTTTAAGAACATCCTAGATCTCTTTTGCTGATTTGCAATTTATGATAATGTCAAAGTTGTCAAGAGCAACTCCACAAGAGATTTCATAAAAGGCAATAGCATCATCCTTGGTGGGACGGTTCAAAGCTGGTTGACCTCCTCCTAGCCTTGTTGTGGCTCTGTCAGTTTGGACTGGTGTAAGGACTGGGACATATGGTCCTTCTTCTATAGATTGCCATACATCTCTACCAAGTCTTATGAGATATCTTTTCATCCTTTGTGACCAGTGATGATATTCATTCGCAACCAGTATTGGGGCTCGATTAGAACCACCAACACTGTTGGAGACATTCAGTGATAACGATTGTGCCATTTTTTGAAGTTTTTTTTGTTTTAAAAATGAGCTTCGGTGGTATAGAAAGCTCTTTGAAAAATCAGAGTTAATTAGGATTTTCAAAAAGCAACCACACTATGGCTCTGATACCAATTGTTGAGAGAAAAACTTTGAGACACACTTGAACAAACGTTAAAACAAGTATATAGCGAAATAGTTAATCTCGAAGGATCTATAAGCTCAACAATAATATTAAGAGTTAGAAGTTAGTGAGTTAGTTGCAGAAAAGTAAAGAAATGTAAATGACAACAGTTGTTATTTCAAGTATACACTTAAGCTGATTCTAACGAGGAATTCATTCAAACCAAGTTAATAAGTGAGATCAAACTTAGTGATTAAGTCACAATAGACTTGCTCCGAAGAGAGATGGTGATTGATTATGAGAGTAAGTAGATTGAGTAAGTAAGATAGAATGAGAACTTCTGAGATATGTATTAGAATTAGATAAGAGATTCTCTACTGATTACACGAGGATAAGTTCTATTTATAGAGACTCATAAAGATATCAGGTTTACAACTCTAAGAGTAGCCATGCAAGGCATCCTGGAAAATAGAGTATTTTACAATAAAGACAAAGTAATGTAAACTAGATAGAGACTGCGGTACTAGAGACTTCGGATGATGATAGTTGAAGAGACTGCTTGACTGCGGTGGCTTTGTGGCTGCGGTAGCTGAAGTTTAAGAGGGTCACTTTTTTGATTCAACAATACGCCTTAGAGACTGCCGCCCATATCCTTAACTTAGTCCCTACAAAGAAGGTTGTCAAAACACCTCACGAGATGTGGACAGGGAAAGCTCCCTCGTTGGCACATATCAAGGTTTGGGGTTGCGAGGCTTTCGTAAGACGAGAGACTCACCACAAGCTCGAACCTCATAGTGAGCGATGTATTTTCATCGACTACCCGCAAAAGTCCTTTGGATATCTCTTCTATAGACTGACTGACAATGTTGTCTTCGTTGTGAGGAGAGGGGTTTTCCTAGAGCGAGAACTCATAAGCCAAGGGGACAATGGGAGGCAAATCGATCTTGAAGATATTCAAGAGTCGAGTGATGAAGGAACCTCTAACGCTGGCTCTTAACCCAAGGAGGAAACTCCGGTTGAACTAATTGACGAGTCCTTACCTCTTAGACGTTCCGAAACAGTTAGGGTTCATCCCCAGTTTTATGGCTTTCATATTACTATGGAAGGGGATACATTCATTAGTGATAGTATACTAGTGAATTTGGACGAACCTAACAGCTATAAGGATGCCATGACAGGCCTAGAGTCTGCAAAATGGAAATAGGCGATGGACAGCGAGATTCAGTCCATGTACGACAACCAAGTTTGGAATTTGGTTGACCATGTGCTCGGACGTAAGACCGTCGGGTGCAAGTGGATCTTCAAGAAGAAGACCGACATGGATGGGAATGTGCACACGTATAAGGAGCGATTGGTTGCGAAGGGCTTTAATCAAACTCCCGGAGTTGAATATGATAAGACCTTCTCACCAGTTGCGAAGATAAAGTCTATTAGGGTGATACTGGCCATTGTTGCATTTCCTGATTATGAAATATGGCAGATGGATGTCAAAACCGCTTTCCTTAATGGGAAGTTGGCTGAGGATGTTTTCATGGCTCAGCCAGAGGGTTTTGTCAATGCAAAGCACCCCAATAGAGTGTGCAAGCTTGACAAGTCAATTTATGGACTTAAGCAAGCGTCTCGCGGATGGAATCTTTGTTTCGACGAGAAAGTCAAAGAGTTTGGTTTTCTGCGAAGTGAGGATGAATCATGTGTATATGTCAAAGCCAGTGGGAGTATAGTAATCTTCCTCGTATTGTATGTCGATGACATACTGCTCATAGGAAACGACATCCCGACACTGCAGGAAGTTAAATCCTGGCTCGGGAAGTGCTTCGCTATGAAGGACCTCGGAGAAGCAGCATATATTCTAGGAATAAGGATAGTAAGAAACATGAGTAAAAGACTAATAGGAGTTCATCAGCATACTTACTTGGACAAGGTACTAAAACGTTTTAGTATGGAGAATTCCAAGAAATGGGAGTTACCAATCCAAAGTAATGCCAAGTTGAGTAAGATTCAAAGTCCGAGTACCGAAGTCGAGATAGCAGAGATGATCCAGGTACCTTACGCTTCCGCAGTTGGCTCGATTATGTATGTTATGACTTGTAATCGCCCTTATGTGGCCTTCGCTTTGAGTATGGTCAGCAGATAGCAAGGGAACCCTGGCAAAGCACATTGGACCGCAGTCAAGAATATTCTTAAGTACCTTCGGTGGACCAAGGAATGGTTTCTAGTCCTCGGTGGGAGTGATTACTTAAAAGTTCAAGGGTATAGTGACGCCAGTTTTCAGACCGTCAGGGAAAACTACCATTCGCAGTCGGGATGGGTCTTTACCCTTAATGCAGGAGCAATGACTTGGAAAAGTTCCAAGAAAGAATCTGTAGTTGATTCAACGTGCGAATCAGAGTACATTGCAGCGAGCGAAGCATCAAAAGAGGAAATATGGCTAAAGAATTTCATTGGAGACCTTGGAGTTGTGCCATCCATACAGGAGCCCATGGAAATTTTCTCTGATAACGAAGGAGCGGTTGCCTTGACCAAGGAACCAAGGGATCATGGTAGATCTCGACAAATTGACAAAAAATATCACTTTATTCGACATCGGGTAGAAGAAGGACTCCTCGTAATGAAGAGGGTATCGTCAAAGGATAACCCAACAGATCCGCTTACGAAGGGACTGAGTAGGTTTAAACACTTGCAGCACGGTAGGAGCATTGGGCTGAAGCACGATATTAGTTTAGATTAGATAGTTTAGAAACGTGTAACAGATCAATGTAATTGACATTTGATGATTAAATAAAGGAGTATTATTTATAAATGTTTTGACTTCCTGAATAATTGAGTTATTTAAGAATAATCGAATTATTTGAACGGTCCATAGTCGTTCATATGTTAGAAGTAGGTATTAATGAAGACTGTCATGAAGTGGTGTGTAGATTGTCTGAAAGGTATTAGACATAGAAAGGGTTTGCTACAACGTTGATGAGTGCTTATGAACAAGTTTTAAGCATTGGAATAAACCAACGCTTGTTGGAATCACTTCATGGAATTTATTACAAGTGATTGCAAGACGATAATATCATATGGTCTTAAAACCTAGATATATGGTTTATTGTTTGCTGATTGGTTTTGCATTGATAATGCGAAAACGCATCAGTAACTTGATGTCATAAAACGCATTATTGTGTATAATTTGATTAGTGAATAGTAAATGCATATAAGTCGAAGTTTATCTGTCCCTTTTATTCTCAGAGGGTAAAAGCTATATCAGGGCCCCTCGATGATTTGGTTTGACTTATGTGCCAGGCCCGGTCAGGACTAAATTGATGTGTTCAATTAAGTTCTATGTCAAACGAATCTGAGATCGAGAAACAAATTGTTGGACAATAAGTATGACTATGTTCCATGTGATTGTCCGCACGATATCTAGAACAGAGGATCATTCGATCTCTTATCTAAAGGACATGATATTGATAAGATTAGAGTTCAATAGCGTCTTTGAGAGCTACTATTGCTAATCGGGTTCAACTTGAATTTATGGTTACTAGACTTATCCAAGTGGGAGACTGTTGGATTAGTTTCTAAGCCCGTAACCATATTTGGTAAGTACTTGACCCGGTTGTGCATGGTCCTTTTGGGTTGCCTTCACCAAAGCAACATGAGTGGAGAAATAATAGAGAAAGAGGTTATTATGATTTATTAATATATTATAAGAATAATATATTAAAAGAGAAATAATATTATTTAATTAATATTAGTCATAAATTAATTAAGAATTAATTTGGTGGAAGAATTTAATTGAATAAAGGGACTTAAACTGTCAAATGTGTGATAGTTGGATTTTGGGCTGGGAAACCCAATGGGACAAAGGGATGAACGAAATTAATGATGGGAGCCCATCATATTTCATCCATGGCCTTATTCTAGAAGGTTCCATGGGCTGCTTAATGTCTAAGCTGTCCATTAGGGTTTAGGAGGAAACCCTAGCTGCCCATAATTATAAATAAGGACCCTAGGCTACAGAATTCGTCCACTTGCTTCCAAGAGAACCCTAGGGCTGAATTTTGTAGCCTCCCTCCTCTCTGTCTCTCTCTCTCTGTCTCTCTCTCTCTTGCCTCTCTATTTGCTATTGGTGTTTGTGAGCCATTAGAGGTACTACACTTGTGGTACTTGTTTTCAAAGACAAGAAGATTGAAGATTTAAGTTGTTATTACAATATAACAACAAGAGTTATGTAATCCCTTCTACTATATGATTTTTGAAATACCTAGGAGCATGCTAGGGTTCTTCATGTGTTCATAATGTTGTGCATCCAATAGTGAAAACATAGATCCAAATTCTAAGGTTGCATGCACACATAGGATTGTTTGTAATAAACTCATCACGTACCTTAAGGGAAATCTCCCTACTTATGAAAATGTTACGATTCGTGTGTATTTTCTTGGGAAAAATCCCAACGTGTGGTAACATAAATATGTGCTTATTCTTATGTTATTTTGGGGGTAAGATCCCAACTTTTGGATAACATGAAAATGCTATAAACCTTAAGTAATCACTAGGGTAGGATCCCATCGTATGACATGGAAATGTTATAAACCTTAAGTAATCACTCAGGGAGGATCCCACGTGTGATAAAATGATAATATTATAAACCCAGTGTGACTTCTAGGGTAAGCTCCCAATTTTTTGATAACATGTAAATGCTATAAACCTTAAGGATCTTAACTTATGTTCAAATGTAACATCCCAAAAATCATGACCAAAAATTTCATTTTTAATTATTAATAAAACCATAGTTATCAAATCATTTCATCCAAAAACATAAGTCATAGTATCGAATCAGAGTATCATATCAAAACACATGTTAATCTATCAGAGTAAAACATCCCAGGCTAAACATAATGGTGTGTGCACTACAGTCATCCCAAGCTCTTCCCTTTGCTACCGGAAGTACCTGAAACAAAAACTGAAAACTATAAGCACAAAGCTTAGTGAGTCTCCCCAAACTACGACATACCATACACATAATCATGCTACTAGGAGATACGGGCCCCGCCCACACTCAAGGAGATATGGGCCCCTCCCACATTCGGCTAACTTGTAGATACGGGCCCCGCCCATACTCAGCTAACTATGAGATACAGGCCCCGCCCACACTCATCTAACTATGAGATATAGGTCCTGCCCACACTCAGCTACTAAGCATACATACAAGTATTGCGCAGACATGAAGTACAATCAAATCTATCAATCAGTCCTATATCCATACTCAAATAATGCTATGACATACGGGCCCCGCCCAAACTCGGATAACTATGAGATACAGGCCTCGCCCACACTCAGCTATTGATCAATACAAATAACATATATGGTCTGGCCTTGGTTCCTTCGACCCGTCCAAACCAGGAGGAAACTCACCTCACTTGTCGGATTATAGATGAAACGTCTCTGCCCGGAATCTGCTCTACCCACTACCTGAATCAAAACACCCCTTTGATACCATTCCATAATCATAACTCTTAAGGCTCAACTCTGTTCAAGTCAAAGTCAAAGTCAACACTCCGAGTAGACTCAACTCGTCGATTTTACCCTTCAACTCATTGAGTTCTCATGAATCAGAGAATAGTGAAATCGCGATCTAACTCGTCGAGTTTTCCTCCATCTCATCGAGTTCCTCCTTCTCAACAAAAACGGTACTTTCCTAGTACAACTCGTCGAGTTCCCTTGTGGACTCGCCGAGTTACATTAACATAATCGGGAATGTTCGACCAAACTCGTCGAGTTCATCTATGAACTCACTGAATCCCTTGCATTTCTAGTCTATTCAACACTTTCCTTAGATCTAAGGTTCCAGAATACAGATCTATATTGTTTCTATGGCATATTCTTGTTATGTCGACAACTTGATGGCTTTGCATGCCTCAAATGGGCCAAATCTCGACATATAGCAACCTACTTCTATAGACATGGCCTTTTCCTGGACAATAACGGTTTTAAGCCCCTTTTAATGAATCTAAGGACCAAATAACACTAATAATGGGAGTTTGTAGCATCATAACTATGGAGGTATCAAGCTTCCAACAATGCGGTCAAAAAGACCCATAAAGCAAGACTAAGAGAGATCTAATCTATGAATCATCAAGTTAGGGACTTTTTACCACTGAAAGTTGCAAAAGATGGATGAGATCCCAGATCTAGAGCTTCCCCTTAAGCTTAATGACCATCTAGTTCTTCCAAATCCTTGACCAAGCATAAAATCGCACAAAAATCCACTCAAAACTTCAAGTTTCTCACCAAGGAGCTCACAATACGATTTAGGGTTTCAGGGAGGCTGATGAGAGGTTGTGGGAAAAGATTAAGTCCTTTAAATAGGTTGAAAAACCATGGAAATTAGGGTTTCATCCCAACCGATCTACTCATCGAGTTGAGGCCTCTCAACTCGTCGAGTAGGTTACTTGAATCATGCGGTTCTAACAATCTCTACTCGATGATTTTGGGGCTTCCAACTCATCGAATTGCTCTAAAAATATGAATAAATTTTAAATTAAATGTGTACCAGGAACGAGGCGTTACAATTCACCCCCACTTGTCTCAAACTTCGTCCTCGAAGTTTGTTGCCTCAAATAACTCTGGGCAATGCTCTCTCATCTCCTCCTCGGGCTCCCAAGTCCACTCTGACCACTTGCGGTGCATCCACTACACCTTCAATAATAGTACAGCCTTTGATCCTCAAGGTTTTTGTCTTGCGATCCAGAATCGCCACTAGTCTCTCAATGTAGTTCAGGCTGTTATCCACTTGGATATCCTCTAGAGGCACAACTGCGGAATCATCTACCAAGCACTTCCGCAGCTGGGAGACATAAAAAGTGTTATGGATCTGGCTGAGCTCTGCTGGAAGATCCAAATGATAGGCCACATGACCCACCCTATCCGAAACTCTAAAGGACCGATGTACCTGGGGCCTAGCTTTCCCCGCTTCCTGAACTGGGTGACACCTTTCTAAGGTGACACCTTCAGGAGGACCATATCCCTTACCTAAAACTCTACGTCTAAATGACGCTTGTCGGCATAGCTTTTCCGCCGACTCTGAGTAGTCTGGAGCCTGCTCCGGACTTGCTAGATCTTCTATGTGGTCTTCAGTACCACCTCAGTACTCCCCATGATTCTCTGACCGACCTTGCCCCAACAGATTGGGGTCCTACACTTTCTCCCGTAAAGAATTTCAAATTGAGTTCGATCTATGCTGGCTTGATAACTTTTGTTATACGAGAATTCCGCTAACGGAATATACGTATCCTAACTATCGCCGAAATCCAATACACATACGCACAACATATCCTCGAGCGTTTAGATCATCCTCTCACTTTTTCCGTCATTTTAAGGGTGAAAGGTTGTGATGAAGTGAATACGAGTACCCATCTCGTCATGAAACCGCTTCCAAAACCTGGAAGTGAAGTGAACATCTAGGTCTAACACAACCGAAATCGGAACTTCGTGACGTGCCACCACCTTGCGAACATAGATCTCGTCTAACTTCTCAGCCAATATACTCTCTCAGATTGGGATGAAATGAGCACTCTTGGTCAACCGATCCACGATGACCCAAATCGAATCAACTCCAGGTGTGGTCTTGAGAAGCTTCGTGATGAAATTTATAGTGATATCTTCCTATTTCCACACGGAAATATCCAATGGTTTCATCTCGTCGTGAGGTCGCTGGTGCTCAAACTTGACTTTCCTGTAACTCAAGCACCGCTCCACATACCATGCAATGTTTTGTATCATGCAGCATGACTAATAATCAGGGCGAAGATCCCGATATATCTTTGTCGCCCCGGGAAGGATGGAGAACCTAGAATTGTGGGCCTCCTCCATCAGAACCTGGTGCACCCCTCCCCAGTAAGGAACCCAAAACCTCTTATGCAGGGTTAACAATCTACGGCTGTCATAATCGAATGAGTCCACCTGGCCTATGATCCGCTCACACTTCCGACGCTTTTCCTTTATACCCTCAACCTACGTCTCTCGGATCCCCTCCAGCAACAGAGTAATCACTGTCATCCTCAGATATATGTCTCGTATCGATGCTACAACCACATTATGGTTAAGCGCATCGGCCACCACATTGGCCTTCCCCAGGTGGTAGAGGATCTCACAATCATATTTGTTCACCACATGTAACCACCGAAGCTGCCTCATGTTCAGATTAGACTGGTCCATCAAATACCTCAGGCTCTTGTGGTCCGTGTAAATGGTACAACGAACCCCATAAAGTTACTGCCGCCAAATCTTGGGGGCAAAAACAACAACCCCCAGCTCCAAATCGTGTGTCGGGTAGTTCGCCTCTTGAGGCATCAGCTACCTCGAAGCGTACGCAATCACATGACCCCGCTGCATCAGCACTGCTCCCATACCTGTGATCAAAGCATCATAGTAAACCACGAAATCCTCGACGCCCTCTGGAAAAGTCATACTCGGTGCCTCGTACAACCGCTGTCTGAGAGTCTCGAAGGCTGGCCTGCTCAGGCTCCCTATAGAATGTCATCGACTTCTTGGTCAGTCGGGTCAAGGGAACAACAATCTTGGAGAAATCCTGACTAAATATCCGATAATAACCCGCTACACCAAGAAAACTCCGAATCTCAAAAGGATACCTCGAAACCTCCCACTACATCACAACCTCTATCTTGGCCGGATCGACCAAAACACCCTTCTAGTTGACAAGGTGCCCCAAAAACTACACCTCGCGCAACTAGAACTCACACTTGGAGAACTTTGCGAAAAGTCTCTCCTTACTTAGTGTCTCCAACACCTCCCTCAGGTACTCCTCATGCTACTCCTGAGTCTTGGAATCGACCAAGATGTTGTCGAGAAAGACTATCAGAGACCGATCTAACATTGGTCTGCACAAGCGGTTCATGAGGTCCATGAACACGGAGGAGCATTGGTGAGCCCAACCGGCATCACCAGGAACTTATATTGACCTGATCGCAGGTCAATGTTGGAGAACCAAGATGCACCCTGAAGCTGGTCAAATAAGTCATCAATCCTCGGTAGGGGATAATGGTTCTTCATCGTCACCTTATTCAACTCCTGGTAATCTATACACATCCGATGTGACCCATCCTTCTTCTTCAAAAACAGGATCGGCGCTCCCCATGGTGAACTGTTCGGCCTAATAAATCCTTCGTCTAACAGCTCCTGTAGCTGTGTAGACAACTGATATGGTGCCTTGGCTATCGGAGTCGCACCAGGGACTAGGTCACTCCTGAACTCCACCAGCCTCTCTGGAGGAATACCAGGAAAATCCCCTAGGAACACGTCCGGGTACTCCCATATGATCAGAACATCATCCACTGTCACCTTACCCTTATCCCCGGTATCCATGACATAGGCGACAAAACCTTCTCAACCCTGCTGAAGGTAGCGCCTAGGTCTCACTATTGAGCATAATGTCGGTCCATGCTGTAGCCTTTCGCCCTGAATCACTAGATCTCCCCCACTTGTGGTCCGAACCCGTACTAGTTGTTGCTCGCAGTCGATCACCACCCATTAGGGCTCAAACAGTACATGCCCACGATAACTTTATTCCCTCGTAGAGGAATAGAGACTAAATACACTGAAAACTGATTATCGAATAACTGCAGTGTACATCCCCGATGAACCCTCGCACCTCGTATCGTCCTATCATCTGGTATCTATACATCAAGAGGACATTCCATCTCCCTGGAGCTCCAACAAATCGCTTGCTAAGTGCGAGCAATACAAAAGATCGGGAAGCCCCCGAGTCAAAGAATACCAAAGCAGATATAACGTTCACAAGGAATGATCCTATAATAAAACACATAAACATGAGCAATAATCAGTATAAATAAAGAGATAAGGAGAAGATACATACCCGTCATGACGTCGAATGTTGCACGTTCCTCCTCTGCGGTCAACTGGAAGGCTCTGTTCTTCGCCACTGGCGCCTGTGCCCGGCCCTGACGGCCATCAGTAATCCTCAATGTAGTAGGAGTAGGTGCCGCCACCTGTCCTGATGCTGCTAAACTCGGACACTGGTTCCTTTTTTGGCCCCTATGATTGCACTGAAAGAAAATGAGATCAGATACTGTCGGGGTGGTGGTGGTAGCAGTAGAATCCCTGCTGACATGACCAGTTCGGCAACACTTGAATCAGCCCGAACTACCTCCCTGCATGTCCCCTTGTCTAACCTACCACACTTTTTGCAAAGGCCTCGAACCTTCTAGCACTTCCCTCGAGAATCTACCTTGGGCTTCTTGCACGAACCCTCCACACCAGATGCCGCATCTGGTTTCCTCTTCCTCTCTATCTCTAAATCAATATCTCTCTTTAGCCCCATCAAGCATATCCTCCAGCGTCTTGTAGCTGGATCGGCTCACAAACTGCCAAATGTTGCTCCTCGAAATCTCATGGTACTGGGCCTTTTTCATCTCCTCATCCGTCACATACTATGGAAAAAGAAGGGCCCTCTCCCTGAACATAGTGGTGATTTCCGTCACCATCTCAGTCATCTGCAGGAGATCCTGGAACTCATAAGCAAGCTGCTGCACCTCAATCACAGGTGCAAACTCGGACCTGAACATGGACGAGAAGTCACTCCAAGTTATCGCATCAAGAGTTGCATCATCTCCAATGGCATGTCCCACCTCCCACCAATCACGCGCCTTGTCCTTCAGAAGGCAGGAAGCAAGTCAGACCTTGTCCCCCTCAGGACAACGGCTGGTTCGAAAGGCGTAGGCGACATCAGCCAACCACCTGGTGCTAGCAATGGGGTCTCGAGCCCTAATATATTCTGGAGATCCACAAGCTCGAAACTCCCTGAATGTCATCGTGCACGCCCCCATCATGGCCGCCATCTCGGTGCGGTAAGCACTCAACCTCTCGCCAAGAATCTCGAGAATTCCCTCCTCGGCCATACCAAAGATCATAGGAGTCTGGTCCAATATACTGTGCGTGATCTCAGATGAAATGAACTCCCTCATCTGTTCATCGAGCTGCCCTGCTCCAGAGCCCGAGCCTGATCCCTCACCTGTGCCAGAGCTACCAACTGGCCTAGTGCGTAGCATCACCATACTGAAAATACACCATAAGAAACATCAGTATACTCATCATAACTCGATGGATCACACATACTATAAGTTTCCTGGGTTCATCTCAACCTTCCTTGATTCAAGTACGGATCCTCTTCTTTCAGTAGTACGGTCCCTTACTACCTTCCACATCTATCCGTACTTTCCTCAAGAACTGCCTTGACTCCACCAAGTCCCTTTCACTACTACTGCTCTCTGCTAATCTCATCCTAGTTTTTCCCTAGGGTAACCTCCATCCCACTCTTCTCTATCAACTGCATAAGAAGTCCCTACTATCTCCCCATAACTAGCTCGCGAATACCATTACATATCACTAAGACCAGAAAAATCTTCGATTGAGAGGTCGTACCCTACAACGGTTAGACTTAAACAAGAGCTGCAAAATAGAGCTAAACCTAATTGAAATTATCTAGTCCTCGTAATATGTAACTTAACATATTCGTTTACTAGTTATTTAAAGATAACTAAGACTCCTAGAAGCACAAAGGAAGCAGCATTCGAGCATTGAGTAATCAAAACCAAGCATATTCTAATCACGCCATCATATCACTGATTAATCAGTACTAGCATGTAGTTCATACAACTCATACATATAACTAGCATACAAGGCATCCTTCCTAGATCCTTAACCCTAATCTAGCATGCAGTTCCTATAAGCATAACATATCATAACAAACTTGTATGGGTAATTTGGGAGAACTTACTTGAGCTCAGATGATTGAATGCACGACACCTTTTTCTCTTTTCAAAATCCTTTTTATAAAAATATTTTTCTTTTGAAAATCTTTATACCAAGTCCTTAGTTTAATTTCAGACACACCCGAGAGTGTATTCGAATCCCTCAAACCAAGGCTCTGATACTGTAACACCCCAAAAAATTTCAAACTTTAAAATGCTATAGTTTTGATAACATTCGGGTATTAACCCACATTTAACCAAAAACCGGTCCTACAAAAACCTTTATAAATTAAAATGTTGGGTGTTACCACTAAGCATCAATAAATTCATAGCAAGCAAATAAGAATTACGTCAATACAAAATAATAAGGAACTTAACAAGTTCCACTCCATTCTCTATCTCTTAATCTTCTAACTTCTATATATCAATTTTCTCCTTAATTGCAACCCGGAATACATGGCATTAAAAAGAGATAAGTAAGACAAAAATGTCTCGTGAGCTATGTGGGTTTGTGACCCAAAACATTTATCAAATTTTTACCAAAACATTTCATCTATGCAAAACATAGTTTGAGACCACAAAACATTTTCAATCATTTTCAAGGAAAACTCATTTCACACATGTCATAAATATCATTTCATATTTATCGTATCATATCTTTCCTTTCATTTCATTTCAAAAGCCATATTTCCATATTTCATTTTCTTTGGGCTAATTCTGGTATTAAACTGTTGCCATTTTTATACTTAGGGTCTACGTCCAATAAAGGAACCACTCCCAAGTCTAGACCAAGGTGGAAAGAACAAATCAATCCACCAAGGCATCATTTCCATTAGGATATCTATCTCATGAAGGGGAGGCGCCACCCCCAATAGATTCCTCTAGTGCCTCTTACGAGGTATCATGGCCCGGGCAGTTTTCATTTCATTACTTTCCAATTCCTTTCATTACATTCCATTCATTTTCATTACTTCACATTTATTTTCATTACTTTCCACGCTTTACACATTTCATACATTAGTATCATAAAATCATTTCAAAAGTAAAACATCTATATTTCAAAACATTTCAATCATAGTTTCAAAACATTCGATCTTACAAAACGTTATTTTTTGTCAAAAACATTCTTGCCTTTAAGGCACTCTTTCAAAATACCCTTTCCAAAAACAATTGATGCTTTCGTTTCAAAACATTTCATATATCAAAGCATTCATTTCATTATCATAACATCATTTTTCCATGTACCCCAAAGTGAGAAAAATGCCAACACGTACTCACCTCAATCACACGTTGGATAGCTAGTCTTCTTCTAGTTCATTTCCTTATTGAAGCACTCTCAATCAACACCTATATAACATGGACATAAGTCATTAAAATGACCAAAATACCCCTCAAAGGTTCCACTACTAAATTTTATTGTTTCATCTCATTCCTTATGCAAAAATATAAATGTAGGCAAAAATCGCACGTAAATATGAGTCTGTATGCAAAAGTTATGAGGAAAATACTAAAGTTTAGATTTTTGGTCTAGCTGACCACTCTGTTGTATGTGTGTGGGCCGCGTGCCTGACCACGCGGGTCGCGTCTCGTAGCAGCTCAAACACCCCAAAAAACTCACTATTTGAGTCCTAAATTTTCTTGGATGGTTTTGGTCTTTTAGGTAACCATTTGTAAGATTTTTAAAGGTTTCCAAGAACTACTAGAGGATGTTTTATCATGTCAAAATATTCAACTTAATTCATTAATTCCTCAATCAAAATGCTAAGTTCATAATGCTTACAAACACTCAAATGAAAGGGTTAAGAGCTAAATTTTCTCCAAAACACTCTTTAATCTATATGACTTATTCCCAAATCATTTAATACATCATTGGGTGTTGTCAAGTAGATAAAACCACCATTAATCTCTTTGCAAGCACTTAAACTAACCATGGAATCACCAATTCCATTCCATGTTTCCCAAATTTCCCTTTAGGCTAAACCAATCACTAGAACCAATTATAGATAAAGATATCCTTCATGTTTATGTTCTAGTTCCATCTCCAAAGTGTCGGTTCATATCCATGAATGTCATTCACCTCTTAGATGTCAATCACCATGTAGTTATACCTAGATTTCCCAAAATGCCCTTATGGCCAAATACTCCATAAATTCAACTAGATATCATTCAAGTCTCCATGTTTTTGCATTCAAATCATGTTATTAGTATCAACTCATGCTTATGAGTATCCTATACTCATCAAATGCTCACATACAAATAATTCCATTGTTTTCATCATCATTTCTCCTAAAATCATCTCAAATCCAAGTGTATACTTGATTCTACCATCATGGATAAATTTGAGCATTTCAATTGGGTTTATTTCTATCAAATATCATCTAGGTCATAGAATCCAATCTCATTTCATCATAAATTGCAATATCCTAACTTTGGGGATTTCTAGGGTTCAGGGAGATTTTACCCAATTTATCAAATTCATCAATAGGATGATAGGATTGAGATTAGAACCATGTAAACCACTCAAGGGAGGTTAGAAAACCAAACCCTAATCATATATTGAAGAAAAAATTGATATTGGGGTTCAATCCCTAATGAAGAACTCAAGAAAATAGAGTGGAGAAGGATTTATACCTTCTTAACCTTTAAGTGCTTCCATTCTTGCTTGGATGCTTCAAAACTCCACTTGAATCAAGCCCTCGTTGCCTATGAGTGAAGAATCACCCTTCCACAGCCTTCTCCTACCTCTCATCCATCTCCTTTGGCTGATAATGAAGAGAGTCCATTCTTATTTTTGGATTTTACACATTTGGTCCCTCTAGTTTACAACTTTTGTCAAATTTACCATTTCATCATTTCTTTTCACATTGCTTAAAAGATCTACATAATGAGTCCTTGACCATCCTATTCGTAACATTACTCATCCATTTAACCTTGGTGAGTCAACCCTTGGTCAAACATACTTTTCTAAATTAACACTTTGGGTCTCTTAACTTTGAAATGTTAACATCTCAACCATTAAATTTGCAAGCTTCATATCGACTAATGATATGATTATCATTCAAATGATTTAATTATGTAAATCCTCCTTTGTTTAAATATCCAAATTAATTTGAGAACCTTAAATTTTAGGATGTTACAGATACCAACTTGTAACATCCCAAAAATCATGACCAAAAATTTCATTTTTAATTATTAAATAAACCATAGTTATCAAATCATTTCATCCAAAAACATTAGTCATAGTATCGAATCAGAGTATCATACCAAAACACATATCATTCTATCAGAGTAAAACATCCTAGGCTAAACATAATGGTGTGTGCACCGCACTCATCCCGAGTTCTTCCCTTTACTACCAGAAGTACCTGAAACCAAAACTGAAAACTATAAGCACAAAGCTTAATGATTCTCCCCAAACTACCACATACCATACACGTAACCATGCTACTATGAGATACGGGCCCCGCCCACACTCAAGGAGACACGGGGCCCGCCCATACTCGGCTAACTAGGAGATACGGGCCTCGCCCACACTCCTCACTTTTCGGATGATAGCTGAAACGCCTCTACCCGGAATCAGCTCTACCCACTGCCCGAATCAAAACACTCCTTAGATACCATTCCATATCCATAACCCTTAAGGGTCAACTCTGGTCAAGTCAAATTCAAAGTCAACGCTCCGAGTTGACTTAACTCGTCGAGTTCTCATGAATCACACAATCGTAAAATCGCAATCTAACTGGTCGAGTTTTCCCCCAACTCACCAAGTTCCTCCTTCTCAACAAAAACTAGACTTTCCTAGTACTACTCGTCGAGTTCCTTTGTGGACTCGTCGAGTTCCATTAACAGAATTGGGAATGTTCGACCAAACTCGTCGAGTTCTTCTATGAACTCACCGAGTCCCTCGCATTTCTAGTCTATTTAGCCCTTTCCTCATATCTGAGGTTCAAGAATACATATCTCTATTGTTTCCATGGCATATTTCTGTAAAGTTGACAACTTGATGGCTTTGCATGCCTCAAATGGGCCAAATCTCGAGATATAGCAACCTACTTCTATAGACATGGCCTTTTCTTTTACAAGAACATTTTAAGCCTCTCTTTATGAATCAAAGGACCAAATAACACTAATTATGGGAGTTTGTAGCATCAGAACTATGGACGAGATCCCAGATCGAGTGCTTCCCCTCAAACTCAATGACCTTCAAGTGCTTCCAAGTCCTTTACCAAGCACAAAATCACACAAAAATCCACTCAAAATTTCACGTTTCTCACCAAGGAGCTCACAATACAATTTAGGATTTAAGGGAGGCTAATGAGAGGATGTGGAAAAAGATTAAGTCCTTTAAATAGGGTGTAAAACCCTAGAAATTAGGGTTTCATCCCAGCCGATCTACTCGTCGAGTTGAGGCCTCTCAACTCGTCGTGTAGGTTACTTGAATCACGCGGTTCTAACAATCTCTACTCGATGAGTTTGGGGCTTCCAAATCGTTGAATTTCTCTAAAATTATGAATAAATTATAAATTAAATTCGTACCAGGAACCAGGCGTTACAGATAAGAGGTTTACCAAGCCACTGTATCGTGATATGATCCCCTTATTCGTATCCTACAGTTAGATATCGTGCGTTCGAGTGAGGTTTAAAAACCTTAGTTCGTGTGAAAGAGGCAATTAGCTCTTTAAACCTTAGAGGGAATTAATTACCCTTAAACGTAGGAGATATGATCAGTCTCTAGCATGTGTATGTAATAGTTTAAAAATCATATTGTTAACGTAATGAAATTGTTATGATGTTGAGATCTTTATGTGTTAGGAGGCTTATGATTCAGGATCATTCAATTATGAGGATCCTTGTACTTTAGGATCTTCAAGCCCGAAGATCCTGGTGTTCCAAGATCTTTAACTTCGAGGATCATTACTTATGGAGATCTTTAACTGTGTGTCATCCTACATGGAAAACGTTAGCTAGGGGTGGGCGTTAGTCTGGCTAATGCCCCTCTGATGCTTAAGTTAGTAATTTAATCGAGGAGAAAGTAAGTAATGATGAAGAGTTCAAGGTAAGGAACATGTGTACCTTGATTTTGTTGAAGGTTAACCGACCCCACTTACATGTAGTATGCTTTGAGATGTATAGCATTCCAGGATCTTGGCAGAACATCTCCTTCAAGTGTTTCCGGCCAGTATGCTCCTTTTCCTGCTTTAGCATCTATGAGATATGGTCCTTCCCATTCAGGAGCTAATTTACCTGCATTGGGATCCTTGGTGTTTTGGAATGTTTTCGCTAATACCAATTCTCCTATTTTAAACCTTCTGATTTTTATATTCTTACTATAAGCCTTGGTGACCCTTTGTTGCTAAGCATCAATGTGTATCTTGGCCAGATCTCTGAGTTCATCAATGGTGTTAAGATCCTGGGCAAGGATCCTGTCATTATTTTCTTGATCTTAGAGCAGGTATCTTGCTGTCGGGATCACTATTTCGGTAGGGATCATTGCTTCTGTCCCAAACACCAAGGAGTAGGGAGTCTAACCTATGGCTACTTTGGAAGTAGCCTTGTATGCCCATAGGACAAAGGGAAGCTCTTCTGCCCATCTTCCTTTCTTCTTATCCAGCCTTTTCTTCAAGTTGTTTACTATGATCTTATTAATAGATTTTACTTGACCATTAGCTTGGGGATGGACATGAGTGGACATTATCATTTTGATTCCCCAAATTGTGCAAAATTCTCTTGTCCTTTTGCTTATGAATTGGGATCGGTTGTCACATATGATCTCAGCCGGGATCTCGAACCAGGTCAAGATATTACGTTTAATGAATGATACTACCTCTTTGTCTCTTACCTGAACGAAGGCTTCAGCTTCGGTCCACTTTAAGAAATAATCAGTCATCACCAACATGAAGACTTGTCCCCCTGGAGCTATTGGTAACTTTCCTACTATATCCATTCCCCATATCATGAATGGCCATGGAGAGATAATAGGATGTAGAGGTTCTGCTGGTTGATGTAGGATGTTTCTATGTCTTTGACAAGCATCACATTTTTAAGCATGTAGAAAAGAATTTATCTTCATGGTCGGCCAGTAGTATCCTGTTCTTAGTATCTTGGAGCATAAGGATTTGCCCCCAGTGTAATTTCCACAGTCTCCTTCTGATGGGTTTTGGTCCTAAGAACATCCTATGTGCTCATACAAACCCTAATGCTTGGATCTAGGTTTCTCTATTGTACATGCAAGTTATCCAAGGCTATAAACCCTAATTCTAGCATATGGAAATCAATATTAACATATAATTAGGTTTAAGATAGTACCTTGATTGTTATGTAGCAATAACAATCCCAATTCCTCCTTGAATTGACTTTGGAAGGCTTAGAGTCACAAGTGTCACTCCTCTAATGGATCACAAACACCATAAGCAAGAGGATGAAGAGGAGAGAGGTTAGAGGCTGCCCAAAAACGTGTGAAACCCTAGAAGGTTGCTTGTCCACGTTTTTGGTCCTTAAGGGGTCTATATATAGTGAGGCAATTAGGGTTATCTAACAAGGAAACCCTAATTTGGATGCTTAAGCCCTAAGCAACCCGTGGAGTCCTTTAATTAGGGCCTTGGACGATTTCCTTTTGGGCTTCCCCATAGAATTTGTCCACCCCTTAATACAAGGCAATCCATGGCCCAAATTGCAATTATCTTATAATTACAATTCCAGTCCCTTAAGTTTAATTAATCTCTTTTAGTCACAAAACTAATTACCAATTAATTCTTGACTAATATTAATTAAACAATATGATTTCTCCTTTAATATATTATTCTCATAATATATTAATAAATCATATTTAATCCTTTCTCTCCATAATTCATCCTATCAAGTTGCTTTGGTGAAGTCAACCCAAAAGGACCATGCACCATCGGGTCAAGTACATACCAAAATAGTTATGGACTTAGACACTAATCCAACAGTCTCCCACTTGGATAAGTCTAATAAATATTATGCGTATGACTTCAGATCCTGATCTGCAATCGTAGCTTTCCAAAGCCGCTGTCAACTCTGATCCTATCAGATACGCGTGTCTTTAGATAAGGGATCATATATTCCTCCATTCTAGATATCATATGAAATATGATTTCAAATCATTCTCTTTGTACTATATCTCGATTCCCGATTTATGACGACTGACTAATTGAACAAATCAAATTAGCCCTAGCCCGGCCGAGCATTTACGTTTGTCATCACTAAATCATCGAGGGGCCCAAAGATATCGCTCTTATCCTACTTTGGATAAAAGGAACGGATAAACTTTGATACAATGCTTGCTTACACTTACTCACCAAATCACACACAACTATATGTTTTATAACACCAAGTTACTAGTATGTTTACATATTATCAATGTGCAACCGATTTGCAAGATACAACTCACACATCTCAGTTTCAAGAATATAAGATGTTATCATCTCACCAATCACTCGTGATACAATTCATGGAGTGATCCAAGTGAGCGTTGATTTAATCCAATGCTCAAATCATATTCATAAGCACTCATGAACGTTGCAACAAACATTTGCTTATGTCTAATACTCTTTTAGACAATCCACACACCAATTCACGACAGTCTTCATTCATATCTACTTCCAACATATGAACGACTGTGGCCCGTTTGAATAATTCGATTATTCTTAATAAATTCAATTATTCTGGAAGTCAAAACATGCAAATGTGAAACACAAGAATAATACTAATCCCATATGGCCTCAAACCTTTGAGTATAAATAAAACTCCTTTTATTTATCACCATATCGATTACTCATTATTTGTCGTTTCGGGTAATCAACTTCTCACTTGAATTATTACACTTGTCCCATGCTCTTAGCATGCACACAATGTTTACCTATGGTTCTTACTTTTGTGAAGTAGATCAAATTGAACACATTTACAATCATTCTCATTTCGCAACTCCAAATCCTTTTTCATAAGTGTGAGAATATCAAATTCTTGTTACTTATGAAATATGCTAGATTCTAACATTCTATGGAATGATCATTTCGTAATGTCACTGCACCAAAGTCACAAAGACTATTGCCAATGATATTACAAAGTCCTCTATCGGACATTTTTACAAAACTATTCCTTAGATATGATGTATCTCACTCAAAGTACATTCCTTTGAACATCATTTTGCATAAAAGTTTCTAATCTAGACATAGATTTTCAATATTCAATTTCCAATATGGACACGCTTCCATATTTTTCATATGACAACTCATTCTTAATAGAATCTTATCTATTCGTAATGATGTCGATATGGTCCATCCAATATGGAAACATTTCCATAATTTCCATATGAACTCATTCTTAATAGAATTTTTTCTATTCATAATAATGTCGATATGGTGCATCCAATACCATGCTTCCAACTAGTCACAAGCGACCAATCCTCGTCAAACTTTGGATTGTCCTTTGATAGTTGTTTAATTATTTTAGTCAAAACCAATTCTAGTCCCTTTTCCCTCTAAATGCGCTTGACATTTGGAAAATTTTAGAATAGTCAAACATTAAAGCATTTGCAATCAATCCTATACCTGAAGCATATGGGACACGACGCATAATGTTTTATTTGCTATGTTCTCAAAATTCGAATTATGAAGAGGAATGTCGTAATCATAATCGAAATTTTAAGAACACACTATTTACCTTTGACTAAATTTATTAACATTCCACAAGCTAAGCCTTTAGATTTGAAATGAAGCATAATATTCTCTCCCTTAATTATAGAAAAACAACTTTATAACCCTTACGACTTTGCAAGGTATAACTCTTGTTTTCTATAATTAATATTGCCAACTTGCAATATGTGCCTTAATAATCATACAATCATAACATTTATGCTCCCACTATAATGATGATTATTATAAACATAACACTTATGCTCCCACTAGCTTTGACATGTATTCAGAAACTAGCTTAACTTCTAGAAAATCAATACTTATTGAATTTCTTAAGTTCATGTTTCTAATACTTAGTGCTTTGATAATCTTTTATCAAGGCTTCTTGAACTTATACACCTTTGACTTAGATAGTTTATATGTGTCTAAACAATCGCCAAACCTCACAATTCAAATTATGTAAAGGGATACCGTAACCATAATCGAATTCGAGAATGCAATTTTACAATCACTATCTTCTTAAAATCTTTCTTAGTGAAAGTATTTCCTCACAATCATTTTCATGAAGGAGGAAATCTTATGACACTTAGATTTAAACGGTGTATTTGTTCCTATCCATGTGAATTTGTCAAAACCAAAGTTTACGACAAATTCAAACTCATATGGATCGAACTTTCTTAATCTCGATTTCTTGCCTTATGGTAGCACAGCTGCCCACCACGTCTTCCAAGTAGTTAAGCAGCTCACCCTTTCCTATCAATATACTCTTCATTGATCAAGGTCCTTGCCTTTTATGCATTCGAACGAGAACTCATAGAACTCATATGCATAATTAACTCAATTGGAACAGCACAGAAACAAAATAATATCAAGACGATAGGTTGTAAACCTCAACTCGTATGATACTGATGATCGATAAGGTTTATTTGATTTGTTCTTGAAACCTTTCAAGACCATTAAGACTCCCACTGACTCCTTTACATATAAGATTCTCTTGTCAAAACATTTCTTGACAAACAAATATTCAAGAGTTAGTGTAGCTTTTATCAAAACTCTTCATAAATTGGTCCTAGTTGGTCTTTGACTTATCCAAGACATCACAACATTCCACATTTGATGAATGTTATAAACCTTCTTAATACTTTTCCACTCAATGTCACAATCTTAACTCTAAGACTTGTTTTGGAACGAAGTATGATTGACTTCTTGATTTAACCATTTCTTCAATTCTTGATTCCTCTTCTTAACCATAAGAATCACTTAGAGGATCAATTGAGATATGGTTCTTAATCATTAAGACCTATCATAAAGCATAAAAGCTACTCTCCCTTCTTCTTAGAATGGAGAAAATTTTATCCTTCTGCCTACATGATTCTTCTTATTTGTTTTGCTATGGATTTAAACTTTTTCAATCAATTCATAATTATACTTAATCTTGTAAGTATAATCATATTTACTAAACCTTTAGTAAATCATGACGAATATCATTGTTACTCTTATGGTGGATTTGATTAACACGCAACTTTGTGTGCTCGATCTCCTAGTCCTTCACTTGACACTTTGTCAATGAATTAGTCTAATTTCCAAATATAAAATTTCTCATTCATCGTGCAACCAAGTTGCATGATTCCAAGTTTCTGTCTAATTGAAACTTGGGCGATGAGAAACTCTCCCTATTTGGTAAACTCTCGACTTTCCATAAATAACATAATAAGAACCAAATCCATTATTGCTAATAATAGAAACATTCAAACATCAATTTTTCATATACGCCATTGCAAGGATAAATAAATAATATAAAATCAAAATTTATTTCATTGCGGAAAATTTTTGTCCTTACAATGCAATTCATTGAAAAACTATGCTAATACATCTTTCTTAGCTATCTAATTCTAACTCCAAGTAGTAGCTCAATAATCTAATCTTCGAGAAATGCAATCGAAATCCATTCCTTCATTGTTAGATTTTGCTCACTTCTTCCCTTAAGCTACCTTTCTTTTTCTTCGATCCTACAAAACATCAAATGTAATCTTATCACATTATGTATTAAGAATCTAGAATAGAAGCTTAAAAGAGTTAGTTAATGGATTTTACCTATATTAGAGCCATACGTTTCGACTCTCCCATCTCTTAGATCTCTTAGGTAAATGGGGCAGCTTCGTCTCCAATGCCCTTTCTCTTGGCAATAAAAGCAAATTGACCTTTTTGGAACATGACATGGAACTACTTCAGACATTGCCTTTCTCTTATGATCAAAATTTTCGATCATAGCAAGTCTTTCGTTGCCATTGTCTATATCCATAGAGGTCTTGAAGGCAGATTCACCAATCAACTTTGCTTTTCTATTGCTCCAAACCATTGCTGATTCAGCAGCAGTAAGCATATAGGTGATATCTATAAGGGTCACGTCGCGGTTCATCATATAGTACTCTCTTACGAACTCACTATATGAGTTAGGAAGTGACTGAAGAACCCAATCAACAGCCATTTCCTCATAGACAACGGATCCCATCATTCTTAACCTATCAATGTGTGACTTCATCCCTAGGACGTGTGCACACACCGATTTTCCTTCTTTATGTTTACTTGCCAAAAGCACTTGAGTGAGTTTGAACTTTTCAAGCCTTCGAACTTGTGGGTTAGGGAGAACAATTGGAGGAGGTGGAGGAAGTGAAGCATGATTTCTTGTTCCTCGATCGAATCGTGGAATACCATCTTCATGTGGAATGCTTGTTCCACGGGATTTGGGAAGATCATAGTTGTCGAACTTTGACATCTACAAAACGGGAGAAAACTAATTCAAGTTAGTTGATTGATTGAGTCCTTAGTAAATCACCCAAATGAGATACCAAGGCTAGGACCCAACACAATACGCTACAACCGAGAAAAGGGATGCCGTAATCTAGTTGCAGAATCGTTGAAGGTAAGTGAATGATGTAACGCATTGTTTCCGGGCTTGCCATTTTTAGCAATGTAATAGTCTAGGTTAACCTTTCTAACCCGTTTTGAAATAATAAGAGTGTATTATTTGAGTATTATGTGTTTTGTGCTTAATTGCTTAATTATGTGGTTTGATTAATTAAGAATAAAAATAAGCGTCAAAATTGAAGTGTAAAATAAACTTAATATCTTTGAATAATGTTGTAGTAGTTGAAACGAGGTTTCCGAATATATTTAGAACGCCCAAATCTGACTTCGTATGAGGAAGTTATGATTTATCGAAGTTTCGGCTTAGCAGTGAGCAGCCTGTTTTACTCGATTTGAGATCGAGGGGTTTTTAGCCAAAGCAATCTAAATGAGAATCAAAGATCTCATTGTTGGTATCGAAGCGATAAAAAGTTAGGCGAGAACGGACGTCAAACGAAGAAGTTATGAATTTATAACGAAGTTTTTCTGTCGCGGCCTATTAAAAATAAATAATAAAAATAAATTCAAAAATAGCCGACGGAGTCTAAACGAAAGTTGTAGAGCGTACTCTCACCTTCGCGTGGATATAAAGAACGTCGAAAACGGAGTTTGTATGAAGAAGATATGAATTTCCGAAGTTTATTTAATATTTTGTATTTATTTTTAATCTTTTAATCCGGCATTATCCGAAGACGAGTCACCGGTCCGATCCGACATACGTCCCGCGTACGCGAGTACGCCCTGCGTACTCCGAAGAGTGTCGACATTTCGGATGACGCATGCAGTGACGATTTCGGAAGCAGTACGCGCTGCGTACTGCAGTACGCCCCGAGTACTCCGAGGCTCCAGCCTCCTATAAATAGGATCCGAAGGCAGCCGAGTCTTTTGCCAATTTCCTCTCTTCTCTCTCCCGTTTTGCATCGTTTTGCATGCTAGAAATATCCCGAAGCCCCGGTATCATTCTCAAGCCCCGAGGCAAGTCCCAAGATCCCAAAGATCCCGAGAAGTGCGGTTCCCGAGCCGAAGCTCTACCCGCGAGAAGTCGATTTTTGTGAAGATCTTTCAGATCTGCTGAGGATTACTACTTCTGCAAGTCGTAGTGTTGTCCGATCATCTTCTGATCAAGTGAGTGTATACTACCTTTCATAAACACAATAATAATACAAGTTTGGTTCGAGTGTGTTAAGTATATTGTTGTTTATAAGTGTGAGTGTGTAGTTACCTTCTTCTAACACATAAATATTAAGTATTTTCTATAAAATACGTGCTATGTGTATAGTATATTGTTGTTTATATGTGTGAATGTGTATTCACTCTCTTCTATCTCATAGATATGATTTATTCTCTATGAGATATGTGTTGTGTGTGTGTGCCTCATCTGTTATGTGGATTATGTGTTGATTAAAGCATGCTATACAGGTTTTCAAAACTATGTATAAAAATGTATATTTTATCTACTAATATGTTGGGTAGAACATGGGTAAATAGTTGGTGTGTAATAAACAGATGAGAGGCCTCGTTGTTGTTTGATTTAGTCATCTAGCGGAGTTTAGATGACGACCACTGGCTATTCTAGACAGTCTTGTGGAAACATTAGCATGTTCGCCACCTGTAGGTGTTAATGAACTTGGGTGTTCATTCGATGTACTCCATCCCCCTCATGGTTGCCTTATTTGACTTATATTGCTGAGGTACCCCCGAAGCATGTGTTGTCGCCCCGATGAAATATTCTTAGACTAGGTCCCTTGTGTTAGTTGTTTTAGGGACATAAAGTGAGAATAACGGGAATGGGTAACTGGGTTATTGTTGGTTGGTGAAAATTAAATATGATTATTTATTGTGGGTTGAAAACCCTATATGCTCACCAGGCTCCCAAGCTTGACCCACTCAGTTTTATTTGTATTACAGGAAGTGGCACGAGGGCATGAGATGGATGAACCATCGATTGTTTTGTTTACAAGTCTGTATATATGTATATTTGTTGAATGACTTGTAATGCTATCGTTTATGCTTATTGGTCTGTATCGGAACATGACACCCCGAGTTTTGATTATATAATGAAAAATACATTTCTTTTATGAAATGCTTTGGTAAACATTGTTTTATCATGTTTTGTTTTTGGGAACAAATTCCGCAACTCTTTCAAATCAAAAGGATTTACTCTGAAAATATTTTAAAAACATAAATGAAAATCGGTCTTTTCTGGCCGAGATTTTGGGGATGTCACAGTTGGTATCAGAGCATTAGTTTAAGCGAACTAGGAATTTGTAGGATTTCTAGACTTAAACTTAGAATGCTAAGTGAAGTTTTGAGATGTGTGTCTGTTGTGTTTTAGACACGAGCACTAGTTTATTTTAGGAAAGTTGCCTAAAATGCTTTATGTGCTAAATGTTATATGTTGCCATATTATTTGTTCGGATCTATGGTCTGTTGCCGACCGGATCTAGAAACCTTATGCGTGTAGGATTCTAAGCGTGCGTCTACGGTATTAGAACTAGCATGTAAACGTTTCGGTGTGATAAGGAAGATTTGAATATCTACCATGATTGAGGATCTAATTTCACCTTATTCGGTGTGTAGATCAAAATGGTGAGAACAAGAAGTGGAGTTGGAAATGCTGATGAAAACAGGAATCAACCACCAGTGATTGAACAAGTACCTGTCGTAGCAGCAACACCTGAGCCAATAACCATGGCTGGTGTGCAAATGATGATTCAGATGATGTTGGATCGTCAGATGGATGAAACTAGACGGTTGCTTCAACAGAATCGTGAAGAACTGTCAATTCGTGTGAAGGAGCCTGAATTAAATGAAGGGCACTCGAAAGGTGGAAACTTCAGTGGGTCTATTGGTCAAGCCAACCCACCGATAGTTAGGCAAGATAACCATGATGGGATGAATGATGGAATGGGATGCAAGTACAAGGACTTTCTAACTTGCAAACCATCGACCTTCAATGGAAAGGAGGATCCGATTGGGGTTATGGATTGGATCTCCGAAATGGAGTTAGCCTTTATGACATGTGGCTGCAGAGGCAAGTTGCAGACTATCTATGCCGTGCGACAATTCCGAGGTGGAGCCGTTCGTTGGTGGAACACTCTAGGGAAGACGTTAAGACCTAATGAGCCACTGCAATTGTCATGGGCAGAGTTCTTGGTGCAGTTCAAGCGCAAGTTCTGCTCGACTCAAAATTTGTTGGAGTTGGAGAACAAGTTCCTGACATTGATGAAAGGCAGCATGTTAGTTGATGAATACACCAATAACTTCACCGATAAGATGGAGTTTGCCTTGCGTATCGTTCCAGACGATTTGACAAAGGTGGATCGGTATGCGAAGGGACTCCCATGGGAGTACGAAGTGCCAGTACGTCAGGCACTTACTCTAGAGGCAACTATTTGGGCTGCCAAGTCTGTTGAGAACATGATTAAGGGAAGAACCACCGTCAAGGTTGAGGTTGGTGAGAAAAGGAAGTTTGAGGGAACATCTGGTTCCGGTAAGAAGGGCAAATTTTCGAAATCTGATTCGAAAAAGTTTGGAGGAAAAGGAGGCGAAGCGAAGTGGTGTGATAAGTGTAAGAAAAAGCACTATGGGAAATGTAGCGAGGATGTGGCCTGCTACAAGTGTGGAAAGGTTGGACATTTTGCCAATGAATGTCCGAACAACAAAAGGATGTGTTTTGGTTGTAATGAAGAGGGGCACATTATGAAAGATTGTCCGAAGAAGAAGGAGGCAGCTAGGCCCAACATTCCACCAAAGCCGAAGGCGAGAGCCTTCCAGATGACACTCGAAGCTGCGAAAGATGAAGCTGATGTCGCTTCAGGTACCTTTCTCGTAAATGAATTACCTGCTCAAATTTTGTTTGATTCTGGAGCCAACTACTCATTTATTTCGCATGAGTTTGGTAGAAAGCTAGCTTTGCCTATTGATAGACTAGATGATGCTTTATTAGTCGAAGTAGCTAGTGGCAAGTTTGTACCTGTTAGCCATCGTATGAAAGACATCTTAATCGACCTTAATGGGAATAAGTTTTGCGAAGAATTATTGCCTATCGAGCTTAATGGTTTCGACATCGTGTTGGGAATGGATTGGCTTAGCGCCAATGATGCCGAAATTTTATGCAAGAAGAAGATAGTTAAAGTAAACCTGCCTGGGAAAGATTCATTTATGGTGTACGGGGACAAACGCAGAGTAAATTCTGGAATCATTTCTCTAATGAAAGCCAGAAAGTGTTTGACCAAGGGATGTACATCATATTTAGCATTCGTGATTGATGCTAAGAAAGAAAAGAAGGTGATGCAGAGTATTCCAGTGGTGTGTGATTATCTGGAAGTATTTCCCAAAGATCTTCCTGGATTACCACCTGATAGACAAGTAGAGTTCAGAATAGACTTGTTACCAGGAACCACGCCAATAGCAAAAGCACCTTATCGATTAGCACCGACGGAGATGAAGGAGCTGATGATGCAACTTCAGGAGTTATTGGACAAAGGTTTCATTAGACCTAGTTCATCGCCCTAGGGAGCTCCGGTGTTGTTCGTGAAGAAGAAAGATGGAAGTATGAGAATGTGCATCGATTACAGAGAGCTGAACAAGGCAACAATAAAGAATAGATATCCATTGCCAAGGATTGATGACCTATTTGATCAATTGCAAGGTTCGAGCTATTTCTCGAAGATCGATCTAAGGTCAGGATATCATCAGCTAAAAGTAAGAGAGCAAGATATCGAGAAGACTGTATTCAGAACTAGATATGGACACTACGAGTTCTTGGTTATGTCGTTTGGACTAACCAATGCTCCGGCAGCATTCATGGATTTAATGAATAGGGTTTGTAACCCTTTCCTTGATAAATCCGTGATAGTGTTCATAGACGACATTCTGATTTACTCGAAAAGCCAGGAGGAGCATGGCAGACACTTGCGAGAAGTGTTGGAAGTTTTGAAAAAGGAGAAGCTGTATGCGAAGTTCTCCAAATGTGATTTTTGGATTCGTGAAGTCCAATTCTTGGGTCACGTGGTCAACCAAGAAGGGATAATGGTTGATCCAGCGAAGATCGAAGCTGTGATGAAGTGGGAACAACCGAAAAGTCCCACGGAGATTCGAAGCTTTTTAGGATTAGCCGGATATTACCGAAGGTTTATCCAAGGCTTTTCTTCGATTGCTACTCCATTGACAGCTTTGACCCACAAAGGAGCTACTTATGCTTGGAGTGATAAGCATAAAGAAGCATTCGAGAAGCTAAAGAAGAAGCTATGCGAGGCACCGATACTTTCTTTACCCGATGGAGTTGAAGACTTCGCTGTTTATAGCGATGCGTCTGGGGTTGGATTGGGTTGTGTTTTAACCTAAAGAGAAAAGGTGATAGCATATGCGTCTCGACAGCTGAAAGAGCATGAAAAGAATTACCCGACTCACGATTTGGAGTTGGCAGCGGTAGTTTTCGCTCTGAAAATATGGAGGCATTACCTCTATGGCACGAAGTGCAAACTTTTCACTGATCATAAGAGTCTCCAATATCTCTTTAATCAGAAGGAATTGAATATGAGGCAACGATGCTAGCTAGAATTACTTAAAGACTACGACTGTGAGATACTTTACCACCCCAGTAAAGCTAATGTTGTTGCTGATGCTCTCAGTCGGAAGGTCAATCTTGAAAGGAAAAGGCCAAGAGCGTTGAGAATTAAAGTTGTCTCAACAATTATGGAGAGTATAAAGAAAGCTCAAGAGGAGGCTTCTGAGAAAAATGACCGAAAGGAGGAACGTTTGGGAAAAACGTTGGTGTTTGGTACTAACGGTCATGGACTGAAGGTATTCTAAGATCGTATTTGGTTACCTAAGTCAGGAGGAATTAGGGATCTTCTGATGGAAGAAGCTCACAAGACCATGTACTCAATTCATCCGGGTAGCACTAAAATGTATAGGGACCTGAAACCCTACTACTGGTGGCCAACGATGAAGCTTGATGATGCAAAGTATGTGGCTGAGTGTGTGACTTGTGCGAGAGTCAAGACACAACATCAGAAACCTTACGGGAGTTTAGAACCATTGCCTGTGCCTATGGGTAAGTGGGAAGACATTGCTATGGACTTTGTCACTAAACTGCCCAGAACAATGAATGGTCATGACATGATTTGGGTGGTAGTTGATCGATTCACTAAGAGTGCGCATTTCATAGCAGCCAAGGAGAAATGGTCTATGAAAAAGCTTGCGAATTCTTACGTAAGGGAAATTTTGAGGCTTCACGGTGTTCCGTTAACGATTGTATCGGATTGTGATAGCCGTTTCACCTCAAGGTTTTGGAAAAGTCTACAAGAGGAATTAGGTACCAAGTTATGTTTAAGCACAGCTTACCATCCGCAGACTGATGGTCAGAGTGAAAGAACAATACAAACACTTGAAGATATGCTGAGAGCATGTACCTTGGAATTCCTAGGTAATTGGGATGAACATTTACTATTGGTAGAATTTTCCTACAATAATAGTTTTCACTCGAGCATTAAGATGGCACCTTATCAAGCTTTGTATGGACAGAAGTGTCGTACGCCGTCTTGTTGGCTTGAGGCTGGGGAAAAGCAGTTTATGGGACCGGAGATGGTTCATCAAACTGCTGAAAAGTTGGAAATAATTAGGGAAAGAATGTTAGCAGCTCAAGATCGTCAAAAGAGCTATGCTGACAAGAAGCGAAGACCGATGACTTTTGAGGTTGGAGATTCGGGTTTGCTTAAAGTCTCGCCGTGGAAGAGACTTATAAGATTTGGTAAAAGGGGAAAGTTGAGTCCAAGGTTTATTGGACCGTTTAAAGTTCTTCAGAGAGTTGGGAACCAGGCTTACAAGCTCGAATTACCCGAAGAACTGAATGGAATTCACAACACTTTTCATGTGTGTTATTTGAGGAAGTTCACGGGAGAAGTTCCCAATATAATTCAAATTTCTGAATTGAGAATTGATGAGAACAAAAGGTTGATTGAAGAACTAGAGGCAATTGTTGACCGAAAGACTAAGAAGTTGCGACGCAAAATGGTTGGGTTAGTGCTTGTCCGATGGAAACACACGAATGGGCCAAATCTCACCTGGGAGACGGAGAGTGACATGTTGAGTCGCTATCCGCATTTGTTTGTTGATGTGTGATTCCGGGGACGGAATCATTCTAAGGTGGAGAGAATTGTAATGCATATGTTTCCGGGCTTGCCATTTTTAGCAATGTAATAGTCTAGGTTAACCTTTGTAACCCGTTTTGAAATAATAAGAGTGTATTATTTGAGTATTATGTGTTTTGTGCTTAATTGCTTAATTATGTGGTTTGATTAATTAAGAATAAAAATAAGCGTCAAAATTTAATTGTAAAATAAACATAATATCTTTGAATAATGTGAATATATTTAGAACGCCCAAATCTGACTTCGTATGAGGAAGTTATGATTTATCGAAGTTTCAGCTTAGCGGTGAGCAGCCTGTTTTACTCGATTTGAGATCGAGGGGTTTTTAGCCGAAGCAATCTAAATGAGAATCGAAGATCTCATTGTTGGTATCGAAGCGATAAAAAGTTAGGCGAGAACGGACGTCAAACGAAGAAGTTATGAATTTATAACGAAGTTTTTCTGTCGCGGCCTATTAAAAATAAATAATAAAAATAAAGTCAAAATTAGCCGACGGAGTCTAAACGAAAGTTGTAGAGCGTAGTCTCACCTTCGCGTGGATATAAAGAACGTCGAAAACGGAGTTCGTATGTAGAAGATATGAATTTCCGAATTTTATTTAATATTTTGTATTTATTTTTAATCTTTTAATCCGGCATTATCCGAAGACGAGTCACCGGTCCGATCCGACGTACGCCCGCGTACTCCGAAGAGTGTCGACATTTCGGATGACGCATGCAGTGACGATTTCGAAAGCAGTACGCGCTGTGTACTGCAGTACGCCCCGCGTACTCCGAGGCTCCAGCCTCCTATAAATAGGATCCGAAGGCAGCCGCGTCTTTTGCCAATTTCTTCTCTTCTCTCTCCCGTTTTGCATCGTTTTGCGTGCCAGCAATATCCCGAAGCCCCGGTATCATTCTCAAGCCCCGAGGCAAGTCCCAAGATCCCAAAGATCCTGAGAAGTGCGGTTCCCGAGCCGAAGCTCTGCTCGCGAGAAGTCGATCATCTTCTGATCATCTTCTGATCAAGTGAGTGTATACTACCTTTCATAAACACGATAATAATACAAGTTTGGTTCGAGTGTGTTAAGTATATTGTTGTTTATAAGTGTGAGTGTGTAGTTACCTTCTTCTAACACATAAATATTAAGTATTTTCTATAAAATACGTGCTATGTGTATAGTATATTGTTGTTTATATGTGTGAATGTGTATTCACTCTCTTCTATCTCATAGATATGATTTATTCTCTATGAGATATGTGTTATGTGTGTGTGTGCCTCATCTGTTATGTGGATTATGTGTTGATTAAAGCATGCTATACAGGTTTTCAAAACTATGTATAAAAATGTATATTTTATCTACTAATATGTTGGGTAGAACATGGGTAGATAGTTGGTGTGTAATAAACAGATGAGAGGCCTCGTTGTTGTTTGATTTAGTCATCTAGCGGAGTTTAGATGACGACCACTGGCTATTCTAGACAGTCTTGTGGAAACATTAGCAGGTTCGCCACCTGTAGGTGTTAATGAACTTGGGTGTTCATTCGCTGTACTCCATCCCCCTCATGGTTGCCTTATTTGACTTATATTGTTGAGGTACCCCCGAAGCATGTGTTGTCGCCCCGATGAAATATTCTTAGACTAGGTCCCTTGTGTTAGTTGTTTTAGGGACATAAAGTGAGAATAACGGGAATGTGTAATTGGGTTATTGTTGGTTGGTGAAAATTAAATATGATTATTTATTGTGGGTTGAAAACCCTATATGCTCACCAGGCTCCCAAGCCTGACCCACTCAGTTTTATTTGTATTATAGGAAGTGGCGCGAGGGCATGAGATGGATGAACCATCGGTTGTTTTGTTTACAAGTCTGTATATGTGTATATTTGTTGAATGACTTGTAATGCTATCGTTTATGCTTATTGGTCTGTATCGGAACATGACACCCCGAGTTTTGATTATATAATGAAAAATACATTTCTTTTATGAAATGCTTTGGTAAACATTGTTTTATCATGTTTTGTTTTTGTGAACAAATTCCGCAACTCTTTCAAATCAAAAGGATTTACTCTGAAAATATTTTAAAAGCATAAATGAAAATCGGTCTTTTCTGGCCGAGATTTTGGGGATGTCACAAATGACGATTCACTAATTTCCACCATGAAAAAACGAAAAAGAAATTTAAGTTTTAAATCTATGAAAACTCCTAGATCCTTTGAGATTCATTGAACATTTCAATGGCATGTTTAAATATCGATATGCCCCTCTTGTTTGTGACTGGGATGCCGAGGATCACAAGGCGGGTGTGAATAACCATGCAAGCTACATGGTGCCCCCACATGTTACAGTCACCTACACGATGTGCCGATAAACCACACACGCTCCACCGAACTATGACAAACATTGAGTCACCCTTTGCTACCTTTGCTTAGAACCATTTAGTGTGTCGGTAAACCACACACGCTCCACTAACGTCTTCGCAAGGGCACAAAGTGTAATTTCATGGAATTGCATCAATTCACTTTGCCTAAGTAACTAAGATTGGGAATTTGTAAAACATTTAGTTACTTTTGTATATCATTATACTTATAATGGAAGGTTTTGTCCTATCCTACCCGTTCGGCTAACGACCCTCCACTAGTCAAGAGTGCGGTGGGTAAGAGTGGATACCCATTCAATCACCATTTTATAGGCAATTTCCTTAAACACCCCTTATAGACCAGCTTTGTGAATGAGGCCTACTAACGGTAAGACTGACTTTACTCATACATATATAATGTTAGACTTTAAATGTTATATATAGTATAGGGTGTATTTTATACTTTTAAAATACTAGGTGGTCTAATTTAATAATTATTCTTTTAATTCAATTAAATTGTAAACCAAAACTTTTATGGATTTATTAAACCTCTTTTAATTATACACCTTAATTAATTAATAAAACCATAAGGGTGTGATTTGAACTTTTTCAAAACAATACTAGGGATTTAGAATTTAACATTCCTAATTAAACTTTTAATCAACTTTTAAATTCCAAAACTTGAGGGCAAGTTTTGAAACCTTTTTCAAAACACTAGGGTTTCAACTATTTAAATTTCAAAACAACAAAACCTTTGGGTTCAAATTTAAACTATAAAACCTAAAGGGGAAAACATGAAACTTTTCATAACAACAAGGATCAAATAACAAATAATCTAAATTAACATTTAATCACATAATTATCCATATTTGATTTATTTAATGATTTCTTGCAAAACAATTTACCAATTTAATCAAAATAATTAATCAATTATCACATAAGGAAACAATTATCTTATTAATTGATAAATATCTTCAATTAGATCAAGAATATAGTCGAATATATCATAAAATCGGATTTATATTGATCTAATATGATAAGGTAACTATCCCAAAGCAAAAACAGCAAGAAATCCCGAGATATGCTCCATCTGACGAGTTGACTCGTCGAGTCAGGCTTGGACTCGTCGAGTCTGCATGGACTTGGCGAGTTCAGCTATGGACTCGGCGAGTCCAGCCTCCAGAAACCAAAAAATTCAATTTTTCATACATATCAAGCATCAATAAAATAGAAACCAGTCTAGGCTCTGATACCACTGATGGGTTTTGGTCCTAAGAACATCCTATGTGCTCATACAAACCCTAATGCTTGGATCTAGGTTTCTCTATTGTACATGCAAGTTATCCAAGACTATAAACCCTAATTCTAGCATTCAAGTAATCATATTAACATGAGAATAGGTTTAAGATGTTACCTTGATTGTTATGTAGCAATAACAATCTCAAATCTCCTTGTATTGACTTTGGAAGGCTTAGAGTCACAAGTGTCACTCCTCTAATGGATCACAAACACCATAAGCAAGAGGATGAAGAGGAGAGAGGTTAGAGGCTGCCCAAAAACGTGTGAAACCCTAGAAGGTTGCTTGTCCATGTTTTTGGTCCTTTAGGGGTCTATATATAGTGAGGCAATTAGGGTTATCTAACAAGAAAACCCTAATTTGGATGCTTAAGCCCTAAGCAACCCATGGACTCCTTTAATTAGGGCCTTGGATGATTTCCTTATGGGCTTCCCCATAGAATTCGTCCACCCCTTAATACAAGGCAATCCATGGCCCAAATTGCAATTATCTTATAATTACAATTCCAGTCCCTTAAGTTTAATTAATCTCTTTTAGTCACAAAACTAATTACCAATTAATTCTTGACTAATATTAATTAAACAATATGATTTCTCCTTTAATATATTATTCTCATAATATATTAATAAATCATATTTAATCCTTTCTCTCCATAATTCATCCTATCAAGTTGCTTTGGTGAAGGCAACCCAAAAGGACCATGCACCATCGGGTCAAGTACATACCAAAATAGTTATGGACTTAGACACTAATCCAACACCTTCATGTATGTCTTTCAAGACTTCGGCAGCTTCAGGATCTTCCAAGCATCTAAGGTACGGACCTGCCATGGACTTTTTATAGAGTTTACCTCGGATTATCACGAATCTTGAGACTCTTGTTCTGAATGCTCTTTCTCTTTTTTATTTTGATGGGATTGTACCATTTTGGAGATACTCCATAATGGGTTGGGTCCATGATCGTGAATCTTGTTCGTCAGGGTCCCTTTGAGGAGGGATCTGAAGGTCAGGATCTTCAATAGTTGTTACGCTTGTTGGTTGTTTAGGATCATCGGATTTGTCGACGAGTGTTTCTATGGCTGGGGTTATTATGTGGGTAATAAGAATCTTCGTTTCTGTTTCCTAACGTAGGATCCTTAGTTGGCTAATACGTCTGCTTCTGTGTTTCCTTCTCTGGGAACTTGGGTTAGGCTAAAGTTCTCAAAATCAGGAGCTAAATTTTTTTGAGGATCTCTAAATATAGTGCTAATCTTTCACTTTTCACTGCATAAGATCCATTAAAGTGATTAGTTAGTAATAAAGAATCAACAAATACCTAAACATCCCTGATTTGAAGATCCTTAGCCAATTGTAGTCCCATGATGAGTGCTTCGTATTCTGCTTCGTTATTGGTAGTGTTGAATTCGCAATTAATTACATGGGGTAGGATGTCCCCCTATGGCGACTTTAGTATGATTCCTAGCCCTGTTCCTTTTTTATTTGAAGCTCCATCTATGAACAATGTCCATTTTCCCAAGTCTTCATCTTGTAGGAGTTGCTTGGCTTCCATGTCTACTTCGTTTTGTAGATCATCACTAAAGTCAGCAACAAAGTCTGCTAATGCTTGTGACTTTATGGCGGATCTTGGTTCATATCTGATGTCTAACGTGCTTAACTTCACCGACCATTTTTCCATCCTTCCTGACATTTCTGGTTTTCTCATGACATTCTTAATAGGATAATTACTATTTACATGTATAATATTTGTTTTGAAATAATGTCTTAATTTAGTAGAATCAGTTACTAAGGCGAGAATTAATTATTCGAGGTGAGAGTATATGGTTTCAGGATCCAGGAGACTTTTACTTACATAGTACATAGGATGTTGGTATGCGTTAAGATCCTTGGCCAAGACAACACTTACTGTGTTTGAGGATTCTGAGAGGTAGAGGAGAATTAAGTTGTTCCCCATCAATAGGCTTTACTAGTAATGGCGCGGAACTCAAGTATTTTTTGAGTTCCTGAAAATCTTTTTCGTGATCTTCAGTCCATTCGAACCTCTTGTTCTTCTTTAAGATATCGTATAAGGGTTTACATCTTTCTGAGGATCTTGAAATGAAACTGTTGAGTGCCGCTACCCTTTCGCTTAGCCTTTGGATGTCTTTTGTTGAAGATGGATATTTCAGCTTAATGATTGCTTTAATCTGCTCCAGGCTTGCTTGTATTCCTCTCTTGGTTACCATATATTCAAGGAACTTGCCTGACTTCATCCCAAAGTGGCATTTGAGTGGATTCAACTTCATATTGTATTCGTCTAGGATGTTAAATGCTTCTTTAAGATCTCTGAGATGATCTTCAACTTTCATTGACTTCACCACCATGTCGTCGATATAGACTTCCATGGTGTCTCCCAGCTTGTCTTTAAACATCCGATTCACCAATCTTTGATATGTTAAACCTGCATTTTTAAGACCAAAAGGCATTATAGTGTGACAATATATACCTGTTGGTGTTATAAATGTTGTATCTTCATAATCGGATGGTTCAATCTGGATCTTTTGGAATCTCGCCATTCGCCATTTTTCTTTTGTATGACAACCACGTTAGCTAGCCATCTTGGGAACTTCACTTCCTTGATCATTCCTATCTTGAGGAGCTTCTCTACTTCTTCTTGGATGATCTGATTCCTTTCTGGTTCTAACTTCCTTCTCTTTTGGTGGATTGGTCTGAAAGAAGGATCAATATTAAGTTTGTGAGTGATAATACTCTTGTCTATACCTATCATATCTTCATGTTTCCATGTGAATGTCTTGCTTCTGGTTCTTAGGAAGTTTAACAGATCTTGCTCAATTTTCTCAGGCATTGATGATCCTGTGAGGACTTTAGCTTCAGGATCCTCGATGCCCAGGGGCACTTCCTTCATATCTTGCTCCTTCATTTCTAGAACATGTCATGCCCCCTGCCTTAATTGTTATGCTTGTTAGAGTTTGGTCATAGATTTCATAGAGGTTTTATAACATTCTTGCAATTCTTATTAATCTCCCATGATCTTCACTGTTCCCCATGGAGTAGGCAATTTTACATATTAATGATATGTTGTGACAACCCGAAATTTCTATCTTGTAAAGTCAATCAATTCAATCAAAAGTCAGACTCGTCTCTGCTATCTTTTAGCATTGTTAAGGGTCTGTTAGAGTGTTCTAAAGCCTAGTACATTCAAGGTTTGTTTGATAAGATGTGTTAACTTAAGTACATTATGTTGAAATCAAGCCAGAAACTCCATCACGAGAAGTTCACAGTCGCAAACTAGGGTTTACAGTCGTAAACCCATGGCCAGCCGTGAACCCCTCCCTTAAGTATCAAATTCCTTCATTTATTCCTTATTCCTCACATCTTCAAGGCTGAAACTCGAAATTCTCTCTCAACTATCATCTAGAACACTTCCATTGTTCTTCAAAGTTGTAAGTATTTGCCTTCATTTTGAGTTAATATCTTTCAAATTCAAGTGAAACCCTTTGATTACATCCATAAATCCAACTCTTTTTACATAGATCTTCAAATCTTCATCCATTTCACCAAGAACACACACTTGTTCTTGGTGGCCGTGAACCCCCCCCCCCCCCAAGGCTCCCCAAATCATGAGTATCTCTTCTATCATCATGTATCCATTAGAAACACTTACCTTCCAACCTGAAATCAAACATATTGTTCATGATCTTCAAGAGTTTACGGTCGTAAACCTTTCATAAGATCATGGTGGTCGTGAACACTTCAAGTGTTCTTAACCGTAAACACACCCATGGTCGTAAACATTCATAAGTGTGGCCGTAAACTCCGCTTTTCCAATCATATGTGATTGGTACACTCCATTATGAGTGATACCTAGTTCCTAATGGTGTTTTCCATACATGATTAGTTGTTATGTACACTAATTGTACACATATATGTGTTAGTATATGTTTAATAGGATCTGTTTGTGCTCGGGATTTCACTGGGCATACTTAGCATCTTATATCAATCCCTCCTTCAAACCACTCACTACAGGTGAGTTCATACCCCTACAGTCAACCTTTTTCATATTTTAAATGTTTATAGGGGGGATACAATTTGAAACACAATAGAATTGTGTTTAGTTTTATAATTGAATTCTTGCAAAACATAAGAGTTTTACTGTTTTCAAACACTGCTAAACTTCATTTTCAAACCCCTTTTTAAATTACTTATAAAACCCCCTTTGACTTTCAAAATCATATTCATGTAGATATTTAAGTATAAATGTGCTTTAATGGACTTAGGACTAATGTTAACAACCTTGACTCATGTTCCTTGTTTGGTTGTGGGCTTAGGGTAGGATTCACTAGTCCGACTGTCGATTAACTTATATTTATCCTAAATACTTATATGAATATTAAACACCATTTTCAAGAATATATTTAAATTAACCATTTATGATTACTAAATGAGTCTTTCAACATGTCAGTTATACAACAAACATACTAGTAAACTATAATAGGTATAGTTTAGAGAATTACTATTTACTATCCTCGCACAATCTTACATGAGTCAGTCCATAATATGAGTCAAATCATTCATACTATAACAAGAACAGAAAGGAACATATACATTTACAAACAGGAACATATACAATTATAAAAGGAACATATACGCTATAATTAGAACAAGATAACAATAATGTAAGATACTATTTCATGGCACAACAATCCACTTGTTGTGTCACATTTTGTAACCAGAGTCTCCTGGAGAGAGAGAGAGCGTGAGTTTGTGTATAGATCTATACAGGATTGACCATCCCACACCTCACTGCTAGCTACAGTGGGATCCGCAGGTCCACGGGTGAACAAATGTCATACCTTTTCGACGTCCGAAAAACGTCGTGTATTTGCACTAGGTCGATCAAGCATGGTTACAACTTTATCGCATTTTCATCTAAAATAACCAACCCGGTTATAAGGTGGTAAACTAATATTTGAGTATCATTCATTAGAATAAACATTTTATTTACATTACTATAAGAGAAGAAACAAATGGTACAGTCTTGGAAGGAGACTACATTTTTCATCACAAGCAGAAAATATAGGATTTTCGGGGAAAAACAAACAAACCTTTTTATAATACAATCATAACCCGCTTTTAAAGTAAATACAACATAATTACACTAAACTGTTTATGAACTCACCAGCTTAAATGTTGATTTTCTCTTTCAAAATAACTTGTATCCTCAGCTCACCAGTAGACAGGTACAGATGGCCAGGTTTTTGTGAAGACGGAGTTTCTTCAAGACTCGTCCTATTCTTTTGCTAATACATTCATTTTTGGTGTCATTAAACTTTACAAAGAACACATGTATTAAATATTATTATTAATGCAATGGATGTGGTTGATTGATTTACTATTGTGCATTGTTATGATATTGTACATGACATACTCCACCGCAGAACGTTTCCGCCATTCTGGTTTTGGGGTGTGCCTTATGTTGATGGAACTGCTTTCATCTCGTGGATCCACGGTGTCACACCCCGGCCGACGGCGGAAAAACCGGGCAGTGCAACGTCATTTCCCGTATCATAGTTATCAACTTTTTGAAAACACATGCATTTTAAAATACGTCAACATAAAGTTGGTGAGTTCACAGGTTTTGACTCCATATAAAATAACACTTTTTACCAAGTTCATAAGTATAGTTTTGAAAGTATCATTTGGACTCTCCAACATTTAGTATATATATTAGGTATAATGGTTTACTTATTAAATCAGTGATATACCTATAAGTTTCACGTATTATGAATAAATGACTGTAATCCCATACAAACTAAGGTTGCTACGTATAAATCTTATTTCAATTCTATACGAGTAAAACCGCTACGTATAAATCTATTTCAATACTATATGAGTAAGTGTGCTACGTATAACTGTCTACTTAATGAGCAAGTAGTATACCTACAAGATCCTTGTACTTAGAGTATAAGTCTTTGGGAAACTTGTACTTAACATTCATAATTGTATATCGACAAAGTATAATGCTTCTAAAGTTGTACTACCATGAGTCCGTAACCGCGGCTATATGACTAGTTTCAAACCTCTGATTGATGCTACAAGTTTCGCATATTAAGATAACTTCCACATGTTTCATCAATGTCGGAACAATAAACAAATAAAAGGATAGTTCGTCACTCGTAAACCGTTGTGTTGTAGCTAGCAACCATGAATAGGGTTGTCAACCCATATCTTATTCATACACGACTTCCTCGCTCACACGGGATTAGCGGTTACAGGTCATAGGATTTTCCCTAAGATTTCCAATCTTAGTTGATGAATACAATAACTCATGTAGACTTGTCGAGTTCCGTTAGTTCTGGTAGTAAAATCATATTCGTGTCTAAAACCCTAAGTTATTAGACTATGATTTAAACATTACTCCTAATATTTATAATACTTAAGCAGTATAATAGTTATAACTTTGAGTTAAAACCAGGTTTTATCTTAACATAAAACCAACAATAACAACGTACTTATCAATTAACATATAGAACTTCCGAGTACAACTCTGGAACTATATCGCACATGATATATATATATATATATATATATATATATATATATATATATATAATCCTAAGTATAACTTAAGATCTACATTAGTACAAGAGCATGCTAACAAGTTGATAATAGTTGTATATATTCAAAATATTATATTTAGAACAACTATATCCCGGTTATTATAATTATATATGTTGATACTAATATACTATCATATAGACATAATAGTAACGTATATACAATATTTAGCATGCGTTTTCCCCAAAAAATATTAGAAAGTGGGGCCGTGAAACTCACCCTAGTAGCATGCTTTTATGTAATCTAAGCAGAAACGGTTAGTGGTTCGCGATCACCGGGCTCGGGATGCAAGACGGCTTCAGCAAATGAGAGAGCAGGAAAGAGTTCAGATGCAAGAATGGCTGAGGTTGAACTTGCTATTTATAGCAAGTTTTTTGGCCCTCATGACGTGATAATGATAGGCTCACGTCGTGAGCTATGGCAAGAGTCATCCCTTAGCCTCAACGCGTGTTTTCTAGCCTCAAATAGTGTTCTGCATCGTCCTCACGTCGTGAGCTTTTGGGTTATCGATCCGTAGACTTATAGCTTCGAAATGTGGCGTTTTGACTCCTCACATCGTGAGTTTTTATGATCACGTCATGAGTCCAGTCAGATTAGGGTTTTTGACACGTGTCATGCACTTAGACAGTTGTAACTTCGGAAGGTCGTAACTTTTGCATACGAACTCCGTTTTTGTGGTTCTTTATATCAACGCGTAGGTAATTCTGAGTACTACAACTTTATTTTAGATTCAAATAGCTAATTCTAAGCCTATTTTAAATTCCTCTTGTTATAGATATTATATAGTGTTAGAGTTTATCATAACTTCTTCATGCGAAGTCAGATTTAGACGTTCTCTATATTTTTGGAATCGTATGGATGTATACTTTGAGTTGTATCATAAAGAAAGTTCATATTTTTATTAGAATTTATCATGAACTACATAGTATGTTTATCACATTACTAGTGTACAAAATCACATGTGATTGTTATTCACCTATACTAGTGTTACATTCTCCCCCCGTTGAAGTAAATTTCGTCCCAAAATTTATTTTGTTCCAGATTCCACTGCAGGGTCCTGGGTAGCTTCCCTACTTCTGATTACGAATGCCCTACCACGGCCTAAACCTTCAGGACTCCTTAACTTTGGACATGCCCTCCTGAAGTGTCCAATCTCGCCACACTCATAACACGTTCTTCCTCCACCATAGCCAGTTCCAGTATTTGTTCCTTGGTTTATTGTTGCAGGTGTTGTGTTACTGCAGTAGCTGACGATATGTCCCTATTTATTACACTGACTGCACCATAAACAGTTACCTAGGTGGTGACGATTACACTAAGTGCACCATTGGATTTTTCCAGCATACTTCCTTGGTTGTATGGGTATTGTTGTTGTGGTTGCATAATTAGTTGCCACATCTTGTCTCCCCTCAGATGATTGTCTGATATTCTTCCCATTAAATTTGTGCTTGTTCGTTCCAGATTCGGGAGACTCATCTATAAATCCCACTTGGATTTATGTGTTGGTTAGTTGATGAGCTTTTCGCTTTGCACTGTCATATGTTGCAGGCTTTGATGCGATCATCATTCCTTTGATTTATGATGCTAGAACCTAGATATATCGCTCGATCTTCTGATATTCGAGGGTTACAATAGTTGGACATATCACCGCAAGATCATTGAATCTAGCGGTATAAGCATTTATCTCGGAACCCTTCATTTTTAGGTTCCACAGCTCTTGTTCCAACTTTTGTATTTCCTCTCTTGGACAATACTCCTCTACTAGCATCCTCTTCAGCTCTTCCCATTTCATGTAGTTTGCAGCATCAATTCCTATTGTATTCACATGATTGTTCCACCATGTTAACGCTGCATTAGTGAAGGTACACGCAGCAAAGCGTACCTTATAGTCGTCCGGACAGAAGCTTATTTGAAATACTGATTCCGCCTTCTCAATCCATCGGGTCAAGTTAACAACCCCTTCTGTTCCATGTAATCTCTTAGGTTTTCAATTCATAAAATCCCTGTAGGTACACATTTGGCGGTCCCTACATTTCCTTCATTTCTAACTCCACCTCTTGTGACATTAGCTAGAGCTGCAATGATTCTCTGAGCTATGATTTCTTCAAGTTCTGCTGAACTTATTGAGGGGTTTATTTCTGGTGGTGGTTGTTGCGGTTGTTGTTGTTGTGGTTTTGGTCGTATGTTAAGGTTTAGCTGAGCGCTACTTCTTCTAGGCATTTTGTTTAGTTCCTATACATTTTGGATCACCAAGTGTTTAGTCTATCAAATATTACTCCCAATTTAAATAGTTCATATGATCTGATCATAATAAAATATAGTTGTACACCTACACTTACTTGTGATAAGATCTATGCACATATGAACTTTAGTTGGAATATCTTATCTAAATCCTTGAGATCAAAAACATTTTGGGTATTTAGGTATATTATCATCGCGGGTCTAAGTCTTCATATATGACTCTATATTTGTTATTTGTTGTATTCATGCTCTTTTAATTATTGTTTGTTACTTCAGGTTTAGCTGATAAGGCACCGGCCAGTCAGGACAGTCGGAGGGCAAGTTCATTTTAGCTATAGCCGTTCTGAAATCCAGCAACCCAAGCGACATGTATATCCTGTCACCGCTCCTGTAAGTAGTCATTTAGTAATATATTTAATAATACTTTATATTGTAGGCTAAGGATATACCTAAACCTAACAGAGTACGCCCTAAACTATAGTCGTGCTTTCTTAAGAAAGTACTAATTCACTATAGTTAATGGCTCTGATACCAATCTGTCACACCTCGGCCGTCGGCGGAAACACCAGGCAGTGTAACGCCATTTCTCGTATCATAGTTATCAACTTCCTGAAAACACATGCATTTTAAAATACGTCAACATAAATATGGTGAGTTCACAGGTTTTGACTCCATATAAAATAACACTTTTTCTCAAGTCCAAAAGTGTAGTTTTGAAAGTATCATTTTGACTCTCCAACATTTAGTATATATATTAGGTATAATGGTTTACTTATTAAATTCGTGATATACCTATAAGTTTCACATATTATGAATAAATGATTGTAATCCCATACAAACTAAGGTTGCTACGTATTAATCTTATTTCAATTCTATACGAGTAAAACCGCTACGTATAAATCTATTTCAATTCTATACGAGTAAGTGTGCTAGGTATAACTGTCTACTTAATGAGCAAGTAGTATACCTACAATTTCCTTGTACTTAGAGTATAAGTCTTTCGGAAACTTATACTTAACATTCATAATTGTATATCGACAAAGTATAATGCTTCTAAAGTTGTGCTACCATGAGTCCGTAACCGCGGCTGTATCACTAGTTTCAAACCTCTGATTGATGCTACAAGTTTCGCATCTTAAGATAAGTTCCACACGCTTCATCAACGTCGGAACAATAAACATATAAAAGGACAGTTCGTCACTCGTAAACCGTTGTGTTGTAGCTAGCAACCATGAGTGGGGTTGTCAACCCATATCTTATTCATACACGACTTCCTCGCTCACACGGGATTAGCGGTTACAGGTCAGAGGATTTTCCCTAAGATTTCCAATCTTAGTTGATGAATACAATAACTCATGTAGACTTGTCGAGTTCCGTTAGTGCTAGTAGTAAAATCATATCTGTGTCTAAAACCCTAAGTTATTAGACTATGCTTTAAACATTACTCCTAATATTTATAGAACTTAGGCAGTATAATAGCTATAACTTTGAGTTAAAACCATGTTTTATCTTAACATAAAACCAACAATAACAAAATTTAACGTTCCTAGTTTTATGTTGACATAAAACCAACAATAACAACGTACCTATCAATTAACATATAGAATTTTCGAGTACAACTCTAGATTTATATCGCACATGAAATGTATATAGAATCCTAAGTATAAATTAAGATCTACATTTGTACAAGAACATGCTAACAAGTTGATAATAGTTGTATATATTCAAAATATTATATTTAGAACAACTATATCCCAGTTATTATAACTATCTATGTTGATACTAATATTCTATCATATAGACATAATAGTAATGTATATACAATATTTAGCATGCGTTTTCCCCAAAAAATATTAGAAAGTAGGGCCGTAAAACTCACCCTAGTAGCGTGATTTTCTATAATCTAAGCAGAAACGGTCAGTGGTTCATGATCACCGGGCTCGGGATGCAAGAGGGCTTCAACATATGAGAGAGAAGGAAAGTGTTCAGATGCAAGAATGGCTGAGGTCGAACTTGTTATTTATAGATAGTTTTTTGGCCCTCACGACGTGAGAATGATAGGCTCACGTCGTGAGCTGTGGCAAGAGTCATCCCTTAGCCTTAACGCGTGTTTTCTAGCCTCGAATAGTGTCCTGCAGCGTCCTCACGTCATGAGGAAACCTTGATCACATCGTGAGCTTTTGGGTTATTGTTCTGTAGACTTCTAGCTTCAAAATGTGGCGTTTTGACTCCTCACGTCGTGATTTTTTATGCTCACGTCGTGAGTCCAGTCAGATTAGGGTTTCTGACCCATGTCATGCTCTCAGACAGCTGTAACTTCGGAAGGTCATACATTTTGTATACGAACTCCATTTTTGATGTTCTTTATATCCACGCGTAGGTAATTCCAAGTACTACAACTTTATTTTAGATTCAAATAGCTAATTCTAAGCCTATTTTAAATTCCTCTTGTTATAGAGATTATATAGTGTTAGAGTTTATCATAACTTCTTCACGCGAAGTCAGATTTAGATGTTCTCTATATTTTTGGAATCGTATGGATGTATACTTTGAGTTGTATCATAAAGAAAGTCCATATTTGTATTAGAATTTATCATGAACTACATAGCACGTTTATCACATTACTAGTTTACAAAATCACTTTACATAATTGGCATAATCACATGTGATTGTTATTGGCCTATTTTGACTAGTGTTACACACAGTCTACCTAGTATCACATTATAAGAAGATAAGGTGTTAGTAACACAGAAATTTTGTATAGAGTTTACCCCCTCTATATACATTGGTAGCTTTATCTCCCCAATCATGTGTTTTGTTTCCCCGCTAAATCCTATGAGGACCGAGGATATCTTGACTATCTCTGATTCTAGGATGTTCATCCTTTATAGTGCGTCTAGGAGTACGATGTTGGCCAAGGATCCTCCGTCAACAAGAATCCTTCTGACGAAATGGTTGGCCATGTACAGTGTTATCACCAGCTCATCATGGTGAGGATCATGAATGCCTTACCTATCCGTCTCGTCAAATGTGATTTCCTCTTCACTGCTAACCATGGTATTCTTTTGTGGTCTATCTTCCTTTTTTGTTTTAGAGACTCTGGTGTGTCTTTTAGCCTAAGAATAAGAAGTAACACAGATGTTAGATCCACTTGAGATAACATGAATTATCTTAGCGTTAGGGGGTGGAGATCCTGGTTTCTCCGGAATCTTGTGACCATCCTGGCTGTTCTCCTTGAATTTTTCTCTTTTTCTCCCGAGGATCTCTTTGAGGTGTCCCTTGCTAAGGAGGTAGCTGATTTCTTTTAATATTGCTATGTATTCTTCCTTCATGTGACCGAAGTCTTCGTGGTAAGCACACCATTTAGACTTGTCTTTCCAACTGGTGGACTTGTTATCCCTCTTCGGCCATCTTACTTTGTCTCCAAGATCCTACATAACATGAATTATACCTGAAATATCCACAGAAACACAATAGTCTGCGATCTTAGGAAGTTCCTCTTCTTCTCCTTCATGATCGAGGGCATTGACCCTGTGATGATCCAGTTTGTAATAGGGTTTCGATTTGTATGATCTAGGGTTCAAGGATTTGGCCTTCCTATTGGGATTCTCGTATTGACTTGAAGGGTTGCTTCTCTCCTAAATTTATTTATCCTCTTCAAGCCTTATGAACCTCAATGCTCGGCACCTGACTTCGTCTAATCTTTTGCATGGGGTCATCACAAGGTCTTCATAGAAGGGTGAATCCTTCCTTACTCCCATCTTGAAGGCCTCTACAACAGTAGCCATGTCGATGTTTGGGATGCTCAGAACTTCCCTGCCAAACCTATTAACGAAATCCCTAAGTCTTTCCTTAGGATCCTGAACCACTCGATAGAGATCACTCGAAGGTTATGCTGCAAGAAAACTGGTTATTGAAAATATTGGCTAAGTGTGAAAATGAAGTAATAGAGTATGGGGGAACATTTAGCATCCATTTGAGGGCTGATCTTGTAAGGTTGAACTGAAGCCATATAGGCAAGCTTACTTCAATTGCCCTGGGATAGGAATGATCTCCATCCTTTCTCGGTATTGTGTTATGTGCTCTTCAGTATATGTGGTTCCATCGTAAAGCTTCATGCTAGGAGTTTGGAAATGCATAGAAACTTTGGTATCGACTATCGCTGGAGAAAATCTCAGGATCTTGTGACTTGTTATAGATGCTTCTGGTATGGGTTGGACCACCCCAGGTATGCTTGAGATTATTTGTCTCAACTGTTGAAGTTCCCTAGCCATGATTGGATTTATTCCTACATCAATATTAGTATAGTTAGTATTAATAGCATTACTGTTTAAGAAGTTACTAGAATCAAGGTTTCTAGAAGTATTGAAAGGCTCATTGAGATTATTGATCATAGATGCTCGGTTGTCTATAGCTGTCCCCCAGGGTGACGCCATAGTGGTAGGAACCGTGTTCTTCTGGTAATTTTTTGAGGATCATGCATTATCAAAGTTCAGGATACTTGGTTGTACAACTGTGGGCATTGTTTCCTGGAATTTCTGAAATTTTGCCTTCATCCTTTACACTTCTCTGAGTAGTGCTCTATTCTCCTCCTGCTATTGGGTCACCTGTTGTGTCATTTTCCTCATCATAACAAAGAGTTATCTAGTAGTGACTGAGGCAGTCGGATCCTGGATTCCTGAAGATCCCATATTTCCTTGGTTAGTGACCGGAGAGGTGTTTTTTGTGGAAGTGTCAGGCGTTTTCTACTGACCAGGGGGGCCACTTGGAGGAGGCGGTAGGTTTTTGGTTGAAATGGAAGGAACAGAGGACAAAGAAAGGATCGGTTGTGTAGACATGATTTTTTCGAGGATTTTGAACACCGCTACCCCACGGTGGAAGCCAAATTGTTTGGGTCAAAAATTACACAAGTACTAATCAACCAAATTGAATGAGAGGCTGTGATGTTCGAATTGTGCGATAGAAAATGACAAATGAGAGTGACATAACAGTTTACAAGGAAAGCCCTTGATCCTTGCTAGGATCTCCAGCACAAAACCTTGGGACGTGACAATAATCTCCTACCTTGATGGTTTTATTAATGTAAAATAATGATTACAGAGAATATTTCAGTAAGAACAAGTGAATAATTTCGTAAGTAAGCTTAGAGTGGAAAACAATGTGTTTTGCGTGAGATACAAGTGTCAATTTATAGTCTAAAGTAGCCAACAACATATCCGATATATTGGGGATCCTCTATGACCAGCTTCACAAACATTATTTGACTAAGTATACCTGGTCTTTAGCATACTTGAGATGATTCTTCGTTGAGAATTGGTCTTCCCTTGACTACTTTTGCATATGTATTAGTTATGAACAAAATATAACCGTTATAAATGTTAATACAAATAATAACGGCAATAGTCGGGATCCTGAGGTAGCTAAGGATCCTGGAAATTTAAAGATCCTGAATATTTTGAGGATCCTAGCCCTAACATTGCAAGGGTCCACACGATTTTTTTACAATTTTATAAGGATTTTACAAAATAGGATATTAATGCAACAAATTTATGACCGGTCGGTGCAAATGATGACTTTCACCTTGGTTAGAGACAACATCAGGTCCTGGTAAAAATCACGGACAAACTAGATTCAAAATGTAAACTTTGAGAATTTACATGTCCTAAATCCGACTCTGTGTGATTTTTCTATATTTTTTTCTTACAAAACATGGGCAGAATAAATATTTTTCTACAATTCCTAGCTTTGAATTTTAAGGGTTAGTTGATTACTTAACACATTAATCCATAACCAAAAAAGACTATAGAGATGAAAATTGAGTTTGTAACAATAGAGAAATGTCAAGGATTCAAAAGGACAATTTCAATCTCAAACCATGACTCAAAGTACATTGATTTTAAGGGAAAAACAAGGTACATTACTAAAAGATAATACACCATTAAGGGCTTGAGTTTCCTCTTCCATTAAGCCACATATAAAGACCTTTAAGGACTGTTTTGATGAACTTTTGGATGGTTCGAAACATGGTCTTTTTATAGAAAAATACTAACTAGAATTGAAGATAACAAAAGCATTATTGCAACAATAGAAAACATTTGACTCCAAGATTGTAACCAATTATTGAGTACTGACTCTAACACATGATGAAGCATTTTTAAAAGGATTTTTTGCAGTAAGAAATATCCAAGAACACATCCAATATTGCCGGAAATTCGGCGATATGAAAACCCATAAGAATTGAGATGAATGAGAATGAGATTAGTCAATAAAAGGGAAGCAATTCGACTCATAACTTGTACAAATTCAACTTGTAATTGGGACAAGAACACAAAAGAAACAAAGAATCAAGACATACCAATACTATAAGATCAATGTCACAACTTCAAACCCACCATAAATCTCGTCAATACTTCTTCCACTTCCCTTGTTTCACTCACGTCTCTCCCCCCCCCCCTCTACATCACGTTTGAATTTTTTTTGTCCTAATGATAGACGAACAGCAATAAAAGCCCAAGGCGTGATTTGGATCGACCCACAAAACCCTTTTCTTTCTCTCGTCCGCTTCCTCTCTCGATCCACTTATTTTCTCGATCCTACTTTCTCTCTTGATTTCACAGTCACTCTCGCTACTTTCTTTTGTTACCATCAACATAGCATCAGTCCAAGAACAGGTGGTATTAGACTTTGATACGCACGATTAGGCCACAAAAAGAAAATGCACGACCTCACTAAACCCGTCGGATGGGCGTCATGGGGGTTATGTGTAATTTTTTGCAATTGGTCCCTAAACTTCCAACCTTGAACCCTATTTACCCCAACCCTGGATAATTTAACATATTAAGTTTATTTTATTGGCACTTTAGCCCCTTAACATCATTTAAGCCAATTAAATGGATTATATTTATCCTATTTTCCACAAAATCACCTTATTAAATTAAATACCCTTTAAATATTAATTAATCTATTTAGATGTTAAATAACACTTTTTTTATTAAATTTATTCCATTTAATATCACAAAACTGAAATTATTAGCAGAAACACTTCTTCGAGTAATGGAAGCTAACACCGCTAACAAAGGGAAAATTCATTACATTCCAACACTCAGATCAAATTCCTTATAATGTCTAAATGTATAAAGTTTCCAACTTTATCCATTAAGAATCTCCAAAAAAGCAAGATCTAAAACCCTAGATCATAAGATGCCCAAAATACACTTTTCTTCATGCATGGAGTAAAGAGACCTCTTGCATGCACTCTCTACTCCACTAAATGACCAGATCTGCACCCAAACATCAATCAAAAGATCAAGAGTTCTCCAACCTCTATGGAACAAGCCTCAAATAGGACCAAAACTCAATAAAGTAGACCAAATCATTAAATACACCTAGATCCAAAGATGAAATGCAATAAATCTTGGAACTTTATGACTTACAAAGGTCCAGAAAGTAGATGAAAGTTGAGATTTTCAATTGCCAAGCTTCAAGGATCAATCTTGCATGAAAGCCTTAATCCGAAACCACAAAAAACACTCGGAAAATAGATGAGATGAGAGAGGAGAAGCTCAAGCAATGGAGAGGGTGGTTAGGATTGCTCCCAAGGAGTTCTAGATGTGATGGAGGGTTACAAAATGGTCTAAAAAATGAATGCTTACCTTTAAATATGTTAAAACCCCTCAAATATAGGCTTTGGCCTGCCTAGCTTCCGCTTTGTGGAAAAGAGTTATTCGCTCTGTGGTGATTTCTACACCGTGGAAAACAACTCTTCGCTCCGTGGCAACGGATTTTCACCCAAATCCATTCCAGCTTCAAATGGTCATAACTTCTTCGTTCAACTTCGTTTTCGATTATCATTATATGTACGCGAAGGTATTGACGAGCCCCATAATTCTATCTAATTACTTTTCACTAAAAACATAACAAATAAAATCATTAATTCATGCAATAAGCCCAAACTATCACCTTTCCCATTTTTCCCTTTACTTCAAGGCACAATTCAAGGGAAACTCTATTCCTTTGAAGCTCAAGACCATTACTTTATCAAATTACGGTCCGTTATCCCAAAATTAGAAACATCATGGAAACTAGGTGTTACAATTTGTATCATATTTTCCTTTCATTCTAATTGTAATCTCTATTATGATTCAATAATGAAACCCTAGAAATATTTTTTCATTAGTTTTCATGGTATCAAAGTAGTGATGGGCTTTATACATAACAAAAATCATATTTTTAGTGGAAAACATAAAACCCTAAATTTGCATGCACCCTAAAGGATTTATGTTCTCACTATTATATACAAACAACAATTCGAATTCAAGAACCCTAAAGTAGATTTCTATTTTTGAAATTGGAGAAGGGTTATTAGAAAATATATCTTTTAGTTTATTATTGTAAATAAACATGAATTCCTTCTTAGTAGAACTTCACAAAGCCAGCACCAGAAATCTCATGCGTCTGATGGCTAACACCCAAACACTAGAAGTTGGAGGTTATTGAAGAGAGAAGGGAAGGATATGATTTTTGGCTCTATAGTATCTTGGAAGAGGTGAACCCGAAAATCATAAGGGATGGGGGTATTTATAGGGCTTAAGGAGGTGCATAAAAATCATATTCCTTAGAGCCCAAGAAAGGCTCTCTTATCCCCTATAGAGTCGTCCCCTCTCTTAGGGAGGTTCTAGAATCAGTCATTGTCAACTTTTGGACACTGACACTTTTAGTCCTTCCACTTTTAATTATTCCAATTAATCTCTGATTAATTTATAATTAAACAATATAATTTATAATTAATATATTTTTCTCAAAACATATTAATAAATTATTTATTTTGATTTCTAATTAATTTATTAATTTTTATAATAAATTAATAAATTAGTCTCTCTTTTCAAATAGCATTCCAGTCTCTTACTAGGTTTGAGGGCAACCCAAAAGGACTTTGCTAATAATTTAAGTTTATAGTAATTTAGTTAATGTCTTAGACACCTAATCTAACAGTCTCCCACTTGAATAAGTCTATAACGAAATTATAAGTTCCAAATTAAATAGCAAAGTGTGATCTGCTGATCTAAACAGACATTGATCCTTAGATAAGTGATCAAATATTCCTCTATTATACTAAATATCACATAGACATGAGACATGGATTAAAATCAATCTCATTGTCCAAATTTTGTTTCCCAATTTCCTGATTTGTGAAAACGGCATAAGACTCCAAATTGAATGCATCAACTGAGTCATGGTTGGGCCCAACACAATAAGTCAACACCAAATCACCAAGGGGCCCACAAATATCGCTTTTCCTATTAGGGCAAAAGGAACAATTAAACTTTGACTTATATTCTTGTATCCTTTACTCACCAAATCATACGTGACACTGTGTTTTATAACATCATGTCACTAACGTGTTTACTCCAAACCAATGCACAACCAACTTGTAAATTACAACTCATATATCTCTTTTTCAAGAATTTAATATATTATCGTCTTAGAATAACTAGTGCTATAATCCATGAAGAAATTCTCTGAGCGTGGGTTTATCCAATACTTAAATCTTCATTTCAAAGTACTCATGAATGTTTTAGCAATCAAATTGCTATGTCTAACCTCTTTAGAAGATCTACACTCCAATTCATGACAGTCTTAATTCACTACTTACTTCCCAAAGTATGAGTGACTGTGGAATTTGAATAATTAAATTATTCGGGAAGTAAAACATGCAAAACTAGACACAAGAATAAGTAATTGACAAAGGCAATAACCAAACTCATAAATAATCTCTATTATTTAATCACCAAAAGTCAATTACATTTATTTTGTTACATGTTTCAAACAATCATCTAACTGCTAAAACTAATGTCGTCTCTCAATCCAATGCTTCTAGCATGTAATCTATGCTTAGTCCTACTCAGAGCCTTTATATTAAGATATGTAGGATTATCTTCTGATGAGACTCTCTTCACTATGAGATGAGCTTCTTCAACTCTATGTCTGCTGATATAATGGTATTTTCTGTCGATATGTCTTAATTTTCCATGATCTCTCGGTTCTTTGGTCAAAGCAACCGCTCATTTATTATCGTAGAAAAGTTCCATTTGTTCCTGAATGGTTGGGACTACTCCAAGTTCTCTAATGAAGTTCTTCAACCATGCTACTTCCTTTGATGCTTCACTTGCCGCTATGTACACTGATTCACATGTATAATCAACCAATGTGTCTTGCTTGCAACTTTTTCAGTAATTGCTCCTCCATTTAAAGTAAATACCCAACCAAATTAAGAAATAAAGTTTTCTCAATTTTTTTGAAAGTTGGCGTCACTATGCCCATTCACTCTCAACACTCCCACCAAGGACTAAAACTATGTCCTTTGTCCTTAGCAAATACTTGAGAATGTTCTTAAATCTTTTCTAATGAGCTCTGCCAGGATTTCCCTGATAGCGACTGACCATGATCAAGGAAAAAAACACATCATGGAGAGTACATGTCATAGCATATAGGATCAATCCTATAGCCAAATTATAAAGGACTCGACTCATATCAGCTATCTTTTCATCCGTACTTGGGCATTGAGTCTTACTCAATTTGGCATTGCTCTAAATAGGTAGCTCTCCTTTCTTGAAATTTTCCATACTAAACTGTTTTAGTACCTTGTCCACCAAGTATGTACTTTGACTATGTAAAATTAGTCTGTTCTTTCTATCTCTCAAAATTCTTATTCATAGAATATAGACTGTCTCCCCTGAATCCTTCATAGAAAAACACTTTCCAAGCCAAGATTTTACTTATTGCAAGGTTGGAATGTCGTTTCCCATTAGTAGTATGTTATCAACATGTAATACTAGAAAAGTTACTATACTCCCACTTGCTTTGACATACACACGGGACTCATCCTCACTCCTAGAAAAACCAAATTCTTTGAATTTTTTTGGAAGCAAAGATTTCAACAGCAAGATGCTTGTTTCAATCCATAGATGGATTTCTCAAGCTTGCACACTCTATTAGGAAACTTTGCATCAACAGAACCCTCTGGCTGACTCATGTAAACATCTTCAGCCAACTTCCCATTAAGGAAACTAGTTTTAACATCTATCTACCAAATTTCATAATCAAGAAAAGGTAGCTATGGAAAGCATTATCCTGATAGATTTTATCTTAGCCACTGGTGAGAAGGTCTCATCATAGTCAACCCCTTGGGTTTGAGTTAAGCCATTTGCAACCATTCATGCCTTGAAGGTTTTCACATTTCCATTTATGTTTGTCTTCTTCTTGAAGATTCATTTGCAACCAACCATTTTTCGACCAGGTTGTTGATCAACCAAATTCTAAAAAAAATTTATTACATGGATTTGATCTCACTGTCCATTGCCTATTTCCATTTAGGTGCCTCATGGTCTTCCATTGCTTCCTTATAGTTAGTTGGCTCATCCAAATTTATTAGTGATTGATCACTGATAAATGTATCACCATCTGAAGTTATATGGAAACCATAGAACTAAGGTGGCATGCTACTAAGAGATGATGAAATGTCAACCAGCTCAACTGGAATTTCTTCCTCTAGTTGAGTGCTAGTGTCTTCTAAGCTTCCTTCATTAGTTAGCTCTAGAATTTCTTCAAGGTCAATTGTACTCCCACTGTCCTCTTTGCATATTATCTCTCTCTCTCTCTCTCTCTCTCTCTCTCTCTCTTGTGCGCGCGCGGAAGACTCCTCTTCATGCTACAAAGACCATGTTTTCACTAAGATTGTAGAACAAATATCCAAACACTTCTGTGGGTAACCAATGAAATTACATCTCTCACTTCTAGCTTCTAGCTTGTCATGCGTCTCTCTTCTAACAAAAGCTTCACAACCCCATACTTTGATATGTGCTAACGAGGGAACTTTCCCTGCCCATATCTCGTGAGGTGTTTTGGTAACCTTTTTTGGTTGGGACGAAACTGAGGATATGGGTGGTTGTCTCTAAGGCATACCCCTAAAAGGAAATGGGAATAGTGGCTTAACTCATCATGGAACAGACCATGTCCAACAAGGTTCGATTGCGCCTCTTAGCCACACCATTAAGTTGCGGTGTCCTAGGAGGAGTCAATTCTAAAACTATTCCACATTCATTGTGATAGTCATGGAACTCAATACTAAGATACTCTTCTCCTCTATCAGATCAGAGCATTTTTATCTTCCTACTTAATTGATTCTCGACTGCATGCTTAAACTCTTTGAACTTTTCAAAGGTTTTTTATTTATGTTTGATCAAGTAGATATAAGCATATCTACTATAATCACCTGTAAAACGTTACATAAAATCGATTAGCATCTCTTGTGATGGATCTGAAGGGCTCACACACATCTGTGTGTATGAGATCCAACAGCCATTCATCTCTTTCACAAGATCCAGTGAAAGGTGATTTTGCAATCTTATCCAAAAGACAAGACTCACATTCATCATCTTTCCGTAGGTCAAATGACTCCAAGACTTCATCCTTTTAGAGTTTGGCGATATGTGTCTTGTTAATGTGCCCAAGACGATAATGCCATAAGCATACCTTGTCTAAACCGTTAGATGAATCAATGTGAAATACCCTATTGCCTAAGCTATCGACACAAGTCACAATTTCATACACACCATTACAAGGTAAAACTTCAAATATAAAAACACCAATTTTATAAAATAGAAATGAACCAGTCAAATCATCAAAAGGGTAGCAAAAACCTTGTCTAAACAATGCATGAAATGAAATAATGTTCCATGTCATTTCTGACGAGTAGCAACAATCAATTAAACTAATCCTAACATCACTACTAAGAACGAGTTGATAAGTCCCAATCTTGGTAGCAAGAGAAGATCGCCTATTTCCCATTGTCAGATTCATCCTCCCATGCTCCACCTCCTCACTTTGTTTTAGCCCCTTGCAAATCAGAACAAATGTGAAATCCACATCATGTATCAAGGAACCAAGAATGAGTAGATGGTAAGTTGTTAGTTTGAATAGTGTTATACCTGCTGAAGATGGTTTCACCTTTCCATCCTTGATGTCTAGCAAGTATTTGGCGCAGCTCCTCTTCCAATGTCCCTTGTCATTACAATAGTAACAAGTGGCCTTTTGGGGTCACTAACAGCTAGAATGTCTGTGTTAGGCTTCTCCTTTGGCATATTTCTTAATGACCCTCTATGGGCCTTGTTCTTCCATTTAGCTTTGTGAGTAGCCTTCTTTTTCTTCCTTTTTCCCTTTTCAATGGTGAGAACGAGAGAATTAGTAGGAGGAGCTGAATTCCTCCACTTCAATCCCGACTCAGCAGTCTGTAGCAAGTTGTGATGTTAGGCCAATGTGGTTTTTGTGTTGTTAAAATGATAAACTAATATAAACTGATCATAACAACTTGTCAAGGAGTTTAAGACCATGTCAATGGCCAACTCCGTGTCAAAATGCACATTGAGCTTAACGACACGCTCTATGTATCTTTGCACTATATACGCGTGGTTGCAGACAGACTCTCCTTCTTCCATCTTGCAAGCCATGAGGGACTTGACCACCTCATATTTTTCTTGACGGGCTCTTTTGTGGTACTTTTCCACAAGGTCATTTTTCATCTCAAATGGCCAGTAGTCCTCATAGAACCTAGACAATTTAGGAGTCATTGTGGTGACCATGATGCAAGTAACTTATGTTGCATCATCGTAGGGTTATCTATAAGAGGCTAGTTGTTCATGAGTAGCAGTGTTTTCGTTTACTTCAATGATTTTTTCTTCAAGGACATACTCTTTTCCCTCGAATCGAAGAGTCGTCCTTATGTTGAACATCCAATCATTGTAGTGGGAGTCATCAAAGGTTACTTTGGACACGATGGAGAGAATGGCGAAACCCGAGTGGTGGGTAGATGGTGATGGAGCATAAATATCAAAAGGAGTAGACATCTATAGACAAAAAGAATAGTTTTAGTTAGATGACAATTATCCTTAATATTTTATCCCATAATAAAAGATTAAGGCTAGGATCCAAAATAACAATTTAGAGCTAAGAAGAGGGATGTTGTTAATCTTGTTGTGAATTTATGATGGTAGGTAAAAGCAATTCACCAATTTCTAACTATGAAATTCCTAGATCTTTTGAGATTCATTAAGTCTATCAATTGCATGTTTAATCTCAAATTATGCTCTACTATTTGTGACTGGGATATCGAGGATCACAAACTAGATGTGAATAACCATATAAATATGATTGGCACTCCCAATGTCATTTATCATCTCATTTTAATGTGTTGGTTAACCATACACGCTCCATTAATTAGTGATAGTTTTCGAGATGCCAATTATTACTCTTTATAGTCACTATTAGTGTGTCGGTTAACCACACACACTCCATTAACTACTATAGAGTATAATGTGCAATTTTAAGGATTAGAATACTTTTCATAGTTTCCTAAAGTAACTAAGAGTGGGATTTTATAAAAGGTCTTTTTATATTTGGCGAAAAACATAAAACCCTAAATTCGCATACACCTTAAAGGATCTATGTTCTCACTATGATATACAAACAACAATTTGAATTCAAGAACCTTAAAGTAGATTGCTATTTTAGAAATTGGAGATGGGTTATTAGAAAAACATACCTTTTATTTTATTATTGTAAATAAACTTGAATTCATTCTTTGTAGAACTTCAGAAAGTCAGCACCAGAAATCTCGTGTCTCTAATGGCTCACACCCAAACACTAGAAGTTGAAGGCTATTGAAGAGAGAGGAGAAGGATATGATTTTCAGCTCTAGAGTATCTTGGAAGAGGTGAACTGAAAATCATAAGGGATGGGGGTATTTATTGGGCTTAAGGAGGTGCATAAAAGGTAGGTTTACTTATGGATAATCCTAACCCTTTTCTTTCCACCAAAGCAATCCTAGTATTCCTTAGAGCCCAAGAAAGGCTCCTTTATCCCCTCTAGAACTGTCCCCTCTCTTAGGGAGGTTCTAGAATCAGTCAATGTTCAACTTTTGGATATTGACACTTTTAGTCCCTCCACTTTTAATTATTCTATTTAATCCTAAAATTAATTCCAATTAATTTACGATTAATTTATAAATAAGCAATATAATTTCTAATTAATACATTTTTCTTAAAACAAATTGATAAATTATTTATTTTTATTTCTAATTAGTTTATTAATCATATAATAAATTAATAAATTAGTCTCTCTCTTCAAATATCATTTCAGTCTCTTACTTGGTTTGAGGGCAACCCAAAAGGACTTTGCTAATAATTTAAGTTTATAATAATTTATTTAATGGATTAGACACTAATCCAACAAGTAATTTATGTTGTTAGCTAGGCCATATATTGTTCATGTTGTTAGCCAGTTTGTCGTTGCTCCTTCCAAGATTCTTTAGGGAGTTGCTCTTCGCATTTTGAGATATCTTCATGGTACTAAGTTCTGTAGTTTTGTGTTTCCTTCGACTTCTTCTCTTAACTTGTGTGCTTATGGTGATGCTGATTGGGATAGTAATGTTTACGATCGCAAGTTTACTACTGGATATTGTATTTTTCTTGGAGATTCATTTATTTCATGGAAGAGTAAGAAACCAGATGTTGTCTCTCAACCATCTATAGAATTTGAGTATCGAGGCATGGTTGTTGCTACTTGCAAGATTTTAAGGTTGTGATGGCTTCTTGTAGATATAGGTGTTCATATTTCTCAACCTACCCCTTTGCACTGTGAAAACGAGAATGCGATAATGATTACAAAGAATTCAGTGTTTCATGAGCGGACAAAACATATTAACATTTATTATCATTTCACTCATCACGACTTTTAAAAGGGGACTATTTCCTTCCTCGTGTTTCATCTATAATGCAGATTGTTGATATATTTACGAAAGCATTGACTACTCCTCGGTTTCATTTTCTGATTGACAAACTCTCAATGCTTATTGTTGTCGCATTATAAGTTTGAGCATCGGGGGGGGGGGGGGTGTTAGCTTAATAGATTTATTAGGCCCTTCTCATGTTTGGTCATGTTTGGCCGCTTTAGCAGTAAACCCTAATTATCTCTCCTATTTATATTGTCTTTTCCATTCTATGTAATTGTACTCTCTTTTATGATTCAATAATGAAACCCTAGCAATATTTTGTTCAGTAGTTTTCAAACACAACGTGAAAAACTGAAACATGATTTGATATGATATGTGTGATACATTGTGTCATGTTCTACTACAAAACATGGCTAGTTAAAGACTCTAGTTCTCTACCCACAAAGTAGATATGACCGGTACTCATTGTGAAAGATTCAAATTAATAGCACATTTTCATATTCATGTCATATTTCATGTCCGTAATTAGAATATCAAAATTCCCTTATTCTTTTTTCAATTTTATTTGAATTCGATTGTTGTATCCTCGAGACATACTCCATACACTGGCACTTTCTATCTTAAAACACTATCGGGTTGTTTGTTTTTTTAATAAATTCTTGTTGTGCTGCGCAAAACACGCGCAACACTTGGCCTTTCGTAGTTGTTTTTTTTAAGACTTCTAACTTAAAAATTGTCATGTGTTTGCTACGTGGCGCCGTACTGGACCCTACTCTCCACACTACTTCTCATATTACTTTAAGTTATATTCTTCAACATAGATTTGTTTTAATTTTTTCAACAACGTGTTTATTATTTTAATAATGTGATGAATGATATTATAAACAATTCATGTACACTTTACGTAATTTCAAATCGGTTTAGTAAATTTCATATAAATACTTTTTTGTGTGATATTGTCTATAATCAAATATTAATAAATTATAAATTTAATTACTAAAATTACTAAATCTATTGAAGCTAACCGAATAAATAATCATGGTCTTGGAATATTTAACAAAATGAACATAGTGCTCGATAAATTAACAATTTTATTTATTGTTATTTAGCAATTATTATGTTTAATTATTTTATATAAACATCTTTAAAAATCATATCATCACAATGATCTTTATATTCAATTTTCATATGATTAAAACTAAATAAAATTTTGATTAGAATTTTTTTTATATATAAGGATTTCAGAATAAACAGTAAAACTTGGATATTGTTTGGATCGTGATTAGTTCACTTTCCGAAATCTATAATTCGTTGTTTATAACATGGGGTGCAAGAATTGAGAAGTAGGATAATCCAAGAAATATGATTTGGATTACAGACCTAATCCAAATCTTAAACACAGAATACCTTGTGATGTTATGTGTTCTTTAGAGATAAAGAGACTGATAATCATCACTTTCATATATGTTAATGATCAACCCTTTCGTGGAATCATTACAATGTATTTACACAAGGATGGAAATGTAGTTGAAAGTTGGTTACACCAAACTGGCGCCAGAGGTAGGTTTTAGACACAACCGACACTTACATCACCATGATGTCATCAGTAGATTTTGGTGGGAAGTTGCATGGATGGATTCTTTCCATATATAGAAATTCGTTTAGGTTTCAGGATGCTGCCCCAAGCCCTGCGGCCAAAGGCTCTGCACCTTGGACCCCACTAAAGGTGTTGCCCTTAGACCCCACCAGGGGCATTGCCCCTTGGAACCCTATACCCAGGGTGTTGCCCCCCGGACCCCCATATCCCCGAGTTCACATTTAACATTCCGAATGTGCACCTCACACCTCTAGTCTCAGATAATGAACACTATCTGAACTTGGCATGTCTCGACAATAATAACAATTACACTAAAATATGTTGATAACACTAAAAATACCAACGTTTTATACTAGCGTATGGTTAATTTCAGTTTATTATATCATCTTGCCGACGTTAAAAACAAACAAACATATTATTGCAGTTTACAGACGTTTAGTTCATCTCTTCTGTTGCAGAGGGTTGCAAATGTGGTTCGAAGACTACACAGAAGTTTTAGTTTCGAAAAAAAAAAAAAAAAAAAAAAAAAACACCTACATATCATGCCTCCATATATAAGATTTATTGCCTCTAATATTCAAAAATTAAGTACATTTTAGTAATTCTAGTTTCAATTATTTAATAAAATTTTGTATATTTGTTTATGTTTTTGTAAATATTCTTTAATTGTTGATTTATCATCTTACAATCATTTCGTTTGCTTTTTCTTTAATATATGGCTAGTAATAAAATTCACTTGTTCCAAAAAAAAATTATTAAAATATGATAGAAAATAATTTTGTGGTTAAAATGATAACATGAATAAAAGTAAGTTGTTTTTCTTTGGATATAACCGAAAAAAACGTAGTCTAAAAGGATGTCACTATATTATGTATTTTGTCTTATTATGTAATAACTAATAGATGGTAAATTGTAATTTTTGAATAAATAACTTTCAAAAAGACCTAATATTTATTATAAAAACAAACTTATGAACAAATTGTATCTATCTAAAAACAAAATAAGTAATAATTTAATTTGTTTTGGTATTTGATGCAAGGTAAGGCCCAAAAGGGGAATAGGGGATATGTTACTTTATTGTGTGTTAAGATCATGAGAATTTTGGTCGGTCTAAGTCATTTTCATTCCAAAACTTGGTTATAGATCAAAAGACAAAGTTGCCCCTTCAAAGACATCAAAAGTTGTGGATCAGAAAAGGTAAAAACATCATTTCAAGAAGATAAATTATTAGAAGTTGCTTAAGGGAGGTTGCCTAATACAAACAAAAGTGATTTAAAAGCGTGATCATATTAATGGGTCAATAAGCATAATAATTAGAGGTGATCAAAACAAACTTGGATTTTAGTTACTTTTATTTTATTTATTTTGACTCCTAAAAATCATCTATTCTAATAAATGAAGGTTTTTTTTCCACTTGTCATACTTTCATTTAATTTGTCAAATGTCATTTTATGGTTATTTTGAATTAATTTCTTTTCTACATGTCGTTTTATAGGTTTTTTCTATTTTAATAAATTTCATATAATACTTTAATGTAATAATTACAATAAATATAGTAATAAATGAATATTAATTTCATTAATGGACTTATCTTCTTATTTCAAAACTCTCAAATTAAAGCTTATTAGTTTATTTTCTTTATTTATTTAAATTTAAAAGATAAAAAAATCAATTTTAATAATTCAATATTTTTTCTTATTTTTTTATAAATCCAAAGTTCTTAAATATTTAGACATTTATATTTAATTTTTTTAATCATTCATGTAATACATGGGTCTTACACCTAGTATATAATAGCAAAAGGTAATTAAAGTCACAGATTGGATAACAACCTAAAAAAAGATAATAGAAAACTAATGTCTTTGTTTGGTCAATCTCTTTTCTTTGCTCTTATAAATAAAGATTTTTTTTGCTACATGTCACACTCTCATTAATTTGTCAAATATCACTTTATGGTTATTTTGAATTATTTTTTTTCATATGTAATTTTATGGGTTTTCTTATTTTATTAAATTTTATATAATATTTTAATATAATCATTACAATAAATGTAGTAATAAATAGATATCAATTTCATTAAGGAACTTACCTTCTAATTTTAAAAATTTCAAATTAAAGTTTATTAGTTTCTTTTATTTTTTTTATTTAAATTATCTGTTTAAATTTAAAAGATAAAAAAACAATTTAATTTTAATAAGTCATTACTTGTCTTATCTTCTTATAAATTCAAAGTTATCAAATATTTATACTTTTACATTTAATTGTTTTTTAAATTAACACATATAATACATGAGACTCACAACTAGTTGAAAATATAATAAACGACAAATAAATAAATCTATATATTTTATATTTATAAATGTTATAATTAAGTCGTTCAAGTCAATGTGTTTCAATAATAAAATCATTTATTTTGAATCATATTCATCTCAAACAACCACATTTTCAACTTATGTTACTTAATTATTTGGTTAAATAAAAATGGTGTCTATATAACAACATTATTTTCATTTTCGGTTAATCATATTTGCTTCTTTTCCCTATGTTATTATTATCTAAGTGTATGAAAATGGAAAACAATGTACACATAGGTATTAAAAGTACATAAATATATATCTACAATAGGAAAAAAAAAATATAAGGAGATATACAGAAAGAAAAGTGTAGAGTGTATGTTATCTTACATATAGATCGAGCCCTAACCACAATATTAAAGGTGAAAATGATTTATAACCATCTATTATAGAAAAGAAAAAGAGTTGAATGGTGAAATATATCAAAGAGAACTAAAGATGAGTATGATAATCAAGGTTTTGAAAGACTAAAACGTATATGAATTATTTTCTTTGTTTCAGTTATATCCACCTCTTTTTCATTTTCACTTTCTTTAGATTATAAGAAAAAGTTTATGGTTGTATATTAGAAACCGACGCCTAAGAGCGAGGTAATTGTGTACAGATCTATACGCGGTTGACACCCCCACACCTGAGTTGCGCGCTATAGCTAAACGGGCCAGTCTAGGGTGACAAATATCTTATTCGAAACCGACGCCTGAAAAACGTCAAGACAGGCGCTTTAGTCGCATTAGCATGGTTATAGCGACTCACGTAGGGATTAACGAAAATGATTTTGGTTTACGGGGAACATATACTTCATTGGTTTTATTGAATGAAATGAAACTATAAACTATTTTTTGTATGATACTCACTTCGATCATGGTCTAAGGATTTAAGACCACAATTCATCTTTAAGGAAAATACTGCATTTACTGGAACTACATATTATTGCTTTACAAGGAAAAGATACTGTAACGCCCGTGTTTCTGGGCTTGCCATTTTTAGCAATGTAATAGTCTAGGTTAACCTTTGTAACCCAATTTGAAATAATAAGAATGTATTATTTGTGAATTATGTGAATTATGTGCTTATTTTAATTTAATGAATTTAGAATAAAATAAGCGTCAAAATGAAATGTTAGACAAAGCCAATATCTATGGATAATATTGTAGTAGTTGAAACGAGGTTTCCGAATATATAAAGAATTCCGAAATCTGAGTTATAACAAAGAAGTTATGATCTGTCGAAGTTTTGCGACAAAACCGGCGACGTTGAATGACGTAAATAGTGAAATTTATGTTAGTGCGATATTTAGCCTTAGTGATCTAAACGAATGTTGTAGAGTTCCTTATACCAAGAGCGTGCATGAAACGAACGCCCAAATCTGACTTCGTATGAGAAAGTTATGATTTTTCGAAGTTTCGACTTAGCGGTATGCAGCCCGAATACTCGAAATAGAGATCGAGTGATATTTAGCCAAAAATTTCTAAATAAGAATTGAAGATCTCATTGATAGTAGTCCAACGATAAAAATACAGACGAAAACGGAGTTCAGATGAAGGAGTTATGAATTTCGAACAGAGTTTTTCTGTCCCGGCCTACTAAAAATAATATATAAGTAATATACTTATAAATAATAAAAATAAAGTCAAAACTAGCCGACGGAGTCTAAATGAAAGTTGTATAGTATGGTCTAATCTACGCGTGGATATAAAGAACGTCAAAAATGGAGCTCGTATGCGAAAGTTACGCAATTTAGAAGTTTGACGAGTCAAATTACACCGAGCGTAATTTGAGTACACTCAGCGTACTCAGAGGAGTGCAAGTTGTCTGACCAATACTCGGGTGCCACCAAATGACGCATGCAATGACGTCAAAGTACGCCCAGCGTAACCAAATTATGCCCAGCGTAATCCCAGACCCAACAGCCTATAAATAGAACTCGAGATCAGCCATTTTCCTTGCGATTTTTCTTCCTCTCTCTCTAAGTTTTGCATCGTTTTGCGTGCCAATCATATCCCGAAGCCCCGGTATCATTCCCGAGCCCCGAAGCAAGTTCCGAAGCCCCGAGGATCCCGAGAAGTGAGATTTCTGAGCCGAAGCCCAGCCCGCGAGGAGCCCGGTTTTTGTGAAGATCTTCCAGATCTACCGAAGAATACTACTTCTGCAAGTCGTAGTGTTGTCCGATCATCTTATGATAAAGTGAGTGTATAGTCCCTTTCAATACACGACATTATACAAGTAATCGTTGAATGTATTTAAGAATACGGGTTGTGTGAGGGTATTATTATTACCTTCTAACACATAGACTTATATGACTCTCCTTGAAATTTCTTGTTATGTGTTTACGTGTTACTTGCTATTTGGATGGAGTATTGAAAGAGCATGCTATACAATTTTTTTTCTTTTAAAAATTATGTATAAAACATGTATATTTTTATCTACTAATATGTTGGGTAGAACATGGGTAGACAGTTTGTGCGCAATGAAATAAATTGATGAGAGGCCTCGTTGATGGTGTTATTCTAGTCATTCAGCAGAGTATGGATGACGACCACAGACTATTCTAGACAGTCCTATGGAACGCTAGCAGGCTCATAACCTGTAGGTGTTGTGAACGATGTGTTCACCGGTGTACTCTATCCCCCACATGGTTGCCTTTAGGACACTTATTGTTGAGGAAGCCCCTCTGCAGTAATGTCCGTCCCGATGAAAAATCCTAAATTAGGTTCCTTATAATAGATGTTGTTTTAGGGACGTAAAGTGAGGATAACGGGAATGGGTAATCGGGTTATTGTTGATTGTTGAAATTAAATATAATTATTTATTGTGGGTTGAAAACCCTATATGCTCACCAGGCTCCCAAGCCTGACCCACTCAGTTTATTTGTATAACAGGTAGTGGCGCGAGGGCATAAGATGGATGAATCATCAAGTTGTTTTGTTTACAAGTCTGTATATGTATATATTTGTTGAATGACTTATAATGTTATCGTTTATGCTTTATGGTCTGTATCGGAACATGACATCCCGAGTTTTGATTATATAAAGAAAATGCATCTCTTGATGAAATGCTTTGATAAATATTATTTTATCATATTTTGTTTTTGGGAACAAATTCCGCAACTCTTTTAAATCAAAAGAAAGTACTCTGAAAATGTTTAAAAAGCATAAATGAAACCGGTCTTTTCTGGCCGAGATTTTGGGGATGTCACAGTTGGTATCAGAGCATTAGTTTAAGTGAACTAGGAATTTGTAGGATTTCTAGACTTAAACTTAGAATGCTAAGTGGAGATTGTGAGATGTGTGTCTGTTATAATATAGACACGAGCACTAGTATATTTTAGGAAGCTGCCTAAAATGATTTTATGTTCTAAATGTTATATGTTGCCATATATGATATTATTTGTTCGGATCTATGGTCTGTTGCCGACTGGATCTGGAAACCTTATGTGTGTAGGATTATAAGTGTACGTCTACGGTATTAGAACTAACATGTAAACGTTTCGGAGTGATAAGGATGATTTGAATATCTATCGTGAATGAGGATCTAATTTCGCCTTATTCGGTGTATAGATCAAAAATGGTGAGACGAGGAGTGGAGTGGGAAATGCTGATGAAAACAAGAATCAACCACCAGTGATCGAGCAACTACCTATTGTAGCTGCTGCACCTGAGCCGATAACAATGGTTGGTGTACAATTGATGATTCAAACGATGTTGGATCGTCAGATGGAAGAAACAAGACGTCTGCTAGGCAGAATCGTGAAGAACCGTCAATTCAAGTGGAAGAGCCCGAGGAGAATGGAGGGAAGTCTGAAGGAGGAAACTTTAGTGGGATCATTGGTCAAGACGACCCACCGATTGTTAGGCAGAATAACCAGGATAGAGGAAATGATGGGCGTGGGTGCAAGTACAAGGATTTCATGGCATCCAAACCACCATGTCTATCCGGAAGCCCGACGCCGGTACAAGTTATGGACTGGATCTCCGAAATGGAGACAATGTTTGAAAGTTGCGAATGTAGAAACAGGCAGAAGACCGCTCTTGCGATCCCTCTGCTAAAATCTGGCGTGTTGAGTTGGTGGAAGTTGTTAACTGACTCTATGCCCAAGGGAGAAGCAAGCAAAATGTCTTGGGAAGACTTTGTGGAACAACTAAAACTGCAATACTGCTCCGAGCAAGACCTTTTGGAAATCAGTAATGAGTTTTAGAATTTAAAGAAGGGGAAATTGAGCGTTACTGAATACGCTGCTAGTTTCATAGAAAAGATGAAGTTTATCCCATATTTGGTACCAACAGAACTCTCTAAGGTCAACAAGTTTTCCCACGGACTACCAGCGGACTATGGTCCAATGGTTAAGCAAGCAACCACATTGAAAGCCGCCATCTGGGCTGCTAGAAATGTTGAGACCCATATCAGGGAAAAAGGTCTGGAAAGGTCAGAGGTTGGTGAAAAGAGGAAGTTTGAGGGATCTTCAGGGTCCAGCAAGAAAAGTAAATTCTCGAAATCTGGTTCGAGAGGAAGTGGAGGAACGGTAGAGGCAAAATGGTGCGACAAGTGTAAGAAGAAGCATCATGGGAAATATAACGGGGAAGTGATCACATGCTTCAAATGTGGAAAGTTAGGGAATTATGCCAACGACTGCACCCTCGCCAAGAAAGTTGGTTATGGTTGTGGTGAGGAAGGGCACATCTCGAGAGATTGTCCAAAGAAGAAGGAGGCAGCAAAACCCAACATTCCGCCAAAGCCGAAGGCGAGAGCATTCCAGATGACACTGGAAGCTGCCAAAGATGAAGCTGATGTCGCTTCAGGTACCTTTCTCGTAAACAAATTGCCTGCCCAAATTTTATTTGATTCTGAAGCCAACTACTCCTTTATTTCGCATGAATTTGGTAGAAAACTAGCTTTGCCTGTTGATAAACTAGATAATGCCTTATTAGTCGAAGTTGCTAGTGGCAAGTTTGTACCTGTTAGCCATCGTATGAAAAACATCTTAATTGACTTAAATGGGAATAAGTTCCATGAGGAATTATTGCCTATAGAACTTAATGGTTTCGACATCGTATTGGGAATGGATTGGCTTAGCGCCAATGACGCCGAGATATTGTGCAGAAAGAAGATAGTCAAGGTAAACCCGCCAGGGAAAGAGACATTTATGGTGTATGGGGACAACCGCAGAGTAAGTTCTGGGATCATTTCCCTAATGAAAGCCAGAAAGTGTTTGACCAAGGGGTGTACATCATATTTAGCATTCGTAATCGATGCTAAGAAGGAAAAGAAGGTGATGCAGAATATTCCTGTCGTATGTGATTATTCGGAAGTATTTCCCGAAGATCTTCCTAGATTAACGCCTGATCGGCAAGTAGAATTCCGTATCGACTTGCTGCCCGGAACAACGCCTATAGCAAAAGCACCTTATCGATTAGCACCGACGTAAACAACTAATAAACAAGTCAAGACACCCTAGGACATGCTAAACACCTTTATCAAGTGTTATTAGCCTCTAGGATTGCATCTAAGTGTTTGTAGGCTAATTTGTTACATATATGTGAAATTATATGTTAACTAGGATCGTAAGTGTGTTCAAGACTTCACTTGATACCTAGCAGTCCTACCTCTTCAGTTCATCCGTATCCCCCACAACAGGTGAGTTCATACCCCTAATCAATGTTTAAATGATTTTAAATGCTTTAATGGGGGGGGGGAATACAAGTATAAAACAGCATGTTATTAAATCATCTATATGTATTTTACAACTGTGTTTTCATTCAACAGATTTCACATACTACAAAATGTGATGCATGAAATGGTTTTCTAGCTTTAAAATACTTTGTTATCAAATGTAGTACTTTTGAAATGTTTATCAAAATGAAATCAAGTCACTTTTATATTCGTTCAAAACCCTTAGATGTCTTACAAAAACCATTTACATTCTTGAACTAAACTATGCATATACACTTATATTCTTATATATGTATTGATGGTATAGTTTACAGCTTTCATTTAGTTTCTCACACCCTTGAGTAGTAAGAGTGTATAAACCTACTTGAAAAACCAATTACCTTTCAGTAAATTATCATAGGGATAATTTGAAGATATCAAACATTATTCCTATTACAAGGAATCACACAAGAGTCAGTTCATTCATGAGTCTATACCAGTACATTACCTGATACATGAGTACATTTACATATGATTACATGATACATGAGTACGTTTACATATGATTACATGATACATGAATACGCTTACATGAACACATTACATGAGTACCTTGACGTAGATACATTTACCTGTGTATATTAACATGAATACTTGTATCTCGAATTGCAAGGATGATTTATTAGTACCTTCTGTGTAAATCTTCCTTCCTATCCCTAGTACCTCGGGATATCTAGACAGGACCTCATCCCTAGTACCTCGGGATATCTAGACGGGACCCTATCCCTAGTACCTCGGGATATATAGACAGGACTAACCATTCCGGAACCCAGCTGTTAGCAACAGTGGGTGATGAACATCTACGGATGTCTAAGGTTATTACTTATATTAGGAGTCAATTACGGGACTAACCCTTCCTCCACCCTGCTGCTGCTACAGAGAACAATTGGACAATCTTCAGATGTTCATTAGGTTATATATGTCGTGTTAGCCCTAGTACCTCGGGATAACATTTACATACGTCGTGTTAGCCCTAGTACCTCGGGATAACATTTACTTTAGTATATTTTCCTATTTACTTTATTTTGTGATAGGTTATACATTTCGCTTTACGCGATGGCATGTTAGCCCTAGTACCTCGGGATAACACTTACGTTAGTACTTTTTCCTGTTTACCTTATTTTGTGATACTTTCACATAAACGATAAGTTAGACTAAGTACTTTTAGTACTAGTCAATAGAAAGGAAAAGCTATCATTTTACTTACAGAACATTTAAGTCTTGGTAGAAGACTATCATATCATTTTCCTATTTTACTTTATTTTGTGATACATTCACCTAAACAAAGAGTTAGACTAAGTACTTTTAGTATTAGTCAATAGAAAGGAAAAAACTATCATGTTACTTACAGAACATTTAAGTCTTGGTAGAAGACTATCATATCATTTTCCTATTTTACTTTATTTTGTGATACATTCACCTAAATAAAGAGTTAGACTAAGTACTTTTAGTACTAGTCAATAGAAAGGAAAAACTATCATTTTACTTACAAAACATTCGGGTCTTGGTAGAAGACTACATTATCATAACAAAACATTCAGGTCTTGGTAAAAGACTACATTGTCATAACAAAACATTCGGGTCTTGGTAGAAGACTACATCTCAAACTAATAGAAAATAAGGGATTTTCTAGGGCTTTTCATACTTACATCAACATTTTCATTTAAAGGTTTACATGACTTTTAAAACAACTTTTAGTAAGCAAGACAATGACACTTAAATACTTATGAATTCACCAGCTTTAAAGTTGATACTCGCTTTCAAAATAACTTGTATTCTCAGGTCATCAGTTAGACAGGTGCGATGGCCAGATTTTTGAGAAGATGGAGCACAGACAAGACTCCCCTTATTTTGATTATTCTTTTTATTGTTGTACATTGTGAAAGAACACACATGTATTAAAACTTTACTTTTAATGCAATGGATGATGTTGTTGCTTGTTTACTACTTTACACCGTTATGATACTTCACATGACGTCCTCCACCCCGGAACGTTTCCGCTGTTCTTGGTTTTGGGGTGTGACAGAGATGAAGGAGCTGATGATGCAACTTCAGGAGTTATTGGACAAAGGTTTCATTAGAACTAGTTCATCGCCCTGGGGAGCTCCGGTGTTATTCGTGAAGAAGAAAGATGGAAGTATGAGAATGTGCATCGATTACAGAGAGCTGAACAAGGTAACGATAAAGAATAGATATCCGTTGTCGGGGATTTATGACCTGTTCGATCAACTACAAGGTTCAAGTTATTTTTCAAAGATCGACCTGAGGTCAGGATATCATTTGCTAAAGGTGAAAGAGCAGGATATCGAGAATACTGCATTCAGAACGCGATATGGACACTACAAGTTCTTGGTTATATCGTTTGGACTAACTAATGCTCCAGCAACATTCATGGATTTGATGAATAGAGTGTGTAATCCGTTCCTTGATAAATTTGTAATAGTGTTCATAGATGACATTCTGATTTATTCGAAAAGCCAAGAAGAGCATGGCAGACACTTGCGAGAAGTGTTGGAAGTCTTGAAAAAGGAGAAGTTGTATGCAAAGTTCTCCAAATGTGATTTTTGGATTAGAGAAGTCCAATTCTTGGGTCACGTGGTCAACCAAGAAGGTATAATGGTTGATCCAGCAAAGATTGAAGCTATGATGAAGTGGGAGCAACCGAAAAGTCCCACGGAGATCCGAAGCTTTTTGGGATTAGCCGGATATTACCGAAGGTTTATCCAGGGCTTTTCTTCGATCGCTAGTCCATTAACAGCTTTGACCCACAAAGGAGCCGTTTATGCTTGGAATGATAAGAACAGAGAAGCTTTCGAGTTGCTAAAGAAGAAGCTATGTGAGGCACCGATTCTATCTCTACCCGATGGAGTTGAAGACTTCGATTTTTATAGCGATGCGTCTGGTGTTGGATTGGGTTGTGTTTTGACCCAAAGAGATAAGGTGATCGCGTATGCATCTCGACAGCTAAAAGAGCATAAAAAGAACTACCCAACTCATGATTTGGAGTTGGCAGCGGTAGTTTTCGCTCTAAAAATATGGAGGCATTACCTCTATGGCACGAAGTGCAAACTTTTCACTGATCATAAGAGTCTCCAATATCTCTTTAGTCAGAAGGAATTGAATATGAGACAACGACGCTGGCTAGAGTTACTTAAAGACTACGACTGTGAGATACTTTACCACCCTGGTAAAGCAAATGTTGTTGCTGATGCTCTCAGTCAGAAAGTCAATCTTGAAAAAAGAAGGCCAAGAGCGTTGAGAATAGAAGTTGCCTCGACTATTTTGGAAAGTATAAAGAAAGCTCAGGAGGAAGCTTCTAAGAAGAATGACCGAAAGGAAGAACGTTTGGGCAAAACGTTGGTGTTCGGTATAAATGGTCATGGACTGAAGGTATTCCAAGATCGTGTTTGGATACCTAAGTCAGGAGGAATAAGAGATCTTCTGATGGAAGAAGCTCACAAAACCATGTACTCGATTCATCCCGGTAGCACTAAAATGTATAGGGACCTGAAACCCTTTTATTGGTGGCCGACGATGAAGCTTGATGTTGCAAGGTATGTGGCCGAGTGTGTGACTTGTGCGAGAGTCAAGACACAACATCAGAAACTATATGGGAGTTTAGAACCTTTACATGTGCCTATGGGTAAATGGGAAGACATCGCTATGGATTTTGTCACTAAACTACCCAGAACAAAGAATGGTCACGACATGATTTGGGTGGTCGTTGACCGATACACTAAGAGTGCGCATTTCATAGCAGCCAAGGAGAAATGGTCTATGGAAAAGCTTGCGAATTCTTACGTGAAGGAAATAGTGAGGCTTCACGGTGTTCCGTTAACGATCGTGTCAGATCGCGACAGTCGTTTCCCCTTGCGATTTTGGAAAAGTCTACAAGAGGAATTAGGTACCAAGTTGTGTTTAAGTACAGCTTACCATCCACAGACTGATGGTCAGAGCGAACGGACAATACAAACACTTGAAGATATGCTGAGAGCATGTACCCTGGAATTCCAAGGTAATTGGGATGAACATTTACCTTTGGTAGAATTTCCTACAATAATAGTTTCCACTCGAGCATTAAGATGACACCTTATCAAGCTTTGTATGGACAGAGGTGGCGTACGCTGTCTTGTTGGCTTGAGGCTGGGGAGAAGCAGTTTATGGGACCGGAGATATTCCATCAAACTGCTGAAAAATTGAAAATAATTAGGGAAAGAATGTTAGCAGCTCAGGATCGTCAAAAGAGCTATGCTGACAAAAAGCGAAGACCGATGACTTTTGAAGTTGGAGATTCGGTTTTGCTTAAATTCTCGCCGTGGAAGGGACTTATAAGATTTGGTAAAAGGGAAAAATTAAGTCCAAGGTTTATTGGACCGTTTAAAGTTCTTCAGAGGATTAGGAACCAAGCTTACAAGCTCGAACTACCAGAAGAACTGAATGGAATTCATAACACTTTTCATGTGTGTTATTTAAGGAAGTTCACGGGAGAAGTTCCCGACATGATTCCAATTTCGGAGTTGAGAATCGATGAGAACAAAAAGTTGATTGAAGAACCAGAAGCAATCTTTGACCGAAAGACTAAGAAGTTGTGACGCAAGATGGTCGAGTTAGTGTTTGTCCGATGGAAACACACGAATGGACCGAATCTCACCTGGGAGACAGAGAGTGACATGATGAGTCGCTACCCGCATTTGTTTGTTGATGTGTGATTCCGAGGACGGAATCATTCTAAGGTGGATAGAATTGTAACGCCCGTGTTTTTGGGCTTGCCAATTTTAGCAATGTAATAGTCTAGGTTAACCTTTGTAACCCAATTTGAAATAATAAGAATGTATTATTTGTAAATTATGTGAATTATGTGTTTATTTTAATTTAACGAATTTAGAATAAAATAAGCGTCAAAATGAAATGTTAGACAAATCCAATATCTATGGATAATGTTGTAGTAGCTGAAAAGAGGTTTCCGAATATATAAAGAATGCCGAAATTCGAGTTATAACGAAGAAGTTATGACCTGTCGAAGTTTCGCGACAGAACCGGCGACGCTGAATGACGTAAAAAGTGAAATTTACGTTAGTGCGATATTTATCCTTAGAGATCTAAACGGGTGTTTTAGAGTTCCTTAAACTGAGAGTGTGCATGAAAAGAACGCCCAAATCTGACTTCGTATGAGAAAGTTATGATTTTTCGAAGTTTCGACTTAGCGGTATGCAGCCCGAATACTCGAAATAGAGATCGAGTAATATTTAGCCAAAAAAATTCTAAATGAGAATTGAAGATCTCATTGATAGTAGTCCAACGATAAAAAGACAGACGAAAACGGAGTTCAGATGAAGGAGTTATGAATTTCGAATAGAGTTTTCCTGTCCCGGCCTACTAAAAATAATATATAAGTAATATACTTATAAATAATAAAAATAAAGTCAAAACTAGCTGACGGAGTCTAAATGAAAGTTGTATAGTATGGTCTAATCTACGCGTGGATATAAAGAACGTCAAAAATGGAGCTCGTATGCGAAAGTTACGCAATTTAGAAGTTTGACGAGTCAAATTACACCGAGCGTAATTTGAGTACACTCAGCGTACTCAGAGGAGTGCAAGTTGTCTGGACAATACTCGGGTGCCACCAAATGACGCATGCAGTGACGTCAAAGTACGCCCAGCATAACCAAATTACGCCCAGCGTAATCCCAGACCCAACAGCCTATAAATAGAACTCGAGATCAGCCATTTTCCTTGCGATTTTTCTTCCTCTCTCTCTAAGTTTTGCATCGTTTTGCGTGTAAATCATATCCCGAAGCCCCGGTATCATTCCCGAGCCCCGAAGCAAGTTCCGAAGCCCCGAGGATCCCGAGAAGTGAGATTTCTGAGCCGAAGCCCAGCCCGCGAGGAGCCCGGTTTTTGTGAAGATCTTCCAGATCTACCGAAGAATACTACTTCTGCAAGTCGTAGTGTTGTCCGATCATCTTATGATAAAGTGAGTGTATAGTCCCTTTCAATACACGACATTATACAAGTAATCGTTGAATGTATTTACGAATACGGGTTGTGTGAGGGTATTATTATTACCTTCTAACACATAGACTTATATGACTCTCCTTGAAATTTCTTGTTATGTGTTTACGTGTTACTTGCTATTTGGATGGAGTATTGAAAGAGCATGCTATACAATTTTTTTTCTTTTAAAAATTATGTATAAAACATGTATATTTTTATCTACTAATATGTTGGGTAGAACATGGGTAGAGAATTGGTGCGCAATGAAATAAATTGATGAGAGGCCTCGTTGTTAGTGCTATTCTAATCATTCAGCAGAGTATGGATGACGACCACAGACTATTCTAGACAGTCCTATGGAACGCTAGCAGGCTCATAACCTGTAGGTGTTGTGAACGATGTGTTCACCGGTGTACTCTATCCCCCACATGGTTGCCTTTAGGACACTTATTGTTGAGGAAGCCCCTCTGCAGTAATGTCCGTCCCGATGAAAAATCCTAAATTAGGTTCCTTATAATAGATGTTGTTTTAGGGACGTAAAGTGAGGATAACGGGAATGGGTAATCGGGTTATTGTTGATTGTTGAAATTAAATATAATTATTTATTGTGGGTTGAAAACCCTATATGCTCACCAGGCTCCCAAGCCTGACCCACTCAGTTTATTTGTATCACAGGTAGTGGCGCGAGGGGCATAAGATGGATGAATCATCAAGTTGTTTTGTTTACAAGTCTGTATATGTATATATTTGTTGAATGACTTATAATGTTATCGTTTATGCTTTATGGTCTGTATCGGAACATGACATCCCGAGTTTTGATTATATAATGAAAATGCATCTCTTGATGAAATGCTTTGATAAATATTATTTTATCATATTTTGTTTTTTGGGAACAAATTCCGCAACTCTTTTAAATCAAAAGAAATTACTCTTAAAATGTTTAAAAAGCATAAATGAAACCGGTCTTTTCTGGCTGAAATTTTGGGGATGTCACAGATACCAAGGAATTACTTTCAATTTCAGTTCATATTAATGAAAATATTGGATTTCTGGGAACGCACTCTTTACAAGTATAACAAAAGAAAACAAAGGACACACATGCATATATTAACAGTTTTAGAACGAAGCTTACAAACTCTTTTTTTTTAATATAGGATTTTTTGAAAGTACTACGAGAATTATTCTAAACAAATGCAAAACTATTTTATACAAAAATGCTTATGAACTCACCAACTTTTTAGGTGACACTTTTCAAAACGACTTGTATTCTCAGGGATCTAGCAGGCAGGTACTCAACCCTTCTTAAGGGCCGGTGTCTTCATTTCATGTTTTTCCTACTTTTCAGTTATTTGTATTCGACTTTTGAACAATTGTGTTTGTAAACAATGTAATACTTGAAATATAAATGTATGAATGTTTGTGTTGCTATGTTTCATTACTATTCAATTGTTATGATACTGTACATGAAGTCACTCCATCCGCCCCCAGACGTTTCCTCTGTTCTGGTTTTGGGGGTGTGACAGATTGGTATCAAAGCATTGTTTATTGTGAATTAGTATATCAAACCATACAAGATATTCAACTATCAATATAATGGGACTAAAACACTCTGACTAAAAGTATACTTTAAAATATAAGTATTTTATAAAAGTATGCATACTAAAACAGTGTCATAATAAGAACAAAACAAAAGTATTTAAATGTTGGACACTATAGTAAAACCTAGACGGTTGTGTAATCATATCTAGGATAAATATAGCATGATCAACTATATTTATTTGAGATACAACAAACATGTGTTTGGGAGTGATAGTGGTGTTACAACAAGTCTAAAACTTACCAACCCTATATACAAAGGAATACTAGAACCAAACATAAAGTTTAAAGTGCTATAGGAGTATTTTTAGGATACCGTATAACCCCCCCCCCCCCCGACACACACACCCACCCACCACTACCACAAACTTAAATCTTCTACGTGTTTCTCATACCTCTATTCTCACACAGAAGACATGGTTGAATTTCATCACGAAGACCCCCACTACCCTGCCCTGGTAGCCGATGAATGGATCGAGGAGGAGCCAGAAGAGGTTCAAGAGGAAAACCCAGAAGTGGGTCCTGAAGAATACCAAGAAATGGACTACCGGGGGGGGGGGGGATTTCTAATGAGGAGTCAGACGAGGATGAAGGCACCGAAGAGATCCTTAGTGAGCCTTACCCTTCGGGGGAAATACCAAACCAGCACGCAGAGTCAGAGGACCCTACCGACCGACTACGCTCCTTAGAGGAAGAAGTGGCCACCATAAGACAATAACTCATTGCCGTTGAGGCTAGGGCAGCCTTAATAGAGCGGAGAGCGGAAGAGGCCACACGTGAAATGAGTGAAATGGTTGAGCACCTTGTGTGCTATTTCGGCATATGAGAGTCACTACACTACTCACACTATGTCCTAGGTTTGTTATGTATTTCATTACAACTAATAGTAGTAAATCAAGAGAGGTATGCCCTCCAAGAACCCATGTAATCCGAATCCAGTAATTGTATTGATAACTACATTCTATTTTGATGAATTTAACGTTCGTACAATGCCTATTTCTACTTTTTACCATAAATACATCATAGGGATGTAGGTCGAAATATTTAGGGATCATTCAACAACACGTGAAATTTATATGTACATATAAATGGATGAATATAACTAGAAATGACCATGGTTACTTACGAGCTCGTTTCTCATCATGCAACAGAATCATGTCTTCCCATGGAAATAACCAGCACATCGGTGAAGCACCAAAGCTACAGATAGATTCCACTACATTCCAAGCCGCCGTAATAATTGACGTGGCAGTTTTCATGGCGCAACTTAACACCAACAACACAAACAAAAATGGAAACAGTGTCGACAATTCCGACCGTAGTGAAAAACAAGGAAACCAACGAGTGACAACTTACCAAGACACCCCAAACCCCAAACCTAAGAACATGAAACAAAATTTCGGGAACGAGAAAGGGAGCAGTTCGACTCAAGGGCCTACCAAAAGGCAACAAGTTGCGGCAGTCCATACCCTCACTAACCCTACTACCTCAAAACCAAGAAAACCATAAGTTGGAAACCTTCCAAACTGCAACAAGGGCAACTACCATCATCTTGGAGTCTATCGTGTGTTGCATTGAAATAGGTGCAACAAGAAGGGGCACACAGCCCGTTTGTGTAGGACTCTGGTCCAGCACACCACTCCAACCCCCAACGTTGAAGTAAGCCAAGTATCCCATACATGCGGTGAAAGAGGACATATCAAGAGAAATTGTCCAATAGAAAGGAATGACGAAGGAGTAGGAGGAGTTTAACAACAAGACATGAAGAAGCAAAGAGGAACCCTACTAGGATTTTGGTACGTTTCCAAACAACGAAAATTAAACATCAAATTTCACTAAAATTTTTGCCAAATAAAAACATAATCATAAATTATTCCCTCATTCGAACAAACCATATCATTCATAGAAAAACTAAAGAGACTTGCAGGTGAGCTAAGATGGCTTAGTGTAAACGTAGGGTCGTATATAACTAAGATTCTATAGACTTAGAGTGTGTGATTCCGCCTTAATTCTTGTTCCTTGTCTTGTTGTGGAATTAGGGCAGGGACACCCAGTCGACTGTCCTTTCAATCTTAATTATACACGACTAGGTTACATCACACTATCATAGAGAGACCTAGTAGAAGTCAGACTACGAAAATTCATCATTATATATCAAAGTACTCGTACTACTAGAACACCCCAAATCCAGTACAAAATAGTCACAGCAGTAATAACAATGATGAAACGGGTAGCATTAGAAACATGAACATAGAACACACTCTCGTTCTAAACAATCATATCCCTTCCAAATCGACTTAACATCTGTTACAATAAGAAGTCCAACATCGTCACTTAACACAGACTGGTTTGATCCTCACCATACCAATTTCAAGCACTACAAAGAGACCTTTTGCCTTACCTGATCTATTAACAAAACTCTTTCAACCTATAACGACAAATCCCAGACCATCTCTAGCATCTAGGCTCATGAGTACTTATGTAAGAGATACACGCTCCTTCCTAGCCCCACCATAAAGATGGGAAACAAGAAACAAAAGTCATCAAGGGTAACCCAGAAATTTACAACCTTTCCAAAGTATTTCCTAAAAGATCCTTCGAAAACATCACCAATATGCCAAGTGGATTTCGGAATCGACTCGAATCTTGGAGCCAATCCCATATCCAAACCCACCAATACCACTTAGCACCGACAAAAAGACAGATATTTTCCGATCAATAGAACGACCTAATAAGTAAGGAAACTATCAGACCAAGCCTCTAACCTCAGAAAACACCCATCCAACTCATAAGGAGGAAAGGCGAATTGCACATAGGACCACTGACTACTAAAAGTCAAACATACCTACCTTCAAAGATCGATATCCCTATCCCGAATCGAAAACTTGCCCAACCAAATTTAGGGGAACAAGCAAAGTCGGTGTACCATTGGCTCAGAATTCTGTAGTGCCATCCTTAAGGTCCTGGAACACTACCTATAGGATAGGTCTAGAAGCCCATAGACTTCAATTACCACAAAGACACAGTGTGACATCCCCAATTTCACTGCCAGAAAAGACCGATTTGTTTATGCTTTGTTTTATAAAATCAGAGTAATCCTTTGATTAAAAGAGTTGCGGAATTTGTTCCCAAAATAAAATATGATAAAATAAAATTTATCAAAGCATTTCTTAAAGAAATGTATTTTCATTGAATAACAAAATCTCGGGATGTCATGTTCCGATACATACCAAAAGCATAAACAATATAAAATAGACCTTACAACCATTATTTATAACTACTGATCTATAATCCAAAATCTCTCGTCAAGTCCACCAACTTATACCCTTGTGCCATTACCTGTAATGCAAAGAAAAAACTGAGTGGGTCAGGCTTGGGAGCCTGGTGAGCATATAGGGTTTTCAACCCACAATAGTATAATTATTATATTTAATCATCAAATAATCAACCCAATTACCCATCCTCATTATCTTCTTTATTTTTTAAGGTTTTACCCAAAGAACCAACTATGCTTCATTCATTCATTCCTAAGGATTTACCTAAGGAATTGGCACGAAGTCCATTGCTGCCAAAGTTTATCTATTAGGTACTAAATCCATAGCTATCAGGCGCTAACTCCATAGTCACCAAGGTTCACTTAACAAGCACTAACTCCATAGTCGCCAACGTTTACTCAACAAGCGCTAACTCCATAGCCGCCAGGGCTTACTCAATGTGCGCTAACTCCATAGTTGCCAAGGTTCATCAAATAGGCACGAAGTCACATCATCGCCAAGTTTATACAATAGGCGCTAACTCCATACTCACCAACTATCCAATCTACCCATGTTCTACCTAAAATTTTCGTAGATACAAATACTTACACAGTTTAAATCATTTAACACCTGTATAAAACATCAATTCTATGCCGATCTCAAATAAACAAACAATATATAAACACATAACACGTATTTCATAGCAAATACTTCGTATTTATGTGTTAGAAGAAAGTGACTATACACTCACCTAATCAGAAGATGATCGGACAGCACTACGGCTTGTAGAAGTAGTATTCTTTGGTGAAACCGGGAGATCTTCACAAAAACCGGCTTCTCGCGGGCAGAGCTTCGACTCGAGAATTTCACTTCTCGGAATCTTCGGGGCTTCGGGACTTGCTTCGGATCTTGGGAATGATACCGGGGCTTCGGGATATTTCTTGCACGTAAAATAATGCAAAACAAGAGAGAAAGGGAAGAATGGAGCACCAAAACTCAGCAGCCCTCAACATCTATTTGTAGGGTGCTGAAACTAGGATTACACTGGGCGTAATTTCGGAGTACGCTAGGCGTACTAAGCGCTACGTTGGGCATATGCTTCGGATCAGGCCGAAGACGTCATTGCTTACGATCCTGGGTACTCGAGTGTTGGGTCAGGTCGATGTGCCCATTTCAGTTCATGCATATGGGTACGCTGGGCGTACTCTATTATGCTTAGCGTACACCGACATACCAAACTTCAAAATTGCGTATGTCACACCCCCGAACCAGACGGCGGAAACGTCCGAGGGCTGTCGTGACTTAATTGAATACCATAACATTGAATATATATGAAACGTAACAACATTCGTCACCATGCATTAATATAGTACAACCGATAAAGTTTACATGAAGTACATTGTTTAAACATTACATTCCCAAAAATAAATTGTTCGATTCATTAATAAGTAAACTGCAAGCCATCACTGAGTACATTTTTCCTTTGAATCACCGGTTACCTGAGAATACAAGTATTTTGAAAAACGTCAACATGTGAAATGTTGGTGAGTTCATAAGCAGTTTTTGAAAAGCAACGTTTTGTATCATTTTGAAAACCACCAGAAAATTCGATATTTTCTGAAAAGAGCCCTTGAAAACATTTGTGAAGATCCATAAGTATGCTTGTTTGTTTCTATAGTTGAAAAAAAATGTTCATCAAAATTTTGTGCATTTCGAAACCGTATGTATTGAAAACCCTAGGAAAACCCGATGTTTTCCTAATTCTTTGAATTCCATGAAGTTGAAAATAAAACCATTGTAGCGTGTGAAGTCATTAATTTCAGGCGACGTCGGATTATTTTTGCGCATGATAAGTTGCTATAAACACGCGTTACACAAACGACCTGTTTATAACTATACTAACGATCCCGTAGGCGTCATCCGTACTAATCACGTTATCCAACCGCCCTGACTTCAGGTACTCCCACATCCGAAGAGAAAGAGGGCACGAAGACCTCGGTAACTCCATTAGCCGGTTGGGGATAGAAAAAGAGTACGAGGGGCCCTTGACCCGCCTCGCATAAAATACCGACTTTACTAGCAATATCAAAGGAACCTTGGGGACCAATAGTATACAAGCCATTGAAAGTCCTTTTACGCTGTGTTAGATCATGTAAGACCCAACAACTCGTAAGGTAGAAGTCTTCGGGCCTTAAGATCAGGTCATTGGGCTAGCTAGGCCCAACAAACAAGATTTTACACTTTGGGGCCCAAAGATGGTGCGTAGACGTCTGTGCACTCTCACGTGTGTAATAAATTCCCAAATGTTACTTGTGTGAATCGAGGTATCGTCGCGTTAGTAGTTTCGGATTTTTATTGGTTCGAGACCGAACCAATTCGTTTAACAACGATTTTTGGTATTGTCGTGTATTGTATTTCGTCGGTAGTCGCGGTGCCAATATTTGATCAAGTTGAGTGTATTGAATTAGCCTTGGAAATTTTCTGTTTTCAGCCCCTCTTTGTTTGTAAATTTACTTTTTCAACCCTCTAATTAAATAACTTTCCGGTTTGGTCCTTAAATCATTTTTCTTGACATTTTAACACCAAAAGTTATTGAAATTAATATTTTTCAGCAAATTTTTCATTGAAAACAGTTTGAGTCCCTGTAAATACAGTTTTCTCGGTTATAACCCCTCTTTTCGCAGTTTTTACAATTTTGGCCCAAATTGGAAAAATTTTGCAACTTTGGTCCTTTTTAAATTTGAAAAGCATTTTAAACCTTTGAAAAGTATTTGGAACACTAGTAGTCCACTGTTTTACAGAAAAACACAGTTTTGGTCCTCCAAAACAGAAAATTTCGCATATTGGGCCCTATTGGGCCGAAAATGCCATTTTTAGCCCATTAAGCTTGAAATTTATGTTTTTAATCCTCCAAAAAGTATATTTTCAGAAAATACATTATGGAAACTGTTTTGACTCATCTCATCCATCAGATTTCGAAATATTTCATTTTGGGCCCTTTAACTTTATATTTTTAACATTTTATGTCCAAAATTTGAGTTTTTAGCCCAAAGAAAATGTTATTAAGCCATTTAGCTATTTTTCTTGGAACACTTTGTATGTAGAAATATATTTGATGCTAGTGTCCTTTAACATAAAGTATATCACGATTTTTAGGGGTTTATGGCTAGATCCAACATCACAAACACACAAAAACATCCATATAAGCATAGAAATCATACAAGGCATACATAACACATATAGATCTACACTTTCACTTGTATTCCCCCCCCCCCCCCCACAAAACTCATAAAAACAGAAAATAGGGGGTATGAAGCTCACCTTAGGGTGTGATTTCGGTTTTTGAAGAAATGATGGAAGAAAACTTGGTGATTTTTGGCCTTAGCACCCTTTTCTTGAAGATCTCGAGTTTGATGTGCTTCTAAGAGGTAAGATCACGATTTTTGCATGGATTAGGAAAAGATTTTGATAACAAAAAGAACCTAAGTCATAGATCCAAGCATAATCTTACCTTAGATGAAGAGTTTGTGGAAAGATCCTCTTGAAAGCTTCCTAAATTTCGAGATTTTTGAGTGGAGAGGGAGGAAGTGTTCTTGAGTGTTCTTGAGAGAGTTTGAAAGATATTGAGTGAGGGAGAGGAAAGGAGTGAGTGACTTTGATGAGATAGGTGCTTGGAAGTATGAGTTACATGCATGGATACCCAATGAATAAAAGTGAGGTGGCAATCCAAAGTCAACTCCTCCTTTATCCTTGGGCTTGGGCCGAGAATGGAGAGGGGAGAAAGGATTTTTGGGCTTTTGGCCCCTAAGCCCAATATTAGAGTTAGTTTGGGTGTTCATTGGCCTTATAAAATAAAATTGTGATTTTTATGCTTCATTAAGCTAGATTAAGTTAATTATGGATCAAAACTTTTAATTCATTTCATTCTAGGCCCAAAATGGCCCAAAATGTGGAAATAAATGATTGTGGGTCCAATTAGAGCCCAATTAGGGTTCTAAGCCCATGATAGTCAAATTTGAAGCTTATTGGTCCATTTGGGCCCAATAAGGAAGTCCTAGTCCAAAGTGGACCTAAACAAGAACTTCTAGGGTTTCCAATTGTTTGATGACTATTTGCAGTATTTGTATGATGTATTTGATCGAAGTTTTTGATGTCATCATAATAGGTATCACACATGCTCTTAAGTTTTTGATTCACATTTACTTGAGTGTATAGATTACATGACACAAAATTTCCAGTTGTGACAGCGTAACTTTTGCATACGAGCTCCGTTTTCCACGTTTTTTATATCCACACGTAGGTGAGACTAAGATCTACAACTTTCATTTAGACTTCGTTAGCTAATTTTGAATTTATTTTTATTATTATATTTTTAACAAGCCATGACAGGAAATGTCCGTTAAAAATTCATAACTTCTTCATCCGACGTCCGTTTTCGTCTGTCTTTTTACCGTTGAACTACTATCAACGAGATCTTCAATTCTCGTTTAGATTGTTTCGGCTAGAAATCACTCGATCTCGAATTCGAGTTTCGGGCTGCATACTGCTAAGTCGAAATTTAGAAAAATCATAACTTCCTCATACGAAGTCAGATTTGGACGTTATTTTTAAGCACACTCTCGGTTTAATGAACTCTACGACTTTCGTTTAGATCACTAAGGCCAAATATTGCTCTAACGTAAATTCACTATTTATGTCGCGTTGTGTCGTGTCGGTTCTGTCGCGAAACTTCGACAGGTCATAACTTCTTTGTTATAACTCGGATTTCAACGTTCTTCATATGTACGGAATCATTGTAACATATACTACAACTTAGTTAAGATTACTCCTTCTAAATAATCTTCCATCAAAAAATCATTTTTGACACTTATCGTCTCTAAATTGCCTAGCCCTGATCTACAGGCGTTACACACAGCATCGTGCAAACCACATTCCACGTATCCAACCATAATTAGGGTCTGACCGTCGAAGCTCTTGTGGTCCCACTCGAAGAAATCAAGGTAAACCAGAACCTACACCACGAAGAAGAACATTTCGGGATCATGGGCAAGGAAACCAAAAGAGCAAGGTCAAATACTAATAGCGAAGATCCGCCGGAACACCAACCAAGGGCCCAAATTCCTCTAGGAATGGAAAGACAATATGAAACAAAAGCAACCACAACTTCTCCTAGTTGCAAGAGCTGTCCAAAAGCTAATTTCGGGATGAAATTCCCTCTAACGGGGGGATGATGTGACAACCTAAAAGTTTTGGATCAAGCAAGGTCTAAATTGTAACCCTATTACAATAAAACCTTGAAAACCAAAAGGGCATGAGTGCATGTATATGGCTATGTACACTTTGGAAATCATGGATAAGATAACCTATTGAAAAGTAAACAAGTTTATCAAGGCAAAACTAGACCAATAGATTGGAATAGGAACCATGGATTCAAAATATTGTCTATTAGCATTTAGCCTAGTATCCCACCTACCCTAGAACATTGAAATCCATGAAGAACATGTTTTATATAAGCTATTATACATACTTAAACTTTGAAGACCATATATATATAAGATAACCCCCTTGAAAGTAAACAACTTTAATAAAACAAGAATAGTCAAAGTGGGGGAATAAAAATCAAGAAATGTGAACATTGGTTTAACATCTAGCCTAGTACCCTACCCTAGAACATCTCATGACCAAAATCACTTCAAATGAGCCATCCCTTGGCCGTAAACACTTCCTAATGATCCACTAAGGCCGAAAACCCAAAGGAATTAACCCATTAAGGTCGAAAACACTAAAGAAAAGGACCTAGAATCGAAAACACCTCCTAGTGATCAATGTTTGGCCGTAAACCCCTTTAATGGGGCATGGTTTGGCCGTGAACTCCTTAGTGGACCACCCTATGGCCGTAAACACATTCCACGAGGGATGCATAGACCGTAAACCCTTTCATAGGGCACCCCTCAACCGTAGACAACTCCAAATTAGAGTTAGTTAATGGGGTTTACGGTCTAGGATGTGAATAAGACAAAATCATTGACTTTAAGATGTGATACTCTTCCTATTTCCCATGAAAGTTCCAAGTCCCCCATGTAATTAACCAACATGTACCCATGAATTATCCCACGAATAACCAAGCTAATATTCCCCTATATAATCTAGTAAACATCCTAACACCCTTCCATCTTTTGCTCATGATAGTAAACCCTCTCAAAGAGAAAGTTACAATCTTCCAAGTTCAACCATTCTCTAAGCTTGGTCCCTAGATCCTTGAAAGTATTTTCGACATCTACTAATGAATCTACACATTATTATGTTGATTCCATCCTATTTAGACATAATATTATGTGTTAACATCCTTAGGGTAACAAAAGCTTCAAAGGTTTCATCAAACACTCCAAGTGTTTTAGGTTCAAAATCTTCACTTCAAATCATCCACCAAAGCAAACCAAGGTGAGTTCATACCCCCTATTTTCAGGCTTTTTCCATGTTTTAGGGGGGGGGGGTACAAGTCAAACTTTGTTTATCCCACAAATAATTTCATGTTTTTCACATTCATGTTGAAGATAAAATCTTATAATATAAGTTTTGGTTTATACAATTTTTGGGGTATAAATATTTGTGATTTGCAACAAACATAATCTATGTCATAAAACCATAAGATAAGTTATGATTTGTAAAACTACATGGCTTTTGGGAACTTATACTAAAAGATAACTTTACTAGCAAAAATGATATATTATAGTCATTTGCTAAACTAATGGGTTTTTAACACCAAAATATTGTGTTTTGAGTTCATAGTTTCATGCTAGAATACCCCTTTATATGGATATAAAACATTATATAAATAGTTTCAACCCAACAAGATAAACTATAGTTGGTATAGTTTAGAAGTCACAAACCACACCTTTCGTAGATACATATAAAAGGTATAATTATCTTGTTTTATAAGTAAAAGGAGTCATAGTTCACGTAAATTTGTTAATGCTCTTGTGAGGCTCTCCTTCGTCGTACCTACCTAGCGTACACCGGAAATCATGTAGTTATAACCAAAGTCTCCTGGAGGGAGAGCAGGGTAATTGTGTATAGATCTATACGGGGTTGACACCCTCACACCTGAGTTGTTCGCTACAGTTAGATGGGCCAGTCTAAGGGGACAAATATCTTATGAGAAACTGACGCCTGAAGAACGTCAAGATAGGCGCTTTAGTCACATTAACATGGTTATAGCGACTCACGTAGGGATTAACGAAAATGATTTTGGTTTATGGGGAGCTTATACTTCATTGGTTTTATTGAAAGAAATGAAACCATAAACTATTTTTTGTATGATACTCACTTTCATCATGATCTTAGGGTTTAAGACCACAGTTCATCTTTAAGGAAAATATTGCATCTTCTAGAACTATATATTATTACTTTACAAGGAAAAGATACCAATGAATTACTTTAAATTTCAATTCGTATTAATGAAAATATTGGATTTTTTGGGAAAACACTCTTTACAAGTATAACAAAAGAAAAAAAAGGACATGCATGCATATATTCACGGTTTTAGAACGAGGCTTACAAACTCTTTTTTTTTTTTTTTTAGAATATCGTATTTTCTGAAAGTACTACGAGAATTATTCTAAACAAATGCAAAACTATTTTATACAAAAATGTTTATGAACTCACAAACTTTTTAGCTGACGCTTTTCAAAACGACTTGTATTCTTAGGGATCTAGCAGGTAAGTACTCAACCCTTCTTGAGGGTCGGTGTCGTCATTTCATGTTTTTCCTAATTTTATGTTATTTGTATTCGACTTTTGAATAATTGTATTTGTAAACAATGTAATACTTGAAATCTAAATGTATGAATGTTTGTGTTGCTATGTTTCATTACTATTCAATTGTTATAATAATGTACATGAAGTCTATCCATCCATCCCTAAACATTTCCGCCGTTCTGGTTTGCAGGTATGAAAGATTCTATTTTTATTTGTTTGTTAAAATTGTTACAAATATATGCTCTTAGTTTGCAATATCATCTTTGATTGTTTGATTGGATTTTATAATCGGATATGTAACTAATATAATTAAAAACGTATAATTATATTATTGATGAATATGTTACTTGAATATATACAATTAAAAATATATGAAAATATGACAAGGTGTCCAAGTTCAATGTAATAAAAAAGAAACAATATATATATATATATATATATATATATATATATATATATATATATATATATATTTTGCTTGTAATGTCATTTTTAGTGTTTTAATTTAGAGTTTAATTAAATTATATGTGCTATTAATTTATATGTTTTTTATAAATATTATGAAATAAATAAAATAAAATAAATTTTGAAAAAAAAAGAAATTAAAAACATCAAAAAAAAATATATGGGTGTTATCACGTATTATTTGGTGTTGTCTATTTCCACACTAGGTGTTATAACACCAAAGTGTAACTAAGATGATGAGGTTGACATTTTGGGTGTGAGAACATGTAATAACATGTTAACCACACCTAATAGTCTAACAAAAAATACAAATAACAAAAATTCAAGCTTAAAAAATAATATACAATAAATAACACAATAAATACACATGTATAACAATATAGTCCTGAAATTGTAACAAATAACATTAACCTACTTGGTTTTCTCATGTATTTTGATATATCATCAAATGCAATCTCTTACTTAATAAAAAAAACAATAAACAAACATATTTACACTTATACATATTATAATTAAGTTTTTAATTAATAGTGGTTATGTAGGGTTTTTATAAAATTGTTTAATTGTATATTTATTTATACCGGTATAATACTTTTTTAAATAGTTGATTTATTTTATATATATATATATATATATATATATATATATATATATATATATATATATATATATATAAATGAAATAATATTAAACGTCCACCAATTATGAATTGTCAAATAACCTCTCACCCACTTGTGTTGTTAGAAAATTATTTTCTTAAACATAAGTTGAGTGCATGGTTTGAAACTTTAAATTGAATCAAATATATATTAAAAAAAAAAAAAAAAAAAAAAAAAAAAAAAAAAAAAAAAAGCTATAACTTCAAATTCAAAAAATATAGAAATACTATTGCTAATTCTTCTACAACTTATGCATCTTTAATACACATTTATCATTATTGTTCAACTCGTAGTTGTGGTGCTACTACAACAACTACAAATAGTTTCAGATACACCATGGTTTGTAAGAATATAGCTAAAACAAATAGTTTCATTACTTAAGCATATATCAAGTACACCCCAGTCTATAAAAAATATATGGATAAAACCTTAACACACAAAAAACTTATGATGCGAAAAAAATGGATATAAAAAACATCGTACATTCTATTAGAACATTTAGACTAAACTAAAATTTTCATTATTTTAGTGATAAAGGATGTACACTCTCATTCTTTATTACTTTAAAGAAAGCAAAATAAGTGACATCGTTATAGAATTATAGTGCTTACTTTTATTAAATGAAGACCATATTTGTTCTTCCATAATATTTCTTTAACATCGAGTTTGATATTTACCATTCGAGTTGGCTATATTTTCATCTACATAAGAGATATTTTTGTCACTCACAATTCAACTTCTTGTTTTTTTGGATTTTCAATAACTTTATCAACATTCAGTGTTTAATTCTCCTTATATCGTCTCATTAGATTGAAAATTATCAAAATATATAGTATTATCTTCAAATACATTTTGCTCCACCTGAAGCGATTCTTTATTATGATAAAATTTTGGAGCATGTTTGATGATAACTCGATTGATGGCTCCTCTTTGACTATGAATAAATTGTTCTTCTTTTTGTTTTAGCTTACGTTTTAAACAACACAATTCAAAATTTATAGATGGAGGCATAGTCTCTTTTTTTATATAAAAAAAAAATCAATGATAACATAACAACATATATTGGTAATAAATTTAACATGATTATTGGTAATAAATTTAACATGATTAGGGTATTTGGACAAACAGTTCTATTAAATAGAACATAAAACCACAAATCTACATATTATATCCATCGGATTTATATACCACATTTATTTATATTATTTTATGTTCATTGTTCAAATTTCTTCGATTGCAATTGTCAATTGACAAATGACCTTTAACAGTTGAACACGAAATACGTGATTTTCTCTTGATTATTGTAGATATATACTTAGTTTAAGCTTAAAGCCCAAATACAGTTTGGTATTTTGTATGATTGTGATTTCTCTCTTGATTCTTGTAGATGTGTACTAAGGTGTTGTTTGTTTTTTCTGGGCAAAATGTTTGCAGTCTGCGGACCACATCTGTAAACCTCTGTAGTAGAAGAGGTGGATCAAACGTCTGCAGTCTGAAAAAAGAACACTATTTTTTTAACATTTGCAAACTACTAAAATAAATTGATTTTTTTTAAAACTTTAAAGTGATTTTTTATAAACTTTTATGACTTTGTTATAAATAATTAACAAATTTAGATCAACTTTTATGTATTATTATATAAAAATTGAAAATAAAATGGTACGAATTATCGTATATATTTGATAAAAACCAATAATTTTGGTCGCAAAGTTATACCTAAACATTGTATATAAGATCAAAGAATTTGACACATCAAATTTATGGAAATAAACTTCGATCTTTTCAGTTAAATTAATTAAAAACTTACCATAAATGTTTTCCCAAGAAATGACGATACTATATTAAATAAAGTTTTATAAAATTTGGTACAAAAAATATAAGAATATATTATGATTTTTTCATATTTGTATAAATAATTTCGACGATTATTGTAATAAATCTTTATTTATAAATTTGTCAAAAATGTTATGTTTGTGTTGTCGAACCTTTTTTTTAAATGTTTTAACTTTTTTTTTCAAATCATTTATAAATTAAAAATAAAGATATATGTGTTTTTTAGGCTATAAGATGTTAAAAGACTATGATCCATATTTGCGCCAAGAAGAGGGCGCACAAACATTTGTAGGTCTGTATTTTTCAAAAAAAAAAACAGTCTGCAAAAGTTAATGTCTGCCTGTGGTTTGTGTGGCATAAACAAAAGTGGTTAAGAAGATTTGCAGACAAAAAACAAACAACACCTTAAGTGTTGAGCATATATATATATATATATATATATATATATATATATATATATATATATATATATATATATATATATATATATATATATATATATATATATATATATATATATATATATATAGTTTGAGCTTAAAGCCCAAATTCAATTTTAAGTTTTGAGTTGCTTTTTAACTTTTAGTTTCGTTGACATTTAACATTTTTATATTGATACCTAAATTCCAAATGATATTAATAATATATTTAATAAACTTAACATTTATCATATCATATGTTGATATTTGTAATTATTAATTTAAAATATGTTATGTTAATATATGTAATTGACATTTATCTTATCATATATATATTTTAAACCTCCATGAATTTTTCAATTTCCAACTTAATATATGCAATTATTAATTTAAAATATGTTATTAAATACAAAATAGCATCTTATTAATGATAGACTTTTAAAGTTATATTTTTTTTTGTTAATTTAAATGTTACGTAAAATCCAAAACAAAATTCAAAATATAAAATAAACTCAAAAAATATATTCAAATACTATTTTTCAAAAAAAAGTTAAAAATGTTTAAATATTGTGAATATAAAACGACAAGTTAAATTAAATAAAAGATAAAAACTATTTTTTACTATAATTTGAGTTTTTTCAAACAGGTGGTTTTTATTTAATTAACAGAAAAATTACATTGCGTTAAATTACAAACAATGGTTTATATATGAATTAAACATCATGATCGAAATTAAAAATTTCAAAAGATAAGTTATTGCTAAATTAATTAATCAATCATAATGTTAAATTAAAATAGTAAATTGAGAACCATGTTTAGTTTTATTTAAACACAAACAATAGGTAGATGCTATTGAATGATATGATTATGATATATGTATATTTTATAATATGCTTCATAATAATTACAAATTTATATATCTACTTAGTAGAAGAGTTATTATTTTATAGTTAAAGTCTTATTATTTCAATATGTACATTCAAAAATTTTAACTATATAGTTTTATTCTACACGACATACGAATATTCGTTTAGTTGTTAGTAAACATGAATGAAAATAATTAGTAGAATGCAACTATTCTTCAATAAATATATTATTACTTTTTTCTTCAAATTTAGTATATACTAAAAAGGATATATGAACATAGACTCTTATGATTGGAGACCTCATACAACTACACCACCTGCATACCTTAACACCTTATGGACGCCACCGGTGGGAGGTAGTAAAAAATAGTGACTGATAGTGGTGATGGTTTCAAATACTTCATCCGTCTCAAAATTATAGTTCATCTTTCTTTTTTGGTTTGTCCCAAAATAATAGTCCACTTCTAAAAATAAATAACATTTTCACCAAAATACCAAATCAGTATTACTTAACCAACTAAGAATTTAATTGAACATTAAATGCAAAATAAAAACGAAAACATCATTTTATTGTATAAAGTTAGTGGTAATTAATGTTTCCTTACTTTGTGTGTTTTTTGTCTGTGGACAGTAATGATAAAATGATTAATTTTAGGGCAAAATGGGAAATACTAAAAAAGAAAAAATTAGGTGTCGCAACAACGGCATGTGGATGAAGATGGACCTGTAATTGCCTATATGTCATCATGGGGACGTTGATGAAAGAACAAAGTGGAGAACTATATAGGACTCAATTTTTTTTTATTATATTATATTATATTATATTATATATATATATATATATATATATATATATATATATATATATATATATATATATATATAAACTTTTAATAACGATAAAAACCTTTTTTCTTACTCGTCCAGAGCATATGAGGATATTTAAATCCTTATGATCGGCCCTACATATCATGTAGGTTGATAACATGCTTAACCTTCTATGGTCTGTCTTAATAGTTAGACGGTGACCAATTAAAGTTTCTAAGGTTTAATTTAACTCATTTTAATGTCAATGACCAAATTATAAAAAAAAAAAAAAAAAATCAAAACTTTCATAGTTAATTTTATCAATAATCCAAATAATAAACACGGTACATTCAAACACAGGTGTAACAGCCATGATTGTTGATGCAAGTTGGTTATAGGTATTTAATTTTTAAATTTTAAGTTATAAATATTTTGTTATCCTTATTCACACATGTTTATGATTAAATTTGATATATTTGAAGGATTGAACATAAGATATTATTTTAGAGTTTAGAGGAAAGTGTTGTATTTTATTTTACTTCATATTAATCCGATATTGTTGCTTTTGTTAGTGTATTGTTGGCAGGGCTGTTATTTAGTAAGTGATCCATCAATTTAAATATTATATATATATATATATATATATATATATATATATATATATATATATATATATATATATTAAATAACTTATTCGGTTCAATCAAAATAATGAAAATTTAACCAAAACCAAACCAAATAAAGTATTTTTATTCGGTTAACCAAACCAAAAACCAAATAAACCAAACATCATTTGGTTCGGTTTGGTTCAGTTATTCGGTTTCGGTTTTTTATCACTCCTCTAATTGTTGGTTGATATGTGTTCATAGGGAAGTGAAAAAAGAAGCCTTGACGGTTGACTTGGAGAATTTCAGTAGAACAATCGAAAAACATTGTCATCTTTTACAAAGTTCTTTTATTGGTAAATTAAATTTAGAGTGGAAAGTGGAAGTGAAGTTCCTTGAAAAGATATTGAGGTCACTTTGAGAAGTAATAAAATTGGAGTTTGGTATCCCGTAGGGGACTTCTCACACATTTCACACACGCCTGGAGATCTCGGATTCGATGGAGCATTTGATCAAAACAATAAAAACATCAGCATTACCCAAAGTTGGAATGATTACGTGCAAAGTCGGTGGTCAACTGAGGCAAACTGCTTTGACGCTATTGAGTAGTATACTAATCAAATCCTTGCAATCTTTTTATTTATTTATCGTAAAAATTTTATATTGAGTTGGAATTGTCATAAAAATTTATATTGATTTGGAAGGCACGCAACAATAAACTTAGTCGTTAATTTTTTTTCCAAATAATAAAACAATTTTTTTTAAAACTATATCAATAGTTCTAAGTATCATAATATTATTATACATGACTTGTTAGACTCTATTAAAGAGTTCCACATTAACAAGCACAAAGAAACCAAACTTATCAAATGTGAATGATATAAACATGTTAATTTTTCATGCATGGTTTTTCATGTTTTGTGATGCAACTTTTAAAGCGGTTTGTCTTGCCGTGAAACTCTCATCCCTTGAGCCCATGATAGGAGAAACTCATGTTAGATTACATATTTGTATTTCCCTCTAACTCATCCAAAACACAAAACATCAATCAGTTTAAGTGTCGATCTTCCTTCTAACAGTCAAATCAAGAAGTTCACATTGGCCGCTTTCTTGGCGAAAATCCTGACACGCCTAAATACATCAAAAGAACATCTCTAATCATATTATGTCGGTACTTGAAACTCGGGAGTTCTATACAATGATCTGCATGTTCCCCAAAAGAGTTTAAGTATGCCTTGCGACAAATTGGGCATCTCCCATCAACCGAAAATAGCAGAATCATGATATAATATTGAAGGATGTACAATACTCTGTGGTGACATATGTTTCCCAATACCATCTATATGGATAGCCAAAAGAAAATCCTTAGCATGTGGTGCTTGTACACACTCAAAAATAGTTTTTTGTATAACAACCATATTGAAGTGTACTTCCATGTTTTGGGATAATTTTACTAAAAATGGTACTCACCAATCCATGTTGACCAAAAGGGAAAATTGGTCATTAATGAGAATTTGTGAGATTATGAAGTTGTGACTTCATGAAAATGGTCAAGATGAGTTTAAGTCACTTATAAGAGATAAAATGAGTAAGTTCATAAGAAAGAATGCATGAGAAGATGCATTTTGACCAAAATGGTAAAATGGGTATTTTTATGCTTGTATGGGCTGTGACATCCCCATTTTTCACGGCCAGAAAAGACCTGTTTTGTTTATGCTTTGTAAAAATCAGAGTACTTTTCATAAAAATGTTGCGGAATTTGTTCCCAGAAAAACACAATAAATACGTTATCAAAACATTTTCGAAGAAACGTATTTATTTATTTTAAAACGTTCGGGATGTCATCGTCAATACAGAAACATAAGCATAAATGGAACTTACATTTATTTACACTAGTGATCTACATCTCTTTAATCTCTCAGTGTAATGTGACTTCATATCAACACATGTGATGTAAATAAACTGAGTGGGTCAGGTTGGGAAACCTGGTGAATACATAGGGTTTTCAACCCACAATAATATAATTATTATGTTTAAACAATCAAACAATCAACCCAATTACCCATCGCCATTATCTTCTTTAGTCTGAAGGATCTACCCTAAGAATCATCTATCCCTCGTTTATTTATTCCTAAGGATCATCCTAAGGAATCGGCACGAAGTCCATCATTACCAAGGCTTATAGATTATAACTGGTGAGCACGTAGTCCAAACCATCTGGTAAACACTTAGTTCAAAAGTAACTAGTGAACACACTTAGTTCAAAATACCTAGTGAACACACTCAGTTCAAAGATACCTAGTGAACACACTCAGTTCAAAAACACCTACAGGTTACGAGCTTGTTATCGTTCCACTGGACTGGCTAGTATCGTCCATGGTTATCATCTATACTCCACTAGATGACTGGATCACTGTCAACATTGATGTCTTCCATCGTGTTATCACAAAACAACTATTTCATCTACCCATGTTTTACCCAACACATTTTGTAGATATAAAATACATATAGTTTAAATCATTTAAAACATATATAAAAATCTTTCACCTAGCATAGACAGCAGGTATTCAGACAATATGCACACATAGCACGTAATTTATATTAAAATACTTCATATCTATGTGTAAGATCAAAGGGACTATGCACTCACCTGAAAGGTGGTGACTCAGCACTCGGACAGCGCTTTAATACTCTCAAAACAATTTTCCTTCGATAAAACCTAGTACCAATACCACTAGGGTTTAGTTTAACGATAACCGTGACAAATTAATAGTCTGACTATTATTATTATTATATAAGCGTTAAATAACACTCGATATAACTCATAATAATAGCCCAAATAATTATTTTTAGGACCTAATAATGTTACTATAATTAATTAGAAGCTATATTAAAAATAGTGTAGGCGTAGCTCCCTTACAGCGGGTTTTATCGAAAATCGGGCTTTACTTGGAGCAGCGTTTCCGAAACTGAAAGACCCTTTTTCTCGGGACTCCGGGAGCCTCGGGGCTTCCTTAGGGTGCTAGGGGATCACCTAGGCTTAGGGGAGGGTTAAAACCCTTAGAGAGAGAAAGAAATCTAGAGAGAGAAAGAAAATGGTGTGAAAAAGTCGGAGACCCTCGCCCCCTTTTTATACCCTACGAGGCCTCGGACTACGCTGGGCGTAGCCGAGGCACGCTGGGCGTAAGGCTCGCATCGTACAACACGCGTCCGAACAGGCTTGGTGCGACGTGGTTGCTTGTGGACCGAGGAAGGCTAGAACGCGGAGCGTATGGACTTCGCACGCGAGGCGTACTCGGACGCTGGGCGTCTTCGGATTACGCGGGGCATATGCGAGGACAGGTGTCACCCATCCGAAGCGAGGCGTGATCAGCAAGCGACGGTCCAGATCATGCCACGTCCTCATTATTGCATCAGGCTTCGCAAATTCATGCTTCAACTTTAAAAATTCGTAACTTTCGCATACGGGCTCCGTTTTTTACGTTACTTATATCCACACGAAGGTGGGAACGTACTCTAAAACTTTCGTTTAGACTTTGTCGGCTAATTTTGAATTTATTTTAAAATTTATATTATTAACAGGCCGGGACAGGATTAGTCCGTTAAAAATTCATAACTTCATCATCCGACGTCCGTTTTCGCCCATCTTTTTCTCGTTGTGCTATTCTTAATGAGATCTTCGATTCTCGTTTAGGTCGTGTCGGCTAAAAACCGCTCGATCTAATATTCGAGTTTCGGGCTATACACTACTAATCTGAAACTTCGAAAAATCATAACTTCCTCATACGAAGTCAGATTTGGGCGTTCTTTTTATGGACGCTCTCGGTTTAACGTATTCTACGACTTTCGTTTAGATCGCTAAGGATAAATCTTGCTCCATCGTAAATTCATTATTTACGCTTCCCGGTATCGTGTCGGTTCCGTTGCGAAACTTCGACGGGTCATAACTTCTTCGTTATAACTCAGATTTTGGCGGTCTTTATATGTACGGAAACCTTGTAACATATACTACAACTTGGTCAAGATTATTTATTCTAAATAATCTTTTGTCGAAAAGTCATTTTCGACACTTATTGCCTCTAATTTGACTAGCCTGGATCTACGGGCGTTACATGGGCTTTGTGACTTAATAGATTAATACCCATATTAAGTTAGTGAGAAATGGCTAAACGGATTTGTAGAGTACGCTCCCACCTTTGTGTGGATATAAAGATAAAAAGATATAGAACAACGAAGTTATGGGCGTCGGAAATTGGAGGAAAAGTTGTCCTCAAAGTTGGAATGAAATCAACAATGCACTTTGTTGATCTCCACGTATCGCGACGCGGTAAGCAGATAACCATGATGCAGTGGCGTAAGTTAGATGCCATTAACCGAAGTCAAATGGTCACCAAGACACGGTGGAAACCCCACCACGATGCGGTTTCAAGGATTAAAGACAGGTTTTAGACCTGTTAGAGCTCATTATGATCCATTTCATGGGGAGATCAACTTGGAGATCAAAGGTGGCGATTTTGGAGTAAAATCCATGCCAAGAGAAGTTAGAGATTGTGGATTGTTAAGATTTTCATCCTCTCCACATGAAGGTATGTTTTCTCCACTTTTGGTGAAATTGTTAGTTTGTGTAGATTGGTTAAATTGATCAACGTAAAGTTGGATTATGATGTAGATAAGAGTGTTTAGAAGTGTAACGTCTCAAAAATAAGACCCAAAAATTTCATTTTTAAAGTCGTAAAACCAATATCCAAAGAACATCATCATAAAAATCCAAATAAAACAAATATATCAATTAGCGTATCACATCAGAGTAAATCAAGAAAATGCGGAACGAGGTGGTGTGTGCCCTGCAATCATCCCGAGATCTTCTCTTTGGAATTGGAAGTACCTGAAACATAAACGGAAAAACTTAAGCACAAAGCTTAGTGAGTTCCCCAAAATACCACATACCATACATAATAAACACATAATGGGCCTTGCCCGTCATCGAGCCCCACCCGACATCGGGTCTCGCTCAGTATACAGATCGGGTCACGCCCAGCATACATATAAACATATATCATATAAACACATACACATGCAATAATCACATAGATACATAGCATACAAAATGGTCATCGGGCACCACCGGATAAGCATACAAGTACATAACACATGCAAGAGTCACGTAGGCATCTAGCACCCTAACATAACATAATCATGGGCCGATATTGGTGCCTTCGACTCGTTAAACCCAGTGAGGAAACTCATCTCGAACTGTTGAATCACATGAATAAATCTTTGGCTGCTGGTCTGACAAATCCCCAAGCTATCAATACCAAATATCATCCAATTAATAATTAGATTCCGATCCATAACCATCAGTCCAAAGTTTGGGTAAAAAGACCATTTTACCCCTTACCTAGTTTGGTCCAAGACTAAGGTCCAAACCTTTTCTCCAAAAGGCCCAAATACCAAAATAATTATCCAAGGCCGAAACATGGCCCAATCCAGAGATCCAATAATCTGAGGCCCACTTTGTTGAGTACGCAGGGCGTACTCATCTCGTACGTGCAACATACTTTGATGGGTTTTGAGCACTATAACCATCATATGGTACACATACAACCCAAATTCTTTGGATCTAAGTTTTCTCAAGTTATACATGCAATTTTCATATTATCCAAAGCATGAACCCTAACTAGCATACAATTTTGAGATTTACAACATAAAACAAGTTAGATGAATACCTCTTTGTTGTAGCTTGTAGAACTTGGCCTTTCAAGAGCTTAGTGCCTCAAATGTGATACCTCAAATGAGTCACAAACACCAAAAGCAAGAGGAGGTTTATGAGAGAGAGGTTAGGAAGCACCAAAATCGGCTAGGGTTTCACCTTGGAAAAGATTGGCCGATTTTGGGAAGGCTAGGGGTTCAGTTTATAGCGTGGAATCCTTAGGGTTTCTTACATAAAACCCTAAGTTACTTAATCCTTTAAGTATTCCAATAATCCATATGATAGGCCCTTTGGACTAACTATTCATGGACTCTCAAATAGATTTAGTCCATCCCTAGTCAACATGGATCATTAGCCTAAACTATAAGTATTACTGATTTGCCTAATCAGTCTCTAGAAATTTAATCAGTCTCTTTTGATCACTAAATTAATTCCAAATTAATTCTTGATCAATACCAATTAAATAATAATATATTATTCATATTATATTAATAATTCACAAATAACCTCTTTCTCAAATATTCATCCTATCAAATTGCTCCGGTGAAGGCAACCCAAAAGGACCATGCTACTATCGGGTCAAGTACATACCAATTATAGTTATGGGATTATACACCTAATCCAACAGTCTCCCACTTGGATAAGTCTAATAACTATAATTGCCAATGTAACTTCAAAATCCGATTAGCAATCGTAGCTCTCAAAAGTTGCTGTCGAACTCTGACCTATTCAATAACGCGTCCTTTAGATAAGGGATTATATAATCCTCTATTCTTCAAGATATCGTGTAGATAAAGACATGGAATGAATTCATACTCATTGTCCAACAGTTTGTTTCCCGATTTCTGATTTGTTTGACATAGAACTTAATTGAACACATCAATCGAATCCTTATCGGGACCGGCACATAAGTCAAAACAAAATCATCGAGGGGCCCATGATATCGCTTATAATCCTCTTAGGATAAAAGGAACAGATAAACTTTGACTAATATGCTTGTACGAATTATTTGCTAAATTATACACAACAACATGTTTTATAACATCAAGTTACCAATGTGTTTTCATACTATCAATGCACAACCAACTCGTAATCAACAACTCATATATCTTGGTTTGAAGACTATACGATATTATCGTCTCATAATCACTTGTGATAAATTCCATGAAGTGATTCATATGAGCGTGGGTTTAATCCAATACTCAAATCTTATTTCAAGAGCACTCTTGAACGTTGTAGCAAACTTTTGATATGTCTAAACACCTTAGACAATCTACAAGCCAATGCATGACAGTCTAACCTCATAGTTTACTTCCAAAGTATGATTGAATGTGGATAGTTCGAATAATCATAATATTCTGGAAGTCAAAACATGCAAAAGTGAAACATAAAATAAATAATTGACAGAAGACAGTAAGCTTTACTTATAAATAAAACCCTTATTATTTAATCATCAAATATCAATTACATTTATTTATTACAAGTTTCTAACTGCCTATCTAATCAATAAACTAATATCTTCACTTAGGCCAATGCTCTTAGCATGCTGCAAATGCTTAACCCTACTCAGTCCCTTCGTAAGGGGATATGTTGGGTTATCCTCCAACGATACCCTCTTCTCTACGAGGAGTCTCTCTTGTACTCTATGTATTATGAAGTGATATTTTCTGTCGATGTGCCTGGATCTGCCATGATCCCTTGGTTTCTTGGTTAAGGCGATCGCACCCTCGTTGTCATAGAAAATCTCCATAGGCTCCTTTACAGGTGGTACAACTCTAAGGTCTCTGATGAAGTTCTTTAGCCATATTGCCTCCTTTGACGCTTCGCTTGCTACTATGTACTCTGATTCGCACGTGGAATCAGCTACAGTCTCCTGTTTGGAACTTTTCCATGTTACTGCTCCTCCATTTAGGGTAAACAGACTAAACACTCAGCCCGACTGAGAGTGGAAATTATATTTTTTGGTCTGAAAATTGGCGTCACTCTACCCTATCACTCTCAAGTCCTCACTCCCACCGAGGGTAAGGACCTAGTCCTTAGTCCTCCGCAGGTACTTAAGAACGTTCTTTACTGCTATCCAGTGAGTTCTACCAGGATTCCCTTGATATCGACTAACCATGCTCAAAGAAAAAGCCACATCAGGACGAGTACATGTCATAGCATACATGATCGATCCAACGGCAGATGCATATGGTACTCGACTCATTTCTGCTATTTCGGCATCGGTACTCGGACTCCGAGTCTTACTCAGTTTTGTATTGCACTGGATAGGCAATTCTCCTTTCTTGGAATTCTCCATATTGAAACATTTCAACACCTTGTCCAAGTAGGTACTTTGACTAAGTCATATTTGTCTTTTACTCCTATATCTCAATATCCTTATCCCCAGAATATAAGCAACTTCTCCGAGGTCCTTCATAGCAAAACACTTCCCAAGCCAGGACTTAACCTCCTACAAGGTTGGAATGTCATTTCCTATGAGAGGTATGTTATCCACATACAACACCAGAAAGATAAATATAGTCCCACTAGCCTTGACATATACACAGGACTCATCCTCACTTCTCCAAAACCAAAATCTTTGGCTTTCTCATCGGAACAAAGATTCCATCTGCGATTTGCTTGCTTTAGTCCATAAATGGATTTCTCAAACTTACACACTCTATTAGGGTACTTCGCATCTACAAAACCCTCTGGCTAACTCATGTAAACATCTTCAGCCAACTTCCCATTAAGGAAAGCGGTTTTGACATCTATCTGCCATTTTTCGTAATCATGAAACATAGCTATGGCTAGCATAACCCTTATAGATTTACTCTTCACTACTAGTGAGAAAGTCTCGTTATAGTCAACTTCAGGAGTTTGAGTAAAGCCCTTCGCAACCAATCACATCTTATATGTGTGTACTTTCTCATCCATGTCATTCTTCTTCTTGAATATCCACTTGCACTCGACCGTCTTACGACCTGGTATATTTTCAACCAAGTTGCAAACTTCATTGTCATACATGGACTGAATCTCGCTGTCCATTGCCTCTTTCCACTTTGCAGACTCCTGGCCCGCCATGGCTTCCTTGTAGTTGTTAGGTTCATCCAAATTTATCAATGTGCTATCACTGATAAACATATCACCTTTAGTTGTTATATGAAAACCATATAACACAAGTGGAACGCTAACTCTACGGGAATGTCTCAGAGGTACGGACTCGTCAACTGGTTCAATAGGAATCTCATCCTCTGGTTGATTGCTAGTGTTAGAGGTTCCTTCATCGCTTAACTCTTGAAGCTCTTCAAGATCAATTTGTCTCCCACTGTCCTCTTGGCATATGAGCTCTCTCCCTCGAAAGACTTCTCTCCTCGAAATGAAGACAACATTGTCACTCAGTCTGTAGAAGAGATATACAAAGGACTTTTATAGATAGCCAATGAAAATACAACGCTCGCTATGAGTTTCGAGCTTGTCGTGAGTCTCTCGTCTTACGAAATCCTTGCAACCCCAAACTTTGATATACGCTAACGAGGAAACCTTCCCTGTCCACATTTCATGAGGTGTTTTGGCAACCTTCTTATCTGGGACTAGATTAAGGATATGGGTGGCGGTCTCTAAGGCATACCCCCAAAATGAGATAGGTAACGAAGCTCGACTCATCATGGCACGAACCATGTCCGACAAGGTTCGATTGCGTCTCTCAGCCACACCATTAAACTGCGGTGTCCTAGGTTGTGTCAATTGTGAAATAATTCCACATAGTACTCAAAGGAAACGACGTTTGAACTTTATAGGAGGTTAAGTCCTAGCTTGGGAAGTGTTTCGCTATGAAGGATCTAGGGGAAGCTGCTTATATTCTAGGGATAAGGATTTTGAGAAATAGGAGTAGAAAACTAATTGGACTTAGTCAAAGTACTTACTTGGATAAAGTGTTAAAGCGTTTTAGCATGGAGAATTCCAAGAAAGGGGAGTTACCTATCCATAGAAATACCAAGTTGAGTAAGACTCAGAGTCCTAGTATTGATGTCGAGATAGCAGAAATGAGTCGGGTTCCATTTGCTTCTGCCGTTGGATCGATCATGTATGCTATGACATGTACTCACCCTGATGTGGCTTTTTCTATGACCATGGTCAGTCGATATCAAGGGAACCCAGGTAAAGCTCATTGGATACCAGTTAAGAACATTCTTAAGTATCTGCGAAGGACTAAGGATTGTGTCCTTGTACTTGGTGGCAGTGATGACTTGAGAGTGACAGGGTATAGTGACGCCATCTTTCAGACTAACCGAGACAACGTATGTTCTCAGTCAGGCTGGGTGTTTACCTTTAATGGAGGAGCAGTTACTTGGAAAAGTTCCAAGCAGCCAAGCAGAAGACCATAGCTGATTCAACGTGCGAATCAAAGTATATAGCTACGAGCGAAGCGTCAAAGGAAGCCATATGGTTAAAGAACTTCATTGAAGACCTTGGAGTTGTACCATCCATAAAGGAGCCCATGGAGATTTTCTACAATAATGAAGGAGCAGTTGCCTTAACCAAGGAACCAAGGGATCATGGCAGATCCAGACATATCGACAAAAAATACCACTTCATTAGACATCGGGTAGAAGAAGGACTCATCTTCGTCAAGAGGTATCGTCAGAAGAGAATCCTGTAGATCCCCTCACAAAGGTTCTGAATAGGATTAAGCATGGTCAGCATGCGAGGAGCATTGGTCTGAAGGACGATATTATTTTAGTAATTAGATAGATATTTTAGAAACTTGTCATAGATAAATGTAATTGACATTTGATTATTAAGTAATGGAGATTTATTTATGAGTATTGTTTACTATCTTGTGTCAATTGTTTACTATTATTTCTCTTTTTCATGTTTTACTTCCTGAATAATTGGATTGTTCAAATTATCCACAGTCAATCATACTTTGGAAGTAAGTAGTGAATTAAGACTGTCATGAATTGGCTTGTAGATTGTCTAAGTGCTTAGACATAGCAAATGTTTGATGCAACGTTCATGAGTACTCCTGAAATAGGATTTGATTATTGGATTAAACCCATGCTCATTTGAATTACTTCATGGAATTTATCACGAGTAATTGTGAGACGATAATATCGTATAATCTTTAAACCGAGATATATGAGTTGTTGTTTACAAGTTGGTTGTTCGTTGATAATGCGTAAATGCACTAGTAACTTGATGTTATAAAACGTATTATTATGTAGGATTTGATGAGTAAATAGTACAAGCATAGTCAAAGTTTATCTGTTCCTTTTATCCTGAGGGGTAAAAAAGATATATTGGGCCCCTCGATGATTTTGTGTTGACTTATGTGATGGGCCCGGTCAGGACTGAATTGATGTGTTCAATTAAGTTCATTGTCAAACAAATCAGAAATTAGGAAACAAACTGTTGGGCAATGAGAATGATTATGTTCCATGTCTTTATCCACGTGATATCTTGCAGAACGGAGGATTATATGATACCTTATCTAAAGGACGCGTCATTGACTAGGTCAGAGTTCGACATCGGCTTTTGAGAACTACGATTGCTAATCAGATTCTGAAGTCATACTTGCAATTATAGTTATTAGACTTATCCAAGTGGGAGACTATTGGATTAGGTTTCTAAGCCCATAACTATAATTGGTATGAGCTTGATTTGATAGCAGCATGGTCCTTTTAGGTTTCCTTCACCATAGCAACTTGATAGGATGACTTTTGGAGAAAAAGGTTAATAAATGATTTATTAATATATTATAATAATAATATATTAATTAGAAATCATATTATTTAATCAGAAATTAATTTGGAATTAATTTTGGGATTAAAGGAACTGATTAAAAGAACGGGGACTGGTTTTGCAAATCATTGATAGTTGCAAAGTTGGGCTGATGGACTTCTTATGTATGGGGTGGACGAAATCTATATAAGGCACTATAGAATTTCGTCCAAGGCTTCCAGAGTAGGAGGTTCATGGACTGCTTAAGGCCTAAGTAAGGAAATTAGGGTTTCCACCTGAAAACCCTAGCAGCCTCAGCTATATAAGGAACCCCTATCATATGATTTTAGGCCCCATGCTTTTTTGGAGAACGCTGACCGAATTTTTGAAGAGTTACCTCCTCTATCCTTTCATCCTTTGCTAGTGGTATTTGTGACTCCATTAGAGGTGCAACACTTGAGGCACTAAGCTTTTAAGAGTCAAGATTTACAGTGGAATTCTTGTTATACTACATAGAAAGCAAGGTAATCTTCTAACCTAGTTTTCATATGGATTTCGAAATTGTATGCTAGTATTAGGGTTATTGTTTTGGAATTTCTATTTGCATGTATAACTAGTGAAAAACTTAGATCCAAAACAATTAGGGTTGTATGATTACATAAGAATGTAGATATGCTCAAAATCCATCATATACTAATGAGTATATTAATCTTGATGAATTGAGTGTTAATTACCAGATGAATGAAACTAGTGCAGCCTCGTCTTTGGATGAGACTGGGATAGATACTACACAACTCAGCAACTAGACTAGTGAGGTATTGTTCTGATAGTAGTGTATATATTTTGTAGTGAGGTTTAATTTTGTAAGTACATTAAAACCTTCTAGTTATTTGTCCTAAATTTATATAAGAATCGTTGATGTTGAGAATATCTAGTTTCTATATGTTCTACATAAAAATTTAAATTCCATAAAAACCATATTAGTTTTGGTATTTATTCGATTTAACCATCCAAAAGAAATTTATTTATGATTTAACATTAACTTTTGAATTCTTTGTAGATGCCATTTTAACAAAAAAAAAAAAAAAAGTTTTCCTATGCTTTTTGCAATTCATTACTAAAAAACACATAGTGTTCTCTATGAAAAAAAAAACAATTAAATCAGGAAAAAATGGTGGTTAAACTAAAAAAACCAAACTACAATGGTTTATATAGAATTTGGCATTATTTTTCATACTAGAAAAGCTAAGTGCTAAAAATATTAAAATATTTACATCATTTTATTAATAAGGTGATATAGCATTATAATTTTTAACTATCCAAAATAATAATTCTACATGTGTCTATATAATATGGTAAACCATTACACAAACTAATTATAATAGTAAATTTGTCAAGTAGAAAAAGATAAGCTTTGGTGACATGAGCAATGAGGTTTTTATAATTGGAGAAATTTGATAAAATTTCATAATGTCGATAAAACACTAGTTTAAATAACCTTTTAAAAACCAAATTATAAACAATTTTTGCACAACTTAAGAAAAGTTCGAATTAATTTAAAGGTTCCAAACATAACCTAAATATTCGAGAAATGATTTACTTTGTGGAGTAGAGACGTACACGAATAAAACCCCCAAAACTCGTATATCGTGAGAACTAGAAATTGAAAAATACTCATAATGAAAAGGGGGTGACCGATTTGTCAAAAAGACAAAAACAATATAAAGATTACCAAAACACGTGTCAAGACTGGCTATTGCCGGTTACCGGTAATCTCCTCAACCCCTTAAAAACAGTCGAACACGGCGGCGACTCGACGCAAAGTTAGAAAAAAAAACCCAGCTGGTTGTGGGTCCCATACGCCACCGTCGACCGCCGTCCTCCTCTTTCTCCTCCATCCGACCTCCCCCGCTTCCTCTCTCTCTCTCTCTCTCTCTCTCTCTCTCTCTCTCATCTCTCTGTCTCTCTCTCTCTATATATACTATAGATATGTATATGTCTATCTATGTATATATGTATGTATTTATGTATACATCTGTTCATATTAGAGATAAATTTCACAAAGAGGTCTTGAATTTGTATTAGAGATGAAGCAATAAAAACAGCAATAACAAAACCTGTTGTTATTCCCTAATTTCTCTTACCCCAACAAAAATTAACTCTAAAAAGCATTTGCTTTCCAGATTTCTAGAGAGAGAGAGAGATATATATAAATATACCAAAAGCAAGTTTTTTTTTTTTTTCGTTTTTGTGAAACGCCAATAACTGAAGCTCACATCACAGACACCTGTATGCAGAAAGCTGGAGAAAGATAGAAAGCATTGATGAACTAACAAATTCATGTAGAGAAAGAAGATTTTTTATTGGTAATTTTCGGCATAATTCGATACAAAGGAGGCAGTTCTGTGTAAATTCTTCTTATCCACTCGGTAAGTTAAATACCCTTTTATTTAATTAGTGTAATCTCCAATCAAACAGATCTAATTAACTTTTTGATTGGGGAAAAAGTGCCTCAGCTTTCAATTTTCAGTAGATTGATTTAGGGTTTTGAAACTATCATTCGATTGGGTTGATTGACTTTGTTAAATTCTATTTGATATCGAGATTGAGAGATCTGAGTATTTCCAATATCAAATTATTATTGCATCTTGTCTTACAAAGTTTCGATTTTTATCATGCTTTGCGTTATTCGTTATTGCCATTTGTAGATTAACAGCAGTTCGATTACTGCTTCGTGTTTGTGTTTCTTCACCTACTTGATTCTATTATTTCCCAATACATCAATTTTTGCGAATAAGAATCTGTATATGATTCATAACTTGGTAATATAATAATCATATTCCTATATGCGATTTCAGTTGAAAAAGTTTCTTGCTTGGTGGTGATCAAAGAAGAAGAAGAATTCAAGAATCTTGATAATAGGGTTCATTCAGGGATACCCAAAAGTTTTCCATCTCTTTTGGGTTTGATTCAAGAAGGCATGTTGGAGGATCGATCCTTTTTTGTTTCAAGAACCTTCAACACCAAGAGCAACACCACCTGGGGTTTTATGAGTAATTTCACAATCAACAACATCGAATCCCATCAAGAAAAACGACCATTAGAACAACTCGAAGATGAAGAACCCGTTCACGCCCGAAAAATCTCCAAATACGAAAATCTTGAACTCGGATTAGGATTTCACGACCTCGCCATCGACCAATCCAACAATCATCCCAATCCCGATTCCCATTCCGATTCCGATTTCGATTCCAGTTCTCTAATCCATGCAATCGGACGAGACAACTCAATCAGTTGTCTCCTCCGATGCTCTCGGTCCGATTACGGTGCTTTAGCATCGTTAAACCGGACCTTCCGTGACCTCATCAGAACCGGTGAACTATACCGATTAAGACGAAAAAACAACATCATCGAACATTGGGTTTACTTTTCTTGCCACCTGGTCCAATGGGAAGCTTTCGACCCGATTAACCAACATTGGATGCATCTTCCCACAATGTCATCAAACACATGCTTTCAATTCTCCGATAAAGAATCACTAGCAGTTGGCACCGAGTTACTCGTGTTAGGAAAAGAAGTTCTTGATCATGTCATCTACAAGTACAGCTTATTAACAAATTCATGGTCATTCGGGCAGCTAATGAACGCGCCCAGATGTTTATTCGGGTCAGCAAGTCTCGGGCAGATCGCGATTGTCGCGGGCGGGTCGGACCCGGTTGGAAAGGTTGTGAACTCGGCTGAGCTTTACAACAGTGAGTCAGGCGAATGGGTGACTCTTCCCAACATGTTGAAACCAAGAAAAATGTGTTCAGGGGTATTTATGGATAATAAGTTTTATGTGATTGGTGGGGTAGGAGGTGTTGACATGAGGCCGTTGACTTGTGGTGAAGAGTTTGACTTGGTCACGCGGGTTTGGACGGAGATTCCGAATATGTCGCCGGTGCGGGCTGCCACGTCAGCAACCACCACGGAGGCGCCGCCACTAGTGGCGGTGGTGGATAATGAGCTGTATGCTGCTGACTGTGTAGATATGGAAGTGAGGAAGTATGATAAAAAAAGGAAAGAATGGGAGACAGTCGGGCGGCTGCCCGAACGGGCAGACTCGATGAACGGGTGGGGGATCGCGTTTAGGGGTTGTGGTGACCGGGTTGTTGTGATTGGTGGGCCCAGGAGTAGTGGGACCGGGTTTATAGAAGTGAATTCATGGGTCCCACGAGACGGGCCGCCACGGTGGACTATGCTTGGGAGGAAACAGAGTAGTAACTTTGTCTACAATTGTGCTGTGATGGGGTGCTGAAGGTGGTGGTTTTTTTTTTATCAACAGAAGTTTTTTTTTCTTATTATTATTTTTAATTTTAATTGTTCATGAAGAAAAAAACAGATTTTTACTTGACATTAAAGATTTCTTTAAGGTTGTATTGTTTAAACTTGTCATGTGTCTGTATCAGGGTTAGAGGATGTAATAACTTGTCTTTGATAGGTAGAATTTTGTCAAAATTGATCTAAAAGAAAACATACATATCTATATTGCTTCGTGTTGAGATTCTTCTATTGTTTCTATATCTTAGGGTTCCATTTGTTACATAAGTTATCTTCATTATTGACGAGAGTAAGGGCATTAACGTCTTTTGTAAAAACATGATATTGAAGACGATTCTGTCATTCATCTTTCTTACCACATATTTTTGTGAAAAAAATTATAATTTTTGTCTCGTTGACATCAGTCCAATCCATTGAATGTCAAACCACTACAATTTTGTTATTTGTTATTTTCCGTTTCACATAACAAACATGGTCTCAAGTTGGTCCTTTCTTTTGGTAAATAATATTTAGGAATTATTGGACTCAATCATGAACCTTAACTACCTTATGGTCTTAACTTGCCGTTTGTTTTTTCGAAGCAAAAATGTCTGAAATCTGCTGGTCTACGGACTACCTCTGCAACCCTCTATAACAGAAGAGGGAGACCAAACGGTTGCAACATGTAATAAAAAGTTTGTTTGTTTTTCAACCTCTGCAGACTACTGCAATAAGTTAAAGTAAGGTGTGAAGATGTTTAAAGCAGGGGGGTCAAATGTTGCGCTATGCAGTACATGCACAACAGTTTTTAAGTCAAAAGTCTTCTGAAAAACAAACAATTGCGAATAGTCAAATAATGTGCGTGTGTTGAACAATAAGTGGTCGGAAATTGTTTTTTAGAAAAAACAAATAGCTTTTAGCATAGGTTAGGATTTAACCCACATGAGCCATAACTCTATGGGTTGACATAAAGTCAATAACACCATAACTCTATGGGTTGACATAAAGTCGATAAAACTTGGCAATGCAACATCAAGAAATGGAGCCTATAGAATCTTTAATCATCTCCACAATGTAACTTTACATTGAAAAATGTAATCTTTAAAATCATTCTCATTTGCTAATCTTAAGTTACACAAGTAATTTGACAAACACATGAAATTAAAAAACATATAACCTCAAAAAGGAAACCCTTTATGCAAAATCTTCTTGGACTCTTCGGCTAATCTTTTCACATGTTTTGCATCCAAATAACATTCCATCAACACCTTTGAAATCTCCAAAGGGTGACAATCAATAAACGCCTTCAAAAACCTCTTCTCTGTCATCCTCAAAGCCGTAAAAACCTTAAACCCTTCAATCCTCGGAACCAATCCCAAATCCTCAATCTTCCCAGCAACAATCATACGAGGTTTCATAACTGTTTCAAGATTATTATAAAGCAAAAAAGGATGACTCAGCACTACCCTCGCTTGTAATTTCATACTTGCCACCACAAAAGTCATATTCCTTTGAACTTTGTCAACCGATAAAGTCAACACAAGTGGCGAGGTGCCCAAAAGACGAAAAACCTCATCCTCAACAAACCCAAACTTCTCCAAATTCGCTATTTTTTCACGAATTGTTTCAATTCGTGAAATCGCCATAAGGGTAACAACGTATTTGTACATTTTGGAATCTCGAGAAGCACCCGTTCTTTTAATGAAATCCAATTTTTCAGGTGTTAGTGAGGTGCGTGGGATTATGGTGGGGCGTGATAGTAGCATTAGTGCTAAATCGTCTCCGGTTATACCCATTGATTTGTATAACTCGACTGTGGGTTTGATCATTTTTTTTAAATCGTATGTAAGAATGGAAGGGTTTCTAAGAATGGCTTTTTGGAGGGTTTGTTTTGATCCGAATATGTTTTCAAGGTAGTTGACACGTTCATCGAGGCAGTTGTTGAGTCTTGATTTGAGAAAACGGGGCCTACAGCTTATGATTTTGACTAAGTCAGAGGAGGTGAATCCGAGGTCATGAAGGATTTGTAATTTGGATTGAAGTTTATCGAGTTTTGCTTTGTGGAGAGATGGCATTCGTTCAAAGATTTGTGATGTTTCGTGGTTGTTGCATCCCCATTGTATGAATAAATCTTGACAGGTTTTTGAAGGCAACTGATACTCTTAGAGGAAAAATGGGAAATAGAAGAGAGGTTAAGGATTTTCATCATTTTTTTTTAAATAAAAATAAAAATTGATTAAAGAAGTTAAAATTGAGACCTGATCTTGGAGTGCAACATCTTTTTCATCGGGAATGTTGGTGGATGCTTCTGCTTCTTCCACCAGTTCATTGGTTGAATCAGAGAAAGTTGAAAAAGAAGCTGTTAACCCATATTTTATTAGAGCAAGGTTCTTGATAATGGAAGTATTAGTCTTATGTGCTAAATGGTCTTGGTAAGCCAACATACCAAACCATCTCTCCTGCAGATGACAGAGAACATCTACATGACATAAATGAAAGAACATAAATCAACCAACAAAAAGCTTCAAGTAATCATAAAAATAGGAGCACTGTGGGAATGCAGTAAACTGCTAATCAAATGAGTGAATTAGATATCAAGTTCAAACAGGCAAATGCACACCATTGACGGAGGTAAGGTCGTAAGGATAATCTGTTTCTTATAACAAGAATGGAAACTCTAGGCATTGCTGGTTTGCTTTCGTATCCGGATCAATCGTTCTAGTCTAATTTCTAAAACCCTAATTCGAAGTACATACATCTGCAAGTTTACAGGGTTTAGGAATAACATATTAGAGAACCAAATCACGGCTGCAATACGAAAACCTAAAATAGAAAAGATTGCTAAATCTTGAAATTCTGACGAACAAAAAAACCCTAGAAATTACAGACATTTAATCACAACCCAAGCGAATTTCCGAAAAGAATTAAGAGTAGCCATATATAGTAAATATTGGTAAAATTACAATCAACTTACGGCGAAAAAGGATGAAAGGATTCGAGGCTTTTGTGATAGAAGGTTACTTGTTCTTCGTTTTAGACAAGACGCCATGGTTGCGGACGGAATTTCAGTGGTAACTTAACTACTTAAGATACCCGTGTGAGAAAACAAATTTTTTTAGGGTAGAAATCAGATTTATTTGAAAATCAAGGACTGAAGTGAAAATTTTGAAACACTTCACATGGCCTAAAAAGGCTAAAATCTGGATATTAGTTCAGTTGGGCTTTGAATAGGTTGGGCCGAGTAATTGTCAATTTGTGATCAACATTTAAAACTGATTTTATGTGTCACTTGGTTATAAGGCAAATTTGTAAATTTATTACATCGACATTAAAGAAAACAGTTTGATTATAAACAAAAGGTAAGCTGCGAAAATATACAATATATTTCCATTGTTTTTATAACGTCTCATTTTCACAATAAGAAATTCTTATTTTTAGTTAAAGTAAAATTGTTCATTTTCAGAATACAAGTTAAGAAAAACCATTTGTCACAGAACACATTGTTGAAAATCAGAGTATTATAGTAAATGTAGAATCTTTGTTGCTACTAATGAATATTTATAGTCATGTCTTTGCGTTTCCACATTCCCCGATGAAATCTGAAAACATCAACAATTGGATAAACACGAAGCTTAGTAAATTTTCCCAATATATATATATATATATATATATATATATATATATATATATATATATATATATATATATATATATATATATATATATATATATATATATATATATATATATAGGATTAGGATCAAATGAGAACACCTAAATTGTTGAGAACGCGAGAACAGATCTGGACAATTTAAATACTTAAATCTAAGGTCATTATTGAAAGGGGGAATTATGAAAAATTCTTAAACTGTTGGCATTAAAATGTAACTTTTAAATGGTCAGAAGGACATAACAGGAATTTCAGCTTTAACTGTATCCTATAATTTCTCACCCACTCACATATTTCCTTTAATCTTCTCGTGTATATATTTCCACCTTTCTCTTTTTAGGGTTTCATAAAACTCAGGCCATCATCGATCTGGGCATCACTTACAACCCACCACGAAGATATGTTCCCCATCTTCATCTTACACCGCACCCATCATCGTCGCACACAGCTCCAATCAAGAGTGACGGCCGAAGATGATTGTGACAATTGGCAATGGCGAAGATGATTGTGACAATTGGCAATGGCGAAGATGACTATGACAATTGGAGATGGTGAAGCAGCGACTTTTGAGGCATATTGTGGTGGTACTCGGGTGGCCCAACGAGCAGACCACAACCAGTAAACCACAGTGCTGGTGTTCGTGTCATTCTACAGGTATGCTACCATTGATTCGTAGGTTGATACTTTCTCACCTGAAGTCGGGTAGATTTAGTGGATGGAAAGGGACACATTGTTCACAGGTATGTTCTTTGAAATTTTATTATCCAAATACAAATATCTTAACACATGGCTACCCAGATTTGGTATTTAATCGAAAATAATGGATCGCTCTCAACAATTGTACACTTTTGTTTAGAAATTGGCAATGGTCTTTAATTTGTTGAATGAATGGGAACCAATGGGGCCAAGAGGGTCTGTTCGTGAATAAGGGATGAACTGTGCACATAAGGTGCTCGATAAAATGTCTGTGAGAGCATTTTCGACTGGAATGATGGAAGGGGTCTCGATGGGGCAGTTGCTTCGATCGGTAATGATTATCTTCTCTTTTATTTTTATTTTTACTGTAAATCAATGAAGTTTAATCAACTACATTTCTTTACTCGTATTTCTTTCTATTCATACATGAATCTAGCTTAGGAATTAAGTTTTATGAACCACAAGATCTTATCGTGAAAACGTCTACTCAAAACCACAAGGTTTCTGCTATTTTGGTGTTCGGAGACTCCACTTCTGATCCTGGAAACAACAACTACATTCTGACCCCTTTCAGGGGCAATTTCCCACCTTATGGGAGAGATTTTGCAAACCAAAAAGCGACAACGAGGTGTACCAATGGAAAGAAACACAATCCTAATTTTCGATTTTTTTGGTAATAATTTCTTGAAGGGGGTGCGTGAATGGTTTTATTTATTTATGAATAACACGTGTATTCATTTATGAATAACATTGTAGTTATGTGTGAATAGTTGTATTCATTTATTAATAACACGTGTATTCATTTATGATAGAATGTGTATTAATTTATAAATAACAGTGTAATCATTTGTGAATTGCAATGTATTCATGTGTGAATGATTGTATTTATTTATGAATATTAGTGTATTCATGTGAATGGGTGTATTTATTTATGATTAGAGGTATTCATTTTATGAAAAAATGATAATTTTTACACTTTTTTTATTTTCAATTTATGAAAAATGCATTGAATTATTTGTAATTTGATGTGTTTTCATTTATGATTGGAAGTGTATTGATTTGTGATTGGATTTCTATTCTTTTTTTTTTTTGAAAAACAAAAACGTGAAATATTAGAAAATAATATATTTTTTTTAAGATTTTCTTTTCAGATTTAAAATAAAAGGAAATATTAATTTTTTTAGGTGATTTTTTTGAAGTGGTCATAAATAATTTTTGGGAAAAATCATAAAAAAGATATTTATATATATTTTATTAACTAAAAGGAAATATTAATTTTGTTAGGTAATTAAAATCATTATCCCTAGATTTTAGGAAATCAATAATTAATATTTATATAAAGTTACTAATATACCCTTATAAAATGATTGGTCCAGAACTGTTCTCGCGTTCTCAACCTTTTAGATGTTTTCATTTGATCCTCTCCCTATATATATATATATATATATATATATATATATATATATATATATATATATATATATAACCTGTGAGAACCATGGTTATAAAATTAATTAAAATTTCATAATGAAAAATCAAAACTATTAATGAATATTTTAAATAATTATTACTTAAGAGATATTGTTTTAGTTATACAAAATTATAATCGATGAGTTAAATAAATACATGAAGTTATATCACCTTACAATCTATATTAATTTTATTTTATTTTTTAATATAATGTTATTAATTTAATATAATTAGAGTGAGAAAATTTAAATTTTGAAATTTAAAATAAAAAATCAATTATTAATTTAATTTAATTAGAGTGAGAAATTTTAAATTTTAAATTTTAAATGGATAATTAATATCTTGACAAGTGGTATGATAGTTGACATATAATATTAATGAGAAGTTGTAATACTATGACACTTGTCAATAGGAGAATAAAATTGTTCTTTTATTAGAATAGGAATATATATATATATATATATATATATATATATATATATATATATATATATATATATATATATATATATGCAACATCCATATTGAGTGTGTGAGCCTGCTGCCTCAACCCCAACCGCTCTCCGGGTTTGTTAGCATGTTGCCTCAACCCAACTACTATAATATATCAACATATAAACAATTACAAATCAAATAGGCACATAAATACAAACAACTACCAATCATACAACTCACTACCGCCTACTAGACCCCTCACAACACACTACTCATCTATCAGCAAATCTCCATGAAAAGCATAGCCATAAGTAACCACCCTACTGGTACTCTAAACAGCATACTACTACTGTTACATCCTAACACATAAGGATGTAAATATATCAAACAGCTCACTATAGCGCAGCAACATCCTAAACACAAGGATACATAACCAAATCTAGTAGGTCGACATTGATGCCTTCGACCCACAGGTATAGTGAGGAAAATTCACCTTAATCGAAGAACCTAGAAAAACTGCGATGCGCCCCCTTTTTTTGCACTGCTTTCTCCCACAAACCTTCTAACACCAAAACATGGTAGACTCCTAGTCAACAGGCCGAATCCTTCAAGTTTGACTCCAAGTCAAACTGGTCTAAAAGTCAACGGTCAACAGGTTAACTGCCCTTCACGATGTGACAAGCATAGTCTCACGTCATGAGCCACTAAAAGAAAAAATAATCGAAACTCTTTGATCCTCGCAACATGTCAGACATAGGACTCACGTCGTGAGATCTATCTGAATGGCATTTTGATGCGCCTCCTTTTTTTGCACTGCTTGCTCCCACGAACCTTCTAACACCAAAACATGGTAGACTCCTAGTCAACAGGCCGAATCCTTCAAGTTTGACTCCAAGTCAAACTGGTCTAAAAGTCAACGGTCAACAGGTTAACTGCCCTTCACGACGTGACAAGCATAGTCTCACGTCATGAGCCACTAAAAGACAAAATAATCGAGACTCTTTGATCCTCGCAACATGACAGATATAGGACTCGCGTCGTAAGATCTATCTGAATGGCATTTTGATGAAGAAACTCCTTAATCCATTAAGCCACTAATCCATCTTCTCCAAAAGGCTTCTTAACATCTCAAAGACCATAAAAATCAGTGCTTTAAGGTATTGCGTGTCCAATGCAAGAATTGAGCTCAAATTAAGGCATTCATGAAGAAAAAGGAGGTTAAAACTCAAGCATGGACTCAAACATCACCCAAACTTCAGATCCACTACATATAATCACTAAGGGACTCCAAGGACCCATAAAGTTGCTAACTTTATGGAGTCACAACACTATAACTCATCTAACCATGGATAATCATGCATAAAATCTTAAATTTAGCAGCAAGAAATCACAAAGCTTAAATCTCGTTTACTTATAAAGGTCCAGAGGTGTTGCTAGCAGATGCAAATAAAGCTTCTAAGTTGGATCTATGCTCCAAAGGTGATCCTTTCTTCTTTAAGCCACCAAAACACCACAAAAGGCTCAAAAATCATAAAGAGAGGCTAGGGTTAAGGGAATTTTTTTGCGTTTGAGGACGAAGAAGGCTATAAATGAACCCTAAAATGAAGTTTATGGGGATTAAATACAAAGGAAACCCTAAAAGATCATGGGATTGGGATGCAACACATCTCACGTTGTGAGCACTAGTGTCTCATGTCGTGGGCTCAGTTAAATAAACATTTTCATTTAATCACTTGTCAAGTCATGACCTCTCTATGGTCACATCATGACACCTGGTTTTAACCAAAAACAATGCATTTGACTTCTTGAAGCCCTAAACTGATCTATGATGGAAACTGGGTGTTACAGTTCTCTCCAACTTAAATTATATTTTGTCATTGAAATCATTTCTTACTTCCACTCTAGAAGTAACCCCTTGGTCCAAAAACCCTACATCAAGCCATGGAGATAGCCAAATGGAACAACCGCGATTTACCTTATTCCAACCCAAAATCAGATATCATAATTGTGACAACTATCAGTTTTGGGTCAGCAAAAGTCAAACAAGTCAACGAAAGTCAACAGGTTAGGACATAAATCGTGATTTATACCTTGTTTTTAGGGTTCTCGACTTAGGACCCAAAACAATGTGATTTCGGTTGGTACTTGGACCGAAATCATCATGTGATCTTGGTTGGTACATGGACCAAAATCACCTTGTGAACTCGGTGGTACCTAGACCAAAATCACCAGGTGATCTCGGTGGTACTAGACCGAAATCACCATGTGATTTTGGTGGGTTTATGAGGTTATCGGTTGAAAAGAAAGAGAAAGAGAGTTGACTTCGTGAGAAGAGGGTTTCATTCTTTCCAACACAAAATATTACCCGACATGTATCAAGGCTTTTATCCAACAAATAACAACCTAAACATCACCTCACCCCTCCCTCTTTATCTTCGGTCGAGAACTCCCCAAAGCCCCATAATTTTCAAAGTACTTCACTTTCCTCTCAAGAGACGAGTCCAAATCTTCCATGGATTTATTTCTCCAAGGTGGTTCTTAGAATTTTTGGTAAGTATTCTTGGTAATCTAGTGTTTCTACACACTTTCATGTTAGTTTCATCTCATTTACACACATTATCATGTGTTAAAACTCATAGGATAATACCATCTTCAAAGAGTTCTTTAACCACCTTCAAGTGTTCTAGGCTTGAAGATCTTCACCATCATCTCTTTATTTAACCACAACCACACTCATGGTGAGTTCATACCCCCATATTTTCGAGTTTTTCATGTTTTAGTGGGGGATACAAGAAATATTTGGAACATTTACATAAATGTTTGCATGTTTCATTCCTATGTCAAATATAAAGCATAATTTGCATGAAATATGGTTATCACTAGTCTTGAGAACATTTAATTGTTGTAAGTTAGTTTTGAGGTGTAAAACTAAGAAAAACAAAGCATAAACTATGTTATATATTCATAAGGAAAAGTTATAATTACCAAACTACAAAGAATAAGATTTTCTTTGGACAAAATATGACATTTCTAACAAAAATGGTTATAACCTAGTTATTATACCATTTTTGTGGGGATAAAACCCAAAAATATGTTGTTTTGGTCATGCATTTTGAAACTAGACAAAATATCAAGGACTTAGTTTTACAAAAAAGAAAATACTATGAAAAGATGGATTTTTAAACAAAAATGTACTTTTTCATATCAATTTCTCATACATGTATTTATATAAATGATTATATAAATGGATTTAACAAAGCATTCATAATAAAATATAATTGGTATAGTTTGGGAATCATAGATACTACACTATCATTTTGGACGAATTATATACGTACTTTAAGGTATCAATATTTTTACACTATATGGCTCCTATGGAAGAGTAATACTTGATGGGTTTTAGACATAAGAACTTTCCTATGTGCACATACAAACCCTAATGCTTGGATCTAGGTTTCTCTAATTGAACATGCAATATATCCAAGACTTTCATGGCTAGATCTAATGTAAACTAACAATAAGACATATGAAAAATAGATCTAGAATAATACCTTGAGTTACTTGCTTGAAAACCTTCTTATTCTTGGAGCTTAGAGTCATAAATGTCACTCCTCTAATGACTTACAAACACCAACTAGCAAGAAGATGATTTGAGAGAGGGAGAGAGGTGAGAAATCGGCTCTAGGGTTTCCTCAAACATACAATGGCCGATTTCTCTAACCCTAAGGGCCTATTTATACTGTGAGCTCCTAGGGTTTCACCTTAAACCCTAATTGGATAACTTAGCCTTAAAGCAATCCAAAGATCATTCTAGATAAGCCTTTAGACGATTTCTAGGAGATCCATATCCCTAAAATCGTCCACCCTCATATCCATAAAGATCCTTAGCTCAAAATACAACTATCACACATTTGACAGTTTATGCCCCTTTATTCAATTAATCTCTTTAAGTCACCAAATTAATTCCAAATTAATTTATGACTTATATTAATCAAATAATATTATTATTCCTTTAACATATTATTCTTATAATACATTAATAATAATAATATCTCTTCTCTCTATATAAATCACCCTGTCAAGTTGCTATGGTGAAGGCAACCCAAAAGGACCATGCACAATCGGGTTAAGTACTTACCAAATATAGTTACAACCTTAGACACTAATCCAACAGTCTCCCACTTGGATAAATCTAGTAACTATAAACGCAAACACAATCCAATTAGCAATCGTAGCTCTCAAAGACGCTGTCAATTCTGATCTTATTAGTAACATGTCCTTTAGATAAGGGATCGTACAGTCATCTGTTTTGATATCGTGCAGACGATTTCATGTAACATTGTCACATTTATTGTCCAACAACTATTTTCTCGATCTCAAATTTATTCGACATAGAAGTTTATTGAACACATCAATTCTGTCCTGACTGGGCCCGACACATAAGTCAAATCAAATCATCGAGCGGCCGTGATATCGCTTTTACCCTCTTAGGATAAAAGTAACAGATAAACTTCAACTTATATTCATTTACTTATCGACTAATCAACTATACACAACAATGCGTTTTATGACATCAATTTACTGATGCGGTTTCGCTTTATCAATGTACAACCAATTAGTAAATAATAAACCATATATCTAGGTTTTAAGACCATATGATATTATCGTCTTGCAATCACTCCAAAGTGATTCTAGCAAGCGCAGGTTTATTCCAATGCTCAAAACTTGTTCATAAGCACTCATGAACGTTGCAGCAAACCTTTTCTATGTTTAATACCATTTAGACAACCTACACACCAATTCATGACAATCTTCATTCATATCTACTTCCAACATATGAACGATTGTGGACTGTTTGAATAATTCGATTATTCTTAACAAACTCAATTATTCTGGAAGTCAAAACATACAAAGTGAAACAATAGCTAAAGAATTAACATAAGACAGTAACTTTGCTTATAAATAATACTCCTTTATTTAATGATCAAATGTCAATTACATTTATCTATTACATGTTTCTAAAACTATCTAATCTAAACTAATATCATCCTTCAGCCCAATACTCCTAGCATGCTGCAAGTGCTTAACCCTGCTCAGTCCCTTCATAAGCGGATCTGCTGGGTTATCTTCTGATGATATCCTCTTAACCATGAGGTGTCCTTCTTCAACTTGATGTCTAATAAAGTGATTTTTCTGTCGATATGCCGAGATCTACCATGATCCCTCGGTTCCTTGGTCAAGGCAACCGCTCCTTCATTATCACAGAAAATTTCCATGGGCTCCTTTATAACAGGCACAACTCCAAGATCACCAATGAAGTTCTTCAACCATATTGCCTCCTTTGACGCTTCGCTCGCTGTTATGTACTCTGATTCGCACGTTGAATCAGCTACAGTTTCTTGCTTGGAACTTTTCCAAGTTACTGCTCCTCCATTAAGGGTAAAGACCCATCCCGACTGTAAACGGTAGTTGTCCCTGTCGGTTTGGAAACTGGCGTCACTATACCCTCGCACCTTTAAGTCATCACTCCCTCCGAGGAATAGAAACCATTCCTTGGTCCTCCGAAGGTACTTAAGGATGTTCTTGACCACAATCCAATGCGCTCTTCCAGGATTCCCTTAATATCTACTGACCATGCTCAAAGCAAAGGCCACATCAGGGCGAGTACAAGTCATAGCATACATGATTGATCCAACTACGGAAGCGTAAGGTACTCAGCTCATCTCAGCTATCTCACCTTCGGTACTCGGACTTTAAGTCTTACTTAACTTGGTATTACTTTGTATCGGTAGTTCTCCCTTCTTCGAGTTCTCCATACTAAAACGTTTTAGTACCTTATCTAAGTAAGTATTATGACTAAGTCCTATTAGTCTCTTACTTCTTTCTTTCACTATCCTTATTCCCAAAATATAGGAAGCCTCTCCGAGGTCCTTCATAGTGAAACACTTCCCGAGCCAGGACTTAACCTCCTGTATAGTCGGGATGTCGTTTCCTATGAGTAGTATGTCATCGACATACAAAATGAGAAAGCTAACTATGCTCCCACTGGCTTTGACATATACACATGATTCATCTTCGCTTCATACAAATCCAAACTCTTTGACTTTCTCATCAAAGCAAAGATTCCATCTGCGAGATGCTTTCTTAAGTCCATAAATGGAGTTCTCAAGCTTGCACACTCTATTTGGATGCTTCGGATCGACAAAACCCTCTGGCTGATCCATGTAAACATCCTCAGCCAACTTCCCATTAAGAAAAGAGGTTTTGACATCCATTTTCCATATTTCATAATCATGAAATGAGGCAATAGCTAGCATCACCCTTATAGACTTTATTTTCGTAACTAGTGAGAAGGTCTCATCATAGTCAACTCCGGGAGTTTGAGTAAAGCCCTTCGCCACCAATCGTGCCTTATACGTGTGCACATTCCCATCCACGTCGGTCTTCTTCTTGAAGATCCATTTTCACCCAACTGTCTTACGTCTGGGCACATTGTCAACCAAATTCGAAACTTGGTTGTCATATATGGACTGAATCTCGCTGTCCATTGCCTCTTTCCATTTTGCAGACTCCGGGCCTGCCATGGCTTCCTTATAGCAATTAGGTTCATCTAGGTTTATTAGTGTACCATCACTAATATACGTGTCCCCTTCAGTAGTAATATGAAAACCATAAAACTGGGGTTGAACTCTAACTCTTTCGGAACGTCTAAGAGGTAATGACTCGTCAATTGGTTCAACCGGAGTTTCCTCCTCGGGTTGAGCGCCAGCGGCAGAGGTTCCTTCATTACTCGAATCTTGAATCTCTTCAAGATCCATCTGCCTCCCACTGTCTCCTTGGTTTATGAGTTCTCGTTCTCGGAAAATCCCTCTTCTTGCTACGAAGACAACATTATCACTCAGTCTATAGAAGAGATATCCAAAGGATTTCTGTGGGTAGCCAATGAAAATACATCGCTCACTACGAGGTTCGAGCTTGTCATGAGTTTCTCGTCTTACAAAAACTTCACAACCCCAAACCTTGATATGTGCCAACGAGGGAGCTTTCCCTGTCCACATCTCGTGAGGTGTTTTGGCAACCTTCTTTGTAGGGACTCGGTTAAGGATATGGGCGGCAGTGTTTAAGGCATACCCCCAAAATGAGATAGGTAGTGAAGCACGACTCATCATAGAACGAACCATGTCTAACAAGGTTCAATTGCGCCTTTCTGCCACACCATTTAACTACAGTGTCCTAGGTGGCGTTAATTGCGAAACTATTCCGCATTCCTTGAGATAGTCATGGAATTCAAGACTTAGGTACTCTCCACCTCGATCGGATCGAAGCATCTTGATCTTCCTGCCCAATTGATTCTCCACTTCATTCTTGAACTCTTTGAACTTTTCAAACGTTTCAGACTTGTGCTTGATTAAGTAAATATACCCATATATACTGTAATCATCGGTGAAAGTCATGTAGAAGCGGTTTCCATCCTTTGTGGTGGATCTAAAGGGACCACATACATCAGTATGTATGAGATCCAATAAACCCTCACCCCTCTCATAAATGCCAGTGAAGGGTGACTTGGTCATCTTTCCAAGTAAACAAGATTCGCACGTGTCATCTTCCCTAAGGTCAAATGACTCCATCACTCCATCCTTTTGGAGTTGGGCTATGTGTTTCTTGTTGACATATCCAAGACGACAATGCCACAAAGATGCTTTATCCACACTATTGGAAGAATCCATACACAACACATCATTTCCTAGGTTATCTACAGCCATAACAGTTTCATAAATTCCATTACAAGGCATTGCTTCAAAGTATAAAACACCATTTAGATAAGCATAAATAGAACCATTCATATTATTAAACGAATATCTAAATCCTTGTCTAAACAAACCATGAAATGAAATGATGTTTCTTACCATATCTGGCGAGTAGCAACAATTATTTAAATCTAAACCTAATCCATTACTAAGCACTAAAGAATACACTCCAATCTTGGTGACAGGCGACGATCTTTTGTTTCCCATGATTAGATTTATTCTTCCTTGCTCCGCATCTCTATCTCTCTTAGTCCCTGCAAATCAAAACAGATGTGGTAACCACATCCTGTATCAAGAACCCAAGAAATATTATGAGATGAATCATTAGATTTAATTGTGTATATACCTACAAAAGATGGCTTGATCTTTCCATCCTTGATGGATTGCAAATATTCCGGGCAGCTTCTCTTCCAATGCCCTATTTTGTAGCAATGATGGCACTCTGCCTCCTTCGGGTTAGGGTTGGGCTTAGCAGGATCAACCTTGGTCCCACTAGAAGAGGAACCATCTTGGTACTTTCCCTTGCGGTGGCTCTTTGACGGAGCCTTCCTCTTCTTGCCCCTTCCCTGCCCTATAGCCAAAACAGGAGCAGCGGTTGGTGCGGGAGTTGGTGCAACAGGCTTGTCCTTTAGGTTGCTCTTAGCAGTCCTTGGAGTTTGCTTAGGGTGACCTCTTCCTTGTTTATGTGGTAGGTCATCCTAAATTGGTTGTAGCATGAAGGCAAGGAGTGAAGAACAATGTCGATGGCCAAATCCTCCCCAAAGTTAACATTTAACTTGCGAATACGATCAACATATCTTTGCATCTTTTGCAAGTGCACGGTTAACGATTCTCCACTTCCCATCTTGGCGGTGATCGTGTTGGTGATGATCTCGTAGCGCTCTTGCCTCGCGCTTTGGTGGTACCTCTCCATCAAGTCTTGATGCATTTCATAGGGATACATGTCCTCATAGGACTTTTGGAATTCTTGGTTCATAGTGGCTATCATGATGCAATGGACTTTCGTTGCATCACGTTCGTGTGTCTCAAAGACAACCATCTCTTCGAGAGTAGAGATTTCTGGGTTGACCTTCTCGAGCTTTTCGTCGAGGACATACTCTTTGTCCTCATAGCGTGCAATGGTGCGAATGTATCTTATCCATTCGCTAAAGTTTGTACCATCGAAGGTCACCTTTTGGCAAAGACTCATTAACGTGAATGAGTTAGCAGCAGCGTTGTTTGCGTTTGACATCTACAAATACAAATTACAAAGTTTGATTAGAATTGAGTCCCTAATTAAACACCCAAAATGAAAAATTATGGCTAGGACCCAACAACATTATTTACATATTAGAAAATGGATACCGTAATCCAATATGCAAATAATTTGGAGGTAAGTGAATGACGATTCACTAATTCTTCACCACGAAAAACATAATCTTTAGGTTTTAAATGTATTGAGAATTCCTAGATTTTTGAGATTCATTGAACTTTTCAATGGCATGTTTAAATCTCGATATGCCCCTCTAGTTTGTGACTGGGATACCGAGGATCACAAAGCGGGTGTGAATAACCATGCAAATCTACATGGTGCCTTCATTGTTACAATCACCTATTCGATGTGCCGGTAAACCACGCACGCTCCATCGAACTATGACAAACAATGAATCACCCTTTGCCACCTTTTCTTAGAACCAATTAGTGTGCCGGTTAACCACACACGCTCCACTAACTTCTTAGCAAGGGTGCAAAGTGTAATTTCATGGGATTGCATCAATTCACTTTTCCTAAAGTAACTAAGATTGGGAATTTTATAAAATAGTTTAGTTGCTTTAAATAATTCATTATACTTATTAATGAGAGGAGGTTTGCCCTATCCTACCCGTTCGGCTAACGACCCTCCACCAGTCAAGCAAGCAGTGGGTGTGAGTGTATACCCATTAAGCGCCATTTTATAGGCAACAACCTTATACCCACCTTATAGACCGGCTTCGTGAATGAGGCCTACTAAAAGTAAGACTAGCATTTTAATTTTACTTATATATATATATATATATATAAAGCTTTTAATAATATAATAGTATATGGTTGAATTTTAAACTTGTAAAACTCTAGGGGTTGAAATTTAAATTCTTCTAAATTAAAATATTAATCACAAAATTCAAATTTCAAAACTTCGGGATAAATTTTGAACTTTTCCAAAACAATAGGGATCAAACAACAAATAATTCAAATTAAACATTTAATTTCATAATTATCTATATTTGACCTAATCCAATTTTAGTCATTAGATAATTACCAAATAATCTTAAATAGACCATATTTATCATATAAATAATCAATATTCAAAAGATTTAAAATTATCTATTGTTATGTCAAGGATAATCATTAAATTAGGTTAAAATTCGGATTTTTTACATAATAAAATGATTTAGGTATCAATCCAAGACAAAACAGCAATAAAATCCCGAATTATCCTCTGTCTGACGCTGGGACTCGCCGAGTCTAGACACTGACTCGCCGAGTTGGGTCGGACAGAGGTGAATAAAAACGATTTTCAGCAAGCAAAACAGTTAAGCATCACATTCAATTGAAACCAATCATGGCTCTGATACCACTGATGGGTTTTAGACATAAGAACTTTCCTATGTGCACATACAAACCCTAATGCTTGGATCTAGGTTTCTCTAATTGAACATGCAATATATCCAAGACTTTCATGGCTAGATCTAATGTAAACTAACAATAATACATATGAAAAGCAGATCTAGAATAATACCTTGAGTTACTTGCTTGAAAACCTTTTTATTCTTGGAGCTTAGAGTCACAAATGTCACTCCTCTAATGGCTTACAAACACCAACTAGCAAGAAGATGATTTGAGAGAGGGAGAGAGGTGAGAAATCGGCTCTAGGGTTTCCTCAAACATACAATGGCCGATTTCTCTAACCCTAAGGGCCTATTTATACTGTGAGCTCCTAGGGTTTCACCTTAAACCCTAGTTGGATAACTTAGCCTTAAAGCAATCCAAAGATCATTCTAGATAAGCCTTTAGACGATTTCTAGGAGATCCATATCCCTAAAATCGTCCACCCTCATATCCATAAAGATCCTTAGCTCAAAATACAACTATCACACATTTAACAGTTTATGCCCCTTTATTCAATTAATCTCTTTAAGTCACCAAATTAATTCCAAATTAATTTATGACTTATATTAATCAAATAATATTATTATTCCCTTAACATATTATTCATATAATACATTAATAATAATAATAATAATAATAATAATAATAATAATAATAATAAAAATAATAATATCTCTTCTCTCTATATAAATCACCCTGTCAAGTTGCTATGGTGAAGGCAACCCAAAAGGACCATGCACAATCGGGTCAAGTACTTACCAAATATAGTTACAGCCTTAGACACTAATCCAACAATGCTTTCATTGAGGGTTTCATTACACTAGACGTGAACCGGTTAATACAAATTTGTGAGACAAGCTTTCATCTTACCTACCAGAGTACACACTGAAGTCCTGAATTATAACCAGAGTCTCAGTAAGAGAGCGTGACACTTGTGTATAGATCTATACGGGACTACAAACCTCGCACCTAAACTGTTAGCTACAGTTAGACCGACAGGTATATGGTGACAAATGTCTAACATTCTGACACCTGAAGAACGTCGTAGCAGGTCACTAGTCACTAGCATGGTTATGATAACTCACATGGGGTATTAACAATACATTTGGTTTACGGGGTTAACATACATTCAATTAGGTGTTGTTTGTTTTTTGAAGCAAATATCCAAGTCTGTGGACCACCTCTGCAACCCTCTGCAGTGGAAGAGGTGGAACAAACGAATGCAGACTGTAATAAGAAGCGTGTTTGTTTTTTTAACATCTGCATTCTGCTGCAAATATTAAAAAATTAAAATAAACTGATTTTATAATCCGAAAATAGTTTTTCACTACCGAAAATTTAATATGTATGACATTTCGGCAAGAATTTATGATATTTCAACAAAAAATAATGATATTTTAACAAAAAAATAAAGATATTTTAGCATAAAATAATGATATTTCATCAACAAATTATTATTGTTCAATATAAAAAAAATTCAACAAGAATAAACAAAAAAAATGTGAAATAAAATTCAGCAGTATATAATCAATATTTTAGCAAGAAAAAAAAAGAGGTAGGAAGAGGCAAAACAAGTGTTGTGTCAAGAAGAACACGCGCAGAGGTTTTTAATTCGAAGACTTCTGAAAAACAAACAGCTGCGAGATGAAAAGTGTTGCGCGTGTGCTGCGCCGCACAACAATAAGAGGTCTGAAGAGGTTTTTTCCGAAAAACAAACAACGCCTTAGTTTTATATAAAGATAAAACTTCAAAATACTATTTTCCAGTACAACACTACTTACATTTTTAGTCTTTGGATTTAAGAGTTACAACTCATTTTAAAGAAAATATTGGATTTTCTGAAAGTACACTCTATCATTTTTACAAGGAAAAGTTACCAATTCTTCTCATACAAAACTCTTATTAACTCACAAACTTAATTGTTGAAACTTTTTCAAAACTGCTTGTATTCTCAGGAAATCAGTAAACAGGTAACCAAAAGGGTTTTGAGGATGGGGCGTCGCCGCTTCACGTTATTTAGTTTTGGACATATTGTATTTAACATCAAGTAAACAATGTTTTTGTGTACAATGCAACTTTTTTAATTATCAATACAATGGTTGTATGGCTTTGATCACTATTATTCATTTGTTATGATATTGTACATGAAGTCATCCACCCCCAGACGTTTCCGCTGTTCTAGTTTGGGGGTGTGACGGATTGGTATCAGAGCATTGTTTATAGTGAACTAAGTATATCAAACCATGTAAGATATACAACTATAAATATAATGGGGCTAAAACACTCATACTAAGAAGTATACTTTTTAAAATATAATAATATTTTTATAAAAGTATACATACTAGAACAGTGTCATAATAAGAACCATATAAAAAGTATTAAGATAAGTTGGATGATACGACTAAGCCTAGATAGTTATGTAATCATATATGGGATAAATATATCCTGGTCAACTATATTTATGTGAGATATGACTAATATGTGTTTGGAAACGGTCGTGATAAACAACAAATCTAAAAGTTACCAACCCTACATACCAAGAAACTCTATAATCAAACATAAAGTTTAAAATACTATAGGAGTATTTTAGAATACTATATAATCATAAACTTAAACCCTTCTTATATTTCTCATATCTCTATTCTTGCACAGATGTCATGGCTGGATTCCATATGCCTCGAGACCCCTATTTCCCTAACCAGGGAAATGACAGTTGGATCGAAGAGGATCCCGAAGAGGATCCTGAGGAGATAATGGAGGAAGACCCCGAAAAGGATCCAGAGGAGGAAGAAGACGAGGAGGAGTTAGAGGAGACTCAGATGCAGAGTCCGAGGTCATTAACCCCTTATGTCACCCGAGTTCCCGCACATCGTCTGGGCTACCAGGGGCCCACACCCCATTAGGCGGAGGACCTAGAAAAGTGGACCAGACAGCAACACCAGTGTTCCCCATACGACATGGAGTGGGGTTTCTATAACCTCAGTCATGAAGGTCTGGCAGACAGGGCCCTCCTTGTCATGGTTCAGCGGATCACACATCTCGGGGATCAGACCAGGGCATCGACGAGTCGGATCTTGGAGTTGGGGGCTGTCGCGGAGGCCACTGACACACGAGCTCGATGACTGAAGAGGGACTACCCCTGGATATGTAGTGTCGTTAACTGCCTCCAGGAGGACCTCACCACCACTCAAGCGAAAACGAGGGAGTACCAGGAGAGACACTCAACTCTCGAGGAGAGGTGATCGCGGCTGAGCGCCAGATATCGGAGATGTAGGCCTCCACGACTTCATTCCATGACCCACAGGGGACCACACGCCATGAGTAGGGCTTATACTACTCACATTTTGATATAGACTAGGAGCTACTCTTCCCTATGTGTAGGTTCGACCCTATGAATAAGTGATTACACTATTCTAGGGGTCATTATGCTGTCAAAATTTCCCTTTTCTTATCTGTTGATATTTTGTAGACCTTCTTAAAAGTCAATTTTCACGAAACTAGGTACTAAAACTATATTATCAATGAAATGGGCATGCATTTTATTTCATTGAGTATGGTTGTTAAATTCATAAATCGTTATGCAAATTGTTTACTTGTTATGGTAGATCTTTGTTTATGAATTGCCTACAAGTTACGATAAAAACATAACATAGTTCATGCATAACTAAAATACTCTATAACGCCCGAATTATACTCACCACTGAAGACTTATCATCATTCTATCATTGAACTTTATGGCAGAAGAATGCCACCATGAAAATCTAACAAGCGTTTCAACAATACATCAGCACCACCACCACCACCACCTCCACCGATGGACTCTGCCGTGTTCCAGGCTACTGTAACATCCGTTGTCGCTACCGCTATGGCCCAAATCAGCAATAACGACACGAATAGGAACGGGAGTGGAAACGAAAATGGAAGCGGAAACAGGATCAACAGTTCCAATCTTGGTGAAAGCCAAGGGCACCCACTACCGTGCTCCTACAAAGAATTCATGAACTGCAAACCCATGACCTATCATTGCGACGGGAGTGTCATCACCTTGACAAGATGGTTTGAGAAAACAAAATCCGTGTTCAATATATTTGCATGCCCACACGAATTCAAAATTATATATGCAACGTGTACATTCGAGGACTCGGCCTTGTCATGGTGGAACGGCCACGATAAAACCCTGACTCTAGCTGTGGCCAACGTCATGAGTTGGGAGGACCTGAAATTTATGATGCTTGAGGAATACTACCCAAGGAGCGAGATGCAGAAGCAGGAACAAGAATTGTGGGATCACACCATGAAGGGCTCTGATATTGCCAACTACACCGTCCGATTTACCGAATTGGCAACCATGTGCCCTGGTCACCCCAGAGGCCAAGAGAGTGGAACGTTACATTTGGGGACTATCCCCTCAGATCCAGGAAATGGTCATATCCGCCAAATCGAGCACCTTCGACAGTGCCAAGCGTTTGGCACTAACTCATTTCAACCAGGGAGTCCATCAAGGCATTATAACCCCCACGCCTGAACAACCAAAAAGAGGAGACAACAAGCGGAAGTTCGGGAAAAAGAAAAATGGCCAACCTGGTAAAGAAACAACAAACTGTGGTCGTCCATGCCATCACCGCCCCTACCACCCCTGCACCAGCCAAGCAATATGCTGGGACTCTTCCAAAATGCAACAAGTGCAACTACCATCACCATGGAGCCTACCGAGAGATACAATGTAATAATTGCAACAGGAAGGGGGATACCGCCCGTTTCTGTAAAGCGCCAGCACAACAAACCACCCAAGCCGCTAATGCTGGCGTGAGTCGGGCATGCTACGTATGCGGTGAGACTGGGCATTTCAAGAAGGAGTGCCCAAAGGCACATAACAAAAATGGAGGAGGCATGGGAATGAGGAGGCCATGAGGTATCCCACCGTGGTTACTGGTATGTTTCTCCTAAATAACTCATACGCATGTATACTTTTCGATAGTGGTGCAGAGAAAATTTTCGTGAGCCACCGGTTTAAACACTTACTCAAACAGAAACCCAATCGCTAAATGAAACATTCACCGTAGAAATGGAAAATGGTAAAACAGAAAACACTAAAGATATATACATAGGATGCACTCTAACTTTAAACGACCATTCTTTCCAAATCGATCTAATGTCGTGATGGGTTTTGAGCACTCTAACAACCTTAAGGTGAACATGAAACCCTAAATGCTTTGGATCTATGTTTTCTCTAATTATACATGCAATTTGATTTTCCAAAGTATTGTCCTAAGTAGCATACAAAACATGAGTACTTGTATAACAAAAATAGTTAGATGACATACCTTTTCTTTTAGCTTGGTAGCTTGGACCTTTAAGAGCCTAGCACCCCAAATATTGTAACGCCCGCAGATCCGGGCTAGTCAATTTAGAGGCAATAGGGGTCGAAAACGACTTTTCGACAAAAAGATTATTTAGAATAAATAATCTTAACCAAGTTGTAGAATATGTCACAGGGTTTCCGTACATATAAAGAACGCCGAAATCCGAGTTATAACGAAGAAGTTATGACCCGTCGAAGTTTCGCGTCGCAACCGGCACGGCGTCGGGAAGCGTAAATAGTAAATTTATGATAGAGCGAGATTTAGCCTTAGCGCTCTAAACTAAAGTCGTATAATATGTTAAACTAAGAACTTTGATAAAAAAAACGCCCAAATCTGACTTCGTATGAAGAAGTTACGATTTTTCGAAGTTTCGGATTAGCAGTGTACAGCCCGAAATTCAAATATTAGATCGAGCGATTTTTAGCCGACACAACCTAAACGAGAATCGAAGATCTCATTATTAGTAGCGTAACAATAAAAAGACAGACGAAAATGGACATCGGATGAAGAAGTTATGAGATTATAACGGACCAATCCTGTCCCGGCCTGTTAAAAATATAACTTTAAAAATAAATTCAAAATTAGCCGACGGAGTCTAAACGAAAGTTGTAGAGTGCATCTCCACCTACGCATGGATATAAATAACGTCAAAAACGGAGTTCGTATGAACGAGTTACAAATTATAATAGCATATTTACGTATTAAAATAAAGTATAAATCATATATACGTACACATATATATACATATGTATATATCATTAGAAAGGTATCGACGATGCGGTCATTATAAGACTAATGTTGAGTTCTTTCGACATTAGTTTAGTACAAATATCTTTAAATCTATTTAAAATAGTATTATAAAGGGGTGTTTAGTTGTTTATATAACTATAAGGTCATTAAGTAATTATGGGGGGTAGTTTTTGTAAATTCAATTACTATAAATAAGAGGCTTGGGCTCTCATATTTCTTGCACCATTCTCTTGATTCAGGAGTCTTTCTCTCCTTATCCCCCGAGCATTTCGGTCCCTCGTGATTCGACTTCTCTTTCTGTAGTTTTAGTATAGTAAGGTGAGCATTGAAGCGCTGCACGAATCTTTCTTAGAAAGATTCAGCGACGAAGTTCTGCCCCTACAGAGCCCGACTCCTAGCTAAAATCCCCTTGTAAGTTTCGTCGAAGGAAATTATTTTAAAGTAAACGAAGCGCTGTCCGAGTACCGAGTCACCACCTTCTCAAGTGAGTGCATAGTTACTTTCATCTTACACATAGATATGAAGTATTTAATATATATTACGTGTTGTGAGTGCATGGTGTAATGCCCGTGTTTCTGGGCATTCCATTTTTAGCAATGTAATAGTCTAGGTTAACCTTTGTAACCCCAATTTGAAATAATAAAAATGTATTATTTGTGAATTATGTGAATTTTGTGATTTATGTGTGTGTTCTTAATTATTATAATATAATTAAATTAAGAATAAAATAAGCGTCAAAATTAAAGTGTGAGATAAGCCCGATATCTTTGCATAAAGTTGTAGTGGTTGAAACAAGGATTCCGGAGATATAAGGAATGCCAAAATCCGAGTTATAACAAAGAAGTTATGACCTGTCGAAGTTTCGCGACAGAACCGGCACGACGCCGAGTGACGTAAAATATGAATTTAAGATAGAGCGATATTTAGCCTTAGCGATCTAAACGAAAGTCGTAGATTTCGTTAAACCGAGAACGTGCATAAAAGGAACGCCCAAATCTGACTTCGTATGAGGAAGTTATGATTTTTCTAAGTTTCGACTTAGCAGTATGCAGCCCGAATATTCGATTTGAGATCGAACGGTTTTTAGCCGAAACAATCTAAATGAGAATCGAAGATCTCGTTGTTAGTAGCGAAACGATGAAAAGTTAGGCGAGAATGGACGTCAGATGAAGAAGTTATGAATTTATAACGAAGTTTTTCTGTCCCGGCCTTCTAAAAATAAATAATAAAAATAAAAGTCAAAATTAGCCAACGGAGTCTAAATGAAAGTTGTAGAGTATGGTCTGACCTTCGCGTGGATATAAAGAACGTCGAAAACGGAGCTTGTATGCGAAAGTTACGCAATTTAGAAGTTCGACGAGTCAATTACGCCCCGCGTAATTTGAGTACACCCCGCGTACTCAGTCGGATGCAACTTGTCTGACCAATACTCGAGTGCCACCAGTCGACGCACGCAGTGACGTCAAAGTACGCCCCGCGTAACTCGAGTACGCCCCGCGTACTGAGTACGCCATGCGTAATTTGAGATTACGCCCCTCGTAATCCCAGACCCTCAGCCTATAAATAGAACTCGAAATCAGCCATTTTCTCTTGTTCAAACTCTTCCCTCTCTCTAAGTTTAGCCTCGATTTGCATGCCAATCATATCCCGAAGCCCCGGTATCATTCCCGAGCCCCGAAGCAAGATCCGAAGCCCCGAGGATCCCGAAGAGCGTTATTCCCGAGCCGAAGCTCTGCCCGCGAGGAGTTCGATTTTGGTGAAGATCTTCCAGATCTATCGAAGTATACTACTTCTATAAGCCGTAGTGCTGTCAGATCATCTTCTGATCAAGTGAGTGTGTAGTTATTTTCTTTCCAACGCAATATTATGAAGTATTTAATATAAAATACGTGCTACGTGTAAATATTTTGTGGTTATATGTGTGAATGTATATTCACTCTCTTCTATCTCATAGATCTGATATATTCTCTATGAAATACGTGTTATGTGTGTATGCCTCATCTGTTATGTGGAATATGTATTGATTAAAGCATGCTATACAGGTTTTTAAACAATGTATAAAAATGTATATTTTATCTACTAATATGTTGGGTAGAACATGGGTAGATAATTGGTGTGAAATAAACAGATGAGAGGCCTCGGTGTTATTGGTGTTATTCTAGTCATTCAGCAGAGTATGGATGACGACCACGGGCTATTCTAAACTGTCCTGTGGAACACTAGCAGGCTCATTACCTGTAGGTGTTGTGAATGACGTGTTCACCGGTGTACTCTATCCCCCACATGGTTGCCTTTAGGACACTTATTGTTGAGGAAGCCCCTCTGCAGTAATGTCCGTCCCGATGAAAATCCTGAAATAAGTTCCTTATAATAGACGTTATTTTTAGGAACGTAAGGTGAGGATAACGGGAATGGGTAATCGGGGTTTATTGTTGAATGTTGTAATTAAATATAATTATTGTGGGTTTGAAAACTCTATATGCTCACCAGGCTCCCAAGTCTGACCCACTCAGTTGATTTCTATTACAGGAAGTGGCGCAAGAGCTTAAGATGGGCGAATCATCAAGTTGTTTTGTTTACAAGTCTGTATATGTATATATTTGTTGAACGACTTGTAATGTTATCGTTTATGCTTTATGATCTATATCGGAACATGACATCCCGACTTTTGATTATGAAATGAAATCATATTTCTATATGAAATGTTTTGATAAATATCTATTTTATCATGTTTTGTTTTTGGGAATAAATTCCGCATCTCTTTTAAAATCAAACGGATTTACTCTGAAAATGTTTAAAAAGCATAAATGAAATCGGTCTTTTCTGGCCGAGATTTTGGGGATGTCACAGTTGGTATCAGAGCATTAGTTTAAGCGAACTAGGAATTTGTAGGATTTCTAGACTTAAACTTAGTATGCTAAGTGGAGATTGTGAGATGTGTGTCTGATAAATTTTAGACACGAGCACTAGTTTATTTTAGGAAAGTTGCCTAAAATGCTTTTATGTGCTAAATGTTATATGTTGCCATATATGATATTGTTTGTTTGGATCTACGGTTTGTTGTCAACCGGATCTGAAGGTTTATGTGTTTAGGATTCTAAGCATATGTATACGATATTAGAACTAGCATGTAATCGTTTGGAGTAATAAGGTGAAATTATTCGGTGTGTAGATAAAAAATGGTGAGAACAAGAAGCGGAGTTGGAAATGCTGATGAAAACAGGAATCAACCGCCTGTAATTCAACAAGTACCTGTTGTAGCTGATGCACCTGAGCCGATAACAATGGCTGGTGTACAAATGATGATTCAAATGATGTTGGATCGTCAGATGGAAAAAACAAGACGCCTGCTTAGGCAGAATCGTGAAGAACCGTCAATTCAAGCGGAAGAGCCCGAGGAGAATGGAGGGCAGTCTGAAGGAGAAAACTTTAGTGGAATCATTGGTCAAGACGAACAACCAGTGGTTAGACGCAATAACCAGTATGGAGGAAATGATGGTCGTCGGTGCAAGTATAAGGATTTCATGGCATCCAAACCACCATGTCTATCCGGAAGCCCGACGCCGGTACAAGTTATGGACTGGGTCTCCGAAATGGAGACTATGTTTGAAACTTGCGAATGCAGCAACAGGCAGAAGACCGCTCTTGCGATCCCTCTGCTAAAATCTGGCGTGTTGAGTTGGTGGAAGCTGTTAGCTGACTCTATGCCCAAGGGAGAAGCAAGCAAAATGTCTTGGGAAGACTTTGTGGAACAACTGAAACTGCAATACTGCTCCGAGCAGGACCTTCTGGAAATCAGTAATGAGTTTCAGAATCTGAAGAAAGGGAAATTCAGCGTTATTGAATACGCTGCAAGTTTCACAGAAAAGATGAAGTTTATCCCATATTTGGTGCCTACAAAACTCTCTAAGGTCAACAAGTTTTCCCTTGGATTACCAGCGGACTATGGTCCAATGGTTAAGCAAGCAACCACATTGAAAGCCGCCATCTGGGCTGCTAGAAATGTTAAGACCCAGATCAAGGAAAAAGGTCTGGAAAGGTCAGAGGTTGGTGAAAAGAGGAAAATCGATGGATTTTCAGGGTCCAGCAAGAAAAGTAAATTCTTGAAGTCTAGTTCGAGAGGAAGTGGAGGAAAGGTAGAGGCGAAATGGTGCGACAAGTGCAAGAAGAAGCATCATGGGAAGTGTGGTGGGGAAACCACATGCTTCAAATGTGGAAAGTTAGGGCATTATGCCAACGACTGCACCTTTACCAAGAATGTTTGTTATGGTTGTGGTGAGGAGGGGCACATCTCAAGGGATTGTCCGAAAAAGAAGGAAGCAGCAAGACCCAACATTCCGCCAAAGCCAAAGGTGAGAGCATTCCAGATGACACTGGAAGCTGCTAAAGATGAAGCTGATGTCGCTTCAGGTACCTTTCTCGTTAACAAATTGCCTGCCCAAATTTTATTTGATTCTGGAGCCAACTACTCCTTCATATCGCATGAATTTGGTAGAAAACTAGCTTTGCCTGTTGATAGACTAGATACTGCCTTATTAGTCGAAGTTGCTAGTGGCAAGTTTGTACCTGTTAGCTATCGCATGAAAAACATCTTAATTGACTTGAATGGGAATAAGTTCCACGAGGAATTATTGCCTATCGAACTTAATGGTTTCGACATCGTTTTGGGAATGGATTGGCTTAGCGCCAATGATGCCGAAATTTTATGCAAGAAGAAAATAGTGAAAGTGAACCCGCCTGGGAAGGAATCGTTTATGGTGTATGGAGATAAATGCAGAGTAAATTCTGGAATCATTTCTCTAATGAAAGCCAGAAAATGTTTGACCAAGGGGTGTACATCATACTTAGCATTCGTGATCGATGCTAAGAAGGAAAAGAAGGTGATGAAAAATATTCCTGTTGTGTGTGATTATCCGGAAGTATTTCCCGAAGATCTTCCTGGATTACCGCCCGATCGACAAGTAGAATTTCGTATTGACTTGTTGCCCGGAACAACGCCAATTGCAAAAGCACCTTATCGATTAGCACCGACGGAGATGAACGAGCTAATGATGCAACTTCAGGAGTTATTGGACAAGGGTTTCATAAGACCTAGTTCATCACCCTGGGGAGCTCCGGTGTTATTCGTAAAGAAGAAAGATGGAAGCATGAGGATGTGCATTGATTACCGAGAGCTGAATAAGGCAACAATAAAGAATAGATATCCGTTGTCGAGGATTGATGACCTATTTGATCAGCTACAAGGTTCAAGTTATTTTTCAAAGATCAACCTAAGGTCAGGATATCATCAGCTGAAAGTAAGGGAGCAGGATATAGAGAAGACTGCATTCAGAACGCGATATGGACACTACGAGTTTTTGGTTATGTCGTTTGGACTAACTAATGCTCCAGCAGAATTCATGGATTTGATGAACAGAGTTTGTAATCTGTTCCTAGATAAATTTGTGATAGTGTTCATAGATGACATTCTGATTTATTCTAAAAGCCAAAAGGAGCATGGCAGACACTTGCGAGAGGTGTTAGAAGTCTTGAAGAAGGAGAAGTTGTATGCGAAGTTCTCCAAATGTGATTTCTGGATTCGTGAAGTCCAATTCTTGGGTCACATGGTCAACCAAGAAGGGATAATGGTTGATCCAGCGAAGATCGAAGCTGTGATGAAGTGGGAACAACCGAAAAGTCCCACGGAGATCCGAAGCTTTTTGGGATTAGCCGGATATTACCGAAGGTTTATCCAAGGCTTTTCTTCGATCGCTAGTCCATTAACATCTTTGACCCACAAAGGAGCTACTTATGCTTGGAGTGATAAGCATAAAGAAGCATTCTAGAAGCTAAAGAAGAAACTATGCGAGGCACCGATACTTTCTCTACCTGATGGGGTTGAAGACTTCGCTGTTTATAGCGATGCGTCTGGAGTTGGATTGGGTTGTGTTTTAACCCAAAGAGATAAGGTGATCGCATATGTGTCTCGACAATTGAAAGAGCATGAAAAGAACTACCCGACTCATGATTTAGAGTTGGCAGCGGTAGTTTTCGCACTGAAAATATGGAGGCATTACCTCTATGGCACGAAGTGAAAACTTTTCACTGATCATAAGAGTCTCCAATATCTTTTTGGTCAGAAAGAATTAAATATGAGGCAACGACGCTGGCTGGAATTACTTAAGGACTATGACTGTGAGATACTTTACCACCCCGGTAAGGCCAATGTTGTTGCTGATGCTCTCAGTCGGAAAGTCAATCTTGAAAGGAGAAGGCCAAGAGCATTGAGAATTGAAGTTGTCTCGACTATTTTGGAAAGTATAAAGAAAGCTCAAAGCGAAGCTTCTGAGAAAAATGACCGAAAGGAGGAACGTTTGGGCAAAACGTTGGTGTTTGGTGTAAACAGTCACGGACTGAAGGTGTTCCAAGATCGGATTTGGATACCTAAGACAGGAGGAGTCAGAGATCTTCTGATGGAAGAAGCTCACAAAACCATGTACTCGATTCATCCCGGTAGCACAAAAATGTATAGGGACCTGAAACCCTATTATTGGTGGCCGACGATGAAGCTCGACATCGCGAAGTATGTGGCCGAGTGTGTGACTTGTGCAAGAGTCAAGGCACAACATCAGAAACCATACGGGAGTTTAGAACCATTACTTGTGCCTATGGGTAAGTGGGAAGACATTGCTATGGATTTCGTCACTAAACTGCCCACAACAAAAAGTGGTAACGACATGATTTGGGTGGTCGTTGATCGATTCACTAAGAGTGCGCATTTCATAGCAGCCAACGAGAAATGGTCTATGGAAAAGCTTGCGAATTCTTACATGAAGGAAATTGTGAGGCTTCACGGTGTTCCGCTAACGATTGTGTCGGATCGTGATAGTCGTTTCACCTCACGATTTTGGAAAAGTCTACAAGAGGAATTGGGTACCAAGTTGTGTTTAAGTACAGCTTACCATCCGCAAACTGATGGTCAGAGCGAAAGAACGATACAAACACTTGAAGATATGCTGAGAGCGTGTACCTTGGAATTCCTAGGTAATTGGGATGAACATTTACCTTTGGTAGAATTTTCCTATAATAATAGTTTTCACTCGAGCATAAAGATGGCACTTTATCAAGCATTGTATGGACAGAAGTGTCGTACGCCGTCTTGTTGGCTTGAGGCTGGGGAAAAGCAGTTTATGGGACCAGAGATAGTCCATCAAACGGCTGAAAAGTTGAGAATAATTAGGGAAAGAATGTTAGCAGCTCAGGACCGTCAAAAGAGCCATGCTGACAAAAAGCGAAGACCGATGACTTTTGAAGTTGGAGATTCGGTTTTGCTTAAAGTCTCGCCGTGGAAGGGACTTATAAGATTTGGTAAAAGGGGAAAGTTAAGTCCAAGGTTTATTGGACCGTTTAAAGTTCTTCAAAGAATTGGGAACCAAGCTTACAAGCTTGAACTACCAGAAGAACTGAATGGAATTCATAACACTTTCCATGTGTGTTACTTGAGGAAGTTCACGGGAGAAGTTCCCGACATACTTCCACTTTCGGAGTTGAGGATCGATGAGAACAAAAGGTTGATTGAGGAACCGGAGGCAATCGTTGACCGAAAGACTAAGAAATTGCGACGTAAGATGGTTGAGTTAGTGCTTGTCCGATGGAAACACACGAATGGGCCAAATCTCACCTGGGAGACGGAGAGTGACATGATGAGTCGCTATCCGCATTTGTTTGCTGGTGTGTGATTCCGGGGACGGAATCATTCTAAGGTGGAGAGAATTGTAACGCCCGTGTTTCTGGGCTTGCCATTTTTAGCAATGTAATAGTCTAGGTTAACCTTTGTAACCCCAATTTGAAATAATAAAAATGTATTATTTGTGAATTATGTGATTTATGTGTGTGTTCTTAATTATTATAATATAATTAAATTAAGAATAAAATAAGCGTCAAAATTAAAGTGTGAGATAAGCCCGATATCTTTGCATAAAGTTGTAGTGGTTGAAACAAGGATTTCGGAGATATAAGGAATGCCAAAATCCGAGTTATAACAAAGAAGTTATGACCTGTCGAAGTTTCGCGACAGAACCGGCACGACGCCGAGTGACGTAAAATATGAATTTAAGATAGAGCGATATTTAGCCTTAGCGATCTAAACGAAATTCGTAGATTTCGTTAAACCGAGAACGTGCATAAAAGGAACGCCCAAATCTGACTTCGTATGAGGAAGTTATGATTTTTCTAAGTTTCGACTTAGCAGTATGCAGCCCGAATATTCGATTTGAGATCGAACGGTTTTTAGCCGAAACAATCTAAATGAGAATCGAAGATCTCGTTGTTAGTAGCGAAACGATGAAAAGTTAGGCGAGAATGGACGTCAGACGAAGAAGTTATGAATTTATAACGAAGTTTTTCTGTCCCGGCCTTCTAAAAATAAATAATAAAAATAAAAGTCAAAATTAGCCGACGGAGTCTAAATGAAAGTTGTAGAGTATGGTCTGACCTTCGCGTGGATATAAAGAACGTTGAAAACGGAGCTCGTATGCGAAAGTTACGCAATTTAGAAGTTCAACGAGTCAATTACGCCCCGCGTACTCAGTCGGATGCAACTTGTCTGACCAATACTCGAGTGCCACCAGTCGACGCACGCAGTGACGTTAAAAGTACGCCCCGCGTAACTCGAGTACGCCCCGCGTACTGAGTACGCCATGCGTAATTTGAGATTACGCCCCGCGTAATCCCAGACCCTCAGCCTATAAATAGAACTCGAAATCAGCCATTTTCTCTTGTTCAAACTCTTCCCTCTCTCTAAGTTTAGCCTCGATTTGCATGCCAATCATATCCCGAAGCCCCGGTATCATTCCCGAGCCCCGAAGCAAGATCCGAAGCCCCGAGGATCCCGAAGAGCGTTATTCCCGAGCCGAAGCTCTGCCCGCGAGGAGTTCGATTTTGGTGAAGATCTTCCAGATCTATCGAAGTATACTACTTCTATAAGCCGTAGTGCTGTCAGATCATCTTCTGATCAAGTGAGTGTGTAGTTATTTTCTTTCCAACGCAATATTATGAAGTATTTAATATAAAATACGTGCTACGTGTAAATATTTTGTGGTTATATGTGTGAATGTATATTCACTCTCTTCTATCTCATAGATCTGATATATTCTCTATGAAATACGTGTTATGTGTGTATGTCTCATCTGTTATGTGGAATATGTATTGATTAAAGCATGATATACAGGTTTTTAAACAATGTATAAAAATGTATATTTTTATCTACTAATATGTTGGGTAGAACATGGGTAGATAATTGGTGTGAAATAAACAGATGAGAGGCCTCGGTGTTATTGGTGTTATTCTAATCATTCAGCAGAGTATGGATGACGACCACGGGCTATTCTAGACTGTCCTGTGGAACACTAGCAGGCTCATTACCTGTAGGTGTTGTGAACGACGTGTTCACCGGTGTACTCTATCCCCCACATGGTTGCCTTTAGGACACTTATTGTTGAGGAAGCCCCTCTGCAGTAATGTCCGTCCCGATGAAAATCCTGAAATAAGTTCCTTATAATAGACGTTATTTTTAGGAACGTAAGGTGAGGATAACGGGAATGGGTAATCGGGTTTATTGTTGAATGTTGTAATTAAATATAATTATTGTGGGTTTGAAAACCCTATATGCTCACCAGGCTCCCAAGTCTGACCCACTCAGTTGATTTCTATTACAGGAAGTGGCGCAAGAGCTTAAGATGGGCGAATCATCAAGTTGTTTTGTTTACAAGTCTGTATATGTATATATTTGTTGAACGACTTGTAATGTTATCGTTTATGCTTTATGATCTATATCGGAACATGACATCCTGACTTTTGATTATGAAATGAAATCATATTTCTATATGAAATGTTTTGATAAATATCTATTTTATCATGTTTTGTTTTTGGGAACAAATTCCGCATCTCTTTTAAAATCAAACGGATTTACTCTGAAAATGTTTAAAAAACATAAATGAAATCGTTCTTTTCTGTCCGAGATTTTGGGGATGTCACACATGGTCCCTTTCATCTTACACATAGATATGAAGTATTTTATTATAAATTTACGTGCTATGTGTGCATATTGTCTGAATACTTGCTGTCTATGCTGGTGAAAGATTTTTATACATGTTTTAAATGATGTAAACTGTATAAAGTATTTTATATCTACAAGATATGTTTGGTAAAGCATGGGTAGATGAATGATGAGGGATAAAAGTTGAAATAGAGGAACATTAGTAGCATGGACCTAGTGCCCTATAGGTATACATTGGCATCAGTGGACCTAGTACCCTATAGATGAGCACTGGCAGCTGCGCCACAACCCGTAGATGTTTTAGATCTACGGTAAACGTCCTAGCAGCTGCGCTCTAAGGACAGTATCGGCAGCTGTGCCTAGTAGGGAGCCTTATGGCCATGACAATGGCGTTAAAAGGTCAGTACCGGCAGAAGCGCCTCATAGGAAATGTCCCAATTCTGGCAGCTGCGCCTAAGTGACAAGATTAGCAGCTGCGCTTGACCAAAGTGTCATTGGCAACAATGGACTTCATGTTGTTTCCTTAGGATGATCCTTAGGAATGAATGAATGAGAAATAGCTGGTTCTTAGGGTAGATCCTTAAGAATAAAGAAGATAATGGGGATGGGTAATTGGGTTGATTGTTTGATTGTTAAAACATAATAAGTATATTATTGTGGGTTGAAAACCCTATGTACTCACCAGGTTTCCCAACCTGACCCACTCAGTTTATTTGTATCACAGGTGTCGATATGAAGTCACATTACACTGAGAGATTTAAAAGAGATGTAGATCACTAGTGTAAATAAATGTAAGTTCTGTTTATGCTTATGTTTCTGTATTGACGATGACATCCCAAATGTTTTTAAAAGTGAATAAAAAATATGTTTCTTTAGAAATGCTTTGATAACGCGATTATCATGTTTTTCTGGGAACAAATTCTGCAACATTTTTATTAAAAGAAGTATTCTGATTTTTATAAAGCATAAACAAAATCGGTCTTTTCTGGCCGTGAAAATGGGGATGTCACAAATATGATGCCTCAAATGCTTCACAAAACACCACCAAAAATGAAGGACTTGAGAGAGAGTAACTTGCACACAAAAATCGGCTATGCTCTTCCAAAGATCACTAGGTGCCGATTTTAGTAACCTAAGGCCTTCTTATATAGTGTGGCTAGGATTAGGGTTACACCCATGTAAACCCTAATGTGCATGACTTTTCATCTTACTTAGGATCCATGGGTTAAACCTCCATGGACTATCCATGGACTACCATATTGGTTTAGCCCATCCTAAATAACCATAAGCCCACACCATAAGAATGATTGATTTACCAAATCAATCCCCTTACATTTAATTAGTCTCTTTTGTTCACTAAATTAATTCTTGATCAATACTAATTAAATAATATGATTTCATATTAATATTTTAGAACTTATAATACATTAATAAATCATATATAAGCTCTTCTCAAAAGTCCACCCTTACAAATTGTTCTGGTGAAATGCAACCCAAATGGACCATGCTACTTTTAGGTCAAGTACATACCAAATATAGGGGTTGTTTGGCAAGATCTGAATTTTTAAGATTTGAAATTTTAAGAGGTCTGAATTTCTAAGAGGGTCTGGATTTTTAAGATCTTAATTTTTTATTTGCTGTTTGGTTGGAACCTCTTATTTGATGAACTAAATGATAAAAATAATCATTTTACCCTTATGTATTATCTTTTGTTGAATTCAATATTTCAGATTTATAAAAATAACTCAACCAACTCCTTGAATAATTATATATATATATATATATATATATATATATATATATATATATATATATATATATATATAAACACTATAAAAAATCCAAATCAAACATAAACATTTTCAAATCCACTTAAATAATACTAAAATACAAATAAAATCCTACAAAATCTGAATCATAATAATATATTCTCAAATCCATGAAACCAATGGCTAGTAGCCATTGATTCAACAACTTTTGCAACTGATTTTGTTGAACCATTCTTCTCGAAACTGTGGTTGCTAATGTTGTTTTGATGCTTGAATCTTATGTCAACAAAAATGTCTTTTGATCAACGAAAAACTCCTGCCAAAATCATTATATATGCACCTGTGACATACAAAAGGAAATCTGGAATCAAATAAACAACAAAACTTTTGAATATAAATGTTCCATATCATTCTATACAAGAAACTCAAGAAATTGTATCAATTAACAAAAAAGATTTCAAACAAAAACACATACAGATTAGATTTCAACATCAGATTTCAAGCAAAAACACATACATATTCAAATTTCAATATCAGATTTCAAGCAAAAACACATAGAAATTTCAATCAAAGACACATACATATTTTAGAAACTTAAGAACTTGCATCAATTACACATCATATTTCACAGCATCTCCAGGTCTGATTTTAAGAACTAGAAATACTAGCATAGAAAGTTCAATGTACTCATTCATTACACTACCAAACATATTATAACAAATCCCATATAACTAAAACTTCATCAATCTCCAACATCAGCTACATAAATTTAAAACCCTAAATTACATATATAAAGTAACTCATCAGCAAGAATTTTCAATTGAACACACATCACAAGTATGGGGTACTGTATAAATCTAATGTGAACACATAGGTTTCGGAAGCTATATTGAAAAGTTAGGTTTTCCAGAACTCACCTTATATATAAAACGCCACCACCAGAAACAACTTTCAATTGCAAATAGATGATTTCTCCACCCTTTCTGTTCTTTCTCGACCTTCTTTGACCGCAAAGTACATAGCCACAAACTCAATAAACTCAATAGGTCGAAGCCAATATTGGGGTTAGCGACAAAAGAACAAATACTAGTGATAGCATCCAGTTGCCGGCAACTCAAACCCTAGGCTCGGGTATGGTTGCAGATCGGAGAGGGATTGGTGGGAGAAGGTGGTCTGCGAAGATGACGTGCGATGGTGGTGTTGTGCGACGGCCGGCACCGAAGTCCCACGAGATACAACGAGATACAGGGGAGAGGATGGAGGCGGTTCTTCTTGATGGCTGCAAGAAAAGAGAGAAGAGTGTGACGAGGGTATGATAGGAAAAAAAATACAAACGTGCGCCTTCCTTTTTCTTTTCAGATGCATAGTGAAGTCTGAAAAAATAAGAGGTTATTGTCGTATTAAGATGCAAAAAATAAGACTCAACCAAACAGTCTGAATCTGAACTTTTAAGAGCATGCCTCTTAATTTATCAATTAAGAGGCTACCAAACAACCCTATAGTTATGGACTTACACACCTTATCCAACATGTTGATCACCATAAGGAGTTTTGACATTATCATAGGCATGGATTGGTTAAGTCCTCACCATGCCGATATTCTATGCCATGAAAAGGTCGTTCGCCTTAACCTACCAAGTAACGAAACCCTCGTCATTTATGGCGACAAACCCAACATGAACCTCTCTTGCATCAAGGCTCGAAAGTATCTACGCAAGGAATACCACACCTTCTTAGCCCACGTTGTTGATGGGGAAACAGGAAGTGAAAGACATCAAGGATATTCTAGAGGTCTGTAACTTTCCCGATGTATTACCATAAGACCTTCCGAGAATACCACACGTACGCCAAGTCGAGTTCAGAATCGACTTGATCCCTAGAGCCACCTCATAGCCAAATCCCCATACCATTTAGCATTGGCTAAAATGCAAGAATTGTCCAGTCAACTGAACGGACTGCTGAGCAAAGGATTCATCAGACCGAGGTTCTTACCTTAGGGAGCTCCGTTCTTGTTCGTGAAAAAGGACGGATTAGTTTGCATGTGCATAAACTATCGAGAACTGAACAAGCTCACTATCAAAAACCGTTATCCCCTACCTCGAATCGATGACCTCTTTGATCAACTACAAGGATCAAGATACTTCTCAAAGATTGATTTTAAGGTCGGGGTACCACCAATTGCGAATTCAGGAAGAAGATATTCCTAAGACGACATTTAGAATGCGCTACGGTCACTACGAGTTTGTAGTGATGCCCTTCGGTTTGACTAATATGCCAACAGTGTTCATGGACCTGATGAACCGTGTATGTCGACCTTACCTTGATAAATTCATGATACTATTCGTCGACAACATATTAATCTATTCATGAAGCAAGAAATAACCTAGTTAGCACTTACGACAAGTCTTGGAGACATTAAGGGCAGAGAAGCTGTATGCGAAATTCTCGAAATGTGAATTTTGGATTCGAAGGGTAGACTTCTTGGGACACGTAGTCAGCGAGGAAGGGATACACGTGGACCCCTCCAAAGTCAAGGCGATCGAAAACTGGGCAACACCAAGAACACCGACAAAGATACACTAGTTTTTGGGCCTTTTTTGGGTACTACTGAAGGTTTATACAAAAATTTTCCAAAATCGCAAAGCTGCTCACTACCTTGACCCAGAATGGAGTGACTTTCAACTGGGAGGATAAACAAGAAACTGCCTTCCAAACACTAAAACAAGCCCTATGCAGTGCTCCAATGTTGTCTCTCCCTGAAGCAGCTGAGGACTTTGTGGTCTATTTCGATGCGTCCCAACATGGCCTACGATTCATGCTCATGCAACGAGAAAAGGTCATTGTCTATGCCTCAAGGCAACTCAAGACTCATGAGGTCAATTACACCATGCACGACCTCGAATTAGGAGCAGTGGTATTTGCCCTGAAGATTTGGAGACACTACCTTTACGGCACAAGATGCACCATCTTCACAGATCATAAGAGTCTTCAGCACATCCTCAATCAAAAGGAGCTCAACATGAGACAACGAAGATGGGTAGAACTGCTAAATGACTACGAATGCGAAATTCGTTATCATTCGGGCAAGGCCAACGTAGTAGCAGATGCCCTAAGTCAAAAAGAATACTCGAGCCATCGGGTAAAATCATTGAAACTGGGGAACATTGCAGGCAAAGCCTTGCCGGGAATGAACAAAAACCTTGAAGCTAAGGAGGACGAAGCTTACTATCTCATGAACCGAATCTAGATGCTGAAATTTGGAGGGTAGAGAGACGTGGTCATGAACGAGTCTCACAAAACCAAATACTCTGTTCATCCCAGTTCAGACAAGGTGTATCTGGACCTCAAGATACCAAAAGCCCTCGGATTTGCTTCAGAAACCGGATATACCCGAGTGGAAGTGGGAGCGGATAACCATGGAATTTATAACCAAGTTGCCCAAGACAACAGGTGGATTTGACACCATCTGGGTGATCGTTGACAGGTTAACCAAATCCACACACTTCCTACCAATAAAAAGAGACAGACAAGATGGAGAAGCTAACAAGGACGTACATTAAAAAAATTGTACGACTACATGGGGTGCCAATATCCATCATCTTTGACAGAGAGAGTAGATGCACCTCACAGTTCTGGCAGTCACTAAAAAATTCCTTGGGGACCAAACTCGACATAAGTACAACTTATCACCCTCAAACTGGCGGGCAAAGCGAGAAAACCATTTAGACGCTGGAAGACATGTTGAGAGCATGTGTGCTAGACTTTGGTAAAGCGTGGGATACCCATTTACCACTCATCGAATTCTCATACAATAACAATTATCACACCAGTATTAAGGTTGCCCCATTCGAAGCCATCTATGGGTGAAAGTGAAAATCACCTCTGTGTTGGGACGAGGCGGGTGACACACAACTGGCAAGAGGACAAGTGCCTAATAAAACACTCACTGGCCCTAAGATCATACGGGAAATCATGGAGAAGATTGTTCAGATCCGTGAACGATTAAAGGCATCTCGGGATCGAAAAAAGAGCTACGCGGATAACCGACGAAAACCAGTGGAATTCCAGGTTGGTGACCGCGTTCTGTTGAAGGTGTCACCCTGGAAAGGAATGATACATTTTGGAAAACGTAGGAAACTAAAGCCAAGGTATATCGGGCCATTCGAGATCCTTGCCAGAATCGACCCGGTAGCTTACAAACTTCGACTACCACAAGAACTCAGCAACGTACAACCCACATTCCACGTATCCAACCAGAAGAAGTGTCTGTCCAACGAAACTCTTGTAACCCCACTCGATGAAATCGTAGTAAACGAGAGTCCACAATTCGTAGAGGAACCTGTGGAAATCATGGATACAGAGATCAAAAGAACTAAACAAAGTCGCATACTTATAGTAAAGGTCCGTTGGAACGCTAAGCGAGGGCCTGAGTTTACCTGAGAATGAGAAGATCAAATGAAACAGACGTACCCACATATTTTCCCTAGCTCATTAGTACCCACTCAAGAAATAATTTCGGGAAGAAAGTCCTTCAAACAGCGGGATAATGTAACAATTGACAGTTCTAGGTCAGCAAAAGTTAAATAAGTCAATGAAAGTCAACGGGTTAGGACATAAATCGTGATTTATACCTTGCTTTTAGGGTTCTCGGCTTAGGACCCAAAACATTGTGATTTCGGTTGGTACTTAGACCGAAATCATCATGTGATCTTGGTTGGTACATGGAAGGAAATCACCTTGTGAACTCGGTGGTACCTGGACCGAAATCACCAGGTGATCTCGGTGGTACTAGACCGAAATCACTATGTGATTTTGGTGGGTTTATGAGGTTATTGGTTGAAAAGAGAGAGAAAAGAGTTGAGTTCGTGAGAAGAGGGTTTCATCCTTTCAAACACAAAATATTACCCGACATGTATCAAGGCTTTTATCCAACAAATAACAACGTAAACATCACCTCATCCCTCCCTCTTTATCTTCGGCTGAGAACTCCCCAAAGCCCCACCATTTTCAAACTCCTTCACTTTCCTCTCAAGAGACAAGTCCAAATCTTCCAAGGATTTATTTCTCCAAGTTGGTTCTTAGAATTTTTGGTAAGTATTCTTGGTAATCTAGTGTTTCTACACACTTTCATGTTAGTTTCATCTCATTTACACACATTATCATGTGTTAAAACTCATAGGATAATACCATCTTCAAAGAGTTCTTTAACCACCATCAAGTGTTCTAGGCTTGAAGATCTTCACCATCATCTCTCTATTTAACCACAACCACACTCATGGTGAGTTCATACCCCCATATTTTCGAGTTTTTCATGTTTTAGGGGGGGGGGGGATACAAGAAATATTTGGAACATTTACATAAATGTTTGCATGTTTCATTCCTATGTCAAATATAAAGCATAATTTGCATGAAATATGGTTATCACTAGTCTTGAGAACATTTAATTGTTGTAAGTTAGTTTTGAGATGTAAAACTAAGAAAAACAAAACATAAACTATGTTATATATTCATAAGGAAAAGTTATAATTACCAAACTACAAAGAATAAGATTTTCTTTGGACAAAATATGGCATTTCTAACAAAAATGGTTATAACCTAGTTATTATACCATTTTTGTGGGGATAAAACCCAAAAATATGTTGTTTTGGTCATGCATTTTGAAACTAGACAAAATATCAAGGACTTAGTTTTACAAAAAAAGAAAATACTACGAAAAGATGGATTTTTAAACAAAAATGTACTTTTTCATATCAATTTCTCATACATGTATTAAATGTAAAGTTTTTATGATATAATCTTTTAAAAACATCTAGACAAGATAACTATTACGTATTTATATAAATGATTATATAAATGGATTTAACAAAAGATTCATAATAAACTATAATTGGTATAGTTTGGGAATCAAGATACTACATTATCATTTTGGACGAATTATATACTTACTTTAAGGTATCAGTATTTTTACACTATATGGCTCCTATGGAAGAGTAATACTTTCATTGAGGGTTTCATTACACTAGACGTGAATCGGTTAATATAAATCTGTGAGACAAGCCTTCACCGTACCTACCAGAATATACACCGAAGTCTTGAATTATAACCAGAGTCTCGGTAAGAAAGCGTGACACTTGTGTATAGATCTATACAGGACTAACAACCCCACACCTAAACTGTTAGCTATAGTTAGACCGGGAGGTATATGGTGACAAATGTCTAACATTCCGACACTTGAAGAACGTCGTAGCAGGCCACTAGTCGCTAGCATGGTTATGATAACTCACATGGGGTATTAACAATACATTTGGTTTACGAGGTTAACATACATTCAATTATTTTTATATAAAGATAAAACTTCAAAATACTTTTTTCCAATACAACACTACTTACATTTTTATTCTTTGGATTTAAGACTTACAACTCATTTTAAAGAAAATATTGGATTTTCTAAAAGTACATTCTATCATTTTTACAAGGAAAAGTTACCAATTCTTCTCATGCAAAACTCTTATGAACTCACAAACTTAATTGTTGACACTTTTTCAAAACTGCTTGTATTCTCAGGAAATCAGTAAACAAGTAACCAAAAGGGTTTTGAAGACGGGGCGTCGTCACGTCACATTATTTATTTTTGGACGTATTGTATTTAACATCAAGTAAATAATGTTTTGTGTACAATGTAACCTTTTTAATTATCAACACAATGGTTGTATGGCTTTGATCACTATTATTCATTTGTTATGATACTGTACATGAAGTCATCCACCCCGAGACGTTTCCGCCATTCTGGTTTGGGGGTGTGACAATAATTAGAGTCCATAACTACAAAACCAACTTATTGACAAGTCGCAGCTAACAACTACTCCCACAATCGAAATCATATAAATATCAAAACTCATGTGACACTTAGGCTCCCAAAACAATGCCAGGTGCATAACTATATGCCAAAATTCTCAAGGGTCTCAAAACCACCATCACCACCCGCCTCCTGGTATTCTAAACCATTGAACCACCACCCCTATGTTAATCTAAATGGTTATGGGTTATCAGCAACCTTGGGTCTATTAGTATTCTTGAGGACTATCAGCAGTCCAGGAGTTATCAGTAACTCTAAGAATATTGATACATCCACCGGTTACAAAGACTCAACTAGTCTAGTATACACATCATTATAACATAAGCAATACGGTGAGAAGACTCACACGAAACCTCATTATAAGACGAACACAACCCACTAATAAGAATCACAATAATGGGCTGCTAATATACCACCATGACTTCGCCCGCAAGCCAACACCCTACAGTTGGCCGACTCCACCTACCGGTCACTTAGCCACCAATGACAACAATATACTTAACAACGCCTGTCCATACCACACGACTAGCAAACCAAAACATGGGTCTCTGCTACATAACCTCCAGCCCGAATCACACAAGTGAAATCCATGTTGACCTACGACACGTATCGTTGCCATCCAGTCATTGGGATGAAAAGCTCAAGGCTCTTTACTGCCTCTGCCATCACCTAGCCACAACCATGAGAACTCCCAACCAACATCCAACAGTCTAAAGACACATTGTCATCATCCCACTCAGTACTATCAAATTTCAGGATCCATACCATTCTAAAACACACACTCTTCTACAGTCCAACTGCCTCTAACACTACGTTAGATGAAACCTGACCGCACATAATCAAGAAACAAAATAGATAGTCGAACGTCTGCTCTATCTTGCAATCACAACATGACATAGTCCCAAGGACAAAACACAACACTCCTAAGGGCAAATGTGCTTCTTCTTAAACGTGACCTTACCTCCAAGGTGACGTACAAGCAAATCAAACAAAACGATGAATCCCCAACCATTATTAGACACATCCTTCTATTGACCATATTTGAGATCCCATACCTTGACGAACTGAACATATCCCACCAATGCGTAAAAGATCAAATAAACCTTCAACTTTGGGAAGGATTCAAAAATTGGTCGGAAATGTTGCCAAAATCATGTTGTAACACCCCGACTCCCAGGTATAAGTTTTAAAGCCTTACATACATGTTTATGGACCTACTCGACGAGTTGGTTGCCCCAACTTGTTGTGTAGAGGCGGGTTAGCCCGCGTGGATTATTGGACCTACTTGACGAGTCGAAGGACCCTGACTCGACGAGTAGAAGATGGAAAATGAAACCCTAATTTCCAGGTTCTTCACTCTATTTAAAGGGTCATTAGCCTCCACCAGCCTCCTTTATTGTCCCCTTTGAGCTCAGAAAACCCTAATCGTGGTTTTACTCCATTTTGTGTGTTAAGAAGCTTGGAAGGTGAATTTGTGGAGAGGACTTGAAGTCTAAGGAGCTTGGAACAAGGAGAAGCTTGTGGATCCGACTTCTACTTCATCTTGGCATCATCTGGAAGGTAACAAGTCGTTACCTTGATTTTTCTCTAAGCTATATCTCTTCATGCTAGGTTTAGGGCTATTTGTAGGTTGCTATGGAGTTATTTCGGGTATTGGCCATGATCTGAAGTTGTAACTTCAGATATGGACTCCTCTAGGTCCCAAATTTATAAAGCTATCAAATTTACCTTGTATTGACCTCTCACCATGCCCTAAACCTCATTCTAGACTTGGTTTTGGTGTTCTAAGCCTTTAAAACCTTGCATGGACGTAAAGTTTGCAACTTTACGTGGAATATGTGCCTTGAGAAATGGACCGAAGGGACTCAACGAGTTGCATGGTCAACTCGACGAGTCCAATTAAGATTGGTTGCTATTGGTTTCTACATGAACTCGGCGAGTCAGTGAGACGACTCGACGAGTCAATTAGGGGTTTTCCGACTTTTGGACACGCATGGACTCAACGAGTTATCTGGAAACTCGACGAGTCGACTAGGGTTTTCACGGTTTCTTGAGTTTTGGAAGGACTCGACGAGTCAGTGAACTACACTCGACGAGTTGGGTCAACATGGACTGTTGAACTCGACCGTTGACTTTGACTTTGACCAAGGGTTGACCAGTCTGACTGCTAGGGTTATTTTAGTAAATTGGGAATTTATGGAAGTGGTCCTATGATGAATATAGGTGGTGGAGTTCGTGGTAGTGATTCGAGAGTTTGATGTTAGCACTACATTTCGACATTTGTGAGGTGAATTCTTCCCACTATATCAACAAGGTCTAAGGCACCAATTTTGGCCCTTTCGGATTTGTATTTGGGTTTATTGCATGATATGCTTATTGATTTGCATCCTGGTAGTTAGGATGGTGATATGCTTAGTGACCCGGTTAGGTCGGTATCCTGATTATAGGATGTTGCTATGATTTGTGATCTGTTGGATCTATATGATTATTATATATGCTAGCGTATCATATTTATGTGCACATGTTTGTTGATTTGGGGTTGGGTTGGGGCGGTCCTGCTTTGTGCTGAAGGCCAACATACCCGGGGCGGACCGGATAGACTACATACCCGGGATGGCATACTAGTCAGGCCGAAGGCCCGACGAGTGGTCTGGATAGGATGAAGGCCCTGCGAGGTGGTCCAAACGATCCAAAGGCTCGGAGAGCGGTCCAGATAGACTGAAGGCCCTGCGAGGCAGTCCATTCAGGCTGAAGGCTCATTATGTTGTTTGTTTATATGATATGATTATGATTGTATGGCGTTGGTATTTTGGGGGAACTCATTAAGCTTCGGGCTTACAGTTGTTGATTATGTTTTAGGTACTTCTGATGATCGTGGGAAGGCGAAGGCGTGATCATACACCTCGTTACGTTTTATGATTTGATACTGGGATACTCTGACACTATACTGTTTTGAAAACAAGTTTTGTAATAATTATTGGTTTTGAAATGTTTAAAAAATATATATTTGGCATGATTTTTATGGATGTTACACCTGCTCGAAAAAAATCCTAATACCAACCTAACCCATGCGATCAACCAAAATGGAATCTTGTGCAACCACAATCATTCCTTAAAATTGAACATCGTTGATTCGATATACGATCTTCTAATAACTAATACCAACTATTATCTCAAATCACAAGAATCAACAATTTTACAACCAATAAAATCAAGAGGTCACCTACACTGAGACCAAAACACAATTTTACTAGACTTGACTAAGGGTCATCTCATCTGTCACACCCTTAGATGATTCAAATTGAATCATTCGAGCAACCTCATCTGCTACTGATAATCGAACAACCAACGATCGAAAATGGACTGGGAACCAAACCCGATGACCCTACACATACCGAACAAGATCCCCGCGAGAATACTCTTAGAGAACTCAGAAACTGCCCCACACATTAATGACTGCCCATTCTCGGCCAGGAATAACTAACCTATACTATGAGCTAACCATGATGCCTATAACTGATACACAAACGAGTGGTTCAAAGCCCCTCCATCCATATCTGTGGTGCTACCCAAAAAGGAGTTATTGTCAACAACAAGTTCCTTACCCATCAACTTTCTATTGTGAGAACAACTCATGCGTTCTTAAAGACGTGCACCTAACGACAACTTGCTCTACACCCATGATATGTTCGAACCTTAAATTATCCTGATCCGTGGAGGGTTCCGACAAATCCGTGCAACGGGAAACTTATAAATCATGAGCACTTTAATGGTAACCAACTTTCTTAACCCCCCCCCCCCAAACGACCATAAGCTCGAACCAAAATCTAGCTCACATGAACTACAGATTCCTCCGACCCCTCGCAACGAAACATGAAATCGAATCGACCAATTATCCTCCAAGTAGAATACCCAGTTCTCCCCAAATTAGAGTTTGAACCATCATCGATTAACATCTGCAACAACAAAACCATAGAACGGCTTAACCATGGTCATACTCGACTTGACTCTCAGAATGTATAAACAACACAAAGTGATCATTCGAAAAAGAAGACTCTGAATATCAAGTGGAGAATTCGAAGACCTTTCTCCCGACATCTTCAACTAAACTAATGAAAACGATCAGAACACCATTAGATAGGCTAAGCACCTTTCAAATTGAACTTGTGCCCAAAAAAACTTACACTTGGAGAGTTGATCCACAACCTCATCCTCTTCTAGAGACTTCAAGAATTTTCCCCATGGATACTCAAACACAGCTCCGACAAGCTCATAATATCACGTGAAATACTCCTATCCTAAGACAGGAATAGCTCAATGCCTCCTCGAGTACACCCAATCTTCTATAACCTGCGATACATATTCCTCTTGCGACATTGCCTTCACCTTGGCCATCGAACCACAATAACCATTGATTCTCAAACATCACTTCACTACGATACAGAGACGATTTACTGTGAACTAAACTTCAAATTCTTACAATAGAACCAAAGAGGAGATCACCATCTCCTATCTCAACCATAAATGACCTACATTCGATCTATCTCCTCTCTTGAGCACAGGAGACAGGAAAACACAACCCCGATGTAGAAAGTAACATCCCGTGCCATCGCTTGACCACTCAACCTCAGGCTGTAATCCTCGATTCGATCATCACAGTGGCTTCCTTCTTGAGCCTTGCAACTCAAACTAGTACTACTTCGAGTAAGGTCTCCGAGACCTCTGAATCAGCTAACTCACACGGATGCACTATCCAGTCCCAAACTGGCACATACACTAAGGCCCAATTAGTTACCAGTCTCGTTCTGAAAAATCATGGTCGACATGCCAACAACAACAATAACAACTGCAACTAACGTTAGTGATATACCATAATATTTACCCTCCTTAGAAACCTTTTTGACCTTTCTCGATCCCTATACGGATCATGTACTTTCAGTAGTATATGCCCCTACTACCTTCCACACCTATCCATATGTGTCCCGAGAATTGCCTTAAAGTCCCTAAGTGACTACACTAAACCACCATCAATCTCAGATCTTTAAGCCACCCCAAGCACACACTACCACTCATCCTAGACTCTCTCCCTCTAGGGTTTCTCTCACGCATGATCAAGCACTAGAATTATTTTCTAGGAACTCTACCACTGTCAGGTGTATCAGCAAACCCCTACGCTTAGAAAAGCCACCACAACCACCTAGACTCCCGACTTAGATTTCCTCATACACCAACACTCACATAAGTACACTATAGCACTCCTCTAGGGTCACTAGGAACACTCACCCCCACCATGCTATTAGCTGTGAAAGAAACTTTTACCAATGCCAACTAACTATCTTATGAGTATAATTACATGCAACAAAACTTAAATAATCTTTCTACTAAGAGACCCAACCTCACAATGGTTAGACTTAGACGAGAGTTGCGTAATAGGGCTGAATCAATCATTCCAAGATTGTTTACCATTTACAACATATAACTTAATATATTCACTTAATAGTTAACTGACATCAATAAGCAACAGAACATCAAAAGGATAAGGAATTTCTAACATGTAATTTCTGAGGATACTTAGCCCATATACTATCTAACACCTTTAACAACTCAAATATCACAAACAAAAAGGCATCTATCCTAAGAAGGCATTCTAGCATGCAACCTGAGTATATCCTTAGTCTAATTATAGCATGCATATCATATTATAACACATATAACAACAAGTCAAATACAACATATAAAGTAAGTATGGATATTTTGGGAAGTCACTTTTCGAGCTTCGACTGATTGTACACATCACATATTCTCCTTTCTTTTCTTGAAATGAATATTGTTCAAAAATGTTTTTGTTCATTGGACTAAACTCAAAATTCTGCAAGTTACTTGATTTGGGCTTGAACTTTATGTTGGGCTAAATTCAATTATCTATTGGGTTAAACCTCATTTTATATGTGGGCTAAATTAATTTTCTACAGTGCCCAATAAAACAAAGTTTTTCAAAATTGCACCGCCCGACAAATCAAACCCGATTGAATATTGAACAAATAGAAACAAAGTATATTAGGTACCAGTCCAACCCTAAGCATGTCCAGTCAATCATTTGACGAACTTACTTGATAGACAAGTCATTTCAATCAGTCATATAACTTAACCAACCTTACGCTTATATATTTATATATTATTAACTTCTAACATTTAAATATAATCATTTATATTTATTATAACTTTACGTCATTTAAATACAGTCATTTATATTATTATAACTTTACGTTATTTATTTACAGTTGTTTATTTTATTATAGCTTTCAGTCATTTACAGCTATCATGTAGTGATTAATAATTCCATATTAATTTTCCACATTTTTGTCTTTTTAATTTATATAACTATCACACAATAATTGGTATTCAAGCCTTTATTTGTGGTGATGTTTAATTTTCAACAAATATTCTTCAAAAAGGTTTAGCAAAACTCTCAGCTATATAGTTTGAGTTTGGAATTCCATGAGTGTTCATCCAAATACCTCAATCAGGGCTCTGAAACAAACTTGTAACGTCCCACTTTCACAGCCAAAATTTTTCATTTTTTATAAAGATAAAACTGCTCATTTTCAGAATACAAGTTATCAAAAAATATTCGTCCCAGGGCACATTTTTGAAAACCATAGTATTATAGTAAATGTGGAATCTTTATTGCTGTTGATGAATATGTACAGTCACGTCTTCGCATTTCCACGTTCCCTGATGATACCTAAAAACATTAACAGTTGGATAAACATGAAGCTTAGTGAGTTTCTCTAAAATACCCTACACAACAAATACATATATAACATGCATACTGGGTGTGTTGGCATGTTGCCTCGATCCCAACCGCTCACTGGGTTTGTTGGCTTGCTGCCTCAACCCAATTGCTCTCCGAGTTTATTGGCATGCTGCCTCAACCCAACTATTCCCCGAGTTTATTGGCCTGCTACATCAACCCAACTGCTACAATATATCGACATATAAACAATTAACAAATCAAGTAGGCACATAAATATAGGTAACTACCAATCATACAACTCACTACCGCCTACTAGACCCCTCACAACTCAATACTCTACTACCAATAAATCTTCATGAAAAGCATAACCATAACTAACTAGCCTACTAGTACTCTAACCAGCATACTACTACTGTTTCATCCTAACACATAAGGATGTAAGTATATCTAACAGCTCACTACAACGCAACAACATCCTAAACACAAGGATACATAACCAAATCTAGTAGGCCGACATTGATGCCTTCGACCCATAAGTAGAGTGAGGAAAACTCACCTGAATCGAAGAACCAAGAAACACTACGATGCACCCCATTTTTTGCATTGCTTACTCCCACGAACCTTCTAACACCAAAACATGGTAGAATCTTAGTCAACAGGCTGAATCCTTCAAGTTTGACTCAAAGTCAAACTGGTCAAAAAGTTAACGGTCAACAAGTCAATTGCCCCTCACGACATGAAAAGCACAGTTTCACGTCGTGAGGCACTAAAAGACAAAATAATCAAGACTCTTTGATCCTAACGACGTGACAAACATACACCCACGTCGTATAATTTGTCTTAATGGCATTTTGATGAATAAACTCCTTAATCCATTAAGCCACTAATCCATCTTCTCTAGAAGGCTTCCTAACATCCTAAAGGCCATAAAAATCGATGCGTTAAGGCCTTGAATGTCCAATGCAAGACTTGAGCTCAAATTAAGGCATTCATGAAGAAAAAGGAGGTCAAAACTCAAGCATGAACTCAAACATCATCCAAACTTCAGATTCACTACATATAATCACCAAGGGACTCTAAGGACCCATAAAGTTGCTAAATTTATGAAGTCCCAACACTATAACTCATCTAACCATGGATAATCATGCATAAAACCTTAGGTATAGCAAAAAGAAGTCATAAAGCTTGAATCTTGGTTACTCACAAATGTCAAGAAATGCTGCTAGCAGATGCAAATGAAGCTTACAAGCTGGATCTATGCTCCAAAGGTTATCCTTTCTTCTTCAAGCCACCAAAACACCACCAAAAGCTCAAAAAAAGAGGCTAGGGTTAGGGTTTTTTCCGTGTTTGAGGACGAATGAGGCTGTAAATGAACCCTAAAATGAAGTTTATGGGGTTTAAATACAAAGGAAACCCTAAAAGATCATGGGCTTGGGATACAACGCATCTCAAGTCGTGAGCGCTAGTGTATCACGTCGTGAGCTCAGTTAAATCATCATTTTCATTTAATCACTTGTCACGTCATGACCTCTCTATGGTCACGTTGTGACACCTGGTTTTACCCAAAAACCATGCATTTGACTCCTTGAAGCCCAAAACTGATTCGTTCTGGAAACTAGGCGTTACAGTTTTATTAACTTGCACAAATATACAAAAGATATATCGATGTTACATAAACTTCGATATAGACAAATACACTATCATTGAGATTAAAATATAAGACTTCGCATATGAATATCTTCGCAACTTATGAATTCTACATTCTCCCCTTTTATGAAGAGTATTAAAGTCTTTCATACATTTGGTAGTGTCTTCACCGCTTCCATCGACGTCTTTCTCATCTCTAAATACCAACAAACTTTCTTGTGAATCACTTGTCTCTCTACATAAGAATTCTTTTTTACAATTTGCAATTCTAAACAAAATGTTTGTTAAGGTTGCTGTAGAATACTTATCCTTCACGGCTATGTAAAATAAATGCTTCTTTTGTTTTCCCTTGATCTTCTTTCCTTGAAAAACAACCCCCAAAGGCTTCAAGAATATCTCCCTATCATCATACCTCTCTAAGTCTACTTCATCAATGGTAGTTTTTGGATTCTTCTCAGGTTTATTGTATGTCTTCGTTATCTCAAAATCAAATAGTCCAAGGTGTGCAAAATAGAAATCAATGTAATTCTTGAGATACGCATATCCAATTACATACACCTTCTTATTAGTCACATACTTATCATCCAACGTTTTGATCATGTATGCCAATGTGATCAGATCATTTAGGTTCATTAATGGGAAGTTAGCAATAGTGAATGCGCAAGCATTATCTGTGACAACTGGGAAATTTTTGTCATCAACCGTGATTAGATATTTGTATAGACAAATGGTAGCATAGAGGTTTTCATATTTCGGGAAAATATAATCATACATGCTATGATTTATAAGTAAAAAAGGGGGTTAATAGGGTCAAAAATGAGTAGCCAAAAAGTCATATCACTATTAATAACAGTTAGTGTATTTGGAAAGTACACAGTAATGTGATCCTAATGATATAAATTTTGTAAAAATCTGACTTCGATTAGAAAAGTTATGATTTTATGAAAAGTAAAAATTAACTGCGTAACTAATATAACTAACATCAAAATAGTATAAAGAAATCGTTTGAGTTTTGAGTAAAGTAGTTGAGAGGAAAATCGTAGTACTTCAAGAGATAAGAACTTTGAGATGAAAAAGGTCAAAAACGGAGTCCGTATAAAGAAGATATGCATTTTGAAAAAAAAATGTAAAATACGAGTTATAAATAAAAGTTCAAATTTGACAACGCAAACTTAAGGAAAGTTATAGAGCTCAAGGATAGTTACACGGATATATAAAGAGGGTAAGAAACAAGATTCATACAAGGAAGATATATTTTTTGTAAAAAATTTAGGAGAGCGCACAAAGTGCATGCCATGCACGATGTGCATACCTGACACCACGATTCGTGGAGATTTGAGAGACGTGGACCACTAGAAGTGTGACACGTGGTAAGTTTTAGTTGGAGCCACAAATCATGTGCACGGCGCGCACAAGGTGCGTTGCGCGCATAAGCCCTATAAGTAGAGGCTTTCACGCCTCAATTTTCACACTTCATAAATTCATTCCATTCTCTCTTTTAAAAATATGTTTCGGCATTCTAACATCCTTCTGATAGCACGAAGCTTTAGATGTGATAGCCAAATTCTTCACGATCATGCTACTAAGGTGAGTTCACGGTCCCACTTTTATGGTTATAAAATATTTTACGGGGGAATACATGCTTATCAAAATGCTTTGTCAAAATAATTTTTATAAATATATTAGTATATTATACATATAACATGAAACGATAGGATAAATTGCCTGTAGAAACTCTGCCTAGTTTTAAGCAATGATATTATGTCTAATCATTATGCTACCCGATATACTAGGAAAGGATTATGCATAGTCGTTATGCTAGCCGTTTTCCTATGGTAACATAGTACCTAGAAATAATGATGGAAACATTTTAGGATAGACATTGTACTTAGCTGTTACTTTACCCTAAAATCCTGTTATATAATCATAATTATTGTAAATATGGTAAAAGAATATATATATATATATATATATATATATATATATATATATATATATATATATATATATATGCAATGTACTTAACAAAATGAACTTTGATATTGCCATCTTCAACATGATCTTTGATGAAATGGTATCGGAGTGCAATATGTTTTGTCTTTGAATGTTGAACTAGGTTATGACATATACGAATTGTACTCTGAGAGTCACAAAGCAAATGAAATATCTTCATGTTGATCGCATAGTCTAGCAATTAACTTTGGATCCATATCACTTGGAAAGTACATGAAGCAGCAAAAACATACTTCGCCTTCGTAGTAGATATCGACACAGTTGTTTGCTTCTTCGACTACCAACTCACAAGTTTTCCATAAATAAATTTACAACCTCCAAAGTCTGCATCAGAATAGGCTTGTATGAAAATCTTATATTCACAGGATACCAAATTCCAAGCGTAGGATTTCAATGTAAATATCAAAAGATATTCTTTGCAGTAGTTAGATGCGGTTCCCTTGGGTTTGCTTGATTCCTTATACAATTACACATAGAAAACATGATATTAGGTTGGCTTGCTGTTAAACACAACAAAGAACCTATCATGCTTCAATATGTCTTCAAATCCATAACAGGTTTATCCAAAGATAGACTCAAGCATATGCCACATGCCATATGAACCTTCGCATCTGAACAATTTGTCATGCCAAATCGCTCAAGCAAATTCTTCGTGTCAGATTCTTGATTGATAAAAATGCCTTCTTTGCTCTGGCGAACGTTTAACCCAAAGAAATAGTTGATTTTATGCATCATACTCATCTCAAAATGACTGTGCATTAAATCCTCAAATTCTTTTGATAAAGCGTGGTTACTAGAACCAAAAATTATATCATCTACATAAATTTGAACAAGCATGAGATGATCCCCTACTTTCTTGCAAAATAATGTAGGATCAACCGATCTTTGCATAAATTTAGAGATTTTCAGAAAATTGGTTAACGTTGCATACCATGCCCTTGGTGCTTGTTTTAAACCATTAACTGACTTATCAAGAATATAATAATGATTAGGAAACTTATCATTCATAAAGTGAGATGGTTGTTCAACATACATACTCTCTTCGAGTACACCATTAAGAAAAGCACATTTAGCATCCATTTGGTAAACATCAAAATTCTTGTGAGCTGCATATGCAAGAAAAAAATGCAAACAGTTTCGAGTCTTGCAACATGAGTAAATGTTTCTTCATAATCAATACATTATTGTTGACAATAACCTTTAACAACAAGTCTTGGCTTATTACGAACAATATTACCTTCCTTATCACCTTTATTTTTAAAAACCCATTTAAAAGCAACCACATATACATCTTTTGGTTTTGGAATTAACCTCCAAACTTTATTTCTATCAAACCAGCAAGTTTTGCTTTCATACCAACAACCCAATCAAGATGTTCTAATGCAACCTTAGAAATAAAAATATTAAATATACAAAACTCTTGGTGAACATTAAGAACTTCATTTCTATCTCTAACTTGTGCTCTTGTTAATACACCAGAATTAAGATTACCAAAAATTTGCTCTTTAGGATGATCACACATCCATTTCTCCATTGGAGGATAAGATGAATCAAAATTAAGATCAGCGACCTCAAAGATTTCTTTTGCATCTGAAAAGTCTTCTGCAACAGAAAGAATAATTTGCATTACCTTGAACATCTTGTTCATCTTCGACATTCATTTGATTTATATCTTCGACACGTGTTTGATATAGCTCCCCCTAACCACATGGATCAACTAAATTTTGCCCCCCCCCTCAACAGTAGCATTCGATATCAACGGCTCCCGCTCAACTCGAGATTGTGTTTGTAGTTGATCCCCCTTAATTGGAATTGGTATTCAAGTTTGACCTCCTTCGACATGAATGCTTGGTATCGAGCTTACATATTCATCAAGTTGTCCATCAGTAATTATGGAATCATCACAATGTTTTGATGCCTCAAGGACTTGATTATCTTCGATATTCACCTCAGTATTAATGGCCTTGTCAGCAATACCAAAAATTAAGTCAAAAGTAGGCCTGAAAATTGGGTTAGGTTCAGGTTGGCGGGTCAGAAAACATAAACTCAACCAACCAATATAATATATGGGTTGGCGAGTTGGCGGGTCACGGGTTGGTGGTGTTGGTTTTTAAGCATACTACAACATCATATGGTGCACATACGACCCTAAATACCTTGGGTCTATGTTTTCTATATTATACATGCAAATATGAAGTTTCCAAGATATTACCCTATACTAGCATACAAATATCATATACTTGGGTAATAAAATAAATAGAATACATACCTTGTTGTTGTTGCTTGACTCCATGAAGCTTGAGAGCCTAGTGACCCAAGTGTGACACCTCAAATGGTTCACACAACATCATGAACACTTGGAATAACCATGAGAAGAAGACACACCAAGCTCAAATTGACTAGCCCTCATATATGTATTACTTGTGTCAATTTCTTAAGCTAAAGGGGTCCTTATATAGTATGCACATTAGGGTTACACCATGTAACCTATGACTTTACCCATTCCTTATGCTCTATGGGTTTTAACCTCCATGGAGTATCCATGGACCACCACATGGGTTAAACCCAACATAAGGAATCTTGGATTATAAGCCCATATATATAAGAATGAATGATTTACACAATCAATCCTCATATATTTAATTAGTCTCGTTTGATCAATAAATTAAGTCCAAATTTATTCTTGATAAATACTAATTAAATAACATAATTTTATATTAATATATTAGAACTTATAATATATTAATATGTCATAAATGTCCTCTTCTCGCAAAGGGTCTATCCAAATGTCCCGATGCCATGCAACCCAAATGGACCATGCCGAGTCGGGTCAAGTCTTACCAATTATAGTTATGGACTTAGACACTAATCCAACAGTCTCCCACTTGGATAAGTCTAAAACTATTATTGTGTATGACTTCAAACCTAACTGGCAATCGTAGCTCTCAAAAGCTGTTGTCGAACTCTGACCTTGTCGATGAACTCTGACCTTTGTCAATTACTTGTCCATTAGATAAGGGATCATATATTCCTCCATTCTAGATATCATATGGACTGAGACATGGATTATTATCATTCTCTCTGTCCATTTGTTGTTTCCTGATTTCTGATTTATGATGACTGACTGATTGAACAAATCAAATCAATCCTGGCTTAGCCAAGCACTCACATGTATCATCATTAAATCATCGAGGGGCCCACATATATCGCTTTTATCCTGAAGGTAAAAGGAATGGATAAACTTCGACTCATATGGCTTGTTCTACTACTTGTTGAATCATACACAAAGGCACGTTTTATAACATTGAGTTACCAATGCGGTTTCGTGCAATCAATGTACAACCAACTCATAGTAACAACTCATATCTTTAGGTTTGAAGAATATAAGATATTATTGTCTTATGATCACTCGTGATAAAATCCATGAAGTGATTCAAATGAGCGCGGGTTGAATCCAATACTCAGAACTTATAAGCACTCATGAGTGTTGTAGCACAACTTTGTCCACCAACTTGGACCTCTACAAGCCAACCCATGACAGTCTTGATTCATATCTACTTCCAACATATGACCGACTGTGGATGGTTTAAATAACTTAGTCATTCTGGAAGAATAACCTAGTTATTATGGAAGTCAAACACATGCAAAGTGAAACACAAGAATAAATGAATCAAATATGGTATCAAACCCTATGAATATAAATAGACCACTTTTATTTATCACCATACTGATTACTCATTATTCATTGTTTCGGTTTTATCAACTTTATACCTGAATTAAAAACATTAGTTGTCCCATGCTCCAAGCATGTACACTATGCTTTTCTAAACAATAGCTTTGTCATACACCAAGTATGCACTCTATGTTGATCTATGATCCTTACTTTGTTAACTAGATCGATTGAACATAATTTCAATGATTCTCTTTTCACACTTCCAAATCCTTGTCCTAAATGTAAGAATTCCTAACATTTATCGAAATTTGTTTAGATTTTAAACTTATATGCACTGTTCCTCTTGTAATGATTATGCACAAAGCCACAAAGACTTGGCAACAATCATTACAGAGTATTCCAATGGAGAGAAATTCCATGGAAATGATGTCTCCAATTCAAAGTGCATTGCTTTGAACATGCTTCTTGCATTAAGTTTCTTTAACCTTACACAGATTGCTTCCACCTATGAAGACAACTCTATATTCCCATTTTGACTACCACTTCTGAACAAGAGTTGCCTCTTTTCAGACTATGTCAATATGGTCCTTCCAATATTAACAGTATACTTCCAACTGTCCTTGAGCAACCAATATTTGGTAAACCTTAGATTGTCCTCGATAATTGCTAAATCACTTTAGTCATATCCAATTCTAGACATTGTTCCCCTTAATGCCCAAGGCATTTGGAAAATTCAGAAAGGATAAATATTATAGCACATGTAATCGATCTTGTACCCAAAGTAAATGGGACACGATTCATGTTGTTTCACATAAAGACATGGTTCTAGACTAGTCTTTTGCCATAATATTTTTTTTGTTTGCCATATTCTCAAAATTTGACTATGAAAAGGGATGCCGTAATCATAATCGAATTTTGAGAACGCAATATATAGAATTTTCTTAAATTGAACCAATCCAACATGAAATTCATATATATATATATATATATATATATATATATATATATATATATATATATATATATATATTCATTCTTGACTAAAGGTGATTAAAATCTCAATATAAGCTCTTTAGAATGATTATAAACTCAATCTAAGCTTTTTAGAATTGAAATGAAGTAATTTCCTCTCCCTTAATTATAGCAAAACAACTTTTTCAACCCCTGCAACCTTACGAATTAAAACTTTTATTTTCTATAATTAACATTGCTAACTTGCAATACTTATCATAATTATCATGCTCCCACTAACATGATGATTATTAGCATAACACTTATGCTCGCACTAGCTTTGACATGTATCCAGAAAACAGCTGGACCTCTAGAAGTCAATACTTTATTGACATTCTTACTAAAGTTCAGATTTCTGATACTAGATTGCTTTGATAAGGCTTTATCAAAATTATACACCTTATCTTAGATAGCTCACAGGTGTGTCTAAACAATTTCAGAACTATGAAAAGGGATACCATAATCATAGTCTCAATTGTTTAGACCTTTTTTCATTTCTCGTAAGTCAATGTTAGTGTGTCGGTTAACCACACACACTCCACTAACGACTTTGAGAACTGCAAATATCAAAATTGCTATCTACTTAAAATCTACTTAGTGAAAGAATTTCCTCACCATCATTTTCATGAATCGTGGAGAGACCTTATGAAACTTAGATTTTATGGTGTATGTGTTCTTATCCATGTGAATTTGTCAAACCATAATCACAAGACTAGGTTAGTGAAAAATCCTAACTCATATGGATTGAACTTGTGCAGTCTTAAGTTCTTGCCACCTGGCAGCTCAAGGGCCTGCCATTGCTTCCAAGTAGCTATGCAAACAATTGAGAACATGTAGAACTCAAATGTATAGCCAACTTAACTAGAATGGGCACAGAAATGTCAACACGATAGGTTATAAACCTCTAGTTGTGTGCTAGTGATGAAATACAAGTTTTATTCTTGATTACTTCTTGAAACCCTTTCAGGATCTTTTAGACTCCCACTGTCTCCTTGACCTACAAGACTTTCTTGCCAAATATTCAAGAGATAGTGTGGATTCTAATCAAGACAAACACTTAACACAATTGGCCTATGTTGGTCTCTGTTTTATCTAAAACATCACAACTTACCAAATTCAAATGTACAAGAGTAGAAAACTTTTTACTCTTACATTTCACTAGTGTTAATAAACCTTCTTTAAAATGTGTCACTCAAGTTACATTTTTGGTGGGCTTGATCAGTGCACAAGAATGTGTACTCGATCCCTTAGTCGTTTACTTGACCCACACATCCATGTGAACAAGTAATTAGTCTTAATTTTCCAATGCTTGAAAGTTCTCATTCATCATACTATACAACTTGTATGATTCCAAGTTTCTATCCAACTGAAACTTGGGTGATGAGAATCTTTTCTTATTTGGAAAATTTAGACACTACCACAAATGAAAGAATCAAATTCATATTTCCACTCTTGCTATTAATGGAATCATATAAGCAACATTTTTTTCCTTTTCACAAATGCCATTGTAAGGATATTTTAAAATAAATAAAATCAATTTTTTTCCTTTTATTTTAAAAACTTTGCGGAAAAACTATCCTTACAGCGCAAAAGCACATGAAAAACTTTGTTGTTATCTATTCCTAAGCAATATATCATAACTCCTAAGCAACAGCTCAAAATTTTGATCACAGAACCATCTTCGCGATCAGAATCAACATATACTTCCTTTAAATTTCTTCACTTTTCTTTGATTCTTAAAACATCACCATGTGAACCATTCACATCATGTAACAAGAATCTCATAATAGAAACTTAACAGAGTTAGATAGTGGACTTTACCTGAAGTAGAGTTAATGTTCTTGACTTTACCAGCCTTATGATGTTTCAGGTAAATTTAGCAGCTTCGCAACCAATGCCCTTTCCTTTTTGACAATAGAACCATATGGACCCTTTGGGAATGGTACATGGGACAATCTCAGACTTATCCTTTCTCTTTACCATTTGGTCAACCGAGATGACTATGGTCAATCCCTTTCCATTAGGAAGAGAAGGCTTTTACTGGGTATCCAATGAAACCATTGTCAATGTCCATTGAAGGTTTGGAAAGTTGATCTACTAATCAAATTTGTTTTACCAAAGCTCCAAATCATTGCTGATTCAGCAGTACCAAGCAAATAGATAAGATCATTAAGGGTCATGTCATAGTTTATTTCATAGTAGTCCCAAAGGTAACACTCCATGTGACTTAGAAAGTGATTGAACATCCAACTTTCTTAAGACTTTGACACCCAACTCTCCCGGCTTGTCAATATGTGACTTCATCTCCAAGATGCAATCACACATAGACCTTGCTTGCTAATAGGGCTTGAGTGACCTTGAACTTGTGGGTTAGGGAGAATAATTGGAGGAGGTGGAGGAAGTGAAGTTCCAAGAGATTTGGGAAGATCATAGATGTCTGAACTTAGACATATTTGGGAGATATTCAAGATAGTTGATCTAAAGTCCTTAATATGACACCCAATATGAAGTATTAAGGCTAGGACCCAACAAACTATTTTATAACTTAGAAGAGGGATGCTGTAATCCAAGCTATAAAATATTTGAAGGTAGGTGAATGACGATTCACCAATTTCCACCAAGATAAACGAAATGTATTATTAGGTTTTAATTGGATTTGAAACTCCTAGATATTTTGAAATTCATTGAACTTTTCAATGACATGTTTCAATCTCGAGTGTGCCCTTCATGTTTTGTGACTGGGATGCCGAGGATCACAAAACAAGGTGTGAAGTAACCATGCAAATTACTTGGTACCCTTAAGTGTTTACCCCTCAATCGATGTGTCGGTTAACCACACACGCTCCCTCGATACTATGATAAACATTAAGTTACCCTTTGCCTACCTTGTTAAATACGATTCAGTGTGCCGGTTAACCGCACACACTCCACTAACCGACTTAAACAAAGTGCAAAGTGTAATTTCATGGATTAGCACCTTATTCACATTTTCCTAAAGTAACTAAGATTGGGAATTATAAAAAACATTTAATTACTTTATATTTATCATTAATACTTTTAATAAAGGGAGAATTATAGTCTTTGTCCTACCCCTTCGGCTAACGACCCTCCACCAGTCAAGGAAGCGGTGGGTGAGAGTGGACACCCATTAAACTGCCATTTTATAGGCAGTAACATTATACCCCCCTTATAGATCGGCTTTGTGAATGAGGCCTACGAATGGTAAGACGACTTGCTCTTATACATACATACATATATATATATATATATATATATATATATATATATATATATATATATATATTATTAACTTATAATATTATAAAGTATAAGGGTTGAATTTTAACTTTTAAAATTCTAAGGGATTAACTTGGAATTAAAGTATTCATGGGAAAACTTTACAAATTCCAAAACTTGAGGGCAAGTTTTGAAACTATTCAAAACTTTTCATTTCATAACTTATGAGTTTAATGGTTCATTAAAATGATGACTCTTCATTTTTTATGTAACCTCTTATTCTTTAATAACACTTTTAAAGAAGTGACTCTTAAACATCCATAACTTGAGGACAAGTTATAGAGTCGTAATACTATTTAATGAAAAAAACTCTTCATTTTTATGTAACCTATGACACTTTTATGAGTTTTAAGATTCATAAATGTGACCTTTTATGTAAGTTGAGGACAAGTTACAAAAACATATTTTATGAACTACCTCTAGATTAATTAGGATTGAAAACAACTAAAACACAATTTTTTTCATTAATCTAAACTAACTCATAAATCAAGGAAACATAAAACTTTTGGTAATCCATAACTTATGGAGTTAAATGCTTGTTTTATGATGAAACTTTTCATGTTCCATAACTTAAGAATATGTTATGGAATTCTTTAAAACATTAACACCAAATTTTGTAACTCCATAAAAAAAACTTTGAATCAATTTTTTTTAAAACCTTTTCATATATATAACTTATGGAGGTTATAAAAAAACACTATTTAGATCAAACTTTTAAAACTAATAAAATAATCATATCATTTTATCTTTTACTAAATTTAACCTAATTCAACTCATATAGCAAATGATTCAAATTTTACAAATAACTAGTTTTTCACAAAACAAGTAATTATCTTAAAATTTAACAAACGTCATGTTTTTTTTTCATTTTTTTCAACTTTGAAAATAAAACATTTGCATCAATATAACAGAAAACAACTCATGGCTCTGATACCACTGTTGGGTTTTAAGCATACTACAACATCCTATGATGCACATACAACCCTAAATACCTTGGATCTATGTTTTCTCTATTATACATGCAAATATGAAGTTTCCAAGATATTACCCTATACTAGCATACAAATATCATATACTTGGGTAATAAAATAAATAGAATACATACCTTGTTGTTGTTGCTTGACTCCATGAAGCTTGAGAGCCTAGTGCCCCAAGTGTAACACCTCAAATGGTTCACACAACATCATGAACACTTGGAATAACCATGAGAAGAAGACACTCCAAGCTCAAATTGACTAGCCTTCATATGTGTATTACTTGTGTCAATTTCTTGAGCTAAAGGGGTCCTTATATAGTATGCACATTAAGGTTACACCATGTAACCTATGACTTTACCCATTCCTTATGCTCCATGGGTTTTAACCTCCATGGAGTATCCATGGACCACCACATGGGTTAAACCCAACATAAGGAATCTTGGATCATAAGCCCACATATATAAGAATGAATGATTTACACAATCAATCCTCATATATTTAATTAGTCTCTTTTGATCAATAAATTAAGTCCAAATTTATTCTTGATCAATACTAATTAAATAACATAATTTTATATTAATATATTAGAACTTATAATATATTAATATGTCATAAATGTCCTCTTCTCACAAACGGTCTATCCAAATGTCCCGATGCCATGCAACCCAAATGGACCATGTCGAGTCAGGTCAAGTCTTACCAATTATAGTTATGGACTTATACACTAATCCAACAGGTGGGTTGGAAACCTAAACCTAACCTAACCCATTTAAGTATATAGGTTTGCAGGTTCACAAGTTAGTGGGTCGAACCCATCCCATATAACCTATTTAATAAATAAGCAACACATTTTCAAAAATGAGGTTTTTTCAACATAAAGTCATAAAGTGATTAAACTAACTAACATCAAAAAAGAGGTTTTCAACATAAATTCATAAAGTCATTAACATTCAAATAAAATTGAAAAATGAAAACCTTCATACAAAGTGGACGCGTTCTTCATTCGTGACTCATGATTATCTAAAAATGACGATATGTGTTTTTATTTTTTGATTATGGCACCGCAAACGCATACTAGCCACATACGAATACTGATAACAGAAGGAATACAATGATAAGAAATATTACAAATACGGAAGGAAATCATATTTCATTAATAATTAAATACATCTATTTTTTTTAATGTAATATATATATATATATATATATATATATATATATATATATATATATATATATTGGCGGGTTGACCCGCAAACCCAAAAAGATAACTCAACCAAACCCCAGAAATAAACAGGTTGGCGGGTCAAAAATCTCAACCCAAACCCATTTATTTCCGGGTTGGGTTAGTGTTGGGTCGAGAGTTGCCACCCTTAGTCAAAAGCAACATCAAAAGTAAGCATTGGTTCAAAATTCTCATTAGAATTAGAAAGAATTGGATTTTGAGGAAAAACAATCTCGACTCTCCTTACATAATAATCATCAAACATTAAGTTGGATGTCTCTGCAATCCTTCACGTTCTTTTATTCATCACACTATACGCCACAAAATTTTGCAAATATCCAAGAAATATTCTTTCATCGTCCTTCACTTGAAATTTGAAAGATGATCTTTCAAATTCATAATAAAACATCTACAACCAAAAACATGGAAAATTTTAACATTAAGTTTCCTTTTGTTAATAATTTTTATGGGTTGATATCAAATCTTCGATATATGAAAGAACAATTTTGAGTAAAACACACAGTTGAATCGTCTCAGCCCAATAATATTGAGGTAGATTCGCATATGTAAGCATCATTCTTGCAGCTTCGCATAAATATTGATTTCTCCTTTCCACTACACCATTTTGTTGTGATATATAAGGAGCTGAAAGATTATGTGAGATTCCATGACTTATTAAGAATGAATCAAGAATTCAATTCTTGAATTCTGTTCCATTATCACTTCTGATTATTCAGACTGTTTTCTTCAAGCTTACTTCAATGTTTTCGATGAAATCAATCATGACTTGCACAATGCCATACTTTTATCTAAGAAATATACCCAAGTGAAATGAGAAAAATCATCGATGATCACTAAGATATATTTTTTCCCATTGAGAGAATCAATTGTTGAAGGACCACATAAATCAATATACAACAATTCCAGGGGCTCAACAATCTTTAAGTCGACGATAATTGGATACCCTTGTCGGTGTTGTTTACCTTGCTCACAAGTTGCACACAAAGAATCATTATCAAACGTTAGTACATGTAAACCTCGTACTAAACCTTTTAAAACAAGTTTGTTAAGATTTTTAAAATTCAAGTGAGAAGGCCTTCGATGCCAAAGCCAACTTAAATCTGAAGAAGCCTTCGACAATAGGCAAATTTATGGTAAACCAACAATAGGTTTTATGTCTAAAGTGAACATATCTTCTTTTCTCTTAGACTTCAATAACATTTCATTTGTTATTTTGTTGGAGATCACACTTCCTTCTACATCAAATAACACTTGATTTCCTGTTCCAATAACCAACTGAGATACAATTATGAGGTTATGCTTGAAATATTCGACATAAGCAACTCTTTTGATTGTAAAATTTTCATTGGTAATTTTACTGTATCCTTTGAACTTACACTTTTGATTATTTCCAAATTTCACAACACCATCATTTTCAAGTTTCCTAAAATCTCTCAAACATTCCTTCCTCCCAGTCATGTGACACGAGCATCCACTATCAATATACTAATGTTCATCATATTGCTCATCACATAGTACCTGCAATCAATTAGATAGATTTAGGTACCCAAGGCTTGTTAGGTCCTTGTGAATTAGCATGAAATGCAGTGTGAAACATGGAATGATAAATCCAAGGCTTGTTGGGTCCTTGTAAATTAGCGTGAAATGCATTACATGGATAGCTATACATATTTAAATTAAGAATTGTTATAAAAGGATTTTCTCATACTCATATCATTGACTGTGGTCCTCATCATACTCATGAAATTAACTATGGTCAAACCTTTTTCACAAGTAGCTATGATTAGATCAACAAAGATAGTATTTACTATAAATTCATATTCTTAATATGAACATGTAGTAAATAAATTTCAACAAAAGACCGCTTTTCTTATTAGACATCTACTAGAAGATATCTATATAGATTAGCCTACAAGTTTTCTTAATCCATGTTCTCCTAGAAAAATATGTAAGGCTTGGGATCCACTTGTGGATATAAAGGAAACATCTCAGGGTTTCAATCATCATTTTAATATAAAACCACAAGGTATGCTTTTATATCAAAATGAATAGAACATGTGTGTTTACTAAAGAACCAGTGGGAGCATAGTGACATTCCTAATCTTGTATGAAGTAGACATACTTAATCATGAGAAATTACATCCTGACCATGCCAGGCCTTTTCACCTTGACACGAGATGTGTTTCTAGATGAAAGACTTAGAAATGACAAGATACATTTTTTGAATGTAAAATCTATAGAGATAGATAAAATGAATGATACAAGTTTATATATATATATATATATATATATATATATATATATATATATATATACAATATACATTTTTTGAATGTAAAATCTATAAAGATAGATAAAATGAATGATACAAGTTATATATATATATATATATATATATATATATATATATATATATATATATGGACAATATCTTAAAAGGGATCAAGACACAAAATTCCTTTGGAGGAATCTTAACATCGTCACATGGCACTGAGTTTGAGCCAAACTCATATGCTTGAACTAGCTGAAATGATTTATATTTGATTTGCTTGGCAAATGACTCCATCATTTAAGCTATATTATGCATAAGACCTGATGTATGATCATGCTATCAGAACATCATAATACACCAACTAAATACATGGTTAAGTCACTGGATGACTATAGGAACATTCTAAGAGTACTTTAGAAGAACTAAAAGAATGTATATAAGATAGATAGTTTAGAATAAAATCTCCATGTAAAGAGCTACATAAGATTCTGATTTCTAAAAAAAATATAGATAATTATGAATTATAATTGGATTATGACTTTAATATGGAATTAAGAGTGAGTTTAGTTGGAATGAGGTCCAAACAAAACATAATGATACAATCTACTACAAAATAAGAATACAATACTTTAGAAGTTGAAATTAAATATGATTGGATGAATGAGTTCATTGACAAACTAAGATGATTTTTGTTATTTAAGGATCACATAGAAATCTTTGTGACTTCGAGAGTATACTTAATCAAGCTAAGAAACTCTATGTCACGAAAGAACACCACTCATATTCTCTAAGATATTTAACTATACCTAGAATAAAGTCAAACATGGAGATGATAGTATTCATAGAATTCACATGAATTAAATTTAGTCGAACCATTAATAAAGTCTTTCTTTAGAGCTAAGTATAAATGGTCACATTTCAACTGTAAGGCTTTATTATTCTAGAAATGGGATTTTAATTTGGATTTAGTACTTGGATATTGGAACAATGTAATAACAACTATTATATAATCTTTTGATATGCGAGGATATGATCATAACATCAATAGTTGTGTTCTATATTAACATGATCCATGAACAATATTATTATTCTAAAAGTTCGTAATCGGTTATAATTGTGGGAGAAATTATGAAGTAAGACTGCTATAAATTGGAATGGTTAAATTTCACTAGATGAAAGTTGGCAAATGGTTGTAACCAAGTTTCGTAGGTACTTGTCAGAGAACTAGTATTGAACTGACCTGCATCAAGATCACCTCATGGATCGCTATTATGAATGATACTCGATTAAAAGGTATTATCTTTGTATCCTTAACACTTGAAATACATAATTGGACTTAAGTGTAAGGAGTGTTATGCTTTGATATAGTCAAATGTTGGTCGGAACCGGGCAGTTATAAAAGTCATTTTCAGGTATAGTGTGAACTATGCAAGAGGTTTATGTAATCAAGATGGGATTTGTTCCTCATACGTGTTGAGAGTTAGACATCTAAGACGCCTTACCAAAAATTGAACACCATATGGGATTTATTGTGATCCGTATTTCATGTTCAACATGATGTCTGTGACAAACGGATAACTGAGTAATTGAGCGTTGATAGAATGACACAAATTCATATGTTGTTGGGCGTAGTGAAATATTGTTAGACGTTCACCAATGTCTATACCAGTCTAATATAAGTCTTGCGCAAGCGGGAGATTAAAAGATCTTGTATGCCCAATAGTCATATTAAAAAGATATTGTTAATTAACATATGATACTAATGAGTCACAATAACAACAATTTGATACAATTGATTATTTACTAGAAATTAATTTTAATAAATATTCAATAAACTTTTATAATTAATTGAAAATTATTTATTTCTTGGAAATAATAATTTTCGTCAGCATATAACATAATATATCATATGATATGATTTATTAAGTCATGTACAATATTTTGGACTAGAAAAACTTTTGTCTTTTAGCCAAAAGTCAGTTTATATTTTATAAAATAAGTTTACAAAATTTATAAACTTTTGTCTTCTTTTATATCTTTATAAGAAAGAATAAAAGAAGCATGGCCTTTTGGTTTGTTTAATCAAAAGCATGGCTAATCCTTAAAGGCATGAGTGACAAGTTCCTTTTATGACATGAGTGTTTAATTGGCTTAAGAAAGTGCATGAAAGACTTTCATTTTTGACATTTTTACATGCCAAAACCGTGAGTATGCTTGACATACTCATTCTCTCTTGTTTTTTCTTTTACACTTGAAAGAAGACTTGCATTTTTCTCTTTTTAAGTTCATACTTTGCTTATGAACTTACAGCTTAAGAGTTTTAAGAGTTTTACAAGATTATCATCTTGAATCAAGTTAAATTCTTGTCGGTGTCTCCAAGGTTTCCACATTCTCGATCAACTTTCATGCCTCTTAATATAACCTAAAGAACTACAAAAGTTGTTATTTCTTCATTTTCTAATTTGGTTGTGCTTTTATATTTACATTACTTTAAAGATGATCATTGGTGTGTATAATTTGTTATGTTATTTTCAAAAAACATAATTCTTCAATTTGCCATTTTACTGGTTTATAAAACTAATTTCGAAATAAAACCCAACAGTTATTGAACCAATTATATATGAATAGTGTTAAGTTGCATTTCAACTTTCACGCACCATTTTTCTAGGGTGATAATTCTCGATTCAGCCCGTAACCCGACACTAACCCAACATGAAAATAAACGGGTTTAGATTTGATTATTCTGACCCCTCAACCCGCTAACTCGCCAACCCATTTATTTTATGGGTTGAGTTAGGTTACATGTTTGGGTTCACGGGTAAACCTACCAACTCAACTATATCTATTATATTAAAAAAAATAAAAATAAAAAAATATTTATGAATTAATAACATGTAGTCAATATACGACATCAAAAACCTCTTTTTTTTCAAATATGTTATTAACTTATTATGTTAGATTTATGTAGGGTTGTTCATTTCATTATAGTCAATGTTGAATGTTAATTATTAATTAATTTAGAGACGTGTATAATTCGTATAAATTTAACATGTGAAAAGTCACGCAAAAATAACTCGTCGACTATTTGACCTGAAATTGACCCACTGACCCGCGAACCCATATACTTAAACTAGTTATGTAGATCGGGTTGGATTAATGTTTCCAACCCACCAACTCATATATTATATAGGTTGGGTTGGATCAATATAGTCTGACCCACCAACCCATCAACCTGAATCCAACCTAATTGTTGGCCTACTTTTTTCACATTTTTTATATCATTTTGCATATTTCATTATACATATTTGCTTCATAATCATACATTGCATCGTATGTAGGGATGGAAATTTGGTCTGGAAACTCGAACCGAACCAAATTAGGCCCAGATAAGCAATTCAATTCGGTTTTCGAGTATCTATATTACGCTTATTCGATTCTCGGGTTATTCGGTCCAGGTTTTCCAGATAAGGGCTTATTTGCTTGTAAATACCCGACCCGAAATTAAAAGGTCATTTTTTAATCGTATTTTTCTTGCTACACCGAATGACCTACATTTAGTCGGTTCGATCGTGTTTTTCCTTCTCTCCTTTTGTGATCGAGTCGTGCATTCAAAACAGAAAAAAAAACTATTGCATCGTATTATCGAAATCGACTTCCTACTCAATCGTACTACACAAATTTTAACTTTTTTTTTTTGTACCTTTGAAACAATTATATTTACTTTACATTATTTTTTATTAACAAATTTATTTGTTTAAAAGATTTGTTATGAAATCATAAGCTAGAAAAAGTCATAAAAAATACAATGTTTATAATCATATTGTAAATTGTAAATGTTATTCGGGTTATAGAATCTTAATACGGTTTATTTGGTTCTTTTCAATTATCTTAGGTCCTTAATCATCTTGTACAATTCGGGTTCGGGTCGGTTCGGTCCGGTTCCGACCCAAATAACATCCCTATTCATATGTATGGATTATACTTTAAATTTTGTTTGTTACTTGTGAAAATGGTCAAATCTTATTTCTGTTTTGTTTATCTTCACCAAACTCTTTGTTTCGTTATGTCCTACCTACCAAAATATATTCTTAGACCACTCTTATCCCGTTTAATTTTACATAAAGTATCTAACAACTAATCAGAGTTGTCAAAAAAAAGTTATTGATCCTTTAACGAAGTACTAAAGCCGGTGGATTAAGAAAAGGACAAATTTTAAATTTAATGACTTTTTAGAAAAATAGGGAGAACGAATCCTAAGATGATGTAATCGGATCAGGACTAAAAGACAATAATATAGTTTAAAAAAAGCAATCATGGTTTAATTAAATTTATTAATTTTGGATTTATTATTGTTAATTGAACGACATGACCAACATCGACACCTAACGTCGTTACCAACAAAATTAAAATTTTCAATTTCACCCCTTTTACTTATCTCACACATCATTATTAATCCTTTACTTATACGACATTTTCGTTTTTGGCTTTCTTTATTAGAAATTCAATATGAGAAAAATAGTCTAGAGTCCGATTAGTATTTTGGTTGTAGGATAACAATTTTTTCTGTGTATACTATTTTGCAAAAATGAATGTAGGTAAATATCAATTTGAATGATTCGAAAACAGAAGTACTTACTTGAACTTTAGGAAAACATGAAGGGGTACAAGTGAAAGTATACTAAAAAAAGCCAACAGCCTTTTCCTTGCTGGTAATCTTCTTCCTTCCATTATTATCTATCCGCGGTCCTCCATTGATGATCTTCGTGAAGCTCATGGTGTGACTGACACAGACAGGTCCTTCAACCCTCATCCTTCTGCAACCCTCTTGTCTGGACGTATTTTGTTGTCCTTACCCACGTCCTATTCTTGTCAATTTCTCCCTCAATTCCATCCCCCTTTTCCAATATTCCCCCGCCCCACCACCACCACCACCACCATCACCATCACCATCTCCACCACTTCAATCATGCTTCAGTCTCTTCTCCTTCAACACCCTCTCACCACCACTAATGTTAGCAGCCCTAATTCCTCACCAGTCACAGTCAACGCCTCCACTATGAACACAAACACCTCTAAACGAGCCATCAACGAAGGAAACAACGACGTTGATGATGATCCTTCGTCTCACCACCATAAACGACGGAACCTCGAAGATAAACCGGAGGAGCATGAGGACCAGTCGATCCTCGTTGAAGCGGAATCATCTGGTTTAAGACTTTTAGGGTTGTTGCTACAGTGCGCCGAGTGCGTAGCGGTTGATAACCTAGACCACGCGAATAATCTTTTACCGGAAATATCGGAATTGTCTTCTCCGTTTGGTTCTTCGCCGGAACGTGTAGCGGCGTACTTCGCCGAAGCGTTACAGGCGAGAATTATCAGTTCTTACCTCGGAACCTATACGCCTCTCAGCATCAAAAGATTAGCCCTAGTTCAAAGCCAGAAGATCTGCAACGCTCTTCAGTCCTACAATTCGATAAGTCCTTTCATCAAATTCTCCCATTTCACAGCGAATCAAGCGATTTTCCAAGCGCTAGAAGGTGAAGATGGCGTCCATATCATCGATCTCGACATAATGCAAGGTCTCCAATGGCCTGGATTGTTCCACATCCTTGCCTCTCGACCTCGCAAAATCAAATCTCTTAGAATCACAGGCGTCGGATCTTCCATTGAACTTCTCGAAGCCACCGGCCGCCGTCTCCATGACTTTGCAAACTCTCTCGGCCTCCCCTTCGAATTCACCCCTCTCGAAGGAAAAATCGGAAACATCAATTCGGATCTCACGACTCAACTAGGCGTCAGACCCGGTGAAACGATGGTCGTCCACTGGATGCACCACTGTCTCTACGACGTCACAGGCAGCGACTTCGGTACCTTACGACTATTAGCCTTACTAAAACCTAAACTCATCACAATCGTCGAACAAGATCTGAGCCACGGCGGCAGTTTTCTAGGGCGGTTCGTTGAAGCGTTGCATTACTACTCCGCCTTGTTCGACGCTCTAGGCGACGGACTGGAGTCCGAAAACGTCGAACGGCACACGGTGGAGCAACAGCTGTTTGGATGTGAAATAAAAAACATCGTCGCCGTCGGCGGGCCAAAGAGGACCGGCGAGGTGAAGGTGGAGAGATGGGGGGAAGAATTGGTTCGGGTCGGATTTAAACCCGTTTCATTAGCGGGTAACCCGGCAGCACAAGCGAGTTTATTACTGGGAATGTTTCCGTGGAAAGGGTACACGTTAGTAGAGGAGAACGGTTGTTTGAAATTAGGTTGGAAAGATTTGTCGTTGTTGACTGCCTCTGCATGGCAGCCGTCCGATTTTCAATGAAGTCAACGATGGAGTTGGATCAACGGTGGAGATTGAAACACTTTGAAATAATAATAAATTCCAAAAATGTAAAAAGATGCTTTAATTTTTTTATATATATATTAATAAAAAAATCGTTCTTTGATTGTGGATAATAATACAAAGCAAATTTTGAGATTACTTTTTGTCTTCAATATTCTCATGAATATGGTCATTGGTTCCTCGAAACTATTCGTGGTATGGATAAGAAAAGGGCAAAGTGGAATATATTATCTTTTCAGCTTGCTATTAATATATTTACCGCCCTTTTTTTGTGCGGTGAATGGTGATGATATACTAATAAATAAAATTCATTTTCTGTCATATGGCATGTCCTTATTGATTTGGACACATAGTATTTTAATAGGTTTTTAGAATTTATTTATTTCTATATGTAATTTTCTGATTTGTTCACATATCATAACTTATTTCGGTTATAACATTGAGAGAAATAAATGCTTTCTTGAAAAAAAATTGATATATTTATAATGAAATAAATGTCATAATTAATGAGAGTTCTGAAATTGATATTGATATTAAATTTAATGTTTAAATATTGATATTAAATTTGTATTTTTAATAAACCCGTGTAGTACACGGGTCTTACACCTAATATAAATTAAAAAAGAATGGGAGGAGCAAAAATATGGAAGCAATAATTTATATGGAATTAATTATAGAGATATAATTTATAACTAGATTATGACCCGCATAAAATGTGGGGGACATATAAAAAAATACATATAAAAGTATAAAAAATTGACACAATAATTAAAAAAAAGTAACAGAAATAGAATTTGTTTTATCGGTAACAATGAAAAAAACAATGAAATGCTTGATTATCTATAACCGATGAAGGATCTCTTTGTAAACAACGTTTTTTGTTTTATTAGTTGGACGACCTTGTCACATATGAGTACCTTCAATACGATATCTTTTTAATTTATACTCTTCTTAGGTTCGGGAACAAATGTCAGTTGTCTTTTTTCTTTCTTGTTGATGTATCAATTAATACAATACAAATTGGTGCTACATTTGGAGTTTTTAGTGCTATTAGTCGATTTGTTAATCATCTTCCAGTAAGTTAATGTTTTTTTTCAAAAAAAAAATACAACTTTTTATATTTTCTTCGAGTTAATGTTTTATTGATTTGTATTAATAATAATATGATTGATGTAGGAGGGTCCTCAAACACTTGTGGGAATTACATTTGACTCATTGCAACATGTATTTTTTTTAAATAACCTTTCAAAAAGAATTATTCCTTCAAGCTCTTTTGCATTTTTTATTGCAACCATTGATTTTCTTAGTTCTAGACATATATGATGTTTACACTCCTCTCCCCTCTGATGTTATTGTTCAACTTTCTAAGATGATGAAGTTACCAAAGACTGGTGTTGACGATCATTGGATGTTAGCAAATAACATGAATGATTTTTCAAGAATCTTGTAAGTAAATCTATTTCTAACTCAAGTTACGACAACACCCTTGTGTTTGTTTGTCGCGTGTTTATCATAACATTTATTAAGGGGTATTAGTATCAATTTATACATATATCCAAATATAAGTCAATTTTAATCAAGGGGCAAAATATTCATTTTTCTTGAGTTGGCAAAAAACTTTAACCTGGAGAACACAAGTGTAACCTATATGAAAACTGTCAAATGTCCTCTAGAATCTAAAATGTTATAAGTTGTCTTTGTAGTTGAATTATCTATTATTTTTCATTTCCATTTAAGTTCTTTTTGGGATTAAACAAAAGGAAAAACAACATAATTTCGTTATATGAAAAAAAAAATCGGAGTACAAGGCTACAATTGGTATAAAACCCTAAAATGATAGCTCATTGGCCTAACTCATCTAATTTTGTATCATACACTAAAAGAAAAAATAAAAGAATAAAAAAAACAGTTGCAATGAAAACCTTATTGTACCAATAAGTTGGCTTAAAACTCAACAGTTTTTGAATATAGGAAGAGTCTACTATTCAAAAATGAAATCAGAAACTATAATAAGGAATCAGTTCGTGTAGATGTGCAACCCATAATCAAACCCAACCGTCTGAGTATACATGAAGGGCTAATTTTTTCATGGAGAGCATGACAACATCACCGATGAGAAATTCATTTGGTGGCAAGTTAAAAAGATTTTTGAATGTCGAATTCCAATGAGGTGACTTCATATTGAGTTGTCAAGAAGATAGAATAATTCGTATAGATGTGCAATCCATAATCAACACTCCTATAATGCAAAAGTTAAAAGATTTTACAAAAAAATGAAAACAAAACGCCCTAAAAAAGAAGTGAAAAGGGTCATTTACCAAACTTTAGATGGCTGCAAAAAAGAAACGCTATTTGTTCATACTTACTTCACACATACATCATTTTAATAATGCAAATGTCAATTTACCTATAAGGAAATTAAAAATAAATAAATAAGCCAAACCTGAGATCCTTTTTGACAACATATGCATCCGACGTAACTATATTGGATCTTGGAAAGCAAATATATTGGTTAATGCAAGTGAAGGATATGGAATTGATTTTCCAACATCCATTTTTGGGTAACATCCACTTTCATATCCCTTTTACACATACTTCGGCTCTCATCATGTGCGATTATTGCTTCTGTTAAAAAATACAAAGTTATACAACCATATAAATCAGATAAGAATTGCACTTTTATAAAGCATGTATATTATGGAATAAGGTTAGAACACATTTGGTCTTCAAATGTAAGAATCTTAAGAATGGCCTAACTACAAAGATTCCCAAGTATAGTGTCTCACGGTTGGTTTTTTATTCCAGTGAAGGGGATTGTATCACATTACCTCGATGGTATATTATCTAAGAAAGTAAGAAATAAGGCCAAATGAAACTTGATGGCAAAACACCATTCTTTCGTTGGTTATACTGAAAAATATATAAATTTTTTAAATTCTTAGAAGTGGATATATTTTGTTTTGACAATCAACATTCTATACATAAAAATCCCAAATCTTTCCGATGATAAACTTTGATAGTACGCGGTCATTACAATTTTTTTTTGTCTCAATAGCTTAAGCATCTAATAGAGGCTTAAGGATATGAATATAAACTAAAGAACTACACACAATACATACCTAATAACCTCAAACTAAAGAACTACACACAATACATACCTAATAACCTCAAGTGCTCCAGAGCTTCAAATATTTTTCTCACGCTTCTTCTCTCAACTTTTACATATTGACGGCATGTCTCCAATTGGTTGAAGCGCTTTAATATTTATGAAATTGTTCATAATCTGTAATGATAACATAATACTTTTTAATCTTAATCAAAATATAAATTCTATTCGAGTACCTAAAAAACTACATTATGGTGTCCCTGCTTTACAGTATTAGAAAAATAAATAAAAAAATTCATACATTTTTTTGCAACTTTTTCATAAATTGCATGAAAAGATCTATCAATCTTTTTCTGGTCAAGGATTTAATCTCTCTCATCATACCGAAATCATAGTATATTAATGATTCATGATTCATTATTCATCCGAGCCAATTGTAAGGTTTCTAAGATGAATATCAACATGAAAAAAACTGGTTGGTATCTACATAAAATAGGGAAAATATATTAAAAATTCAATAAAAAATAAAAGCATTCTTTATTTTTTTTAATGAGCGTGTTCATCTGAGTGTTGGGTGTCTTATTTTGGAAGTTTTTCGATACTATTTATTAGTCCAAAAAGAAAAGTTTCATTTTATTTTAGAGGCAAAATTATAAAATTATTGACCACTTCTATTTTTTATGATCATACAGATAAATATTGACCACTTTTTTATATTATTTTACAAACTACTCAATCAATTTGAACTCTGGATGACTCACATAATATCTTTTGATGACAACTTCTTTATATATTCTATCGTTTTCTACAACTAAAAGCAAATAAAAAATATATATATATAATTAACTATCATCTTACTTGCTCCATCACTAACAAAAAAAATCTAGCAAGAAACATATTTGAAGATTGAATTGCTACATGATGCAAATCGACTCATTTTTTATTCCTTTTTTTTGTTTATCTTCATCTGTTGATACCATAAAAAATGGTATTTGCAAGATGGTGTTAGATGTTTGAGGTACTAAGTGAATATCACTTGATATCAAGAACACATATCATAATTGTGTTTAACAAAAACCCAAAATCAACATCAAGATAGCCTTGAAGAAAAAAGTAAGCACACAGAAACTATATATATATATATATATATATATATATATATATATATATATATATATATATATATATATAGAAAATGGTGAAAAAAAAAATGAGGGAAAAGAAGAAAACAGTAACAAAAATAGTATAAAATGCAAAGCAATAGGTTGGAGTGATGTAGAAAACAAACCTATGAATAAATAAAAAAGACGAACGCGTTAATTGTGTGTGTATGTCGTCTTTCTAGTTTCTGCAACAGATAGAAAGAGGGAGGCGAAGAAGGAGCGGCGATTCCCTTAATTCCTGAAAGCAAGGGTAGAAATTAGGTTTTTTTTTTATCAAAATTTAGAAATAAACACCAGAAATCGAAACATAACAAATCAATTATAAGTCGTTGTGCGGAGAAACAAATAACTGAGTGGAAGAAGGAGATCCCTAAGGTGAAACGCAAGAAATATGAAGAAAGGGAAAGAGACGAAATAGATTAGTGCTTGCGGTTGTGATCATAAGATGAAAGGGATTTGAGGTTACATAAAGGAGGAATCAAAGAGATAAGATTGTGGATTGTTTGCGCATAGAGACATGGCAAGAAAAATTGTATCTGGATTCGAGGTCGTAGAAGGGAGAATCGATAGAATCGCTATGAAAGAAGATGTACACAACATTGAAATTAGTGGAAGAATCTTTATTATGTAACTTCCAACACCATTGATCTTCATATTTTCTTTCCTGCAATAAATTGAAAAGAAAATAATGACTGTGTTCGTGAATTTCAAACCAGAACAAAAGAAACGGGTAATGAGGGGTGGGGTTGACCAAATGATGATGTTATTAATAAATTTTCTAATTTTAAAAATAATTTTATTTTTGGTGACATTTAATTGTCATTAATAGATTTCCTAATTTTAAAAATAATTTTATTTTTGGTGAGATTTAAATGTCATTAATAGATTTCCTAATTTTAAAAATAATTTTATTTTTGATTAGATTTAATTGTAATTAATAGATTTCCTAATGTTAAAAGTAATTGTCATTAATAGATTTTATAAAATTGGTGGAACAAAAAAAAAAGATTGACAAATGATGATGTCAGCATAACCATCTAACGGTAGAAAATATATAAATGAAACACAATCAACGACCCTGATTATTGAAAATGATGTCACAAAGTTTCTGGATGACTCACATAATATCTTTTGATGACAACTTCTTTATATATTCTATCGTTTTCTACAACTAAAAGAAAATAAAAAAAAGATATATTTAACTATCATGTTACTTGCTCCATCACTAACAAAAAAAATCTAGCAAGAAACATATTTGAAGATTGAATTGCTACCTGATGCAAATCGACTCATTTTTTATTCCTTTTTTTTGTTTATCTTCATCTGCTGATACCATAAAAAATGGTATTTGCAAGATGGTGTTAGATGTTCTAGGTACTAAGTGAATGCCAGTTGACATCAAGAACACATATCATAATTGTGTTCAACAAAAACCCAAAATCAACATCAAGATAGCCTCGAAGAAAAAAGTAAGCACACAGAAACTATATATATATATATATATATATATATATATATATATATATATAGAAAATGGTGAAAAAAAAATGAGGGAAAAGAAGAAAACAGTAACAAAAATAGTATAAAATGCAAAGCAATAGGTTGGAGTGATGTAGAAAACAAACCTATGAATAAATAAAAAAGACGAACGCGTTAATTGTGTGTGTATGTCGTCTTTCTAGTTTCTGCAACAGATAGAAAGAGGGAGGCGAAGAAGGAGCGGCGATTCCCTTAATTCCTGAAAGCAAGGGTAGAAATTAGGTTTTTTTATCAAAATTTAGAAATAAACACCAGAAATCGAAACATAACAAATCAATTATAAGTCGTTGTGCGGAGAAACAAATAACTGAGTGGAAGAAGGAGATCCCTAAGGTGAAACGCAAGAAATATGAAGAAAGGGAAAGAGACGAAATAGATTAGTGCTTGCGGTTGTGATCATAAGATGAAAGGGATTTGAGGTTACATAAAGGAGGAATCAAAGAGATAAGATTGTGGATTGTTTGCGCATAGAGACATGGCAAGAAAAATTGTATCTGGATTCGAGGTCGTAGAAGGGAGAATCGATAGAATCGCTATGAAAGAAGATGTACGCAACATTGAAATTAGTGGAAGAATCTTTATTATGTAACTTCCAACACCATTGATCTTCATATTTTCTTTCCTGCAATAAATTGAAAATAAAATAATGACTGTGTTCGTGAATTTCAAACCAGAACAAAAGAAACGGGTAATAAGGGGTGGGGTTGACCAAATGATGATGTCATTAATAAATTTTCTAATTTTAAAAATAATTTTATTTTTGGTGAGATTTAATTGTCATTAATATATTTCCTAATTTTAAAAATAATTTTATTTTTGGTGAGATTTAAATGTCAATTAATAGATTTCCTAATTTTAAAAATAATTTTATTTTTGGTTAGATTTAATTGTAATTAGTAGATTTCCTAATGTTAAAAGTAATTGTCATTAATAGATTTTATAAAATTGGTGGAACAAAAAAAAGATTGACCAAATGATGATGTCAGCATAACCATCTAACGGTAGAAATAATATGAATGAAACACAATCAATGACCCTGATTATTGAAAATGATGTCACAAAGTTTCTCTTTTAATAATATTTAAAGATTTGTTTGGATCTATTTATAATTTGAATCTACAGCTAATTAAGGAGATAAATACAGGATAATGATAATAACAATTTCACATATGGGTTTGAATATGTATCGATAATGTGGAGGTGGCAGCTTATATCTTAATATGTTCCTGCAAAATGGACGATCCAGAGAGAAGACCAATCTTGGATATTAAGTAATGAGCCAGTGGTTCAGAGAGGTTTGGTAATGCATTGGCTAACTGGTCATCACATGCGATATGTTGAAACTCGAAGAGTTCCTTGTTAAGCTTTTTCTCGTACATAGTGGAAATCCAAGGCAAGGTGTGCGTGAAAGAAAAATTGGATTTGCAGAGTACGAAGTTGCACTCAAATTGTCACAATAAATAGAGGAGGTTGTATTTGATGAGAAACCATGCTCACTAAGAAGTGAGATATTCCATTGGACCTCAGTGTAGGGATGAGCATCGAAACAGGGTACTCGCTTTCAGAATCAAAACTAACTCGGAACTGTCGGTTCCAGAATCGAAATTGCCTTAAGTAGTTCTGGTTCTAGTTCTTATTTTTATGGAATTGCTACCCGTTGGGTACCCGCTAGAATTTTAGAATTTTAAGTAATTTTTTTAAACCTTTAAATATCGATGAGTAATTTTCACTTTGAATTTAAACTATTCGGTTTCAAAATGAATTTGTAGATAGTGGACATAATGTACTATTATGTTCAAGCTAGATTTTAAATCATAAAATATGACAAAATTGCAAAAATGGTCCCTGTGGTTTGCAAAATTCTACAGTTTTAGTTCAAAACGAAATGTTGGTGCACCACTGGTCCGAAATTGGATATTTCTATTGTTTTTTGTCCCTATCAACATAAAAAGAGTATTATACCCTTATATATATTAATTTTGTTTTTATATTTAATCAAATGTTTTTCTTTAATTAAAATTGAGAAAAATCTCTCTCTCTCTCCTTCTCTCTCTCTCTCTCTCCAGATAAAAACCCATCAACTGGTTCTAAACTCTCTTTCACGATTCCTTTCCTCTGTTCCTCACCAAAAACCCATCAACACCAGCACCATCATCACCTTTGACGTTCACCTTCATCGTCCTGTCACCATTAGAAACTAATTCCACATTGCTCACCAAGAAAAACAAAACTTTTTTTTATCAAGAACAACATCAGCATACTCTAAACCTCCGATTGTTGTTATAAGATACAAATACTTAAAGAAAGAGAAATGGCCAATTCTATATCAATGAGCTCCTTCATCGTCTTTAGATCCCCTTATTCTTCAATTTCATCAGCATTAACTTCATTTCGCACAAACACCTCATCAGAAACCCTAATTTCATCGTCCGATTCCGGAGTCTCTTGGTGAATCCCAATCACTGATTCATATTCGAATGGGAGAAAATTTCCTCAATGGGTCGATTCCAAAAGGGCTTTTCAGTTTGCCTCATCTCTCACAGGTTGAACTTCAGAACAATCTTCTATCTGGTGAATTCCCGGTGACAGATTATGTTTCAATGAATCTCAATCAATTTTCTGGTGTGTAGAAGCTTTTACTTGATGGTAACAAGTTTAACGGCAACATTCCCGACGAAATAGGCAAACTACAGCAACTATCCAAGATCGATTTCAGCCACAACAGTTTATCCAACGAAATCGCTCCTGAAACCAGCCAATGTAAACTTTTAACATATATCGATCTCAGCCGTAACCAGATCTTCGGCGAAATCCCAACAGAAATCACAGGCATGCACATTCTAAATTACTTGAACGTCTTTCCTAATCAGCTCATCAGAAGTATTCCAACATCCGCAACGTCAATACAAAGCTTAACATCCGTCGATTTCTCCTACAACAACCTCTCTGGTCTTGTCCCCGGCACCGATCAATTCATTTACTTCAATTACACTTCATTTTTGGCTAACGCGGATCTCTATGGACCATATTTAGGAGAGGGTGGTGTTGGGTAAGGGTTTGATAAGAGTTTAGATGGCCGGAAACTGGGATGACGATCTTAGGTTTCCAATTCCAAATCTAAGAACTGTTTCATATTAGGTTAATTTGAGAGAGAGAGAGAGAGAGGATGTTTATTAATAATAATACATTAAATTAAATACAAAAAAAAAAATAAAAAAAAATGTATCAGAAGGGCATATTCGTCATTTCAGGTTGGGTCTTGACTAAAAACACACAAAAATGTTAACTAAAGGGACCAAAACCACACAAGATATCTAAAATTGGACTAGTGGTGCACAAACATTTCATATTGTACCAAAACTACAATTTTTTTGGGTATTTTAGCTATGGATTTCAGTTGTTTGAAATTTTTATATCAAAAGTGTAAATTTAAGATACATGAAATTAGTGGAGTTTATTTATAGCTTTTAAGAACTTTGTACATATTTTTTTCATCATGTTATTCAAGTTGCTGATATTTTCTAATCCTCATTTCTAATACATAGCGAATTACGTATTGATGTTATTGAAAACTTTCTTGTAAGATTTGTTAATATAATTAAAGTGACCCTTTGAGATATCTGAGTTTGGTGGTTTCCGAGATTATTGTCCATCCGAGCTAGTGAAGATTTCGAGAATGAGGAATGTCTGAAGTTAGAGAATGACATAAAAGGATTGAAGACTTGTACTTTTTGTCTTGCTATATTTGTCGTATTTTATGTAATAGTTTTATGAGACAAGATCAACCGCAACACATTGTCAGACGGTTGATCTGCGGTCCACGTTTAGTAATTGTGTCTCTTGTTGTCCTTTAGCTCTTTAGTCACTATAAATAGGAGCATACCACATCTTGCAACAACACATATTTATTAATAAAATCACATCTATCATACTCGTATTCCATTATTCTGCTTGTTCATTATATTTACTTTATTTTGACATTGCACTGAATATTTGATTGTTGTTCTTCATTATTCAAGGTTTGACTGGTTTTACCATACTTGACTGAGAATCTGTTATATGCTTCCATTGTTGTGATTAAATCAAGGTTTAAGTATTCAAACCTTGTCCAAATTTATCCTTTAAATAACTTTTGTTCTTTCAATTGGTATCAGAGCATAAGTGGTTGTCCTTTAAATCCAAAAGATCAGATTATCATTGATTAAGAATACCTAGGATTCTTAATCTCTAACACCCAGAAATTTCAAACCAATTTAAACTTTTAAAAACATATCAAGTGCGTCAAATCATTACAACTTTGTTTTCAAAATATTATTTATCAAAGTATATCCCAGAAACATAAACAAAAAGTGAGGAGCTATACGATCATGCCTTCGCCTTGCCGCGATCCCCTGATGTACATGAAACAATAAACTGAGAACTGTAAGCCCGAAAGCTTAGTGAGTTACCCCCAAAATACCGATACACATACAGTCCACATAATCATATCATAACAAACTGAACAGAACAGCACATAACGGGTCCACAGCCCTACAGACTGTAATACCCACGAGCCCATAGTACGAGACTCCCTCATCCCGTAACCGGAATGCTCTCGAGCCCACATTACGAGTCTCCCTTAGCCCGTAACTGGGATGTTCCTAGGGTTTGTTGGCTACCGCACAAAGCACAACCCATCCCATATGACAAACACATAAATCACAAGAGTCGAGCATGCAATAATCACACAACATCACAGGTAGTCCTACAGACCTACCTAACAGGCATAACCACTAGCATGCAAGACTAAGTCATATGTAACGCCCGTAGATCCGGGCTAGTCAATTTAGAGATAATAGGGGTCGAAAACGAATTTTTGACAAAATATTATTTAGAATAAATAATCTTAACCAAGTTTTAGAATACGTCTCAAGGGTTCCGTACATATAAAGAACGTTGAAATCCGAGTTATAACGAAAAAGTTAGGGTCCGTCGAAGTTTTATGGCAAAACCGGCACGACACCGAGAGACGTAAATAGTGAATTTACAATGGAGGACTTTTTTAGCCTTAGAAATATAAAAAAATTTACTATACGTTAAACCGAGAACATATAAAAAACGAACGCCCAAATCTGACTTCGTATGAGGTAGTTATGAATTTTCTAAGATTTGGCTTAGCAGTGCACAACCCGAAACTCGAATTTTTGATAGAGCTGTTTTTGGCCTATGTGACCTAAATGAGAATTGAATATCTCATTAATAGGAACTCAACGGTAAAAAGACAGACGAAAACAGAGTCCGTATGTAGAAGTTATGAATTTTACGCGAACATTTAACAGTATAATGTCCTCGTACTGTTAAATTTAAGATCGGTCGAGAATTAGCCGACGGAGTCAAAATGAAAGTTGTAGATCTTATTTTTACCTACGTGTGTATATAAATAACGTCAAAAAAGGAGCTTGTATGTGAAAGTTATGGATTTTAGAAGTCGGAAGTGTGTTGTGCGAAAATGGGTGACGTGGCACAATCTTGGCCATTGCTTTCTCCCCAAATCTTGCCACTAGATGGTGACATGTGGCACCAAGTTCAGCCATTTTTCACCCTATAAATAGAACCTCTCCCACCCTCATTTTCTTCACACCTTTCCCATTCTTTCTTCTCTTTACACTCTCTCTAGAACCTCTCTCTAGCCCCGAACCCCCCCCCCCCCCCCAAAAGCCTAGGGAACCTCCCTAGCATGAGGCGGAAGCCCCGGAGTGCTCGACGGCTCCGAGAAGAAGAGTTTTTTGGCTCGGGAACTTTGATTCAAGCAAAGCCGGTTTTCCATAATACCCGTTGTAAGTGAGCTACGCATACGCTATTTTTAATATAGCTTTTATTTAATTATAGTAACGTTATTAGGAACTTATAATAAGTACTTGAGCTATTATTATGGGTTATATAAGTATTGTTTAACGTTTATATAATAGTAATAATAGCTAGACTATTAATTAGTCTCAGCGAATAATAGACTAAACTCTAGTGGTAATAATACTAGGTTTTGTCGAAGGAAATTATTTTTTTAAGAAGTGAAGCGCTGTTTGAGTTCGGAATCACCACATTTTCAAGTAGGGGTGAGCATAATAACCGAAAAACCAAACCAAAACCAAATTAACCAATATAACCGAACCATTTTAAAAACCGTTGGTTCGGTTTCTAATTTTTGTTAACTGATAACTAACGGTTCGGTTATGGTTTTATAGGTTAACCGAACCATTATTAACCGAATCGCTAACTTTATATTTTAATATATAAAAAATATAGATTATATATAAAATAATATAGTCAAACTTATTTAAGGCCCATTAAATTTTCAAAATATAATTCATTAATCATCACTTATTAGGAGACGAACGAACAATCAAACCATCAAAGACTGATCAGCCAGACACACACAATCTTCCAATCATGTATTGAGTTAGATTATTGATTAATGTTATAATTCCTAATCGGCTAATTCTACCATTTGTAAACATTATTCATAATTAGTTTAATCTTCACACTCATAATCCTAATTGGAGGCTTCTCACACCGTTAATCCTAATCGAAGATTATTTTGACTTTATAGTCCCGTTCGAAGGATTTTTTTTGATTTTATAATCAAGACTACTGCGTAAGTTAAATTTTTGGTTCTTCTTGACTTTGTGATTTGTTTTTTTTTGAATTTTTTGGCTTTTTTATTTACTATTTATGACTTAATCACATTGAATATATATGAGTGATTGTATTTATTTTATCCAGATAACACATAATATGAATGTTTGTCTATTTTATTTTATAGTTTTTGATTTAATCGCATTGAACGTATAAGAAAGTTTGGCTTTATTTTAATGTTAATATCAATTATCAATATATGAATTATTAATGTCAATTTTGTTTAATGTTTTATATTTTTGTTGAATGTTATTTATTTTAAATGTGACTGTATGTTATCTCACTTTGAGTATCGAAGGTACACATTTTATTGTATTACTATAAATTATGTTACTAACATTGGCGCCGAGGACTTTTTTTGTATTCTCTTTTCAATTTTTATGTCAATATACTTTCACCGTTTATATTATTTTGAACATTATGGTTAACCAATATTAACCATTAACCAAAATCGTTAACCGAAGAAAACCATTAACCATAACCAAAATTAACCATACCCAATGGCAACCAAAATGCATTAACCAATCGTAATGGTTATGATTCGGTTTTGACCAATAACCGAACCAAACCGCCCCATACACACCCCTATTTTCATGTGAGTGCATAGTTACTTTCATCTTACACATAGATATGAAGTATTTAATATAAATTACGTGCTATGTGTGAATATTGTCTGAATGCTTGCTGTCTATGCTGGGTGAAATATTTTTATACACGTTTTAAATGATTTAAATTGTATATGTATTTTATATCTACAAAATATGTTGGGTAAAACATGGGTAGATGTAATAGTTTTTATGTGACCAAATAAAATAATGAGAGGCCTCAATATAGATGTTATTGATTGATATGTGCATAATTAGTTAATTATTTAGCATACATTTTTATTCATTTTTAACTAATTATGTGTATAATGTGGACAAAAGGTACTTAATAATGTTTAAATTTTGTTTTCAGTCCAAAAGACATGCTTGGGAGTGAAAGGGAACAAGGGGAAGCAATTAGAGACCAAAGAATGAAGAATGAGGGATAAAAGCCTTCCTACTCGGCGAGTTCACGAGCCTACTCGGTGAGTCCATTAGAATATTCTAGAAGATAAGTCAAGACTCCTGGTATGAGATGGATAACTAGCATCTACTCGACGAGTTGGGTCTGCTACTCGCTGAGTACACCATGTTTTGTGATAATTATAAATACCAAACTATTATCCGATTGGAAGGGACTTTTGGCGATTTTGAGAGCTGAATCTGCGATTGAAGAACCCTTGGAGGAGCTAAGGAACCCTAATCTTCAATCCTTGGAAGAATCAAGGCAACTAGGTTAATCATTCCACTTAGCTTTAGGAATTAAGTATGTTTAGCTTAGTTAAATATGCTTTTGAGTTTGTTTTTATCATGACTATGAACTAAATTCGTTTTGTTTCTGTTGGGGAAGACTAATTTACTCCTATGGTTTATAATATACTTTTTGATTGATTGTTATTTGGTGATTTTAATAAATTAAGTTTGTTAAAGAACCTTATGCATTAATGACAACTATTTTCTGTTAATTGGGAGGTAATTAAGCTGCATGAACATCTCTTAATTATTAACCTCATATGTTATGTGAACACTTGATCATATGCTTAAGAGTAATGAATATGAAATTAAGATTAATTAGAGAATGGGTAAATTAATGTGTGAGATTGTTTGAGAAACCAACAAACAAGAGGTTAATTGAAACACCAACTTGATTAACCAATTACAAATCTTATTTAATCCAAATAATTAAACTTGGGAATTAATTAGTTTAAACAATTGGCCACTGCTTGAATTGATTAATTGTCTAAGGGTTAGGAGTAATGAACATGAACCTAACCACTATAGTTGGTAACCAATAATAATTAATTTATCATTTAAATAACCATAGGAGTGAATTAGTTGAACCTAAACAGAAACCTTTTAATAAATTTGGTGAATTTGTCATTTGCTTTAATTGTTCAGTTAGTTAATTGTTTTAAGTGCTATGTTTAAGTTTATAGTCTTGTAAAACTAGAGAAAAAAAACCTTTACTTTTATTACTTGTTTAGTTAAAATTAGTTATTAGATTAATTTCCGTTCCCTGAGTTCGACACCCTACTTATCCAACTATACCACTAAAAGACAGGTTCACTGCCTTTGTGTGCTTAATTTTTTAACTAAAAGTAGGATTAAAACTAGTTCGTTTTACACACATCATTGATGATCCAGTCATCTAGCGGAGTATAGATGACGACCACGGACAATGCTAGACAGTCCAGTGGAACGCTAGCAGGCTCGCAACCTGTAGGTGTTTATTTGAACTGTGTGCTCACCAGCAGTACTCCATCCCCCACATGGTTGCCTTATTTGGCATTAATTGCTGAGGAACCCCCCGAAGCATGTGTTGTCACCCTGATGAAAGTCCTTAGACAAGGTCCCTTGTGTTATATGTTTTAGGGACGTAAAGTGAGGATAACGGGAACGGGTAATTGAGTTTGTTTGGTTTGATAAAGTTAATAAACTATTTATTATGAGTTGAAAACCCTATGTACTCACCAGGTTTCCCAACCTGACCCACTCAGTTTATTTATATCACAGGTGTTGATATGAAGTCACATTACACTAAGAGATTAAGGAGATATAAATCACTAGTGATAATGAATGTAAGTTCTATTTATGATTATGTTTCTGTATTGACGATGACATCCCAAATGTTTTAAAATGAATCTAAATACTTTTCTTCGGAAATGCTTTGATAACGTATTTATCATGTTTTACTGGGAACAAATTCCACAACATTTTTATTAAAAGAGGTACTCTGATTTTTATAAAGCATAAACAAAATCGGTCTTTTCTGGCCGTGAAAATGGGGATGTCACATCATACTCAACATCTAACACAAATCAAGATAACATATCAAATGGGCCGGCCTTTGTGCCTTAGACCCCTTAGTATAGTGAAGATAACTCACCTCGCAACTGTCATCTGAAACTAGAAAGCTCAACTCCCGGATCACCAACACGAACTCCACCACCTAAAGTTACCATAAAACCCTTTTTCATAAATCTCCAAATTACCAGAATACCTTTAGAAGTCAATTGGTCAACTCTTGGTCAAAGTCGAAGCCCACAGTCAAATTCAACAGTCCATGTTGACTCGACTCGCCGAGTGTAGGTCACCGACTCGTCGAGTCCTTCCTGAACTCCAGAAGTCGTGAAATCCTTGATTGGCTCGTCGAGTTCCCATTTAACTCGTCGAGCTCATACGTGTCCAAGAATTTGGGAGAAACCCTAGCCGACTCGCCGAGTCTTCGAACAACTTGCCGAGTTCAAGGCAATCTTCAACGGACTCGTCGAGTTCGTTCATCAACTCGGCGAGTTCATGACCATCTTCATATGACTCGCCGAGTTGACTATGCAACTCGTCGAGTCCTTGCAGACCTTCATCCATGCAGACACTTTTTAAGTCATGCCAAGGTTCCAAATTACAGATCCAAGCTCCTAAGGCATGTTTATCACATAAATTTGCAAACTTTACGCGCATGCAAGGCCCTAAAGGCTCTAAATGACCAATCTAAGCTTCTAATGGAGCTTTACACCTTAGGAGAGTCTCATCCTTGCAAGAGCTGGAAACTTTATGGACTTAGGACTCAAAAGAGGTTCAGATCTGAAGTTTCAACTTCAGTCTAGCTTCCATACCAAAAATCCCTTCATGAATAACTAAAGAAAGCCCTAGTTTCCACATATGAATGATTCTAGAAGAAAAAGAGGTTAAGGTAACAGCTGGTTACCTCCAAAACGTGCCCACACTGAAGTAGAATCTGGATCCACACAAAAGTCTTGATGCTAGCCTCTTGATCTACAAATTTCCTTCCCAAAAGTCGCTTCCCACAGCTCCAAAACACTCTCCAAGCTCTCACTCACGGAAATTAGGGTTTCTGGGTCTCAAGGGGTGATAAAGGACAGTGGGAGGCGCTAATGGTCCAATATATATGGTGTAAAAACCCTAAAAATCAGGTTTTCCACTGCCAGCTCCTACTTGTCGAGTCCCCCATGCTGACTCGGCGAGTCACTCATTAATTGACGTGTCCTGGCCTGCTGCTACTCGACGAGTCACAGCGTCAACTCGTCGAGTAGACTTTAAAACAGGAAATTTAAATGGAGTGATAATGATACCTGAGGGTTGGGATGTTACAATTCTCCCCCACTTGACTTAGACTTCATCCTCGAAGTCTGCTGCAACGAATAACTCTGGGTAATGCTCCTACATCTCAGCCTCTGGCTCCCATGTCCACTCGTATCCCCTCTGATTCTCCCATTGTATCTTCACCAACGGAACCTCCTTTTTGCGCAGTACTTTCGATTTCCTTTCCAAAACAGCAATCGAATTTTCTATATAATTCAGGCGCTCATCTACATGAATGTCATCCAGTGGCACCACTGCATCCGGCTCCACAATGCACTTCCGTAACTGCGAAATGTGGAAAGTACTGTGGATCCGACTAAGCTCCTCTGACAGCTCTAACCTGTAAGCCACCTTGCCAACCCTGGCAATGATCCTGAATGACCCAATATAGTGGGGACCCAATTTTCTCCTCTTCTAGAAGCGGATCACACCCTTCCAGGGCGAGCCTTCAGGAGTACCATATCACCGACCTGAAACTCTAACTCGGATCGGCGTCGGTCATCGTAACTTTTCTGCTGACTATGAGTGGTCTGCATCTGCTGCCTAACCTGCTGAATCTTCTCGGTAGTGTGCAAAACTGTAACGCTCGTAGATCTGGGCAAGTCAATTTAGAGAGATAATAGGGTTCGAAAACGACTTTTTGAAAAAAAGATTATTTAGAATAAATAATCTTAACCAAGTTGTAGAATATGTCTCAAGGGTCCCGTACATCTAAAGAATGCCGAAACCCAAGTTATAATGAAGAAGTTATGGCTCGTCGAAGTTTTTTGGCAAAACCGACATGGCACCGGGAGACGTAAATAGTGAATTTAAGATAGAGGACTTTTTAGCCTTAGTGATATAAACAAAATTTGTAGTACATGTTAAACCGAGAACATACAAAAAAAAGAACGCCCAAATCTGACTTCGTATGAGGAAGTTATGATTTTTCTAATATTCAGCTTAGCAGTGCACGACCTGAAACTCGAATTTTAGTTTGAGCGGTTTTTGGCTTACACGACCTAAATGAGATTTGAAGATCTCATTAATAGGAACTCAACAGTAAAAAGACAGACGAAAAAGGAGTCTGTATGAAGGAGTTACGAATTCTTCGCGGTCATTTAACAGTCTAAACTCCTCCTACTGTTAAATTTAAGATCAGTCGAGAATTAGCTGAAGGAGTCTAAATAAATGTTGTAGATATTATTTTTACCTATGTGTGGATATAAAGAACGTAGAAAACGGAGCTCGTATGCGAAAGTTATGAATTTTTGAAAATCGGCTAATTTCCACCCTGTGTGCGATGCCACGTGTCAGCACCAGGCTGTGCCTGGCTGTACCCAGCTGGCCACGACTTTGGCATCAAATGGCCACGATGTGGGAGCCTCTTCAGCCTCCTATAAATAGAGACGCCCATCTCCTTCATTCTTCACACCTTAACCCTTCATTCCTCTCTCTCTCTCTATACTATCTCTCTCTAGGCCCCGAAACCCCCCGAAAAGCCTAGGGAACCCCCTAGCACGAGGCGGAAGCCCCAAAGTTCCCTATGGCCCCGAGAAGAAGAGTCATTCGGCTCGGAAACTCTGCTCCAGCGAAGCTTGATTTTGCGAAAAACCCGTTGTAAGTGAGCTATGCCTACACTATCTTTAGTATAGCTTATGTTTCAATATAGTAATGTTATTATGACCTTATAAGGAGTATTTGGGTTATTATTATGGGTTATATATGTATTGTTTAACGCTTATATAATAGTAATAATAACTAGACTATTAATTAGTCTCTTCAAACGTTAGACTAAACTCTACTGGTAATGATACTAGGTTTCGTCAATGGATAATTGTTTTAAGAGTAACGAAGTGTTGTCCGAGTGCCGACTCACCACCTTACCAGGTGAGTGCATGGTCCCTTTCATCTTACACATTGATATGAAGTATTTTATATAAACTACGTGTGATGTGTGCATATTATCTGTATAGTTGCTATCTATGCTGGATGAACGATTTTATACAAGTTTTATATGATTTAAACTGTATATGTATTTATATCTATGTAATATGTTGGGTAAAACATGGGTAGACAAAATATGAGTTGGATGATTAGTTGAGAGGTGATATAGACCATGAGGTAAGGGTGAGAGGTTGACGATGTGAGAAGCCTTGTTCCCAAATGTTGGCCCCGTCATCTAACAGAGTATGGATGACAACCACGGACTATTCTAGACAGTCAAGTGGAACACTAGCAGGCTCACAACCTGTAGGTTTTGTGAACGATGTGTTCACCAGTGTACTCTAAAAACCCATTGACATGTATTACGAGTGGACTCTCGAAAACGATATTGTCAGTAAATGAGATAACCCTAGCAGCTGTGCTCGAAGGACAATACTGGCAGTTGCGCCTCACATTGACAGTCACAATTCTGGCAGTTGCGCCTAAGTGATAGAACTAGCAGCTCTGCTTGACAGTTGTGTCATTGACAATGATGAACTTCGTACCTATTCCTTAGGATAATCCTTAGGAATGAATGAATGAGAAATAGTTGATTCGTAGGGTAGATCCTTAAGAATAAAGAAGAGAATGGGGATGGGTAATTGGGTTAATTGTTTGATGATTAGACATAATAATTATATTATTGTGGGTTGAAAACCCTATGTACTCACCAGGTTTCCCAACCTGACCCATTCAGTTTATTTGAATCACAGGTGTCGATATGAAGTTACATTACACTGAGAGATTTAAAAGAGATGTATATCACTATTGTAAATGAATGTAAGTTCTGTTTATGCTTATGTTTCTGTATTGACGATGATATCCCAAATGTTTTAAAAGTGAATAAAAATACATTTCTTTAGAAATGATTTGATAACGTATTTATCATATTTTACTGGGAACAAATTCCGCAATATTTAATTGAAAGAAGTACTCTGATTTTTATAAAGCATAAACAAAATCGGTTTTTTATGGCCGTGAAAATGGAGATGTCACAGTTGGTATCAGAGCATTAGTTTAAGCGAACTAGGAATATGGATTTATTTCTTGACTTAAACTTAGAATGCTAAGCGATGATTGTGAGACGAGTGTCTTCTATATTTTAGACACAAGTACTAGTTTATTTTAGGAAAGATGCCTAAAATGTTTTATGTGCTAAATGTTTTATGTTATAGCTATAAAGATGTCTTATATGCTATTATTTGTTTGGATCTATGGTCTGTTGCATACTGGATCTGGAAATTTTATGTGTTCAGATTTCTAAACGTTTGATTATGGTATTAGAACTGGCATATAACTTTTCGGAGTAATAAGGAGATTTATACGTCTATCGTAAATAAGATCTTTCCTATCTTAAATTCTCATCTCGGTACACCGAACGTCTGATTGGGTGTATAAAGCAAGAGGAAGATGAAAACCTGAGCCTAAGAATGTGATGGGTCATGCATCGGTCGTTGCGCCTGCACCCGAACCTATCACAACGGCAGAAGTTCAGGAAGTGATGTGAACCATGATAAACTGAGAAAATAGAGGAAATGAGATGGCTTACGATACTGAATGATACCTATCGGAAGATATCATAAGAGAGGTATCTTGCCTTTAGAATACGTCTGATAAAATAGCAGTACGTCTATAGAAGTAGGGTATATCTGAATGTACACATTTGATTGGCGGGATGATAGAACGATTGGTGTAATTCCTAAAGTTTTCCTATCATCTGGAATTTCCATCACCAACCGAGTTGAAGCAGAATTGATGATTGAAGATACGCATGGAAGAAGTCCTAGTAGAGTCTAGGGAAATTTTTATGATTATTTGGACACACTCATATGTGTTAAATTGTTTTGTGATTTTAGGACTTGGGGACTGCGAGACAATACTTGGGATGAGTATGAGCTGGTGTGAAAGGTAGTAAATGCATATACTACCGGAAGCACATGACTCACGCTTGGATCAGGGAAAGTCACAAGGTTACCAAGAAGCCAATAATTGATTCCGTTTCATTCAAGCATGTCATTACCATCGTTTCGGTAATGACTAAGAAGATTGTTGTTATTCCGACCCTAGTGGTCATATCAAATTGAGTCCGACTACGATGAGTATGATACGTGGTTCAGAGAACCAAGTTCGATGTAGCATCTGACTTAAACCAGAAGATTGAAATAAAAGCTAACCAAGGCGATCAGTAGAAGTATCACGATGATTGTTAAAGAAGTTGGTAGCTAGAAATACTACATATTGAAATTTTATTGTATCACATTAGAACATAAAAGAAGGTATAGTCTGTTCTGGAATTTGACTATAAAAGACCTGAGTCTGAGCGTTGCAACATACGATGAGAGGTCATTAGAATATGAAACATCGGTCCATGATAGTAATAAAAGAACTTATCTTAAGTTCGTATCCAGTGAGGATCGAGATTGTGACTTGAAGGTCATAACTTGGAGTCTAACGTGAGATAAGGAGCAAGTGCAAGATCGAGCACTGCCTGCAGTAAGGAAGTCTTAGAATTAGATACTCGTTCGGAGAAACATCAAAGTTACGGTTATTACTTAGGATGAAGAGATAGCGTATGGAGTCATCATGTGAGCCCTGTTTCGTTTATGATTTCGGGACGTAATCATCCTAAAGGGGAGATAATTGTAACGCCCGTAGATCCGGGCTAGTCGATTTAGATATAATAGGGGTCGAAAACGATATTTCGACAAAAGATTATTTAGAATAAATAATCTTAACCAAGTTGTATAATATGTCTCAAGGGTCCCGTACATATAAAGAACGCCGAAATCCGAGTTATAACGAAGAAATTATGGTCCGTCGAAGTTTTTCGGCAAAATTCGCACGACACCAGGGGACGTAAATAGTGAATTTAAGATAGATGGCTTTTTAGCCTTAGTGATCTAAACAAAAGTTTTAGTATACATTAAACCGAGAACATACAAAAAAAGAACGCCCAAATCTGACTTCGTATGAGGAAGTTACGATTTTTCTAAGATTTGGCTTAGCAGTGCACGACCCGAAACTCGAATTTTAGTTCGAGCGGTTTTTGGCTTACGCGACCTAAATTAGATTTGAATATCTCATTAATAGGAACTCAATGGTAAAAAGACAGACGAAAACGGGGTCCGTATGAAGGAGTTACGAATTCTTCGCGGTCATTTAACAATCTACACTCCGCTTACTGTTAAATTTAAGATCGGTCGACAATTAGCTGACAGAGTCTAAATGAAAGTTATATATATTATTTTTACCTACGCGTGGATATAAAGAACGTAAAAAACGGAGCTCGTATACGAAAGTTATGAATTTTTGAAAATCGGCTGATTTCCAACCTGTGTGCGTTGCTACGTGTCAGCACCAGGCTGTGCCTGGCTGTACCCAGCTGGCCATGACGTGGACATAAAATGGCCACGATGTGGGAGCCTCTTTAGCCTCCTATAAATATAGACTCCCCTCTCCTTCATTCTTCACACCTTAACCCTTCATTCCTCTCTCTATACCCCTCGAAAAGCCTAGGAAACCCCCTAGCACGAGGCGGAAGCCCCGGAGTGCCTGACGGCCCGGAGAAGAAGAGTCTTTCGGCTCGGAAACGTTGCTTCAGCGAAGCTCAATTTTGCGAAAAACTCGTTGTAAGTGATCTATGCCTACCTTATCTTTAGTATAACTTATGTTTCAATATAGTAATGTTATTAGGACCTTATAAGGAGTATTTGGGCTATTATTATGGGTTATATAAGTATTGTTTAACGCTTATATAATAGTAATAATAGCTAGACTATTAATTAGTCTCGTTAAACATTAGACTAAACTCTAGTGGTAATGATACTAGGTTTCGTCAAGGGATAATTGTTTTAAGAGTAACAAAGTGTTGTCAGAGTGCCGACTCACCACCTTACCAGGTGAGTGCATGGTCCCTTTCATCTTACACATAGATATGAAGTATTTTATATAAACTACGTGTTATGTGTGCATATTATCTGTATAGTTGCTATCTATGCTAGATGAACGATTTTATACAAGTTTTATATGATTTAAACTATATATGTATTTATAATTACATAATATGTTGGGTAAAACATGGGTAGACGAAATATGAGTTGGATGATGAGTTGAGAGGTGATATAGACCATGAGGTAAGGGTGAGAGGTTGACGATGTGAGAAGCCTTGTTCCCAAATGCTGGCCCCGTCATCTAGCAGGGTATGGATGACAACCACAGACTATTCTAGACAATCCAGTGGAACACTAGCAGGCTCGCAACCTGTAGGTGTTGTGAACGATGTGTTCACCAGTGTACTCTAAAAACCTATTGACATGTATTGCGAGTGGACTCTCGAAAACGATACTGTCAATAAATGAGATAACCCTAGTAGCTGTGCTCGAAGGACAATACTGGCAGTTGCGCCTCACATTGACTGTCACAATTCTGGCAGCTGCGCCTAAGTGATAGAACTAGCAGTTGTGCTTGACAGTTGTGTCATTGACAATGATGGACTTCGTACCTATTCCTTAGGATAATCCTGAGGAATGAATGAATGAGAAATACCTGATTCTTAGGGTAGATCCTTAACAGTAAAGAAGAGAATGGGGATGGGTAATTGGGTTAATTGTTTGATGATTAGACATAATAATTATAATATTGTGGGTTGAAAACCCTATGTACTCACCAGGTTTCCCAACCTGACCCACTTAGTTTATTTGAATCACAGGTGTCGATATGAAGTTACATTACACTGAGAGATTTAAAAGAGATGTATATCACTATTGTAAATGAATGTAAGTTCTGTTTATGCTTATGTTTCTTTATTGACGATGACATCCCAAATGTTTTAAAAGTGAATAAAAATACATTTCTTTAGAAATGATTTGATAACGTATTTATCATATTTTACTAGGAACGAATTCCACAACATATTTATTGAAAGAAGTACTCTGATTTTTATAAAGCATAAACAAAATCCGTCTTTTCTGGCCGTGAAAATGGAGATGTAACAAAAACCACCTCCGTCCGACCCATCACCCTGTGACCACCCTCACCCCAACATACCGGGGTGCGACATCTCCGCCCGTACAACAGCTCGAATGGCGGGGCGCCAATGCTGGGATGATGGCTACTGTTGTAAGCGAACTCTACAAGCTGTAGGTGGGAATCCCAACTCCCACCGAAATCGATGACACACGCCCTTAACATATCCTCGAGGGTCTAAATGGTTCGCTCGCTCTGACCATCAATATGCGGATGGAATGCTGTGCTAAAGTGCAACCGTGTGCCCAGCTCCTCGTGAAACTTATGCCAGAAATGGGAGGTAAACCTGACATCCCGATCGGAGACAATGAAACAGGAACCCCATGGCGAGACACGATCTCGCAAACGTACACGTTGGCGAATTTCTTAGCCGATGAGCTCTCCTGTATGGCCAAGAAATGGGCACTCTTGGTCAATCGATCCACGATGACCCATATAGCATCAAACCCTTCACCATCCTCGGCAATTTGGTAATAAAATCCATCGTGATCTGTTCCCATTTCCACATGGGGATCTCTAGAGGTTGCAGCTTGCCATGCGGCCTCTGATGCTCGGCCTTGACCATCCTACAGGTCAAGCACCTCTCGAAGTACCAAGCGATTTCTTGCTTCATGCATGGCCACCAATAACTCTAACTCAAATCCCGGTATATCTTAGTGGCCCCCGGGTAAATTGAGAAATGAGACTTATGAGGCTCCTCCATGACCGTCTGCCTAACCCCACCAGACATCGGTACCCAAACCCGACCGCATCGGGTCAATAATCCCCGCCTATCCTGCTCAAACCGGGTATTCTCACCCTTGATCCTCTCCAGCTTCCAGTTCTCCGATCGCATGCCCTCAACCTGGGCATCTCTGATCAAACTCACAAGTGAAGAGTCCACTGCTATCCTCATACATACCGTTGGGGTGGAAGACCTAGTTGACTTGCAGCTCAAAGCATCCACAACCACATTCACTTTACCAGGATGGTAAAGGATCTCGCAGTCGTAGTCCTTAACTATGTCCAGCCACCCGCGCTACCTCATGTTCAGGTTTGGCTGATCCATGATGTGTCTCAAACTCTTGTGATCTGTGTAAATGGTACAACGGAACCCATAAAGGTAATGTCTCCATATCTTGAGGGCGAACACCACCGCCCCCAGCTCCAAGTCATGCGTAGAGTATCTCGTCTCATGCGGCTTCAATTTCCACGACGCATAAGCTATCACTCGTCCTCTCTACATGAGGATCGCCCCTAACCCTATGATGGATGGATCACAGAACACCACAAAATCCTCAACTCCCTCCGGGAGTGTCAAGAATGGGGCCTCGCGCAACCATTGTCGGAGGGTCTCAAATGCCCTCTGCTGCTCAGGGCTCCACACGTAAATCAACCCCCTTCCTCGTCAGACGAGTGAGGGGTACCGCAATCTTAGAGAAGTCCTGAATGAATCTCTAGTAGTACCCTACCAATCCCAAAAAGCTCCTGATGTCTGAGGTAGATTTCGGAACCTCCCACTTCATAACCGCCTCGATTTTGGTTGGATCGACCAAAATCCCCTCCTGGTTAACGAGATGTCCGAGGAACTGGACCTCTCGTAACCAAAACTCACACTTCGAGAACTTGGCATACAGCCGTTCTCGTCTTAAAAATCCCAACAACTCTCGCAGATGCTCCTCATGCTGCTCTCGGGTCTTGGAATACACCAAGATATCATCTATAAACACTATGACCGAGCGATCGAGCATCGGTCTACATACCCGATTCATCAGATCCATGAATACTATTGGTGCGTTGGTGAGCCCAAATGGCATCACCACGAACTCGTAATGTCCATAACGAGTTCAAAATGCGGTATTCTCCACGTCCTCCTCTCTGACCCTAACTTGATGATACCCATATCTCAAGTCTATCTTGGAAAACCAAGATGCCCCCTGCAGCTGATCAAATACATCATCTATCCTTGGGAGAGGATAACGGTTCTTCACCGTCAACTTGTTCAGCTCCCTCTAATCAATGCACATCCGGTGCGAGCCGTCCTTCTTCCTGACGAAGAGGATCGGTGCTCCCCATGGAGAACTGATAGGTCGAATGAAATGCTTTCCTAGCAGCTCCTGAAGTTGTGACGACAAATCCTGCATCTCTTGTGGCACCAACCGGTACGACGCCTTAGCGATAGGGGCTGCACCTGGCACTAGGTCGATCTTGAACTGAACCTGCCTCTCTGGAGGCACTCCAGGTAACTCCTCTGGAAACACATCAGCAAACTCTCTGACTACCGGAACCTCCAAAACTGAAACCTGTTCCCTGGCCCGTGCATCTACTACGTACGCTAGGTAAACCGCACACCCGTGCTGAAGGTACTGTCGAGCCCTGACAGCTGAACAAAACCATGAACCCAACCTGGTGCCCTTGCCATAAACAATCAGTTCTCCCCCACTTGGGGTTCAAACTACAACTCGCTGACCTTCGCAATCTATCATGGCACCAAACTGGCTAAGCCAATCCATCCCTACGATTACGCACACCTCCTCCATGGGAATTAGTATCAAATCTATCGTAAAGGACACTCCGAAGATCTCCAACTCGCACCCTCGATAAACTGAAGAAGCAAAAACTTCGTGTTTGTTGGCGATAGAGACTCGCAACGGACACTCTAATTCGCCCACCGGCACACCAAACTCCCTACTAAAGGTCTGAGATACGAAAGACCGAGTCGCCCCTGAGTCAAACAAAACCAGAGTAGGAAGAGAGTTCACTAAAAATGTACCTAACCACATATACGACATATAAGCATAATACAGACATAATAATCAAGACAAGGGATAGAAACATACCAGCAACCACATATGGTGCTGCCCTAGCCTCCTCAGCCGTCAGCTGAAAAGCACGTCCATGACCCCTCGGGGGCTCCGCACTACCCTGTCTCCCATCTGTAATCCTCAATGTAGCCGGTGCTGGAGCCTGCGTCGGATTGGCAGCGAGTAACGTGTAGTTGGCCTTCAAATGGCCAACCTGATCACAATGGTAACATAGCCTCATACTCGGAACCAGAGCGGCCTGGCGACAATCCTTCGCATAGTGCCCCTCCTTTCCACACTTGTGGCACCCATTACTGGCTCAACAAATCCCGTAATGAACCCTGCTGCACTTCCCACAAGAGTGGCTCTGCTGACTCCCAGACCTCAAATCAATGGTCTTAATCCGCTTCGGCGCCAGCTGCGACTGTGTCGGGGCCAGCAGCTACTCCCTCAGCTGCAGCTCAATCTCTAACTCTCGCCGTCTGGCGGCCTATTGCAACTCCAGAAGAGTATTGCGTCGCTGGGTAGATACAAACTGTCGGATATCAGTCTTGAGCATACTCAGATAACAGGTCATCTGAGACTTCTCGGAAGTAAACTCTGGTCAAAACATCGGCCGCTCAGTGAACATACGGGTGATCTCCGTCAGCGACTCCTCATCCTGTCTCAAACTCAGAAACTCCTGTGCCAATCGTTCCCGCTTGACCCGCGGTATGCATCGAGCACAGAACATGTCCCGAAACTACTCCCACGTAACTGCAGCTCTCTGCTCATCAGAGTAAGATCCTGTAGTCAATCTCCACCAGTCCTTGGCCCCAAGCCTCATCAGGTTCCGGACACACCTGACCTTCTGGTCAGTAGGACATGAGCAAGTGAAGAAGCACCCCTCCACGTCAGAAATCCACCTCATGGCCTTGATGGGGTCCTAAGTCCCATCAAAAGTAGGGGGCTTCGTGTTATCAAAGTCCCTATATTGGAAAGCCCGGCGGGATCCTCCTCCTCCTGCCGCTGTTACAGCCGTAATGGCTGCAGCGGCAGCCGTCTTTGCTAGGGCTGTGTATCGCTCGTCGAAGTACTCGACCATGGCGGTCTTAATAGACCCAAACATCTCCGGTAGCTGAGCCTGGAACAGGGCAGCAACCTCATCATGCAGAATCTCTCAGATCCTGGCATCCAACTCATATGTACCCATCTGCACCACAAGCTCCGGTGCTGGTTGCCCCTCCTGGCTCGCATCTCCTGCCCCTGATCCTGACCCGGATCCAGTGAAACGTCTCGTGATCGTCATACTGAAACACACCACTAGATAGTCAGATAACCACATAATATCAGGGAACCAACTCCCAACCCAACCCTAGGGATTGTGACTTCCTTTCTACGCGTATGGGTCCTGTGCTTTCAGTAGTACGGGCCCAATACTACCTTCCACACCTACCCATATTTGTCTCATGTATCACCACAATTCCCTAACTGAATACATAACATGGCAAGCGCTCAGTCCTCACTCCTAGAGGAATGCTAAATGTATGGTCCTGAAACGGATCTTACTAGTGATCAAATAGCAAACACAATCAATTAACAATAAAGAACAAGTAGAATTGAGAATGAACAAGCTTGCACATGCTTTTCTATTAGGAATAACGTCTGGTACAACTTGTGGTTACAGCAGCTGTGAACTCTGAGGTATCAACAACTTACAAAAGACCTAGCATACCTCTATATATACTGGACCTAGGCCGGCCTTGGGTTTACGGCCGTAAACAGGTTTACGGCCGTAAACTCATGTTGGGCCGTAAACTACACACAATCTACCACAAGCTATAAATTGACTCAAAAGAGCCTATTACATAGAAAGCCTAGACCAAACCACTAATTAGAACCTTCAATCTACCCCTTGGTTTGGTGCTAGATTGAAGTCAATCTTTGTCCACGATCACCACATCATCCAACCCCATAGCTCCATTCCACATCCGCTTGTTTATAATCTCAGCAACCATAGTGGTGTATTCTTTCGTGGCAGACTCAAATATCTCCTCAGTAACCTGAATCTGAAAATGGCTCAAATGATGAATGTCTTATTTTCTAAACTGGAACAAATCCCTTCTGTCATACAAACGAATGCACCCCTCCTTTAGTTTGATGACAACAGATGTTGTGGTTTCATCAAACATCCAGTGAAGCATAAAACTTAAGGATCCATCCGGGTAATCTTGAAGCACGAGAATTTGTTTGACCTGATTTGTAGCAGGCCACATCACCACCTGGAGTAGATTACTAGTTTTGGGATCAATGATGTCAGGATGATCCATTATCACAGATTCAACAGTCTTCATAGCCGAAAAACCCTTCTTTACTTGATCCTCTAGAAAGTGCTTGAAGTTAGTTGCTTGTTGATTATCCGTCAGGTTTGAGAATGGAGATTGAGATAGCTCAGAAAGATCCACCCTAGTCCAAGAGTTAAAATCATGACAATCCTTGTAGAGTTCCGTATTGCCGCTCTTTCTACGAACAATCCACATTTTCAGGGGATCATGAAAACCCTAAGATATGATTCCTGACCGATCACCATACGTGCCTCTAAACCTTACGACTTCGAGATCCGTAATAGTGATTGTGGATTGATTTCCTGGTGCATTCTTGTCGGAACTCCTCTGGAACAAGATTTGTCCCTTCTTGGCAGCTTTCTCTTGTTTATCTCGAATGATCTCTGAAATATGTGGAGCATGAGCAGGCTCTTCTTCAAAACGATTCACCACTCGAGAAGTCTGAGCAGTTGGCACGACAATATGATGAGCTTGAGAGTGAAGATCGATTCTATGCTCATCTGCGGATGTCTTATACTTATCACCAAAATCGTCTTCAAGCTTCTTCTTGAGATTAAAGTAGCTGGAGGTCAAAAGATTGAAATAATCTTGGAGCTCAGAGATTTGCCTGGACTTGATTGCTTTATCTTCTTGTAGATCAGAGACTTGAATCTTCAAATTCATATTCTCACTCAAGAGATCTTCAACACAAATGCTTAGCTCAATGTTTTTCTGATCCAGCACACTCACTCTTTTCTGGAGTTCATCGATCACGGAGTCGTCTTCTCTTGGTTGACTGTTGGGTTTATTGTATTGCGTCACGGGCTCGGTCCTTAGCCCAGTTTTGGTATCCGGTTTAGGCCTGTCCAACCGTGATTATTTTACTCTAGGGTTTAGTATTTAAGGTGCATGCATGCATCCTTTATTTGTAATGCTTTTATTATATTTCTTATGGAGTTTTGTAAACCCTAGCTCGCCTCTATAGTGGAAGTTCTTCATCGAGCTCTGATGAGGCGTGACTATATTTGAATCATAAGCATTACATTGATTCCATACTGTGTTCATAATCATATTGTGTTTGAATTGTTTGTTCTTCATCTTTTTACCTTTGAAAGATCTAAACGATCTGAGATTTATTCTCATCAATTGGTATCAGAGCAGGAGACTATGTAATTCATACACATCTCTTCTGTTGAAGAAGTTATTAGGGTTTTTCCGCATTGATTGATATTAATTGAGCTGTCATTCCATATTGATGTATCTCATTAATTGTCGATCTTACTCTAATCGATAAATTACAAGTCTGGTCTTAAACAGGTTATCAATCAAACTTCATCACAATGTCCATGGATGATTCGCAAACAAATCCAATCAACATCTCCAACAGTATCGGATCAACGACAAGGAAAACAATCCTATACACTCAGGATTATGAGGTTTGGACGTACCACTTCGAAGATTATGTGATTGGCTCAAAAGATAATGGGTACTTGATCTGGGAAGCTATCACAGTTAACCCGTTTGCTCATTCAAGCACCTCAAAGATTGTCAAACCTCAAAAGGAGTACAATCAGCTTGTGAATGATGTGAAAGACATTCCTCAAGATGAGAATGAGAAGTTTCAATGCAACATCAAGGCCTTAAGAATGATTAGGTTTGCTTGGCAGTCAGATACGTTTCGTTTGGTGAGTTCTTGCGCTACAGCTAAAGAGATATGGGACAGGCTTAAAGAATTGTATTCCACTAATGAAGATCTGGAACATTCAATACAAACTCTGCTGCTTTCTGAATTTGGTGATTTCAAATAGAAGCCCGAAGAGAAACTTGTTCAGACTTTTGATCGGTTTAATCATATTTTAAGTAAGATGATAAAGCATGGGATCGGAAGGAAGGTTATTGAACAAAAGGCCAACATCCACAAAAATCCAAAACAGGTGGCAGAACGAAAACACCAATGAAATCTGAGATACAAGAAGAATCTCTCAGAAAGAAAGCAGTTTTGGAGATCACAAAACCCTCATTATGTCAGGTATGAAAGGACGCATAAGTCTCGAGTAGAATCAAGAAGTGACCAACAGGAGGGTTTCGATCCTTGGAATGAAAGGAACGAAAGGATAGTTTCGGTCCACAACAAGCAAGGAACCGAAAGGATAATTATGGTCCAAAGCGAGCAAGGAACCGAAAGGATAGTTTCGGTCCACAGCAAGTAAGCAACCGAAAGGAGAGTTTCGGTCCTCAGAACTTCAGCAACGGAAAGAACGGTTTCGATCCTCAACACAATAGCATCCAAAAGAATGGGTTTGGTTCTAAGTTCAATCAGAAGAACAAAAGGGATCATCATGCAATGATGGTAGAACAGCAGGCTTTAATAAAAAATCAACAAGCCTCCATCAATAATCTTGAAGTGCAACTTGGTCAACTAACCACTTTGGTTCATGAGAAGCTATCCCCGAAAAATCTTGAAAAGAAGACCCAATCTCATGTAATCGCCATAGATACTGAAGAACTTCTGAGTTCCTAGAAGCATTAGAAGTGGAGCCACAACATCCCGATCCAAAGCCAAAGAAGCCAAGGATCGAAAATGAAGAAGCTGCTGGAACACCCAGTTCACGATGTGAGCCCGCTATGCTCACGTCGTGGGCTCTGTCTGAACAGAAAAAGTTCATCTTTGTTTCATCATATCAACCACCTTTGCGGTTTCCTTCCCGAGCTGCCCTTAGTCCACCGGAAAGAGAGCATATAGAGTTTATTAAGCACGTGAAGGGTATCCCGATTAATACTCCCTTTGTCGAGTCGTTATCAAAAATTCCCGAATATGAAATTTTTTTACAAGACTTGATAGACACTCGTCAGCAACTAAATAAGAATTCTAAAGTTATTATAAGTGAGCAAAGTTCAAGGGATGTATTGGGAGACATAACTAAGAAGATGGGGGATCCTGGACGCCTCACTCTTCCATGTGAGTTTGGGAACAACATGAAGGTTTATGCTTTAGCCGATTCTGGGGCTAGCATAAATTTGATTATTCATTTTATCAGAAGTTGGATATTCAGAAGTTGAAGGCTACAAGAATGACTATTCACATGGTAAACTGTGCAGTGACACAGCCAAGGGGCATTGTGGAAGATATTTTAGTAAAAATTGGGAAATTCGTTTTTCCAATAGACTTTGTGGTATTGGATATGAAAGAAGATCCCAGTGTACCAATTATTCTTGGTCACCCGCTGCTAAACACTGCTGGAGCTCTTGTTGATATTCGAGAGTCTAAGCTCACCTTGAGGGTTGGTAATGAAAAGGAAATTTTTGGTATAGAAGATGGCTTTCAAGGGAATCATGCTTAAGAAGAGGTTTTTAACATTGATGAAGACACTGAACTTGAAGAATTAGAGAAGCTCATGGAAGAAGAGATCAAGGCAATTCATCAAGTTAAAAGAACAAAGCCAAGAGCATCTGTTCCATATTTAGTTGAAGTCATTGCCTACACGAGTCCAATTTCTTGGGTGAGCAAGGAAGATGATGAGATAACGAGTGATGAAGAGGAGGTTACTTCAAAAGTAACAACCCCAGTGGTGAAAGAAGAGAAGAATGCTATGGAGTGCAAGGAAGAACCTAAAGGGACCCAACGCAAGCTTGATGAAGACGAGGTCAAAGCTAAAAGGGTGTACAAAAGACGAGTTCAAGCTTACAAGAGGCGTTTCAAGGAACAAAAGATCCTAGTGGTGGATTCTTCAGATGACTCAATGTAGGAGGCACAGAGTCCAGCTCATGACTCCAAGAAGAAGAAGCGCTTCTCGGGAGGCAACCCGAGTTTGGTTTGCAATTTTTTCTTTCTTTCTTTTATTTTTAGTTTTTGCATTTTAATCTTAGAACAATAGATCATATCACCCAACTCGCTTTATTCATAATTAAACACTGAGTGTGAGGTCCCTAAAAATGAAGTGGTGATAATTAAGAATTTAGTTAATAGACAAACTTGACTTAATAATAAAAAAATTCCATGCAGGATTCACGATGTAATCAGTTAAGGACTCACGACGTGAATTCTGAATAATCCGGATAATATACCAATGATGCGTATCAGCCCATGTTCTATTAAACTAATTGGCCCAAGACTAATCCATTATTGATAAGGAATGCATGGCCCAACATTAAGCCTAGACAGGACTCACGACGCGAGTTTTGAAAAACACGAGACCACAGATTAAAGGGATAAGAATCAGTTTGACCCTCTTTTCTTTATTCCTCACGAAGTGAAACACGAGATCTGGTCCCCCAGTTCCGATTTTGGCCGACAACACTCAATTTTCGTTTTTGCTTACCTCATACTACAATTTAAGGTAATGATTCGTAATTATTATGTTTAATTTTTCTCTAATAATTGAATTTAGGGTTAGGGTTTGTTAGTTAGATGAAATGTCGAATTTACTTCTAAAAATTCACGTAATAGCCTTGGAATGTTGATGCTATGTGCTTGTAAATGGTATAGGAGTAAACCCCCATTAATATTGTGACCTGATTTTCCCTTGATTTTAGCGATTCTACTTGCTGAGTTGCGAACTCACGACATGAATACTGGGATTGGACATTTTCAGTTCTGTTAATTTCTAAACTTGTGGGTTGTTTCTTTTGGGTGTCTTTGTTGCTTGTTTTTTCAGAAATGGGTCCTAGAAGAGAGGCACCTCTTGGAGTTGCGGGTTTACACCCGTTTTATAATTTTCCCACAACAATGTCCCGCGACATCTTGACTCGATGGAACAACAAATTAAGGTGGCTCTACAACCGCGAGATTGCTGTTGCTCCTACAATCAATTGGACGCGGTTGAGGGAAGTCGAACTCGTGGAAAGGCTGTCCCCATTTTTGACAAAAATATTTATTGGAGATGGATACTCGTTCACTTGCTCGGGTTGGCTCAACCTATTTCGAATTCAAGAGCGGGTGTATAAGGAATTTTTTGTTGAGTTTTTCTCAACAGTGACATTCCAGGAGACTGTCCAAGACCCACATTGGCCGCAAGCTTTGGTGTTCCGGTTGGGGGGAGAGTACTGGGAGTGCAGCCTCGTTGAATTTGCTTGGAGAGTTGGACTATATGATCGACAAGAGGCAATGACTCCCGAATTTGATATGTTCTTGAGCGCGGAAGCTATAGGATACACGGAGGGTGTGACTGGATATGTTTTCTGGCATAATATTGCGTCCGAAATGTTTAATTCCGGAGTGTCTCCCGAGAGTAGTATTCGGTCCCCTATCCATCGCTTACTCCACCATTTCATCACATTCTCCATCAATCATAGGAGGCATGGAGATAAAGTAACAAAAAAAATTATTCTTCTTATGGTGTATCTTGCAGCTTGGAGTGTGTTGCAACATTCCTTATTTTCTGGCACGTTTTCTGGCCGGGTTTGCAGCTAGTTCTCGCCCTGGGAGCCCCATTTGTGGAGGGCAATTTATTATGCGTTTGGCCCGCTTGTATCATTTGGTTGTTCCTGATATTACTCATTCCATGACTTGTGTGGATGAGTATGAGTTTGGCATGGGGTATTTGGAGACTATGCGGGTTGTCAGAAACTTTGGGTCGTATTGGGGAATAGTACCTTCAGATGATGAGGGTAATGAGGGTGATGAGCAGCCTGATACACAACCAGAACAACCACAACTGAGGCCGGGGCGGAGGAACGTAAGAGGAAGGGGAAAAAGAGGGCAACCAATGCATCCACCCGCATCCATGGTAGGAGCACCTTTTTGGGGTGATATGGCTGGTTATTTTGACCAGTTATCTTTAAGTGTAAGCTGGATTGGTGGCACCATGGAGAACGTCGTTAGACACCTAGGGGTGGAGCAGCCGCCTCATTTGGGGTATCATTACCCAATTTTCCCGAGGTGGACGGAGTATAGAGGACATGGAGGCGACGGAGCGGGCATTAGCGGGGTGAACAAGGATGAAGAGGATGATTGATCGTTTCTTTTCGCTTTATTATTTTAGTTTTGTTTGGTTTAGTTTTATTTTGTTTTTATTTGTTTGGGATTGTAAAAATATTAAGATATTATGTTATTTTTCTCTTCTTGGTTGTTATTTTTCAGAATTACTAGGAGCGCATGATGGGTTTTAGGTAAAACAAATAAACTAGAAAAACAATTCCTAAGTTCACATGCAACCTACTTTGGATCTAAGTTTTATCTATTGAACATACAACTTTGAATTGTAAAACAAGAACCCTAGAGGAGAGAGGCTATAATCGAAATTTACAAACTAGGGTTTAGTAATTACATACCTTTCAATTGTTATAGTAAACAATTGATAATTCCCTTGATCTTGATCTTGATCTTTCTTGGAAGCTTAGCACCACAAGTGTAATGCCTCTAATGGAATCACACCCAAACTAGCAAGAAGGAAAGTAGAGGAGAGAGGGGAGAGGGAGTATGCAAAATTTCGGCCCTTAGGGTTTCCTCAAAAGAAAAGAGTGACCAAAACATGAACCAGGAGGCTCCTTATATAGCTGAGGGATCTAGGGTTTAGGGGAAACCCTAGTTATCCTTTGCTTAGGGCCTAAGCAAACCCAAGGGCCTTATCCAAGCCCCTATGGACGAAATTATTAGGTTTTCCCCTAAAGATTTCGTCCACCCTCTTCCAAGGGGGTTCTAGAGCCTTCCACTCAACTATTAGATAATTGCAAACTAGTCCCTGCACTTTATAATTAATTCTTTTAACCCCAAAATTAATTCTAATTAATTTCTGGCTAACAATTAATTAAACATAATGATTTATAATTAATATATTAATCTTTTAACATATTTATAAATTCATTTATATTAATTTATTAATCTTATAATAAATTAATATCTCTCCTTTCATAATTTCCTTGTCTGGTTGCTAGGTTTGAGGGCAACCCAAAAGGACTGTGTTGCTATCAATTCAAGTACATACCAATTATAGTTATGGGCTTAGACACCTAATCCAACAGTCTCCCACTTGGATAAGTCTGTAACTATAATTGCTAGTATGCCTTCTAAATTTGACCAGCAAATTGTAGCTTCCAAAAAGTTGTTGACGAACTCTGACCCAGTCAGTTACGTGTCCTAAGATAAGTGATCATATAATCTTTCGTTCTGCTAGATATCTCTAGACAAAAGACATGGAATGCAATCAACCTCTTTGTCCATAATCTATGTTTCCCGATTCCTGATTTGTGATGATGTAGGACTTCTAATTGAACACATCAATTTAGTCCTGGCTGGGCCCAGCACATAAGTCAACACCAAATCATCGAGGGGCCCACAAATATCGCTTTTCCAGTTAGGGCAAAAGGAACGAATAAACATTGACTCATATGCTTGTATCTTTTACTCATCAAACCATACATGATAATACATTTTATAACACCAAGTTACTGATGCGTTTTCGTATCACCAATGCATAGCCGACTTGCAAATCACAACTCATATATCTCTGTTTCAAGATTATAAGATATTATCATCTCAGTATTACTCGTGATGAATTCCATGAAGTAATACTCTGAGCGAGGGTTTATCCAATACTCAAATCTCAATTTCTGAGTACTCATGAACGTTGCAGCAAATACATTGTCATGTCTATCCTTAGACAATCTACAATCCAGTTCATGACAGTCTTGATTCACTACTTACTTCCAAAAGTACGAGCGACTGTGGAGTTTGAATAATCTTATTATTCGGGAAGTAAAACATGCAAAAAATGAAACACAATAATAAACAATTGACAAAAGGTAGAACCCAAACTTATAAATAATACTTTATTATTTAATCACCAAAAGTCAATTACATTTACTTTGTTACAAGTTTCAGAAAACTAATCTAACTACTAAAACTAATATCATCTTTCAGTCCTATGCTCCGAGCATGTTGAATATGCTTAGCCCTACTCAGACCCTTTGTGAGAGGATCTGCTGGGTTATCTTCAGATGACACCCTCTTCACTATAAGATGGCCTTCTTCTACTCTATGTCTGATGAAATGGTACTTTCTGTCGATATTTCTGGTTTTACCATGATCTCTCGGTTCCTTTGTCAAGGCAACCGCTCCTTCATTATCGCAGAACGGTTCCATAGGCTCTTGGATGGTTGGAACAACTCCAAGATCCCAGATGAAGTTCCTCAACCAAGCTGCTTCTTTCGACGCTTCACTTGCTGCTATGTACTCTGATTCACAAGTAGAATCAGCCACCGTATCTTGCTTAGAACTCTTCCAAGTAACTGCTCCTCCATTTAATAAGAATACCCAGCCTGACTGAGAACGGAAGTTATCTCTATCCATCTGAAAGCTGGCATCACTATAACCATCTACTCTCAAAGTATCATTGCCACCAAGTACAAGGACCCAGTCCTTTGTCCTTCGCAAATACTTGAGTATATTCTTTATGGCTATCCAATGTGCTCTACCTGGGTTTCCCTGATAGCGACTGACCATGCTCAAAGCAAATGCCACATCAAGGCGAGTACATGTCATAGCATACATGATCGATCCGACAGCGGAAGCATAAGGTACACGACTCATGTCATCTATTTCCTCATCTGTACTCGGGCATTGAGTCTTACTCAATTTAGTATTGCTCTGGATAGGTAGCTCTCCCTTCTTAGAATTTTCCATACTAAACCTATTTAGTACCTTATCCAAGTATGTGCTTTGACTAAGTCCAATTAGTCTCTTCTTTCTATCTCTCAATATTCTAATCCCAAGAATATAGGCGGCTTCTCCTAGGTCTTTCATGGCAAAACACTTTCCAAGCCAAGATTTAACTTCATTCAAGGTTGGAACGTCGTTACCAATGAGTAATATGTCATCGACATATAACACCAGAAAAGTTACTATACTCCCACTAGCCTTGATATACACACAAAACTCATCTTCACTTCTAGAGAAACCAAACTCTTTGACTTTCTCATGGAAGCAAAGATTCCAGCTGCGAGATGCTTGTTTCAATCCATAGATGGATTTCTCAAGCTTGCACACTCTATTGGGAAACTTTGCATCAACAAAACCCTCTGGCTGACTCATGTAAACATCTTCAGCCAACTTCCCGTTAAGGAAGGCAGTCTTGACATCCATCTGCCAGATTTCATAGTCATGAAAGGCAGCTATGGCGAGCAATATCCTAATAGATTTAATTTTAGCTACTGGCGAAAAGGTCTCATCATAGTCAACCCCTGGGGTTTGAGTGAAACCTTTTGCAACCAGTCGAGCCTTGAATGTATGCACATTCCCGTCCATGTCTGTCTTCTTCTTAAAGATCCATTTGCACCCAACTGTCTTACGACCTGGTGCACTATCAACCAAATTCCAAACTTGGTTGTCATACATGGACTTAATCTCGCTGTCCATTGCCTCTTTCCACTTGGAAGCCTCTGGGCCTGCCATTGCTTCCTTATAAGTGACTGGTTCATCTAAGTTTACCAATGTTCTGTCACTTATGAATATGTCACCGTCTGAAGTAATATGAAAACCATACAACTTAGGTGGCACACTCACCCTAGTGGATCTTCGAAGAGGTAATGATTTATCAACTGGTTCAACAGGAACTGTTTCCTCTGGTTGAGTGCTAGTGTCATCTAAGGTTCCTTCATTGGTTGACTCTTGAATCTCTTCAAGGTCAATGGTACTCCCACTGTCCTCTTTGAATATGAGCTCTCTTTCTAGAAAGACTCCTCTTCGAGCTACAAAGACCACGTTTTCACTAGGCCTATAGAACAATTATCCAAAAGACCGCTTTGGGTAACCAATGAAAACACATTTCTCACTTCTAGCTGCTAGCTTGTCGTGAGTCTCTCGTCTTACGAAAGCTTCACAACCCCAGACTTTAATATGTGCTAACGAGGGAACTTTCCCTGTCCACATTTCGTGAGGTGTTTTGGCAACCTTCTTTGTAGGGACAAGATTGAGGATGTGGGCGGCTGTCTCTAAGGCATACCCCCAGAAGTGAATAGGAAGCAAGGCACGACTCATCATAGAATGAACCATGTCTAACAAGGTTCGATTACGCCTCTCAGCTACACCATTTAACTGTGGTGTCCTAGGAGGAGTCAATTGTGAGACTATCCCACATTCTTTCAGATAGTCGTTGAACTCGATGCTAAGATACTCTCCGCCTCTATCGGATCTAAGTATCTTGATCTTTCTACCCAATTGATTTCGACTTCATGTTTAAAATCTTTGAACTTTTCAAAGGTTTCTGACTTATGTTTGATCAAGTAGATGTAACCATATATGCTATAATCGTCAGTGAAAGTCACATAGAATCGATTAGCATCCCTTGTGGCTGATCTGAAGGGCCCACACATATCTGTGTGTATGAGATCCAACAGACCTTCACCTCTTTCACAAAACCCTGTGAATGGTGATTTTGTCATCTTTCCCAAAAGACAAGATTCACACATATCATCTGATTTTAGGTCAAATGATTCCAACACTCCATCCTTTTGGAGTTGGGCTATGCGTTTCTTGTTAATGTGTCCAAGACGACAATGCCACAAGCATGCCTTGTCTACACTATTAGACAAGTCAATATTAAGTACACTATTTCCTAAGCTATCAACACAAGTCACTGTTTCATACACACCATCACAAGGTAAAGCTTCAAACACAAAAACACCATTCTTATAAACAGAAATTGAACCATTCAAATCATTAAAAGAATATTTAAAACCTTTTCTGAACAATGCATGAAATGAAATAATGTTTCTCGTCATCTTAGACGAATAGCAATAATTTATTAAATCTAATCTAACATCATTACTGAGCAAAAGTTGATAAACTCCGATCTTGGTAACTGGTGAAGACTTTCTGTTCCCCATGATCAAGTTTATTCTCCCATGCTCTATCTCCTCACTTTCCCTTAGCCCCTGCAAATTAGAACAGATATGAAAACCACATCCTATATCAAGGACCCATGAACGAGAAGATAATGAGTTATTAGCAGAAATAGTGTAAATACCTGCCGATGATGGCTTCACTTTGCCATCCTTGATATCTTGCAGATATTGTGGGCAAGATCTCTTCCAATGCCCCTTTTGATTGCAGTAAAAGCAAATGGCCTCTTTTGGATCAGAAACATGGGGAGTGGAACCATTAGGCTTAGCCTTCGGGCCATTACTAGATGACACAGCTTGAGCCTTGCTTTTCCAGTTTTGCTTGGGAGGACCTTTCCTCTTCTTCCCCTTTCCCTGTCCAATGGCCAAGACAGGGGCACTTGCAGGTGTGGAGGGTATACTTCTACCCTTCATCCCTACCTCAGCTGTCTGCAACAAGTTGTGCAATTGGGCCAATGTCTGCTCAGTGTTGTTCAAATGGTAAGTTAAGATAAACTGACCATAACAATCAGGCAACGAGTTCAAGACCATGTCAATGGCCAATTCCTCATCGAAGTGAATGTTGAGCTTGACCAAATGCTCTATGTAGCGTTGCATTCTTTGCACATGAGATACAACCGATTCCCCCTCTTTCATCTTGCAAGCCATGAGTGACTTGACTACCTCAAACTTTTCTTGACGAGCTCGCTTATGGTACTTTTCCATAAGGTCCTTGTTCATCTCAAAAGGCCAGTAGTCCTCATAGTACCTCTGCAATTCTGGGGACATAGTTGCAACCATGATGCATGCCACTTTGGTAGCATCATCTTAGTGTTTCTTGTAGGCAGCATACTCTTCGGGAGTGGCTTTTGACTCATCAAGTTCTTTGAGCTCCTTTTCAAGGACATACTCTTTATCCTCGAATCTGAGCTCCATCTTGATGTTACGCATCCAATCGTTATAGTTCGAGCCATCCATAATGACTTTGGAGCAGATGTTGAGTAAAGAGAAGTTGTGGCTGGAGGATGATGAAGCAGAAGTGTTTCCAGGTTAGGATCCAACTATGACGATTTATAACTTAGAAATGGGATGCCGAGATCCAAGTTCAAATCTCATAAAGGTAGGTGAATGACGATTCACCAATTCCACCATTAGAAAAAATAAACGAAGTGAAATTCCTAATTCTTTTGAGATACATTAAAACTATTTAATGACATGTTTTAATCTCGTATTATGCTCTACTATTTGTGACTGGGATACCGAGGATCACAAACTAGATGTGAATAACCATACAAATGTGCTTGGTAACCTTATTGTTTTATCACTAACTATTGATGTGCCGGTAAACCACACGCGCTCCATCAAAATGATAATTATAAGATACCCATTACTACTCTTTATTTTTAGTGTGCCGGTTAACCACACACGCTCCACTAACGACCAATAAAGCACAATGTGCAATTTCATGGATTAGCACACTTTCCACATTTTTCCTAAAGTAACTAGAGTTGGGATTTTGAAAAATAATGTTCTAGTACTTTCTTTAATAACATTATACTTTTAATGAGAAGTAGTTTTCCTATCAAATTCGTTCTGCTAACGACCCTCCACTAATCAAGGAAGCGGTGGGTGAGAGTGGACACCCATTCAACTACCATTTTATAGGCAGTTTCTTTATACCCCCCTTATAGACTAGCTTCGTGAATGAGGCATACTAGCGATTTGACTGACCATATTCTTATACATATATAATATTTAACTTTTAATTATAATATATATAAGGTGTGTTTTAAAACATTTTAAAACTCCAAGGGTTTATATAAATTTTTCGAAATTTAAACTATTAAATTTTAAATTTAAATAAACCAATTAATTAGATTTAATATTTATCTATTAATTAACTTTTAATTAATTTATTAAATCTTGTAAGAATTATCCAATCAAATTAATCAATTAATTTAATCCTAATCCTTATCCCTTTAAATTTCGAAAATATGGGGATAGGATAATTTCCTTATTTTTCTCAATTATCCAATAAGGCAACTATTATCCAAAACAAAGAAACCCTAATCTTTATAGCATATTTCAAAATTTTCAAGGGAGGAGGCTAGGGTTTTCAAAACCCTAACCCTAATTTCGATTAGGGTTCTTTGGAGGCTAGGGTTTTCAAAAACCCTTTGATCCATAACCCTAAAAATCGAAAAAAATGGCCTTTAGGGTTTAATAGCTATAAACCCTAATTTGCAATTCAACAATTATAACAATTCAATTTAAAACAAACAAATGCTCTGATACCACTGATGGGTTTTAGGTAAAACAAATAAACTAGAAAAACAATTCCTAAGTTTACATGCAACCTACTTTGGATCTATGTTTTATCTATTGAACATACAACTTTGAATTGTAAAACAAGAACCCTAGAGGAGAGAGGCTATAATCGAAATTTACAAACTAGGGTTTAGTAATTACATACCTTTCAATTGTTATAGTAAACAATTGATAATTCCCTTGATCTTGATCTTGATCTTGATCTTTCTTGGAAGCTTTGCACCACAAGTGTAATGCCTCTAATGGAATCACACCCAAACTAGCAAGAAGGAAAGTAGAGGAGAGAGGGGAGAGGGAGTATGCAAAATTTCGGCCCTTAGGGTTTCCTCAAAAGAAAAGAGTAACCAAAACATGAACCAGGAGGCTCCTTATATAGCTGAGGGATCTAGGGTTTAGGGGAAACCCTAGTTATCCTTTGCTTAGGGCCTAAGCAAACCCAAGGGCCTTATCCAAGCCCCTATGGACGAAATTATTAGGGTTTCCCCTAAAGATTTCGTCCACCCTCTTCCAAGGGGGTTCTAGAGCCTTCCACTCAACTATTAGATAATTGCAAACTAGTCCCTGCACTTTATAATTAATTCTTTTAACCCCAAAATTAATTCTAATTAATTTCTGGCTAACAATTAATTAAACATAATGATTTATAATTAATATATTAATCTTTTAACATATTTATAAATTCATTTATATTAATTTATTAATCTTATAATAAATTAATATCTCTCCTTTCATAATTTCCTTGTCTGGTTGCTAGGTTTGAGGGCAACCCAAAAGGACTGTGCTGTTATCAATTCAAGTACATACCAATTATAGTTATGGGCTTAGACACCTAATCCAACAGCGCATACAAAGGATGTCAAGATATGAATGCATATGTGTTTAGCCGGGAGTGTTTAAAGTCGAGAGTCGAGACCCATAATTTAAATTAAGTGTGGGGTGAGTCAAGCGAGAAGAAAGTTAGAGAGAAGAGTCGGAATTAATAGGGTTAGAAGAGTCTTAATCCATTAAGACATGGGGTTGAATATAAGAATTGAAAGAAAGATTGGAAGAAAAGTATTTCTGGGATTCTAGTTTTCACGTCGTGACCCCTTTTGTTATTCACCTCGTGAGTCAGTATCTGGAGACTTTCTAGAACCCGTTTCCAATCGAATTCACGACGTGAATCTTCATAAACTCACGTCGTGACTTTACCATTTTCACAAAGGAGTCTTATTTTTCCATATTGATTATGTGGTTCACCACCATTCTTTTTGGGATTATTATGAAGATAATTATGGCTCCTTTTCTCTACCCTACAATGTGGTGTATGCTTTCCCACATTGTTCTGTTCATTTTGCACATTTTTCTGCACCACATTTGTTGAAGATTGAAGACTCGATTCCATATTTTGTCGGTACATTACTTATCTCGCGTATTCAAGATCCAAGTTTCTATTTCTCAAAGTCTATATTCAAGATGCACGTTTTATCCGCGCTTTTGGAGATGATCACGTCACTATCCCACGGGAGTCTGTTCCTTTTTCTCCCTTCTCTTAATTTTTTATATTAATTTAAGCATACAATGGGGGCATTGTATGAAATAAGTGTGGGGTAGGGGGTAGAAAAAGTAAATTGCTAGATAATTTGGTAAATTTTGAAATTTTTAATAGTTAAATCTAGTGATAATAATTTGAACTGTAGTTGCTAGTGTTATATGGGATGATCCGATAAGAGCTCAAATGTTTAGTTGAGCCAATACACGTTGTAGTGCATTTGTGGCCTCCCTTATTTTAGTGAAATCATGGAACAAAAACATGACCCGACTTAATTTGAGGAACGCAAAATGTTTAGCAGCCTGAACCTAAAATGTATCCAGGAAAGATATGTCTTAACCAATAAAGGTTGAAGTTAAGCGCCCCTACTTAAGCATGTAGGTTTTTGAGTGATGTATATAAAAAAGTGAGTTGTACATGAAAAAAAAAAAAGAGAAATTACTAAAAAATTCTTGAAGAATTTTGGAGCTATCAAAGTATGAAGATCAAAGATCAAAATTCCAAAGAATCAAAAGTTGAAGATACCAAAAATTATAAATATGGTGAATTCAAGCAATCAAAGATCAAATATCAAAGAAGGGAAGAATTCCAAGAGCTCCATTGTGGTATCTAAAGTTGTAATTTATAGATTATGTATGCTTGGGCAGCTTAACCAAAAATATCTTGAGGTTAAAAAGCTTTCTGAGGATGGATTCGGAGGGTTGCATAAAATGAGCATTGTTCGAAAGAAGTGGGTAATTGTTTATGAAGATTGTGAGTATTTAAAGTATGGGGAGGTACTTTAGGAAAAATTTAGACACAAATGCATGCGTTGAGGTCTTGGCATAATGGTTGAGCTGGAATTGGATTTTTCCATGAGATGTTAGTGGTGAAGGCTTGAGTTTAAATAAGTAGATTTGCTTGAGGGCAAACAAAGCCTAAGTCTGGGGTATTTTGATATTGCCATATTTATACATATTTTTAGGCAATATTTAAGTACAATTATATATATATATATATATATATATATATATATATATATATATATATATATATTGGTCATTTGCATAGAATAATGGTACTTATAAGGTTAAATTATATTTTTCAGCCAAAAAGAAGACATTTTGAAGAAAGGGACTAAAAGCGTTAAAGGATGGAACTTTGGAGGTTGAAGGCTTGAAAGACAAGAAAAACACCCAAAAAAGATGTACTCACGACATGAACAGTTGATGGTTCACAACGTGAGTGGAAAGAGTTAGAAGATAAGCATCCGGGTGAAGGAATCCTTGACGATCACGATTACCTCGAGTTCACGACGTGAGTTTTAAATTCTCACGACGTGAACGATGATTTTGTAGAATATATATACCCTTCTCCATTACGATTGGGGATAACTTTGGATTGCCTAGGAGGATTCCTGGAGACGAAATTTAGAGGAAAAGAAGCTCTGGAAGTTGGTTTTAACACCAAGGAAGGAGAAGTTCATAATTTGTCTTTATAGATTGGTACATTTAAACATGTTTTTGATTATAGTATTTGTTTGTTTAGCTGTTAATATGTCCAGCTAAATCTAGGTTCTTCTGTTAGCTAGAAGAAGCTGGAACTCATGGTTTTAATACATTAGACTTAACTTTACTTGTTGGTGATATGCCTGTGTTGATTGATTTTACCTAGCATGCTTGAATTAATTATTTGATTGCTTTGAATTCTTGTTTTGTGTAGTTAGTGAACACAAATCTGCATGAACTTGAATACCTAATAATATAGTGAACACTAGTTTATTGTAGCTAAGATCAAACCAATCTTAGATTAGTAATTGAATCATTAAATCAAGTTGTGTTAGAGAACTCATATTATGACTGCAATTGTGTTTTGATTAATCAATCTTTCATGGCTCCAATCTTATGTAATAATTGATTATGTGTTAACTATTGTATGACCATAAATAGATTTACATGAATTGATTAATAATTAGTAGATTTAGAAATAAATTGCTAATACTTCTTTAATTGGTCACCAACAGTAATAGTCATAACCAATGTATAACCATTGAGTGAAAGCGGATTCGAACTAACAGAAGTGTTTTGTTTATTGATTGAGTTTTTGTTAAAGGATTAAGTTCATCTAAACTTGGAAAATTAGATAAAAACCCCTTTTTAGCTTATTAATAATTAGATTAATTTAGTAGTGAATAGATTAATTAATAACACCGTTCCCTGTGATCGACACCCAACTTACCAAACTATTCTATAATTCGACTAGGTACACTGCCTAGGAGTATTTTAGTTAGTTAGTTAGTTAGGTTATAAATTATAGAATTAGTGGGTACTATCGTGCACACCAAGTACTCAATAAGGATTTATTTTGTAACTTGAAGGTTACAATTGAAAGCCCAACATAGTACGAAGAGTGGATGCAGGATTGAGCACTACCTACTATCGAGAAGTCCAAGAGTTAGTTACTCTTTCGAGGAAACATAGAACTTACATTTATTACCTAGGATGAAGAGATAACACACGGAATCATTATACAAGTCCTATTTCGTTGATGATTCTGGGACGTAATCATCCTAAGGGGGAGATAATTATAACGCCCGCAGATCCGGGCTAATCAATTTAGAGACGATAAGCGTCAAAATGACTTTTTGATGGAAGATTATTTAGAAGGAGTAATCTTAAATAAGTTGTAGTATATATTAGAAGGATTCCGTACATATAAAGAACGCTGAAATCCGAGTTATAACGAACAAGTTATGACCTGTCGAAGTTTCGCGACAGATGCGGCACGACACAACGCGACGTAAATAGTGAATTTACGTTAGAGCGATATTTGGGCTTAGTGATCAAAACGGAAGTCGTAGAATACGTTAAACCGAGAGCGTGCATAAAAAGAGTGTCCAAATCTGACTTTGTATGAGGAAGTTATGATTTTTCTAAGTTTCATCTTAGCGGTATGCAGTCTGAAGTTCGATTTTGAGATCGAGTGATTTCTAGTCGAAACAATCTAAACGAGAATCGAAGATCTCTTTAATAGTAGTGCAACGGTAAAAAGACAGATGAGAACAGACGTCGGAGGAAGAATTTATGAATTTATAATGGAGTTTTCCTGTCCCGGCCTACTAAAAATAACATAATAAAAATAAAGTTGAAATCAGCCGACAGAGTCTAAACGAAAGTTGTAGAGCATAGTCTCAAATACGTGTGGATATAAAGAACATTGAAAACGTAATTCGTATGAGGAAGATATGAATTTCTGAAGTTTATAAATAATTAAAATATATTTATTTAATTATAAAATCGGATAATACCAAACCCGTGACTCATCCGGCCCTATCCACCCGGTATGCCCAGTGTACCTAGATGTACGCCCAGCGTACATGTCGACAGAGGATTACGCTCAACGTAATTTGGGGTTACGCCCAGCGTAACTCGGGGTTTCAGCCCCTATAAATAGAAGTCGAAGACAACCGAGTTCTTTGCTCATTTTCTTTCTTTCTCTCTCATTTTTGCATCGTTTTACGTGCAAGAAATATCCCGAAGCCCCGATATTAATCCCGAGCCCCGAAGATCCTAAGAAGTAAAATTCCTGAGCCGAAGCTCTGCCCGCGTGAAGCCTGGTTTTTGGAGAAAACGTCCCAGTTTTATCGGAAATGATTATTTTAAGAGACGAGGTGATGTCCAATCATCGTCTTATCAAGTGAGTGTGTAGTTATTTTCTTCTAACACATAAATACGAAGTATTTGCTATGAAATACGTGTTATGTGTTTATATATTGTTTGTTTATTTGAGATGAGTGGAATGAATGTTTTATATAGGTTTTTAATTGAGTTAACCTGTATATTTATTTTTATATCTACAAATATGTTGGGTAGAACATGGGTAGATGGAATAGTTGGTGTACGATGAGAGATGGTATGAGTAAACCCTGGCGACATTGTGACGTAGTGCCTATTGAGTAAACCCTGGCGACTATGCGACGTAGTGCCTATTGTATAAACCTTGGTGACTATGGAGTTAGCGCCTATTAAGTGAACCTTGGTGACTATGGAGTTAGCGCCTGTTAAAGTGAACCTTGGTGACTATGGAGTTAGCGCCTGTTAAGTGAACCTTGGTGACTATGGAGTTAGCGCCTGATAGCTATGGATTTAGTACCTGATAGATAAACTTTGACAGCAATGGACTTCGTGCCAATCCCTTAGATCAATCCTTAGGAATGAATGAATGAAGGACAGTTGATTCTTAAGGCAAAACCTTAAGAGTAAAGAAGATAATGGGGGTGGGTAATTGGATTGATTGTTTGATAATTGAATATAATAATTATATTATTGTCGGTTGAAAACCTTATATGCTCACCAGGCTCTCAAGCCTGACCCACTCAGTTTTCTTTGTATCACAAGTATCGATACGAAGACATATTTCACTGAGAGATTAAAGGAGATGTAAATCATTAGTGGAAATAAATGTAAGTTCTGTTTATGCTTATGTGTCTGTATCGAAACATGACATCCCGAGATTTTGTTATTTAACAAAAATACATTTCTTTAAAGATATGCTTTGATAAATTCTTATCATATTTTGTTTAGGGAACAAATTCCACAACCGTTTTCTTTAAACGATTACTCTGATTTTAAAACAAAGCATAAACAAATCGGTTTTTTCTGGCCATGAAATCGGGGATGTCACACTCCGTGCCATAAGTTAGGCTGAACAGGGTTTCTTTTGTGCTTACTCTCGAGGTCATCCTATACGACCAGAGTACGCTTGGAAGTTCTTCGACCCAGTTTCCTTTGGCTTTTCCGAGACGCTTTTTAATTCCATTCACTAGTGTTTTGTTGGACACCTCCGTTTGGCCGTTTTCCTGGGGGTGTGCCACCGATGTTAACTGCTGCTTGATTCCTTTTTCGGCGCACCACCCTAGGAACGGATTCTCGGTGAATTGAAGCCCATTATCACTAAGCTCTTATATTATAATACTTAGTGTATTAAAACTTAAATACTTAGCGTATTCACAAGGCTTAGCATAGCCAAAATCTAAACACTCAGCGTATTCAGAGAGCTCAAAGCGAGCCATAATATCGAAATACTTAGTGTATTTACCAGGCTCAGAACATGCCACAAACGATTAAGTACTTAGTGTATTTGATAAATCAAAACACCCAACACGCTTATACGACCCAGAGTTATACTAAGAGCACCCATAAAACCAAGTCAAGATTAAAAGCAAAACGCACAAAAACACAAGCGTCGTTCATATCAAAAGATAAAAGATTATTACAAGCAGAGCATGAGAGGCCACCTCCATCAAACTATCCAAACACAAGAAAATGGGTTGCAACAATTCAAATATTTCACACCCTTTACGGGTAGCACACGATACAAAGTACCTTAAGAAACAACAGGCCCAACACCATCATCGCCACCTGCAGCACCACCATTACTAATAATCGCATCGCCACCAGCACCATCACTAACACCTGCATCACCACCATCATGAACAACAGCATCGCCACCATCACCATCAATATTATCACCGCCACCAAGAAACACGCCTCCAGAAAGCTCATCACCATCCTCCAAGGCACAAAGTCATCGCATGCCTTCCCTATCCAATCTCCCTGAGCCCAACAGGGACGCACGATCCATAGTAGCAAATGCCAGTAGAGCTTCATTAACACTCAAAGAATGATCGGACCGGGAACCACTGGTATCAGAATCATGAGAACCAGACTCCATCGCAGCTTTCAAACTACTCCAACCAAATTCTTTCCCAGCAAAAAACGCTGCATGCCTAATCAAAATGACAGCACTAGTAAATTCAAGATGTTCGATCAACTTGTCCACAATGCAGACAACACCAACGCACAAAAGCCAATCTCAATCGCGCTGAGTAGCTTATGCCTCTACTCGAGCATCCGCAATCAACTTGTCACGATCTCAAACATCGTGCTCAAGGCTTTCATACTGGATCACAAGTCCTTCGTTGGCTTGGGTCAGGCCATCCAACTTTTATTCTAAAGAGGATCGAACTTCTTCAACAACAACTTTCTCTGACATAAGAAATGCACACTTCTGCTCTAGACCATGAACATCGTTCTCAAGATCGACAATCTGGCACTTCAAGCTAGCTTCCTAGACGCTGCAACCCCAAATGGACGGCTTCCATCTCATTAAGTATCTGAACATGGCGGGCACCGGCAACCAGGTAGAACACAGCCTGGGCAGAAGTATAGGTTATATTATGGGCCAAAGTCGGACTACCAATGGCTTCCATGTCAGAAGCAGCAGCCGGGGGAAAGGCGTGACGGGAAAATTCTATGGAATTAGCACGAATGGACAAGCGAGAGTCATCTCGTAAGTTCCAAGTGGGGACAAACACACGAGTACCAGGATTACCCCAAAAGCTTCCTCACGGGGAGGAGTATGATGCAACCCAATGCCCCCAGAACCTCTAGGGGGAGAAACTAGAAGAAGATTGGGAAATACGCTGAACATGCACTACGGGCTGCTTAAGCGCCCCTTGATTCACCCGGGACTGTTGAATGTCGTCATCAGGAATCAAAACAATTGCTTCCGACATTGAAGATATGGAGGTCAAAAAGTTGTGCCTTGACTGAACCTTCCTCCCAATATTAAACACACAGGTGGAAGCATCACCCATCGCAAGACGGCCATCCTTTTGGCAATCACCCAGTGAGCGTTGGAGATAATGCCATATTTGTTGGCTTCGACCATATCTGTGTAACCAGAACAACCAGCAGAGGAAGGAGGATGGTTGAAATTGGTTGGGGAGCCAAAGGTGACTCTCTGGCAGACACAGACGAATCTTCCACCACCGGCGGTACAGGAGTAGCAGCAGTCAAGGCAAACCGGTCAACCCAACATGGTGGAAGAAGAGTCCTGACCAGATCTGTCTCTCGATGCTCTAGTTTCCCATGATAGCGTTTTCGCAAAACCTCGTCCATGGACAACGGAGACTCCACCCCTGCTCAAGCAATAGCAAATCAAAGACACTTTATAGAGTACATGCTAATTATAACTTCCTCCTCTCTTTTTTACAAAAGGGGGAGGGGAGAAGAAGTAAGAAGAAGAACAACAGGACTTCTTACCGTCGACAACAGTGAAAAAGATGGGCAATTTTCCTCGATGCCTCCAAGAAGGACTCATCCCTACACCAGCAAGAAACGCCTCAGAGTATTCTTCAGGAGCAACTTGAACACCTTTCAACAGATCAATTATAGTCTGGTTATGGGAAAACAACTTAGGGGTGACGTCAGCTAGAGTGTTCGCTCGATACTGGCCGCTACCAACCAAACCATGGTTGACCCATAACCACTTGTCTTGCCGGTTTTAGGAGTCGTTCCGTCGGGAACCAAAGTATGCCCCCTCGCCGGACGGAAAAGGAGTACTTATCACTAGTGGCTCAAAATCTGAAGAAATAGTTGAAAATGAAGTAGTCTGGGAGTAAGCCATTAGCCCGACAGATCATTTCGAGCGCCACAACCTTGTTCAAGAGTCTGCAAGTAAACACCCACTTTATCAGGCGGAGGACATGAGATCATCGACCCAGGCAACGGGAAATCCACCCCATCCGCTGATAAAAGACCGTATGCATCCTCGAGGAGCTTAAAGTTAGCCTCCAAAGGAGTATAACCAATTTGGGTAGCCATAAAGACGAAGAACAGAAACAACCCTGAGGAAAAGAAGAGAGGATAAGGAAAGAATACAAAAAAAGAAGACGCTACATAACCTTATAAAGGATGAGAAGAGGCGGACATTCAAAACACCTGGTGTAATTATGTAACCGACTGCCATAATGGTCAGTCACGTCGTTGAAAAAATCGAAGCGACAGTTGAATCAAGAAATCGACGCGTTTACTGAGCAATTGAGTACAAAACATCATAGCTAGCCTAGCAACGCAACGACTACTGGACTATGGGACTTGATGAAGTTCCCTAGTAAGCACGAAAGATTCGCGCCCGGTCGCGGTAGGAAATAATGACATGCCTCATCGAGCACGGAAGGCTCGCACCCAAACACAACAGAAAACACCTTAACGCGTAACGTGCCCAGTCGGCCAAACCCAGGGCAATCTAGTGCCCGTCAGCACCCCTCAGAGCAGGGCGCTCCCGAATAAAGGCTTGGCCCCTCCTGGGACAACTTCCGCTCTAAGACAAACACAATGGTTAGACGACAAAGCAGATGCTCAGGGCACTACCGCCGCCACCAATCGTTGGCCTTGACAGATTCAGGAGCACAATCCACCAATCAGCATCCCCGATCCTGTCAGGTCTGACGCTCTTGTCCTGTACGAACTAGCAGGGGAGTTCATTGTAAAAGGCTACCCCTGACGCCTTGAGAAGTAAGTCACTCTCTTCCAGTTATTCCTCGTAAAACCCTCAATAATACTCACTAACTTAACCATCAGAGCGTTTTCCCAGGAGTCCCTCCTAGAGAACGGATGACGGCCGATTTCTTGTTGTGGCCTCGCAAGTTCACCAGGGTGATTCGACTCGGAGAACCAAGAACAGAAGATCATGTCACATCAGTTGCACTAGCATATTGTTGTACACTGAAAGGTGCCTCAGGGTTGGGACATAAAAGCTTTGCTATTGAAACGGAAAGGTCAGTGGTTACGTTGATAAAAGGGGAGGGTTGGGTGCGAGCAAGTTTTTGATGCGACCTGGTCACCGAGCGTTTTTGTTCGCTGTTTCTGGCTGTTTCGCTGCACCTGCAAAGTCACAGCAGGGTGGAACTTTCATTCATTCTCTGGGAGGAGGTTCCCGGAAAAACGCTCTGACGATCAAGTCAGTGGATAGACTTGGATATCTTTCTGAGTGAACTGGGAGAGAGCGACTTACTTTCCTAGGTACCAGTGTTGGCTTTTATATTGAGGCTTTCAGCTAGTCCATACGAGATAAGGGCGTCAGATCCAACAGGATCGGACGCGTTGATTGGGTAATCATGCTCCTTGTTCTGTTAGAGCTAATGATTATTTCAGGTGATAATGTGTTGAGCATCCTCCTTATTTTCTGGAGTCGTTACACTTTGTTGTAGAGTAGAAGGCACCCCTGGTGGGTCCAATCTTTCTCCACGGGCACCCTGCTCTTAGGGGCGTTTGCGGGCACGAGGTTCCCTCGGGCATGCTCTGTTAGGCGTGACCTGCCTTGGGGAGTGTTCTCCGGCGCGTTCTAAGCGCGACTCCTAAATCATGCTAATGACACATAATCAATATCGAATTTGGAAATCATCAAATCCCTCATCATGGCATAACATATTGAGATTAGGTTAGGTTTGAATGTCTTTAGCCTTGGCTAGACAAGCAGTCTTTTATTTTCAATAATAAAATCTCCTGACTCAAGAACAATGACAGCCTCTGAAGTCTCACAAGGCTTGTTATTCAAGATTTGGCCTCTAACAACACTTACATAGGAGGTTTCATGTTTCTCAATCTTACAGGGAATTGTATTCGAGCGCTTATCCTTTTTTACTATATGTGGAATTGATGCAAAAAGCTTATAGAAACCAAACCAAACATCAAATAATTTCGTGATCATAAGATCAACATCACGTATTCCTGAGAATCTAACAAATCCGAACCGTATCCCCAAACGAAATTTCTTATTAAAAATAAAAACATCAACAACTTTGCGCAAACGAGCACACATACACCACATATCAGTACGTAACACTGATTCTGGAAAGTTTGTAACATAAAAAGATTAAATATAAGACCTTCCATTATGGTCATCAAGAAAACAAACACTCTTTTTTCTTCTACATTCCATCAATACGACAATCCTTTTTCCACTCATCCCCCTTGTGTCCATCGAGAATTAGAATTAAACATGATTGTGATCAAGAACTTTCCCTCCTATACGATATGGTTCAGTGTGCAAGAATTCCAACGCAGAAAGTATACAATAGAACAATCATATTAGAAGAAGATAGTCGATCAATTAGAAATCGAGGCAATAGAGTTGAAACCCAAGCCTGTCGGTGTTTGGTCCCAGCGTAGAAGAAGGGTCGGGGACGGTGATCGCCAAAGTCAAAATTCCGAAATAGACAAAGAACTTTGAACATTCCGATTAAATATCTCTTATTGTTGTATTTTGTTGATTCCTTACTTACACATTTAATGTATTATTTAATTTAAGAATGCTTTTACTATTGTTGTTTGTTGTGTTCTGTCGATACCTTATTAGTAAGCTTTTTATATATATATATATATATATATATATATATATATATATATATATATATATATATATATATATATATATATTAAAGTTGTGCACCCACGAACAGTAAAGTTTCTAAGGGGTTGGCAGAAATGGTCCCCTATTTACATGCAGGGGCGTAGCCACTTATTACCAAGGTGGGTCCTAAGACCCACCTAATTTTTTAATTTTATATAGTATTTTTATTGAAATAAAAAATAAGAACTATCTTGAAAAAAAATAGGACCTACCTAATACTATTTGACAAAATAAGAAAAAAAATAATAATAATAGAGGACTTATACTTAAATTTCAAAGCAAATGGTTAATACTTTCAAAACTTATCACACACCGAAAATAAAAAGAGAGTTGAAGTTTGATGTTACAAAAATAAATTATGAATGGTTATTAGGAAATTTAAAAAAGAACATAACTACTTTCATACCTTTGTTGTACAAAATAGTTATTGCAAATAAATTCTTATAAAAGAAAAGAAACTCGGTCGATCAAAATAGTTTTTTTTTTGTTGTGAAAATCAAGTTGCAGGGTTAAGTAGACTAGTTTTCCTAGTTTTTAGCTCTTCTATCGGTTCGACAGTGGTTTGACCTGACTCGATTTATCACATATAACGTTGACTCTTTATTTTTTCCCTTTCACTTGACTATGAACCACGTGTTACTCTATTCTAAATTTGACATTGTTTATATATATATATATATATATATATATATATATATATATATATATATATATATATATATATATATATATATATATATATATATATATATATATATATATATTCAAAACGTTTCTTTTGTGGTTTTTTTTTTCATTCTTTATATTCTTACTGAACACGTGTTAGCAATCTACCTTATCGTGCCACAGCTTCTCGATTCCACCACCATTCTTTACTTTTGCTTTCCTTACTTATGCCCACCGTTTTGAATTTGGTCATGGCAACCACTTCTTTCATCGTTACCGGAGCCCCGTTTTGGAAATCGCGGCGGAGGTGGCGCCGGCTAGACCAACGGAGACGCTACGGCTGGCGAACGGTTGGGAATCGTTTTCGAATGGTGCAGTGGAGTCGGACACGGTTCAGTTGTCCCTTCTGTTTCTTATCTCACGACTGCAGCTATGAGATGTTGCTAACCCATCATGACCCACCGATCGGTCTCTTTATCGGTTGGTCATCGACTAAAATCTTTGTTCGGCTTCCCCATCTTCTCTTACCTATTCTGGCTGCTTCCCACCGTCTGTAAATCGATTTCAGCCTCCGATTTCACAACTTTGTTTTGGATTTGATTTTAGGAATGTTTTTAGGATTTTGAAATCACCAGCGTTGGTGGGTAGTGCACAGCTCACCACCTACCTTCTTCCAATTAGATGCTCTTCTGCTGCTCACAGCTTGCTTTTTTGTTTCACAAATTATCGATTTCACATGGTCCAGGTTCGATTTTCCTTTCATTCTATGCTCAATTTGGCTTTTGTTTTTGAAAAATCTGACCTTTGAAGCCCTAATTCGCACTTCAAAACCGATCAAATAATTCTTACTTTGAAATAGGCAGATTTATGCCGCTGCTCCGATGGCGTCGAAGACGGCCATTTGAAGACTAAAGAACGCTAGTTGTCACACATATCTATTTTTATTTGAAGTAGAGGCTTTGGATTGAATATTAGTCTTTTGCTTTCTCATTGGTTGGCATTTCTTTTCTTTATAGGATAAACAAATATCGTCTGATTAGGGAGGAGCAAAGGCGGGAGGCTGAGTCTGAACCCTAATTTGATTCTCCGATTTCAAAGTAATTAGTTCAGTTTGGAGGTCAGAACTTATCTTTGTATTCTTTGCTTTTTGGGTTTTATTTATTAATATTCCCTTTCAGTTTATCACCTGTTTAGGCATAAGTATATGAAATAGAGCTGCTGTTATTGATGGCGACCATCAAAAACTTTAGATGTTTACTAACAAGGAGTTTTAGAGTTTATCACCTGGTTTTATTTATTAATTTCATATGAATATATTCTAATAATGGTGTTCAAAACAGAGTACAACCATTGCATTATTGGATATTTGGAACAAGGATCGTTTTGTATGTCAATAATATTGCTATGATTAAGTAAAATTATCAAAGTGAAATGCTGCAAAAACTTAACTTTCGTTTAATGAAATCTGATCTTTTGTTGCAATTGTTGTCTTGTGAGTAGCCCAACATCTAATAAAAGGAGTTTTGAAGCTGATTAGTATTGAAAGTTTGACAATTTATCATGTGAAAAGCCATTTGCAGGTATGTATTATAAGCAATTTATTGGTTACCCACTTAATATGGTAATAAATAATTGTTTAAACAATTTTTTTGTTCTCTTCTTGCAGTTTAAGGGTGTGTACGGGTGCTTATGATGATGAGATGATAAGAGCATGGGTAGAATGGGACAAAAAAAAATTCAGAAAATGATCATCATTCAGAGTTTTCTGAAAATGTCATTTTTAATTTATTTCTTCATTCTGTTTATGTAGGTGTGGAGATGTCTTTTTTTAATACTTTTTTGATATCATTTATCTGTAAAACATTTTATCTATGACAACACAAAAAAATGGAATAAAAAAGAAACAGGGTTTAGGTGATTTTTTTTTCCGAAATACAAAACAACAATTTTTGGTTTTCAGGTGAAGATATTCTATTTCTGGATCTATCATTGGACCCTGGACTCTTTGAAGGCCCGAAAGGAGTTGAACAGGTGACGCAAACATAATTTATTGATATCTGCTAACAACTTAATCTTAAAATTTGCTATCTCTAATGTTATATTATATTATTATATCTTTTTTTTTCAGGATTCTGTTTTCAGGATTCTGTGGAAGAGAGAACAAACACTAAAATAAAATGAAATGAAAATAACCGGTCTATTAGATTGTTTTCTTAGGCATCCGCGATGTGAAGCCGTTCTCCATGCATAAATAAATCAAAACGTTCTCCTGTTTAGTAAAGTTTCCCACTTGCTTACAATAATTAACCCTGCATCTTAAAAATAACAACCAACGACACAATCCTTATCGCTAGATCACATACATAACAAATAAACAAAAGACTACAACTATGTTCTTAACCGAACATGTAGAGCGGAGTTTCACACCTAGTTTACAATTAAGCTAATAGACCAATATGATAATTGAAGAAAATCAAATTATTTTCATCTAAATGACGTAAATAGCAGTATAAAACATCTTATCATTTTCTGACTTTAACGCCGCCCCCCCCCCCCCCCCCCCCCCCCCAACCAGATCTACTTGAAACAAATATATATATATATATATATATATATATATATATATATATATATATAGAGAGAGAGAGAGAGAGAGAGAGAGAGAGAAAGAGAGATATGTTATAATGTAGATAGATAACTATTGTGAAAATTTCAATGTATCAGAATTATTGTTATTTTAATGGATTCTCACCAATTCATATTTATTTTTGTTCTCATTCATTGTTTTTTATTTATTTTAATTCTTACATAATACGATTCAATAAATATCTTGATAACATTTTGACAGAATGAGAATAACTAAAAAAAAGTGTACAATAACTTTATAGACGATTTAATTAGTGAAAATGCTTAATAATTAAAATAATTATATAAGATTGAACGTATTCATATTATCAAACAATATATTTTCATTGTAATTCTCACAGAATAACATTATCCACATGTCCACACAATAGATGTTAATCTACATTTGAATATATATATATATATTATATATATATATATATATAAATAAATAAAAAATAAATTAAAAAATAAAGAGTTGAATTTTTAGGGGGTGTTTGACTAAGGCCCCGTTTCATACGCATCTTTCCAGGTCCAAAAAGATCTTTTTGGCTGAATGGACCGGAAAGACTGTTTGATTTGCACAAAAGAAAGGGTCTTTTCCGGTAAGATATGTCTTTCCCAGAAAGCCCCAAAATCATGTCTTCCTGGCTGTATGGGTTGGAAAGACAATTATACACCAAACCCCGTCTCTTTCTTTCTTTATTGAATTATTAACTTTTTTAAATAACTTTTTTTAAATTTATTTTTTATTGAATTATTACTTTTTTTCATCATTCAGCACAGTCAATTAGATGTACAATTAAACAACATGGTTTCTTTCCCAGTCAGAAAACTTTTCCAGACAACACTTTACCAGACAGAAACTATCCAACGGGACCTTAGCTTTTTAGAAGCCAAAAGTTTTTTTTGGAAAAGTTACAAAAAGTCAGGTTTTCCTGACTTTTCCAAAAAGTTGATTTTTCTTCTATCCAAAATCCAAAAGTAGATTTTAAAAGTCTTTTGTCAAATATCTTTTACCTTTGATCTTTTCCTAAAAGGAATTTTGGCATCTTAAAAGCTAAGCCAAACACCCCCCTTAGTTCTCAATAAGTTTATATCATTTAAATCGATTTATCACACTAGCTAATTTTAGTAGTTTCCTTAAAACATTAAAAGGCATTTGGTGAAACGGTAGAGTTCACGCATATATATATATATATATATATATATATATATATATATATATATATATATATATATATATATATATATATATATATATATATATATATATAGAGAGAGAGAGAGAGAGAGAGAGAGAAAGAGAGAGAGAGAGAGAGGTGAGATTGGTTGAGAACTCATAGTTTTCCGAGAACCCGAGAACTAAAAGTGGAGCGTTAGATCAAAATTAACTCATTAATCGCATGATCGTCATCTTAAGAATCTCATTTAATGTTTAATTTTTTTGTTATTGGAAATATTAATAAAATGTTCTAAAAATTAACATAATAAATCAAATTTCAGATTTTTTTAAAAAAATTAATATTTTTTACTTTTTTCAGAACATGAATTTAAGAAAAAAATTGAAAAAAAATATTTTTTTAAAAAACTGCAATTTTTTAAAAAAAAACTTTATTTTTTTCCAAAAAACTGTAATTTAAAACAAAATTGCAATTTTTTCTAAAAAACTGCAATTTTTTTTAAAAAAACTACATTTAAAAAAACTGCAACTTTTTTCAAAAAAACTTTATTTTTTTAAAAATTAAATATTTAAAAATCAATAAATTAAAAAAAAAACTAGAATATTTAAAAAAAACTCTAATTTTTTAACCAAAAAAATCAAAGTTTTAGGTGCATATATGCATATTTTTTCAAATGTATATATGCATATTTCTTATACTATAATATTCGTAAGTAAAATCATAAAAAATCTCATTTTTATTAGGCAATCTATAAACATAATAATACAAGAATTTTATTTGATACAAAATAAAATATAAAAACTAAAAAATGCTACAAAGATTCATAGTGTTGTCATTTCTTCATATCAAAATTTTCATATTTTCTTAAATGTATCACTTTTCACATATTCAGTATTTTCCACAAATTCTTCAAAATCTACAATAAAATTAAAAAAAATTGATTAATGCAAAACACTCACAAAAATGCACATGTATATATATCATGTAAGATTCACATGTGATCATATCATTTAAGATTCACATATTGATTAAATAATGTGATATTCACATGTGATTGTATATTTTAAGATTCAAATGTGAAATTGACAAGAAAATTTTTAAAAATATTTAACGAAGAACACACACAAAATGCATGTGTGCATATAGACGTAATTCATATGTGATTCACTTGTGATTTACATGTGAATCACATGTAATTGATATGTGATCTACATGTGATTCATATGTTAATTACATGTGAATCACATGTAATTCATATGTGTTTCACTTTTGATTTATATGTGAATCACATGTGAATTACATGTGAATCACATGTAAGTCATATGTGAATTACATGTTATTTACATATGAATCACATGTAATTCATATGTGTTTCACTCGTGCTTTACATGTGAATCATATGTAATTCATATGTGAATTACATGTGAATCACATGTAATTCATATGTGTTTCACTTGTGATTTCCATGTGAATCACATCTGATTCATATGTGAATTACATGTGAATCACATGTAATTCATATGTGTTTCACTTGTGATTTCCATGTGAATCACATCTGATTCATATGTAAATTACATGTGAATCACATGTAATTCATGTGAATTACATATGAATCACATGTGTTTCGCTCGTGATTTACATGCGAATCATATGTGATTCATATGTGAATTACATGTGATTTACATGTGATTCATATGTGAATTACATGTAATTTACATGTGAATCACATGTAATTCCTATGTGATTCATGTGTGATTTACATATAAGCTAAACTTGAGTGCTTTTAAAGATGATCAAACAAGTAACTTACTGTGCTCACAGGGAAACGAGATGACAGTTTCAACAAAGCACTCAAACACATAGCTCTGGTAGTAAGATCTTATGTGTGGTATTTGATTGCAAGTTCAACAACATCATTTTTAGTTACGTGTTCATAAAAACTCAAAAATTAACAAATATATCATATGCATAATATGTCAATTGTCATAAGAAATACATAAGGAAAACTAACAGTTATAACAATCAAACACATCAACAACATCATTTTTAGTTACCTGTTCATAAAAACTCAAAAATTAACAAATATATCATATGCATAATATGTCAATTGTCATAAGAAAGACAAAAAGAAAACTAACAGTTATAATAATCAAACACACCAACAACATCATTTTCAGTTACCTGTTCATAAAAACTCAAAAATTAACAAATATATCATATGCATAATATGTCAATTGTCATAAGATGACTTATTTTAATGAAAATTTTAGAAAATTAAATCAAGGCATTTCCGCATTGCTGATGAAATCCATAAAACTAATGAATTCTAGGAATTAAAAGTTAGACAAACGTCCAATACTTAGAAATCTAAACATTGAGAAAAATTGTTGGCATTAATTTCTTCAGGCATTAGAAGAAGTAATAAGCCAGCAAAAAAATTTCATGGCCTGAATGTGATACAACATATTAGCATCATTAAGGAATTTCATTACATTTCACATAATCTATAAGAATATCTAAAAAAAATATACAATATTAGTTGTCAAATGAGTTGAATGTTGACCTGGCAGTAACCAACATACGGGTTATGGAGAGAATATACTGTGAGTAAACATCTCAAAGCATTTCTACCACCTTCATCTAGAGTAGGGTGACCTGGAAAAGTCTAAGGCAAATCCTGTTAAAACAAAACAGTATATCTGATCTGATTAGGAATTGTACAAAAAAACTAGGATTAATGTATCAAGACACTAACCCTTTAACATATTTGATGAATATCATGAAGATTTATCCAGTCATACAACAATACTATAAAAAAACAATAACTCAAATTTCAGCCACTTTAGGTAGAATGATATAGTTAGTACCTGTGTGATGGCTTTATTGATAATGAGTTCAACGAAATTTCCGATGTTGACTTGGACAGAATCCTAAATTGGAATTGGTTCATCATTCATGAAGTCAAAAGTGAAGTTAACATTTAATATTTCTCATTGAGGCATTTCATCGAACATGTTAAGTGTAAACAAATATCTATATTTTCAATAACACATGTATCTATTTTTATACCTACAATTGACTAAACTTGTTCAACTTAACAACTAGGCAAAAACAATTCATAAAGGTCAAACAAAGGTAACGAGTCAACAATAGAAATAGATGATACTTAAATTTTAATCGACAATGGATCATCTTCTTCGTTCAGGTCTTCAATCCACAGTGGAGGCCGAGATGAAGTCGGCGATTAGGGTGTACTCCGGGGAACGAATTGATGGAGGATAAAACGATTCAAAATCAAAGCATTTTCACTGGAGTTTTTTCTATGAAGAACGTGATATCAAGGAGTTCAGCAACAATGAAACTTCGATCGTTGGGGGATTTCATATTTCATATAGATTGATGATCGATGATGATAGTTTGATCGATTGGGATCTGGAAATCAACGATAAATGAGGTTCTTCGTTTATCTTCACCGTATTCGTGTGAGTAGTAGCAATTTCAAAAATTGAAAGCATGGAATTGGATGAAGGATTGGAGGCAATTCGACGGAGGTGAGTCGTTGGAGGATGGATCGTAGGTTTGAGTGAGAGAGGAAAACAAGGAGAAGAGAGAGAGAGAGAGAGAGAGAGAGAGAGAGAGAGAGAGAGATGAAAATTTATTTTATCAGATATTAGATTTAAGAAATCATTTGATTATACTTTTATTCCTATAATACCCCTGACTGAATTAATTAAGATACCCCTCCTTCTTTTTTTGTCTACTTATTTACAAAAACGCCACTTTGCATCTCAACCCTTTCTTTTTTTGATCCAACGTACCACCTTTAGTTGTTGTGTATGAATCAACTCCCTTTAAAAAATAGTTTGAACAATATTATGATGTAAATATCAATTTGGACCGAATCATATTAACTACTATGTTAATATGTCGAATGTTATTGATGATTATGTAAAATAATTGACTTAAGATTAGATAAATATGATTAATTACTAAAATTATTAACATATAGACTAAATTGCAAAATCAAAAAGTTTTGGACTAAACAACTCGTCTAAAATAAGAAATTTGTTGCAACTTAGTTCAATTTGTTTTATTTTTTTAAAACAATTTTTGTTATCCCCTCCCCTCTTTATCTTTCTCTACATTAACTACACTGTATGTTCGTCGTTACCGTACCTCCGGCTCCGATGAAGACGGTGACTTGCCGGAAAAGGAAAGAAACAAAGCAAGGTTCTTCACATCGTGATGAAGATCGCCACGAACAGATCGTCGTTGGAACTCCCCTTCTTGTCGAAAAATCCTAGTCGTTAGACTCCCTTTCACATATTGACTTTATGTTACATCCCCACCTTCATCGGAGGCATCAAAAACCCCACATGTTTTCAATGCCACCTATGCCAACTATCAAGCCAGAGATCTGATAGAGCAACGACTTCGACGACAGTAGCAGAGAAGACCGATGGCGACGACGATAGGGTTTTCATCGAAAAGCGGCCGGACGAAGCTAGGTTTTGCAAACCCTAAACCGGTGAGATGAGAGCTAGGTAACGGTTGAAAAACCCTACTAGTTGGCTTTGTCAAAGATCAAGATGGAGAAAAAGGACGACGATGACGAAGGTGGCTCTCGTGGACAAGAAGGACTTATTTTTTAATGCCCACAAGACATTCATTTAAATTGTACTTATAAATTCATGATGAGATTTGAACACTTAACTCCTTAAGAAAGAAGAGACTACATTTTCGAACAACTTGATATTAGACCAAAATCTTTTTTGGTACATATAGTCATGTATATAATAAACTATTCAATAACATTTTTGTCAGTTTTATAATTTTATTTTTATACTTGTATTTTTAAAATATAAAAAGAAAAAGGTGTAAGGTCGACTTGAGGGGTGGGGTGTCATTGTCTTCAAGATGTTGACAAAATCAACAATGAAGGCAAAAGAGAAATGGGCTGTACAAGTGGTCTTATCTTTTTGTTTATTTCATTATTACCACATTGCTTTATTAATTTAAATTCGATTTTCGGATTCGGAATATATATATATATATATATATATATATATATATATATATATATATATATATATATATATATATATATATATATATATATATATATATATGAAAAAGTTCAATACAGAACCATAATTATTGGTTTTTCAAGGAACCAAATCTTTTTTTCAATTTCTAAAGTATATTCTTTATCGAAAAAAAATCTAAAAATATCTAAATTCATATATTAACATTGTGAATGTGAAAAATATTTTTCGGATTCACCGTGTGAATCTGGATTCACGTTGTGAATTTTCAAAAATTCACATTGTGAATTTGATGTAAAAAAAATCGAATTTTATATCATTGGAAAAATGATAAAAAGTTATGAATTTCTGTATTTTAGTTTTTTTTTTTGATAAAAAATAAATCTAAAAGTTGAAAAAAAGATTGGTTCCTTGGTTAATTATGGTTCTCTATTAAACTCACACACACTATATATATATATATATATATATATATATATATATATATATATATATATATATATATATATATATATTCTAAAATATATATTAAATGTTTCTTACGTAAAATTTTTATTTTAGGTTAACTAAAATCAAGTTTTATCGCACAAGTTATCATGTGCCATATCGTGATCATGGGATGTTTAAGATTACTTTTTGAGCTTAAAAGTCTTTTTGTAAAAGTTTTTTTTGAGTTTAACTTATGAAGAAATAAAAATCAAAAGTTGTTTTTAAAAGTGTTCGGGTTGTATTTCTTGATTTTTGAATATAATTTATCTTTAAAAGGATAAAAGTCATAAAAAATTCACACTTTCTTGAATTTTAAAAAGTCATATTTTTTTTTTATTTACAAAAGTTATTTTAAAAAGAACTTTTGTATCTTCCAAATATATTTTTTTAACTTTTTAAAAAAATTCAAAACAAAAAATCATTTCAAAAGTAATCACAAACACCCTCCGTATACATGGAGGACAAAACACATAATATAACATTTTCATTTAGGTGTAGGGTATTCATCTCCAATTGGTTGTTTAATCCATTTGTCACGTTAATTATATATATATATATATATATATATATATATATATATATATATATATATATATATATATATATATATATATATATATATATATATATAATTTTTTCTAATCTACAACGTATATTTATATTTCCAACACACACCAATCTATTTGTCATCTCATTATTATTAATATAAGTAAATTAAAAATTTAAAAATAAAATACACATACATATTTTAATTAAAAAAAATACTACAAATAAAAAATACACAATAATTAAAAAAACACAATAATAAAAGACAACATAACATTTTAAAACTCTAAACCATATATTTGTTGCAATTTATCTATTACGTTCAAAGTTATATGCAGAACTCATCCTGTCAAATGATTATGTCAAATGATCATACAGGTTTAGATAAAAATACATATCTTGAGTCTTTATCTCATGCTCTAATAGTTGAGCTTTTCTATACTTTATTTTCTCGAAAAATACGTAATTTTATTTTTATCTAGGTACCGTTTTCTCTCTTCTACCTTTGTTCTATTGACAGTGTTCATGTTTATTAATGTGATTTTCAGAAAAATTGGTGTTAATAGGACGTGCATAATAATTTCAATAATTACAATTAATAATTGAATATCTATTTACTAAAAAATATTTTGTTAAAATCTATTAATGTTTTTCAATTTATTATAAAAGAAATCAGAGTAGTTTAGATATATATTAGATTTACCAATAAAAAAACCTTTATATTTAAAATTTTATTTTGACAGATTTGCCGTTGAGAAAAACCTTTATATTTAAAATTTTATTTTGAGGCAATAATTTATTCTTAATTTAAATTCAATAACTACGAAACATTTTAGTTGCATAAATTTTGGATCCTTATTCAAGTATAACTAGAAACTTGCCCGCTGCGTGTTGCGGTGACGTCCATCCGTTTTATAAGTTCAATTTTTGACGATTGTATTGTTAAAAATTAGGTATGATTGTATTTGTTGGTAGATAAATATATAAGGTTGGTACAACTAAATAACCCTAATTTATTTAGTGGTATGAAAACGTATAATATGTGATAAAGTCTTACATACAAAACATGCATAAAAATAAACATGAAAACGTACACCAAATTTACGTCGAAATGTAAAGAAATTGAATTTATACTGAAACGTTCATAAAAATAAGTAAGTAATAACTTAATGAATGAAATTTCAAATAATAAAAAATATATTATATGTGACCGATACATGTGTAGAAAGCGGAATTCAAAATAAGCATGAAAACCTAAATAAGCAGGTAAGTTTTTTTTTATAAAAAAAATAAACAAATTAAAGAACGGAAATTCTAAATATACAGCGAAACGTTGATCACCTCGAATTTATATCGATACATACGTAAAAATGTGCACGTAAAAGAGTAGTTTTTTTTACAAGGAATCAACAAAATAGTTTAGAAAATTGAGCGTATGAAGGTAATAATTTACAAAATTCAAGATAAAATGGGCAAAATTGATATTTTAAAAATAAAAAGATGAAAAAAAATCATAAAGTAAAAAAAGATAGATAAATAGAAAATGTAATTTAAGAAAGCAAAGGAGTAGAAATTAAATTATAGGTGAGCATAGTCTTTTGAGACAATAACAAATCCAGTAAAATTTCTAATTATTTTTCACTTAATAACCAACATTTGTGAACCTAAACTCATTTATTCGGATACCAAGTTCATTTTTTTGAATGATGGTGAACTACAAAGATGTAGAGAATTTGTAGATTGTAACAAGTTAGATATATCTAACCTAGAGAGTAATTAATGGAGAAGAATCGGATGATGAATTTAAGCTTATGTATTCAAATACCAAGTTTCATGATATGCCCACATTGTCTTAGTGTCCCTTTAATGATAATGTTAACATTCCATTTCAAATATTAGACGTAAATCAAAATATCAAGATTCTAGACATGTTCGATAACAAAGAGTTGTTTAAGCTTGCAATTCGAAAAAAATGCATGGTAGAGGGTGTGCAGTACATGACTAACATACCGACTAAAGAAAGATTTGGAGTGGTTTGTTTTGTTAAAAAATGTTATTGTTTTGTTATATCAAAGGCAATCAAATCTACTAGTGTTTTCCAAGTCACAAAAATTATTGGCCAACACACATGTTCCGCAACAGAGTTGCAACGTCAACAAAAAAGTGTCCGGCCACTTTATCGTTGATATTATGGCTGGAGATTATAACAGAGTTTACAAGGGGATGAGAATGTTAGAGATATGAATTCCAAAATTTCAATTAATATCTCATATCAACAGGCTTAGCGGACACAAAATTTAACAAATTTAATTATATTAATATGTTAAAGAATTTTTTTTAAATTCTTACTCTTTACTAAGAAAACAAAAAAAATTGCAAGAAAATTCATTTATAAATAGAGAAAATGACTTGCGGGGGTAATTATCTTTTCGTCTTGTTCACGTTTACGTAACTTCATTTTTTATACACATTTGACTATTTAACTTGCTAAATGTGTTTACATATTATCATTGGCATCTGCTATAGCAGGTGACAATGGTAATATGTGAACACATTTAACAAGTTAAATGGTCAAATGTGTAAAAAAAATTGTCTAAATGTGAACAATTTTTTTTTTACAAATTTCTTAAGATTTTTTATAATTTTTTACAACATTTTTATAATATTTTTGTCCTATAGGTTTTTTTAATATAATGTTTTAAAGTTAGCTTATAATTTTTTTTAACTTGTTTTATACTTTCATATAATTTTAATGTAACACCTCAAATTTCAAAGAATTTTTCTCATTTTTAATTCACCAAACATCATTCATAAATCCAAATCAACACAAAATTTTAAATCATTATCAAAACAATATCAGAGTATCCAAAAATCCACATAAGATCATAAGCCGGAGAATGTGTACAACCATGTCTCCGCCTTCATTAAATCTATGAAAGTATCTGAGACAAATTTAAATCAACACTGTAAGCACGAAGCTTAGTGAGTCCCCCAAAATACCACATACACAAATAATTAGCCTCTCATGTCTAAATCTCGATAAGGACCCTTCGGTCATGTGTCTCAGTGAAGACCCTCCGATCTCACGTCTCGGTATGGACCCTCCGGTCGTAACTCAACATATACACAAAACCATATAACGAAATATGTAACGCCTGTTCCAGGTATCATTTAATTTTCAAGTTTTTAGGGTTTTGTGTTGGGAATCGACGAGTTGGGGAGCCCAACTCGACGAGTAGAGATCGATATTAGACGTGGGACTTATGGTCTACTCGACGAGTTGGAAGGCCCCAACTCGACGAGTAGACATTGTAAAGAAAAACCCTAATTTTTAGGGGTTTGTACCCTATTTAAGGAATTTACATGTCATTTGTGGCCTCCCTCATCGTCCTAACTATCCAGAGACAAACCCTACCCGTGCTTTAGTGCCTTCTTAAGTGTGTGTGAGCTTTGGCGAGTGAATCTTGATCTTTTTGAAGGAAACTTGAAGATTGAAGAGATTAAAGTGAGGAAAGGATTTAGATTCGGCATCTACCTGGTGTTAGCATCCATTTGGAGGTAAAAAGTTGCTACCTTGATCTCTATTTGCTTAGATCTCATCTTATGAAAGCATATGGTCACTTTTGGTGTAAAATGGTATCATACTCGGATTTGGACTTTTCATGAGGATATGGCTCCAGATCTAGACACCTCTAGGTCTTCATGGACATAAAGTTGCTCCCTTTACCTAGTCTAGGCCCTTTTCCATGCCCTAAACATCGTATGAACTTTAGTTTTAGTGCTTTAGCCTTTTGAGGCCTTGCATGCACGTAAAGTTTGCAACTTTACGTGGTATTTCAAACTTAAGGGACTGGGTCTGTAATTTGGAGGTTTGGATTCGACTGGAAGGACTGATTATGTTAAGACAAAGGAAAACTCGATGAGTTGCCCTGGCGACTCAACGAGTTGGAGGGGTTTTCTTGTTTTTGGTCTGCAGAGTAAACTCGGCGAGTTGATAAAATAACTCGACGAGTTGGACCGGGTTTTTACCGTTTTTGGTATGATGTGTAACTTGGTGAGTTAGTTAGGGTTTTCCCCGATTTTCTGAACAATGAAGGAACTCGACGAGTTGCTAGATGCACTCAACGAGTTTAGTCAACATGGACTGTTAACCATGGTTGACCAAGTTTGACTTTGAGGATATTTTTGATATTCGGGAATTTGACAAAACCAGTCACACGATGATTGTAGGCAGTTGCATTGGAGCTGCGCGTTGGGACTTATGTGATCTTATTTTATTAGTTCAATACTTTTTAGAGGTGAGTCTCCACACCATATCAATGGGTCGAAGGCACCAAGGCCGACACATTTTATGATATATGGTACACTAGTTGATGTAGTGTTATGTGGCATGTTAGTTGGTTATATGCTAGGAGGTATGCTAGTTGTATATGTGGTATACTTGTATGAAAGACCATGGGGGAGCCCATGACACTTGGATGTAAGATCATGTAGAGAGCCCATGGCTTTCCTATTAAAGACCATGGGGGGATACCATGGCACTTGGATGTAAGACAATGTGGGGAGCCCATGACTTTCCTAGTAAAGACCATGGGGGGAGCCCATGGCACTTAGTTGTAAGACCATGTAGGGAACCCATGGCATCCTGGAGTAACACCCTGGGGGAGACCACGACATCCCTGTATGTTGTATGCATGGCTTATGTGGTTTATGTAGCTTTTATAACTAATATGGATTATGTGATTATGTGGATTGTGTGGGGTATGCTTTCGGGAACTCACTAAGCATTAGCTTACAGTTTGTTGATCTGTTTCAGTTATATTTGAGCCTAAGGGCAAGGGCAAGGCTTGATGGCGCGACATGCACTCTTCGGCATTTGATTTGATGGGACACTCTGATATTTAAAATAAAATGTTGATGTTATGAATTTTGAAAACAATTGTCATCGTTATTTCATATTTTGTGGGAATGTTTTAGTTAATTAAAAATGAAAATTTTATTTGAAAATTTGGGTTTTTACAAGTTGGTATCAGAGCATTGGTTTGAGGGATTTGGGCACACTTTCGGGTGTGTCAGGACTCAAACTAAGGAAATTGTAAAAAAAATCAAAAATCAAAAGCTAAAAACTTCTTAAAATGGAAAAGAGGAGAGTGCAATGCGCGTGATCAGCCGAGCTCAAGTAAGTGGTTCCCCAATATTTTAGCCATGTGATACTGATATTTGGATTATGATAGTCAGATGGATTTTGCTATCTGGATGCTTTTAAATTTGTATATGGTTAGGAGCTTATAGCCTTAGAATGATTGATTTGGCCTTATTTCCTGTTCTTTGTCTGGTTGTGGTCCTAGGATAGAATCTATTATTCGAAAGTCTATTTGATCATATTCTGTTTATAATTTGCATGCATAAAGGTAACCTGTTATGATTAAGTTCTGGTTTGATATGGATGGAGCAAATGTTAGGATAGCCTAGGATTTGAGTTATGCGATAGCCTGCGAGATATGTTTTGTTCTAGGACGAATTAGAGTCATCAGGTAGAGTCTTGGGGAAGGTATAGGTAGGTGTGGAAGGTAGTATTGCGCCCGTACTACTGAAAGCACGGAACTTGTACCCGAACCAATGATAGATCTGGAGGCTCTAAGGGGAACCGGTGTGGGAGGATCATTATGTTTTATGGTATTGCAGTGCAGTATGGTGGTGACACGGCATGTAGCTGGGGGATCAGGATCAGGATTAGGATCGGGATCCAGGTTGGGCTACAATACCGAGCCCATTGATGAGAGGCTGCGCAAGCTTATCGCGACTGAGGTTGCGAGGGGCATCCTTGACGCTACCCCAATTATTTTGGGGATGGTTAAGGAAAGGATAATGGATATTATGGATGAGAGAGGCTTAGGTCATTCGGAGATGAGATTACTGTGGGCCAAGTTGAGGTCCAAACTCCCTCGTTTCGGGAGTTCAAGGCGTGTGGGGAACCGAAGTTCTTCCAGGCCAGGGACCCCATAGTTAGCCGATGCTGGGTGGCGGACATGGAGAACGCCCAACGCACGAGTTCTGGCTTGGATGCGACAAATGTGGGTTTTGCTTCGTGTATGCTTAGGGATTGAGCCCGGGATTGGTTGAGATGACATGGGCAGAGTTCGTTAGGAATTTCAATTTGGATTTTGCACCACCTATTGAGGTGCAATGGCTAGTGAGGGAGTTTCATGAGCTCCAGCAGACCACCGAGACTGTGGTGGAGATCACCACTATGTTTCAAAAATGAGCACTGTTGATCCCACAGTATGCTACATACGAGGATATGAAGAGGATGAGGTATCAATCCATGCTGAGGGATGATATCCGAGATTTTGTGAGCTTTACAAGGCGCAAAACCCTGGATGATATGGTGGAGAAGGCCCATGAGTAGGAGATGGAGTTGGACTTCCGCACCAAGAGGAAGCTTGAGCAGGCACAAACAACACTAGGTTAGGCTAAAAAGCCTAAGAGCTTGGATTCTTCTAGTAAGGCCTAGAAGGACCAAGTGTGGTGAACCGCACAGTGGGGCTTGTCGATCAGCAGTCTTGGCATGCTCCGCGTGTGGTCAGTCGTGCCACGGGATCAGGGATTTCCCCAAGAAGGGAATGATTTGTTTCCATTGCAACCAGACCGGCCATAAACGGGTCGATTTTACAAGGTTGCAAGGAAGAGAGGGAGCAGTGGCGGCGCCTGCGCCCGCCATAATGAGGATTACTGATGGCCGCCCTGCTAAGGCGGATGCTCTAGCGGTGAAGAGACACGCATTTCAGTTGATTACTGAGGAGGCTCGAGTAGCGCTAGACGTCGTGGCTGGTACGTGTTTCATCTTTCCTTCTTGATATTGATTTGTATTGCTTATGGTATATATTTGCTCATGTATATGGATCTTTTTGGTCAATGGTATGTCGGCTCATGTTATATTCGATTTGGGTGCTTCCCGATCGTTTGTATCTCTTACACTTAACAAGAAGTTCCGAGATGTACCGGGGACTTTGGATTCCCCGATCGAAGTTGAGATTGCAGATGACCGCACTGTGAGTGTTACGAGGATGTATTAGGAATATGTCATGAATGTGCTTGGGGAGAGGTTTCGTGTTTATCTATTCTCGATACCATTGCGAGGGCTGAAGGTGATCGTCAGGATGGACTAGTTGGGGGCCAATGGGGCCATGATCGATTGCGAGCGTCTGCTGGTGAGGGTTCGAACCCCAAGTGGCGAAGAACTGGTTATTCATGTATAGAGGACCTTACAGGGACCAACCCATGTTCGACTGCGAGGGCTAGGAGACTTCTTTAGCAGGGTTGTTCGGGATTTCTGGCATATATCTCGGATACGAGGGTTGAGACCTCGATAGATTTGGGTAGTGTACCGGTTGTACAGGAGTATCGAGATGTCTTTCCCGAGGAATTACCTAGAGTGTCTCCGAAGAGGCAAATGGAGTTTCAAATTGATTTGGTGTCGGGTGCCGCTCCGATTTCCAAGGCACCATACCGGCTAGCTCCGCCCGAGATGCAGGAGCTATCCACGCAACTTCAGGAGCTGCTAGACCGAGGGTTTATCCGACCAAGCATTTCCTCATGGGGAGCACCAATCTTGTTCGTGAAAAGAAGAACGAGTCACACATGATGTGTATTGATTATCGATAGTCGAACAAGATAACGGTGAAAAATCATTATCTGTTTCCGAGGATCGGTGATTTGTTCGATCAACTGCAGGGTGCGTCTTGGTTTTCCAAGATTGATCTTCGGTCGGGGTACCATCAGATGAGGATTCGGGATGAGGATATACCGAAGACAGCTTTCAGGACTCGGTATGGGCACTATGAGTTTGTGGTGATGCCATTCAGGCTCACCAATGCCCCAACTGTTGGATTAGTGTCTAAGTCCATAACTATAATTGGTATGCACTTGACCCGAGAGTAGCATGGTCCATTTGGGTTGCATGGCACCAAAACAATCCGAAGCATGGATAACTGAGAAGAGGTTATTTATGGTTTATTAATATATCATAAGTTCTAATATATTAATATGAAATCATATTATTTAATTAGTATTGATCAAGAATTAGTTTGGAATTAATTTTGTGATCAAAAGAGACTAATTAAATATATGGGGATTGATTATGTAAATCATTCATTCTTATAATGAGGGCTTATGATCCATAGTTCTTCATGTTGGGCTAAACCCATGTGGTGAACCATGTATACTCCATGGAGGTTTTAACCCATGGAGCATGAGGGATATGGAAAGTCATTAGGGTTTACATGGTGTAACCCTAGTTTGCCACACTATATAAGAAACCCCACGGCTATGAAATCGGGACCTAGACCTAAACTAGTGGAAACACAAGAGGGAAAGCCGATTTTATGAGTACAAGTGACATCATCTCAAGTTCCTCAATTTGTTGGTGGTGTTGTGTGATTCCATTTGAGGTGCAACACTTGGGGCACTAAGTTCTTAAAGGTCCAAGGTTTCAACTACAATAAAAGGTGTGTCATCTAACTTGTATTTCATGTTGTTTATACTCCATTGTATGCTAGTTAGGATGATGCTTTTGATATATTGCATGTATGCATGTATAATAGAGAAAACATAGATCCAAAGCATCTAGGGTTGCATGTACACCATAGGAGTGTTAGAATGCTCAAAACCCCTCAGTGGTATCAGGGACTAGGGTTGTTTTCAATTATACTTGATGCTACTTGTTGTTTAAGCTTGAAAAATCGATTTTCTGTTGTTCTGGACAGTGGACTCACCGAGTCCAAGCACAATTCTAACCAACTCGCCGAGTTTGTTCTTACACTCGACGAGTTGATGCTCCAGAATGCAGATTTTCAAAGTTTTTGGCTAGAATTGGACTAGGATCATTACTCTAAGCTGTTTTTGAACTTATAAACCTGTTTTTGATGTGGTAATGATCATGCTTATCCAATTTATAAGATAATTGTCAAAGTTTCATGTTTTGTATTAGTTTATATGATTATTCTAATTACATGAAATTTGTTTGATATGAAGTATCTTGTTCATATGAGTTTAATCTAGATCATGGACATTATTTGACATGCTTGTTATTTTATTTGATGATTTTTATGGCCTTTAATGTACTCTATAACTAGTCCTCGAGTTGTGGAAAATGAAAAGTTTTTTTAAAACACTTCATTAAACTCATAGGTTATGGTCTTGAAGAGTCTTTCCATAAATGTTTTTTATGCACTCCATAATTTGTCCTCAAGTTATAGATTTTCAAGAGTCTTTTATTTAAAGCCTGTATTAAAATCATATGTTATGGATTCCAAAAGTTTTTTGAATAGTTCAAAACTTGCCCTCAAGTTTTGGAATTTGTAAATGTAAAAGTCTAACTTTTGAAACATTTAATTCCAAACCCTAGAATTTTAAAGTTTAAAATTCTACCCTTATACTATTATAATATTATAGGTTTAATATATATATATATATGTATAAGAATAAAGCCAGTCTTACCGTTAGTAGGCCTCATTCACGAAGTCGGTCTATAAGGGGGTATAAGGTTACCGCCTATAAAATGGTAGTTTAATGGGTGTCCACTCTCACCCACCGCTTCCTTGACTGGTGGAGGGTCGTTAGCCGAACGGGTAGGATAAGACTCTAATTCTCCCTTCATTAAAAGTATAATGATAAATATAAAGTAACTAAACACTTATAGATTCCCAAATCTTAGTTACATAGGAAAATGTGAATATGGTGCTAACCCATGAAATTGCACTTTGCACCTTGTTAAGTCGTTAGTGGAGCGTGTATGGTTAACCGACACACTAATCTAGACTGACAGAGCGTGTAAAAGGGTAGCTTGATGTTAATCATAGATTAATGGAGCGTGTGTTGTTAACTGGCACATTGATTAGGTGGTTGTAACATTGGGTGTACCAAGCTAATTTGCATGGTTATTCACACCTTGTTTGTGATCCTCGGCATCCCAGTCATAAACTTGAAGGGCATAATTGAGATTTAAACATGCCTTTGAAAGTATCAATGAATCTCAAAGGATCTAGGAATTTCAATTCACTTAAAACCTAAAATTCTTTTCGTTTGTCGTGATGGAAATTGGTAAATCGTCATTTACCTACCTTCAAATATTTTGAAATTGGATTACGACATCCCTCTTCCAAATTGTAAAATATTATGTTGGGTCCTAGCCTTAATATTTTATTTTGGTGTTATATTAAGGACTTAAATCAACTAACTTGAATTTCTCCCATTATAGATGCCTAGTTTAGACAACTATGGTCTTCCCAAATCTTTTGGAACAAGCTTTCCTCTTGAAGATGATGTCCCGCGGTTGGATCATGGAAGTCATACTTCATTTCCTCCACCTCCTACAATAATTCTCCCTAACCCACAAGTTCAAAGTCACTCGATCCCTATTGGCTAATAAACACTAAAATGGAAGGTATGTGTGCGCACATGTCTTGGAGATGAAGTCACACATTGACAAGCATGGGAATGTTGGGTGTCGTTTTCCCAAGGAAGTTGGTGGTTAACTGGGATCTTCAATCACTTCCTGAGTCATATAGTGAGTTCATTAAGGACTGCTATGTGACAGACCTCGACATGACCCTTATTGATCTTACCCATTTCCTTGTTGCTGCTGAATCAACAATGATTTGGCGCACTGGAAAAGCAAATTTGATTGGAAAATCTACTCCCCAAACTTCCATGGACATTGACAATGGAAACATTGGAAGTCTAGAAAAGATTTCTCTTTCCAAGGGAAAGAGAAAGGCTAAGTCTGAGATTGTCCCATGTACCATTCCCAAAGAGTCTATATGTTTCTATTTCCAAGAGAAGGGGCATTGGTTGCGAAGCTTCCCTGACTACCTGAAAGATCTGAGAAAAGGTAGAATCGAAAAGTTTGACTCTGCTTCAGGTAAGTCTACTGTGTAACTCTATTAAGTTCCTAATTGTTGATTCTTCATACATGATGTGACAAGGTTGCATTTTGATTTTTTGTAGGATCATGCAAAGGGAAGGAAGCTTAAAGGAAGAGTATGCTGAATCTGATGGCGAAGATGGATTTCAATCGCATGGTTTGAAGATCGGATTTTGAGCTGTTGCTTAGGAGTTACAATAGATTGCTATGAAATATGTAATAACATAATTTTCATTTGTAATTGCATGGTAAGGAAAAGTTTTTTCCGCAATTTATAAATAAATAACATTTTATTTTTATTTTATTATATCTCCTTGCAATGGCATCTATGAAAATTGATGTTTGTATGTTTCTATGTTAGCAATATGAATTTGATTCTTTCGTTTGTGGTAGTGTCGAGTATTTTCCAAATAAGGAAAGATTCTCATCACCCAAGTTTCAATTAATTGGATAGGAACTTGGAATCATGCAACTTGTATTGTGTGATGAATGTAAATTTTCATCTTTGGGAAATTAAGACTAAATCCTTATTCACATGAATATGTGAGTTAAGTGAAGGACTAAGGGATCGGGTACACTAAGAGTGTGCTGGTCAGGTCCACCACAAAGAACAATAAGACTATTCGTCATGATTTACTAAAGTTTAGTAAATATGGTTATGCTTACAAGTTTAATTATAATTTTGAACATTGTAAAAATTTCAATGTATGGCAGAATGAATGAGAAGAATCAAATTAGGCGGAAAGATAGAAGTTTCTCCAATCTGAAGAGATGGGAGACTACTTGAGTATCATGTTTTATGATTATCTTAATGACTATGAAAACCATATCACAATTGATCCTCTAAGGTCGTCTTAGTGCATTTCTATGGCTAAGAAGAGGATTCGTGAATTGTTGAAATGGTTAATCTAAAAGATAAGGTCATACTGCATTCCAAAACAAGTCTTAAAGTCATACTCCAAGATTGTAACTTGAGTGACATAATCTTAAGAAGGTTTATAACAGTTATCAAATGTAGATTAAAATGTTTTTTACTCTTGTACATTTGAAATTGGTAAGTTGTGATGTCTTGGGTAAGACAAAGACCAACTAAGACCAATTGTGTGAAATGTTTGTCTTGATAGGAATCTGCACTAACTCTTGAATATTTGATTGTCAAGAAATGGTTCTTGAAAAGAGAGTCTTATATGTCAATGTAGTGGTGTTGATTATGATGGCATGTGCGGAATAAGAAAAGATCTAGTGAATCATCATGTAAACTCAAGAACACAAGGAGTAAATAAATCTATGTAAGCTCATATTAGATCTAGAAAGGATATACAAATGGGTTTGTACAAAATGTCTCTCTCTAGTCTAACACTCCAAAATGGTTCCTTTACATAATGAGAGTCACTCACTTCCTATTTATAGGAAAGACTCAACCCATTTACACATACAAGAAGGTAAAACCTAAGACTCCACATCCAAACATGACTTTGTACCCTAACATTCTCCCTCTCATAGTTAGGATTGGATGTCCCGGATTTAGTCTCCAACGAGCTAGCGTGATCAAGACCAAACTTCCTCTCGAAGTAACACTGGTCTTCAAATCCACAAATGAATATCCGACAAACCCGCTTTGAATACCTATCATTCTCCCACTTTTTATAATCAAAAAATGATTATAAAACCCATTAAGGGTGAGAAGCGCCCGAGGAATAAACTTCACAATACTCCCCCTTGATGTGTACCAAAAATGAATCACCAAAAATCTTGCACGGAAAAACAATCACAAAAAAACTTCAAAAATTTTCCAAATTCGTAAATTTTTTTGATTTTTTGGGTGAAAATTGCAAGATTTTCCAAAATCCGGGTAAAAAATGTAACTTTCTGAATTTTGCAGGGACCCATTGCGCAAAAAACAACCAAATATGTGAAACTCTATCCCATTTGTGAAATTGGGCATAAAACGTAAATTCACACAAACTGTAGGGGCCTGAAATGAAAAACCTTCAATTTCTTTTTCGAAATTGGGTATTTGTTGCCAAAATTTCGAATCTGCAGGTACTGATTTCGAAAATTCTGCCTCTTTTCTTCAAGCTTTCGAAAATTACCCTAAATTTCGAATTTGGGTAAAAGCTGTCAAACTTTTGAAACTTGAAAGACTATATTCGAAAATTCATGTTTCTTCCCTAATTCATGAAACCAGTTCGCGAACAGGACACCAAAACTTTCGACACTTTGACAAAAATTTTCGCGATCAAAATCTTCGTTAGTCATTCTGATTCTCACAACTTTCGAAAGTCATCAAAACCTTCACGATCAAGCCTTAGTTTTTTGTTATAGGAAATCAGCTACAATCGAACAAAAATCAAACTCAAAGTAGTCGACATTAACGACTTCAAAAACGAATTCTCAAGTATTCAAACATCGACTTCCAAAATTGATTTCCCCACAAAACGAAGTCTGCCATCATCTCAAACCTTTGTTCTCAAGCCAAAACTATTAGACTTCCTAATCGATTAAGAGCATAGAAATCGAAGTCTTCGTTCTTCGCTGTTTATTCATCACCCCAAACCATCGAAATTACTCTTTCATGCTTTCGATCATAACTAATCCAATAAACCCATTTCGTTTTCCAGTTCTTCAATATCAAACCAAACTATCGATTTTTCAGACCATCAATCGACATACCAATCGATTTCACAGCCTTATTAATCTTCGGTTTGCGAGCAACATCAAAGAAAGAAGACTGTTTGACTATCAAACATCCAGGCATTCGATTCCAATAATCCATCAATCGAAACTTTGAAATCGAGATTGACTCCAATATCCAAACGACTCAAAAGAATAACAACAAATCCGATTTTGACTTCCATTTGAATCAATTTCAATTCTTCATCACCAAATCAGAATCAATTTCAATTCGACTCCAAAACTTCAACATCGCAAATCGATTTCACAATGACCATCAACAATTCCATCATTTGCAAAACCTAACTCGACCTTTAGTTATTTGTATTTTCTTCTCAATTCATTTTTAGCCATCAAAATCAAACAATCTACCCATTCGATTTCCAGATTTCTCAAGCATTCGACTTCCAAATAATCAATCGAATCTCAAAACGATTTCAAATCAGCTTTAAGACTCTTGACTTGAATTCTATCAACGAACACTAATCAAACTTGAGTTCGAATCAAAGTACGTATCCTCTGATACGAACAAGAACATCATCAACAATGGATTCTAACGACTTCAAAATTCAAATAAGAACAAATCGAAATCAAATTCAACCAGACACAATTTCAAGAATCGGAAAACGAAACTGAGTTCGATTTGAAGCAATGAACTCAAGAGTTTGTCAAAAATTGAAATCGTCTACAACAACTGTGAATCAAATATGACTCCAAGAATCTGTAACAAAAATTATGTTCGATTCTAACTTCAAAGTCTTATGAATCGAGTATCCATCAAAGTCGATTTTGACTTTTATGTTGACTTATACACCAAAAATTGAACCGATGTTAGATACGACTCGGATTTATTCATATATGAACAAAATTTGATTTGGGAATAAAAAATATTGTTTCGAATATGGGCTCAAGAATCAGATTAATGAATAGTAATGACTTCAACAATTGGACTTTGAATAAACAGTATCGAAAAATGATATCATATGAACAGTAACTTTTCCAAGAAAAAAATTGATTTTAGATTTAAAAAGAAATTGTAAGAATATAATTTTGATTTTGTGTTTGATTTAAAAAGTAATAACTGGATCAACTATGGGGTTGAAACGGATTTAATCCAATGAGGCAAATCGATCAAAAATTGAAAAAACGTAAAATATGAATCGAAATCATGGATGTTTTGGAATCCATTTGAGAATTTGAGATACCTTTTTGACGAATCGAGATCCATTTTCAACGAATGAATCAAATGTAGAAGATCTTGGTTATTTTGTTGGAATGAAAAACTCTCCAATTTGAACATTGTACCACCCATTATGCGAGATGTACAACTCGTTCTTCGTGTTCGTCATCAAACCAAGAACATCTTCAAAAGAACCACCAAAACTTTTGGGTTTTGACTTCAAATTCAATGCAACACTTGGAGATTGTTGTTTTGGAACACAAATTTGTTTCACGGATTTTGGCTTCACCACATTTAATGATTTTTGTGAGTAAACCCGCTTGTTTTTGCTATTGATCTTCTTCTTCTTTTTCTTTCTCATATTTTTGTATCTTGAAGACTTGATTTCATTAACAAACCCATTTTCCACAACTTCAGTTTTGTGAATCTGAATAAAATCTTTTGGAGTTTGATACTTGTGAATTTCTTGGATCACCGGCTTTCGATAAAGAATCATTTCTTCAAACGAATCACAAGAATACAAAATATCATCGGTTTGAAATCCAATCGAGCAAAAAACTTGTTCATAATGAGAATCAACTTGAACTCCATTTTCTTGAACATCAAGAACATCACATTGATCTCCATTGTCAAGAACTTCAACAAACTTAAGAGCAAGAAGATCATTCGGGTTTTCAATAAGAGAAGTGTATTTCTTATTAAACAAATCTCTTTCTTCTCCTTCCTTTTGATTTCTACTTTGAAATAATATGGAAAATGCAATTTTTTTCAACCATATAATCTTACAAAGTGGTTGAAAAAGCAAGCTTCCATTATCATCCTTCAAATCTCCATAAGAAACCATATTACCCCATGAAATCAATTTGCTTAACACCAACCCATAAAATTGATCTTCATTGGCTTTGTATTTGATATCTTCAACGATCACAATCCAAGAATCATACGAAAAATCCACCATGATCACAAAAGCTTGAAAATTTATAGAGAGAGAAAGTGATTTTGAATGGGTTTTCTAGAGAGAGAAAGTAAAAATCACTTGAATTCTAGTGAAGAAAATCGAATTATGAAAAGATCAAAACAAAGAATCACCAAATCTAAATTGCCACCATGGATAAATTCTTGATCAAATCAAGAACACCCGCTCTGATACCAATTGTAGTGGTGTTGATTATGATGACATGTGCGGAATAAGAAAAGATCTAGTGAATCATCATGTCAACTCAAGAACACAAGGAGTAAATAAATATGTGTTAGCTCATATTAGATCTATAAAGGATATACATATGGGTTTGTACAAAATTTCTCTCTCTCATCTAACACTCCAAAATGGTTCCTTTACATAATGGGAGTCACTCACTTCCTATTTATAGGAAAGACTTAACCAATTTACACATACAAGAAGGTAAAACCTAAGACTCCACATCCAAACATGACTTTGTACCCTAACAGTCAAGAGATCAGTGAAAGTCTTAAAGATCTTGACAAGTTTCAAGAACTAATCAAGAATAAAAACCTATTGTTTATCGCTAGCACACAACTTGAGGTTTGTAACCTATCGTGTTGGCATGTTCTTGTTTTTGTGCCCATTCCAGTTAAGTTGACTATGCATGTGAGTTATATGAGTTCTCAATTGTTTGCATAACAACTTGGAAGCAATGGTAGACCCTTGTGCTGCCAGGTGGCAAGAAATTAAGATTGAACAAGTTCAGTCCATATGAGTTTGGATTTGTCACTAACCTTGTCTTGTGATTATGGTTATGAAAAATTCACATGGATAGGAACACATATACCATAAAATCTAAGTGTCATAAGGTTTCTCTCAAATTCAGGAAAATGATTGTGAGGAAATGCTTTCACTAAGTAGATTTTAAGGAGATAGCAATTGTGATATTTGCATTCTCAAATTCGATTATGATTACGACATCCCTTTTCATAATTCGAATTGTGAGAAATGGCAAAGGTCTAAACATTTCAGACTTATGGTTGTAAGTTCTAAAATTGTTAAGATACACATGTAAGCTATCTAAGGAAAGGTGTATGATTTTGATAAGCCTTGATAAAGTCTTATCGAAGCATCTCATATCAGAAATCTGAACTTTGGTAATGAAAGTCAATAAGTATTGATTTCCAAAAGTCTAGCTGATTTCTGAATACATGTCAAAGCTAGTGGGAGCATAAGTGTTATGCTAATAATAATCATTATGCTAGTGGGAACATAATTATTATGGTAAGTGTTGCAAGTGGGCAATGTTAATTATAGAAAAGAAAAGGTTCAATTTGCAAAGTTGTGGATTTGAAAAGTTGTTTTGCTATAATTAAAGGAGAGAAATTTATACTTCATTTCAAAATCTAAAAGCTTAGATTGAGTTCTCAAAAAATTTGACTATGATTACGGAATCCCTCTTCATAATCAAAATTTTGAGAGCATGGAAAATAGAAATATTATAGAAAAAGAGTGATTAAGTATCATGTCTTTATGTTAGACATTATGAATCGTATCCCATATACTTCGGGTATAGGATCAATTGCATATGGTATAACATTCTCGTGTTCTAATTTTCCAAATGGCTAGGGCATCAAGAGGGAAAAAGGAATAGAACCGGATATGACTAAAGTGGTTAAACAACTGTTAAGGACAATCTAATGTTTGCCAAAGATTATGTTGAAAAATGTTTTTGTATGTGACCATCACTAAAATAAGACGAATTATTTTTATATTATCTAACAAATATTATCAGTTATTTCAGGTTGCGTGAATTCGTGCTTAAATGTGAAATACAAAAATACGCAAAAGATAGAATACGCAAAGATGTAAAATAGCCAAATATTTGGTCGTTTGAAGATAAAACAAAACAAGGGATAAAAAATTGTCAAGACTTCAAAAACTCAAGTGTCAAATATGGAAATTCAATTCATTAATTGAATTTAATACACATATTTGATTTCTCCGTGAAGTGGAGAATTAAAAGAAAAACCCAAACACACGACTAGTTTTCAGCTTTAAAGTCAAAGAACAAGAAAAACATCAAGTTCCTACTACTACTACTACTACTACCACTTGAGAGACTTCACAGCTACAACCTATACTCATACCTAGGGGTGCAAACGAGCCGAGCCGAGCTCGAGCCTGGCCAGGCTCGGCTCGGCTTGGGCTCGTTTAAGTTATATAAGGCTCAAGCTCGAATTCGTAGAGAATTATACAAGCTCGGCTCGGGATCGGGCTCGACTTGTTTTTTATATGACGTGTCTAAATGAGCTTAAGATCGGCTTGAGCTCGTTAAGAAGCTCGTTTACTAATACCCTTAATCCATAATTCCCCTAATACGTTTTTTATTTAATATATATAAATAATATTAAATTATATTATAGAAAGGCTCGTTTAGGCTCGCGAGCCTAATCAAGCTTAATGACATAGGCTTGAGCTCAAACTCGTTTAATAAACGAGCTTAATATTAAGCTCGAGCTCGTTTAAAATTGATTTCGAGTCGAGCTTTTAACGATCCGATCTTGAGTAGCTCGTGAGTAGCTTGGCTCGTTTGCACCCCTACTCATACCAACTCAAGTGTGTTTAAGATATTTTCTTTTCATGTATGTACACACACACACATATATATATATATATATATATATATATATATATATATATGTGTGTGTGTGTGTGTGTATGTATGTAATGGTGTGTGTGTTCTTTTTCTGTGTAATACCTCCAGCTACATCTCCATACACAAAAAAACTCTCCCAACCAAGAACACCACCCCCCTCTTCAAGAACAACTCTTGCAACTTCAACCTTCAAGAACAACTAAAACAAACTCCAAACACCCTCAAAATACTCTCCAAACACCCTCCTTAAACCTTCTCCAAAAACCCTTTCAAATCACCACAACCATCACCACCTTGCTGTTTTTCGACATCGGAATCTTCAAGTCAGAAACGAAGCAAACTGGCCTCAGTACAAGCACAAAAAGACTAGGGAGATTTTCTCTACAAAATTTTTCAGAACCTTACCTACATCTATAAATTTTCGTGGACGATTTTGACCACCAGAAACCTCAAAGAGATGCGAGAGAGAATTGGCTATCCAGAGAGATTTACTCCGAAAATCTACATCCATCACCACCCAAAGCTCCTTCAACTTCACCATCTTTGCTGCCTTACCCCACCAAAATTACAACCTTATTCCACCTCCTAACTCCCTCCAAATACCCACTCCAAACTCATCAAATCTCCTCAAAACACCTTATATCCGTATACAAATACATGACTCGTGTACTTTGCACTGTTTTGTAAACAACCCATTTTACATGTAAATGAACTTTTTATTACTTATCAAATACCAGATTTATCTTTGAACAAATATCGACCAGTCGTTCCAAGAGTCCAAATATCGACCAGTCGTTCCAAGAGTCCAGTTCAGTCAATTTATTGACGAACCTACTTTATATATATTTATATATATTTTATTATAGCTTTATGTCATTTAAATACAGTCATTTATATTATTTATAGCTTTACGTCATTTAAATATAGTCATTTATATTATTATAGCTTTCAATCATTTATAGCTTTCATATTTATACTTATTCCGCAATTATTATTCTTATATATATATATATATATATATATATATATATATATATATATATATATATATATATATCTACATCTTATATCTTAAACTTATATATCTATCACACAGTAACTGGTAACCGAGCCTTTTGTTGTAGTGATTAGATTTTTATATTTCCAACACTCGGTATGTGAGCTGATATAAAAGAATATTTTCCAACAATTGGTATCAGAGCTTGTGAGATTTACTTTGAAATTTTTGTCGAAAACTTTTGGTTAGCGTTATAAACCTTCCATAAGTTTTTCTTTAAAAATTTCATTTTAATATCACTTGTTCAAAATCCTTTCAAAAATTTCAAAAAATGTCGTTGGCAAATTACTCCAACATGAACTTTGTCTCCATTGCAAATAGCTTAGGATATGGTTCACTGGCACCCATACTTATTCCTGAAGAGTATAATTCGTTAGGGATGAGCATGGGTCGGTTTGGGTCGGTTTTTGGCTAAAACCAAACAAAACCGTAGAAAGTCAGTTTTTCGGTTTTTAAAACCATATAGGTTCGGTTTTTGCATGGGTCGGTTTTTCGGTTTTCCGGGTTGGGTTTATGGGTTTTCGGTTTTAAACCGTGGGTTTATAAGCTCCTGTTTTTTTCTAGTTTTTGGGTTCAAACATAGTGAAAATACGTTGCGATAAATAGTATTGCATCTACTTTAAATATACTAAAATAAGAGTATGAATTCTAGTATTATAAAAGCATAAAAGTGTTCAAAAGATCAAAGTTTAACACCATTAACAGTTTGTTGAAAATAAACATAAAGTATTAAAGAGATATAAAGTGTAAAGTCTAAAACTAAAAGTTTAAATCATAATATAAAGAATATATGTGGATCGGTTCGGTTTTTATGGGCAGGTTTATACGTCAAAACTGAACCAAACCGTTATTTTTCAGTTTTTGTAAAATTCAAAACTAAACCATCGGTTATTGCTTTGGTTTCGGTTTTTCGGTTTCAGTTATGTCGGTTTTTTTCGGTTTTTCGGTTTTCAGTTTGGTTTTTGCTTATCCCTATAATTCGTGAATTGGCCATATGAATCTTCATCTTAACGCTATAAATGAAGATATCTGGAAGTGTGTAGAAGGAACATATATTACTCCAGAAAATATGGCTACTCTTGCTACAAATCAAGCCACTCAAACCGAAATCATAAGAAAGTTGGAACTCCAAGCCAAAAAGGAACTTGTGTCTGGAATACCTCACAATATTCTAAGTCAAATGGATGACATTATACTGTTAACCGCAAATCATTTGAAAAATCGTTTTTGTGGAAATAAAAGAATTATCGGAAACAAAAGAACATCTGTTTTGAATGAATTCGATAATTTCAAAATGCCTTCATCAGAAACCATCCATGATGCTCACGATAGGTTCAATATTATTATGGTCAAAATGAAAAATTTGGGTATCAAAAAGACACAACACGAGATAAATCTCAAGTTTTTAAACAATCTTTTCGAAAGTTGGAAAATGGTTAAACTCATTATTCAGGGAAATCCAACTATTCATACAGAAACTTTGTACAATTTGTATGGAGAACTTCAATCGTATGAATCCTCGATTGACCCACCAACCACTAAAGCTTTTGGAGGACCACTTGCTCTTGTGTCCACAACTTCACAAAACCAAATACCTTTCAATGATCAAAACTTTAATTATTTTAATCAGGCTAATTCTTTTCAAAACCAAACCTTCCAGTCTGATTCGAATGATGAAGCAGATTATCAACAACTGTGTGCATTGGTTGCAAACACAAATCTTCAAATATTTCTCCCAAATCATGGTCAATCAAATCTTAGACCAAACTTTCAAAACAAACCATCTTTTGGACAAAATAATTCAGGGTTTCAACCAAGACCATCTTTTGGACAAAATAACTCAGGTTTTCAACCTAGACCTTACTTTGGACAAAATTCTCAAAGACCTTCCTTCCATAATAACTCAAACCAAGTTTTTCAAAACCAAGGATTTCAAAACGATCCCAACTCAGTTCATAATCACAATCCAAACAACAGTTTTCAAAATCAAAAAGGAGGTTTCCAAAATCAAGGTTACAACAATCAAAACAATGGTTTTCAAAACAACCAAAATTTTGGATTCCAACAAAACCATTCTCAACCTTCCCAACAAACCCAAACTCAAGCACCTGAAAGACTTCCGATTAAGAGTCAAAAGGATGACAGTGATGAAGAAGTGATCATTTGTCACAACTGCAAAGGAACAAATCACTATGCCAGAGAATGTCGAGTCAAAAACAAAACCAAAATCAAAGACTCAACATACTATGCTCAAAGAGCCGATGAATTGAAGAAACTAGAAAACCAAGAAAAGCAAAGAGCATTGATGGCAATCCATGAACCAAGCGTGGAATACTGGCCAACTTCTGCTGACGAAGCTGAACATGAACCAGCACAATCAAACTTTTGCTTCGTAGCTAGTGTTGATATACCTTCAAGAGCTCCCAACGTCATAGAACAGGTATGGTCTATGATCTCTGAACTTGGTTATTCCAAAACAATTTTTAAGTCCCACATAACCAAAATTGAGAAAAGTCTGGAAGCTGATCTCAAAACATACCATGACACAATGGTCTATTATGATATTTGCAAATCTGAGTTACAAACCTTGCAACTCAAATTTGGAGAACCACCAAGAACAAAAAAATAATTGGAAAGAGACGTTGAAAGAAAATCAGAAGATTATAATCACGTCTTGGAACAATTAAATCAGACCCTAATTTAGAAAAGGGATTTGGAACTAAAAAATTCAGTCAGTCATTTCTTCTGAAATAAAAGATGTTTTAGAAATGGAAATCCTTCAGTTGAAACAAGACTTTCAAGAATCAACTGACAAATACAATATTTCAAATGTAAAACTGGTTAATTCTTTAAAACAAATCAATTCCCTTGAAATCGAGAATAAAAGACTAATATGGAATATGGATTCAATCAAAGTTGCTATAAAACTAAGTGATGATATTTTCACCAAGGAAAACACCTTAGGAACTGGAAAAATTGATACAAGTTGTAGACCATGAATTGGAAGAGAATCCTTTGAAATTGAACAAGCAAAACAGGAAAACATGACGAATTGTGAAAACTCTGAATCCACTCTACCAGATCTTTTCACATCTATTAATGAAGAAGATTCAGACGACGAAACAGTTATCAACTGTAGCCTAGATGATACTACTTTCACTGTTTTCAAAAAATCTTTCAAAAGAGTTGTAAATTCTGAAACAGACTCTGCAAGTTCTTTAACTCACTGAATCAAACGTACCGACGGAACCACTAAACTCAAAAACTTTTTGAATGGAGAAAATTCCTCTTATGAGGATGGTAGTACTTCTGTACCAACTGCTTTTCCTACAATGACTACATCAATTGTTAGAAAAACTAGTCTTGGACAAAAATACTCCAAGAAACAACAAACAAGCAAAAAATCCATTCAAGTCACCAAAACCCCACTTGTCAAGCCAAACGTTTTTCAAAACCAACCAAAGAAACCAATTAAACCCTACGTCATACCTCATAAACAGGTTTCCAAACAAAAACCAAAAACTTTTCTAAAACCACTTTCAAGATATCACTTTTTATCATTCAAGGAACTTTCAATAACCATCACATCAGAAAGTTTCTAACCATCATCATCAAAAATCTTTTCAAAACCTCCCATCACATCCCAGATATGAAGAAAACTGTTCAAACAAACCTTCACATCTAGGATATCTTTCACCAAATCACAGATCTTATCAACCCACAGGTTTTCAAAAACAAATCACATTTTGGGTAAACTTGATAAATCAAATCACACCTCAACCATTCCATCCTCATAAACCAAACTCTTAAAACAACACGAAGTTAAATGCTAATAAATATTCATTAAGCAAAGCACCCAAAATAACAACTGACAAACCAGGACCCATTCAGATTTGGGTACCTAAACTTTTTGTCTGATTGTAGGTCCTTAATGCTGGAGAACCCAATGATGATACATGGTATATTGATAGTGGCTGCTCCAAGCATATGACAAGAAACCGGAACTACTTACGTGACTTCAAACCTACACAAACCAATCAAGATGTTACCTTCGGCAACAACATGACAGCAAAAATCAAGGGTTATGGAAACATAACAAATGGTAATTTCACCATAAAGAAGGTTGCCTTTGTCGATGACCTGAAACACAACCTCATCAGTGTTTCTCAACTGTGTGATAACAATCTTGAAGTTTTGTTCACCAAACAACGAAGCTTGATCATGGACGCCAAAACCAAAGATGTTATAGTTGATTCTGACCGTGCCGGAAATATGTATCCACTTGACATGGATCTTATCTATGGTAAACCCGATATATGTATGCTATCTAAAGCCCCAACTGATATTAGTTGGTTATGGCACCGCCGCCTTTCCCATCTAAACTTTGGGTACATCAACAAACTGATCGGCGATGATCTTGTTCGAGGGCTACCACTTCTGAAGCTTGATAACGAAACTCTTTGTGCCGCATGTGAAAAAGGAAAACTTTTTAAATCCACTCACAAAAGCATCTCAGAATCTAGTGTATCCGAACCAATAGAATTGTTGCATATAAACCTTTGTGGCCCTGCAAAAACCCAAACCATACAAGGGAAGATGTACATTCTCGTTGTCGTTGATGGTTTCTCGCGCTTTAGTTTAGGTTTACTTTGTATCCTAAATCATCATATATTATCAGATATCAAATATTTCACACACAAAAATATATTTAATACTTTAATAAATACTTGTATTAAAGTCATGTTCATGAAAGGGACTATGCAGTCACTTGTTAAAGTGATGATTTCAAACTCGGGTAGCACTTCGCTTCTAATAATTCTATTTTCCTTCGACGAAACCTAGTATCATTACCGCTAGATTTAAGTATAATATTTATTGCGACTATTTATGAGCGATATTGTTTTATAAGTATTAAACAATACTTTTCAACAACTATGTACAGACAGGGGTCAAACACGAAACACCGGAGGGCAGGACCATTTTGACATTTAAGCACTTTTGAAATCCAACAACCTTATGCAGCCTTTCAAACCAGATTCCCCATACCGCGAGTAGTTAAAAGATATTATAATAACACTTTGTATATTTTATAATACTTACATTTATTGCTTATAAGTTCATAATAATGATATTGAACTTAAACATAAGCTATACTTAAAGTAGGGAAAGTGTAACTCACTTACTTGGAGGTTTGGCTAGGAACCGGGATCTGCGGGGGTAGAACTTCCGAGCCTAAAGCTCTTCTTCTCGGAGCCTTCTGGAACTCTTAGCACTTGGGAAGTACTAGGTATTGGGAGGGGTTTAGAGAGATGTTTGAGAGAGAAAGAAAGGTGAAGGTGTGAAGAAATGTGAAGAACCTCGCATCTTATTTATAAGTTGGAGCTGGGCAGTACGTTGGGCATACCCTCAGAGTACTTTGCGCATACAAAGGGCTACACGGCGCGTAGATGGCCAGGTGTTGGTCATCCGAAGCGAGGTCGTGTGGAGGAAGCAAGGGCCAAGATCAAGCCACGCCACCCTCCTTCGCATCAGCCTATTTTTGACTTCTAAATTCCGTAACTTTTGCAAACGAACTCTGTCTTTGACGTTCTTTATATCCACGCGTAGGTGGTAATGTAACCTACGACTTTCATTTAGACTTCGTTGGCTAATTTTCATTTTATACTTAAATTTATATTTTATCAGGCTTAGATGGGTAACTCCGTTAAAAATTCACACTTTTGTCATCCGACGTCCGTTTTCGTCTGTATTTATATCGTTGAGCTCCTATTAATGATTTTTTCAATTATCGTTTAGGTTGTGTCGGCTAAAAATCGATCGATCTAAAATTCAAATTTCGGGTTATGCACTGCTATGATAAATCTTACAAAATCATAACTTCCTTATACGAAGTCAGATTTGGACGTTCTTTTTATGCACACTCTCGGTTTAATGTATACTGCGACTTTCGTTTAGATCACTAAGGCTAAAAATTATTTTATCGCAAACTCACTTTTTACGTCACACATCATTGTGTCGGTTTGGTTGCGAAACTTCGACATGTCATAACTTCTTCGTCATAAATCGGATATCAGCGTTCTTTAAATGTACAGAACCCCGTGACATATACTATAACTTAGTTAAGATTATTTATTCTACATAATCTTCTATCAAAAAGTCATTTTTGACGCTTATTGTCTCTAAATTGACTAGTCCGAATCTAAGGGCGTTACATTATGTATATGCTTTCTCTTTTTCTTCTAATAATCAAATGTCATATGTTTGCATTGCCAAACATTGCTTTTCTTGCTTCAGGTCTTTTGTATAAAGTTTTACTCATTCACAATTGCATCTACAGGTAGACTTATATACACAATACACATTAATTAAAAATATTTACTTTGTTATTTCTTTATTTTAATTTATCATCCAACATTGCATCTTCTAGGAGGGATAATGTCACTGTAGCACATGAAACTTTTTATGTTTGGCTAATTTGGTCCATCAAGTTTTTTTGGTACATTAGACCACTAAAATCGTAATTGACCTATTAATTACACCACTATCTAAAAAATTAGAAGGTTTACCGGTTACAATGCCTATGTGGCACGCTGATGTGTCCAATAAACTTATGTGGGATGCTTATGTGTCAAAGAAGTCCACTTTTCGAACTAGGCTTATTAATTGAAACCCTCAATCGGACCTCCATTAAAGTGTTACTTACCCTTTTTTGAAAAGTCAAAGACTTCCCCCCGATTATTTCCGTCCTGAAGAACAATGTCTTCAATCTCTTCCACCTCAAGGAATCAGCTACAAGTAACTCATGTTCAGTCGCGAGAAGGGGTAGAGGTTTGTGATTGTGGCGTTCCAGCTATAGAACGAACGTGTTGGAAGATAACAAACCCTGGGAGGCATAGGTCCCGATACTCCTGATCTTGATAACTTACTATTTTAGGGTTTGCTGTGTTGTTTCTTCATGTAAAGACAATCATGGTGGATTAGTATTTTTTTGCTTAAAAAACCCTAATTTTATTTGCTTTTTGACAATGATTTGTGATTGTGAATCATACCCATTTCATTAGTACATTAAAGGTAGCTTATTTGTGATTGTGAATCAAAACCTAATTTTATTTGCTTTGTATAGACTAGGTTGAAGAAATGTAGCTTCTTTGAATGGAAAGATGAAGAACAGGCAGAAGGGTACTACAAAAACCTTCTATATTCTCTGAAGCAGAAACTGGATGCTAAAGAGGATTTGTCTGAGATGAACAATTTGAGGAGAAAGATTGTTGAAGTGGAGTTTCTGTTGTCACAGGAGTAGTATAAGGCGGCAAGGAGTGAGAAAGAAGTTTATGATGCAAGGAAGGTAATAGACAGGTATAGGATGATAGTTTCCTTGTTGTTTGCTTGCTTGGTCATTTGTGTTTTGAAGTTAGGGGGTGATTGTACTTAGTTAGGTTGGTTGTTGTAAGCTTTTGTTTTTTGGGATCCCATGTATTTTTTGTAAAGGCGGACTAGAAAGTCAGTAATGATGGGCATTTTGTATGTTTTGAAGCTGCGTTTAGTTACAAGTTGGGGCTATCAACCTTGATGTGTTTATGTTGTAAGGTGGTAAGTCCCTAATGAAAGGGCATATGATAACTAATGTAAAAAAATATTGAAAGTCCCAATTGTAGGGCATTTTGTATAATCAGATGTTGATGTTATTGAAACATATGCATGGCTTGTATTCCCAACAATTATATTTAATTAAATTGGTTGTTGTGCATGTTTTCATTTTGGGAACAATTTAGAAAGTGGTCCATGTGGAATTACACTATATGTATGGGGACCATTTGTAGTTAGTAGTCAGTAGGTGTTTTTATAATGGAAAAATGGGATCTTTGAACCCATTATAGAACCATATCCGGGACCATATAAAACATTCACATGCATGCACATTATTCCAAATTTTTCCATGCAGAAATATTCAAACCCATATGTCATGAATTTACGTAAAAAGGCACATACTTTCAAAAGGCACCATCCATACATAAATGACCAAAATACTCTTTTATGTCAATAGTGAACTTAAAAAGGCACCAACCATACATAAATGACCAAAATACCCTTTTATTTCAATAGTGAACTTAAAAAGGCACCATCCATACATAAATGACCAAAATACCCTTTTTTGTCAAGAGTGTACTTAGAAACGAACCATACATACATAAAAGCAAATTACCATCATCCTAATACATAAACTTTAAATCCAAATGACCATGATCCTAATACATAAACTTTAAATCCAAATTACCATCATCCTAATACACAAACTTTAAATCCAAATTACCCTCAGCCTTACACACATACTTTAAATCCAAATAACACAAAGTAAAAAATCAACACTAATCAATTACAACAACTTTTCCTTTAGAATTTCCTGGATCATTAACACTACCAATTGTTTTGCCTAATTTCAGCTTCAATATTCTCTCTGGCTTTCTTCTCCTTATCCTCTTCAAAATATCTGAAATTGGCCTAACCCTTACCAACTGAACCTGGATAATATGAACAACCTCTTGAATTTGTACATTATCAACAACTTGGACATTAGGATTAACCTCTTGAACATTACCACCCTCCTTAGCTTCCTCACCCACAACACCCTCCTCAGCTTCCTCACCCACAACAACTTATTCACCCTCATTACCTTCATAACTTCTAGGTGGAGTAAATTGCATAGAATGACTAAAATCCCCTGCACTACTAGATTCAAAATCAGTAGGAGTAACTTGCATATCATTTTTAGTTTTATCCGTCTCAATTGGAGTCATTTCAAACTCTTCATGTTGTTGTGGTTCACTTGTACTGCCCTATATGGCATGATATAATTATGTTAGTAACAAATCATATGTAAATAAATTTAAATTTTAAATGGTTTTACCTGTCCTGTAATTTGCTTCACACGAACTTTTTGTTTCTTCTGTTTCTGCACATTTAACTTTTGGGGCATTCTCTGTGGACAAGTGGCCTTGTTGTGACCTATCTCCTTGCAAATACTACATTTGATTTTCTTCCTAGCCTGAGAAACCTTGTGTATTCCTGTATTCTCTGTAGTGGATTTCTTCCTCTTAGTAGCTGGCCTACCCGACATCCTTCTACTAATAAGAGGCAATGGTGGAGTATAATTTGTATCTGGCCACATATGACTGCTATTCATGGGGGCAATTATGTAATTGTATGCCTTCCTAAATGTGGTTGTGCTAAACATGTTGTCTACATAGGCTTCTACATCCCTATTAAGAAAGGATATGCTAGTTATAGAATGAGCACATCCATATCCATTCAACTGCCACAACCTACATGAACATGTTTTCCTTTCCAAGTCCACCTCATATGCATCTGTTACTCCCCTTACCTCAAGCTGGTTTAATCCACTAGGTAGTACCTGATAATGCCTTTGAATTTTTTTAAGCAAATTCACCTTATCCCTTATCTCTGGAAAAATATGATTTCCCAATTATTTTCCCTTTAATTTCATGTTGTAGATTATGTCCATCATGTATAATCTTAACTCCTCTAACATGGTTATTATGAGCTTCTTCCTGGCATCTACTATTACAACATTAAAACTTTCTAAGAAGCCATTTTCAACAGCATCACAACACCTTCCAGCTTGAAAGAAAGCTCTTGACCATGTTTTAGGATCTTTCTCCATGAGATATTTATGGGCATCTGGGTTCAATGTCTCAATTTCCTTCATCACAACTTTAAGAGCATGCTCAGTTGTGGCTTTATATGCTCTCCAAAACAAGGTATGATATATGGCACCAGTGAATCTCTTCTGTAAATTCTGGCAAATTTGTCTAGCACACTACCTGTGATCTACATATGGAAGAAACTCTTTAACACCCTCTATCAAACCCTGTATTAATACAAAAGGTTTAAATCAGATAGTATAAAATAAATATAAATGAATCACTATGTAAAATACTAACTGTCACACCCCAAAACCGATAACGGCGGAATACGTTTCGGGGTGGAGGACGTCATGTACAGTATCATCACAATTGTATAATAGTAAAAACAAGAAACATACAACCATTTCATTTACATAGTGAGTTTAATTACAAGTGTGTTCTGTAAAGTTCAACAAACAACAAAAGTAACACAAAAATAAGAGATGGATCTTGTATGCTCCACCATCTCCAAAATGCTGCACCTGTACCTGTCTATTTTTGACCTGAGGATACAAGTTATTTTGAAAACGAGTATCAGCATAAAGATGGTGAGTTCATAAGAGTTTTAGTGGAGTTTTTGTATAAAATGCATTAGAACAGATAGTATGAGAAGCTGCAATTCACATTCATAAGTAGTAGAAAACCCTAGAAAATCCTATATTTTCCAGAAAATACAGCGTATGTGAAAAACCTTTAAATTGTATGAAATTTTCATCATTGAAAACCGGTTGTTGTAAAAGTATATTAGTGAATCTCCAATAGGTAGTGTAATAGGAAAAGTTATGCCTGTTATCAGTAATAGTGGTGCAGGCTCCCATTAGTAATAGATACTTATTTACTTCGGGATATTAACTTATACTTTAGTTTTAGTATTTTAGTGTGGAGTTAGTGTATTCCTTGTATGCGACTGATAGTGTGAGTAATAGAGTAACCCATGACCTTCCCGGTCATGAACAATATAGTGAAGTAGTGTCATCCCTGTGCCTGCACAGCTCGGACTGAAGTTAACAGTTCGGATGTAATAGTGTCTGCCCCGTATAGATCTATACATGTAGCGTCGTCTTCCTGTCGGAAAACTCTGGGCATAGTATGTAGCGAGTAGAGTATCTTGTAGTGAATTTGTGTGTATCTTCCTGATTAGTGCTTTCTCTTGTATTATAATGTAGTAGTCTTTTATGTAGTATATAGTGTGTTCTCTTATTATTGTATCGTCTCATAATAGTATGTATTATAGTATGTAGAGTAGTGGCAGTAGCGAGTAGTAGTGACCTTAACTATACCTATTATAGTTAACTTAGTGTATCTGGTTCTTGGAAATTGTGTAGTATAGGCATCGAACGAGATGAAAGTACTTGTATCCAACACTAATATACATGATATATAACTAAGAAATCAACGACAGTCGGACGGATAACAACTACCCTAAGTCCACAATCAAACAAGAACAGGAAATAAGGCGAGCTATCGGTCCTAAGTCCTTCAAGTCTTACTTATATAAATATATCAGTGTGGTTACGTTTTATAAGAAAACTTATTTAGTAAAAATATAATTCAAAGAAAACATTTGGAAAAATAGTTTATTTAGCCAAAATAGTTTTGAAAATGCAAAGTTCTTTTATAAGGCGTAGTGATAAATCACATGTGATTTGAACTACGGATAGTGAATCACATGTGATTAATTTTCATAAACATGTATATTTGACTTGTATCCCCCCCTAAAACATATAAAAAACATTTGAAAGGTTCATTTAAGGGGTATGAACTCACCTGAAACCGAGTAAATCGGGTAAATCGGGTGAAAGTGTCGGTTGAGCGTTTGGTACCAAATAAGGACTTGTACACCTTTTAAGACCCTATTAGCATATGGAATATGTTTTTTACAAGAAATTAGTCATTTTATGCTTTTTATTAAAACATTTAGATATTCTAGCATTGATTCGGGGTCTTAGGGCTTAGAAGTGGTTCTCGGGGATTGTACAAGGCCAAAAAGGGGTTACGGGGAAGTCCAAGAGCTTACTCCCTTGGAGTTTACGGCCCAGAGGCCACTCCTTGGGATTTTATGGCCATAAGCCCCTAGGCTTGGCCGTGAACTCTTGTTCACTCCCAAAAATGGATGCTAAGGCCCTTAAATCAATCCCATATAATTTCTAGTGAAGGTCTAGGGCAATTTAGGGGGTTTAAACCTCCATTTGGTGTTGTTTGGGGGAGTTTATGGTCCTAGCTTATGCTTGGGCCATAAACTCTATATTATCCCTCAAAATGTGTTGTTTAATGGCCCTAAGCATTTCCTAAAATCATATCTTAATTCTAACATGCCTTGGGTGAGTTTTTGGGACAATTTGACATGGAAAAAGGGTGTTTACGACCTAATAACATGCTTGGGCCGTAAACCCTCTTTTATGCTCTAAAAACTTGTGTTTTGATGTCCAAACCCTCTTAGGTAATTTCCTTAATTAGTACACAAGCCTAAAGGAAGGAAAAATAGGACTTTGGCCATGTTTTGGGGTGTTTACGGCCTAAGGAGCTTCTTAGGCCGTAAACTCCTTGTTTACCCCTCAATCATATGATTTTTGTGCTATAAATACAATGATGCATGTTTAGAACAAGTTAGGGAGGAATATCTTACGTTTGGAAGCCGGAAATCGCGGTTTTGGAGTTGAAATCGGGTCTAGAGAGAGAAAGTAGTGAGAGAGAGTGTGTGGGTGGTAAAAAGGATGCAAAGTGGTATTCACTTCCTTTATATATGCCTCGGGTATTGCACCCGGTACATGACTACCCGATGCTAAAGTTTAACGGGGTTAAAACTTTTTACCCGGGTGAAGTGGTTGGAAAGTAATATAACTTTATTTTGTTAAACGGGATTAACATTTAACAAGTTATATTTACTTATACCAAATAATAATGATATGAAATATAAATAAATAGATATTTATTTATTGACGACTCCAAACATTACGGAACTTTTTATAAAGCGACGAATTCCGTTAGCGAAAACAGGATTATGTAACGGAATAACATTTGGGTTGTCACACTAACCTTATGTTGGTCTAACATTAAAGTGAAACCATTGCCTAAATTCAAGTCCAAATCATAAATGAGAAGCTCTAAAAACCACTTCCAATTCTGCTTGTCCTCCAGACTAACCACTGCCCAAGCAATAGGATATATCTTGTCATTTGCATCCCTCCCAATAGCACAAAGCAATTCCCCCTTACAAACACCTTTAAGAAAACATCCATCAAGACCTATTATCCTTCTACAACCTTCAATCCAACCTTGTTTAAATCCTTGAAAACAACAATAGAACTTGCTAAAATATTTCTTTCCATCTGGACCATCCTCCACATCTAGTTTCACAGTTGAACCAGGATTTGTCCTTAAAATCTCATGACCATTTGACCATAGCTTACCATAATGTTCAACAAGGCTACCTTCAACAAGATTCGGTGCATACTTCTTTGTTCTTCTACATTGCCCCATACTACCTTGATACCAAACTTGGCCATTACCTTAACCCTAAGCTTCCTTACACTTATTTTCTGACTTTGTACAATCTCTTTGGTATGGTGACTCCCGATCAATGCATATGTCATCAATGATCCAAACTTGAAGTTCCTAGCACAATTATGCTAGCTTTTAGTGACTTGATTTGGAAACTCTCTTCATCAATCATTCAAGAAGACCATAATCTAAATGTGCAAGCACCCTTGCTACACCTCACCAAAAGTCTTTTCCTATCATTTTTTTTTCAAAACACAATTGATATCCATTAGCTATAGCATAGTTGCACAACATTGATTTTACTTGCCCTGGACCCTTAAATTTCATCCCTAGAATTGGTTTTTGTTTTTTCCAGTGTAATAGTTTATTAAATATGGAATGACTTTAACTGTTAACTTCAACTTCCCTTCCATTATCATCATCTACAATGTTGTTATCCTCCTCATCATCAACACATAACTTACTCAAGAAAGAATCATTTGATGTCCTATTCATATGCACTACATCCTCATTAAATTCAAAGGCAACATTCCTAAGTTCATCTATGTTATCTTCATTTTCACCATTAATACAAGACTCATGTTCACCATCATCATTATCTTCATCATCAAGCCACCCATCAGCACCAACCCCAATAAGCATAAAAAATAAAAGCAGTATATTCCACATCATCTGAAATGGGATTAAGCCCTTCCATCAGGGAATTGCCTGGTTCACAGTAGAAAAACTTTTTACACTCTTCTTGCATGAAATGTTCACAGAAGGTCACAAACTCAGAATAAGTCATAGAAGAAAAGTCGATGTCATTGAAGATGGTTTTAACACCACCAGTGTAAGAGAAAGGATTTTGATTAAATACCCCTTGGTATTTGATTTCCACCATCGGAAACACTCCATTAGGTTCTGATTGTGTCATTGTTGTGACTTCTTTGTTTCTTCAGCTCGATCACAGGAAAGCTTCACAAATCTTAAATCAGTTTCTTTTATAGTTGAATAATGAAGACAAGTGAAGTTCGATAGCTGAATACGAAAGGCTTTAAGCTTCGTATATCATTAATTGACGTGGCATATTTCACGTGGCATCGGATTAGACAAAAAATATATATTAATTGACATATATAAAATGTCAACCGGGAAACCGTTTAAAAGTAGATAAAATGACTAAATTAATAGGTCAATTACGAGTTTAGTGGTCTAATGTACCAAAAAAAAACTTTAATGGCCAAATTAGCCTAATGTAAAAGTTTCATGTGCTACAGTGACATTATCCCATTCTAGGATGTCCGATGAACAATTTCTTTTAGAAACATTTTTTTATAATTTATTATAAAACAATTTATTAGCTTTAAAAATTAAAAAAGTTATATCTTTGGACTCACCCAATTATGTTTATTTCCATTGAAACATATTTCTTGTGTAATCATAAAGGTTTAATTTACATTTTCTTTTTCGTGTTTCATAAATTTTGAGAGGTTATGGTGGTAATTCATGGTAGCAGGTGACGTCTGCATCCCATTGGAGCATGATGATAATCAAATAATATGACCATACGTGATGCAAATAAGTTATCATAATGGCTACTTGATCAATAAGTACAATTAGATCGTTGAAAGTGCTTTGAAAACTTTCTTTTTTTAATTCACCATGATTTAAAATCATATTATTACAGTTACTTCCAAGGTTTTTTTTTCAACTTAAGGAGAATTTTATTTTCATTTTAGAAAAAATAATCTATTAATTTGTTATAAAAATGATATTTGCAGTTTTAAATAACAACCCACATTAGAACTACTTATGTTTCTTGAAATTCTTTGTCAAATTGATTTAATTTTAATGGATTGTTCCTCTTTAGGCATCAATTGTTGAAGCTGTAAAATTATTTTAACTACAATCATTTTCTTATCTTTTCCAATTTTGGGTTATGCAGTGATTATGATGGATATAAGAAATCAACACGAATGAAGATTGTAACTAATCTGACAGAAATTTGTGGTTTTAACCACCAATAATATTTTATTCTTGTACAAAATGGAGGTGATATTCTTCACATTTGCTAGAAGAAGACATTTTGTGCAAAGTTATTGCAAATTTTTTATATTCAAGGCCTAAAACTTTAAAATATGATGGTTGTAAGGTGTCTGCAATATATAAACCACTTAGGGTCCGTTTGATATGTACCTAACTGAGTCCGGTCAGCATTTTTGGCTGACTCAGTCCAGTCATACCGTTTGATAAAGGGCTAAAGACGTCTCACCCAGTCCAAATCTCTGATTCGGTCGTAGAAATTTCTCTGATTCGGTCATGAGTGAAAAAGAGTCTGACTGAAAATCTCTCCACTTTACCCTTGAACGTCCCTATCGGGAACGACATCATAAACGCTCCCTTCCTCCATCGGCCCTTCCAAGCCTGTAGCCTCCTTCCTTCGACGTCTCCTCCCTCCACCTGCGTCAACGCCTTCCTCCGTTGTGCCTTCGTCTTCCTCATATAAGGGCTTTTTTCTTCAACCCTTGATTTCAATCACAGAGCCATGAATTCCTAATCTCCCTCTGATGTTAATTAATTTTTCCTTTAATTTTTGCAGGTGAGAGATTTCTTCTTCCACCCTCGATTCCATGTATGCATTCAACTTCAATCTTATTTTCTTCATCTCATTTGATTATTGTTCATTTTTTCAATCGGTGGATGAATGATTAGATGATGAAATTGATGATTGAGCGTACAAAATTGATGATCAATGAAGATTGAGATGTATTTTCTTGTTGACGCAATTGATCATCATGAACTGAAAGTTTGCATTTTCTTTTATCGGTAAGTAGCTTGTTACAAGACCTTACTATTACAACGACATGAATTTCATCAGTAAATAGCTTGTTAGATTAAAGATCGTAAATTTTTCACAGGTAGTGGACAAACACTTGGGAATATTGGTAAAACATCATATTGAGACGAGATTCATCAATAAGGTACATATGAGGTAATTATTCTTATTAATTAATGTTGATGAAAGAATTGTTTAGGTTAGAGTTCAATTATGCAAAACAACATATTGCAATCTGTTCTACAAGATCTTTCAACTTTCCGTTTTATTCATATTATGCAACTTCATCTAAAGAGGAAAAACTAACATGAATATATAATATGCCGAATTTTGATGTGCATACTCAATTGCTATTGGATGTATTTTTCACATTTATTAAGAGATTTTTTGAAAATCAAAATAGGGAGCAAGAGCTTGGAGCTGAATAATCCATTAATACAGCCAGATCATGCAAAGGTTGTTGTCTATGGAGAGCCTTGGAAGGATGGTGAGACTTTGGTCAATACTGTGGCTATAAGTGTAGATCGCATTTTTGTCACTACTAGAAAAACAGCCTTTTACGACGCGCAATGCGTGTCGTAAAATGCTCAGACGACGCGCAAATGCGCGTCAAGGAAAGCCCTGTCATAACGAGAGACGACACGCTTTTGCGCGCTGTCTATAGACGACGCGCATTTACGACATGCAATGCGTATCATTAAAACCCTTGTCAAGAAAGGCCATGTCATAACTGAAGATGACACACATTTTTGCGTATCGTAAATTTAAATGTTTAAAAAAAATAAATTTATATATTTATTAATTTTTAAATTAAGTTTGCATTTAAAATTTTTCATAATAAAAATAAAATACCATATACAAAAAAAAATCCATTGCATAATATAAAATAAAATTTCATACTCAAAAAATAAAATAAATTTCACAAATTATAATATGTCATACAAAGAATCATTAAAATGTTAAACAAAAATAATACATTGCTAACATGGGTTATACATTCCTATAAAACTAGCAAATAATCATACAACTCTGTTTCTTACTGGAATATGTGTGTAATTGTCTCCTTCATCAGTCTCCATGTCTAAAGTCGGATCTATCTTCCTAATCTATATGTATAACAAAGACACATGTGTTAAACTTGTTACCATTAACATCTGATCGTATGCACTCGAGTGTTAAACTTGTTACCATTAACATCTGATTCATAAGTCCTTTCAACAAGATTATTACCTGCATAAATGAAAACAAAAAACAAACAGGAACATTAACAGCCCAATTATGAACAATTTCACAGGATGCCAAAAGTGATGATCATTAATAAGTCCTTTCAAGGATAATTTGGTCTGGATAGAAGATTAAACTAAATACAAATCATAAAGAATCTAATAAACAGTCTTTATTATGGTGTACCTTGTCATCTTCTTCTGTGCTGCTTACAATCTGATTGGTTGATGAGTGGAAGGAAATTTTTTTATCAAGGAAGTTCATAGCTCTATCAAAAGCGTTCATGAACTGCATTTATAAATTCATGCTTTTAAAATGTAATTGTAACAAAATGTAGATATAAAATTATAAAATATTATAAATAGTTTTCTACGTAATCTTTCCTCGTTTCATATTTTAAAAGACTTATAGGTTTAAAAAAAATGGGGTATCAGATTAGAATGTGACTCGGGTTTTTTTTTTGTGTGAATAGTTTCAGGTTCTGAAAAACGGACACGTTTTCTCATTGGAACTACACAGCTTTTGATGTTGGCCAACTATCAAGTACAACCAACTATCACATTTGAAAGGCTAGATTACATTTTTTGAGATGAAGGTTTTCTAAATATGCATCTCATTTTATTAATATCTTGAACTTTTCAAGTGTAGTCAACTAAATGGAAACATGCACCATGATTTTGCACTCTATTGTTCCTACAACACCAAATACATTTCATTATTACAAAAAGAAAGCAAATACAATGACACCTAAATTTTTGCAAAAATTTTAAACTTTTAAAACCCATCTTAGAAGGACTAAATGTTAGAAAGGAGAAGTAATGAAGCTATGAGTTGAGAAAAGAGTAATCACAACAAGGTCTCTAAAACAGACCTGCTGTTCAAAACAGATTTACTCCAAAATCTAAAACAGAAACATAGCTTTAACTAAATTTTATAGGAAACTATGATTATTCAGGATTCCATAACTATAAAGAACTCCTTCTAACTCCAAAGGATGATTTAAATATGAATTTTACAAAAAGGTGTATCACTTCTGTCTCCAACAAGACAGTCAAGTGAGGTTGGCCAATTCTAGCCAACTTGTGAGTAGAATTCGTCCAAACCAAAATTCAGAGAAATAAAGAACATACAAGTGAAATTCTCAGAGTTGGAATTGAATGAAAATCATTTCCCAAGCTCCGGATATAAAATTCATATTGTGGACAATCACAGCACTAGTAAAAGCTGGTGACTGCCCACTGATCTGGAGTGTGGATCCATTCTAACCAGTTTATAATTGGAAATAACACCCCATCTGCTCCAGATCTTAAATTCATAATATTAGGAACATATAGAAACTTGGAATAACTCTGGATCCTTTTCCAAGCCTTAGAAATGATGAAAACAAAATGACATATCAGAACAGACCCAGATCAGACCTAACAGCAAAGATGCCATTCTTGCCCATAGATAAATTCCTTATCAGTGAGGTTGGCATGCTTAAGAAAGTTAGCCAAATCAATTTGTGAACTTTGGGAACTAGTTTGGGGTCCGTTTGAGTTCTATAGCTCAAGGTATGATTTTTACAAAATGACTATAGATCTGATGGAAAACAGAATCGTAGCCACCCGTGATTCCTTTTTGGCTTATCCATCCTTCTCCCTTTGAAACACATTTTTAGATGTGTTCATCATCCCAGTTTAGTCCCCATGATCATGGTGGTACTAAAAAGGGTTAGGTATCATTAGTATTTCATTTAGCCACAAGAATGTAATAATAATCAACATGAAAATAAACATAAAGCACATACAATCACCATTCTCCCTTTTAGGGTTTCCATGATCTTTTGCAACATGTAATCCCCTAGATCCATCATCCACCATACATGGGGTGAAGATAGGATCTTGAGATGATGTATAACATACAATTCTTTGCAAATAACAAAAGAGATACAAATCAAATAAGGAGTAGAAGTGAACATGAAATCATAAAACTAGAACAAGGTTATGAATCAAGTTGTAAGAAATGATAAGGAGGTTCATACCAATATGAATCAAGGCTCGAAATGAACAAGAATTATGATCCAACATGAGAATTATAAATCTTCACTAAAAAGGACACAACATAAAAAGACAAATACCTGCGACGGATGCAACCAAGAGCTAGAGCAATTGATCCAACAATAATGCTCTGGTGCGCCAGTTACATCATTAAGCAGTGATCGAGTCTAGTCAAAACAAATTAATAAATGGATCATGAGATTTTTAACACATTCTAAAATGAAATAAATAACAATATCAAAAATTTACCAATCTGGCAGTAAACATATCATTTCCAAGGCGAGCTAGAAGCCCTAGCCCTTTTGATGATGCTCTTCGTTGTGATTCACAAGTGCCAGCCTCAGCAAACAACCACCAAGATGAATAATAACCAACAGATTCAAGTTTTAACTGTATTCAAGATGAATAAGAACCAATAAATTAACTTGTTTTGAATAAACTTATAATCATATAAATCTTAAAATCCTACTAACCAAAACACTCATAGCATCGACTTTTCTCATTAAACTGGACAATCATAAGATGGTAATGAGCACCATGACAACCACTACAACTACCATCTATGCAACCATAACAACCGGAGCAAGAAGGAAAGCATACCTTAGTTCAATCCAAGCTAGGGCTTGTAAGGCCCTAAATCGTCGGTGTTGTGTGGGATGAGAAGTTGTAAGGCCCTAAATCGTCGGCTCTAGGATAGAAGTAGATGGAGCATGTACGTTCTTCACACTTTCAAGCATAATTGTAACCCAATCTTCGGCTCAAGCATAATTGTAACCCAATCATAGTCACTCAACACGAAAATATGTGATTTTGGAACGGTGGAACTCTGTGGTGAAACCAATAGCAGCTTGGAACGAGATTCAAGTAAGCCAAATTCAAGATTCGTGAAATTCTAGGGCACACGAGGCTACATGTCGCCTGAATTTCAGTCTACCGGAGTTCCGACACATAAGTCCGACTTGTACGCTTTCAGAGTTGTACTTCTTGAGATATTGTCAGGAGAAGAAGGCAAGTGAGGAATAAAGGAAGGAGTGCCGATAACTAGGCAAGGTGGCAGTCGAATGTATGGAGGGGGAAGAAAGGATCGTAATTAGGGCAAGAAGGAAAGTGGAGGATAAAACAGAAGGCAGGTGTTCAAAATTTTAGGGATTTCATTTCCCCCCCCCCCCCTATATACTAAACTCGCTTTTCATTAAAATTATAAAGCGACACTCATAGAGGACGCCCATTTAAGATACAACGCCCTCCGTGTTTTTAATTTTTTCTCGTATGACGCTAACTTAAGGGCACGTAATAATGCATGACCTAAATCCTTAAATTTTTTGAAGAGATGACACTTTTTTAACGTCACTCTCTTTTGCGTAACATAAATCAATGAGTGTCGTGGTTTGCGCGTCGTAAAAGACTATTTTTCTTGTAGTGTGTGGTGGTATATGCTGCATATGGTGGAGATAATTGTGGAGAAATGGTGGTTGTATTGGAGGGTTAAGGTTGAAGGGTGGAAAAGAGAAGTCAATTACATCATTTTGTATCTGTGTTATATGTTTATATGCATCTTTTTGAAGAATGGTTGTAAATTACATCATTTTGTAAATTACATTATTTTGATCATTTTAAATGTTTTAATAAAAAATGCAGTGTTATCGATTAAATGGTAAATTATAAAGGACTTATTATAATAAATGTTGTTTGAGGGTAATATAGTCATTTTGCATAAAGAGTCAGACGCAAAATCAAACAACAAGTTTCAGTCAGAAGTTAACTCGGTCAGAACTTCTAACTCAGTCAACTTCTAACTCAGTTAGTTCTAACCTAGTTAACAACTATCAAACGACCCTTTAGTTGGTTGTTCAGTTTTGTAGAGTGCTTGGTACTAAACCCGAGTTTACTATTGATTTTGAAAAAGCATTTTTTTAGTACCAATGAAATGTACAATACAATTTTAAATAGGTTGACTTGTTGGTGCCAGTTTTATCATTTTTAATTTGTAGTTGTTTTTGTTAAAAGTGGAGTGTTCCTTTATGGCAAAATACACAACGTTTTACTTTCATGTTGGTTTTTATTCATTTGTTTCATGTTGTTTGTATACATTATTTTTGAATGGATTTTTTTTGTGCTGATTTTTTTACCCATTTTCATTTAGACATTCAATCAATACTTCGGTTATTCACTTTTATTACGACTAATGCGAGATATAGCATCATACTTTAATTTATTTGTATTGAAATTTACAACCCTACGCATACAATTGTATTCGTATCAAGGCATTGTTTTTCTGGTGATCAAAAGGTTAACTTGTAATATTAGCAACAACTTTTCTTGATTTCTTTATTATATAACAACATACTTTCACTTTTTTGGTTTTGTTGGCATTTTAAAAGAACTTTCATAGTACACTATTTTAAGGCCACATGAATATAATTTCATTTTGTTCTTGATAATTGCAATGCCAAAAATAGCAACATCACTTGGTTCTATTATTCTTTACACTTTTTACCAACATCGACAATGTATTTTAATTTCTTAATCACCATTAAAATGCATTTGCATTTCTTTATTGATTATGCCAATTTTGGAGTATTCACCACAGGGATATCAAAATATCGCACTTTGAAAAATCAACGTATTTATAACTTTCTACTTTAATCATTTTAAATACCAAAATCTCCCTTCTCGGCTCGTGCTTAACATGGGCCTTGCCGACTTACCTAATATATATATATATATATATATATATATATATATATATATATATATATATATATATATAGGGTTAGGTTCATGTGAAACATAGAGACACAATCCTAGCAATTCATTTTAGAGATAAAAAAATATTTCTAAAATGCAAAATAAATGAAAGTTTCTGAAAAAAAATAATATTATACTGTAAGTATTCAAATTGAATTTTTAGAATGTCAGAATATTCTACTAAAATATTAAACTATAAATATTCAAAAAATTCTAATAGAATATTAGAATATTCTAAAAAATCTAAAAATTCAGATAGAATATTAGAATATTTTAACATCCACCAATTTTAGTATAATATTAGAATATTCTAACATTCTAAAAATTCGATTTGATTATTTACAGTGTAATATTTTATTAGAATATTCCACTGATATTTTAAAAAAAACGGTGATCTATTTTATTTTTTTAATTTTTTTTGTTAAATTAATTAACGAAAATAATATTAAAAAAAATAATTTTTGGATTTTTCCTATTATTTTGCGTTTTATGATTTTTATTTTTATTTTTTTGATCTCCAAAATGAGTGTCTAGGACTTGTCCCCATGTCTCACAAAATTAATATGGTTTTAAATGAACCTTTACCTATATATATATATATATATATATATATATATATATATATATATATATATATATATATATATATATATAGTTGCGGGACAAATATATCTCACTCCTTACTTCGAACCCGATAAAAAAATTCACCCGTTACCTAATAAAATTAACTGATTCCATCCAATATCAACATATTTCAGATTTCTTCGTTAGCTTCATGTTTATTTTGCCATCCTTAGGCTTATGTAACGAATATTTCAATGGATAAAAAAATATCACATTTAAACTTTTACCTATTACGTCCGTACTTTTCTTAAAGCACCGACATCGGCTTGCAAATTGGTCTTGCAAATGAAAATCAAAGGCCATGTAGACCAATCTCTTGCAACACTTGCAAGGCTTGCAAATAAAACATTATTCTATTTTTATTATTTATATATTATATATAATACAAAACCCCCATATATATATATATATATATATATATATATATATATATATATATATATATATATATATATATATAAAGGAAATTGTCAGAACTAATATTTTCAGAAAAGTTAAACTTTAGTCCCAAGATTTTTTTTTTGAACATTTAAGTCTCGATTATTTGTAAAAACATGATAATATGTCATTTTTTGTTAGAAGAAAATAAAGGACTTTTTTTTTAAAGTTTCATTCTTGCGAACGTACTCCCCAGGCAGGATACTTAACGCGTTAGCTACAGCACTGCACGGGTCGATACTTGAGCCAAAATGAAATAATCGGGACTTAAATGTTCAAAAAAAAATCTTGAGACTAAAGTGTAACTTTCCTGAAAATATTGAGATTTTTCTGACAATTTCTCATATATATATATATATATATATATATATATATATATATATAGAGAGAGAGAGAGAGAGAGGGAGATGATCAAATGAGAACACCTAAAAGATTAAGAACGCAAGAACAGTTGTAGACCAATCATTTTTAGAGGGAATAAATGAAATTTTACCATCTAATTAAATTATGATTTCCTAAATTTTAGTGATTATGATGACAATTACCCAAAATATCTCATTTTTTAGATTCTATTCTTTTAATGAACCAATAATTAATAAAATCATGATTTAATTTCTATATAAAAAAGCGTTTTTTTTTTCATTTCATTTTTCATTTTTATGTTTCATTTTTAGCAATCAAATATACAGAGAATGAATAATTTATCGGTTTACCTCATTTATTTTTTTTTTTAAAAATATCTTCATAAATAAGGATTTATACATTTCATTTTAAAATGAATAAAATTATAAATTATAAATGAATTAACTTAGATGTATTTATGAATACACTTGTAAAGTCGTAAAAGAATAAAACCCGAAAAAAAGATTATAAAATCAACTAAAATGATACTCATATGTAAATAAAACACATTTCTATTCATATAAGAATATAATTATAATAGTAAATGAATAAGTTACAATATATATTTTTTTGATATGGAAACTAGTACTACAATTACAATCATAAATGAATAAAACATCTTTGCGCTCCTTCCGAAATCTATTGGCGTCAATGTTTCATTTGGTAAATCTCTCACCTCCCACTATATGCATGTTTATTCATTGGACCTGCAAAAATGTTAAAGAAACAATTAAGTATAATTAAATAGTCATTCACACATAAATACACTGATATTCACAAATGAATACATTCTATTCATAAATAAATACAAAATAAAAATAGTGTAAAAATTATCATTTCTTATTCTTCGTTCCCTGCCAAGAATAACCACCAGGATGGGGTTGTGTTTCCGATGAAATCAAAAGAGGCAACCGCCTCTTGGCTTTTTCCCCTCACCTGCATTGTCGTGGCTGCTTTCCTTGCTCCTCTCGAACCAGCCTTATGGAGTATTCATTGATGATTAACTGCAAATAAGACATTTGACATTGTATTCATATAAGATTACAATTGAAACATAAAGGGTTTGTGACTTGTAACAACTTACTGAGTGTAAAAGAAAAGTACATCGGGTCCAACAGTTATCATATTAGCAAGAAGAACTGCTCATGCCACCAATTGCAACTAAATATGTAAACAAGCAGCCAAACAGGATGGATTGATTTCAAAGAGGTCTTCCAAGTTTCATCTTCATACAAGATCCCAATTGGAGAATGAACACAAAATTGAAGCCAATCAGGATGGATTGATTTCAAAGAGGTTGCCATCGTTAAAATTTGAACCCAACGAAACCCTAATGAAACATCCGAATAAAGAAAAAAAACAGAAGGCGGAAACTATAGGGTTTCCTTCGAATCTCAGCGATACAAATTATAGCTTCAGTTTGGCAGCCATTGTTAACATTCATTGAAATCAACTAAATTGAACAAAAGAACAACTGTATTCGCATCAAGGTTTTGAGTAATCGGAGACCGATATACCTTTGTGTGATCTATTGACCTATAATCTCTCTTGATTTTGATCGCAGAACCCGTGATTATCTAGGGTTATCACAGTGGCTGAGGCGGAGGAGGAGTGAGGACTTGAGATCCTTGTTGATCTTCTATTATTGTCGTTTCATTAATTAGGGCTCGGATCTAGGGGATAAAGATGATGTTACTAAGAAGATAGGAGAATGGTACAAAAGATGGAGATATCGGTGGAGAAGATGGTGGAACAGAGTGGGCTCATTCTGAAATCAATGTAAAAGGAGCAGTGGGAAGCGGTCGAATAGATGAGAGAAAACCGTGGGGGAGAGACCGAGTGATTTTAGGAGTTGTTTAAAATAAGAGAATGATTATTTACCATGATACCCTTTTCTTATTTTTAATTCAAATTAATTGAATTTAAACATTTTAATAATAACAAAATTTCTAATTAATTATAGCCTTAGATTTAAGATAATAGATAGATGAGATCCGTTCTCGCGTTCTCAACCTTTTAGTATGTTTATGTCATAAAAATAAATTTTTTTATTATAACATATATTGTAATACTTAAATTATAAATTAATATATAATATATAAAGAATTTTTTGATTAATTAAATAGTTGTAGATGTGGCAGTGGCATCTATCATGAGAGAGTATTTTTTAGGGTAATTATTAATCTAGCCAAATTAAGGAGCTGATTAGTAATTTTTAGCCAAAAATTAGTAAATGTCGAAATATAGCCCACGAAATCGTAGGTTTCTATATTCGTCTACTGTTTCGCCAATTCGTCTACTGTTTCGTGTTTTGTATATTTTTTTTTTTTTTTCATTTCTAAGAAACAAAACCGTAGTTTTTAAAAACTACGGTTTCCTCTCGGTTTAGCTACGGTTTTAGGAAAAAAATACGTTTTTTTTAAGTCTACTGTTTTTGGGGTTTAATCTATTGTTTTGTCAAAAAAGTTACGGTTTTGGGGTTTAATCTACTGTTTTGTTAAAAAAAGATTTCGTAGTCGACACTGCACAATCTGTGCATTGGGCACTTGTACACCGTAGGTTTTGTATGAAACCGAGGGTTTTATATTTTTTTTTTCGATTTTTTTCAAAAAAAAAACTTAACTCCATATACAAAACATACTCATAATCACAAACACGGTAAAATTTTGATGAAAAATAGACAAACCTGGTTGTTCTTCGGGTGCTCCATTGAGAGAAAAAAGTAATCAAACCAACAAAAAAAATAGGAACAAATGAGTTAATCTGAAAAATTTTACATTATATACTTTGGGCAAATGAACCACGAAAAAGTAACGGGCCCATAAAACAGTAGCCAATTAGGGGAAAAGAGTAGTCAACTGCGGAAAAGAGTAGTCAAGTGTAGGTTGACTATTATTTTGTGGACTATTTTTGGTTAAGTAGTTTTTTTTTGTTATTTTTTGATATTTAATTAAAATTTTTTGCTAGATTTGTATTTTCCATGATTTTTATTGCATTGATGTGGACCTTATTGAAAATAGTGATGTGGAACAATTAAAAGGGAAGTGGTTCGTACATAACAGTTTTTTACCATAAACAACAATCCATGCATTATATAGTTGTACAATACAACCTTTTAAAGTAAAAATTGTTATATATGGAAAAAAATTGTTATGTACGAATAACTTCCCGATTAAAAGCCTAATGTATTTGACGGATAGATATTTCAAGGATATGGATGGTCTTAACTTCTCGGGGGTGGTCTACGTAAGCATTTAATAATTCTTTAAATATTTTATTTTCCAAAAAATCCAATTTGACCACCATGTCCCCTACCCTCTATATAAATGCTTTCACCCCCTTATTCTCTCTCCTCATATCACACTTCCCTTTCCCTCCTTTCTGCAACTCAATGGCGGAAGCACACACCAAACGCCACCACGAAAATGACGGCGACTCTCAAATTGAAAATACAAAACGCCATAGAAGTTCTTACATTAATGAACAACAAGAAACTTTGCAAGATTTATCAGATTTCTTCACAAATTTTTCTTCCGACCCATTTCTTTATTTCACCCAACAACCAGATAACGCCTCAGCCTCAAACATAAAGAAAGAACTGGTCGAAGAAGATGATGAGAAAGAAAGGGCTATTAGACACCTGTTTGAAGCTTCCGACGATGAGCTAGGTATACCCAGCAGGGTTGAGGATGGCGGAGACGATGGGGAAGTTGGTGTCTGTGGCGGAGGTGGTGATGATATAGCCGGAGAAGAATACGGGGATTTTTCGTTGGCTTTATGTGATGGGTTATGGGAGCTTGAAGATGAGGCTGCTAATTATTACACTCTGTTGCAAAGTGAACTTTTTATGCAATAGTTTTCTTTTGGGGGGTTAGAAGTGATAAAACAGATTATGTTGGGGGATGTGGATGAAATGAGTGAGGTTGAAAAAGAAATGGATAAAAGTTTTGAGATTTTCATTTTGCAACCTCAAGCACTAAAATATCCCTTAGGTTATTCAAAACTTTTACAAGAAAAGAATGTGCATGACTACTTATTATATTTATTTGTTTATATGATGATTTTTTTTTTTTTTCTTTATTCGTGTCTTCATTTGATGTTCAGTTATTTAGCATTATATTAAAAAGCCCCGTCGGCCGTCGTCAAAATATTAGACCAGTTTGATACACAAGTTTTTTTAAAAAAAATTACTATATTTTATTAAGCATTATATATTTAATAATATATAAAATTAAATTTGGAAAGATTATCAATATTGGCTGTGAATAAACCAATTTTTTTCAGATTTTACAAATTATTGCGAATTCAAAAAAGATAAACCGAAAATTTTAAATTGAATTGAATTTAATACATTAATTGACAAATTACTTGAGAATTTATGGAGATATTTAAGTTTCTTTATTTTATTTTTAGATTAGATTTTTCTTTTTATAATTTAATAACAAAGCTAAAAAAACCACAATTTGTCAAGTAGATTTAAATTTAATTGAAAAAATTAAAAATATGCTATGTGGCATATTGAATTAAAGCATTGAGTGTGGACAAGTAGTCATAATATCATTTTGATGCCACCTTACATGCCACATCACCAATAATGGTATAACATCAAGTGGAAAAAATTATCACCATGTTACATCTTGTTATAACATCAATTTTTTTCCACTTTTTAATTTCTTTTTTATTATTTTTTTCGAATTTTTTTTTTAATTTAAACAAATATATTTTAAATAAAACATAATGTTTAAAAATTATAAATAACATAGAATAAAAATAAGTTTCAAAAATTAAAAATAACATAGAAATTACATCACACAAAACATCCAAATTCAAAATAATAATAATAATAATAATAATAATGCTATTCGTTAAAAAAAATATTTTTTTTAAGAATAAACGCTATTCGTTATCGTTACCATGAAATATAAAATCCGTCAAGTCCTCTCGAAGTGGTCTGTTTTTATTTGCGTCCTGAATGTGTCTATGCAAATACTATGTTCATGGTTGAAATTGAACGTGTCTAAGCTCTGTTGAGATATAGTGTGCAATATTTCGTCATTTATCTTCTACTACCATGTTATGCATTATGATACAGACATACATGATATATCTTAGAGTTTCTAAATGCAGTGGTCGTGTTGCATGTTCAACTATATGTCACTTCGCCTTCAGCACTCCAAAAGTACGTTCCACATCCTTACGTGCTCCTTCTTGTCTTCTTTTAAAAAAATTGTCTCTTTCTTCAACCGGGTGTCGGAATTCCTTCACGAATGTGGAATACTGAGGATATATTTCATCCGTAAGGTAATACCCATATTTGTATTCGTTTCCATTCACCGTGAAATGAGCATCCATGCCTTTCCATTCAAAAGATCGTCGAATATTGGCGACTAATCAAGAACGCCGACGTCGTTGTTGGAACCTGCAACTCCAAAAATGCATGCCAAATCCATAAATCTTGAGAAGCAACAACCTCTTAAACCAACGAAGATGATCCGTGATGACCACTTGTGTATTGCTCTTTCCATGCTACCAGACAATTTTTATATTTCCAGTGATGCTCTCGTTACAACGGCGTTATGTAACGCCCGTAGATCCGGGCTAGTCAATTAGAGGCAATAGGAGTCGAAAACGACTTTTCGACAAAATATTATTTAGAATAAATAATCTTAACCAAGTTGTAGAATATGTCACAAGGTTTCCGTGCATATAAAGAACGCCGAAATCCGAGTTATAACGAAGAAGTTATGACCCGTCGGAGTTTCGCGTCGGAACCGACACGGCACCGGGAGACGTAAATAGTGAATTTATGATGGAGGACTTTTTAGCCTTATTTATCTAAACGAAAGTCATAGAATATGTTAAACCGATAAAATCCATAAAAAGAACGTCCAAATCTGACTTCGTATGAAGAAGTTATGATTTTTCTAAGATTCGGCTTAGCAGTGTACAACCCGAAACTTGAATTTTAGTTCGAGTGGTTTTTGGCTTACGCGACCTAAATGAAAGTTGAAGATCTCATTAATAGGAACTCAACGGTAAAAAGATGGATGAAAACGGAGTTCGTATGAAGGAGTTACGAATTCTTCGCGGTCATTTAACAGTCTAAACGCCTCCTACTGTTAAATTTGAGATCGGTCGAGAATTAGCTGACGGATTCTAAACACAAGTTGTAGATCTTGATTTTACCTATGCGTGGATATAAAGAACGTCGAAAACGAAGCTCGTATGTGAGAGTTATGATTTTTCTAAGTTTGAAGGCTGATACGCGATAGGGGTGACGTGGCACCACCAGAATTTGACACGTGGCACCACCAGAAGGCCACCACATGTACCAACTCGGCGAGTAGGTCCTCCTACTCAGCGAGTAGGTCAGTCAGCACCCCTATAAATAGAGGTGTCGGGATTCCAACTTCCTCACCCCTCAACCCTCTTCTTTCTCTCTCTAAACTCTCTCTTTAAGCCTCCCTAACCCCCTAAAGCCTAGGGTAAACCCCCTAGCACCCGAAGGAAGCCCCGAGGCTCCCGGAGCCTCGAGAAAAGAGCCTTTCGGCTCTGGAACGCTGCTCCAGCGAAGCCCGGTTTTGCGAAAAAACCCGCTGTAAGTGAGCTGTACCTACCCTATCTTTAGTATAGCTTATGTTTTAATATAGTAACGTTATTAGGAACTTATAATGAGTATTTGGGCTATTATTATGAGTTATATTGAGTGTTATTTAACGCTTATATAATAATAATAATAATAGCTAGACTATTAATTTGTCGCGATTATCGTTAGACTAAACCCTAGTGGTATTGGTACTAGGTTTTATCGAAGGAAAATCGTTTTGAGAGTATCGAAGCGCTGTTCGAGTGCTGAGTCACCACCTACTCAGGTGAGTGCATAGTCCCTTTCATCTTACACATAGATATGAAGTATTTTATATGAACTACGTGCTATGTGTGCATATTATCTGAATATTTGTTGTCTATGCTGGATGAACGTTTTATACATGTTTTAAAGGATTTAAACCGTATACGTATTTTATATATACGAATATGTTGGGTATGAGATGGGTAGATGAATGATAAGAGATAGAAGATGATGTGAGTATACATTGACAACTATAGACTTAGTGCCTATGGGACGAACACCGGTAGCTATGGACTTAGTACCTATTAGTTAGACGCTGGTAGCTATGGATTTAGTACCTGTTAGGAATTGGTAGCTATGGAATTAGTACCTATTAGTTGGATGCTGGTAGCTATGGATTAATTGCCTGTTAGGAATTGGTAGCTATGGGCTTAGTACCTATTAGATGAACACTGGTAGCTATGGATTTAGTACCCGATGAGTAGACTATAGCAGCTATGGAATTAGTGCTTTACGAATGAACATTGGCAGCTATGGACTTAGTGCCAGTCCTATAACCCTGGAAGTAAGGGACTTCGGAATAAACAAATGCAGGATAGATGACTCTTAGGTTAAATCCTTAAGAGGAAAGAAGATAATGGGGATGGGTAATTGGGTGGATTGTTTGATTGTTTAACATAATAATTATATTATTGTGGGTTGAAAACCCTATGTACTCACCAGGTTTCCCAACCTGACCCAATCAGTTTATTTATATCACAGGTGTTGATATGAAGTCACTTTACACCGAGAGATTTAAAGAGATGTAGATCACTAGTGTAAACAATTGTAAGTTCTGTTTATGCTTATGTTTCTGTATTAACGATGACATCCCAAACGTTTTAAAATGAAATAAATACGTTTCTTCGAAAATGTTTTAATAACGTATTTAATATGTTTTTCTGGGAACAAATTCCGCAACACTTGTATAAAATGAAGTACTCTGATTTTTACAAAGCATAAACAAATCGGTCTTTTTTGGCTGTGATTTTGGAGATGTCACAGTTGGTATCAGAGCATTAGTTTAAGCGAACTAGGAATATGGATTTATTTCTAGACTTAATCTTAGAATGCTAAGCGATGATTGTGAGGTGTGAGCACTAGCTTAGTTTAGGAATGATGCCTAAATTGCTTTTATGTGCTAAATACTTTGTGCATGATATGTTGTTATTTGTTCGGATCTATGGTCTGTTGCCGACCGGATCTGGAAACCTTATGTGTTTAGGATTCTAAGCGTTTAACTACAATATTAGAACTAGCATATAAACGTTTCGGGGTGATAAGGATGATTTAAGATGTCAATCCTAAATTAAGATCTAGATTCACCTTATTTGGTGTATAGATCAAGATGGCAAGAACCCGTAGCGGAAACGTAAATGCAAATGGGAACAGAAACCAACCCCCAATGGTTCAGCAAATACCTGTTGTAGAAGAAGTTGCGCCTGAGCCAGTCACCATGGCTGGAGTTCAAGCCATGATTCGGGCTATGTTGACTGAACAAAGGGAAGAAATGAGACGGATGTTGAATAGGGACGAACCTACCGTACATGTTGAACCGACAGAGCCAGTTCCCGAGCGATCTGAGGAAGGGTACTACAGCCGCCAAGTGAGTCAAGTAGGGACTCAAGGTGAGCAAAGGGATGGCCCAGAAGGGAGAAACAACAAGGATGGGCGGATGTACAAGAATTTCTTGGGTGCGAAACCACCAAGTCTCTCAAGATGCCCAAAGCCTGTTGAGATTATGGATTGGATCTCCGAGATGGAAATGGTGTTTGAGAGCTGCGACTGTAGCGAGAAACAGAAGACCGTCTTCGCCGTAAGACAACTGAAAACTGGAGTCTTGAGCTGGTGGAAGCTATTGGCAGATTTGATGCCACAAGGAGAAGCCATAAGGATGTCATGGGAGGAGTTCTTGGAACAGTTGAAAATGCAGTACTGCTCGGAGATAGATCTGATAGACCTAAACAACGAGTTTCAGAACCTAAAGAAACGGAAGATGAGTGTTGATGAGTATGCCACCGCATTCACCGAGAGGATGAAGCTATTCCCCTACTTGGTGCCTACTGAACTCTCCAAGATTGATAGGTTTGCTAACGGACTGCCCACTGACTTTGGCCCAATGGTCAAAATGGCAACTACCTTGAAAACAACTGTTAGGGCAGCTAAGAACATAGAGGCCCAGATAAGAGAAAAGGGTTTAGAAAAAGATAAGGCAGGAGAGAAGCGAAAGTTTGAAGGATCTTCAAGGTCCAACAAGGAAAGCAAATTCTCAAAGCTTGGAGGAGGAGATGGAGGTGAACGAGATGGTGTGATAAATGCAAGAAGAAGCATGGTGGGAAGTGCAACGAAGAAGTGACTTGTTACAAGTGTGGGAGGACTGGTCACTATTCCAAGGACTGCACACATAATGATAAAGTATGCTACGGATGTGGAGGCAAAGGGCACATGTCCAGAGACTGCCCAAGGAAAAATAAAGCAGCAAGACCATAAACGCCACCAAGGCCAAGGGCATTTCACATGATCCTCGACGAAGCAGAGAACCATGCGATGAATCAAGAATGAGGACTTCTTACCCGAAGATCGGATTATGCAGTAGTCATAGTTTCGTATGATGTAGCCTAGTAGAGGCATAGTCTAGGGTGAACTTGAACACCTATGTAATCGTTTCAAGAATTAATATAAAACCTTCGTTTTGTTATCTGATGTGTTGAATGATTGTGTGATTTGCTGTATGGTGACTTGGGAAACTATGAGACAATACTTGGGACGAGTATGAGTAGGTGTGAATGGTAGTAGAGGGCTATACTACCGGAAGCACATGACTCACACTTGGATCAGGAAAAGTCACAAGGTTACCATGCACAACATATTAAAAAAAGATATATTTCCTCAATATCTATTTTTTGGAATGATATTTCATCAATATCTGATATGGCTAAATTACAAGCCTTTGGTATTAAAACACAATTATATACAACTAGATGAATATCCACGCATTGCATACAATACAACAATATAGTTAAAATCTTTACAAATATTTGTTTTTTAAATATAAAATGATGTTGTTGTTAACTCTAATATAATAATTCTTATATTAAGTTGATATAAAAATTGTTTATTTTGAATTACATGGTAATATAGATATCTTTTAGAACTTTATCATTCCAATTGTCACTATTCGCGGTTTACTCATGAACAAAACTAAATATAATATATGGTTTAATAATAATTTTAGTTGTTATGATTAATTAATTTAAAAAAATATATATTTGGTTAACATTTTAAATTCTATTATTGTAATTATTTAAAATGTCAAATATTATTTTTGTTTATAAAGGTAACAATCTAATTTTTGTATATAATGTTACTTTTATCTGTTGCTGTTGTAAATTATTTTAAATTACTTATTTCAAAATTCCTAATTATTATAAAAATAGTTTGATGAAAAAATTTAGTTAATTTGGGATTAAAGTTTAAGTTTTGCATTTAACACTACAATTTATAACTTTTAACCATTTCCAAAATAATCTTTGGATTTTTTTATGTTTAACAATTTAACCCTTTAACGTTATAATTATTATAAAAATAGTTTTAAAATCTTTTTTTATTTAATTGAGGATTATAGTTTACTTTTTGCTTCTAACATTACAATTTACAACTTTTAACTATTTGTAAAATAATCTTTGAATTTTCTTTTAAGTTTAGTTTAAACTTCGATCTAAGTTAATCCTTTAACGTTATACTTAAATTAATAATTTTAAGTATTTTATACAAACTATTCAAAACTTTGACTTTCAAATGACAATGTTTATATACAACATATTCAAACTAATAAGTTAAATATAATATGTTTAAAGTTAAAAATATTTTTATAAGTAGAAATAAAAAGATGTTATTTTAATATTAAAGTTTTGGTTAATTTAAGATTATAATTTATGTTTTTGCACTTGCTTAACATTACTAACCAATTTATAATCATTATTAGAAAGAAGTTAAAAAGTCATAGGAGTTCCAAATTAATGTGGTAAAAAGAAAAATATATTTTCTTTTAAACGGTATAGTAAATTAAAAAAGGCTAGCAAACAACTAGCCATAACAGAACAGAACGAGTACAATTAGTTCATGAGTGGATTTTGAAGCCACCCAGTTATAGTTGACTCAATTTTATGATTCCTACTACAAAACCAATTAAAATTGAACGAAACAATAAATTCAAACATCAACTCTCTCTTATACTTCATGATCCCAAAACTAACGCATTCCGGAAAAAATATGTCTTTTATAGATAGATATAGATAAGAGAAAATTACTAATATAGCCATTTTTCTTATTCTCTTTGCAGAAAATATCCCAAAAAACCCACAATTATAAAAATAGCCACTAAAATCACAGATGGATTAGTGTCATCTGCGATTTTGCAAGTTGATATGTGAAGGTACAAGCGTTTTAAACGCATGTGTGCATTTGCAGTTATACGTTCCTTGTCCATCTGCGACCACCTGCGATTTTACCTTTTTCATAATATAAATTCCTAAAAAAATTTGGAACCCTCTTTTTTCTTGATTTTTCTTTGGGAAAACTCTCTCAAGCCTTTCAGAGGAAGTTATGGATGAGTATTTGAAATCTCTCGAAAACATGGTAAGATCTTTACTCTTTGTGTATCATAATCTTCATTTATCATGGTTAGGGTATGTTTGTTTACGACTTATCCGGAAAAAATCCAAAAAAACGTAAATCAAAATGTTGCCCATCCGATTTTAGCATATTTATAAGTTATATTCAATATTTAAAGCATTTGATAAGTCAAGGGTTTTTGGGGAAATAAATTAATGATGGTGTACATGAAGACTGTTTTGTTTTTTTTTTTTTTGTTTTTTTTGGCTAAGAACTTGGATGACTTGAACATGTGTAAATTATGGAATTATAAATGGTATTCTTATGTAGAGTACATTTTTTTCTAATTAAAAGTTATATATTGTAGGTTTCCATGGGATAGTTACTTGTGGGAGTTCACATTTGATGATCTTTAGGAAAGTTGGAATAAAATAAATAACTATTTATCAGTACCCGAGCCTCGACGACCTTTCAAATACTCGGTGTCAGGATTTACTTCACCATTTAGGGTATATATATTTATATAATTATATAATTTAATAAGTTATCTTAGTTGGTTATAAAATATTGTAGATATGGATTTACGAGATGTTCCCATATGCGAGAGGTGTTTATGTGTCGTGTAGAAACAATGATACACCTTGGATTAAGAGTTGGAGTGCAATAAAAAAATCGAAATGGGTTGATGTGAACAAGATATTTGATGTTAAAAATTTTTGTATATTTTTTTATTTAGTAGAATATATTGCTGGAGTTTATACTAACGTTACAAACACATACACACACACACACACACACACACACATATATATATATATATATATATATATATATATATATATATATATATATAACTTTTTTTAGGAGCGACGTAAACCTAAACTGGCTAGACATAAGATGATACCGAGTGAAGAGGAGACAATAAAATCATATTATTTGTCTTGTCTAGAGTATGTATTTGGTGAATCGACTCCAGTTCCATCCCCGGTGCGAAACATTTTAGAATGCAAGAATCATCATCATCTAGTCTATCTTCTAGTGGACTATCTGAAGCAAGAGCAAGACAAAGTGACAAACCAAGTATAGAAGATTTGGAGAATCAGGTAAATGCACTCGAGGAAATGTTGTTTTTGAACCGGCAACAACGCACCGAGGTGCACCAGCAACGCACCAAGGTGAACATGGAATAAAATGAATGAGGATGATTTGTGGCAACACATAAATTTTGATGAACCAGTAACCTTTCAAACAAATCAATTTTTTGACGACGGATTAAATTAGCTAGTGTACATTGATAATGATGAAGAAAATGTTAGTGACATGCTAGAATTGTTTTATTAAGATATAAATTGTTAATAATATATTATAAAATTATTAATAAATATAAGGTATTAATGTAATTATTAGATGAATCGGGGGATTTTGAAAATGAGGGGTCTGACTTCTGGATGATAATGAAGCTTCATCCCCAGTAGCCCTAGGACTCGTAATCCATCAAAGTTTGTTCGTAGCCCTTACATGAAGGTATATTGTATTATTTAATATGGAAATAACTTTTTTTATGTAAAGCATTATTAAAATAAAATTAAAAATGTTTTAGTTACACACGACACCAAAGCATGAGCGAAGACGAAAGAAGAAGGTTGCTACCAGTTCACCCCCTCCTCCTCCTATAGTATTCTCTGTTGATCCCGACTTTACAATTCTGCGACTGCAACCTTACGTACCAGATGCTGAGGCTATCTTACAAAAATATTTTTTTCACGAGTATGAGTTATGACATAGATTCAAAAAATTTGTCCTAAATAAAGATTTTTGGAGCTTGTGTTTGGTCATAAGGATGTCGGTTGGTTAGAGAAAATTGTATATATTTATAAATTCATGGTTACAAGTAATTGTTTTTTTTTTGTTTTATAACAAATATACCAAAACCTTGGCAGCGTACGATGATTTGGATTAGATTTCTTAATGAGAAGCGGTTTGAAGGTGAGAAGTATAGCATCATGCCTCCAACCTTTTTGGTTAGTCATGTGCTGGCAAAGAGTTTTAATTGGACCGCATTTGCTTCGGGGAAAGCTAAATACACCGAATTTATGGTTCTTTGGTGGGATGTTGATAAGGTATGAATATAGTTTTATTGAAATTACAGTTATTATAATACTTTGTTTTTATCTCAATATTAATAATTAATTATTTTATCAACTTTGTGCAAGTTTATGTGATGATTCATTGCTATCCAAAACACTGTTTGTTTCGTGAATTATGACTGGAATAAAGGAAAGTCCATTTGTATGATAGTCTGGGTAGCAGTTCTTATAATATCTTTAAGTCAAATGGAACATTTACCCAATTTGAGGCACGAGTGGCAAAAATTATAGAGAAAATTAATTACTGGGAGAAGAGGAACATCCCAAGGACACCATTGAAAATGAAATTTACTCTCGAAGATAATGTTCCACAACAAAGCAGCGAGTTGGGAGATTGTGTTGTATTTGTTTTTATGTTTATGGAGCAACCAGTATCAGGATAACCAATTGTTGAGTCTATTGGGTTGCGTCATGGGCTCGGTCCATAGCCTAGTTTGAATGTCGGTATTGGGCCTGTCCAGCCGTGCATAATTTTGTATTAGGGTTTAGTATATAAGCTTCATGCATGCAGACTTAGATGTTATTGCTTTCATTGTTTTAGTTTCACATCTTCTGTAAACCCTAGCTCGCCTCTACAGCGGAAGTTCTTCATTGAGCTCTGCTGAGGCGTGACTCAGTTTTGAATCATAAGCATAAGTTTGATTATGTTCTGTGTTCATACTCATATTGATCTTAAACAGAGTTATTACTTTTATCATACTTGTGAAAGATCTAATCGATCCAAGAGTTTTGAACTCATCAATTGGTATCAGAGCAGGAAACTGTGTAATCCATACACACCTCTTCTGTCGAAGAAGTTCATAGGGTTTTAATTCCGCATTGATTGATATTTATTGAGCCGTCACTCTTTATTGATGTATCTCATTAATTGTTAATCTAACCCTAATGAAATATTACAAGTCTGATCTTTTACAGGTTATCGATCAAAAGTATTTACAATTTCCATGGACGATTCACAAACCAATCTGATGAATATCTCCAACAGCATAGGATCTACAACAAGAATACCAATCTTGTATACACAAGACTATGAAGTTTGGACGCATCACTTTGAAGACTATGTGATTGGATCGGAGGACAATGGGTATCTAATTTGGGAAGCAATCACTTCAGGCCCATTCGCTCACTCAAGCACATCATAGATTGTTAAAACACAGAAAGAATACAATCAGCTTGTCAATGACGTCAAAGACATTCCTCATGATGAAAAAGAGAAGTTTCAGTGCAACATCAAAGATCTACGGATGATAACGTTTGCGCTGCAATCGGATACGTTTCGTTTAGTGAGTTCTTGTGCTACAGCTAAGGAAATCTGGGATAGATTAAAGGAATTATATTCCACAAATGAAGATCTGGAACACTCTATCCAAACTCTCTTGTTATCTGAGTTTGGTGACTTTAAGCAGAAGCCTGAAGAAAAACTTGTTCAAACTTTCGATCGCTTCAATCATCTTTTGAGTAAGATGATAAAGCATGATATTGAAAGAAAGATAATTGAACAAAAGGTCACTTTCATGAACGACCTCAGACCTGAATGGATGGCTGTTGTATCAACCGTCAAAGCTCATGAACAGTTCAAGTCTTACTCTCTGGCAAAACTGGTGGGTATTTTAAAATCCCATGAGAATGCTTTATCAAAGGAAATGAATGTGGTCTCGGGTCTGGGTTCTTTAGCTCTTGTCTCCAAAGGAAAGAGTTCGGTTGAAGAAGAAGAGGTATTAGATCTTGTAGATTTTGATCTAACCGGCGAAGAATACGCCATGATGGTGTCAAATCCCAGAAAATTCATTAAGAAGAAATTCCCAGCCAACAAGAACCGAAACTGGCAGGGAAGTTATAACGCCGAAAGGATCAAGGAGGAACCGAAGATGGTGTCAAATTCCAAAGAGTTAAAGAAGGAAGCTAAAGTTGGAGGAGATTCAGGATTCGACTGTCATTACTGTGGAGGCAAAAATCATTTTGCTAAAGACTGTATGCTAATAAAGAAAGAAGAAAAGACAAACGAAGAAGATGAGGAAGTGAGCCTCCTGAGAAGATTGGAGGAAATAAAGAAAAGAAAGTCTGTTGTTAATAACTCTACTATGAATGCTTTGATTGTGCAGGGTACAAATAATAGTGATGAGTTTGGTGGTGTGGAGGTCTGGTCCACAGATTCTGAGGATGATGAAGTAAGGAAGCCTACTCACGGAAAAGCTATGCTGGCAAAAGCAGAACAGGCAATGGGGAGATGATTTGCAGTGACCGAGGGTGTGTCCCAAATGAGAGGATACACAACTGATGGGGGAGTTGAAGAAGAAAGAGAGCGAGAGGACAGATGTTTTGCTGCCAAGCCTGTTAGTGCTCAGATCAACGAATGTGATGAGTTGATCAAAAAGGTACAAAATATTCTTGCATCTCTAAAAATACCTGCTAATAATTATGAAAAGGAATTAAATAAACTAAAGTCAAAATTCTCAAGCATAAGTAGCAGTCTCACCCAAACCCGTGTCACAAATTTTAACCTAACTGATCAAATCAGCAGGATTTCTTCAAAGAGTGAGGAACGAAGGATGTGGATCGAGCAGAAGGAAAAGGAGTTAATTAGATCTAAAGATGATTCTATTTATTTGTAGAGAGACAATCTTAAACTTCTTAAACATAGAAATGTTTTTTGTTTAATTGCTAAGAGACTCTATTTTAACATCACTCAGTTGCATCTTGATTGTGAAATAGGGAAGAAAATACATCGTATGATTTTACCTTTCCTTGAATTAAAGGAGGATGAAATCGATGGTGAAGCGTACAACTGTGAAAGTGTCGTATCTTCTGAAGAAGTGTCTCCAGCGTACAAAATAGGCATGGACAAAATTGAATCCTACATAAAGTCCAAGGACCACAAGGACATGCTCAAAAATCTGTTAGATGAAAATGATAGATTGAAATTGAGAGCCGAAACTATACAAAAATTTGACTCCTTGAATGCCAATTTAAGTTCAAAAAATAAAATTGATGTTGAAAATACATCTGAACTTATGAGGATGATGATATGAGTGAAATTTCTGTAGAAGATTTGGTAGACTGTTCTGAATTAGCCAAAAACGAACCCAAGTCCCACAAGAACCTAATTTTTGAAAACTCTATTGACTTTGCTCGTTCCTCTACCGACAAATCCAAAGTTCTCAAAGCTAAAGTTATTGTATACCAAAAGGTTCAGACTACCCCAAATCAAGTCTACACTGTGCCGGAAGTCACTCCACAACAAACTGCAGAGTTAACTGCTATGGTAGAAGAAGACAATGCTGGTGGATGTGATGAATTCTTCTGGTCGGCCCCAATAGACAACGCAGACGAGACAAAGGGTATATCTCAGAAAACCTCATGGAGAGTGAAAGGTAGATACATACCTGAACCACTAAATGAGCCTACAAAGTACGATGTGCCGAGCACAAGTGGAACTAAACCCTCTTTGGACGAACCAATGCAAACCACGAGTGATACTTCTTCAACAAAGAGTGAATGTTGTGCTCATGCTTCGAAAAGAAAGGCTAACATTCATAAAAATCCAAAAAAAGTGGTTGATCGAAAGCATCAAAGAAATCTGAGATATAAGAAGAATCTCTCCGAAAGAAAACGATTTTGGAACTCTCAGAATCCTGATTTTGTAAGGATTGAAAGGAAGTATAAATTAGAAGAAAACTCAAGGAACCAGAAGAACAATTCCGTTTCTCATCACAATACCAACCGAAAGGAAGGTTTCGGTCCTTCTACAGATAGGAACCGAAAGGGTAGTTTCGGTCCCTCGACTGAAAACAACCGAAAGGGTAGTTTCGGTCCATCATCCATCAACAACCGAAAGAGCGGTTTCGGTCCCTCATCCTACTACAACCAAAAGAGCGGTTTTGGTCCCTCATCCTACTACAACCGAAAGAACCGTTTCGGTCCCTTTACCTACAACAACCGAAAGGAGAGTTTTGGTCCCTCTACTTACAACAACCGAAAGGAGAGTTTCGGTCCCTCATCCTACAACAACCAAAAGAAGAGTTTCGGTCCCTCATCCCATGACAAACGAAATAGCAATTTCGGTCCTCATGCCTGCAAGTTTGATCAACAAAACCGGGAATCTAATATCTCTTCTAAATCCAATTCTCTAAATTCCAGTTCCTCAGTCAAAAACCCCAGTCCTCCTAAATCAACAAAAATTAAAGTTTTCACCATTAAAAGAAAAGATGAAACAACTTTGATTAAACGTACATATATGGTTGATATTTCTCTTACTATTCCCTGTCCCGTAAAAGGATCACAAGGACCCAAGAAACTTTGGGTTCCTAAATCTGCTTAATATTTTGTAGGTTATTCGTGACGAGCAGTTTGACGAAGAATGGTACATCGATAGTGGCTGCTCACGTCACATGACAGGAAGGAAGGAGGAACTAAGAGAGTTTCGTTCTCTCAAACATGGTGGTATTGTAAAATATGGAAACAATTCTTTTGGAGCTATCAAAGGCTATGGAATGATCACTAATGGTGAGTTCTCCATAAGGAAGGTTGCGTATGTTGAAGGGCTCCAACACAACCTCATCAGCATATCACAGCTGGTGGTTGGTACCAGATTAAAAGTGCCATTCGACGATGAAGGCTCAGAAATTGTCGAAAAGAGCTCAAACAACATTCTATTGAAATTAAAGCGAAAAGGGGAAATGTATCCTTTGAATCTCAATCCTATAAGAGGTAAACCAGCTGTATGCTTACTCACAAAGGCTCACTCCGATGAAAGCTGGTTATGGCATAGAAGACTCTCTCATCTGAACTTCAAGGACATCAACAAGTTGGTCTTAGGTGATCACGTTCGAGGTCTACTAGTTCTAAAATTCGATAAAGAACACCTCTGTGCAGCATGTGAAATGGGAAAGCAGAGTCGGCAGAGTCATCCTTCTATTATCAATACTAAGGTGATAGAACTTCTGCAATTACTGCACATTGATCTATGTGGTCCTTCGTCCATCGAAAGCATTGGGGGAAGCAAATACATTCTGGTTATTGTTGACGATATCTCGAGGTTTACATGGATTTTCTTTCTCAAGCAAAAATCTGAAGCTACTCCAAAGCTCAAGCTCTTCATTAAACAGATCGAGACGCAACTAAGAAAGGTAGTTCGTAATATAAGGAGCGACAATGGCCTGGAAATCAATAACAAAGACTTTGAAGGTTTTCTTGCTGAAAAAGGGACGACTCACAATTTCTCATCTCCCTATACTCCACAGCAAAATGGCATTGTTGAAAGGAGAAATAGGTCACTATGTGAAGCTGCTCGTACCATGTTATGCTTCGCATCCCTGCCGTTGTATTTCTGGGCTGATGCAATAGCGGCTGCATGTTATACTCAGAATCGATCATACTTGAATAAATGGTTCTCCATTACTCCTTACGAGATCCTGAATAATTGAAAACCAAATGTGAAATTCTTTCATGTGTGCGGTTCAAGATCTTTCATTTTCAACTCCGAAGAGAATCAAAACAAGTTCGATGTCAAGGTAGTTGAAGGAATTTTCTTAGGTTACTCCCTGAACTCCAAGGCGTATAGAGTTCTCAATAAACGCTTGAAGAAAATTGAAGAAACATACTATGTCACTTTTGACGATAGTTATGTTAAGAAGTTGAAACCAACAGAAGATGCATCACAAGACATATTTCCAAAGAATGGTCAGGTTACTATCTCCATCTCGAATATTTTCGACCAATTCATGCTCTTGTTTAATGAACCTCAAAAGGCGATTGACTCTGAATCAACTGCAAAAGACAACAAAGTTGATAATCTGAAACAAGTTATAGACGATGATGCTAAGAAGATGGTTGAAGATCAATCCAAAGACACCGAAGGCGCAGAAGCAACCGAACCTTCTGGTTACTATCCTACTGTCCAGGGGAAGGGTTCCTCTACTCATCATGATCAAGGTCCTTCATTCCAGGGGGAGAACTCATCGCCAAATACATAAAGCTCTACTGAAATTCCAGCCAATGAAGGAGATACAAATGATGGTCATGAACAGGACTTATTCTTCGAGGGGGAGAACACCAATGTTGGTGATGATGACACCATGTCTGAACTGGAGGAAGAAATCCATGCTGAACTGGATCCTATTTATGATCCAAAGTTTCCTCCACTTATCAAATGGACCAAAGATCATCCTCAAACTCAAATTATTGGGGAATCCTTAGAAAAAGTGTTAACTCGCTCTCAAATCAAAGCGAAACAGGCTGCACTTTTTTCAAAAGTAGAGTTCTGCATGTTCAATTCATTTGTTTCTAAAATTGAACCATAGACTGTTAACTCAGCTCTTGATCTTTCAGACTGGGTTCAAGCCATGTAGGATGAGTTAAATGAGTTTGAACGAAACAAGGTATGGCGTCTTATTCCAACTCCAAAGGATGCTTCGGTTGTCGGTCTCAAATGGGTATTTAGAAACAAGATGGACAAAGAAGGTAATTTCATTCGTAACAAAGAAAGACTGGTGGTCAAAGGATATTGTCAGGAAGAAGGAATTGATTATGAAGAAACCTTCGCTCCTGAGGCAATATTGGAATCTGTTCGTATTTTTCTTGCGTACGCTGCTCACAAGAACTTTGAAGTCTATCAAATGGATGTCAAATGTGCTTTCCTCAACGGTGAACTTGAAGAAATCGTATATGTTGAGCAACCACCAGGATTCGTGAACAAGAAGTATCCCGATCATTGTTATATCCTTGACAAAGCTGTCTATGGCCTCAAACAAGCTCCCAGAGCCTTGTATGAAACTCTCACATGCTTCTTAAAAATGTCTAAATTCAAACAAGGTTCGGTTAACCCAGCCTTCTTTCGTAAGCGAGAAGGTAACCACCTTATGATAGTACAAATTTATGTTGATGACATCATCTTTGGCTCCACGAATCCTAGCTTAACAACTGAATTCAGATGGTTGATGGAAACTAAATTTGAGATGAGCTCAATGGGTCCAATTAACTTTTTTCGTGGATTGAACATTAGACAGGGACCCGAAGGCATCTTTATTAATCAGGAAGCATATACCAATACTTTGCTAACCAAGTGTGGAATGATGGGAGATTCTAAAGTGAAAGTTCCTATGGATTTTGGAACTAAACTCACACCATCATTGGAGAAACCAGCCGCTGATAGAGCACTCTATCGACAGATGATTGGATCTCTGATGTATCTCACAGCCAGTAGACCTGACATCATGTTCTCTGTCTGTTACTGTGCACGATTTCAAGCCAACCCACACGGACCTCATCTTCAAGTCGTGAAGAACATCTTTCGCTATCTGAAGCGAACCTCCTCTCTCGGCCTATGGTATCTAGCCAACTCAGGATTCTTCGTTCAAGCATTTTCAGATGCTGATCTGGGTGGCTGTAGATTGGATCGTAAAAGCACCACACGAGGATGTCAATTTCTTGATGGTAAATTAGTCAGTTGGCAATCAAAGAAACATACCTGTGTTTCGTTATCCACTGTAGAAGCCGAATATATTGCTACAACATCCTGTACATCTCAAGTCGTATGGATACAAAGTCAACTCCGGGATTATGGGTTAAACATGAAGAAAATCCCACTATATTGTGACTTTGAAAGCGCAATCAGGATTTGTCACAACCCAGTGCAACACTCCAAGACTAAGCTTATAGCACTGAGATATCATTTCATCAAGGATCACGTCGAAGACGGTAACGTAGAAATTCACTTCGTCAGAATGACTGATCAACTGGCAGACATATTCACAAAGGCCTTACCCGAAGCAAGCTTCAATAAGATTCTACAAGGCCTAAGAATGATGCAAGCCGAGTCTGTACCAAAATTGCCTTCGCTCTTATAAAGGTAACAAGCGAAATAGAGCGAACCGGAATGAACCGAATGTTCGGTCTATTTCGGGTGAAGTTCGACCATGAACCGAAATGAACCGAGCGTTCGGTCTATTTCGGGTTCGGTCCTTCTTAACTCGTTCGTTTTTTTAAAGGCATTTCCACTGTTTTCTTGTGTACATCCTTTTCATTACTTCCTTTCTACTTATAAAATTCCAAAAATATTTTTTTCTTGCTTTCATAAAAATTCTTATAAAATCCAAAAATATTTTTCTTTTTGTTCAAATACTTCATTCTATCAAAACACAAAAATATTTTTTTCTTTGCGTTTTTGTTTAAGTGTGATTCTCGATGGCAAAGCTAAGGTAGGTTAATTGGTTTAGTAGTTAGGAGTCCCTAGAAGCATGCTGCTTTATGTTGACCAAAGCCTCGACTGATTTTGAGTGAAGCCTTAATAACATGATTTATACCCATCATGTTTTCCCAATACAGGCTATCATATTCACTCTAATCTTGAGCTACCTTACTCTGCTCATATTGAGTTTTGAGTTTTCTGCTTGGTCCTTCTTTTCTTTAAAGCAGAGGTACATTCGCTTCTTATACCATCTCTATCATCTTTCTCCATTACAATTCATTTCATCAATATAACCCCTGAGACTTTCAGTTTTAACCACTAAGGTTTACGGTTATACCAAGTCTGTGTTCATGATCTTAGTTTCATGCCACTATGTACTAAGTGAAACCCAAAGTTCAACACCACTAATGAATTGACGGTGAATTAAACAATTCAAGCTCTTACTTATTACCCAATGAAATCTATTTTCCTTTTGCGTGATCTTTATGAGCTTGCCTCTCACCAAGGCTTCTCTAACCCTAAAAGATCCAGTTTAATTTTCTTTTGAGATTTCCATTCTTCTCTGGTCACTATAAAGTTTATCATACCTACTTGTTCAACATATCACAATGATCTCACAAGTACTTCATTCAGTTTTGGTCTTATATTAAGTATCGAAATTATGAATTGAAGCGAAAGCCACCCTCTTTAACCTTTAAAATAAGCCTTTCAAAACTTCTCAAAAAGTTATTGATCGTTATTCAATGGGAAACCAAGCAAGCACTTTAATGTCTCTCTTGACTTTGAAGGAAGCGATTTTTGCCCAGAATCAATTGTTTTATGTCAGATTACGACATCACATATAATCCCTAAAATCTCGTTTTATTTCTTTATCTTTTACACCCTATGCACGAAAATTTTTAATTTTCCAAATTCTAGTTTTGATTCAGATTGATCATTAAAGCGCTAAAGGCACAGAGATTCAAGCGTCATAAGGAGAAACGATTGGGATAAAGTGGACGCTGACTCAGCAGCTATCCAAACGGTTTGGCGATTTGAAAAAGTGAGTTTTATGAAAGAGCGTGTAAAAGGGAAACGTCTTTTCTCTCTCTTGCGTCATCCTCGGCATGCCAACTGCCCACCCATCAACTCAGGCGCTATTTCTGAGATAATCCAAGATTTCAGCCGAAATTTTCTCTCTCCTCATTGTACTTTTAAAAGGAATTGGAACGGTACACTCTCATCCTTTATCACTTCCAAAATTCTCTCAAAGAAACCCGATGATTCTCTGCGACTGTTCATCATCTTCTCCAAGCTACTACAATGGTAGAATCCTCATCTGTTCATGATACCTCGGTTCGTCAACCCCTACTCACTATCAAAGCCCAACAGAACCTGATCATTGATCTCACTCCGTTCGTATATGAGCCCTATATGTTGTATGTGGTTGAGTGTCTCAAATACTCACCACTCGTCGACGCACTGACAAAAGTTGAAGTTGTTCCGATGTCGTTCTTGTCTCTTGTCTACTCTACTGCATTCTACGACAAGGCTAATGAAAGGATTCACTTTGAACTTCACGATGAGAAGATCTCTATCTCCAAGAGTCGATTCTGTGCCTAATTGGTCTTTCTCAAGATCCATCTTTGGTAAACCCTGATTCCATTACCACTGGTCAACTGTTCACTATGTTCTATCAGATGGGGTATACCGAAACCCTAACAACTGTCACCAAGTTCAAGAAGTCCTGCCTTACTCCTTAATGGAATGGGATTTTCACGCTATTGTTCAAGGGATTGTTTGAGAGAAGTGCTGGTTCTGACGGTGCGAGCAAGTCATTCATGACGGTGCTGTATGGATTGTACAATGGGCTTAACCTCGATTATGGGTCCATTATTTGGCAGCAGTTGGTTCAAAGCCTGGTTTCTTCATCCAGACATTCTGAGATTTCATGTGGGCGTTTCTGGTCTCTCATCACCAAATGGGCAATGGATCGTCATCGTGTCCCAATAATGGCGGATTCCTTGCTCTCCTCTATTGCCACTTTTCACACAACGAAAATCATCGTCACTGATCCAACAAAGTTCTCATTCATCAGACCTATTCCTGAAGCTATGCTCGGTCGTATTTCAGCGTCGGGTAACGTGCTTCAACAGTACAAGAAGCATCCATCTGTTGGTCCAAGAGAGCTTACACTGGCAATGCTTCGTTCCATTGAAAAGGCTAACAAGCCAACCAAGAGGGGTAAGAAGCCTGACACATAGAAGGAGGGACCAGTCACAAAACCAACCAAGGGGCAGACCCCCAAAAAGTGAAAAACTGATAAAGATGCTACTTCCCAACCTCAACCTAAAAAGCAGAAGAAGCCCGCTAGGAGACTTATTCTTCAATCCTCCAGTGATTCAGATTCAGAATATGTTCCTCCTACGCAGAAGAACTCACTTCCTTCAGAATCTGAGAGCAAAAGCTCTGATGAAGAGGCTTCGGGCCGAGGGGATACTCCACCTCGCTCCCCTACTCCAGAAATTCCGCTTCGTTCTTTTCCTCCTTCACCTCCACCTGTTACCATTCCAGTTTCTATCCCTCCTATCTCGCCAATAACCACCTCTCAACCCTTCACTACAATTCCCATTCCCACTCCTATTTTCACAGATACAACCACTACCACTACCACCACTAAACCATACTTTACTGTTCCTAATCCACCTGTAACCGAACCTACTTTCACAACCGAACCTCCACCTTCTTCAAAACCCTTATCCCCAACACCATCTACTGAAACAACCCCAATTTTAGGCGGTGAGGACTTGGAATTTGATTCCACATATTTCAGTCCTTATCGCGTACAGAGTGAGGATGATGACGATGAGCCTATCACCAAACGTCATCTCAAGGCAGTAAACGAAAAGCTTGATCAACTGCTTTCCTCCTCTTCCTCTGGAGCTTATTCAGACGCTGCATTAAAAGCCTCGTTCTCTTCGGTCATTGTCAAACATCGTGCCTCTTTATCTGCTGCAGCCAAGGCTATTGAAGCCTCCACTTCCCAATGTCAACATGATTCTCTTGCTGTTGATGCCTCTACTAAGGAGTGCAAAGAAGCGACCGCAAAAGTCGATAAACTAGTTTCACAAGCTCACTTATTTCTAGATTCCTTGCAGGCTGCTGCTGCCAAGAATGCTAAAACTGTCAACACTTCAGTAGAGAATCTTCAAAAGACTCTTCAATCTGAGTGCTCCAACATTGCAGCGGCACGCCATGCCATTGAAGAAGCCAATGAATCGCTCCATGCTAATGTCAACGAATGCTTAACTCAATTGGAAGCGGACTTAGCTATGGAAAATTGGATTATGGATGAGCTCGACAAACGTACAGCCCAGCTTAAACTGCAAACACTCAAGCTGCATACTGTTAATGCTGAGATTAATGACCTCAAGTCAGAAAGGGAGGTTATCCGAAGTTCTGCTGTAGATGTTCACTCCATCCTTCTTCATCTCATTGAGGCTAATGATCCGCTTATCACTATCACTGTCAGAAGGCATTTGGCAAACAAGCTCAAACTGGCATTGGACGTTCTCAGTTGTATCGAGGGTGTTCCGGTGACTGGGGTCCAAACAAAACAAGGGGGAGAAAGAGTCAAAGTAACCTCCTCCTTCTAGCTCAAACCCAGCTGCTGAACCAAAGGGTAATGAAGCTTCGGTCAGTAACAAAGATAAAAAGAAGAAGAAGATTGGCGAAGACGACACAGACAATGAAGATGATGTCTATGTCGAGATTCCCAAGAAGCCTGTTCCGAAGGATAACACTTCTGAAAAAGAAACGGAAGAAATCACCAAGAAGCAGCGAGCTGAGCTAGAGTTGAAGCGAAAGGAGGCAGAGCTCCTAGAGAAGAAAAAGTCTATGTTTCCTGTATGGACAAAAGACTCGCTTCAGAGGTGTGCAATCGATGAGCCAACTGCTCTCTGGCTCGAGCCAATAATGTCTTTTGGCCTTGACAACTCCAAGGATGCACAGTTCGATATGCCAATCACTCGAAAGGCATTCATCTTCCACTGCTTCAACTCAACTGTTGCTATTGCATCTCCGGACCCGAAGGTAGATAGGGATCTTCTGGAGTTTTACTTGGAGTTTGCTCAACCCCAATACCTGACCTGGAGCTCAAAGAAGATAACTACAGTCAAGGTGATGAAGCCCTATTCAGTAGGGAAATTTATTAATGTCAAATTCAGGGTGACTCGAGGAACCGAAGGCTCAGTCTACCATTTTACCCTTGCTGATCTACCAAACCTCAATCCCCATAACTGGATACTCCTCAACAACATTCTTCTATCGAATCCTCAGGAGTATCAGCTTATAATCGATCATGTCAAGCATATGCTTGTTTGCTACATACATGAGGTAGTGAAGATGGACCAGGAGATTGCCTCTGCCATACACAAGAGACCAACGATAAAGACCATGGGCAGAGCTGGCAATGTCAATACCATGATCTAGGGGAAGATAGATTCAAAGTATCACACGGTTATGTTTCTCAGGGGTGAAGGTCAAAAATGTTTGTTCGCTCTTGTTGACAAACACCTCTTCTCGACGACTTGTCTTGAGCATATCTTGGAGATCATTCAGAGGTGCGACCAGAACAGTGCTGCTGATAAGAAACTATTCACTGACATGTGAGGTGGTACATTCAGTTCAGACAGAGTCTTCTTGCCATTATTCATCGTCTGTTTAAAGTTATAAAGACAGTGAGGCCTACTCAGAAGAAATAATCTCTCGCCTCATTTGACGCAAAGGGGGAGATTGTTGAGTCTATTGGGTTGCATCATGGGCTCGGTCCATAGCCTAGTTTGAATGCCGGTATTGGGCCTGTCCAGCCGTGCATAATTTTGTATTAGGGTTTAGTATATAAGCTGCATGCATGCAGACTTAGATGTTATCGCTTTCATTGTTTTAATTTCACATCTTCTGTAAACCCTAGCTCGCCTCTACAACAAAAGTTCTTCATCGAGCTCTGTTGAGGCATGACTCAGTTTTGAATCATAAGCATATGTTTGATTCTGTTCTGTGTTCATACTCGTATTGATCTTAAACTGTTTTATTACTTTTATCATACTTGTGAAAGATCTAATCGATCTAAGAGTTTAGAACTCATCACCAATAAGTTTAGTTACAAACACTAAAAAGGTAGTTGTGGAGTTTCGTTAAAGGATGAAAAAAATCTATTGGGGATAGTATGTTTATCCTATATAATTGCATGTGATATGTATGTAACTGAATGTTTGATTTAAAATCTAACAGTAATTACACAATGTTTATTGAAATTCCAACTTAAAACACAACCAATAGAGCTAAACCTTGCAACTTGTACATAATAGTTGCCAAGAACAAGACCCAACTACAAACTAAGACTATCCTTAACTTCCTATTTTCAGATTAAAAGTGTTTACTCGACATAGCTAACTTAGTTATTAACAAAGAAGATTGGTTCGACACTTCATTAACCTAACAGATAAACCCGAATAAAATTAGAAAAAAACAAATATTAAGTAACTAAAAATCATGATACCATTTTTGGGCAACTGTAAAGTAATCTTCCAGGGTTTTTGGGGTCCCTGATAACCTTATAGTACATTCACCTACACAACTATAATATGTCATTCACCTGATTTATTCAATCAAATATCAATAATTTCACAAATAAATTAAATTAGTCGAGTATTACACATTTATACAAAATGTAAATGTAGAAAAGTAAACTTTGTTTATGGTTTGACTATGAAATCATCCGGTTTGACTATGAATTGTTCATGTTGAACTATAAAGTGCAGACAACTAGAATACCTTGTCTTGTCATAAACTAAACTTTATTTATAGTTTGACTATGAAATCATCAGGTTTGATTATGAATTTTTCATGTTGAGCTATGAAGTGCAGACAAGTACAATGTCTTGTCTTGTTAATCAATGAACTTTGTTTATGGTTTGACTATGAATTCATCAAGTTTGGCTCTGAATTGTTCATGTTGAACTATGAAGCGCAAACAAGTACAATGCCTTGTCTTGTCAATCAGTAAACTTTGTTTATGGTTTAACCATGAAATCATTAGGTTTGACTATGAATTATTCCAATTTCAATACCATCTATTGTATATTTATAATCGGGTTCCTTTGATTTTTATAATCCACTTTCATTACATGTGAAAATGAGTTCTTACGATGAAGTTTACCAAAAAAAGCTTTTGTGACCTACCAATATTCTTTCATAATCTTGAAAGAACAATTCCTAATACCTTCACAACCATCAAGAAAACTTCACACGATCGCTTTCAATTCTATTTTGTGGCTTTAGGTTGCATGGTATGTCATCTTTATTTTATTGAATTAATTAACGGTTGTAGGTAATGTACATCCTTAAGATTTTTGATGTGACTAATAAAAGTATCTTTTATTTATATGTAGATTCATAGCTTCATTAGGTGCATGATACCATTAATATTTGTGGGTTATGTACCCCTAATTGGGAACAATTTATTGAATTAATTAATGGTTGTAGGTAATGTTGTTGGATAAGGTGTCTAAGTCCATAATAATATTTGAGATGCACTTGACCCGACCCGACATGGTCCATTTGGGTTGCACTTCACCCGAACAATTTGTATGGATAACCTTTTGAGAATAATATGTTTATGGTTTGTTAATATATTATAAGTTATAATATATTAATATGAAATCATATTATTTAATTAGTATTGATCATAAATTAATTTAGAATTAATTTGGTGATAAAAAAGGTGACTAATTAAATATGGGCTCTTGTATTTTATATAGTGTGGGCTAATACTCATTTGGAATGGGCTTGGCATGCATGGGAGTCAATGGATAGTCCAAGGAGCTTTTAACCCATGGATCCTTGGAAAGGAAGAGTCGTGGGTATTAGGGTTTACATGGATGTAACCATAATCCTCCACACTATATAATGGAGTCCTTGGCACTTGATTTGACACTAGTTGTGTGTGTACAAGAGTGGTGGCCAATTTATAAGTGTGAATTATTCTCTCAAGACTTTTCCAAAGTTTTTGGTGATTTGTGATTTCCATTTGAGGAATCCACACTATTGGTGCTAGGCTCTCAAACTCCAAGGAATCAACCACTACTAAAAGGTATGTCATTCTACTAGTACTTTTATGATTCAAGTTCCCCATGCCATGCTAGTTAGGATGTAAACCTTGGAAATTCTTATTTGCATGTATTTTAGAGAAAACATAGATCCAAGGTTTATAGGGTTGCATGTACACCATAGGAGTGTTAGAATGCGCAAAACCCAACAAATGTACCTCCTTAAGATTTTTGATGTGACTAATAAAAGTATCTATTATTTATATGTAGATTCTTAGCATCATTAGGCACATGATATCATTAATATTTGTGGGTTATGTACCCCTAATTAGGAACGATCTGACAACAATGTACTTTGTGGTGGCTTTGGAAGGAACCATGAACCCCAACTCTTAGCAGTTGGATTGGGAACCTTGGAGTATAAGGAATCTTGGGCATGGTTAATGAGGAAGTTAAAAGAATGTTTAGGTGATAGTACATAGGTTGGTTTCATAAGCCACCTATATGGAAAATTAGACTTTGACGTAAGGAGAGTCTACCCAGATTCGTATCATGTGTATTGTCCTAAAGATATAGATCGAAAAATACGAGATTCTTTCGGACATAATACCATTGTCTAAAAGTTGTTCTGGAAGTCATGCAATGCATATAGTGATGGCTTATGAGCAGTACATCAATCCTACGGTGTACATGCAAACCCTAAAGCTTTGGATCTAGTTTGTCTAATGAACATGCAATAATCATCCAAAGCTCATAAACCCTATTTCTAGCATATAATAATTGATATTATCATAATAAAAGAGTTTAGATATTACCTTGATTGTTATGTAATAATAACAATCTCAATTCCTCTTGATCTTGACCTTGGAAAGCTTAGTGCCTCAAATGTTGCACCTCTAATGGAGTCACAAACACCATATGCAACAAGATGAAGAAGGAGAGAGGGAGGAGGCACCAAAAATGTCCTAGAACCCTAAGGGATCACTTCCACATGATTTTGGGGCCTTAGGGGTTCCTTATATAGTTAGGCTATTAGGGTTATCAAACAAGGAAACCCTAATCTGACTACTTAGGCCCTAAGCAGCCCATGGACTCCCTCCTCAGAGTCCTTGGACAAATTCTTATGGGTTTCCCCATAGATTTCGTCCACTCCAACCTCTATGGAGTCCATTAGCCCATTTATGCAACTATCTTATAATTACAATATCAATCCCTTTTATTTAATTAATCTCTTTTAGCCAAAAAAATTAATTCTTATAGTTGTGAATACTTTATCCACCTATAGATTTCAGTCCCGTTTATTTAATGGTAATCCACTTGTCTAGCTTGGCAATATTGCGATTGCAAAATGGGCACAAACATTTTTTTTCCTAAAGTATGTTACAATGTCAAATTAATTGAAATTCTTGTAGTTGTGAATACTTTATCCACCTATAGATATGAGTTACCTATAACAACAATCATTGAGTTAATCGATCATTTGATTCAAGTCGCATATGTTCAACGAGCTAAAATCAGAGGTAATTTTTTTCTATACTTTCTTATATCTTGTGTTATTATATTTAAATTAAAAAATTCCACAGTGGGAATTTTTGGTGGTGTGACCCCTTATGCTGAGAGCAAGGTTCAAAAGCGATTGAACAAGTCTTATAATTAGGAGGCAAGACGTATTTATGGGGATATATTTGAAGGGGATGAAAACTTCAGAACTGTGAAAGTACAACTTGAACGTAGGGTATGTAGTTGTGGCAAATGGTAAAAAACTATGTGACAACCCGAAACTTCTGTCTTGTACCTTACTCAAATTCTATCAATGCTAAACTCGTTTCAACTATCTTTAGCATTGTTTTGAGCCTGTCTGGATGATCTAAAGCCTTGTACAACCAAAGTTTGAATTAGGGATGTGTTGGTTTAATATTTAGGGTTGCAAATAGGCCAAACACTCCATCAAAAGGAGTGTGTGGCCACACACATGAGTGTGTGGCCGCACACCCGAGTGTATGGCTGCACGCATGAGTGTGTGGCCGCACACCCGAGTGTATGGCTGCACGCATGAGTGTGTGGCCGCACACCCGAGTGTATGGCTGCACACATGAGTGTGTGGCCGCACACCCGAGTGAATGGCCACACACCCATCCTCCAGACGCACACTCATCCCTGTTTATATAGGGTGGCCCCTTCACACATTCCTTTCATTTGGCTGCACTGTACTTTCTCTCTCTACTTTCTCCCTCTAAGAACTTCATCCAAGAACACTCTAAGGGCCTCAAAACGTGAAGAATTCCATCATTTAGCTTGTTATACAGGTAAAACACCTAAATCTAAGCCTGGAACTCTTCATGTTCTTCGTGTTCTTCATCAATTGAAGGTGTACGGCCACACACCTTCATAAGGTGGCCGTACACACCTCAAAAACCCTCCGAAGTGAGGTTTTTGTATCTTTATCTCTTAGTTGGACTTGGTTTGAGCCTTGAAACACTTGAAAATCGACGTTTAGAGCACAAACAAAGAGTGTACGGACGCACACTCCTGTGTACAACCGCACACATAGCCTAGCCGCATACTCCGGCCGCACACACCCTCTGTACGACCGCACACTCCTGTGTGCAACCGCACACACGGCCTGGCTGCACACACACCCTAATGACCATACTCCTCCTTTGTCTGATCACATAAGGTCCCGACAAGCATTTCCAAGTCTTTAGGGTGGTTTCCCGTCATGTTTTGTCATGAAATACCTAAATCTAATACATATATGTGCTATTATATGTTACTAGGATCCACTTGAGTGCGGAACCTCAATTGATACTCAACACTCGTAACCGATCATCCGCTCGAATCATTCGTCAAACAGTGAGTTCATACCCCTACATTTTCCGTATTTGTAATGTTTTTAGGGGGTGAATACAAGCCAAACGCTAAGTATTTTGTTAAAGTTTTAAACTTATTAATGTAGCCCAATGATTTCCACGATTAATAACATATTCAGATATTTTATCTCCTTTTGTAATATGTTGAACATAAGGGAAACTTCTATTTGGGAAATACAACTTCATAGCTTTCAGAAAGGTTTTTACAAAGCATTTTCCATATCAACTCTAATAAACTATAATGGGTATAGTTTGGGATAACCCTCTAGGCAGTCGCTACTTAATCAGATTTCATAAAAGAATATATATAAACTATGGCAGATTTAGTTTATGTTATATGTTTTCTCAGAAGTATAAAGTACATTTATTCAAGGATAATTACTATTTTATGCTGATTTCTCGCTAGTAAACTAGATTATACAGAATTGTGAGGCGCTACTTCAATACTGTACCCTTAGGTGTATAGTGATAAATCCTTTTAGTATAACCAAAGTCTCCTGGAGGGAGAGCGTGAGATTTTTGAATAGATCTATTCAGGACTGACAATCCCACACCTGAACTGCTAGCTACAATTAGGTGGGCACGCCTGGGGTGAAAAAATGTAATTTAGCTTAACGCCTGAAGAACGTTATAAAGGTCTATCGGTCATATCAAGTATAGTTATACGACTCGCAAAATAAGTATAAACTAACTTTGTTTACGGACTCTATTCTTCATTTGTTTTATTTAAGTAATAAAACTACTTTTATATATGCTGATAGCAATCAAGTATTTCTAAACTGGCATCTCTACCTCTAGGAAGAATAACATGTTTTTAGGGAAAATATAGGATTTTCCCAGGATAACACTAGCATTTCTAAAACTGATGGTTTGCATTCTACTGCTAGATACTATTTCAACACTACCTTTCATAAGAAAATATAGGACTTTCTTGAGGAACACTTTTTAAAAGAATCAAAGAACATTTTTTTTCTAAAAACTAAATGTGCATGAACTCACCAGCTTTATGCTGATATTTTTCAAACTGCTTAGGGAATTAGTAGACAGGTACTTCCAGGAGTTTGGTGAAGCCGGAGCAATAAGAGTCATGTTTTCTATATTATACATACTTTTGATGTATTTAAAACAAGTTTCAAACTGATGTAAACATTTTTCATATTTTTATTCAATGTTTGGTTGTGTTTACTATGCTTGCTATACAAATGTTGTGATACTACGCATGACGTCCTCCACCCCGGAACGTTTCGGCCATCACAGTTTCGGGGTGTGACATACCGGTATAACTTGTGGCCATGCTATAAAATCACAATGAAGTCATACATCTGCAACCATTCACAGAATGGTTGATTACAAGTTGACTTTTATTTTGTATCGAGTTGCATTCCGATCTGAGACAATGAATCCTCTGCCATCACAAGTTTAATGAGAAATAGCAACTAAAATGGTAGTTTTGTTACCTCCCAAGTAGAAGTAGCTAATGATGTACCCCCTCCCATTTATGTCTTTTTATGTATTAGTTATGGTTTAATGTTTCAATGAAATGAACATGGATGTGTTTTCTTAATTCACATTTTATGGTCATTGCTGAAACAACATACATTAAAGCATTAACAAGACACGCGTCAAAAAGAAACATCATACCTAAGAAACATTCTACATCCAATATTGTTTAAATAACATGGATATTAAAAATTAGGGACATTATTTAAAAGATTCCAAGCTTCCCCATGTGTAAACTGTTGGATTAGGTATCGAAGCCAATAACTATAATTGGTATGCACTTGATCTGATAGTAGCATGGTCCTTTTGGGTTTCCTTCACCATACTAACTTGAAAATATAACTTTTGGAGAGAGAGGTTATTTAATGATTTATTAATATATTATAAGAATAATATATTAATTGGAAATCGTATTTGTATTGAACCAGAAATTAATTTGGTATTAATTTTGGGATTAATGATTAAAAGTATGGGGATTGGTTTTGCAAATCATTGATAGTTAGAAACTGGGTTTTGGACTTCCTTGGAATGGGATGGACGAATTTCTATAGGGAGGCCCTATAGAAATCATCCAAGGCCTTCTAGAAGGATGTCCATGGGTTGCTTGGAGCCTAAGCAAGGAATTAGGGTTTCACCTGGAAACCCTACGAGCCACAACAATATAAAGGCCACTAGACCTCCTAAACTCGGCCACTACTTCACAAGGAGAAAGCCTAGCCAATTTTCCGCCCCTCTCTCATTCATCCTTTGCTTTTGGTGTTTGTGATTCCATTAGAGGTGAAACACATGAGGCACTAAAGCTTTCAAAAGTCAAGATCATTCGTGGAATACTTGTTCTTACGAGATAGCACACAAGGTAACATTCTAACCCTATTTTCATATAGATCTCAAATTTTGTATGCTAGTATTAGGGTTAATTCTTTGGAACTTCTATTTGCATGTATAAATAAAGAAAAACTTAGATCCAAAGCAATTAGGGTTGCATGAACACATAGGAATATTGTTATGCTCAAAACCCATCAGTGGTATCAGAGCCTAGGATGTTTTCCTTTTATATGTGATGCAATTGTGATTTGTCCAAACCAGAAACTAAGCAAAATCGTAATCTGCTTGATGAATTTGACGAGTTCTATGAGGAACTCGATGAGTCCATGCCCTGACTCGACGAGTTGACTCGTCTGTTAGCAGATTTTTCAAATTTTTGATCTATTTTAGATTTGTATAATTACCATAAATCATTTTTATCGCCATAAATTGATTTTGTTGAATGGTAATATGATTTCCTTATCAAAATAGATTGATTTGGTCAAATTTTAAGATACTGGCAAATTATGTGATTAATTAATTATTCAAAATTTGATCTAGTAATTTTGAAAAGTTGCAAATTGCACCCTTATATGTTTTGGAATTTAAAATTTAATTAAAAGTTTAATTTTGAAATATTAAAATAAAACCCTAGTATTTTAAAAGTTTAAAATACACCCTTATACTATTATAATATTAAAAGTTTATTATTATTATTATTATTATTATTATATATATATATATATATATATATATATATATATATATATATATAAGATGAGTCAATCTTACCGTTAATAGACCTCATTCACGAAGTCAGTCTATAAGGGGGGTATAAGGAAACTACCTATAAAATGACGGTTGAATGGGTGTCCACTCTCACTCATCGCTTCCTTGATTGGTTGAGGGTCGTTAGCCGAACGGGTAGGATAGAACATTAATTATCTTATTAAAAAGTATAATGATAAATATAAAGTAACTAAATGTGTTTATAAATTTCCAATCTTAGTTACTTTAGGAAAATGTGAATTTCATGCTAATCCATAAAATTGCACATTGCACTTTGCCAAGTCGTTAGTGGAGCGTGTGTGGTTAACCGACACACTAACTTGGACTAGCAAAGCATGACAATTGGTAGCTTGTAAATTATCATTGATCAATGGAGCGTGTGTGGTTAACCAGCACATTGATTAGGTGGTAAATGGAATCGAGAGTACCAAGCTAATTTGCATGGTTATTCACACCTTGTCTATGATCCTCGGTATCCCATTCACAAACTTGAAGGGCATAATTGAGATTAAACATGTCATTGAATAGTTAAATTAAGGATTCCTTATCTAATGAAAACTTTGTCCTTCTTCTTTTGCAGATGTCTACCTCAAAAAATGCTTCCAATCCCTCCAACAACTCCTTCTTGATCTTGAACATTTGTACGAGGATCACATTTGATGGTTCCAACTTCAATGATTGGATCCATAACATTCGTATGGCCTTGCGTTACAAGGACAAAGAATGTGTCCTTGACAAATCGTTGAACGGGATAGATGAGTCCAAAGCTACTCCCGAGGAAATAGCTGAGTATGGGGCTCACTACAAGGATGCTATTAAGTAGGGATGAGTATATGACCCGTTGGACCGGACCGGACCGGAAAAAAATCGGGACCGGACCCGGACCGGACCGGATATACATATTAATGGGCCGGTTTTCGGGTTTTGTTTTTACCACTAATCGGGTTTCGGGTTTGGACTGGACCGTACGCGAAATACGAGATTTAACCCGGACCGGACCAGAAATTTTTTTCTCCTTAAAATATATAGATAAGGATACTGAATTATTAGTTAATGTTATATATAACATTATGTATAAAACTTGATGTTTTTATTTTAACATTGTTTATAAATCTTGATCAACGTTTGTTCCTATCACTTTACAAGAAAGAATGTATCTAGCATGCTATTTTTTGTTCAAACATGCAATTTTTTTTTTTATAAAAACATGCAAATTTTTTTTATAAAAACATGCAGTTTTTTATAAATAATGCTGTTTTTTGTTGTTTTTTACACAAAAAAAGCTGTTAAAATGCAGTTTTTATTAGCAATGTTGTTTCTTTTTTGTTAAAACATGCATTTTTTTTTTATAAAAAGTGTATTTTTTATGCTAAATAGTGTAATTTTTATTTGTTCCAAATGTTAATAAGGTTTGTATTTTTTTTGTAGACACCTCATTTGCACGTGATCTAAGTAAATGTTGGAATAGTGTCTAAGGCTGTAACTATATCCGGTTGTGCATGGTCCTTTTGGGTTGCCTTCACCATAGCAACTTGATAGGATGATTTATTAAGAGAGAATAAATATTATTAATATATTATGAGAATAATATAATGAATAATATATTTGTTATTTGATTAATATAAGTCATAGAATTAATTAGAATTAATTTGGTGACTTAAAGAGATTAATTAAATAAAGGGGTATAAACTGTCAATTGTTTGATAGTTAAGCTTTAGACTGTAAATCCATTAGGATATGGTTTGGACGGATTCTAAGAGCTTTAGGAGAGCTAAGATCGTCCATATGCTTATCTAGGAATGGATTTGGATAGCCTTGAGAGAAGATTATCCAGTTAGGGTTTAGGTTGTAAACCTTAAGGAGTCTACAAGTATAAATAGACCCTATGGCTGATGGAATTCGACACTTGACTTAAAGTAAGGAACCTATGGTCGAAATTCCTCCCCTCTCCTCTCTCCCAAATCATCCTCTTTGCTTTGGTGTTTGTAAGCCATTAGAGGAGTGACATTTGTGACTCTAGAAGCTCTAAGACCTCAAGATCAACAAGGAACTCAAAGGTATGATTCTAGATCTGTTTCAATGTTCTTATTTAACCTAATTAGTAATTAGAAGTCTTGGATTCAAAGCATGTTTATTAGAAAGCCTAGATCCAAGCATTAGGGTTTTGCATGCGCACATAGGAAAGTTCTTATGGCTAAAACCCATCAGTGGTATCAGAGCCTAGCTTGGTTTTCTGTAAATTGTTGCTTCATTAACTGAAACAAACCTGCAAAATTCGATTTTTGGTTTCTGAGTCATGGACTCGGCGAGTCTCAAAGTGGACTCGGCGAGTAGGCCTGACTCGGCGAGTCCCTTTGTGCACTCGGCGAGTCCAGGCGTCAGGAATGGCCAGATTCGGGATTTCTTTGTGTTTATCTTATCTTAACTTACCATAAACTAATTAGATCAATATTAATTCGTTTTTCTGATAAATATAACTATTATCTTGATCTAGTTAAAGGTAATTATCAACTAATTAAATATTTAATTTCCTTATATGATAATTAATTAATTATTTTGATTATTTTGGTAATTATCTTAAAAAGAAATCTTGAATAAATCAAATATAGATAATTAGGATATTAATTGTTAATTGGAATTATTTTTTATTTGATCCTCCATGTTTTAAATGTTTAAAACCTACCCTCTTGTTTTGAAATTTACTTTTGTGATTAAAAGTTTTAATTTAGACAACTTAAATTTCAAACCCTAGATTTTAAAATTTTTAAAATACAACCCTATACTAATATGATATTACTAGAATAATATATATATGTATAACTAAATGCTAGTCTTACCGTTAGTAGGCCTCATTCACGAAGCCGATCTATAAGGTGAGTATAAGGTTGCGGCCTATAAAATGGCGCTTAATGGGTGTACACTCACACCTACCGCTTGCTTGATTGGTGGAGGGTCGTTAGCCGAACGGGTAGGATAGGGCAACCTCATCCTCTCATTAAAAGTATAATAAGAAATATAAAGTAACTACACATTTTTTTTAAAATTTCCCAATCCTAGTTACTTTAGGAAAAGTGAATTGATGCAATCCCATGAAATTACACTTTGCACCTTGCTAAGATGTTAGTGGAGCGCGTGTGGTTTACCGACACGCTAATTGGTTCTAAGCGAAGGTGGCAAAGGGTGATTCGTTGTTTATCATAGTTCAATGGAGCGTGTGTGGTTTACCGGCACATCGAATAGGTGATTGTTACAATGAAGGCGCCATGTGAATTTGCATGGTAATTCACACCCGCTTTGTGATCCTCGGCATCCCAGTCACAAACAAGAGGGGCATATCAAGATTTAAACATGCCATTGAATAGTTTCAATGAATCTCATCCGAACCTAGGAATTCTCAAAAACACTTAGGACTAATAGTTTAAGTTTCGTGATGGAGAATTAGTGAATCGTCATTCACTTACCTTCAATTTATTTGCATGTTAGATTACGGCATCCCTTTTCTAGTATGTAAATGTCATTGTTGGATCCTAGCCCTAATTTTCTTATTGGGTGATAATTAGGGATTCTTATTCTAATCTATCTTTGTCCTTTTCTAATTGTAGATGTCGAACGCAAACAACGCTGCTGCTAGTTCTTTCACATTGATGAGCCTTTGCCAAAAGGTCACCTTCGATGGAACGAACTTTAGCGAATGGATAAGATACATTCGCACCATTGCTCGCTATGCGGACAAAGAGTATGTCCTTGATGAGAAGCTCGAGAAAATCAACACCGAAATCGCTACTCCAGCCGAAATCACCGCCTTTGAAACTCATGAGCGAGATGCAACGAAGGTACATTGCATCATGATCGCCACCATGAACTCCGAATTCCAAAAGTCCTACGAGGACATGTACCCGTACGAGATGCACCAAGACTTATTGGAGAGGTACCACCAAAACGCGAGACAAGAAAGGTACGAGATTTTCACTAACATGATTTCCGCGAAGATGGGTCATGGAGAATCTCTTACCGTGCACTTGCAAAAGATGCAAAGGTATGTCGACCGCCTTCGCAAGTTAAATGTTGACTTCGGTGAGGATTTGGCGATCGACATGGTGCTTCACTCTTTGCCTCCGATGTACAATCAATTTAGGATGACCTACCACATGAACAAAGAAGAGGTCACCCTAAGCAAGCTCCAAGGTCTCTTGAGGGTTGCTGAGAGCAACTTCAAAGACAAGTCTGTTGCACCTACTCCCAATCCGCCCGCTGCTCCTGTCTTGGCTATTGGACAAGGGAAGGGAAAGAAGAGGAAAGCTTCATCGAAGAACTATCGCAAGGTGAAAGCCCGAGATGGTGCCTCTTCTAGTGGGACCAAAGTTGATCCCGCCAAGCCCTGCTCTAACCCGAAGGAGGCAGAGTGCCACCACTGCCACAAGATAGGACATTGGAAGAGAAGCTGCCCGGATTACCTGCAAGCAATCAAAGAAGGAAAGATCAAGCCATCTTTCGCAGGTATATATACAATCAAATCTAACGATTCTAATCATGCTATTTCCTGGGTTCTTGATACCGGTTGTGGTTATCACATTTGTTCTAATGTGCAGGGACTAAGAAGAAGTAGGGATGTGGAGCAAGGAAGGATCAATCTAATCATGGGGAACAGAAGATCGTCGCCTGTGACCAAGATTGGAGTGTATTCCTTAGTGCTTAGGAATAGTTTAGTTTTAGATTTGAACAATTGTTGCTATTCGCCAGAAATGGCAAGAAACATCCTTTCATTTCATGGTTTATATAGACAAGGATTTAGATTTTCTTTTAATAATGAGAATGGTTCTATTTTGGCTTATCTAAATGGTGTCTTTTACTTTGAAGCTATACCATGTAATGGAATATATGAAACCGTTATGATTGTTGATAACTTAGGAAATGATGTTTTGAATATTGATTCTTCCACTAGTATGGATAAAGCATCCTTATGGCATTGTCGTCTTGGACATGTCAACAAGAAACGCATAGCCCAACTCCAAAAGGATGGAGTGTTGGAGTCATTCGACCTTAGGGAAGATGACACGTGCGAGTCTTGTTTGCTTGGAAAGATGACTAAGTCGCCCTTCACGAGCACTTGTGAAAGGGGCGAGGGTCTGTTGGACCTAATACATACCGATGTATGTGGACCGTTTAGATCAACCACGAAGGATGGGAACCGCTTCTATGTGACTTTTACCGATGACTATAGTAGATATGGGTATATCTACTTAATCAAGCAAAAGTCAGACACTTTTGAAAAGTTCAAAGAGTTCAAGAATGAAGTGTAGAATCAATTGGGCAGGAAAATCAAGATGCTTCGATCCGATCGAGGAGGAGAGTACCTAAGTCTTGAATTCCATGATTATCTCAAGGAGTGTGGAATAGTTTCGCAATTGACGCCTTCTAGGACACCGCAGTTGAATGGTGTGGCAGAAAGGCGTAATCGAACCTTATTGGATATGGTTCGCTCTATGATGAGTCGTGCTTCACTACCAATCTCTTTTTGGGGGTATGCGTTAGAGACTGCCGCCCATATCCTTAACCGAGTCCCTACTAAGAAGGTTGCCAAAACACCTCACGAGATGTGGACAGGGAAAGCTCCCTCGTTGGCACATATCAAGGTTTGGGGTTGCGAGGCTTTCGTAAGACGAGATACTCACGACAAGCTTGAACCTCGAAGTGAGCGATGTATTTTCATCGGCTACCCGCAGACATCCTTTGGATATCTCTTCTATAGACCGAAGGACAATGTTGTCTTCGTTGCGAGGAGAGGAGTTTTCTGAGAGCGAGAACTCATAAGCCAAGGAGACAGTGGGAGGCAAATCGAACTTGAAGAGATTCAAGAATCGATAGATGAAGGAACCTCTACCGCTGGCACTCAACCCGAGGAGGAAACTCCGGTTGAACCAATTGACGAATCCTTACCTCTTAGACGTTCCGATAGAATTAGAGTTCATCCCCAGTTTTATGGCTTTCATATTACTACCGAAGGGGACACGTATATTAGTGATGGTACACTAGTAAATCTTGATGAACCTAATAGCTATAAGGAAGCCATGGCAGGCCCGGAGTCTGTAAAGTGGAAAGAGGCAATGGATAGCGAGATCCAATCCATGTATGATAACCAAGTTTGGAATTCGGTTGATTACGTGCCCGGACGTAAGACCGTTGGGTGCAAATGGATCTTCAAGAAGAAGACCGATGTGGATGGGAACGTACACACATATAAAGCGCGATTGGTCGCGAAGGGCTTTACTCAAACTCCCGGAGTTGACTATGATGAGACCTTCTCACCAGTTGCGAAGATTAAATCTATTAGAGTGATGTTAGCAATTGCCGCATTTCATGATTATGAGATTTGGAAAATGGATGTCAAGACCGCTTTCCTTAACGGAAAGTTGGCTGAGGATGTTTACATGGCTCAGCCAGAGGGGTTTGTGGATCCGAAGCATCCGAATAGAGTGTGTAAGCTTGAGAAGTCCATTTATGGACTTAAGCAAGCATCTCGCAGATGGAATCTTTGTTTCGATGAGAAAGTCAAAGAGTTTGGATTTGTACGAAGCGAAGACGAATCTTGTGTATATGTCAAAGCCAGTGGAAGTATAGTAAGCTTCCTCGTTCTATATGTCGATGACATATTACTCATAGGAAACGACATCCCGACTCTGCAGGAGGTAAAATCCTGGCTCGGGAAGTGCTTCGCTATGAAGGACCTCGGAGAGGCTTCTTACATTTTGGGAATAAGGATAGTAAGAGAAAGAAGTAAGAGACTAATTGGACTTAGTCAGAATACTTACTTAGAGAAGGTACTAAAACGTTTTAGTATGGAAAACTCAAAGAAGGGAGAACTACCGATACAAAGTAATGCCAAATTGAGTAAGACTCAAAGTCCGAGTACCGAAGCTGAGATAGCAGAAATGAGCCGAGTACCATACGCTTCCGCAGTTGGCTCAATCATGTACGCTATGACTTGTACTCGCCCTGATGTAGCCTTCGCTTTGAGCATGGTTAGCAGATATCAAGGGAATCCTGGCAAAGCCCATTGGATTGCGGTGAAGAATATCCTTAAGTACCTTCGGAGGACGAAGGAATGGTTCTTAGTCCTCGGAGGGAGTGATGACTTGAAGTTGCGAGGGTATAGTGGCGCCAGTTTTCAGACCGACAGGGACAACTACCGTTCGCAGTCGGGCTGGGTCTTTACCCTAAATGGAGGAGCAGTGACATGGAAAAGTTCCAAGCAGGAAACCGTAGCTGATTCAACGTGCGAATCAGAGTACATTGCAGCGAGCGAAGCGTCGAAGGAGGCAATATGGCTAAAGAACTTCATCGGTGATCTTGGAGTCGTACCTGCCATAAAGGAGCCCATGGAAATTTTCTGTGATAACGAAGGAGCGGTTGCCTTGACTAAGGAACCGAGGGATCATGGTAGATCAAGACATATCGACAGAAAATATCACTTCATCAGACATCGTGTAGAAGAAGGACAACTCGTAGTGAAGAGGATATCATCAGAAGATAACCCAGCAGATCCGCTTACGAAGGGACTGAGTAGGGTTAAGCACTTACAGCATGCTAGGAGTATTGGGCTGAAGGATGATATTAGTATAGATTAGATAGTATTAGAAACGTGTAATAGATAAATGTAATTGACATTTGATGATTAAATAAAGGAGTTTTATTTATGAGTAATGTTACTATCTTATGTTAATTGTTTAGCTATTGTTTCACTTTGCATGTTTTGACTTTCAGAATAATTGAAATTATTAGGAATAATAGAATGGTTCAAATTGTCCACAATCGTTCATATGTTGGAAGTAGATATGAAAGAAGATTGTCATGAATTGGTGTGTAGAATGTCTAAATGGTGTTAGACATAGCAAAGGATTGCTGCAGCGTTCATGAGTGCTTATGAACTAGTTTTGAGCATTGGAATAAACCCGCGCTTGCTGGAATCACCTTATGGAATACGATATAAAAGGTGATCGCAAGACGATAATATCATATAGTCTTAAAACCTAGATATATGGTTTATTATTTGTTAATTGATTGTACATTGATTATACGAAAACGCATCAGTAATTTGGTGTTATAAAACGTATTGTTGTGTATAGTTGGTTAAAGAATAAGTAAATGCATATAAGTCGAAGTTTATCTGTAACTTTTATCTAAGAAGGTAAAAGCGATATCTCGGCCGCTCGATGATTTGATTTGACTTATGTGCCGGGCCCGGTCAGAACTAAATTGATGTGTTCGATTAAGTTCTATGTCAAATAAATCAGAGATCGAGAAACCTAAATGCTTGACTAACCATTCCATAGGATTGTCAGCATGATATCTAACAGAGGACTGTACGTTCCCTTATCTAAAGGACAAGATTGATTAGATCAGAGTTGACAGCGTCTTTGAGAGCTACGATTGCAAACCGAATTGTACTTGTATAGTTACTAGACTTATCTAAGTGGGAGACTGTTGGAATAGTGTCTAAGGCTGTAACTATATCCAGTTGTGCATGGTCCTTTTGGGTTGCCTTCACCATAGCAACTTGATAGGATGATTTATTAAGAGAGAATAAATATTATTAATATATTATGAGAATAATATAATGAATAATATATTTGTTATTTTATTAATATAAGTCATAGAATTAATTAGAATTAATTTGGTGACTTAAAGAGATTAATTAAATAAAGGGGTATAAACTGTCAATTGTTTGATAGTTAAGCTTTAGACTATAAATCCATTAGGATATGGTTTGGACGGATTCTAAGAGCTTTAGGAGAGCTAAGATCGTCCATATGCTTATCTAGGAATGGATTTGGATAGCCTTGAGAGAAGATTATCCAATTAGGGTTTAGGTTGTAACCCTTAAGGAGTCTACAAGTATAAATAGACCCTATGGGTGATGGAATTCGACACTTGACTTAAATTAAGGAACCTCTGGTCGAAATTCCTCCCCTCTCCTCTCTCCCAAATCATCCTCTTTGCTTTGGTGTTTGTAAGCCATTAGAGGAGTGACATTTGTGACTCTAGAAGCTCCAAGACCTCAAGATCAACAAGGAACTCAAAGGTATGATTCTAGATCTGTTTCAATGTTCTTATTTAACATAATTAGTAATTAGAAGTCTTGGATTCAAAGCATGTTTATTAGAAAGCCTAGATCCAAGCATTAGGGTTTTGCATGCGCACATAGGAAAGTTCTTATGGCTAAAACCCATCAGTAAAGTCCCGCATTGTACCAATTTCAAAGCCTAGTTCGGTCCAAAACCCGAAACCCGGTTTAGTACCCGAGACCGGACCGGACCGAACCCGAACCCGATACATCAAAAAACCGTCCGGTTTTCGGGTAAGAAAATTCACGATTTTTGGTCTTCGGGTTTTCGGTCTTCGGGCCGGTCTGGTCCGGGTTTGGCCCGTTGCTCATCCCTACTATTAAGGTGTCCTGTCTTATGGTAGCCACCATGAATCCTGAGCTACAATGGTTCTACGAGGAATATTAACCTTCCGAGATGTGCAAGGACTTGATGGAAAAGTACCATCAAACAGCACGTCAAGAGAGGTATGAGATAGTCATCTTGTTCATCACCACCAATATGAGGGATGGAGAGTCCATCACGATCCATCTGCAACGTATGTAGAGATATGTAGATCGTCTCTTGAAGTTGAATGTGAACTTTGATGAAGAGCTAGCTATTGACATAGTCCTACATTCTCTGCCTCTTTGCAATGATCAGTTCAGGATGACTTATCATATGAGTAATAGGGAAGTCACATTGAGCAAGCTTCAAGGCCTACTAAGAACTGCTGAAAGTGGATTAAAGGGGAAAAGTGTTGAATCTACTCATATTCTTGTTGTTGCTTCTGTCCTGGCTATTGGACAAGGAAAAGGGAAAAGAGGAAAGCACCCTCGAAGACCTGGAAGGGAAAGTCTCATGATGGATCTTCTACTAGTGGATCCAAAGCCAAAACCGATTCTACCATTCCCACCTCCGATCCTATAGAAGAATTGTGCTTCTACTGCCATGATAGGGAGAATTGGAAGAGAAACTACTCGAAATACTTGCAGGACATCATGGATGGGAAGATAAAGCCCACCTTCGCAGGTATTTACACTATTCTATCTAATAACTCATCACATGCTAGTTATTGGGTCCCTGATACAGGATGTGGTTTTCACATTTGTTCTGATTTGCAGGGGATAAGAAGAAGTAGGGTTGTGGAGCATGGGAAGATGAACTTTATAATGGGCAATAGGAAATCGTCTCTTGTTACCAAGATTGGAGTTTACTAATTAGTGCTTAGCAGTGGCTTAGGGTTAGGTTTGAATGATTGTTGCTACTCGTCAGAAATGACGAGGAATATTATTTATTTTCATGGTTTGTACAGACAAGGATTTAGATATTCATTTAATAATGAAAGTGGTTCTATAAATGCTTATTATAATGGTACTTTTATTTTGAAGCATTTCCTTGTAATGGTGGATATGAAACTGTGATGGTTGTTGATAACTTAGAAAATAATGTGTTGCATATTGTTCTACTAATTGTATAGACAAGGCATGCTTGTGGCATTGTCATCTTGGACATGTTAACAAGAAACACATAGCCCAACTCCAAAAGGATGGAGTGTTGCAGTCATTTGACCTAAATTCAGATGACACATGCGAATATTGTTTAGTTGGAAAGAGGACTAAATCACCTTTCACTGGTACTTATGAAAGAGGCGAGGGATTGTTGGATCTCATACTAGGCCTTACTCTAGCTTCTTTAGGGGTTATTACTTCTTTGGTAGATCAACGCATGTACTCTTTACCCGCTTATGCATTTATAGAGCGATGAGTCCATTCCCTCACTCCTACTAAAAGAAAACTCAATGCAAAACCGTTCGAGACAACACATATGTGTGTGGGCCCTTCAGATCCACCATAAGGAATGCAAACCGCTTCTATGTTACTATTACTGATGATTATAGCAGATATGGATATATCCACTTAATCAAGCATAAGTGATGTGTGTTTACTCAACTAGTTTTAATCCTACTTTTAATTATAAAATTGACACATAAAGGAAGTGGACTTATCAATTGTGGTGTAGCTAAATAAGTAGGGTATCGAACTTAGGGAACGGAAAATTAAAACTAAAAACTAGAATTAACTAAAAACAAGTAATAGAAAATAGGGGTTTCTCTAGTTTTGCAAGACTAGAAACTTAGCTAAAACTTAACTACTCAACTAAAAGCTAAAAACACGTAAAACAAACTAAATTCAATGATCAAAAAGGGTTTATGTTTAGGTTCAACTAATTTACTCCTTTGGTCAATTTTTGTGATAATATGATAGATTAATTATTATTGGTTACCGACTCTGGTGATTAGATTCGCATTTGCTATTACTAATGCTTAGAAAACATACTAATTCAAGCAATGGCCAGTTGATTAAACTAATAGATTTCCTAGGTTAATTATTCGGGTTAAATAAGACTTGTAGCTAGCTAATTAAATTTGGTGATTCAATTAACCTCTTGTTGATGGTGTATCACACAAGCTCACACATTAATTTACCCATTCTCTAATTAATCCTAGTTTCATGTTCATTATTCCTAGGCATATAGTATTGTGTTCACATAAATCATATGAGATAAGCAATTAAGAGATGTTCATGCAGCTTAATTACTTAGCAATTAACAGAAAACAGTTATGGTTAATGCATAAGGGTCTTTAACAAGCTTAATTTAGCAAAATCACCAACTAACATTTAATCAAAAGAGTAAATAAAACCATAGGAGCAAGATTGTTTCCCCCAAACAGAAAATAACGAAATTAGTTCATGATTTCAGTGTATGAAAGCTTAAAAACAAATTCAAATAAACCTAACATAATTCTATTCAAAGGAGAAGTGGAAAATTAAACCTAAAGTGCCTTAATCTCTTAAGAATGAAGGATTAGGGTTCTTCAACATTTCCCAGAGCTCCAAGACTTCCTTGATCGCCAAGTGTTCCCCCAAAAATCCAGAGAGAGTCCTCAATTCGGGTTTGTGAAGTCTATTTATAATTTTCTCAAAACAGGGGCTACTCGTCGAGTAGCCAACTAACTCGTCGAGTCCCCCTTGAGGAATCCGTATACGGCAAGGACTCCATGTGTCGCTTCGCGAATTTTCGTGTCTACTCGTCCAGTAGACGACCCTACTCGCCGAGTAGCTACAAAATTAAGCCTTTTTGTCTTCTTTCTTTCGTTCCCGAGCTTCCATTCATATCTCCTGCTTCCTTTTGCTTCCGACCTTCTTTATTTGACTGAAAATATAATTTGAACAATATTAAGTATCTTTTGTCCATAATATGCAATTAATTAGCCAATAAATGATAAAAATCCAACATAAAAATATAGCTAAATATGCAAATATCAATAAGTCAGAAACTTTTGAAAAATTCAAAGAGTTTAAGAAAAAAGTGGATAATCAATTGGATAGGAAGATAAAGATGCTCAGATCTGATAGAGGTGGTGAATATCTTAGTATCGAGTTCCACGACTATCTTAAGGAATGTGGAATTGTTTCATAATTGACGTCACCTGGGACACCACAACTTAGTGGTGTGGCTGAGAGGCGCAATAGAACCTTGTTGGACATGGTTCATTCCCTGATGAGTCGAGCTTTGCTACTAATCTCATTCTGGGAGTATGCCTTAGAGACCACCGCCCATATCCTTAATCTAGTCTGAACTAAGAAGGTTGCCAAAACACTTCACGAGATGTGGATAGGGAAGGTTCCCTCATTGGCACATATCAAGGTTTAGGGTTGTGAAGCTTTCGTAAGACGAGAGACTCACGAGAACCTTGTAGTGAGCGGTGTATTTTCATCAGTTACCCACAAAAATCCTTTGGATATCTTTTATATAGACCTAGTTATAATGTGGTATTTGTAGCAATGAGAGGAGTTTTCCGCGAGAGGGAACTCATATGCCAAGAGGACAGTAGGAGGACAGTTGATCTTGAAGAGAGTCAAGAATCAAGCGGTGAAGAGAGTCAAGAATCAACCTCTTAGGCATTCCAATCGAATTAGAGTAGCACGAGAGTTTTATGGTTTTCATATTACTACGGATGGTGATACGTTAATCAGTGATAGTACACTGATAAATTTGGATGAGCCTTCTAGCTACTAGGAAGCCATGGCGGGCCCTAAGTTTGACAAATGGAAAGAGGCAATGGACAGAGAGATCTAGTCCATGTATGACAATCAATTTTGGAACTTGGTTGACAATGTACCAGGTCGAAAGACTGTTGGGTGCAATTGGATCTTCAAGAAGAAGACTGACATGGATGGAAAGGTGCACACGTTCAAGGCACGACTGGTTGCGAAGTGCATTACTCAAACCCTGGGGGTTGAATATGATGAGACATTCTTGTTGGATTAATGTCTAAGTCCATAACTATATTTGGTATGTACTTGACCCGACCCATCATGGTCCATTTGGGTTGCACTTCCCCGACACAATTTATATGGATAGTTTTTGAGAATTGTATATTTATGATTTATATTAATATATTATAAGTTCTAATATATTAATATGGAATCATATTATTTAATTAGTATTGATCAAGACTTAATTTGTAATTAATTAAGTGATCAAAATGAACTAATTAAATATGGACTCTTATATATATGGTATGGGCCAAGTTCATTTAGGATTGGGCTAAGCTTTAATGGATAGTCCATGGAGTGTTTAACCCATGGATCATATGAAATGAAAGGTCATGGGTTTAACCCTAGTCTCCATACTATATAAAGATGTCCTTGGTTGGTGAAATGGGCACTAGTGTGGGTACACTAAGAGGGCTAGCCAATTTCACTAGAGAGAACCAAAGTATTCTTATTCTCAAAGTCTTCCAAGGTGTTTTGGTGATTTGTGATTCCACTTGAGGCTTCCACACTATTGGGGCTAAGCTCTTAAAGCTTGAAGACATCAAGCTACATCAAAAGGTATGTCATCTAACTAGTCTTTTTAGTATAGTTGCCTCATATTATGCTAGTTAGGATTAAAGCCTTGGAAAGTTCTTATTTTCATGTATAATAGAGAAAACATAGATCCAAGGTTTATAGGGTTGCATGTACACCATAGGAGTGTTAGAATGCTCAAAACCCAACAGTGGTATCAGAGTCATGGATTGTTTTCTGTTATATTGATGCAAATGTTTTATTTTCAAAGTTGAAAAAAAAGGAAAAAAACATGACGTTTGTCAAATTTTAAGATAATTATTTGTTTTTGTGAAAAGCTAATTATTTGTAAAATTTGAATCATTTGCTATATGAGTTGAATTAGGTCAAATTTAGTAAAAGGTAAAATGATATGATTATTTTATTAGTTTTAAAAGTTTTATCTAAATGTTTTAAGGATTTAAAAATTTTGTCAAAAAATTTTGGAGCTCAAAAGTTTTTTTTTTTTTTTTTTTTTTAAGTTGTGATATTAAGTGTTTTTGAAACCTCCATAAGTTATGGATATAAAAAGGTTTTAAAATAAAAAAAAAAATTTGATTCAAAGTTTTTATGGAGTTACAAAATTTGGTTTTAATGTTTTAAAGAATTCCATAACTTAGTCTTAAGTTATGGAACATGAAAAGTTTCATCATAAAACAAGCCTTTAACTCCATAAGTTATGGATTACCAAAAGTTTTATGTTTCCTTGATTTATGAGTTAGTTTAGATTAATGGAAAAAAAGTTAATTGATTATGTGTTTTCAATCCATTTTAATCTAAGAGATGATTCTAAAATGTGTTTGTGTAACTTGTCCTCAAGTTACATGAAAGGTCACATTTAAGTTTCATAAAACTCATAAAAGTTGACAATTGTTACAAAAAAATGAAGAGTCTTGTCCTCAAGTTATGGAGGTTCAAGATTCACTTCATTAACTAATAAAATATGTAACCTTAATTAATTCCATAAGTTACAAAATAAAGAAAAGTTACATTCTTTTATTAGTTTAAAAGTCTTCCATAACTTGTCCTCAAGTTATGGAACTTGAAGAGTCTTTTAATTAAAACTGTTTTTAACACATACGTTATGGAATTAATTAGTTTTGAATAGTTTCAAAACCTGCCCTCAAGTTTTGGAATTTGAAAAGTTTTCTCTTATGAATATTTTAATTCGAAGTTTAGTCCTTAGAATTTTAAAAGTTAAAATTCAATCCTTATACTTTATAATATTATAAGTTAATAATATATATATATATATATATATATATATATATATATATATATATGTATAAGAGCAAGTCAGTCTTACCGTTAGTAGGCCTCATTCACGAAGCCGGTCTATAAGGGGGTATAAGGTTACTGCCTATAAAATGGCAGTTTAATGGGTGTCCACTCTCACTCACCGCTTCCTTGACCGGTGGAGGGTCGTTAGCTGAACGGATAGGACAAGGACTAGAATTCTCCCTTCATTAAAAGTATTAATGATAAATACTAAGTAACTAAAACTTTTATAAATATCCAATCTTAGTTACTTAGGAAAAATGTAAATAAGGTGCTAACCCATGAAATTACACTTTGCACTTTGTTTAAGTCGGTTAGTGGAGCGTGTATGGTTAACCGGCACACGAACTCGTATTTAACAAGGTAGGCAAAGGGTAACTTAATAGTTATCATAGTATCGATGGAGCGTGTGTGGTTAACCGGCACATCGATTGAGGGGTAAACACTTAAGGGTACCAAGTAATTTGCATGGTTACTTCACACCTTGTTTTGTGATCCTCGGCATCCCAGTCACAAAACCTGAAGGGCACACTTGAGATTGAAACATGCCTTTGAAAAGTTCAATGAATCTCAAAAGAATCTAGGAGTTTCAAAACCAATTAAAACCTAATAATACATTTCGTTTATCTTGGTGGAAATTGGTGAATCGTCATTCACCTACCTTCAAATATTCTATAGCTTGGATTACGGCATCCCTCTTCCAAGTTATAAAATACTGTGTTGGGTCCTAGCCTTAATATTTCATATTGGGTGTTATATTAAGGACTTTAATCAACTATCTTGAATATCTCTCAAAAGATGTCTAGTTCTGACATCTATGATCATCCCAAATCTCTTGGAACTTCACTTCCTCCACCTCTTCCAATTATTCTCCCTAACCCACAAGTTCTTGAAAAGTTTAAGGTCACTCAAGCCCTATTGGCAAGCAAAGATTTATGTGTGATCACATCTTGGAGATGTAGTCACATATTGACAAGTCGGGAGAGTTGGGTGTCAAAGTCTTGAGAAAGTTGGTGGTTCAACTACTTTCTAAGTCACATAGTGAGTTCTTTTGGGACTCCTATGAAACAGACTATAACAAGACCCTTAATGATCTTATCTATTTGCTAAGATCAATTTCCTAAAACTTTATGGACATTAACAATGATGACATTGGATATCTAGTAAAACTCTCTCTTCCCAATGGAAAGGGATCGACCATATTCAACTCGGTTGACCAAATGGTAAAGAGAGAGGCTAAGTCTTAGATAGTCCCATTATCAAGGGTCCATTGCCAAAGGAAGGGGCAGTGGTTGCGAAGCTGGCAAATTTACCTAAGGATGTTAAAGTCAATAAGTTTGACTCTACTTCAGGTAAAGTCCATTATCTAACTCTATTAAATTCCTACTTGGAGATTCTTATTATATGATGTGACTGGGTCACATGTTGATGTTTGAAGAATCAAAGAAAAGTGAAGAAACTTAAAGAAAGAATATGCTGAATCTGACCGTGCAGATGGATTTCTATCGCATAGTTTGAAGATCGGATTCTTTAGCTACTTCTTAGCAGTTATGATAATTGCTTAGGAATTGATAACAATAAAGTTTTCATGTGCTTTTGCACTGTAAGGATAGTTTTTCCGCAAAGCTTTTAAAATAAAAGGAAAATTTTTTATTTTATTTATTTTAAAATATCCTTACAATGGCGTTTGTGAAAATATTTGTTGCTTATAAGATTCCATTAATAGCAAGAGTGGAAATATGAATTTGATTCTTTCATTTGTGGTAGTGTCTAAATTTACCAAAGAAGGGAAGATTCTCATCACCCAAAATTTAGTTGGATAGAAACTTGAAATCATGCAAGTTGTATAGCATGATGAATGAGAACTTTCAAGCATTGGGAAATTAATACTAATTACTTGTTCACATGGATGTGTGAGTCAAGTAAAGGACTAAGGGATCGGGTACACATTCTTGTGCACAGGTCAGAGTTCACCACAAAAGATCGATAAGACTATTCGTCATAATTTACTAAGGTTTAGTAAATATGGTTATACTTACAAGCTTAAGTATAGTTCTGAAACATTGGAAAAGATCCAATGTATGGCAAAGCGAATAAGAAGAATCAAATTAGGCAGAAGGATAAAAGTTTATCGAATCTGAAAAGATGGGAGAGTACTCTAGTATCATGATATATGATCATCTTAATGATTAAGAGACCTTATCACAATTCATCCTCTAAGTGCATTCTGATAGCTAAGAAAAGGAGTTATGAATTGTTGAAGTGGTTAAATCAAGAAGATGATTCATACTTTGTTCCAAAAAACAATTCTTAGAGTCATACTCCAAGATTGTAACTTGAGTGACACATCTTAAAGAAGGTTTAGTAACACTAGTTAAATGTAAGAGTAAAAGGTTTTCTACTCTTGTACATTTGAAATTGGAAAGTTGTGATGTTTTGGATAAAACAGAGACCAACTTAGGCCAATTGTGTGAAGTTTTAGTCTTGATAAAAAAATCCGCACTATTTCTTGAATATTTGACAAGAGAGTCTTATATGTCAAGAGGATAGTGGGAGTCTTAAAGGTCTTGAAAGTCTCAAGAACTAATCAAGAAGAAAACCTGAAGGTCTTCACTATCACACGACTTGAGGTTTATAACCTATCGTGTTGACATATTATGTGCCCATTCCAGTTGAAGTTGACTATACATTTGAAGTTTTGCATGTTCTCAATTGTTTGCATAACTACTTGGAAGCAATGGCAGGCCTTTGTGCTGTCATGTGACAAGAATTTAAGATTGCACAAGTTCAGTCCATATGAATTTGGAATTGTCACTAATATTGTCTTGCGATTATGGTTTTGACAAAAATTCACATGGAAAGGAACACATATACCATAAAATCTAAGGGTCATAAGGTTTCTCTCCGATTCATGAAAATGATGGTGAGGAAACACTTCAACCAAGTAGATTTTAAGTAGATAGCAATGTTTGCGTTCTCAAAGTCGTTAGTGGAGCTAGCGTGGTTAACCGGCACACCAACATTGACTTATGAGAAATGGCAAAAAGTCTAAACAATTGAGACTATGATTACGACATCCCTTTTCATAGTTCTGAAATTGTTTAGACACACCTGTGATCTATATAAGATAAGGTGTATGATTTTGATAAAGTCTTATCAAGGCAATCTAGTATCAGAAATCTGAACTTTGGTAAGAAAGTCAATAAAGTATTGATTTCTAGAAGTGCAGCTGATTTATGAGTACATGTCAAAGCTAGTGGGAGCATGAGTGTATTGCTAATAATCATCATGTTAGTGGGAGCATGATAATTATGATAAGTATTGCAAGTTAGCAATGTTAATTATAGAAAGCAAAAGTTTCAATTCGTGAGGTTGTAGGGGTTGAAAAAGTTGTTTTGCTATAATTAAGGGAGAGGAAATTATACTTCATCTCAAATCTATAAGCTTAGATCGTGAGATTTTAATCAAATTTAGTCAAGTATATATATGAATGTTATGCTGGAGTGGATCAACATAAGAAAATTCTATATATGGGTCCACTATTTGCGTTCTAAAATTCGATTATGATTACGACATCCCTTTTCATAATCTGAATTATGAGAACTTGGCAAATTGAAATGGAAAAATTATAGCAAAGGACTCGTCTAGTATCATGTCTTTATGTGAGACATCATGAATTGTGTCCCATATTCTTCAGATATAGGATCGATTGCATGTGCTATAATATTCATCCTTTTCTAAATTTTATCCAAATGCCCGGGGCATTAAGAAGGGAAAAGGTCTAGAATTGGATATGACTAAAAGGATTAAGCAATTATTGAGGATAATCTAAGGTTTACCAAAGATTGGTTGCTCAGGGAAATTTGTAAGTATAATGTTAATTTTTGGAAGGACCATATTGATATATTCTGAAAAGAGGCAACTCTTGTTCAGAAGTGATGGTCAAAACAAGAATATGGGAAGGTGGAAGTTGTTCAATAAATCTGTGTAAGATTAGGAAACTTAATGCAAGAAGGATGTTTCCAAGGAGTTGATCTCCTTTGGAATGCTCTGTAATGTTTGTTGTCAAGTATTTGTGACTTTGTGCATAATCATTACAAGAGAATCAATGCATATAAGTTTAGAATCTAACAGATTTCGGTAAATGGCATGAATTTGGAATTCCTGCATTTGCGATAAGGATTTGGGACTGTGAAAAGAGAATCATTGAAATTATGTTCAATCGATCTAGTTCACAAAGTAAGGATCATAGAGTGCATACTTGGTGTATGGCAAAGCTATTGTTTAGAAAAACATAGTGTACATGCTTGGAGCATGGGACAACTAGTGTTTTTAATTCATGTATAAAGTTGATAAAACCAAAACAATGAATAATGAGTAATCAGTATGGTGATAAAGAAAAGTGGTTTATTGATATTCATAGGGTTTGATACCATATTGGATTCATTTATTCTTGTGTTTCACTTTGCATGTTTTGACTTCCATAATAACTAGGTTATTCTTCCGGAATGACTAAGTTATTCAAACCATCTACAGTCGGTCATATGTTGGAAGTAGATATGAATGAAGACTATCATGGGTTGGCTTGTAGAGGTCCAAGTTGGTGGACAAAATTGTGCTACAACACTCATGAGTGCTCATAAATTATGAGTATTGGATTCAACCCGCACTCATTTGAATCACTTCATGGATTTTATCACGAGTGATCATGAGGCGATAATATCTTATATTTTTCAAACCTAGAGATATGAGTTATTACTATGAGTTGGTTGTACATTGATTGCACGAAACCGCATTTGGTAACTCGATGTTATAAAACGTGCCTTTGTGTATGATTCAACAAGTAGTAGAACAAGCCATATGATTCGAAGTTCATCCATTCCTTTTACCTTCGGGATAAAAGCGATATCTATGGGCCCCTCGATGATTTAATGATGACACATTTGAGTGCTTGGCCAAGCCAGGACTGATTTGAATTGTTCAATCAGTCAATCATCATGAATCGGAAATCGGGAAACAACAAATGGACTGAGAGAATGATTATAATCCATGTCTCTGTCCATATGATATCTAGAATGGAGGAATATATGATCCCTTATCTAATGGACAAGTCATTTACAAGGTCAGAGTTCGACAGTGGCTTTAAGATATACGATTGCCAGTTAGGTTTTGAAGTCATACTCAATAATAGTTTTAGACTTATCCAAGTGGGAGACTGTTGGATTAATGTCTAAGTCCATAACTATATTTGGTATGTACTTGACCCGACCCGGCATGGTCCATTTGGGTTGCACTTCACCGACACAATTTATATGGATAGTCTTTTAAGAATAGTATATTTATGATTTATATTAATATATTATAAGTTCTAATATATTAATATGGAATCTTATTATTTAATTAGTATTGATCAAGACTTAATTTATAATTAATTAAGTGATCAAAATGAACTAATTAAATATGGACTCTTATATATATGGAATGGGCAGGTTCATTTAGGATTGGGCTAAGCTTTAATGGATAGTCCATGGAGTGTTTAACCCATGGATCATATGAAATGAAAGGTCATGGGTTTAAACCTAGTCTCCATACTATATAAAGATGTCCTTGGTTGGTGAAATGGGCACTAGTGTGGGTACACTAAGAGGGCTAGCCGATTTCACTAGAGAGAACCAAAATATTGTTATTCTTAAAGTCTTCCAAGGTGTTTTGGTGATTTGTGATTCCACTTGAGGCTTCCACACTATTGGGGCTAAGCTCTTAAAGCTTGAAGACATCAAGCTACATCAAAAGGTATGTCATCTAACTAGTCTTTGTAGTATAGTTGCCTCATATTATGCTAGTTAGGATTAAAGCCTTGGAAAGTTCTTATTTGCATGTATAATAGAGAAAACACAGATCCAAGATTTATAGGGTTGCATGTACACCATAGGAGTGTTAGAATGCTCAAAACCCAACAATTCTCACTAGTGGCCAAGATCAAGTCCATTAGGATTATGTTAGCCATCATTGTGTTTCATGAGTATAAAATCTGGCAGATGGATGTCAAAACCGCTTTCCTTAATGGGAAATTAGCTGAAGATTTTTACACGTGTTAGCCAGAGGGTTTTATGGATGCTAAATACCCAAATAGAGTGTGCAAGCTCGAGAAATCCACTTATGGATTGAAGAAAACGTCTCGCAGATGGAATCTTTTCTTCGATGAGAAATTCAATGAGTTTGGTTGCTCTAGAAATGAGGATGAGTCATGTGTGTATGTCAAAGCTAGTGGGAGTATAGTTAGCTTTCTAATATTGTATGTCAATGACATACTGCTCATAGCAAACGACGTTCCAACCTTGCAGGAGGTTAAGTCTTGGCTTGGGAAGTGTTTCACTATGAAGGATCTAGGTAAAGCTGCTTACATTCTGGGGATAAGGATCTTGAGAAGTATGAGTAAAAGACTAATTGGACTTAGTCAGAGTACTTGCGTGGACAAGGTGTTGAAACATTTTAGCATGGAGAATTCCAAGAAATGGGAGTTACCTATCCAGAGCAATACCAAACTAAGTAAGACTCAAAGTCCAAGTAATGATGCGAAGATAGTGGAAATGAGTCGAGTGTCATATGCTTCCGCTGTTGGCTCGATCATGTACGCTATGACATGTACTCGCCATGATGTGGCTTTTGCGTTGAGCACGGTAAGCTAATATCAAGGGAACCCAGGTAGAGTTCACTGGACAGCAGTTAAGAACATTCTTAAGTACCTACGAAGGACTAAGGACTGAGTCCTTATACTTGGTGGCAGTGATGACTTGAGAGTGTCAGGGTATAGTGACGCCAACTTTCAAACTGACCGAGATAAATTTCGTTCTCAGTCAGGCTGGGTGTTTACCTTAAATGGGTGAGCGGTGAGTTGGAAAAGTTCCAAGAAAGAGATCGTGGCTGATACAACGTGCGAATCAGAGTACATAGTTGCGAGCAAAGCATTGAAGGAAGCTATATGGTTGAAGAACTTCATTGGAGACCTTGGATTTGTGCCAGCCATAAAGGACCCCATGAAGATTTTCTGTGATAATGAAGGAGCGGTTGCCTTAACAAAGGAACTAAGGGATCAGGCAGATCCAGACATATCGACAGAAAATACCACTTCATCAGACATCGTGTAGTAAAAGGACTGCCCGTGGTCAAGAGGGTATCGTCAGAAGGGAATCATGTGGATCCCCTCACAAAGGGTCTAAGTAGGATCAAGCACGTTCAGCATACGAGGAGCATTGTCCTGAAGGAAGATATAAGTTTTAGGGATTAGATAGATATTTAGAAACTTGTAATAGATAAATGTAATTGACATTTGATGATTAAGTAATGGAGATTTATTTATGATTAATGTTTACTATTTTGTGTCAATTGTTTAATGCTGTTTCACTTTTGCTTGTTTTACCTCCAAAATAATTAGATTATTCAAATTATCCACATTCGATCGTACTTTGGAAGTAAGTAATGAGGCAAGACTGTCATGAATTGGCTTGTAGATTGTTTAAGTGCTTAGACATAGCAAAGGTTTGGTGTAACGTTCATGAATACTCCTGAAATAGGATTTGAGTATTGGATTAAACCCACGCTCATTTGAATTACCTCATGGAATTATCACGAGTAATAGTGAGACGATAATATCGTATAATCTTCAAACCGAGATATATGAGTTGTTGTTTACGAGTTGGATGTGTGTTGATAATGCGTAAACACATTAGTCACTTAATGTTATAAAACGTATTGTTGTGTACGATTTGATGACTAAATAGTACAAGCATATTAGTCAAAGTTTATCTGTTCCTTTTATCCCAAGGGGTAAAAGCGATATTTTGGGCCCCTCGATGATTTTGTGTTGACTTATGTGTTGGGCCCTGTCAGGACTGAATTGATGTGTTCAATTAAGTTCGTTGTCAAACAAATCAGAAATTGGGAAACAAACTGTTGGACAATGAGAATGATTATCTTCCATGTCTTTGTGCACATGATATCTTGCAGAACGAAGGATTATATGACCCCTTATCTAAAGGAGGCGTCATTGACTAGGTCAGAGTTCTACAACAACTTTTGAAAGCTACGATTGCTAGTCAGATTTTGAATTCGTACTTGCAATTATAGTTATTAGACTTATCCAAGTGGGAGACTGTTGGATTAGGTGTCTAAGCCCATAACTATAATTGGTATGAACTTGATTTGATAGTAGCATGGTCCTTTTGGGTTGCCTTCACCATAGCAACTTGACAGGATGACTTTTGGAGAAAGAGGTTAATAAATGATTTATTAATATGTTATAAGAATAATATATTAATTAGAAATCATATTATTTAATTAGTATTTAATCAGAAATTAATTTGGAATTAATTTTGGGATTAAAGGAACTGATTAAAAGAACGGGGACTGGTTTTGCAACTCATTGATAGTTACAAAGTTGGGCTGATGGACTCCTTATGGATAGGGTGGATGAAAATTATAGGAGGTCCATGGACTGCTTAAGGCCTAAGCAAGGAAATTAGGGTTTCCACCTGAAAAACCAAGCAGCCTCAGCTATATAAGGAACCCCTAGCATATGATTTTCGGCCCCATGCTTTCTTGGATAACCCTAGCCGAATTTCTAAAAAATTACCTCCTCTCTCCTTTCATCCTTTGCTAGTGGTGTTTGTGACTCCATTAGAGGTGCAACACTTGAGGCACTAAGCTTTCAAGAGTCAAGATTTACAAAGGAATTCTTGTTATTACTACATAGCGAGCAAGGTAATCTTCTAACCCTAGTTTTCATATGGATTTCGAAATTGTATGCTAGTATTAGGGTTATTGCTTTGGAATTTCTATTTGCATGTATAACTAGTGAAAAAGTTAGATCCAAAGCAATTAAGGTTGCTTGATCACATAGGAATGTTGATATGCTCAAAACCCATCAAATACCACGTACAAAATAAGTAGCCTCTCATTACTATATCTCGATAAGGACCCTCCGATCATGTGTCTCAGTTAAGACCCTCCGGTCTCACGTCTCGGTATGGACCCTTCGGTCAAAACTCAATATTTACAAAGAATAATATAATAGCATAATTCACAAAGATAGAATGCATAACAACACATATCTCAGTATAAGCAAATAAGACCATCCGATCAGTAATACAATTAAGACCCTCTGGTCAATAACACGAATAAGACCCTCCAGTCACACATAAATTACCACACAAGTAAGTATAGTGAGAAGACTCAACTCGGATGATAAACAGATCCTACAACTAATGCAGCTGCACACCGACCCCAACCACTGAGCCAAACCCACACTAATTTCTATTAGGATTTAAGAATAAGTCCAAACATTAAGTCTAAAGATGGTCCACTAATCTGGCCCAAGCCCAATAGATCTACTAAGGCCCAATACTAAATGGGCCCACCAAGGCCCAACCTTAAAACTTAGGTCCAAAATGGCAAGCCCAACAAAAAGGGTCCAATACTTTTATATTCCTCTGACCAAAATCCCCAATACAGCAAGCCCAAAACCAAGACTTTGCACACTTAAGGCCCAAAAAGGTATCTAGCTCAAAAAGCCCATAATGAGCTTACGTGGGGTGTATCCCCTTGGTATGCTCAACGTACATGCGAATCCTGTTCGGGGAACTCAATCAATACTTGGGGCGTACTGAGATTTACGCGGGGCGTACTGCCTAGGTCCAAAATCTCGATTATTGACTTAATCACTTCAGACCATTGCACCCAACCTTCAGGGAAGCTTTATTACAAGCCCTTAACTGATAAAGTTGTCAACTTTATCGGTTTGCATGTCTTAATAGGACCCAACTTCCAAAAATAACCATTAAGGATCATAAATAAGCACCTTAACACATGCATGGATGACTCCTAACCGTAAAGATGCCAACTTTAAGGTTCTTGACCTCAAAAATGCCAAGAGTGGCAACTCAAATCCCTTGAAGTTGTAACAACCACTAGATCTCCTCCATGTGATCCAAAAAGAGGACTAAACCTTCATAACCATAGACCTCAACTTCTAAAGAGCAAGTTCAGATCTTTATACCTCAAATGAGCTAGAAATGGAGCAGAGAGTTTGGAACTACAAGATTTCCTTTGAACTCCAAACTTACACCAACCACCTTCTTCAAGAATATGCACCAAAATACACCGAAAGAAAAAACTACGCTCACAACAATCTTGGGTGGGTTAGGGTTTCGGAAATGAGTCTCAAGGTCAGTGGAGGTTGAGATATGAAGGTTACAAGAGCCATAAACGCGTTTATATAGTATCCAAACACTAAAAATTAGGGTTTGGCACTTCTGCTAATTACATTGGGTGTACCCCAGCTTACACTGGGCGTACGTGGCCAAACACACGCTTTCCCTCCTTGCACGCATGGTACCAATTTGCCAATCTTTTCAACTAAGGACCATTTCTGCCAATTATTTTAAACTGCCATAACTTCCTCGTCTTAGGTCCGTTTCCAACGAACCTTATATCCACGGAAAGGTGGTGAGAAGCCCTACGCTCCTAAAAACTCAACATAGCCTTAAGACTTCCTGGACGAAACCCAAAATTCATAAGGACCAAGCCAACACCTTTACCGATACCCTTGAACTCTAAAGCACAAACCAAACTTTTTTATCACACAACCTACCTTACCCACATCCAAAAAGGGTCTAAACCTTTTTTCATTAAAACCTCAAAACCTTCTCATACCCGAATTACAGCCTACAAACCTTGAATCACAGAACGACCCGAAACAGAATGTTACTAGTGTGGCATAGAATAACTCAAACTGATCATTAACATTTGTTTAAATATGTGTCACAATGTCGGGGTTATGTTTGACCAAATTGTGGAAATAAGCCGAAAGTTTGGTAAGAGAATCATCTTTCGTACCCCTTAACAACAACAGTGCATAGCGCATCGCACGCCAAGCCTGATGGTATGAGATACTGATTTTCAATTGTGCATTCATATCATTAACAATATCTTGTCCCCGATATACTCTACTACAATCTTCAGCCATAATATCAACAATATATTCACCGAAAACATGTTTGTTTGCTTGTCAGTGATTAGGTTGCAAAATTGTTGAAGAACATGTGTATACGTCAACAAATTTATTCACTTGGAAAAGTCTGCCACAATTTTTTATTCCTTTTGTTCTTAGTAACCAAGAACAATTTTTCCCAGCACACACAAACTCATACCTTGATTTGGTCGATCTATATGTTTTCGTCTAAAAACCTTCTTGAAGACATATTTTCCAAATCGCACATTTTAGAAGGTCTTTGTTATTAAATATACGGAGGCCTTCAATCTTTTTATTAGAGTTTACCATCCGTGATGGAATGTTTTCATTAACATCAACTAGAAATACCAGTGGAGGGGGCATACCGTAAAAAAGGTTATCGGGAAACTTAGCTTTATGTTCATCACCTAACTCATCTCCATCAGAATTATTTTCTAAGTCGGGTATATCTAAATCTACATCAGCAAAATCCCCACAACCGTGTAGATTTTCATCTTTCTAAATCATAATTTTTTTCTTTTTACTATCATCTACTCCAACCCTATTGATAACCTTAACTTCTTCTTGGGGAATGTTAACATAACAGCCACCCACATCATTAAGATATGAACCAACATCATCATCACCAACGTACTTGTAATTTTTAGAATCCACATAGTTAAATAGGTGAATACATCACATTTATATTTTCAGCATCACTATGAAACTGAGGTACACTAGGAGTCATGAAAGTACCTATTGGGTTTTTGCTCCCTTTATCGTTGGATAAGTTAGCAACCGACTCATATTCTCTCTCGCCTCCTTCATCAGCCACCACAAACACTTTCACATCCATTCTGCTAACGAGTTTGATTACGTTGATCAACATTCTAACATCAATGTCTTCAAATATTGATTGAATTCAGCATGATGGAAATGAAGACTAATTTTATATATATCTAACAAACTGGTTTTCATTTTCACAAAAGATATAAAATCAATATAACTAATATAATCGGAAAATATCAAAGTGAATTCAGAAATACCTCCCTGTGTACATACAGATTCCATATTTGTCTCTACAAATTCCTACATCCGGTTACAACGCAAACCAAATATTCATTCATTTTATTACAAAGGTTTTAAACAAATTTTCCAAAGAAATAACTGCTAAACTGATAATTTTTGCAAGATTTTATATATAATAGGGTTGTTTTATAGACAAACCTATCATTTCGTAGTAAAAATAAAAAAATAAAAAAAATCTGCAAATCACAGATATATAACAAACTGGTTTTCATTTTCACAAAAGATATAAAATCAATATAACTAATATAATCGGAAAATATCAAAGTGAATTCAGAAATACCTCCCTGTGTACATACAGATTCCAGATTTGTCTCTACAAATTCCTACATCCGGTTACAACGCAAACCAAATATTCATTCATTTTATTACAAAGGTTTTAAACAAATTTTCCAAAGAAATAACTGCTAAACTGATAATTTTTGCAAGATTTTATATATAATAGGGTTGTTTTATAGACAAACCTATCATTTCGTAGTAAAAATAAAAAAATAAAAAAAATCTGCAAATCACAGATGAAACATCAGAGGAAATCGCAGATGAACTAAGTTCATCTACGAACGTGAGTGTGTAAGGGGTATTTATACTGAAAAAAAATAAAAATAAAATAAAACTAAAAAAAATCATATGCAAGCATACAACTATCAGTGCACGTCCATACTTTAAACATTTGTACCTTCGCAGATCAACATGAAAATCGCAGATGACACTAATCCATCTGTAATTTTAGTGATTATTTTTGTAATTTTGAGCTTTTTAACTATTTTCCGCAAAGAAATTAAAAAAAATGATTTTATCTACAGATGATATTAAATTAAGAAATGTTCATATTGATTGATAGTAGACTACAAATTGGTTTGAATTTTATTTATTAGATCCTATTATTTACCAAAAAAACACTTATAACTCATTTGATGTTGACATCAGCACAAGCTCAAACAATCGAGGGTTAAATTTAGATTCAATACTATCATCAAATTAAACGGTAGATCCACAATTGAATCTCAAGATTCAAAAGTGGAAAATGACCCCCCGACAGCGGAGATGCAATCTGGGTTTCCATTAAAAAAGTATACTGGGATTTTTTAAGTAGCTGTTTTTTTAATTCATGCAAAATTATGATAAATTTGTATCAATTATCATAGTGGTTTAAGTGATGATGGGGGATCATTAGATAATTAAAGAATTTCAACAGGAAGTTATTCTAAGTTCTAGTCCCATATATTTCTGACTTTAGGTAATATATCGTTGTAAAACAATAGTAATAAATTTGTATGAGGTAGCTTGAAAACTAGGAAAAAAATTCGGAACTCAAATCATTATGAAAAAATAATTTTAATATCATACAGAAACAAAAACATTCTTTAGTGATTTTGTATGAAAAAGTAATTTTAATACTTTAGATAATATATCGTTGTAAAACAAGAGTAATAAATTTGTATGAGGTAAAAAAAACAACTTCGAACTCATATAATTATGAAAAAGTAATTGGAAAATTATCAAAACACACTCTCACACACACACACACACAGAGAGAGAGAGAGAGAGAGAGAGAGAGAGAGAGAGAGAGAGAGAGAGAGAGAGAGAGAGAGAGAGAGAGAGAGAGAGAGAGAGAGAGAGAGAGAGAGAGAGAGAGAGAGAGAGAGAGAGAGAGAGAGAGAGAGAGAGAGAGAGAGAGAGAGAGAGAGAGAGAGAGAGAGAGAGAGAGAGCATTTGTTTATACACCATAATAAATCAAAATTAGAGTTATAAATAAAAGCAACACGGAGTCTCGAATCAATAATTTGCTAATGAGTGTACAGTCTCGTCGTCGCGATCTGATAATCACCTAAAAACATTTAATTTACAAATATAAACATAAAGCTGAATGAACTCTCCAAAATACCATAAACAACCCAAAATTCATACACAACAGTAACGAGTATGTTTCTACCCAACATGTATGTTTCAACCGAACGGGTTTGCTTCAACCCTACATGCATATTACAACCAACAGGAGCGTGTTTAGCACAAAGCGTTTGAGAGCTTCTAACTTTTAACGTTTGACAAAAAACTCCGTTTTAAATAGAAAAAACATCGTTTGGCACTACAAGCTTCTAACTTTTAGTTTAAACAAAACACTCCAAATCTAAATACTACGTCATGTAGCGTTTAACAAAATGCTACCATCTATAAGTTGTCTGCTACCACTACAAGCTACCTACTACTAGCTAGTTTGGCCGAACACGTCTGGTAATGCCCACGTTTCTCGCTAGGCATTAATAAAATGATGTAATTGTAATGGTCAATAATTGTAACCTTTTTATAAATAAAGAGAATTATTGAGTATTATGTGTTTTATGTGTAGTTATATGTAGTATACGTGCTTAAATCGATATAATAAAATAGAAATAAAATACGTATCTTAAATAGATTAATAATTAGGTCGAATAACCTTGATGAAAGAAGAAGTAGTCGTGATGAGGATTTTGGATATATAAGGAACACTTAAATCTGACTTTGTATGGAGAAATTATGATCGTTTGAAGTTTCACGTTCAATCCGATACAACAGAGTGTGTCGTAAAAAAAGATTTTTAGATAGGTTTCTTATTAGCTTAAGTAACCTAAATGAAAAGTCGTTGTAATTGTAAAAAAGAGAATGTGCATAGAGAGAATGTCCGAATCAGACTTCATATGAGAAAGTTACGGTTTTTCGAAGTTTCAACGCAACAGTGCGGACATAGGAATCGAATTTTAGATCGGTCGATTTTAGTCAAAACAATCTAAACAAGAATATAATATATTGTAATAAGAAGTCCAAGATATAAAGACAGCCAGAAACAGAGTCTGTATGTAAAAGTTATTAATTTTACACAGTCGTTAGCAATGTAATCTTCGTATATTGTTAAATTTAAGATCGATTGAGAATTGGCCGAAAGTGTCTAAATGAAAGTTGTAGTACTCGGAAATACCTACGTGTGGATATAGAAAACTTCAAAATGGACTTCGTATGACCGATATATGAATTTTTGAAGTTCTGGCCGTAGCTACCCCTACCAAGTTGCTCCAGCCATTAAACGCCACGTGTCAGCATCTGAGAGAGTCGACCAAACCAATGCACAATGTGCGTCTGGTCTGTGCATGGTGCGCCTGACGCAAATTCGCCCTATAAATTCAGAACTCTACTCATTAATTCCTCATATCATCTCAAACTCTCTCTCTCTCACACACACACACACACACACACTCTCTCTCTCTCTCTCTCATTCTGCTCCCCTAGTCTGATTTTTCGTAGTATTTAGGATATTTAGGGTATTTTGGCAAAGCTCTGAGGCCTCTAAGTGTCCGGCATCTAGTAGCTATCATGTTGGGGTTCTGCCAGTGCAATTTCCAGACTTTTGTTTAGGAAATCTATGTAAGTTAAATTACACTCAATATTATTTTTAGTGTAATTTATATTTATGTTCATATTCGTAGTTATGAATTTATAAATAATACTTATCAGTAATTCCAAGTCGTTATAGTGATTGATCTACTTACGGGGGTGATGTCTAGACTATATTTAGTGAGGTGTTTAATGTGGGATTTCCAAACAATATACTTTGTATACCAAACGGACCCTACATCTGATATGATCTTACCTATTTGCTCCTTACTTGATAGATCTTGATGTTGACAATGAGATTTTGAAGAATGTAGACTATTACTAGTCACGAAGAATATTAAACTAAGAGTCTAAGACTTAGTGATAATAGAAACTAGGTCACTTCAAAGAAAAGGTTAAGTGTTGAAGCAAATTGTTGCCCAACTTTCCAATCATCCATTTTAATAAGTGAGTGCATAGTTACTTTCAGCTTACACAGATATAAAGTATCCAGATGATTAAGTGTTATGTATGCCTATTATTTGTATTACTTGATGTCTATGTTAAATAAATTAAATGATTTTTACTTGATTTAATCATATAAGTATTTTTCATATATATATATATATATATATATATATATATTGTGTAGTGATGGGTGAAGAAAATGATGAGATGATGATGAAAGGACTTGACTATTGATGAACCTATCATTTAGCAGAGTTTAGATGAGGACCACATACTATTATAGACAGTCTAGTGGAAACATTGACAGACTTGCAACTTGTAGGTATTAATAAACTATCTGTTCATTTGATGTATTTTATCCCCCCCTGGTTTCCTTATGAGCACATATTGCTAAAGGAATCCCCTAAGCAGTATTGTCTATCTATTGATGATGATGATCCTTAGGATAGTTCCCTTGAGATCAATATTTAGGATCAGTATGTGAGAGTAACGAGAATGAATAATCAGGTAAATTAATTAATGTGAAATATATAATTAAAGAACATATTTATTGTGGGTTGAAAACCTTATGTGCTCACCAGGTCCCCAAGCCTAACCCACTCAGTTTCTTTGTATCACAGGTAGTTGTATGAAGACACTTGAATGATGAGTGATTTGAGGATTTTGTATACCATTACTATAATAAGATGATATATGGCCTATTAAGACTTGTTTATGCTTTTGTATATGTATTGATGATGACATCCCATGGCTTTAAATATAAATGAAATATTTTTCCTTGGAAATGCTTTGATAATGATATTATCATATTTTGGGAACAAATTCCACATTAGGTTTTATACTCTGAAATAAATAACACATAAAGAAAAAAAAGATTAAATTGACCATGAAAATGAGGATTTCATAGTTGGTCTCAGAAAGTTAGTTAAGCGAACTAGGAATATTTGAGGATTTCTAGATTTAAACTTAGAATGCTAAGCGATGATCGTGAGGTGTGAGTCTTCTACATTTTAGGTAGTATGCCTAAATTGACACAAGCAGTAACTTACCTTAGGAAAGATGTCTAAATTTCTTTATGTGCTAAATTATTTGTATTATAGCATGTTTTAGGTTGCCTACCTAAGATGATATTATTTGTACAAATCGACGGTCTATTGGCGAACAAGATCTAGAAATTTTATGAGTTCGGGATTCTAAACATATAGTTACTGTATTAGAACTGGCATATAACTTTTCGGAGTGATAAGGACAATTATGTGTCTAACCTTCCCTATCTATATTCTTGTCTCGGTGCATTGAACGTCTACTTTGTTGTACAGATTGTCATGGTGAGAACTCATAGTGGATTAGGAAATGGTGTCGGGAATAAACAGCCCGAGCCTTGTGTAATCGAGCATGCACCTGGATTGGTGTGAGTTGATGAACCTTTCACGATGGAAGGAGTCCAAGAAATGATTCAAGCCATGTTAGTTGAACAGAGGGAATGAATGAGATGATTATTATGGAATAATATGGATGAGCCTATTGCACCTGTTGTGCAACTTGAACTGAATGAAGAACTGTCTGAGGAGGGAAATTACAGTCAGATTGTTAGTCAAGCTAAACCATGTGTGGTTAGAAGAAACCAACCAGATGGAGGAGACGATGGACATGGATGCAAATATAAGGATTTTATGGTTTCCAAACCACCGAGCCTTTCTGAAAGTCCAACACTGGTGCAAGTGATGGATTGGACCTCCGAGATAGAAATGGTATTTGAGAGTTGCAACTGTAGTAACAAGAAGAAGACCGTTCTCGCGGTCAGACAGTTAAAGAATGGAGTTTTAAGTTGGTGGAAGTTATTGGATGATACCATGCCCAAAGGAAAAGTTAGCAAGATGTCATGGGAGGATTTCCTTCTATAGTTGAAAAGAGAGTACTGCTTTGAGCAGGATCCTAAGGAGATCAACAATGAGTTCCGAAATCTAAATAAAGGCAAGATGATCGTCAATGAGTACGATGCAAGTTTTCCAGAGAAGATGATGCTGGTTCCTTATTTGGTTCCTACTAAACTCTCCAATCAACAAGTTTTCTAGTGTACTACCAACGGATTTTAGTCTAACAGTGAAGCTGGAAACCACCTTGAAACCAAGCATTTAGGCAGCTAAGAACTTTGAAACCCAAATAAAAAAGAAGGTTCTGGAAAGAGTGGAGTTAGGAAAGAAGAAAAAGTTTGAAGGATCTTCTAGATCCAACAAGAAGAGTAGATTCTCAAATTTGGTCCCAACAACAAGAAGCTTAAGGGAAGTGATGAAGCTAAGTTGTGTGAGAAGTGAAAAAATAAGCACGACATAAGATGAAATAATGAAGTAACATGTTATAAATGCGGGAGAACTTGTCATTACTCCAATGAATGTGCATTCAACAAGAGAGTATGTTATGGTTGTAGAGAGGATGGACATATTCAAAAGGATTGTCCGAAGAAGAAGGAGGTTGGAAAGCTAAATGTGTCGCTGAAGCGAAAGGCGAGAGCATTCTAGATGACTTTGGAAGCAACAAAGGAAGAAACAAATGTCGCTTCAGGTACCTTTATAGTATATGAATTGCCTGATAATATATTGTTTGATTCAGGAGCTAATTACTACCAAAGGATGTACATCATATCAGGAATTTGTGATTGAATAGAGCGAAGAAGGAGAAGAAGGAGATGCTAATCAGTGTGACTTTACAGAAGTATTTCCTGAAGATCTTCTCGGGTTGGCCCTTGATAGACAGGTAGAGTGTCGAATAGACTTGTTACCAGGAACAACACCAATGGTCAAAGCACCATACTGATTAGCATCGACGAAGATCAAGGAGATTATGATGCAACTATAGGAGTTATGGACAAAGGTTTTATAAGAGCTAGTTCTACATCTTGGGGAGCTCCGATGTTATTTGTAAAGAAGAAGGATGGAAGCATGAGGATGTGCGCAGATTACAGAGAGCTGAATAAAGCAACGGTGAAGAATAAATACCTATTGCCTAATATTGATGACTTGTTTGATCAATTGCATGGCGCAAGCTACTTCTCAAAAATTGATCTTAGGTCATGGTATCACCAGTTGAAAGTGAGAGAGCAAGACATCGAGAAGACTGCATTCCGACCGAGATATGGACACTATTAGTTTTTAGTTATGTCTTTTGGACTGACCAATGCTCCAACTACATTTATGGATCTGATGAATACGGTTTACATACCTTTCCTCGATAGATCCATAATAATGCTCATCGACGACATTTTAATTTACTCAAAGAGCTAGTAGGAGCATGGAAAGCACTTGCAAGAAGTATTAGAAGTACTAAAGAAGGAGAAGTTGTATGCAAAGTTCTCCAAATGTGATTTATGGATCCGAGAGGTGCAATTATTGGGTCACATGGTTAATTGAGGTTTTGGACATCTTGGCTTAAGGGATTAAGACGTTTCTAAGTCGGATGTGGGTAGGGTCAGTAAGCGGGGTATACCAACTGAGTATGTGGGGCGTACTCAGTCATATGAGGTTTCGCATTTTGGGCCTTAAGTTTGGGTTTTCCTTGGGCTTGGGTGTTTGAGTTATTAATGGGCCATCTGCGTATAAGTGTTTTGGACTAGGAAGAATGGTCCGGGTTTAGGGTAAGGCCCACGTAAGGATTTTAGGCCCAATTTAAAAAATTGGGCCATATTTGGGGATTTTGGATTACTAGGTTTGGGCCTAAGTCTTGCTCCAAACTAGGTAAAGGGTAAATTGGTCATTTACCATAGTAATGGATTTATGGTTATAGGTTGAAACCCAATTATTGATTGGGTTTTGTTTTGTTATTTATAGCTCAGAGATCGGTCAGCCACCAGTCAGAGATTTATCCGTGGGATTCAGCAGTGTGAGGTGAGTCTTCTCACCATATCCATGGGTGGAAGGCACCAATGCCGACCCACTACATGTTATGTGGAATGTTAGATGTCTGTGTGATACTTGCATGAAAGACCATGGGGGGAGCCCATGGTACTTGGATATTAGACCATGGGGAGCCCATGACATTCCATGCAAAGGCCATGGGGAGCCAATTAAACTTGGATATTAGACCATGGGGGGAAGCCTATAACATTCCGGGTAAAGACCATTGGGGAACCCATGGAAACTATATGTATATTGCATGATGTTTTGTGGTTGTGTGTTATGTGGTATTTTTAGGGAACTCACTAAGATTTTTGCTTACCGTTTTCTGTTTATGTTTCAGGTACTTTGGTTTTTAAATAGAAAGGCTTGGGATGATTTCAGAGCACACACCACATGTTTTCACATTCTGTGAATTACTCTAAACTGATGATGTTTCGCTAAAACTTGTTTACCTTGGTTTTATGGGAAAGATATGTATTAACGATTTATTAATCTATAAACAAATTTTTATTGTCATGATTTTTTGGACGTTACACCCAAGGTTAGGAAGAAGCTCGAATGTGTGAACCAATAAGCCAATTGCAACTTTTATTTAAACTTTATACCTTAACTAGCCTTGCAAGGAGAAAATAACACATTTCAGAATTTCATGTCCTTAAGACTAGATAATTAAGAACCAGAATCGACGCATCCTTAAGAACCCACACAACCAAATCAACTTTCGCCGAAGCAGCAATGGGCCAACCCCCGTAAGAGCCCAGATCTATGCTTTCACTTAGTAAAGAACAACAAATATCATGTCACATAGTTCTTATTGCGCCAGATTTGTCTTTGAGATGGCTTCTAATATGATTGAACTTGAATTTCTATCTTGACTTTAGCTTGAGTTCTTCAATCATTTTTTGAATTTCTTGAGATTTATTCGATTAAGTACTTGAAGTTAACTTGGGTACATATATAACAGTTATACCCTACCTTCTTATGAATGTGTGGATCTGATATAAGGTTCTCGGTTATCACGAGGGTAACGCATGTCAACAAATAGGACCATGATTTATGGGTTCAGACTTGTCGATCAAGGTTCTTTTTAAACATTAATAAGTAAATCATTCTCAACTGTAATTATTGTCCACAAAGTGTTTCAGTATGCCATTTATTTAATTTTTTACAGCCGGTGTCTCAAATCACGGTCTTTTGCGGCTCCTAATTATTGGAACTATTACTGAACTTACCACTAGCGATCTGATCATTTCGGAATTTCATTTTCAACTTATACAGGGCTATCGAATGCAAGAGTGTCCTCATCTCATGTGTTTTTCGTTTTTTTTAAGTTTAGAAAATAAAAATAAAAATCTTTTTTTTGGGTTTTTTTTATGAATGCACAAAAAAAATAAAAACAGAATTTTTTTTGAATTTCGTTTTTCTTTTCATATGCAAATGTAATGCAAAAAATAAAATACAAAAAGAAAAATAAAATTTGAAAATTTTAACCTAAAAAACTGAAAATTTTAAAAATTTTAACAAAAAAATGCAATTTTTTTACACTAACCCCTTCCCCAAGCTTAAAATGACGCAGTGTACTCAATTCTTAGAAAGGAATGAACATCTCAATAAAGCATATAAAAGAAAAAATGTGCAGTTGGGAATGAATGTACCTGATAAGTTTGCATAAATTTATGATTTTGACGATGAATTTTGGCGAAAAATTTGAATTTCAGCAACTCTGTCCAAGCTTGCTTGGGACGAGGGATGAGATTTAGAACCGGAAAACTGGACCGGAACCGTTAGAACTGGAATATGTAAAACCGATTCAGGTCCCTGGTTTAAAGAATGGTTCTATCCGGGTTCCGGGTAATCCGGGTTGCGGGTCATTCGGGTCCGAGTAAACCGGGTTTAAGAACCGGAACTGTGTTAGGAACCGGAACCGGTTTTAGGGGCATGAATCGGTTTCTATGGAAAGTTTAAAACATGCATATCTCATTCGTTTGAAGTCATGATTTTAGACTAAAATTTTGTCATTTTTGGGTTTATATTCATTGACTTATAGTCTCTCAAAGTCGGGATATCAAAGCTGGAAATTTTATGTTTTTTAGCTTTTTTTGTATTCTGTGATAGTTTTAAAATATGCATATCTCATTCCTTTAAAGTCGGATTGACATGAGATTTTTTCCATAATATAGTTTATAGTTTGTACATGATTTTAGACTATTATTTTATCATTTTTGGGTTTATATTCATTGACTTATAGTCTCTAAAAGTTGGGATATCAAAGTTGGAAATTATATGTTTTTCAGCTTTTTTAATATTCCTAGTGATAGTTTTAAAACATACATATCTCATTCGTTTGAAATCGGATTGGCATGAGGTTTATATTCATTCGTTTGAAATCGGCTTATAGTTTGTACATGATTTTAGACTATAATTATGTTATTTTTTGGTGTTTATTCATTGACTTATAGTCTTTCAAAGTCGGGATATCAAAGCTAAAAATTTTATGTTTTTTAGCTTTCTTTGTATTTTGTGATAGATTTAAAACATGCATACTTAATTCGTTTGAAGTCGGAATAGCATGCGGTTTTTTCCAAAATGTAGTATAGAGTTTGAACATGATTTTAGACTATAATTTTGTCATTTTTCGTTTCATATTCATTGATTTATAGTCTCCCAAAGTTGGGATATCAAAGCTGTGATTTTTTTTCTCAGCTTTATTTTGTATTTTGTGAAATTTTAAAACGTGCATTCGACCCACTGTACTCGGTTCCTTGGGTTTTTTCGGTTTTAGACCCACTTTACCCGGTTCCATTCGACCCACTTTGATATTTCCGGGGTTTCCGGTTCTAGACTCACTTTACCCGGAACCGAACCGGAACTGGTTCCTATATACCGGTCCGGTTTCCGGTCGTAAAAAATCTCGTTAAACGGTTCCCGGGCTTTCCGGGTCCGGTTCTACCGGTCCGGGTTGGACCCATTCTCATCCCTACTTGGGACTGCGGCCATCTCTTTAATGAAAGCATAAAAACCTAAAAACTACTCCTCGGGTTCCCTCCTAGAAACCTGCCTATTTATAAAGTTATTGGCTCAATTTTGCCCAACCAGGTTATTAACTGGTGTGGTTGGGACTTCTTTTCAGCTAAACTTGTTTCCTTGTCACTCCAGATCTCTTTAGATATGGTAGAATTGGTGGATCTGGAACTTGTGCAGGAAATTGGAAAGACTCCAAATAGTTATCCGATAAGTCTTTCAGATGATTTTCAAACTTTTTTCTTTTTTTGATCTTCCTTTTCTTTCCAGAAGTCTCCTCCTTGAATTTTTCAGATTCTTTTCTTTTCGGATTTATACCAGAAATCACCTTTCCCTCCTTTTCTTTCTCCAAAACCATTTTTCTTTTCATATTCGTCTCTGATTTTTCCTTAACCAAAATCAGCTCATCCTCTTCCCCAAGCTTATTTATGTTCAGCTTCTTATCAGCAGCTAACTTCTCCTCTTTTTCCCCAAGCTTAACATTTTTCAACTCTTTTGATATATCTGATAAATTCTTGTCTACAAAATTTTCTTGCACAGAGACATTAGAAAACTCATAACAGCCCTCAGATAAAGGACTGTTGGTACCTAGATAATTAACAGAAATATTATCAGAAGTAAAATCATCATTCATTGAAAATTGACCACCTCCCCGTCAAATTCCATAGAAAGCATACCAACAAAAACATTAATTTTCGTTTTAGCAGTTTTCAGAAAAGGTCTTCCCAAAATAGTTGAATTTTTATCTGATACATCTAAATTACCCATGTCCAGAATATAAAAATCAGCAGGAAATATTAGATTATTCACTTGGAGAAGAACATCATCTAGTATACCTTTTGGGTGTACTGTTGAGTGGTCAGCCAACTAGATAATTGTCCTAGTCTTTTGTAAAGTTCTCATTTTTTTTTCAAAAACAGAAAAGAGAAGGACATTGACTGAAGCTCCTAAGTCAACCTTGACATTTGAAAATTTTAGGTCACCCAATTTACAAGGAATTGAGAAAATCCCTAGATCCTTTCACTTTGTGGGCAAACCCTTTTGTAAAATGGCAGAAATATTTTTGCCAACTATGATAAATTTCATTTTTTCTTTGAATTACATAAATCTTTAAGAAACTTGGCATATCAAGGAATATGTTGGATAACATCTAAAAGTAGGATATTTACCTCAACATTGCGATAAATTTCCATAATGTATTCATCCTCTCTTTCGCGCTTTGTGTTTCTCAATCTTGATGGAAATTGAGGTAGGGGCTGGTACTTTGTCACATTCTGCTTAGCTGGTTGTGGAGTTTCTATTCTTTTATCTTATTTAGCATCTTCTTCAACCAACACCTCTTTATACTCTTCAACTTCTTTTTCTTTATCTTTTACATCTTCTTCTTCAACCATAACTTCTTCATATTCTTCACCAGCTTCTTTTTATGGTTCAAATGCGCTTAGGCCTCCATAACTTTTCCCACTTCTCAAGGAAATATCACTCATATTGCGCTTTAGATTATTTTCAGTGTGGCTCGGTAACTTTCCTTGAGATTATAGACGACCCACATAAGTGGCAAGTTGAGACACTTGTTGTTCCAGATTCTTGATACTAGCTCTGGTCTCTGTCTAGAATGCTTGGTTGCTCATGGCAAGACTCTTTGCAATATCTTCTAAGGCTAAACTGGAACTACTGGGTTGCTGATTTGAAGACTGATTCTGAAAATTCTGATTCTGATAAGTTTTTTGCTGAATGTTCTGTTGAAAGCCCGGTTGCTGATAATTTCACTGCTAACGGAATCCATGTGGCATATGATATTGTATTTTATACTGAAAATTGTCGTTCTAACCTAGATTATTTTGGTGATATTTTTTTTCTGACGATACCCTCCAACATCTTTTACCGTAGTGGTTTCTTCTTGCATTAACGGGCACATGTCAGTGGGGTGTTCGGTCTTCAAGCAAATCTGACACTGCTTCTTCCCAACTGCTTTTTATTTCGTCAGGAACAGAACAACCTTTGTCAATTCAAAAATCTAAGACTCCATATAAGCATTGTGGACTTCCTTGACTCCCCTTAGTTGATCCGGGTACCATTCATCTTCATTATCAGAATGTTTTGATTCTTTCGCCAGTTTCTCGATCAACTCCCGGATTTCTGTTGGTGTAATATCACCTAAGGAACCACCACTACAAGCATTTATTATGCACCTCTCCATGGGTGTCAGGCCTTCACATAAACAATTATAGAGTTGGTAATCATTGATCCCATATTGTGGGCACCGAACCAGAAGCTTTTAAATATCTCCCAGTAAGTATGTAAAGCTTCTGTTTTTTTCCTTGTTTGATCCTAAGGATTTCTCTTCTGGGACTGGAAAATCGCTTTTCTGGAAAATACTTCTGTAAAAACAGCTTCAGGAGTTCTATCCAACTATTGATTGAACCGGATGGGAGTTCATACAACCATTCTCATGCTGAATCTTGAACTAAAAAGGGGAATACCCTTAACTTTATCTGATCTTCAGCGATATCATGTGGTTACATTCCTGAACAAACCACACGAAATTCCTCGAGGAATTTATGAGGGTCTTCATTTTTTAGACCTCGGAATGTGGGAAGAAGATGTATCATCCCATATTTGAGTTCGAAGTTTTGGGCATTTGGAAAAGTAATGCAAAGAGGTTTCTGATTAAATTCTTATGTGGCCTACTCTCTGAGCGTTTTTTCTACTTCTTCTCCACTCATGGCTGATTCTTCAAATTTGGTTTCTGAAGACTCTGTAGTTTCAGATTTAACAGTGGAGGGTGGGGAGTAAGAGGCTGTTTGTTTTTTTGCTGCAGATCTGCGAAATCACTTTTGTCTGCGCCGCGCAGACCACGCACAGACATAGGTCCTCACAGTGTGTTTGTTTTTTCGAAGTGGGCAGATCCAAAAACTTATGCGTGAGGTCTTCACCACACAGACATGGACTAACATCTTCTAAGATCTACGAAGTCCTTTTAACCTAAAAAACACGCCTTTTTCTTTTGTTTCTCTATTCGGCCCATCCATTCTCACGTTTCACCCACCATCGACGCTCTGCCTCGCTCCAACATTGTCTTCATCGTTCATCTTCTCTGATCAGCACCGTCATCCGCCGCCGCCTCCTCTCCGATCGCAGGCAACAGAAAATGCCTCCTCTCCCATCACAGACGAACAACAACACAGCGAACAGGTTTGCTTTCTTTTTTCTTCATTTTTTTCCGGTTCTAACATCAAATTGATGATTAATCTTGCTTGAAAACTCTCTAATGTACTGAAATATGTGGTTTAATTTTGCTGAAATTGCTTCTTGTTGTATGAATTTGTTGTTGGATATTGGAAATCCGAAAATATGGTTGAAAAAAGATTTTCCTCTGTAAAATTATTATTAAATGTTGTTGGAAATCATATTCCTTGTGTATTTTGCTGGAAATTTCATGAGATTGCTGTAAATCAAGTTTTTGTTGCTAAAAATCAAGTTTTTTGTTGTTCAAAATATGAAAATAGTGTTGAAAATCATATTATTTGTGTATTTTGCTAGTAATTTCATAAGATTGCTGAAAATCAAGTTTTTTTGTTGCTGAAAATCAAATTTTTTGTTGCTAAAAATAAGAAAATAGTGTTGAAAATGTAAAAAACAGTTTCTAGAAATTCCATAACATTGCTGAAAAATTCAATTTTGATGTTGAAAGACCCTTCTAAGTTGTTTAATATGCTGAAAATTGTGAATGTTGTTTATTCTCGCTGAAAAGTCTATAATCTAGTCAAATTTGTTGATTCTTTTTGCTGAAAATAGTTGTTTTTTCTTAAATTTGATGTTAGATGTTGCTGAAAATGCTGTAAATTACTGTTTAATACTGCTGTGAAAATTGTTATTGAAATCAAGTTTTTTTCTTGATTAAAATATGAAAAATTGTGCTGGAAATATGAAATATTGTTGTGAATGTTGTAATTTTTGTTGAAAATACTTTTTACAATACCTTATAAAATCTTATATGTCTATGATATATTGATTATTGTAAAACCATATTTTTATTGTATGACTAATTTAGTTGAATGAATTTTATTTTTAGTGTTGTATGACTATTATTATTAAAATTTTGGTGTTGAAAAATCATTTGAAGTTTGTAAAATAATTTTATTTACAATTCAGTTTATTTTAGCAGTTTGCAGACGTTAAAAAACAAACAGTCTTCTTATTGCAGATTGCGGACATTTGGTCCACCTCTTCTGTTGCAGAGGCTTGCAGATGTGGTCTGCAAACTGCAGACATTTTGGCTTCATAAAAACAAACAACACCTAAGTTTTAAAAGGATTGTTTGAAGGTAAAGATTGGGGGGGGGGGGTACTTTCAGAAAAGACGAAAAAGTTGGGTCTGTTTTTTTTTTCCACAAGGCACTGCCTTATGGTGTGGTAATTTCTGGTGGTAGGGAGGATGATGATGAACCAAAGAAAGTAGTTGCTTGTTTTTTCTTTACTGCTTCTTTCTTCAGTTTCCTTGCAGTTCTTTCAATTTCCGAATCAAAAACTAAATGTGTACACTTGAACAAAAAACTATGGGCATAAAACTATTAGAAAGCATTGTGTCCCCGACAATGGCGCCAATTTGTTAATACATTATCGCGGGCGTATTAAAAAAATAAACATTCACTGCTGGTTGCACTAAAAATATTGCACAAAGAAACAAGGTTGAATCCTCAGGGACACAACCTATTGGTCAATTCCTTTTTGCATCAGGCACATTCTAGTCAAAACAAAAATTATTAAAAAGAGGGATTTTGAATTACCTAAAAAACTAAAATTATAGTGAAAATAAATTAAACGAAAATCAATAATAAAAATGGTTTCAGTTCTGATGCGACTTTCCTAATCATGCAATCCGTTCAGATCTGGTTATTCAGAATGCATTCTATCTAAGATGGTACTGAGAAAAACTAACAAGCTCTAGTATAATCTATTTTACCTAAATTAGTTAACCAAAACAAGCTCTTTGAATTAACCCTAACTTTTTACTGTTCAATTAAACAAGTTCTTAGTTAAATCAGAAAAGCAGCTTTATGATCTATGTAAAATTCCCAACAATACCCAATACTTCTCACAAGAGATCCATAAACCTCAAGAAGCAGCACCTTTGATCTTGCAGCCTAAGATCCTGAAATTTGGCAACACGGGATCCTCAGTGAACCGTCGCAAGATAGGATCCTCAATACTGACCTCTGTTTCCGCCTAGGACACGGCTCCAAGAGAGCAATCCCATATGATCCAGGATCCCGGCGAAACCTTTGTTACTCCCAATAATAAGGATCTTTGTAACTTCGTCAATAATAATATATTTACTACTAATTCTATGGATGTTGATGCAGGAATGAGCCCGTTCATGGCCAAAAAACTTCAACAACTGCAACAAATGATCTCAAGTGTACATGGAGTAGTCCAACCTATACCGGAAGTTTCCCAACAAGCCACAAGATCTCAATATTCGCTCCTGTAGTCGCTGACACCGAGGTCCCAAAGCACTTCCAAACTCCCAGCATGAAGGCATATAATGGAACCACGGATCTTGAAGAACTCATAGCACAATATAAGGAGATAATCGGGATCATTCCTATTCCACCAAACTTAAAGGAAGCTTGTTTATACAAAGGATTCAGATCAACTCTTAAAATGGATTTTTAATGTTCATCCTTACTCTATTAGTCCATTTGCACATTTAGTTAATATTTTTAACGATCAATTTTCTTGTAGCAAAACATTCGAAAAGATCACTAGTGATCTTTATCGGGTAGTCTAAGATCCTAAGGAATCCCTTAGGAACTTTGTGAACAGGTTTGGCTGGGAAACTTTGAGTATCCCCAACATCGACATGGTAACTGTCGTAGAAGCCTTCAAAATGGGTCTAAAGGAATATCCTTTCTATGAAGACCTTGTAATGACTCCATGCAAAATGATAGATGAGGTCAGAAGCAGAGCATTAAGGTTCATCCAGGTGGAAAAGGAAAAGGAGATCCATAAGAGGAGAAACCTGGAAATAATCAAGGATCCTGACGTCCAAACTTAATAGGAATACTGACTCCTCAGTCCAAAGATCCTACAAGTCAAAACCATATTCCAAACCTGGTCATCATGGGGTTAATTACCTGGAAGAAGAAGGAGAGGAAGATGAATTTCCTAAGATCATTGACTATTGTTTTTATGTGGATGTTTCAAGTCCAACATGTGCTATATAGGATTCTTGTCATAAAGCAAGATGGCCAAGGAAAGGAGAAAAGTCCACCGACTGGAATATACCATGAAGACTTTAGCCATGTTACAGAAGATTGCATAGCCCTCAGGAAGGAGATCAACTGCCTCCTAAGCGAAGGATACCTCAAAGTGATCCTAGGGAAAAGAAAAGAAAGATTCAGTAACGCGGATCAAGATCCTTCTAAGATCCTAGAAAAACTAGGATCCCCTCCTACGGACACCAACGTAATCAATGTTATATTTAAGGGTTATGACATCTGTGGAACTTCTTATTCTGCAGAAAAAAGGCATGCTAAGGTGTCTAAAGTATAGAGAAGAAAAATCCCAGAAGAATACGGCAATCACAAACGGGAAGCTGATCACCTGCGACGAAACAGATAGCGAAGATATCCAAGATCCCCACCATGAAGGATTGGTGATTACTCTCTACGTCACCAACCATTTTGTCAGGAGGATTCTTATTGATGGAGGATCCCCAGTCAGCATCATACTCTTAGATTCCCTAACCAGGATGAACATCCCAGAATCCGATATAATCAAAAGATTCTCTATACTAATAGGATTCGTAGGATACTATTAGAAAGATCAAGCTACCCATCTACATCGAAGGGATAAATTCTATGTAATGATTTTTATTTATTGATGATTTATCTTCCTACAATGTTATATTAGGTAGGCGTTACATCCATGACATGAAAGTGGTTCCATCATCATACCATCGATGTGTCAAGATGCCTACCCCTTGGGGGACAGTGAAGGTGATCAGCGATCAACAAAAATCTAAAGAATGCTACAAGACCTCAATGCAGCCCTCCTCGGTACCAATGCAAGCATAACAATTAAAGCACGGGGAACGAGACATACCAAAAGAGAATGAACAAGATATAAAAGAAGCGCCCCTATACATTGAGGATCCTGACACCAAAGTACTCATAGGATCCTCAATACCAGAAGACATCGAAAATGACCTAGTTACATTCCTGAAAGAAATAAGGAAAACATTCACATGGAAACACGAAGACAAGATAGGTATAGATAAGAATATTATTACTTAAAAACTTATCATTGATCCTTCTTTTAGACACATATATCAAAATAGAAGGAAGTTTGCACCTGAAACGAACCTGATCATTCAAGAGGAAGTGGAAAAACTTCACAAAATAGGGATGATCAAGGAAATCAAGTTCCCAAGGTGGCTGGCCAAAGTGGTCATGGTGCAGAAGAAGAATGGTAAATGGTGAGTTGTGTGGACTATGTGGATCTTGACAAGGCTTTCCTAAGGATCCTTTCCCTTTGCCTTACATAGATTCTATGATAGATGCCACGGCATGCCACAAACTATTTGTTGGATTAGTGTCTAAGTCCATAACTATTTTTGGTATGTACTTAACCCGATGGTGCATGGTCCTTTTGGGTTGCCTTCACCAAAGCAACTTGATTGGAGAAATAAATAGAGAGAGAGGTTATTATGATTTATTAATATGTTATAAGAGTAATATATTAAAGGAGAAATCATATTTGTTTAATTGATATTGGTCAATAATTAATTAAGAATTAATTTTGTGATCAAGTATAATTAATTAAACTAGAGGGGCTGAATTGTAATTATGTGATAGTTACAAAATATGGTAATGGTTATCCTAAATATGGGTTGAACAAATTCAAGGAGATAAGGATCCTTGAAATCGTCTAAAGGATAAAGGATAAGGGTTTTCAAGGCTTATCTTATGGTTACTTGGTGGACAAGCAACTAGATAAGGATAAGGACTAAAACCCTAATCTCTACACCTATATAAAGACCCCTAAGGATCAAGAATTCGTCCATGCCTTCCCAAGAGGTCCTAGAGACGAATTCTCATACCTCTCCTCTCTCTTTATACCTTCTCCATTTGCTCTTGGTGTTTGTAAGCCATTAGAGGAGTGACACTTGTGACTCTAAGCCTTCCAAAGTCAATTCAAGGAGGAATTGGGATTGTTATTGCTACATAACAATCAAAGGTATGATCTTAAACCCATTTATATGTTAATATCGATTTCCATATGTTAGAATTAGGGTTTATAGCCTTGGATAACTTGCATGTACAATAGAGAAACCTAGATCCAAGCATTAGGGTTTATATGAGCACATAGGATGTCTTATGACCAAAACCCATCAGTGGTATCAGAGCCTTGATTGGTTTCTATTGTATTGATTCTTGATGTAACTGAAAAACGTGCTTTGGCCTCATTGTTCGACCTGACTCAGCGAGTCACTCTTGGACTCGGTGAGTCAGCCCTACTCGGCGAGTTCCAGAGGGTGACTCGGCGAGTCGGTGCGTCAGACAGAGGTATATCCGGGATTTCTTGCTGTTTTTGCTTATGGATAGTTACCTTATCATATTAGATCAATATAAATCCGATTTTATGATATATTTGACTATATTCTTGATCTAATTGAAGATATTTATCAATTAATAAGATAATTGTTTCCTTATGTGATAATTGATTAATTATTTTGACTAAATTGATAAATTGTTTTGCAAGAAATCATTAAATAAATCAAATATGGATAATTATGTGATTAATTGTTAATTTAGATTATTTGGTATTTGATCCTTATGTTATGAAATGTTTCATATTTTCCCCTTAGGTTTTATAGTTTAAATTTGAACCCAAAAGTTTTGTTGTTTTGAAATTTAAATAGTTAAAACCATAATGTTTTGAAAAAGGTTTCAAAACTTGCCCTCATGTTTTGGAATTTAATATTTTGGATTAATAGTTTAATTTGATGTATATTTAAATTCTAAACCCTAATGTTTTTGAAATGTTTCAAAACTTGGCCTCAAGTTTTGGAATTTAAAAGTTGATTAAAAGTTTAATTAGGAATGTTAAATTCTAAAACTCTAGTATTGTTTTGAAAAAGTTCAAATCACACCCTTATGGTTTTATTAATTAATTAAGGTGTATAATTAAAAGAAGTTTAATAAATCCATAAAAAGTTTAGGTTTACAATTTAATTGAATTAAAAGTATAATTGTTAAATTAGACCACCTAGTATTTTGAAAGTATAAAATACACCCTATACTATATATAACATTAAAAGTCTAACATTATATATGTATGAGTAAAAGTCAGTCTTACCGTTAGTAGGCCTCATTCACAAAGCTGGTCTATAAGGTGTGTTTAAGGAAATTGCCTATAAAATGGCGATTGAATGGGTATCCACTCTTACCCACCGCACTCTTGACTAGTGGAGGGTCGTTAGCCGAATGGGTAGGATGGGACAAAACCTTCCATTATAAGTATCATGTAGTATAAAAGTAACTAAATGTTTTCATAAAATTCCCAATCTTAGTTACTTAGGCAAAAGTGAATTGATGCAATTCCATGAAATTACACTTTGTGCCCTTGCGAAAACGTTAGTGGAGCGTGTGTGGTTTACCGGCACACTAAATGGTTCTAAGCAAAGGTAGCAAAGGGTGACTCAATGTTTGTCATAGTTCGGTGGTGCGTGTGTGGTTTACCGGCACATCGAATAGGTGACTGTAACATGTGAGGGCACCATGTAAGTTTGCATGGTTATTCACACCCGCTTTGTGATCCTCGGCATCCCAGTCACAAACAAGAGGGGCATATCGAGATTTAAACATGCAATTGAAAGTTCAATGAATCTCAAAGGATCTAGGAGTTTTCATAAATTTAAAACTTAAATTTCTTTTTTGTTTTTCGTGGTGGAAATTAGTGAATCGTCATTCACTTACCTTCAAATATTCTTCAATTAGGGTTACGGCATCCCTCTCCCGAGTTGTAGAATATTGTGTTGGGTCCTAGCCTTAGTATCTCATTTGGGTGATTTACTAAGGACTCAATCAATCAACTAACTTGAATTTGTTTTTTCTCCCGTTTTGTAGATGTCAAAGTTCGACAACTATGGTCTTCCCAAATTCCGTGGAACAAGCATTCTACATAAAGATGGTATTCCACGATTCAATCGAGGAACGAGAAATCGTGCTTCACTTCCTCCTCCTCCTATTGTTCTCCCCAACCCACAAGATTGAAGAATTGAAAGGTTCAATATCACTAAAGCCCTATTGGAAATCAAACATGAAGATGGTAAACCCGTGTGTCCCCACGTTCTAGGAATGAAATCACACATTGATAGGTTGATAATGTTGGGTGTGTCATTCCCAGATGAGTTGGCTGTAAATTGGGTTTTGCAGTCACTCCCTGAATCATATAATGAGTTCAAAAGAAAGTATTATATGATGGATCATGACGACAACCTCATTGACCTAACTTACATGCTCATTGATGTTGAATCAGAAATGATTTGGCGAAGCAATGGAGCGTATTTGTTGGGAAAGTCAACCAACCATGCTTCCAAGGACGTTTTAGGAGAACCGACCTGTGTTTGCTACCAAAAGAAAGGGCGTTGGATACAAGTCTACCCAAAGAGCCTGAAGAGTCCAGAAGATGGGAGAGTCAAATAGTATGGTTGCGCTTCAGGTAAAATCCACTATCTAACTCCATTAAGTTCCTATTCATTGATTCTTAATACATAATGTGATAAGATAGCATTTGAATGTTTTACAGGATCGGTGAAAAGAAAGGAAGCTTGGTGAAAGAGCAAGATGAATCTAATCACAAGGAATGGATCTTGATCGCATGGACTTGAAGATTAGATTTTGAGCTTAGATAGTTATGATAGAGTTGTTAGAAATTTTTTCTTGTGAAATAAATAGTTTTCAATGGATTTTGCATTGTAAGGACAAATGTTTTCCGCTGATTTTATAAATAAAATAAATTTTCGTTTGACTTACTTATTTATTTGTTTATTTCCTTGCAATGAAATCGTTATGAAAATTGGTGTTTGCATATTTCTACAACAAATGGATATGATTCTTATTTATGGTGTTTATGGAAAAGTCAAGAATTTACCAAATAGGGAGAGTTTCTCATCGCCCAAGTTTCAATTGGACAGAAACTTGGAATCATGCAACGTGGATGCACGATGAATGAGAAATTTCGTATTTGAAAATTAGACTAATTCATTGACAAAGTGTCAAGTGAAGGACTAGGAGATCGAGTACACAAAGTTGTGTGTTGATCAAAGTCCACCATAAGAGTAACAAGATATTCGTCATGATTTACTAAAGGTATAGTAAATATGATTATACTTATAAGATTAAGTGTAATTCTGAATTGATTGAAAAAGTCTAAATCAATAGTAGAACGAATAACAAGAATCAAGTAGGCAGAAAGATAAAAGTTTCTCCATTCTAAGAAGAAGGGAGAGTACCTTTTATGCTTTATGATAAGTCTTAATGATTAAGAACCATATTTCAATTGATCCTCTAAGTACAAATTGTATGTTTAAGAAGAGGAATCAAGAATCGAAGAAATGGTTAAATCAAAAAGTCAATCAGACTTCGTTCCAAAACAAGTCTTAAAGATAAGATTGTGACATTGAAAAAAAAAAGTATTAAGAAGGTTTATAATATTCATTAAATATGGTAAGTTGTGATGTCTTGGATAAGACAAAGCCCAACTAGGACCAATTTATGAAGTGTTTTGATAAAAGCTACACTAACTCTTGAATATTTGTTTGTCAAGAAATGGTTATTGACAAGAGAATCTTATATGTCAAGGAGTCAGTGGGAGTGTTAATGGTCTTGAAAGGTTTCAAGAACAAATAAAATAAACCTTATCGATCATCACTAGCACACGAGTTGAGGTTTACAGCCTATCGTGATGACATTATTTTGGTTCCGTGCCAATCCAATCGAGTTAATTATGCATGAGAGTTCTATGAGTTCTCATTTTGAACGCATAAAAGGCAAAGCACCTTAATCAATGAAAGGTACATTGATAGGAAAGGGTGAGCTGCTTAACTACTCGGAAGACATGGTAGGCAGCTGTGCTACCATAAGGCAAGAAATCAAGATTATGAAAGTTCGGTCCATATGAGTTTGAATTTGTCGTAAACTTTGGTTTTAACAAATTCACATGGATAGGAACACATACACCGTTTAAATCCAAGTGTCATAATATTTCCTCCCACTACTAGAAAAAAGGCCTTTTACGACGCTCATTGCGCGTCGTAAAACGCTCAGACGACGCGTAAATGCGTGTAAAGGAAGGCCCTGTCATAAAGAGAGACGACGCGCTTTTGCGCGTCGTCTATAGACGACGCGCATTTACGATGCTCATTTACGACGCGCAATGCGTATCAAGGAAGGCCCTGTCATAAAGGAAGACGACACGCATTTGCGTGTCGTAACCTTACGACGCGCGTGTTTATGACACGCAATGCGTATCAAGGAAGCCCCTGTCAAGAAAGGCCATGTCATAAATGAAGATGACACACATTTTGTGTATCAAGGAAGCCCTTGTCATAGAGGAAGACGACACGTATTTTGCGTGTCATAATTTTAAATATTTTTAAAATTATATATTTTTTGATAGATTTACTAATTTTCAAATTAAATAACACATTAAAAGTCTAATAATACAAAATAAAATACCATAAACACTAATATGTCAAATACAAATAATCATTCCAATATTAAGTAAATGTAACACATTGCTAATATTTCATAATATTTATTATACAAGAAATATGAAAAAATTGAAATCCCTGAGATTAAAAGTACTAATAGAAGCTTCACGTGAGATACATACAGTTGGACCAGTAAGCAAGGATGTTCCTGAATCCATAATAACAGCACAAGAACACGTACGCGATATCTTCTGCTAGAAGTTGTCAATCCAAAACTATTGTTGAAGGTTGGCATGATAGCTATTAAGATTTGAGCATAACAAGAAACCAATCAATGTTAGGAAGTCAAAATTTACTGCCACCATTATCATGTATACTCTGGACAAAAAAATAAATATAAAATGGAAATGAGTCAAAAGTTTAACTGTTTGGGCTATTTTTGTGTTTTTTTTTTTACAATTTAATTTCACCTTGATGGCATTCTTAATTTCTGCAAGAACTAATGGTATTCTTTTTACAACTTGGGCATATGAATACTTATTGGCAAACGCATCAACAATTTCATTTTGGCCAATGTCAATCATATAAAGTGCTCGTTGAAACCCATCATCATTTATCATCTTTTGTAAACTTGAATATATCACCTCAAAAAACTAAATTTACAAATCCCAAAATTGAAATTTTTAGGTAAGATAAATTGCATGATATAAAAATCAATTGATAAATGGATTTTTATGGTAGGAAGGGCATAACCGTCATTCGGACATTCCTATGATAAACCTATAAAGTTCACATGAAAGCTCTCTCAAGGCTGTGGGCAAGTTTAGTTCAGGCTCAGAAGTAGGAATATCCAAATTTGGAATATCCCACTGTCAGATCCAAGAAAAAAGAAAATCAATTATTGAAAATTTTAAAATCATATTTCACAAGGAGTGTTAATACTTAAAGAACACAAAAGGGTACCTTGGGCGCAAAATCTTTGGAAACTAATCTTGCATACCTCTATCAAAAGGTAAAAGCTTTCAAGTGTATGTGTCACACATGAAACAAAACAGATAAAGGAATGTGTATATATAACATGGCTTTCAAAATTCACTTGATATTTACTCACTTGAAGATCTGCAAACACTTCAAATGGAATGTTGGATCATTTTCACTGTTACATAAATTATGCTTTGTAGAATTACTTGTGCACATGACAAGTTAGCACATGAAATTTGTGAATTTTCGGGCTAGTTTGCACTCTTGTACTAAGCTGAACTTTTTTGCTTGGAATTAAGTTAAGCCCTTGGTAAGGATGAAAATAGACTTCCATACCTGATTATAGGCTTTTACCTCATGGCATTTGGAGCCTTTATGAATTTATTATGAATTTTCGAAGTTGATTGATGCAAACAGTGGGCTGCATGGACCAGTTTGCAAAGATTGGTACTTATACCCTTAAAGGAATTGGAATTAGGAAAAGTGGTCCAAAGTTCAGTGAAACTAAATACACTAACCTTTCCAGAAAACTATACTTCATGATTTTTGGACAATCTGATGGCCTTGTATGATTTTTATAAGATAAGGACAGATTGCAGCAACGTGTTGAAACATTTCATGACAGCTTCAAACAAAATGGGATAAACAACTCACATAAACTCAGAATCAGGATAGGAAAACAAAGAAAAAATGTAGTAGACATTCATACCTTTCCACAATGAAAACCCCATTAAAATTCTCAACCTAACACCATTGCCCTGTCTATGGCATGAATTACCATTCTGCCCTTCTCTTCTTCCTCATTTTCTGCTGCATTTTCAGAAAGAAAAAAAAAATGTGTGGTAAAGATGATGAAAATCATGGTACTTAAGTGCTTCAGAAAATGATGCAAGAAAAATCACTCTAACAGAATACCAATTGAGAGTCATTCCATTCCATCAAAATCCTTTAAAAATAATGTTTGTTGGGATTTCTGCAATATTTCTGTAACTGCTTCATTCAAATATTCCCTAAAAATCTTGTAGCTTTAATATAATCCACCTTCTATTGCTACAACTGTTCTTCTCATTTTTCCCATTTTTCCACTTTTAACCCTTCTACTTGTAATCACTGCAGTCCCATCCCTACCAATCTTTTTCAAAATTCCCCCAATGCCCGCTGCTGCTAACCTTGCAGCTCTTCTTGTCACCACATCACATATTTTCACCACCAGTTTTCTCACTTTTAGTGGAACATCGTTTATCTGATAATGAATTAATTTTGTCAAAAAAGAAAATAAACCCAGATTCAAAAAAGTATTTTTTTTATATAGAAACTAGGAAAATCTTACATTTAGGGTTTCTTCAAGAATCTTGGCAACTTCACTCGGGTTTGGGTTGTCATCTTCATGCATAGCAGCCATTAATGGTGTACTGAGTATTTTTAAGAAACAAAATATGAATTTATCTTTTTTGTAATCCCATTTGCTGAGAACTTTTTATCAATCTAAACAATGCACTTTACATTTCTACCCCTACATTGGTAAAAGGAGTAAAGAATTTCGTTTTATGACATAACTTAACATGAATCTTGCTGAAAGCTTAGAGGAAACTCGTCCAAAAATATCTGATTCTAATGACACTTTGTGAATTACTCTTCTAACAATGTCACCTAAATACATTCCCGATATCATTTTCTCAAAACCCTGTATTATTAATCACAAAAATCATATCAAGTAAAAAAAATATGGAAATTACAGAGTGAAAATTATCTTGGATAAAAATAATTAAATTAACCTGATCATTTGGGTTCTGACTTTCTGCATCAAGATCAATATCATAATCAGTTCACTACTAGAAAAACAACCTTTTACGAACAAAACAAAATATACTGTAATAACAACTTACTGGCAGCTGGTATTCTGTTTTGGAATCTCTACGCCCTCCTCTTATGGCAAAATGAGCACAACCAGGATACTTCCCCTGTCTAGAATTCCTCCCTCATCAACAGTTTCATTTGCCAATATTTCATATAATTCAGAAATTAGTTGTTGCACCTACAAGTCATCAACAATGATTATTAGTATGAGAATGCCTGACAAGGGTATTCTCGTCTTTTGCACTTATAAGTCCTTCAGGTATGAGAATAACACCATAGTTATAACCAAGATATGCACGTTTACAGATTACATCTGCTATGTAATTTGTAACCTTTTTTAGTGTCAATTTCTTTGATGCAACCTATAAGAAATATGACAAAAAAATAATTAGTGAGTCTCTAAAAAAAATAAAAAATAAATTGAATTGTGTACCTCTTCTCCAATAAGAGTGATGTTTGGATGAGTTTGTAAAGCACATTCTAATGTAATGTGGGAAGCAGCACGTCACATAAGCCTTACAACTGCATACCTACAATACAACCTTATAATTAGCAACCATGTGAATATTCCTATTTCCTTGGTCAAACGTTGACCAAATTTATTTTTTTATTTTTACAAATTATATGAAAATATAATATTACAGATAATGAACTTACAGTGATAATATTTCCCTGTGGAACGTGCATCTATCATAACATTTCCCGAAATCCCCCTGAAATACATTTAATAACAAAAGCATGATTGCTGGATATCTTTGGTCTGCGGAAAGACTGGAGCAAGTATACACCAAGTTAACACTTAACACAATTCACCATTCATTCTCCACAAACATTCAATTATTCAAACAATCTTAACATTCCCTTTTCAGAAACTGAAGATATCCCAGTTAAAGAAATAGAATCCACCATAAACTCCCCCTTTACAGAACCTTTTATCACTTGAGGTAAAATGGTCAAGAAAAAAGAAAAGAAATAGAAATTGTTGGTGTTGGTGTTGGTGATTTGACATGATGAACCTCCCAAGATAGGTGACAATTCTTTAGTAGCAACTTCTCCTCATGTTTGAATTTTTAATGCAAATGTTAAGAGGTTCTGAATCAAATGTATAAGATTATCCATAGATTTGAGCTTGCCTTTGCAATAGTATAAGCTGAGGGTCGAGCATTCACAGCAAGGGGACCTCTGCGAGGTGGCCCTGTTGGTCTTCCACCGCCAAATGATCTTCCTTGACCTCAACCACCACCACCACCATGAGCCCTACCTCTCCCTCTATCTCTAATCTTCTTCAAATAGATTTTGGTGCGAGACTGGATCAGCTGCTGATGCAATCGTATACGAATCGACAAAATCAAGCAATTGAAAGAACTGTTATAGGATCGCTGGTGATCTAGGGTTCGAGCATGATAAAGAAATAGGGTTCGAGCATGAGAAAGAACTGTGTAGCAAGGTACGAGGTGAGATCTAGGGTTCGAGCATGAGAAAGAACTGTTATAGGATCGTTGGTGATTGGATTTCATTGGAGCGTGGAGATGCAGAAGAGAGAACACGCAGTAGAGAAAGGCGGGGCAAGTTCTTCACAAAAAGCCCTAGCTCCGATTGGATTCCGGCATCGACGAGGCCTTTGACGTTGGTTTTTGTTTGGTCGAAAGCTTTGACCTCTGATTGTCGATCGTAGCTTGAGCCCGCTTAAGCAATGGTGGCAGCCATTTTTATGAAGATGATCGTGTTATATATGCGAAGGTATTCTCTAGAAAGGTGAGTGAGCATCCTTGCAATTGTGGCCCTATGAACGTAAAGTGTTTGATTTCTTGTGAGAAATGAAGCGATAGAGATCGATCTATGGAGGATGTGGGTCGTTCTTTGAGGGATGAAAAAACCCTAGTTTCTTAGACTTTTTGAGTACGGGGTTTTCTAAATTTTAGATTCCCGCGAGGTATTAAGGATGGGACATGATGTTTGATGAGATCGATAAGGAGGTCAGGAGTGGCGGGGAAGCGGATCAGAGAGGAGAGAGAAGGAGGGAGCAAGAGGGGAGAAGATGAAAGATAGAAAGAAGGTAGAAGACGACTTTTCAAAATTTTGGGGATTTCGTTTCCCACCTCTACTAAACGCGCCTTTTCATTAAAATTATAAAGCGAAAAATATAGAGGACGCACCTTTAAAATAAAGCGCCCTCCGTGTGTTTAATTTCTTTTCGTGAGACACTAATTTAAGGGCACTCAGTAATGCGCGACCTAAATTCTTAAAATTTTTGAAGAGATGACTCTTTTTTAATGTCGCTCTCTAATGCGTAACATAAATCAAAGAGCGTCGTGTTTTGCGCGTCGTAAAAGGCTGTTTTTCTAGTAGTGTCCTTCATGAAAATGATTGTGAGGAAATGCTTTCACTAAGAAAGATTTTAAGAAGATAGTAAAATTGCGTTCTCGAATTCAATCATGGTTACGGTATCCCTTTCCATAATTTGAATTGTGAGGTTTGGCAATTAGTCTTAAGTGTTTAGACACACATATGAACTATCGAAGGCAAAGGTGTATAAGCTCAAGAAGCCTTGATAAAAGATTATCAAAGCACTAAGTATTAGAAACATGAACTTAAGAAATTCAATAAGCATTGTTTTTCTGAAAGTTAAGATGTTTATGAATACATGTCGAAGCTAGTGGGAGCATAAGTGTTATGTTTTATAATAATCATCATTGATAGTGGGAGCATAAATGTTATGATTGTATGATTATTAAGGCATGTATTGCAAAGTTGGCAATATTAATTATAGAAAACAAGAGTTATACCTTGCAAAGTTGTAAGGGTTATAAAGTTGTTTTGCTATAATTAAGGGAGAGAATATTATGCTTCATTTCAAATCTAAAGGCTTAGGTTGAGAAATGTTAATAAATTTAGTCAAAGGTACATAGTGTGTTCTTAAAATTTCGATTATGATTACGGCATTCCTCTTCACAATTCGAATTTTGAGAACATAGCAAATAAAACATTATGCATCGTGTCCCATACGCTTCGGGTATAGGATCGATTGCAAATGCTTTAATGTTTGACCATTCTAAAATTTCCAAATGTCTAGCGCATTTAGAGGGAAAAAGGATTAGAATCGGTTTTGACTAAAATGATTAAACAACTATCAAAGGACAATCCAAAGTTTGACGAGGATTGGTCGCTTATGAGTAGTTGGAAGTATAGTATTGGAAAATATGGAAATGTTTCCATATTGGATGGACCATATCGACATCATTACGAATAGATAAGATTCTATTAAGAATGAGTTGTCATATGGAAAATACAGAAGCGTGTCCATATTGGGAATTGAATATTGAAAAATCTATGACTAGATTAGAAACCTTTATGCAAAAGGATGTTAGAAGGAATGTACTTTGAGTGAGAAACATAATATCTAAGGAATTGTCTTGCAACAATCTCCGATAGAAGACTTTGTAATATCATTGGCAATAGTCTTTGTGACTTTAGAATCTAGCATATTCTATAAGTAGCAAGAATTTGATATTCTTTAACTTATGAAAAATGGATTTGGAGTTGTGAAATGAGAATGATTGGAAATGTGTTCAATTTGATCTATTTCACAAAGTGAGAACCATAGGTAAACATTGTGTGCGTGCTAGGAGCATGGGACAAGTGTAATAATTCAAGTAAGAAGTTGATTAACCGAAACGACAAATAATGAGTAATCGATGTGGTGATAGAAAAAAGGTGTTTTATTTATACTCAAAGGTTTGAGGCCATATGGGATTAGTATTATTCTTGTGTTTCACCTTTGCATGTTTTGACTTCCAGAATAATTGAGTTTATTAAGAATAATCGAATTATTTGAACGGGCCACAGTCATTCATACGTTGGAAGTAGGTATGAACAAAGACTGTCGTGAATTGGTGTGTGGATTGTCTAAAGAGCATTAGACATAAGCAAATGTTTGCTGCAACGTTCATGAGTGCTTATGAATATGAATTTGAGCATTGGACCAAACCCACGCTCACTTGGATCACTCCATGAATTGTATCACGAGTGATTGGTGAGACGATAACATCTTATATTCTTGAAACCGAGATGTGTGAGTTGTATCTTGCGAATCGGTTGCACATTGATAATATGTAAACGAACTAGTAACTTGGTGTTATAAAACATATTGTTGTGTGTGATTTGGTTAGTGAGTGCAAGCAAGCATTGTATCAAAGTTTATCCGTTCCTTTTATCCAAGGTAGGATAAAAGCGATATCTTATGGGCACCTCGATGATTTAGTGATGACAAACGTAAATGCTCGGCCGGGCTAGGGCTAATTTAATTTGTTCAATCAGTCAGTCGTCATAAATCGGAAATCGAGATATAGTACAAAGAGAATGATTTGAAATCATATCTCATATGATATCTAGAATGGAGGAATATATGATCCCTTATCTAAGGACACGCGTATCTGATAGGATTAGAGTTGACAGCGGCTTTGGAAAGTTACGATTGCAGATCAGGATCTGAAGTCATACGCATAATAGTTATTAGACTTATCCAAGTGGGAGACTGTTGGATTAGTGTCTAAGTCCATAACTATTTTTGGTATGTACTTGACCCGATGGTGCATGGTCCTTTTGGGTTGCCTTCACCAAAGCAACTTGATTCGAGAAATAAATAGAGAGAGAGGTTATTATGATTTATTAATATGTTATAAGAGTAATATATTAAAGGAGAAATCATATTTGTTTAATTGATATTGGTCAATAATTAATTAAGAATTAATTTTGTGATCAAGTGTAATTAATTAAACTAGAGGGGCTGAATTGTAATTATGTGATAGTTACAAAATATGGTAATGGTTATCCTAAATATGGGTTGAACAAATTCAAGGAGATAAGAATCCTTGAAATCTTCCAAAGGATAAAGGATAAGGGTTTTCAAGGCTTATCTTATGGTTACTTGGTGGGCAAGCAACTAGATAAGGATAAGGACTAAAACCCTAATCTCTACACCTATATAAAGACCCCTAAGGCTCATGAATTCGTTCATGCCTTCCCAAGAGGTCCTTGAGATGAATTCTTATACCTATCCTCTCTCTTTATACCTTCTCCATTTGCTCTTGGTGTTTGTAAGCCATTAGAGGAGTGACACTTGTGACTCTAAGCCTTCCAAAGTCAATTCAAGGAGGAATTGGGATTGTTATTGCTACATAACAATCAAAGGTATGATCTTAAACCCATTTATATGTTAATATCGATTTCCATATGCTAGAATTAGGGTTTATAGCCTTGGATAACTTGCATGTACAATAGATAAACCTAGATCCAAGCATTAGGGTTTGTATGAGCACATAGGATGTCTTATGACCAAAACCCATCACTATTAACATTCATGGTTTCCTCAGCAGGGTTCCAACAAATTCAAATGGAACCATTTGATCAAGAGGATACTACCTTCATAACTCCCAAAGGTATATATTGTTATGTTAATTGATCTTAAAACTGTAGGTGTAACATACCAAAAACGGGTGAATCGGATGTTCAAGGACAAACTGGGAGACACCATGGAAGTCTACATTGATGACATGGTGGTCAAATCCAAAAGATATGAAGATCACCTCATGGATCTTGAAGAAGTCTTCGATATATTATAAAAATACAACATGAAGCTAAACCCATCCAAATATCACTTTGGAATGAACGCAGGCAAGTTCCTCGGTTACATGGTCACCAAAAAGGGAATAATAGCGAGTCCTAGCCAAGGATCTTTGAATGGGGAACCACTCCTCCTACATCTTTCAATATATTTCTAGGTTTTAAGTGTTGTTCTGGCCAAGGATCATGATGGTGAACAACAACCTATTTACTATGTAAGTGAAAGTCTCTTGGATCCTGAAACCAAGTACTCTGTCCTTGAAAAACTAATACTCGCATTAGTTACAACGTATACCAAATTAGGACATTATTTTAAAACTCGTACTTTACATGTCAAAACTCAAGATCTTATTAAGAATGTCATCAGAAAACAGGAAATGTCAGGCAGAATGACTAAGTGGTTAGTGAATCTCATCACATATGACATCAAATATGAGTCAAGATCCTTAATAAAGTCACAAGCATTAGCAAATGTTGTGGCTGGTTTTAGTAATGATCTACAACCTAAGGTAGACTTAGAAATCCAACGACTACAAGAAGAAGAAAACATGGGGGAGTGGATATTCTTTATAGATGGAGCATCCAACCTTAAAGGAGCAGGCCTTGGGAGCATACTAAAATCGCCACAGGGGGGCATCCTACCCCAGGAAATTAGTTGTGAATTCAATGCTACTAACAACGAAGCAGAGTATGAAGCACTAATCATGGGACTACAACTGGCCAAGGATCCTCAGGTATATGTCGATTCGTTATTAATAACTAAGCATTTTAATGGATTCTATGTAGTTAAAGGCGAAAGACTAGCATTGTACCTTCAAATTAATAAAAAAAAAACTTGCCTCCAAATTTGAAGCTTTTAGTCTGAATGAAGTTCCTAAAGAAGATAACACCGAGAGAGACACATTAGCCAACTTAGAGTCTTACCTCAGGATTCCTCCAAAGACTAGGATCCTAGTAACCCACATAATGATCTCGATGATTAGGGGTGGCAAATCGGGTCATCGTGTCGTGTTTTTTTCTGATACAACACGACACGATGTGATGTTTTTTTAACTAACACGACATGAAACTACAAAGATGACATAAAATAACAATTAATTTATTTGATTCATAATTAATCATATATAGCACGACAAACACGAAAAACATGACCGACAAATGCTAAATTATGTAAAATTCGTGTTAAATTAAAAACACGAACACGACACGACACGTCATCATGTTTTTTACACTTGACATGAACACGAGTTCAAATTTCAGTTTCGTCCCAATATCGTTTCGTGTCATGCATTTTTGTCATGTTGTGTCATTAATTTCCACCCCAACAAGTGATAGAAGATCCCTCCAAGAGACCAGACGACCCCGACGACCATGATCATGCAGCCAACATAGCAGCAATCGAAAGCCTAATTCCTCGATCCTCTGACCAGGATCCTGATGTTTAGGATCCTGATCCAAACAATCAGGATCCTCATAGACATTTGAGATGCTGGACACAACCCATCATAGAGTATCTACATAATGGTACAATGCCTAAAGAAGGAAAAAGCGATAAAGCATTTAAGATGTGGATCTCACACTTTGTGATGATCCATGGATTATTATACAAGAAATTCATAATAGGTCCATATCTAAGATTAAGAATCCATGGAAGTTCTAAAAGACATACATGAAGGGGATTGTGGCAACCACATTGGGGACAGATCGTTGTGTTCCAAAGTATTAAGAACAGGATATTATTGGCCAACCATGAAGAAAGATGCCTTCCTACATGCTCAGAAGTGTGATGCCCATCTCATTGATTCAGAAGCATGAATGGGGGCATATTGGCTAGCTACCCTAGAAGGAATCATCTTGCCAAGATCTTGAAATTTTATACACCTTGAAGTGTACTTTATTACACTACTGACATAAGCATCAGAAGGATGTTAGCCAAGCTAACGCCCACCCCAAGCTAACATTTGCAGTATGAAAAAATTCAAGGATCCTAGCCAATACGAATAAAGGTTGATCATCTCTCATCCGATTAAGGGTACTTAAACCCCTATAAGATTTAAAGAGTTAATAACCTCTTTCATCCACGTTTGGGTTTCTGCACCCCGCTCGTACACATGATATCTAACTATGGTATGTGAATAAGGGGATCATTTCATGCTTTAGTGACTTGGCAACCCTCTTATTCCTAAACATATGTTAAGATCCGAAGGTTTAAAGAGTTAATGACCTCTTTCTCACAAGTTTAGGTTTCTGCACCTCACCTGGGCGCATGATATCTAACTATGGGATGTGAATAAGGAGATCATTTCACGCCTTAGTGACTTGGCGACCCTCTTATTTCTTAACATATGTTAAGATCCTAAAGTAAATTTATAAGGTTTATAACATTATCATGTTATCCTCAGTTGGTATCCTCCCTAGTAAATTTTTAAGGTTTATAACAATACCATATTATCTTATGAAATGGAATTTTGCCCAGTTATTATCTGAAGTTAGGATTTTCCCCAGTTATTATCTGAAGTTGAGATTTTCCCTAGTTATTATCTGAAGTTGGGATTTCCCCAGTTATTATCTGAAGTTGAGATATCCCCAGTTATTATCTGAAGTTGGGATTTTCCCTAGTTATTATCTAAAGTTAGGATAATCCTCAGTATTTCTTAAGTTGGGATATTCCCCAGTATTTCTTAAGTTGGGATATTCCCCATTATTTCTTAAGTTGGGATCCTCTTCAGTATTTCTTAAGTTGGGATCTTCTCCAAGATTTATTAAGTTGGGATCTTCTCTAAGATTTCATAAGTGGGATCTTCTCCATGATTTCTTAAGTTGGGACCTTCCCTAGTATTTCTTAAGATGGGATCTTTCCCAGTATTTCTTAAGTGGGATATTCTACAGGATCTCTTAATATGGGATTCTCCCCAATAAAACTATAAACTGGGACCCTCCCCAGTGAATTCCTATGTAGGATCTTTCCCAATATTACCTGATGTGCACAAAAGTACCCACTAATTTTAATATTTCTAACCTAACAAACTTTAGACTATCTATGCACTTATAGGCAGTGTACCTAGTCAGATTACAGTATAGCTTAGATAAGTCGGGTGTCGATCACAGGGAACGGTGGATTAATTTAATATTTTGGTTATAGGTTACAGGTCACACGAAAATAATAAAGAAAATGGTTTAATAAATCTCAAACTAACAAATAACAACTCTCGATAAACTAACAAGAAAGCAAATCTCTTTAGGTACTTTGGTTTAGATAAATTACACCTTAAAAACATAGACAATTGCATACACAAATTCATTTATTCATGCTCACCAATTCCTAAAATGATTAGATTCACGTTCACTATAACTAATCCTTTAGCAAACAAGTCAATTTAAACAGTGATCAGTTGATTAAACTAACATGCTTCCTAGTGTTCAATTTGCATCAAGCAAGACTTGTAAATATAGTTAATCGAATTACTAATTCAATTTAACCTCTTGTTGATGGTCATCAAACAAGGCTCACACATTAACTTACTTATTCCCAAGTTAATCCTAGTTTCACATTCGTTATTCCTAGACTTATAATCTCGATGGTCATCAAAATCATAAGAGACAAGCAATCAAGCAGGTGTTCACATAACTCAATTCACTTAACAATTAACAGAAAATAATCATCATTAACACATAAGGATCTTTTAACAAGCTTGGCAAGATAAATTAAACATAAATAAACAATTCAATATAGCAATTAGTCTAATAATCAAAGCTTCATTCAATCATAAACACAAAGTAAAAGGTTTTTACACCCAAATCAGAAACTGAATACAGAAAAGTACCACAATGGAATGCTAAACATGGTCACGTTAGCAACCCATAGGATTACCGACATGTATCCGCTCTCCAATCCTTCCGATCTCCGCTCCCGTTAGCTTAACGGCCTTCCGGCCGCCTTCTAGACCCTCAAAACGGCTTAACATAAGTTTTATATTGACTAAATTAAGTTGGTAGTCGAATCCCCCCTCCTGGTTAGCTGAAAATCGACTTTTATAACCTTTGTAGCCGACTTACGTACGTTGGGCGTAAGTCGGATTACGCAGGGCGTACTAAGGATTACTACGCGATTGAACTTATCCGAGGCCAGCCATTACGCGGGGCATACCCTTAAGTTACGCGGGGCGTAAGTCAATTTGGTCGTTACGCGGGGCGTAATTGCTATTTACGCTGGGCATACTTGTTGCTCCAACATTCTTAATTACTTTTAGCTTCTAAGTCCGGTTTCCGCTTCAGTCTTTTCTTTTGTGCTTTATCGACAACGAATAGCTGCAAAACATAATTCAAAGCATTATGAGTACTTTTTTAGTTCTAAAAGAGAATAATAAAGGCCAAATTATTAAGATAAAGTGCATAAAAATATATATCAAAAAATACACATATCATTACCTGATTTGGGATTATTCCCAGTAAATTCTAAAGTTGGGATCATATCCCAAGAGCATATTTAGAAGAATTCTATTCAAGATGATAAGATCAAAATCCTAAAGATAAGTTCAAAGAGACAATAAAAATTCTAATACAAATATAAGAAAGAAGCTCTCTCCAGATTCTATCTATCTTTATCTTCTATGCTTACTACGCCTGAAGTTGTTCCTAAAACTATACATATATATATATATATATATATATATATATATATATATATATATATATATATATATACTTTTTTTCTAAAGGTTTCCCTAGTTTTCAAACCAAAACTTACCTCTTCTAAAACCTCAGGATCCTGGCTATTGTAAGATCCTGATCAAGTAACTTTTTATCTCGGATCTTTAGGATCCTAAAAAGTTTTTGTAAATTCTGAACTCATTATGATCCTGATCATTTGAGAACCCTTAAGAAAACCTGTGTTAACCCTATTTCTACAACCAAATCAACCACGCAAGAAAAGAGATAAACCAAAGCATCAGTATTAAAAGGGGTTACCCTCCTACCTAACAAAAAAGAAAAATATTGTTTTACAGAACAAACAATTAAAATTGTTTTTAAATTTTATCAAACTTAATTCAATGTTTGATCACCCCTAGCTGGGATATACTCTGTCTCTTTCTTCTCTTTTTCTCTGCAGGATCCTGACCAACATTTACAAGCTTTCCAGTTAGCTTAGCCAGGTTTTCAAGCCAACCAGCCACGTTCTAGGATCCTTCATTCTCCACATCCTCTGCTATCTTGATCTTTGCCTTCCAGATGGCCTCAACATCATTTCTCTTAACATCTGCAATCACCTCCTCGATCTCCGGCGCATGCTCCTCATATTTCTCAACTTTCTCCTTACTCAATTTTTCCACCCTCTTCAGAAGCTCCTTCATGATCCCTTCTTACGCCTTCGAGGCTTGCTCCACCCAGTCAAGCTTAACCTTTACATTTTCAATGGATCAAGAAACATGACATCAAACTATAAAGAAACATGGTAAGAGAATTGAAATCAAACAGAAAAAATCACAGAGATCCTTAAAGCTTGAGAGAAAGAGATCAACTTCCTCATCGTCTCGTCCACCCCAAGGCTCTCCAAATCCAAAGTCTCAGACAACTTCCTTTTTCGGGATCTTCGAGTCTTAACGGTCAGATCTATCGAGGCTCTCTTTGGAGGAAAAGAATATGAGGTCTTATCCTTCTTGACCACAAATTGGCCACCGGACATGGCATAGTCGATATCAACATGGGTGAACCAAGCACTAGAGTGTGTAGCCTTGGATCCTAAACATAACAAAGGAACTCAATAAGTTCAGGATCCTCCATGAAAAAAATAGACAAACAAAGGATCTTTACCTATCGAAATAGGGGCAATAATAGATGTACTCTCTTGTGTAACGATCCAAATTTTCAAAGGAAATTTTTCATTTTCAAATACTCAAATATTTCCAATTAAACACAAAAATTTTCAAGAGCATTTGTTTTTAAATTCATAACATCAAGAATTTTATTTCAAATATTATAGTGTCCCATCAAAACAAGTGCCGAAGAGTGCATGTCGCGCTATCAATCATTTCCCTTGCCCTTAGGCTCAGATGTACCTGAAACAAATCCACAAAATATAAGCTAATGCTTAGTGAGTTCCCCAGAGCATACCCCACACAGTCCACATAATCACATATACCATATCAGCTATAAAAGCTACATAAACCACATAAGTCATGCATATAACATATAAGGATGCCATGCAAACCCTCCAAGGTCTTACACCTAGTGCCACTGGAACCCCCACATGGTCTTAACTACCTGCCATGGGAACCCCCACATGGTCTTCTTGCCGTGGGAACCCCCACACGGTCTTTACTAGCAAGAAATACCATACAGGCCACACATGAAAATATACTAGGATGCCATGGAAACCCTCCAAGGTCTTACACATAAGTGCCTTGGGAACCCCCCGAGGTCTTTCATGTGAGTATCACAAATAACTAGCATACCACATATCCCATAACCAACTAGTCATATCTCATAACAATAATGGGTCGGCCTTGGTGCCTTAGACCTATTGGTATGGTGAGGAGACTCACCTTCTCAAAATATTGAACTGATAAGATAAGATCGGATAAGTCCCAACACGCAACTCCAACTCAATTTCCTATAAACATCATGTGATTAACTTGTCAAAATCCCAAAATACCATAAATACCCTCTAGGTCAAACTTGGTCAACCCTAGTCAATGTCGAAATCAACAGTCAAGGTAAAAAATCCATGTTGACCCCAACTCGTCGAGTGCATATAGCAACTCGTCAAGTTCCCTTAGAGTCCAGAAAATCAGGACAAACCCTAGCCAACTCGTCGAGTTGTCTCATCAAGTCGGCGAGTTCACTCAATATCTAGAAGGCGGGGAAATCCTATCCAACTCATCGAGTCAATCTCCAGGGAAACTCGACGACTTTTCCCTTGCCTCAACATAATCCATCCTTCTAATCGAATCTAAACCTCCAAACTACAGATCCAGCCCCTTAAGACCAAAAATCCCATGTAAAGTTGCAAACTTTACGTGCATGCATGGCCTCAAATGGCTAAAACACTAAAACTAGGGTTCATAGAATGTTTAGAACATGGAAAAGGGCCTAGACTAGGTAAAGGGAGCAACTTTATGTCTATGAAGACCTAGACTAGGCTCTTTTCCATGGTCTAAATATTGTATGAACCCTAGTTTTAGTGTTTTAGCCATTGGAGGCCATGCATGCACGTAAAGTTTGCAACTTTACATGGTATTTTTGGTCTTAAAGGAATGGATCTGTACTTTGGAGGTTTGGATTCGACTGGAAGGATGGATTATGTAGAGGCAAGGGAAAACTCGTCGAGTTTCCCTGGCGACTCGACGATTTGGATCGGATTTCCTCGCCTTCTGGATATGGAGTGAACTCGCCGATTGATGAGACAACTTGACAAGTTGGGTAGGGTTTGTCCCGATTTTTTGGACTCTAAGGGAACTTGATGAGTTACTATATGCACTCGATGAGTTGGGGTCAACATGGATTGTTGATCTTGAGTATTGATTTGGACTTTGACTAGGGTTGACCAAGTTTGACCTAGAGGGTATTTATGGTATTTCAGGATTTTGACAAGTAAATCACATGATGGTTATAGGCAATTGAGTTGGAGCTGCGCGTTGGGACTTATCCGATCTTATCTTATCAGTTCAGCATTTTGAGAAGGTGAGTCTCCTCACCATACCAATGGGTCTAAGGCACCAAGGCCGACCTATTATTGTTATGAGATATGACTAGTTGGTTATGGGATATGTGGTATGCTAGTTATTTGTGATGCTCGCATGAAAGACCTCAGGGGGTTCCCAAGGCACTTGTGTGTAAGACCTTGGAGGGTTTCCATGGCATCCTAGTATATTTTCGTGTGTGGCTTGTATGTTATTTCTTGGTAGTAAACACCGTGTGGGGGTTCCCACGACAGGAAGACCATGTGGGGGTTCCCATGGCAGGTAGTTAAGACAATATGGGGGTTCCAGTGACACTTGGTGTAAGACCTTGGAGGGTTTGCATGGCATCCTTATATGTTATATGCATAACTTATGTGGTTTATGTAGCTTTTATAACTGATATGGTATATGTGATTATGTGGACTGTGTCGGGTATGCTCTGGTGAACTCACTAAGCATTAGCTTATAGTTTGTGGATTTGTTTCAGGTACCTCTGAGCCTAAGGGTAAGGGAAATGATTGATAGCACGACATGCACTCTTTGACACTTGTTTTGATGGGACACTATAATATTTGAAATAAAATTGTTGATGTTATGAATATGAAAACAAATGTTCTTGAGATTTTTGTGGTTTATTGAAAATATTTGAGTATTTAAAAATGAAAATTTTCCTTTGAAAATTTGGATCGTTACAGAAGAGAGTACATCTGTTATTGCCCCTATAGGTATCAAGATCTGGAACCATATCATCATGACAAGTCCAAATTCGAGTATGAGACCCTTTTGCACCAAAAGTGACCATATTCTTCCATAAGATGAGATCTAAGCAAATAGAGATCAAGGTAGCAACTTTTTACCAGGTAGATGCTGGATCTAAATCCATCCCGTAACTTCAATCTCCTCAACCTCCAAGTTTCTTTCCAAAAAGCACAAGATTCACTCTCCAAAGCTCAGACACTCAAGAAGGCACTAAAGCGCGGCTAGGGTTTCTCTCTGAACATATATGACGATAAGGGAGGGCACAAATGACCCATAAGTTCCTTAAACAGCGTACAAACCCCTAAAAATTAGGGTTTTCCTTTACAGTGTCTACTCGTCGAGTTGGGGCCTTCCAACTCGTCGAGTAAATCCTAAGTCCCACGTCTAAAAATGGTTTCTACTTGACGAGTTGGAGCTCCCCAACTCGTCGAGTTCCAGTCTAAAATCCTAAAAGTTTGAGAAATAATTGATACCTGGAACAAGCGTTATAAATCTCCCCCACTTGAACTAGACTTCATCCTCGAAGTCCATTGATGCAAACAAATCTAGATAGTGATCTCACATCTCCTCTTCTGGCTCCCATGTCTATTCGGAGCCTCTTCAGTGTTGCCATTGCACCTTCACTAATTTCACCTCCTTATTCCGAAGAACCTTGGACTTCCTAACCAGAATCACAACTAGCCTCTCAATGTAGTTCATGCTCTCGTCCACCTGAATATCGTCCAGAGAAACAACTGTTGCCTCGTCTGCGACACACTTCCGAAGCTGGGACACATGGAAGGTGTTGTATATCTAGATAATCTCGTCCGGCAGATCCAAGCGATAGGCCACCTTGCCCACCTGGGCAGTAATCCTGAACGGTCCAATATATCAGGGACCAAGCTTGCCCCTCTTTCGGATCCTAATGACACCCTTCCAATCAGCATAGCTTTTCTGACGGCTATGTGCAACTGGTAGCCTATCATGCACCTGCTGAATCAAATCGGTAGTCTTGAGAACCACCTCGGTGATCCCCATGACTCGCTGACCTACCTCACCCCAACAAACAGGGGTACTACACCTCCGACCATACAACATCTCGAACGGTGGTAGGTCAATAATAGCATGATAACTATTGTTATATGAAAACTCTGCTGGTGGGAGGTATGTATCCCAAATCCCTCCAAAATCCAACATGCATGCCTGAAGCATATCCTCGAGTGTCTGGATCATCCTCTCACTCTGGCCATCTGTCTAGGGGTGGTATGTTGTGTTGAAATGTAACTGAGTGCCCAATTCCTTGTGGGACTTTTTCCAGAATCTAGATGTAAATTAAACATCTCTGTCAGAGACTACTGACACTGGCACCCCGTGGCTTTCCACTACCTCTCGCACATAAATATCTGCCAATTTCTCAGCAGAGATGCTCTCGGAGATCGAAATAAAGTGGGAACTCTGTGTCAACATGTCCACTATCACCTATATGGAATCCACACTCCTCGCTGTCCTTGGTAATTTTGTGACGAAGTCCATAGTGATCTATTCCCATTTCCACATGGGAATGGGTAGCGGTTGCACCTTGCCATAAGACCGCTGATGTTCGGCCTTGACCTTCCTACAGGTCAAGCATCGGTCCACAAACCAGGCGATCTCCCACTTCATGCAGGACCACCAGTAGCTCAGCCTCAGATCTCTATACATTTTTGTTGCTCCCAGGTATATAGAGAACTTGGACTTATGTGCCTCCTCCAATATCTTCTGTCTTGCTCCCCTAGTCACCGGTACCTACACCCGACCATATTGTGTCAGAAGACCTCGACTATCCCGAACAAAAAAGGGATAATGGCCCCGAATTTGCTCTATCTTCCAATTCTCTTTCTTCGCCCCCTCGACCTGAGCTTGCTTGATCATATCCAACAATGGAGAGATCACTATCATCCTCAAACAAACATCCCCAATCGGAGCACTTTCCGCCTTGCAGCTCAAGGCATCAGACACTACATTGGCCTTCCCTAGGTGGTATAAAATCTAGCAGTCATAATCTTTCAGTACATCCAACCACCTCCTCTGCCGCCTATTCAAGTTCTACTGATCCATCAAATACTTCAAACTTTTGTGATCAGTGAAGATGGTGCACCGAACTCCATACAAGTAGTGCCTCCAAATCTTGAGGGCAAACATCATTGCCCCCAATTCCAGGTTGTGAGTGGGGTAGTTCGCCTCGTAAGGCTTCAACTACCTCAAGGAATACGTGATCGCATGCCCTCTCTACATCAGTACAACTCCTAACCCTGTGATAGACGCGTCACAGTACACCACCAAATCATCCAACCCATCGGGTAGTGCTAAAATCGGGGTCTCACATAATCTTTGTCTCAAGGTCTCGAAAGCCAACTGATGATCCAGGCCCCATCGAAATGTCACATTCTTCTTGGTCAGGCGGGTCAAAGGCACAACAATCTTGGAGAAATCCTGAATGAATCTTTGATAGTACCCTGTTAGAACCAATAAGCTACGTATCTCTGATGCATTCTTCGACACCTCCCATCGCATCACTCCCTCAATCTTAGCTGGATCAACCAAAATGCCCTCTTGGTTGATGATGTGCCCTAAAAGCTGCACCTCTCTCAACCAGAAATCACACTTTGAGAACTTGGCATAAAGCCTTTCCGTCCTCAATTTCTGCAATACCTCCCTCAGATGCTGCTCGTGCTGCTCCTTAGAATAGACCAAAATATCATCGATAAACACGATCACTGACCAATCCAACATCAGCCTACACACCCTATTCATGAGATCCATGAACTTTTTTGGGGAATTGGTGAGCCCGAATGGCATCACCACAAACTCATAGTGCACATACCGCGTCCTGAAGGCTGTCCTCGGTATATCCTCATCCCGAATCCTCATCTGGTGGTACCCCGACCGAAGATCAATCTTCGAAAACCAAGACGCACCCTGCAGTTGATCGAAAAAATCATCTATCCTTGGAAGTGGGTAACGGTTTTTTATAGTTAACTTGTTCAACTCTCGATAATCAATACACATCCTTTGTGACCCGTCCTTATTTTTCACGAACAGGATCGGTGCTCCCCATGGGGAACTACTCAGACGGATAAACCCTGAGTCTAGCAGCTCCTGAAGCTGTGTAGATAGCTCCTGCATCTCGGGTGGAGCTAACCCGTACGGTGCCTTGGCCATCGGAGCAGCACCCGACACCAAATCAATGTGAAACTCCACTTGCCTCTCCAGAGGCACTCCAGGCAACTCCTCAGGGAAGACATCCCAAAAATCTCATACAACTGGCACACTATCCAAATTTGTTGAGGCCTCAACCCTCGTATCCAAGATGTATGCCAAAAATTCAGAACAACCCTACTAAAAGAGTCTCCTGGCCCTCGCAGCTGAATAGAGGGTTGGCCCCTGCGAGGCCCACTTTCCATGAATAACCAGTTCTCCCCCACTTGAGGTTCGAACCCTCACCAGCTGGCGCTCGCAATCGATCATGGCCCCATTGGCCCCTAACCAGTCCATCCCGATGATCACCTTCAACCCTCGCAATGGTATCGGGTCCAGATCAATGTGAAGCCTCTCCCCCAGTGCCAGCCCTAGGGGAGTTCAAAGTGTTCGATCGTACAGGGCCCCGAAAAAAATAGCGCCTGGAAATCATCTTATTAACTTTGTAACGTTATATTATATATAATGTTATACCATATTTTTCCAAAGTTTATTTAGTCCAAATGGTTGAAGGAGCGCCCCTTATAAACTGTAAACCCAGGTTCGATTCTTCTTAAAAAAAATTTATTATCTGAATGCTTTTTTTGGTGATATATATATATATATATATATATATATATATATATATATATATAAGTAGGAACATTTTTGCTATACATCTATTAATCTAGTTGAAATGGTAAGTGTGCATATGCGTCCAGTGTGTCAGCCAGCCTCGGTTCGATTCCTACTAAGCTTTTAGATTTTAATTTTTTGCATTCTATTTATATAACATTGTATATAATATTTTTATTTTATTTTTTAATCTTATTTTCAAGAGACCTTTTTCCGTGTTTGTACAGGGCCTAAAATAAGTCAGGGTCGGCCCTACTCTCCCCAATCACATTCAATACATAGTCCCGATACACCTTCGTAGGACTCACAATGCGATCATCTGCAATCTCAACCTCAAGCGAGGAATCCAAAATCCCTGGCACATCTCGGAACTTCTTGCTAAGTGCAAGAGATACAAACGATTAAGTAGCACCTGAATCGAATAGAACGTGAGCCGACATACCATTGACCAAAAAGGTCCCTATACATGAGCACATATATACACATAAGCAATACAAATCAATATCAAGCAGGAAAGATAAAACACATACCAGCCACGATGTATGGCGCTGCCCGAGCCTCCTTGGTAGTCAACTGAAATGCGCGACTCTTCACAAGTGGAGCATCCACCTTAGCAAGGCGGCCATCAGTGGTCCTCAATGTAGCGGGCGTAGGCACCGCCACTGCTCCTCCTCCTCCCTGCAACCTCGGGCAATCGGCCTTTTTATGGCCAGTCTAGTTGCAGCGGAAACAAATCGAGCCCTTCCTGGGGCAATCCCTGCTCACATGGCCCGGCTGACCACACGTATAACATATCGGGCCCGTCCCCCAGCAAGCTCCACCATGAGATATCCCACACTTGGCACACTGGCCACGGCCATGATGGCCCCTACAGGATGAATCCGAGGTCTTAGGCTTTTTAGCCTGACCTACTGTTGTATGTGCCTGCTCGGGCTTCCGATTGGTGTGGAACTCCAACTCCATATCCGGTTCACAAGCCTTCTCCACCATCTCGTTCAAGGTTTTGCGCCCTGTAAAGCTCACGAACTCATGGATATCATCCCTCAGCATGGAATGATACCTCTTCCTCCTCATATCCTCATCTGCAACATACTGCGGGATCAATAGTGCTCGTTCCCAAAACTTGGCAGTGATCTCCGCCACAATCTCGGTGGTCTGTTGGAGCTCCTAACACTCCCTTAATAACCGTTGCACCTCAATAGGTGGTGCAAAATCCAGGTCAAAGTTTCTGAAAAACTGTGCCCATGTCATCTCAGCCACACCGGCTGCCCCACCTGGCTATTCACCTCTCCCCACCAATCTCGGGCTTGATCCCTTAACATACACGAGCCAAAACCCACATTTGGCGCATCAGAGCAAGAACTCATGCGTTGGGCGTTTTCCATGTCCGCCACCCAATGTCCACTAACTATGGGTCCTTGACCCCGAAGAACTCTGACACTCTGCACGCCTTAAACTCCCGGAACGAGGGAGTTCGGGCCCCGACCTGGCCCGCAGAAATCTTGGCTTTGAATGACCCGAGTCTCTCCTCCATAATCTCCATCATCCCTTCCTTGACCGTCCCAAAAATCACTGGGGTAGCGTCAAGGATGCCACTCGTAACCTCGGTTGCAATGAGCTCGTGCAGCCTCTCATCAATGGGCTCAATAGCGTCGCCCGACCCCGACCCAAATCTGGATCCTGAGCCCCCTGCTCCAAATCGCATCACCACCATCCTGATAAGAGATATTGATCAAGAAATTCAAAAGGGGATCCTCTCACACCGGTTCTCCTTAGAGCTTCCAGATCTAACATCAGTTCGGGTACAGGTCATGTGCTTTCAGTAGTATGAGCCCAATACCACCTTCCACAGCTACATGTACCATCCCCAAGGTTCTACCTGATAACTCTAATTCTTCCCATAACAAAACATATCTCGCAGGCTACCGCATAGCTCAAATCCTAGGCTATCCTAAGATTTGCTCCGTCTATAACAAACCAGAACTCAATCATAATAGGTTGCCTTTATGCATGAAAATTATACACAGAAAAGGATCAAATAGACTTTTGAATAATAGATTCTACCCTAGGACCACAACTAGACAAGGAACAGGAAATAAGGCCAAATCAATCATTCTAAGGCTATAAGCTCCTAACTGTATACAATTTTAAAAGCATACACATAGCAAAATCCATCTGACTATCGTAATCCAAATATCAGTATTGCATGGCTAACATATAGTGGAACCACTTACTTGAACTCGGACGATCACGCGCATTGCACTCTCCTATTTTTCCATTTTAAAATTTTTTTAACTTTTGATTTTTGAAAACAATTTTACCATTTCCTTAGTTTGAGTCCTGACACACCCGAGAGTGTGCCCGAATCCCTCAAACCAAGGCTTTGATACCAACTTGTAACGTTCCAAATTTTTCATTTTTAAATAATCAAACATGTTTTCAAATTCATAACATCAACGCTTTTATTTCAAATATCAGAGTGTCCCATCAAAACAAGTGCCAAAGAGTGCATGTCGCGCTATACCTGAAACAAATCCACAAACTGTAAGATAATGCTTAGTGAGTTCCCCAGAGCATACCCCACACAGTCCACATAATCACATATATTATATCAGCTATAAAAGCTACATAAACCACATAAGCCATGCATACAACATATAAGGATGCCATGGAAACCCTCCAGGGTCTTACACTTAGTGCCACTAGAACCCCCACGTGGTCTTAACTACCATTCATGGGATTCCCCACATGGTCTTCCTGCCGTAGGAACCCCCACACGGTCTTTATTACCAAGAAATAACATAGAATCCACACATGCAAATATATTAGGATGCCATGGAAACCATCCAAGGTCTTACACATAAGTTCCTCGGGAACCCCCCAAGGTCTTTCATGCGAGTATCACAAATAACTAGCATACCACATATCCCATAACCAACTAGTCATATCTCACAACAATAATGGGTCGGCCTTGGTGCCTTAGACCCATTGGTATAGTGACGACACTCACCTTCTCAAAATGTTTAACTGATAAGATAAGATCAGATAAGTCTCAACGCGCAGCTCCAACTCAACTGCCTATAACCTTCATGTGATTAACTTGTTAAAATCCCGAAATACCATAAATACCCTCTAGGTAAAACGTGGTCAACCCTGGTCAAATTCCAAGTCAATAGTAAAGGTCAACAATCCATGTTGACCACAACTCGTTCAGTGTATCTAGTAACTCGTCGAGTTCCTTTAGAGTCCAGAAAACTGGTACAAACCCTAACCAACTCGTTGAGTTGTCTCATAAACTCGGCGAGTTCACTCAATATCCAGAAGGCGGGGAAACCCGATCCAACTCGTCAAGTCGCAAGGGCAACTCGACGAGTTTTCCCTTGCCTCAACGTAATATGTCCTTCCAGTCGAATCCAAACCTCCAAACTATAGATCCAGTCCCTTAAGACCGAAATACCACATAAAGTTGCAAACTTTACGTGCATGCATGGCCTCAAATGGCTAAAACACTAAAACTAGGGTTCATATAATGTTTAGAACATGGCAAAGGGCCTAGAATAGGTAAAGGGAGCAACTTTATGTCTATGAAGACCTAGAGGTGTCTAGATCTGGAACCATATCCTCATGACAAGACCAAATCCGAGTATGACACCCCTTTGCACCAAAAGTGACCATATTCTTCCATAAGATGAGATCTAAGCAAATAGAGATCAAGGTAGCAACTTTTTACCTCTAAATGAATGCTAACACCAGGTAGATGTCAGATCTAAAGCCCTCCCCTCACTTCAATCTTTTCAACCTCCAGGTTTCCTTCCAAAAAGCACAAGATTCACTCTCCAAAGCTAACACACACTCAAGAAGGCACTAAAACACGACTAGGGTTTCTCTCTGAACAGATATGACGATGAGGGAGGCCACAAATGACCCATAAGTTCCTTAAATAGGGTACAAACCCCTAAAAATGAGGGTTTTCCTTTACAATGTGTACTCGTCAAGTTTGGGCCTTCCAACTCGTCGAGTAGATCCTAAGTCCTGCGTCCAAAAATGGTTTCTACTCGACGAGTTGTAGCTCCCCAACTCGTCGAGTTCCAATTTAAAACTCTAAAAGTTTGAGAAATAATTGATACCTGGAAAAATCATTACATCTTGAAAGCTAAGTTCTTCGAACCTGAAGGATCTTTCAGTCTTAGGCAAAGCAAGGAAACTCCCAATCTTCTCATCGGTATCTTCAACAACAAGGACGGGATCGTCGAACTTGAAAGTTGCATCAAAACAAATAAAACAAGGAAGTGTGAATTTCAGATCCTCAACGAAATAAAATAAATCTTATCCTTTCTAACCTAATTTCTTGCCAGGAGATCATCGTCATGGATTGATTTATGTTTTACAAAGAAATATTTCTCTTTCTGAGAACCATCGTTGTGTTTTAGTTTCAAAATAAGATGTGATTTTTTTACTTTAAGTAGGAAACGAGAACACCCATAAGTTTGGAGATCATAAACATGGTCCAAATCAACTAATCCCATGCGTATATCCTTAGATTGATTCAATCAATCAACCTACAACATGATCCTTTAGATCACAGGCATGGTTTGGATGGAAACAAACCAAAGTAAGAAAGACGAAGCCAAGTTTGGCCTTAGCATCAAAAGCTTGAAAATGACATCAGCAGGAAAATCTTCGAACAATTTCAAGAACTCGGTGTCGTTATCATCAAAGAGCAAGTCCCCTCGTAAGACATGATCTTTTGATCGAGGAAGTCCTCGTCAAGAAGATTAAGGATGCTCGAGCGAGAACGAAGTGCCTTTTTACCCATGATCATCAAACAAGAAAAATGAGAAGAAAGGAACAGGAAATTTACCTTCAAGATAACCGATAACGCTTGAAAGAGAGCTAAAAGAAGTAACAAAAGATCATTAACCATTAACCCTTATTTATGCGGATCGCAAAGGATAAATAAGAGATTTGACAACATAATTATATCTTTTGAACGGATACAGTTCTATCCGTTAGAGTTTGAACTTCAAATCCTTTATTTCTAATTAATTAAATTATACACTTTAAATACTTGAAATTAATTCAAATATTTTGCGGGTATAATTTGGGGGCAATTGTTAGGGTCAAGATCCTCAATCTTATCCAAGATCCCAGATCTCAAAGATATCAAGGGATCCTTAAACCTATCTAGGATCCCTGATATGCACGAAAGTACCCACTAATTTTAATATTTATAACCTAACAAACTTAAACTAACTATGCACTTATAGGCAGTGTACCTAGTCAGATTACAGTATAGCTTGGGTAAGTCGGGTGTCGATCGCAGGGAACAGTGTTACTTTATTAATTTACTTACTATTAAATTAACCTAATTATTAACAAGTTTAAAAGGGGTTTTATCTGATTTTACAAGATCAGACGAACTTAAATCAAATTCAACAAGTAAAAACACACCCTTGTCTAATTTGAATCCACTTCTTCCTTATGGCTAGCTAATAATTATGGATTATCAAGTTGGTTTTAGTTGTATTAGTAATTTAGTTCTAACTTTACCAATAATTAACTAATTCATGTCAAACCATGTATGTTCACACACAATTAAACACAGAACTAATTATGAATGTAAATATGCTATGTAAGATTTGTTATACAAACGCAATTATAGTCACAATACACGTTCTCTAGCACAACTAAGCTTATTTACTCTAATTACTAACTAAGATTGGTCAATCCTAGCTCTAACAATTCAATGTTCACTAAATCATTAGGTAAACAAGTTCATGCAGTTAATGGTCACTAAGCTACACAGAACATGCAATCAAGCAATTAGAGAAACAAACATAAGCATGCTAGGTTATACAAATCAAACACAAGCAATTTTACCAACTAAATAAATCCATAAAAATTGAGCTATTCATAAGTTAGAAGCTTCATCTAGCTAAACAAGAGTAGCTAAATTCAGCTGCTCATTATAGCAACTAACAAACTAACACAAATTGAATTGAAAGGAAACATGTTCTTAATTAACTAAAATATAGACCTTTACTCTTTTTGGTGTTGAAAACCTTTTTCCAGAACCTTTCTTCCGCTCAAAATCGCCTTCTGGAACTCCTTTCTTCAGCCAAAAAGTTGCCTCTTCGTAATGATCAAGAATACTTAAATAGCCTCCAAAATCTCGCGCCACGTTGTGGCTATCCAGGCCACGTCGTGGGCTCCAAGTTATCCGTACCGTGCAAGGATTCCTCCATAACGCGATCTTTATCTTCTAGAATTCTCATGCCACGTCGTGGGTTTAGTAATTTTCGTGGATTTATTCATCTCTTGTCTTCCAAGTCTCCCATGTTCTACATATTGTCACTTTTGGTCCCCCTCTTTGAAAATCATTTTAATTGACTGAAAATAACAATTAAAAGTCATAAGTACCATTATTCTAAACATATTATCAACTTATTAATAAAAATGTACTTAAGTATTGCCTAAAAATAGGTATAAATATAACAATATCAATCCCGAATCTTAAAGAAGTCTTAGGATCCTGAACATCGCCATTATTATTTCCTAACAAGATTAACGGCTATATTTCTTGTTTATTTCTCACATGTGTAGAAATGGTCAGCATATGACTCATTCACAACGAAGAATCACTCCAACTAGGCTTAAAACCCGAGAATACCAATTCAAAGCATGTTGCAAATACCACTTCAATAGGATCCCGAAAATCTTGGATTTATAGTTGCCTAGACTATAAATACACTTGTAAAACTCACATAACGGGGACAATTAGCTGACACCTTACTCATATAGACTTACTTTATCATTTGTAATCATATTATCAAGCTCATCTCTGTAATTTACATTCAAATCAATAAGATCATACTAGGCAGGTGATCATTATCACCTCCTAAGGTTTTATGTCGGAGATCCTAACAAGGATTAAGGGATTTCCTTGTAAACCACCTGTGTTATTTTGAACCCAATCTCATATCCGCACTAATAACAACACCACAACCTCTCATGCAATTTGGTTGATATCCTTACACACGACACACACACACACACACACATATATATATATATATATATATATTTATATATATATATATATATATACACTAGCCGTTTACCCGCGCCAAGCGACGAGTGTGAATAGTTTTTACGAAAATTAGTTTCTAGAGGTGATTTGTTATTTCTTTTTCTGCAGGAGTATGCCGATATGGGAAGTGTTAACACACAAACACCATTAGAGAGAGAGAGAGAGAGAGATTTTCTACCTATTTCTTTTGCAGGGTCTAATTTCGACCTGTCCTAAAATTGTTATTTCTTTTTCTGCAGGATATTGTTGATATTGCTTATATGGGACCTGTAAACACAAAACACACGCACACACCAATAGAGAGAGGGCGAGAAAGAGAGGGAGAAAGAGAGAGAGAGAGAGAGAGAGAGAGAGAGAGAGAGATAGATAGATAGATAGATAGATAGATAGATAGATAGATAGATAGAGAGAGAGAGAGAGATATTCTACCTGTTTCTTTTGCAGGGGCAGAGAAAGAGAGAATGTAGGAAAAAACGTTGGCTGTATCGGGTCCTAGAAACACACAAAAAAACAAACAGATGTAAACACAAAAAACACACATATTAAATAGAGTTATAATATATATTAATAGCATTTTACAAAGAACTTACTTGTTAAGGTTTTTTCTTTTGCAGGGACCGAGAAAGAAAGTATGTGAGAAAAAACGTTGGTTGTTTTGGGTTCTGTAAACACATAGAAAACACATACATAATTAAGAGAGTGTAAATTTGTGTAGAGTGAGTTTGTTTATGTATGTAGTTTTTTTCTGTTGTATTAAAGAGAGAGAGAGAGAGAGAGAGAGAGAGAGAGAAAGAAAGAAAGAGAGTTTATGTATGTAGTAAACACACCCAACACACACACACACAATCAATCTCATTCACAACCTACATACATGTTAGGTTTTATGTATGCAAAAAACACACACACACACACACCTTTAATCTCGTTCAGAAAGAAAATACATCATTCACAATTTTTGCTGCAGGAACCGAGCAACAAATTTGACAAAATAGGGTTTTATTTCAGAGATATAAATAAGTAGTTAGAAAAATCAGAAACGATAACAATTTTTTTGTCACGTTTCCTATAAAATAGGTTTATTATTTGAATATGTAAGGTTGACTCATTCAAAAAATAATAGATAGACTCATTCAAACGATAATATTCATTCAAATTTGATTAGATAAGCTTGACTCATTCAAACAATAATAGACAGATTTTTTCTGCATGCATAAAGTCATTGTAAATGTTGCATAAGGTCTTGTACCTCTTAAAATTCAGCAAAATCTAGTAAATGTTTTTTTAAGGTATAAAGATATATACATGTGTGTGTGTGTATAAGACATAAGCAACGTTATCGATGTAGATAAAAACTAGTTTTTGTTTTTTGTATTTTATATTTCCTATAATACATGGAGCAAATTTCATTGAAGATGGTGTTCTATTTCATGTTACTGGTCTCCATTTCTGGTACTTTTAGTCTTTAATAAATTGTAATTTTTATGTTTAATATCTTAAACAATAAAAATCTATAAAATAACAATGTGTTTTTTTCTCTGTAGAATCTGAAGTTTTTTTTTTTTTTTTTACAAAAATGTATTTTAAAAAGATATATAGCAAAATGGTATAGTTTTAAAAATATTTACCATTTACATTAATTTTTATATCAAATCAAAATTAGAAGATAAAATAAAAATGAAAGATAATTAAGTTATAAGTGTAATTATCTTTTCGTTTTTTCGCATTCGGGTAATTTCTCTTTCTTATATATTTAGGTAACGAACTTGTTGAGAGTATTCAACTATAACTATTAACTTGCTACAGTCGATCATAATGATTATATATGAATACCTCGAATAAATCGTTACGTATCGTATATAAAAAAACAAAATAACCTATAAACAAAATGAAAAGAGTAAATTAAACTATTTGTCCCTCGTCCAAGTGTCAAATTGCGTGTTTAATCCTTATTTTCAAAAATTAACTCGGACCATCCCTTATATCGTTAAAAGTTGTCCGCTTCGTCCCAGCCCGACATAAAATGACTATATTACCCTTTTTTATTTATTTTTCATTTATTTTTAATTTCTTTATAATTTATCTATATTTTTTATTAATTATAATTCTAGAAAAATGAAATGGCGCTTAGATTGCAGCCACTTCTTTTGGAACGTAAGGACACCACTCCAGCTCTTCCCCCTTTCTCTCTTATTTCATCTGTATAGAACCCACTGGAAAAGAGTTCAATAATTGTTGATTTCATCGGTGTCCAAAAGTAGGTGGAGCTCCGGTAGGAGTTTGATGACATTATATGGTGGCAGTTTGTCTTGCCGGAGAACAAACGAGGAGGAGTTTTGGTGTTAGGGAGGCAGGTAGGCGGTGTCGACTATACTGTTGGATTAGTGTCTAAGTCCATAACTATTTTGGTATGTACTTGACCCGATGGTGCATGGTCCTTTTGGGTTGCCTTCTCTAAAGCAACTTGATAGGATGAATTATGGAGAGAGAAGATTAATTATGATTTATTAATATATTATGAGAATAATATATTAAAGGAGAAATCATATTGTTTAATTAATATTAGTCAAGAATTAATTGATAATTAATTTTGTGGCTAAAAGATATTAATTAAACTTAAGGGACTAGAATTGTAATTATAAGATAATTGCATTTGGGCTATGGATTACCTTTGAATAATAGGTTAGACGAATTCTATGGGGAAACTCATTAGAAATCATCCAAGGGATATTCTAAAAGAGTCCATGGGCTGCTTAGGGCTTAAGTAGTCAGATTAGGGTTTCCTAGTTGAAAACCCTAATAGACTACATGAATATGTACTACCCTTAAGCCCCAAAAACGTGGTTAAGAGTTCCACTAGGGTTTCTGGACGTTTTCGGGCAGCCTCCTCTCTCCTTATTCTTCATCCTCTTGCTCTTGGTGTTTGTGAGACATTAGAGGAGTGACACTTGTGACGCTAAGCTTTCTAAAGCCATTACAAGGATGATTTGAGATTGTTATTGCTACATAACAATCAAAGGTAATTATCTAAACCCAAATTTCAGTTTATAATATGTTAGATCTAAGATTGTAAGTCTTGGATACATTGCATTTACAATAGAGAAACCTAGATCCAAGCATTAGGGTTTGCATGAGCACATAGGATGTTCTTATAGCTAAAACCCATCAGTGGTATCAGAGCCTTGATTGGTTTCTGTCGTATGTGATGCTATGTCGAATTATTAACTGCAAATCGAATTCTGGCCTTCTGTTCGAACTAACTCGGCGAGTCACTACATGGACTCGGCAAGTCTGCCCTACTCGGCGAGTTCCAATGCGTGACTCGGCGAGTCGGAGCGTCAGACAGAGGAAATTTCGGATTTTATTGTTTTTTTTGCTTAAGGATAATTACCATATTCGTTTTAAACTTATAAAATACGATTTTTAATGTTTCTAAAAGATTATCCTTGCCAAAACACAAGATAATTACCAATTGATTAGATGATAACTTCCTTATATGATTAAAGATTGATTATTTGTATTAATTGGGTAACTTATCTTGCAAGAAATTGAAATTAGGTCAAATATAGATAATGACAAAATTAATTGTTTAATTTCTATTATTTGTTATTTGATCCTTGTGCTGTGAAAAAGTTTCATTTGTGCCCATGTAAATTTTATGGTTTAAATTTGAACTTAAAGGTTTTGTTTTGAAATTTAAATAGTTGAAACTCTAATGTTTTGAAATGTTTCAAAACTTGCCCTCAAGTTTTGGAATTTAAAAGTTGATTAAAAGTTTAATTTAGAAATGTTAAATTCTAAAACCCTAGTATTGTTTTGAAAACTTCAAATCACACCCTTATGGTTTTATTAATTAATTAAAGTGTATAATTATTAAATTTGACCACCTAGTATTTTAAAAGTGTAAAATACGCCCTATACTATATATAACATTAAAAATCTAATATATATATATATATATATATATATGTATGAGTAAAAGTCAGTCTTACCGTTAGTAGGCCTCATTTACGAAGCTGGTCTATAAGGGGTGTTTAAGGAAATTGCCTATAAAATGGCGATTGAATGGGTATCCACTCTTACCCACCGCACTCTTGACTAGTGGAGGGTCGTTAGCCGAACAGGTAGGATAAGACAGAAACCTTCCATTATAAGTATAATGAAGTACAAAAGTAACTAAATGCTTTTACAAATTCCCAATCTTAGTTACTTTAGGCAAAAGTGAATTGATGCAATTCCATGAAATTACACTTTGTGCCCTTGCGAAGACGTTAGTGGAGCGTGTGTGGTTAACCGGCACACTAAATAGTTCTAAGCAAAGGTAGCAAAGGGTGACTCAATTTTTGTCATAGTTCGGTGGAGCGTGTGTGGTTAACCGGCACATCGAATAGGTGACTGTAACATGTGGGGGCACTATGTAAGTCTGCATGGTTATTCACACCCGCTTTGTGATCCTCGGTATCCCAGTCACAAACTAGAGGGGCATATCGAGATTTAAACATGTCATTGAAAAGTTCAATGAATCTCAAAAAATCTAGGAATTTTCAATAGATTTAAAACTTAAATTTCCTTTTCGTTTTTAATGGTGGAAATTAGTGAATCGTCATTCACTTACCTTCAAATATTCTGCAACTAGATTACGACATCCCTTTTCTAGGTTATAGAGTATTGTGTTGGGTCCTAGCCTTAATATCTCATTTGGGTGATTTATTAAGGACTCAATCAATCAACTAACTTGAATTTAATTTTCTACCGTTTTGTAGATGTCAAAGTATGACAACTATGGTCTTCCCAAATCCTGTGGAACAAGCTTTTCACATGAAGATGATATTCCATGATTCGATCGAGGAACACGAGATCATGCTTCTGTTGGATTAGTGTCTAAGTCCATAACTATTTTGGTATGTACTTGACCCGATGGTGCATGGTCCTTTTGGGTTGCCTTCACCAAAGCAACTTTATAGGATGAATTATGGAGAGAAATGATTAAATATGATTTATTAATATATTATGGGAATAATATATTAAAGGAGAAATCATATTGTTTAATTAATATTAGTCAATAATTAATTGGTAATTAGTTTTGTGACTAAAAGAGATTAATTAAACTTAAGGGATTGGAATTGTAATTATAAGATAATTGCAATTTGGGCCATGGATTGCCTTTTATTATAAGGTGGACGAATTCTATGGGGGAAGCCCATATGAAATCGTCCAAGGCCTTAATTAAAAGAGCCCATGGATTGCTTAGGGCTTAAGCATCCAAATTAGGGTTTCCTTGTTAGATAACCCTAATAGCCTCACTATATATAGACCCCTTAAGGACCAAAAACGTGGTGAATCATTCTTCTAGGGTTAGAACACGTTTTGGGCAGCCTCCATCCTCTCTCCTCTTCATCCTCTTGCTTATGGTGTTTGTGAACCATTAGAGGAGTGACAATTGTGACTCTAAGCTTTCTAAAGTCAATACAAGGAGGAATTGGGATTGTTATTGCTATATAACAATCAAGGTATGATCTAAAACCTAATTATACGTTATATTGATTATCATATTCTAGATCTAGGGTTTATAGTCTTGGATAACTTGCATGTACAATAGAGAAACCTAGATCCAAGCATTAGGGTTTGTATGAGCACATAGGATGTTCTTAGGACCAAAACCCATCAGCTTCACTTCCTCCACCTCCTCCTATTGTTCTCCCTAACCCACGTGTTCATAAGATTGAAAAATTCAAACTCACTCAAGACCTTTTGGCAAGAAAACATGTAGAAGGAAAGAGAGTGTGTGCACACGTCCTAGAGATGAAGTCACACATTGATAGGTTAAGAATGTTGGGATCTGTTGTCTGTGAGGAGCTAGCTATTGACTGGGTTCTTCAGTCACTTCCTGACTCATATAGTGAGTTCGTAAGAGAGTACTAAATGATGAACCACGACGTAACCCTCATTGATCTCACCTATATGCTTATTGTTGCTGAATCAGCAATGATTTGGCACACTGGAAAAGCAAAGTTGATTGATGGATCTGCCTTCCAAACCTCTATGGATATAGGCAATGGCAACGAAAGGCATGCCATGATCGAAAAGTTTGATCATAAGAGAAAGGCAAAGTCAGAAGTAGTTCCATGTGTTGTTCCAAAAGAGTCAATTTGCTTTTATTTCCAAGAGAAGGGGCATTGGAGACGAAGCTGCCCTATTTACCTAAGAGATCTAAGAGATGGGAGAGTCAAAAAGTATAGATCTGCTTTAGGTAAAATCCATTAACTAACTATTTTAAGTTCCTATTCTAGATTCTTGATACATGATGTGATAAGATTACAATTGATGTTTTGTAGGGTCGAAGAAAGTAAAGGAAAGGAAGAAGTGAGCAGAATCTAATTGTGAAGAAATGGATTTCGATCGCATTGCTTGAAGATTGGATTCTTGAGCTACTACTTAGAGTTAGAATAGATTGCTAAGAAATATGTATTAACATAGTTTTTCAATGAATTGCATTGTAAGGACAAATTTTTCCGCAATAAAATAGATTTTATATTTATCCTTGCAATGGCGTGTATGAAAAATTGATGTTTGAATGTTTCTGTTATTAGCAATAATGGATTTGTTTCTTAATTATGTTATTTGTGGAGATGTCAAGAATTTACCAAATAGGGAAAGTTTCTCATCGCCCAAGTTTCAATTAGACAGAAACTTGGAATCATACAACTTGGTTGCATGATGAATGAGAAATTTCATATTTGGAAATTAGACTAATTCGTTGACAAAGTGTCAAGTGAAGGACTAGGAGATCGAGTAAACAAAGTTGTGTGTTGATGAAGTCCACCACAAGAGTAACAAAGATATTCGTCATGATTTACTAAGGTTAAGTAAATATGATTATACTTATAAGATTAAGTGTAATTCTGAGTTGATTGAGAGAGTTTCGATCAATAGCAGAACGAATAAGAAGAATCAAGTAGGCAGAAAGATAAAAGTTTCTCTATTCTTAGAAGAAGGGAGAGTACCTTTTATTATGTTTTATGATAGGTCTTAATGATTAAGAACCATATCTCAATTGATCCTCTAAGTGAGTCTTAGTGCAATTGTATGTCTGAGAAGAAGAATCAAGATTTGAAGAAATGGTTAAATCAAGAAGTCAATCATACTTCGTTCCAAAAACAAGTCTTAGAGCTAAGATTGTGAGTTAAGTGACAAGTCTTAAGAAGGTTTATAACATTCATCAAATGTGGAATTTGAAAAAGTTTTCTTATTCTTGTACATTTGAAATTGGAAAGTTGTGATGTCTTAGATAAGACAAAGACCAACTAGAACCAATTTTGTGAAGTGTTTTGTCTTGATAAAAGCTACACTAACTCTTGAATATTTGTTTGTCGAGAAATGTTTATTGACAAGAGAATCTTATATGTCAAGGAGTCACTGGGAGTCTTAATGGTCTTGAAAGGTTTCAAGAACTAATCAAGAATAAACCTTATCAATCATCACTAGCACACGACTTGAGGTTTACAACCTATCGTGTTGACACTATCTTGTTTCTGTGTCGTTCCAATTGAGTTAATTATGCATGTGAGTTCTATGAGTTCTCATTTGAATGCATTAAAGGCAAGGACCTTGATCAATGAAAAGTACATTGATAAGAAAGGATGAGCTGCTTAACTACTTGGAAGACATGGTGGGCACTCGTGTTACCATAAGGCAAGAAATCAAGATTAAGAAAGTTTGGTCCATATGAGTTTGGATTTGTTGCAAACTTTGGTTTTGGGCAAATTTGCATGGATAGGAACACATACACCATTAAAATCTAAGTGTCATAAGATTCCCTCCTTCATGAAAATGACTGTGAGGAAATGCTTTCACTAAGAGAGATTTTAAGAAGATAGTGATTTTGAAATTGTATTCTCGAATTCGATTATGGTTACGGTATCCCTTTCCATAATTCGAATTGTGAGATTTGGCAATTAGTCTGAATTGTTTAGACACACATATGAGCTATCTAAGGCAAAGGTGTATAAGTTTAAGAAGCTTAGATCACTACTAGAAAACTGCCCTTTAATGACGCGCAAACAATGACACTCGCTGATAGACGACGCACATTTGTACGTGCCCTAGAAAATAATGTCAGTTTTAAAAAATTTGAAGGATAGAGGGCACGTATTTTTGCGCGCCCTAAAATTAGTGTCTAACAAAAAAAATTAAAAACACGGAGGGCACCTATCCTAAAAAGTGTGTCGTGTTACCTTGTCGCTTTATAATTTTAGTATATGAACGCGCGTTTTTGTTTTTTAATAGCAGGGGGAAATGAAATCGAAAAAATTAAAAACCCCGCCTGTTGCGTCTCCTCCTTCCACAGGAACGCTCATCTCGATCAGATTCACCACCATCTCTCTCTCTTTCTCTCTCTCTCTCTCTCTCTCTCTCTCTCTCCCCTTCATGGTACAAACCACCACTATCTTGTATATGGAATGTAATAAACCGGGCCAAGAAGAAAAGGAAAGGGTCATTTCTTGGCTGACAAGCCTTCGCAAAGTGATTCCTCTCAATCTTTATCCTCTCCATACTGTTTCTCCCCATTATTGTTTCTATTGAATCAAATATCGCTGAATAAAAATGTAACGAGTCAAGAAATCGCCTGAGAAAAAATGGCCCGTTGTGGTTCGCGTCTTGCTTCGCCACCGTTAGCAGCGTCGGCCCTACCATCTTGATCGCCTGAAGTATCGTTTTCAGGTAACCTCTTCTCTACTTCACATACGTATTCAAATGGAGTATGTTGTTTACAAACAACGATTCACCTTCTTTTATTCCTAGATTTTCTCTCGTTAGCATCGCCGGAGTGGCTAGCCCTAGAATCAGTCGGAACTGTACTTCAATTCCGACGAAGTGGCCCAGTTTATTACATTCCATATACATTTCCTTTCCTTCGATTCTAACCCTAGTTCGTTCTCCCCCCTTTTCCTTCACAAACACACATGGATTATGAGTATTATGCACACAAATGTTAGATGAAATATGCTCAACCAGCTCAAATATGGTCCGATTCCAGTTCTCAAACCCCTCATAGATGTATATAGTGCAAGATCAAATTACATATGAAACCCTAATAGCATTGTGCAACAATAGAAGAAGATGATGATGTTGGAGAAAAAACGTTCTTGCTTGTTGTCGTTCTCTTGCTTTGCATTCTTTTTCTTCAAGGATTTTAATCCATTCTTTAAAACTGTGTAGTCTGCAATTTATTTAGGGCTTAATTTCTTTAAAACCATGTCTTTTCAGATTTGTATCCATGTTAATGATACTCACCAGGTGGAGTTATCAAAAAATATCCTTTTTTATTAAATTTTCCTATGGTTCTATAAAGTCTTATAGAGTAGATAGGTGTTTGATGTTGAATTATTGTCCATTCCATCTATCATGTATTTAACAATTTAATTATGTTTTGGTTGCATTCCATGTATTGTTATCTTCAGCCAATTTTCTTGCAAGAGAACTAGCAAAAACACGATCTGTTTTAGAAGTTGCACTGGGCTTCATAACTTTGGGTTCCGGTGTGCTGACTGGCTTCTCAAATACATCTTCTTTGGGTGGGGTAGGTGCAGGGGGCTTCTGGGGCTACATCATCTGATGTTTGGGGTTTGTAATCTTTAAATTTATGTTCATATATCTGTATCAAATAATTAAAATATGACTTTGTTTCATGTTGGGTCAAAGCTTATGCTTATTTTATTTGTCCTGTAATAGATTGAAAATGTCTTATTGGTCAGAGATTCAGCGATGCCTCTGTATAGAGTGACATAAAGTTATGGCCTTCCACTTATTGGGAATGGATCCACCAAGTATAATATGACTTCATTCTCTTCCCTTTACTTGATATGATGAACTACTTTTCTCAACAGTTTGGTAAATATTTGTTTTTTTTTTGTACAGGATTCAGCCTGTGTATGTTTCTGGTGTGGCATTTGCCGTTGTTGCAGCCTTGAAAGATGATGGTAGTAACATGGGAAAAGTATATGAACTTGGTGGGCCAGATGTGTATACATTACATCAATTGGTGATTGATTCTCATGATTTCTTTTGTCCTGTTCAAAATTCAAACTAAGATTGAGTCATCATAATTTGATCCTTATTATTTTTACAGGCTAAGCTTATGTACAAAGTGATTCGATAATGGCCTCATCATGTTAATTTGATCTATGACTAAACTGCCCTTCCTAAGTTGGTGGTTGATTTTGGCTCTCTTGAACTTTCACCTGTTGATGGAAGGGCACTGATGGGCGTACACTTTTGGAGTCATCTAAAACATCTTTGGATAAAGGCAAACTTGAAGATGCTGTCAACTTTGGAACAAAGGTAACTAAATCTTTTTGTGTTGACTTTTCATTTATACAATAATAAGTCAAATAAGGTCTAACATTATTACTATGTACAGGCACTGTCTAAACTTGTATCTGTATGTGGTCCTTATCATCGAATGACAGCTGGTGCATATAGTCTTTTGGCTGTGGTGCTTTATCATACTGGTGATTTTAATCAGGTACAGGAGCATTTTTTCTTATGTTGACTTTTTGTTAATACAAGAATAAGTCAACTAAGGAAGTGTCTCATAAATATTTAATAAACATTTTTTTTACAAGACATGTCTCTCCATCCCAAGAAAGTAGGACGCCTCTTTAAATGCAAAGCTTTTCTCGCTTGGCTAAATTGAATGTAAACTAATATTATATTTCTAACTATTTTTATTATGAAATATATAATTTCCAAAGTCAGATTTTAAAAGATTTTTTAAAAAAATTTACAATTAAATGACAATTAGTAAGAAATAGATAAAAACTGAATATAAATTTTAATCTCTTGTTTAATTATAAATTATTACACAGGCCGTTATCAAAAGTAACTTTCACATTAATATGCGCAAAAAAGAAAATACATTTATAGTACATGAAAACTATTAGTGATTATTAGAAATTTTAATCAACTAATTTTTGATAAAATACACTCGATTTATTTACCTTGATAAGTAAACTTTTTTTTTGGAACCATTACTTTTCTGGTGGGCAGACGTTATCAATGCGCAACACGGAAAAAACGAGATTACCTTTGTCATTTGACTTCTATCTATCTATCTATTAGGCTATTATCTACCAACAAAAAGATTTGGATATAAATGAGAGGGAACTTGGGCTCGATCATCCAGATACAATGAAGAGTTATGGGGACTTGCATGTTTTTTACTACAAGCTCTAACACACTGAGTTGGCTCTCAAGTATGTTTTTTTTCTTTCTTAAAAACAATAAAAATTATCATAGAAAAATATGAGAAGAATGTATTTTCCAGGTGGCGCACATGTTGAGGAGCCAAAGTCGGTTTATGTTGGAGGTGATCATCGTGTTATGGCTGATACAGGGGTGTGTTTTTATAAATTCAGTTTATGTTGGAGGTGATCGTTGTGTTAAGACCTGGTAGACAAGGACATTAGTTATATACTCTCTAATATGTCATGTTTTCTTGAAATTGTAATGATTATCATAACTTATTTTCATGATACAGTAGGAGGTACTCAACCACATTGAATATCTGGAACAGTAGTTTGATTTCATTGTGCTTTTTTCATGTTTATTAATAGTAGTTTGATTTCATGTGTAGGATGGAGAAGCTTATGCTTACCTGCTAAATGTTCTTGCACCAGAACATTACATCCCAATACGGTTGAAAAGACTATGGTACCCTGGAGCTTCATCTTTTCAAGGCATGAAACTATCAATCTTTCTTTTAATTCCAATTCCAATTCCAGATCTTTTTTGTATTCAGTTTCAAATTATTTATTTTAGGAGACAGCAGAGATGATAATGGAATGGCATGGTCCATCATGGGGCAAAACTTGGCTTTTTGTAATACATCAACTTTTTCTTTCTTCTTTTTACTTTGTGTAAGTGTATTATATAGAATATATGCTTTAGTTTATATTTGAAAAAAAACTTATAAAAATTTATTTGTTTTTAGATACTTGGTGTGTGCGAGTGGGCATGAACCAACCCAATGCCCCCGGAGTTCTGGGTCCTTCCATCTCTACTTCCTATGCAGCTCTCAATCTGATTTGGAAGCTAATTTGTTTAAGGTATATATATATATATATATATATATATATATATATATATATCCCTGTTATCTGCATTATAGCCATGTCTGAGTTTTTACAGTATGTCACTTTCAAATCAAAGGCATAACCATAATTATGACTTTGATTGCAGCTCATGGAAAGGCGGGGCTATGGGCAAGAATATATAAATTGTTACAAGATGATGACAAGGTATTTCCAAACTCCCCTTTTGTCCCCTTTTATAAATTCTTAATTTCTATAGAAATTCCAGTTCTATTCTAAATTTCTCAGCAGCAGTTAGCAAAGGACTTGAAAAAGTTGTCCAGGAATTGTCAATGGCTGAAAATGATGGACCTGTCTCTGAAAAATTTCTCAAAGTAAGAGTAATCAGTAACTTTTTTGATTCATTTCTAGGGTTATATATTATACTTTATATTTAATATTTAATATTTAATATTTAATTTGCATACCTCAGATGAAATTACACCAAAACCAAATGGTTGAAACAGAGCCTAATTGTCCCAATTAATGGTTGAAACAGAGCCTAATTGTCCCAATCACTTCTTACAATGTTGTATTGTTGATGCTGATATGAAGCAAAAAAATGTTGATGCTGCAAGGTATTCAGTATTCCCTTTCTTTTTTGTCATTTTCCAAAAATATTTAAACTGACATGTATTTTGTTTATGCAAAGGACTTAGCTGAAGAGTCTTGCTGTTGCTGCATTTACTTAGTTGGAATTTGATGTACATAGTAGATTAGATGCAAATTTATATATTGTAAGAAATAGAATTGTATGACATTAAATTTATGCAATAGATTATATTTTTTGTATATGATATTTTATTTTCTATTATGAAACGTTAAATACAAATTTAATTTGAAAATAAGTAAATCTATAAATAATATTTCTTTTAAACATTTAAAATTATGATACGCAAAAATGTGTGTCATCTTCACTTATGACATGGCCTTTCTTGACAGGGGCTTTCTTGATACGCATTACGTATCATTAACACGCGCGTCGTAAGGTTACGACACGCGAATGCGTGTCGTCTTCTTTTATGATAGTAAACGAGCGTCGTAAATGTGCGTCGTCTCTCTTTATGACAGGGCCTTCCTTGACGCGCATTTGCGCGTCGTCTGAGCCTTTTACGACGCGCAATGAGCGTCGTAAAAGGCTGTTTTTTCTAGTAGTGGATAAAGGATTATCATGTCAAAGCTAGTGGGAGCATAAGTGTTATGCTTATTTGATAATAATCATCATGATTGTGGGAGCATAAATGTTGTGCTTGTATGATTATTAAAACAAGTATTGCAAGTTAGCAATATTAATTATAGAAAACAAGAGTTATACTTTGTAAAGTCGTAAGGGTTGAATAGTTGTTTTGCTATAATTAAGGGAGAGAATATTATGCTTCATTTCAAATCTAAAGGCTTAGGTTGTGGAATGTTATTAGTCAAGGATACATAGTGTTATGGCATTGTTCGAATTGTGAGAACATGACACATTAAATATTATGGCAGAAGATTGATAAAGTATCATATCTTTATGTAAGACATTATGCATCGTATCTCATACGATTCGGGTATAGGATTGATTGCTAGTGCTATTATATCTTTATGTAAGACATTATGCATCGTATCCCATACGCCTCGGGTATAGGATTGATTGCTAGTGCTATTATATTTGACCATTCTAAAATTTTCCAAATGTCTAGCGCATTTAGAGGGAAAAAGGACTAGAATCGGTTTTGACTAAAATAATTAAACAGCTATCAAAGGACAATCCAAAGCTCGCTGAGGATTGGTCGCTTGTGAGTAGTTGGAAGTATGGTATTGGATGGACCATATCGACATTATTATGAATATATAAGATTCTATTAAGAATAAGTTGTCGTATAGCAAAATATGGAAATGTTTCCATATTGGGAGTTGGATATTGAGAATCTATATCTAGATTAGAAACTATTATGCAAGAAGGATGTTCAAAGGAATGTACTTTGAGTGAGAGACATCATATTTATAGAATTGTTTCTGATAGAGATTAGCCAAGTCTTGATGATTTTGAGCTATGACTTTATGAAAGAATCATTGCATAAAATGTTACAAGCTAGCATAAGTAACAAGAATTTGATATTCTTGTACTTATGATAAGGATTAGGAGTTGTGAAATGAGTATGATTGGAAATGTGTTCATTTGATCTATTTCACAAAGTAAGGGTCGTAGAAAAACATTGTGTGCATGCTCAGAGCATGGGACAAGTGTAATTATAATTCAAGTAAGAAGTTGATTACCCGAAACAACACAAAATGAGTAATCAATATGGTGATTAAATAAAATGTTTTATTTATACCCAGAGTTTGGGGCCATATGGGATTAGTATTATTCTTGTGTTTCACTTTGCATGTTTTGACTTCCTGAATAATTAAATTGGTTCAGAACAATTAAATTATTCGAACGGACCACAGTCGTTCATATGTTGGAAGTAGGTATGAATGAAGACTATCGTGAATTAGTGTGTGGATTGTCTAAAGTGTATTAGACATAAGCAAATGTTTGTTGCAACGTTCATGAGTGCTTATGAATATGAGTTTAAGCATTGGATTAAACCCACGCTCACTTGGATCACTTCATGGATTTTATCATGAGTGATTGGTGAGACGATAATATCTTATATTCTTAAAACCGAGATGTGTGAGTTGTATCTTGCGAGTCGGTTACACATTGATAATATGTAAACGCACCAGTAACTTGGTGTTATAAAACATATTGTTGTGTGTGATTCGGTGAGTGAGTGCAAGCAAGCATTGAATCAAAGTTTATCCGTTCCTTTTATCCAAAGTAGGATGAAAGCGATATTTGTGGGCCCCTCGATGATTTAGTGATGACACTAAGTGCTTGGCCAAGCCGGGACTAATTTGATGTGTTCAATTGTAGTCTGTTGTCAGTCGTCATAAATTGGAAATCGAGAAACAACACATAGACAGAGAGAATGATTTAAATCCATGTCTCAGTCTATACGATATCTAGAATGGAGGAATATATGATCCCTTATCTAAAGGACGTGTATCTGATAAGATCAGAGTTGACAGCGGCTTTTGAAAGCTACGATTGTAGATCAGGATCTGAAGTCATACGCAGAATAGTTATTAGACTTATCCAAGTGGGAGACTGTTGGATTAGTGTCTAAGTCCATAACTATTTTGGTATGTACTTGACCCGATGGTGCATGGTCCTTTTGGGTTGCCTTCACCAAAGCAACTTGATAGGATGAATTATGGAGAGAGAAGATTAATTATGATTTATTAATATATTATGAGAATAATATATTAAAGGAGAAATCATATTGTTTAATTAATATTAGTCAAGAATTAATTGATAATTAATTTTGTGGCTAAAAGAGATTAATTAAACTTAAGGGACTGGAACTGTAATTATAAGATAATTGCATTTGGGCTATGGATTACCTTGGAATAATAGGTTGGACGAATTCTATGGGGAAACTCATTAGAAATCGTCTAAGGGATATTCTAAAAGAGTCCATGGGCTGCTTAGGACTTAAGTAGTCAGATTAGGGTTTCCTAGTTGAAAACCCTAATAGCCTACATGTATATGTAGTACGCTTAAGCCCCAAAAACGTGGCTAAGAGTTCCACTAGGGTTTCTGGATATTTTTGGGCAGCCTCCTCTCTCCTTATTCTTCATCCTCTTGCTCTTGGTGTTTGTGAGCCATTAGAGGAGTGACACTTGTGACTCTAAGCTTTCTAAAGCCATTACAAGGATGATTTGAGATTGTTATTGCTACATAACAATCAAAGGTAATTCTCTAAACCCTAATTTCAGTTTATAATATGTTAGATCTAAGATTGTAAGTCTTGGATACATTGCATGTACAATAGAGAAACCTAGATCCAAGCATTAGGGTTTGCATGAGCACATAGGATGTTCTTATGGCTAAAACCCATCATATACTGCTTGGGTTGTTGTCAGGATTGGGTAAGAAAAAGGGAGACGACGACGGCCAGTGGAGCACCATCGTTTCATCCCACCTGCGCACCACTATCCTCAACGTCTCATTCTCCCCTTCTCTCAGCACATCTGTTGAAGAACAAAAATCTGGAAGACTGGAACCATCATCGGAAATCCAAGCCCTAACCCACCGGCGATGAAGCACCTCACCCTCTTACAGATCTGTCGTCTCTGTAGGTGATTCAATTTATGAGTTTCAACAGATCTGTATCCTCAACGCCTCATTATCACTCCTCACTCTACATATCCAACGACCACCACCTCATCTTTATCCCTCTCTCTTCAATGATGGTGGTTTTGTGGTTTTGCATTCTAGGGTTTCAACTCTACAACCATAGTGAGACTATTTGGGTTTTTTTTGGGATTTTTGGGTTTTTATGGATTTTTAGATTTCCGGTTGTGAGGGGTGAGAGTGAGTATCAGTGGACGCGAGCGGTGGTCGTTTGTCGGAAATGGTGGACAGTGGCTGGCAGGAAAGTGTAGGTCGGAGATGGAGGACTGGTGGTCAGAGATGCTATAGTTTCTTGTTGATAGGAATTGATCAGAAATGGTGTTTGGATGAACAAAGAGAGAGAGAGAGAGAGAGAGAGAGAGAGAGAGAATATGAGGTGGGGTCCATTATTTTAAATAAATAAATAAATATGTAATTAACTAAATATAACTAACAAATAAATATTAAAAAAAAGAAAAAAGAAAAAAAAACGCAAAATCATCTTTTTATGTCTGAACAACATTAGGCTACCCGGTATGGAGGTAGTTTCACGCGTCTTGGGCTGAGGTGGCAACCTCTCCCACACGTGAACACCGCCCCAAAGCCGGTGGGGTGCTGGTGACGTGGTGCCAAAGACGCGAGAGGATGCCCAATCATATTTCATCAATTTTGTAACGGTCGGAAATTAAAAAGTAACGGCTATATAGTCGTTTCTAACATAAAAAAAATACTTTTTACCATTTAAACACAAATATTTACACCTATAAATTATCCACTATTCTACTTACATTTTACACTTCAAAAAACACTCTCTATATTTTATTACCTTCTACAAAAAAACATCATCTCTCATATTTTTTTCTCTCAACATGGATTCAAATCCAAACACCCCCAACACTCCAAACACTCCAAATGCAAATGTTAGTTACATGCAATTGCTAACCTCCCCAATCCAACAACAAACTTTATTCACCACTTCATACCCACAAACCTTCTACCAACAACAACCACAACAATTCAATCAACCCCAATTCCAAGCCTTTCAACAACAATCTTCTCAACAATTTCAACAACCTTCTCAACAATTTCAACCATCTCAATCTCAACCTATAAATCTCGACAATGATGACGACGGCGACGAACATGTCCAAGAAACACAACAACCAACTCGTCGAAGGCAAAAACAAAAAAGCAAAGATCCAAGAAAAAAAAGACTACCGCATGGAACGAAGACTAGGAGGAAGCTTTAGTAAAAGCTTGGATTTTCATATCCCAAGACGGGGATGTCGTCAACGCACAATCGGGTCAAAGTTTTTGGTGTCGTATTTTAGATCATTTCCACGCGTTATTAGGAAAGAAAACAGAGCGGGCATACGACTCGATCAACGCAAAATGGCGTGACTTACGAGCGGCTTGCACCAAATTCAATGGCATATTTGACAAGCTTAAAAATATGCATAGAAGTGGTAGCAACGACTTCAACATTTTAGCGACCGCGTCCTACGAATACAAAGTTACCACCAACGGTAAACCGTTCGGCCACCAAAAAGCATGGGAAGTTTGTCGAACGGTCCAAAATGGGTTCTATATCCGGAAATGGCGCATTCGGGATCTATAACCGGTTCCAACAAAAAGGCAAGAACGTCCGAGTCGGACGTGGGTTTTGGACTCGACCTCAACGATGACTTCGACGCCACCGAGGGGGAGAGCCCACCAAACGTACAACTTCGTCGACCACCGGGACGGGACAAAGCGAGAAAATGAGCGTCTTCAAGCAGAAAAGCACCGGCAACTAACGACAGCGAGCTTGCGACATCCATAGATAAAGCTCTAGTTTTTCTAGAAAAAATATACGAATTGTCGGAAGCCGCTAACCGCCAAAAAATAGTTCTTACCGATCTTCAAATCATAAACACGAAATCCCAACTGGATCTCGACCCGGAAAATCTTGCGACATTTCTTAAAATTCAACGACAAGTCCGGGAAAAATATGGACTTTAGGTTCTAATCTTAATGGTTTTAAGAAATTTAGGATTTTATTTATGGTTTTAAGTAATTTAGGATTTTAATTTTTTTTATGTTTTTTTTTAAGAATTTAAGAATTTTTATTTTTATTTTTTATATTAATGTAATGTGTTTTTAATTTTAATGTAATGTGTGTTTTTGTTTTTTAATTTGTGTTTTTTATATTAATTATGGTTTTATTTTAAATTATGGTTTGTAATTTGTTTTTTATTTAATATAATGTTAAAAAATAATAAAATAGTAAAAAAAGGAATTTGTGTAGTGGTAATAATTTCCAAGGTTTAGTGGGTTGGTGGTGGGTTGGGTGTGAAGCGTGGCGTATAGGTGGGAGCACTTTTCCGGTGGGATGAGTATGACCACTCCCATAGCCTTATGGATGAAGCGTACAAAATTTAAACAAAATAAAAACTGTCCAAATTAATTTTTGAATATAAAGAAACAAAGGTGATTTTTACACTTGTTGCGTTAACTCAAACGAAAATAACTTCTCAAAATAATACTCCCTCCGTCCCAATATTATATTCCATCTTTCCTTTTTGGTTTGTCCCAAAATAATAGTCCATTTCTAAAAATAAATAATATTTTTACCAAAATACCCCCTCATTATTACTTAACCAACTAAAAATTTAATTGAACATTAAATGCAAAGTAAGGACAAAACTGTCATTTTATTATATAAAATTAATGGTAATTAATGATTTTCTTAATTTATGTATTTTTTGTCTGTAAACAATAAAATTGGGTCGGAATGAGTAATATGGGAGGAACTATTTATTGGTGTATCTTAAATGCTTATTGATTATGGGGATTAAATGGAAGAACCTTTTCTCCAGAACGATGTGGGCCCAAATGTTCTCTGTCTACGCAATTGTGTATAGGATGCAGACCTTTCTTTTATTTAATCGTATGGTGGACCCCACATGATGTACTACAAAAGCAAGTGCGCAAACGCACACGGCGTATTTTAGAGGCTACTGCTAGTTCCGTGTGGTTATAGGCTTCTAGCGTACCGCTATGTTAATAGTAAATTGTTAATTCATTGTAAAATATTATATCTGATAATTTATTAAAATAGACATAAAACCAATTAAACATCTAAAATAAAGTTTATTAATACTGTAACAGAAATTAATAGCTTTAAAATGTTTATTATGTATTTACTCTTAGTTTTTTAGTGTACGCGATTTTTTTTTTTTTTTAAACAGCCAATGTGTTAAAGAAAACACTCACAGATACCAAGAAGGTAGAGCAAGAACAATCAAAACAAATTACAAACAAAAGAAAGGAAAATAATATATATAATCTGTGAGAACCACGGTTATAAAACTGATTAAACTTTTATAATAAAAATTTATAATTAGTAATCAATTATTTTAAATAAATCATTTTAAATAAATTATTAATTAAAAGATATATCAAAATTTTAAAGTTATTATAACTTCAAATTTAACATATAATTAGAAAATATAATTTTGAATTTTGAAATTAGTTGCCAAATATATTTACATGACACATGATATAATATTCATGACGAGTTGTATTATACTGACATTTGGCAAAAGAAGCTTAAAACTATTCATTTATAAGAATACTAGTTTATAACCCGTGATCACCACGGTTATAAAATTAATTAAGCTTTCGTATTAAAAAATCAAAATTATTAATGAATTATTTTAAATAAATTATTATTTAAGAGATATTTTTTTAGTTATATAAAATTATAATCGTTGATTTAAATAAATACGTGGAGTTATACATACTAGTTTATAACCCGTGGAAACTACGGTTACAAAATTAATTAAACTTTTATACTAAAAATTCAAAGTAATTAATCAATTAGTTTAAATAAATTATTAATTAAGAGATTTTTTAGTTATATATAAAATTATAATCATTGATTTAAATACATATATGAAATTATATCACTTTATAATTTGTATTAATTTTATTTTAATGTTATTAATTTAATGTAGATAGAGTGGAAAATTTAAAATTTAAAATTTAAAATGAATAATCAATATGTTGACAAGTGGCAAGTATTATTTATGATACATAATAGGGTGACACATGGCAAAAGAAGAATATAATATGCATTAATTAAGATGTTTAATAAGGTGACAAATGTCAAAAGGAAAATAAAACTATTCTTTTATTAGAATAGGAAGATTAATTTTATTTTATTTTTTAATCTAATGTTATTAATTTAATATAATTAAAGGGAGAAATTTTAAATTTTGAAATTTAAAATGAAAAATCAATTATTAATTTAATAAAATTAGAGTGGAAAATTTAAAATTTGAAATGAATAATTAATAGGTTGACAAGTGGCATGATAAATGATATATAACATTAATGAGGGGTTCTAATTGCATGACACTTGTCAATATGAGATTAAACATATTCCTTTATTAAAATAGGGATATATATATATATATATATATATATATATATATATATATATATATATATATATACACTAGTTTATAACCCGTGATAACCACGGTTATAAAATTAATTAAACTTTCGTATTAAAAAATCAAAATTATTAATCAATTATTTTAAATAAATTATTACTTAAGAGATATTTTTTTAGTTACATAAAATTATAATCGTTGATTTAAATAAATAAGTGGAGTTATATCATTTTATAATTTATATTAATTTTATTTTATTTTTTAATCTAATGCTATTAATTTAATATAATTAAAGAAAGAAATTTTCAAATTTGAAATTTAAAATGAAGAATCAATTATTAATTTAATAAAATTAGAGTGGGAAATTTAAAATTTGAAATTTGAAATGAATAATTAATAGGTTGACAAGTGGCATGATAAATGATATATAACATTAATGAGGGGTTCTAATTGCATGACACTTGTCAATATGAGATTAAACCTATTCTTTTATTAGAATATATATATATATATATATATATATATATATATATATATATATATATATATATATATATAGAGAGAGAGAGAGAGAAAGAGAAAAAAAAGTTACCTTGAAATTCAAAATAAAATAGAGATATTCATATTCAAATCTAATTTGGTGAATTTTTTGTTTCTTCAATTCGATTGGTTTTTGGGTATAATTATTTAGCACAATAATGAAATTTTGAAGAAAAAAAAACCCAAAAAAAATCTAGTGAAATTGTAAAAATAATTTTTCAAAAATAAGTTTTTGAAGTATTTATGTATAAATTTAAGAAACATTAGTTTTTAATAAAATAATATGATCCAAAATATGATAATTCAAAATATTTATGATTTAAAAATATTTAGACTCACATTTTATAACCCTTAATTATATATTTTATTATTTAAAATTAAATTATTCATAATATATAATGATACATAACTTTTTTTAACAGAAATTATATTTAATTGAATATATTAGTGATCCAAAATCATATAATTCAAAAGGATTTGATCCAAAATACTATAATTCATAGTACTTTATTCAAAATTTTATTATCTAAAAATAATATGATTAAAAAAACATCAACAAAAAATATTATAATCCTTAATATTATTATTATTTAAAATTTTATAATTGTTAAACATTAAAAAACTCAAACCAATATTTTATTTACAAAATTAAAAAAAACAAAAATAAAATCAAAAATAAAAAACGATAAAACTATATATATATATATATATATATATATATATATATATATATATATATATGTTTGAATTTTTTCTAAAAACATAAAAATAAAATAAAATAAAATAAAATAAAATAAACAAAATAAACGAAAATAAATAATAAAACCCACCTAAATGACGTTCAATGGACTTTCATCGCACGTGGTTATTCTCGTCATCCATATTAAATACCATGGAAGTGGGTTGTATGCGAACACACCATGCCCATATATATATATATATATATATATATATATATATATATATATATATATATATATATATATATATATATATATATATATATATATATATATATATAAAAGCATTAGTCATATCTTGAATTTTATGACGTATAAATTACAAAACTTTTTATACAAATTAATTATGCATAAATAATTCATTAATGCTGGTCAAAAGTTTGAAGACTTGAATTAAGGAAAGTAATTAACAAATTCAATTTGGAGCAAAATGAAAATTTAAAATATTAAATTCGTGTATATAAATTAAATTACATTTCTTAAAATAAGCACCAATATTAATTAATTTAAATCAATAATATTAAGTGACGATATAAACATAAGGTCTAAACAAAAACATAAGGTAATACATAATAACATAAGGTAATATAAACATAAGGTCTAAACAAAAACATAAGGTAATACATAATAACTAAGTATAAAATCTAATAACTATTTCCCCGTGTTAAGCATGGCCACTGGCATAGGGATGTCAAAAAATCTTGTGGGACCCCGTTCCCGTGGGGCCTCGTTCCGTTTGGTGGAATTTTTTTAAAAAATTCGGGGGCGGGGGCAAGGTTAATCCACGTTTTAATTTCGGGGGCGGGGGCGGGAGCGGGGATTGGCAATCCCGTCCCGAAACCCCCATGGAGACCCCGTTAATAAATTACACATACATTTACATATATCAATTATATAAATATAATAAACTATAACATGATTTTGAGCTTCCAAAATTCATCAAAAAAACATGTTTTTAAGATGTTAGTATAATGTTTTTAAGATGTTATAACTTTTTTTCTATTTTTAACATGTAAAATTTACTATTAATAATTATTTGTTACCTAAAGAATAGCTTCTTTTAGCATAAATAACAACTTCTTTTAGCCAAAAAAAGGCAGCCCAAAATCAATCGGGGGCGGGGGTAAGAAGACTGAACATTTCGGGGGCGGGGGCAGGGACGGGGGAACAAGAAAATTTCGGGGACGGGGCGGGGGATGCACTCCCCGTCCCGTTTGTCTCCGTTGACATCCCTATACTGGCAGTATGTTTGGTTGGACGAGATGAAATGATTATGAAATTGACTTAATGGGATTATAGAAATAAAGGAATGTATTGTTGCCATTCCTTTGTCGTGTTTTGTTATCTTGTTGTAATAGAATAAATCATTAATCTGTGTTATTTGGTAGGTCAAAAAAGATCAATGAAATGAAAAAGAAAATTACTTGATAATTACCAAAATGTCCATATAACACTAATGCATATAATTTTAAATTTTTATAGCATTATTAATGTAAATTAAATTACGTTTTTATAATAATAGATACTTACTAAAGAAATAAAAAAAGTTATAATGAACACACTAGCGTAAATATATTATACATTAATACAAGATTAAAAAATATGATTCCTGGTAATAATATACTATTTGCATACATGACAAAAAGCCACTATTTGAATCCAATTACAAACCAATAAACTACTTCTAAATAAATATATTCATATTTCGTCTTTTATCTTGAAAAACGAAAACAAGGAACTAAAAAATTAAAAACCACACCTGTTATTCGTGCTAACTAGTAAAAAAAAAAATCGGGCTTCGCTCCAGATTGGTTGTTTACCGGGCACCTATTGTTTCATTTCATGACTCTCTACCTCTCTGTTATCACAAAACCCCCAAAATTAATCTCAACGAATAATATCCTTAAAAACCACATAATAGCAATGTACTTATATTTTCTTTTACCAATAATATGTAACCCATAATAACAATGTATTTACATTTCTTTTTACATACTTACAGTTCCTTACATATACTTTCCTTTCTTTACCAATCAATTATTGCAATAAGCAACATATAAAATACATTGCCTTTATTGATACCAAAAATGCAACTACATTGTTGTTATGGGTAAACAAAATTAAGTAGGTTGCCACCATTGGTAAAAACTAAAAAGAGTAAGTAAAGCATATTGCTTACAATTTGCCCTAATAAATTTGAAAAGGAACACATACTTTCATGTCTTTTTGTTGTGGCCTAAACCCTTACATTTACTACACTGCACTTTCCTTCTAAAGTACATTTACTACCCATTATTTTTTTGTAAAAATTCTAGATTGAAACATATACAGGAAATGCTTTTATCAGACCTTCATACTTGAATCTATGAAAATAAACTTAAGTAAGAATATTAAAAGGGATCAATATGTTAGATATTTCAAAGATATAAATACTTGTCTAATGTGCTCCAAGAGGAAGTGATTATAAACCTTAGTTTTCAGGTTTTGCACCTCACAAGCATAAATATAGATTATGGTTTTAGTTCTTACAGGTTGGAAAGAGATGATAGTTGCCCAAACATGTTAGAAAATTGAAGAATTTGATGTCATGTTATGTTATGTTCGATGTTTTTGTTGCTACTTCTAAATTTGCGGAACAAACATATGAAGCGGCATGCAGTAGGGCATCTGACAGTGCTGAACAGAGAACCTGAAGATTTATTTGTAGAAATCATGAAGATGCTGTTGGGTTTTTTAGCATAACATCATTCCTATGGTGTACATGCAACCCTAATTGCTTTGGATCTAAGTTTTTCTAGTTTGAACATACAACTATAAATACCAAAGCAATAACCCTATGACTAGTATACATATACCAAAAATCACATGTGATTAGGGTTAAAATCTTTACCTCTCTTGTTATGTAGCAATAACAAGTTTAATCCTTCTTGATCTTGAATTTTGAAAACCTAGTGCCCCAAGTGTTGCACCTCTAATGGAGTCACAAACACTCAATGCAAGAAGATGACTTAGGAGATAAGAAGAATTCAGCTAGGGCAACTCTAAGAAGCATAGAGCTGAATCCTCATGTATAAGGGTCTATTTATAGTTGAGGCTATTAGGGTTTTAAGGTGGAAACCCTAATTTCCTTTCTTAGACCTTAAGCAATCCATGGAGCCCTTCTAGAAAGCCCCTTGGATGAAATCCTTATGGGATTCCCATATATTTCGTCCAATCTCTTCTATTAGGACTCCATAGCCCAACTAGCAACTAATAGTTAATTGCAATATCTGTCCCCTTTATTTAATCAGTCTCTTTTGATCACCAAATTAATTTCTAATAAATACTAATTAAATAATATGATTTCCAAATAATATATTAATCTTGTAAAATATTAATAAAACCATTTTAAGTACTAATTTATTATTCATATAATAAATTCTACTTTCTCTCCTCTTGTTATCCTATCAAGTTGCATGAGTGAAGGCAACCCAAAAGGACCATGATCATAATCAAATCTAGTACATACCAAAAATAGTTATGGGCTTAGACACCTAATCCAACAGTCTCCCACTTAGATAAGTCTAATAACTATTATTGCAAGCACGACTTCAGAATCTAATTAGCAATTGTAGCTTTCAAAAGCCGTTGTCGAACTCTGATCTTATCAGCAATGCACCCTTTAGATAAGGGATCATATATTCCTCCATTCTCAAGATATCGTATAGACATGAGACATGGATTATAATCATTCTCTATGTCTATGTGTTTTTCCCGATTTTCGATTTAAGACTACTTACAATAGACTTCAATTGAACACATCAACTTAGTCCAGGCTTGGCCAAGCGCTTAGGTATCATCACTAAATCATCGAGGGGCCCATAGATATCATTTTTATCCCACTTTGGGTAAAAGGAAAGGATAGACATCGAATCATATGCTTGCACTTTTTACTCATCAAATCATACACAACAATACGTTTTATAACATCAAGTTATTGGTTTGTTTACGCATTATCAATGTGCAACCGACTCGCAAACAACAACTCATATCTCTCCGTTTCAAGAATATAAGATATTATCGTCTCAAAATCACTCGTGATAAAATCCATGAAGTGATTCACGTGAGCGTGGGTTTAATCCAATACTCAAATCTTATTTCAGGAGCACTCATGAACACTGCAGCAAAATTTTGCTATGTCTAAACACTTTAGACAATCTACAGTCGGATTCATGGCAGACTTACCTCATTACCTACTTCCAAAGTATGATTGATGGTGGATGTTTGAATAACCTAGTTATTCGGGAAATCAAAACATGTGAAGTGAAACACAAGAATAATTGAATCCAATATGGTCTCAACACTTTGAGTATAAATAAAACACATTTTATTCAATCACCATATCGATTACACATTATTCACTGTATAATGTTTCGAATAATCAACTTAATACTTGAATCAAAATCAATAGTTATCCCATGCTCCAATCATGCACACTATGTTTACCTATGGTCCTTACTTTGTGAAATAGATCAATTGAACACATTTCCAATGATGCCCATTTCACAATCCCTATCCTTATCACCAGTGTAAGAATACCAAATTCTTGCCACTATTAGAATGTGTTAGATTTTAACATTTTATGCAATGATGCTTTCGTAATGTCATTGAACCAAAGTCACCAAGACTTTGCCAATGAAATTACAAGGTGCCCTATTGGAGATTGTTACAAGACAACTCCATAGATTTGAAGTCTCACATTCAAAGTCCATTCCTTTGAACATCCTTCTAGCATAAAAGTTTCTAATCTACATAGATTCTTAATATCCAACTCCCATTATGGAACATTTCCATATTTTCCATATGACAACTCATTCTTAATTGAATCTTATCTATTCATAATAATGTCAATATGGTCCATCCATTACTATACATCCAACTGCCCACAAGTGACCAATCATTGGCGAACCTTAGATTGTACTCGATAGTTGTTTACCTTCCTTTAGTCATATCCGATTCTTGTCCTTTTCCTTTTTAACACCCTAGGCATTTGGAATAGACAGAACGGTCGAATATTATATCATATGTAATCGATCCTATACCCAAAGTGTATGGGATACGATACATAATGTCTTACATAAAGACATGATACCTTACCAGTCTCCTGTTATAATATTGCCATATATAATTTCTTTATGTTGAACCTTTTCAACATAACAATCATATATGTCCTTTGATTAAAATTGATTAAAATTTCTCGATCTAATCTTTTAGATTTGAAATGAAGTATAATTTCATCTCCCTTAATTATAGCAAAACAACTTTTCAACCTCTGCAACTTTGCAAATTGAAACTTCTGTTTTCTATAATTAATATTGCTAACTCGCAACACTTAACATAATAATCATGCTCCCACTAACATGATGATTATATCCTTACCATCATAACCCTTATGCTCCCACTAGCTTTGACATGTACTCAGAAAATAGGTGGACTTCTAGAAATCAATACTTATTGACTTTTTTCCAAAGTTCAGATTTCTGATACGAGATGCTTCAATAAGACTTTATCTAAGCTTCTCAAGCCCATACACCTTTCATTTGAAAGCTCATATGTGTGTCTAAACTAATTTAGAGCTTATAGCAATAAGTCCCGAATGTTCAGACTATTTGCCATTTCTCACAATTCGAACTATGAAGAGGGATGTCATACTCATAATCGAATTTAAGAATGAAATTTACACAATCGATATCTCCTTAAAATCTTCCTAGTGAAAGTGTTTCCTCACAATCATTTTCATGAAGTGGAGATAAACCTTATCACTTAGATTTTATGGTGTATGTGTTCCTATCCATGTGAATTTGTCACAATCAAAAAACAAGGTTTGTGACAAATCCAACTCATATGGACAGAACTTGTTCAATATTAATGTCTTGACATCTAGTAGCACAAGGTCCTACCATTGCTTCCAAGTTGTTCAGTAGCTCATCCATACAGATCAATGTACTTTCATTTATCAAGATGCTTTGCCTTTATGCATTCAAATGAGAACTCACATGCATAGTCTGTTGGATTAGTGTCTAAGTCCATAACTATTTTGGTATGTACTTGACCCGATTATGAGCATGGTCCTTTTGGGTTGCCTTCACCATAGCAATACGTAGGATGAATTAAAGAGAGAAAGGTTTAATTATGATTTATTAATATGTTTTAAGAATAATATATTAAAGGAGAAATCATAATGTTTAATTAATATTAGTCAAGAATTAATTAAGAATTAATTTTGTGGCTAAAAGAGATTAATTAAACTTAAGGGACTTATTGTGTAATTATAAGATAATTACATAGATGGGCTTATGGACTCCATAGAAGGTGGAGTGGACGAATTCTATGGGGGAAAACCCATTAGAAGTCGTCCAAGGCTTCTAAAGAAGGAGTCCATGGGCTGCTTAGGGCTTTAGCAGTCAAATTATGGTTTCCTTGTTAGATAACCCTAATTGCCTAAGTATATAAGGAGCCCTTAGGCACCAAAAACGTGGTTAACACTTGGATTAGGGTTTCCATCCATTTTTGGTGCCTCCCCTCTCTTCTCTTGTTCATCTTGTTGCTTACTGGTGTTTGTGACTCCATTAGAGGTGCAACACTTGAGGCACTAAGCTTTCTGAAGCTAAGGACTGATTGTTATTGCTATATAACAATCAAAGGTCAGATCTAAACCCTATTTTATGTTAATATGATTAATTGTATGCTAGATCTAGGGTTTAAAGCTTTGGATATTCAATTGCATGTTCATTAGACAAACTAGATGCAAAAGCTATTAGGGTTTGCATGTACACCATAGGAATGATGTTTTGCTCAAATCCCATCAGTGGTATCAGAGCCTAGGGTTGTTTGTTTGATGTATTTGATGCTATAGTTGATTATTCATGCTTAAAATCGAAATTTTTTGGCTCCTGGGGGCTGGACTCGCCGAGTCCATGGCTGAACTCGCCGAGTCCATAGTGAACTCGACGAGTCAGAGTCGTAGATGGAGCATATTTCGGGATTTTGACCTGTTTTGGTTGTGGATAATTTCCTAAAACGTTTTTTATTAATAAAATCTGATTTTTATCAATATTTGGAGATTATCCTTGCCAAAATAGAAGATAATTGTCGAAATTTAGATAATCTTTTGTTTTATTAGATAACGATTGATTATTTGTAATTTAGATTTGAATTATCTTGTGAAAAAGTTTCAATTTCCCCCTTTAGGTTTTATAATTTAAATTTGAACTTAAAAGTTTTGTTTCTTTGAAATTTAAATAGTTAAACCCTAATGTTTTGAAAAGTTTCAAATCTTGCCCTCAAGTTTTGGAATTTAAATTTTTGATTAAAAGTTTAATTTTGAAATATTTAAATTCTAAACTCTAATGTTTTGAAATGTTTCAAAACTTGCCCTCAAGTTTTGGAATTTAAAAGTTGATTAAAAGTTTAATTTTTGAAATGTTAAATTCTAAAACCCTCGTATTTTTGAAAAGTTCAAATTACACCCTTATGGTTTTATTCATTAATTAAAGTGTATAATTAAAAGAGATTTAATAATTCCATAAAGTTTTGGTTTACATTTAATGAAATTAAAATTATAATTACTAAATTAAACCACCTAGTATTTTAAAAGTGTAAAATACACCCTATACTATATATAACATTAAAAGTCTAATATTATATATGTGTATGAGTAAACCGTCATTCTTACCGTTAGTAGGCCTCATTCACGAAGCTGGTCTAAAAGGGGTGTTTAAGGAAATTGCCTATAAAATGGCGATTGAATGGGTATCCACTCTTACCCACCGCACTCTTGACTAGTGGAGGGTCGTTAGCCGAACGGGTAGGATAGGATAGAAACTTTCCATTATAAGTATAATGAAGTACAAAGTAACTAAATGCTTTTACAAATTCCCAAATCATAGTTACTTTAGGCAAAATGTGAAATTGTATGCTAATCCATGGAATTACACTTCGTACCCTTGTCAAACGTTAGTGGAGCGTGTGTGGTTAACCGGCACACTAATTTGGGGATGACATTGGTAGCGAAGGGTGGCTCGATGTTTATCATAGATCAATGGAGCGTGTGTGGCTAACCGGCACATTGATTAGGTGATAGTAGCATTGGGTGCACCACGTGATTCGTATGGTTATTCACACCTTATTTGTGATCCTCGGCATCCCAGTCACAAATAGATAGGCATAATCAAGATTAAAATAGCCATTGAAAAGTTCAATGAATCTCAAAAGATCTAGGAGTTTTAATTCATTTAAAACTTAAACTTCCTTTTCATTTTTCATGGTGGAAATTGGTAAATCGTCATTTACCTACCTTCAAATATTCTGATACTAGATTACGGCATCTCTCTTCTAGATTGTAGAGTATTGTGTTGGATCCTAGCCTTGATGTTTCATTTGGGTGTTACATCAAGGATTCTAATCAACTTAACTTGAATTTTCTCCCGTTTTGTAGATGTCTGAATCTTACAATGGTCTTCCCAAATCCTTTGGAACAAGCTTTCCAAACGAAGATGATATTCCATGATATGATCGAGGAGCAAGAAATCATGCTTCACTTCCTCCACCTCCTCCAATTGTTCTCCCTAACCCACAAGTTCGAAAGCTTGAAAAGTTCAAGCTCACTCAAGCCCTATTGGCAATTAAGCATGAAGATGGAAAGTTTGTGTATGCACACGTCTTAAAGATGAAGTCACACATTGATAGGTTAAGGTTGTTGGGTGTCGATATCTCAGAGATGTTGGCTATTGAATGGGTTCTTCAGTCACTTCCTGAATCATATAGTGAGTTCATAAGAGAGTACTATATGATGGAACACGACGTGACCCTCATTGATCTCACCTATTTGCTTATAGCTGCTGAATCAGCAATGATTTGGTGTGCTGGTCAAGCAAATTTGTTTGGTGAATCAAACTCCCAAACTTCAATGGACATTGAAAATGATGACATTGGAGATCCAGAAAAGGTAAACTCTGAGATAGTTTCTTGTGTCATTCCAAAGGAGTCCATTTGCTTTTATTTCCAAGAGAAGGGGCATTGAAGACGAAGTTGCCCTATCTACTTGAGAGATGTAAGAGATGGGAGAGTCTAGTGTTATGACTCCTCTTCAGGTATGAAATCCACTATTTAGCTCTTTTAAGTTCCTATTCTAGATTCTTAATTCATGATGTGATAAGATTACATTTTGATGTTTTGTAGGATCGAAGAAAAGAGACGAAGCTTAAGGGAAGAAGTGAGTTGAATCTAATCGTGAAGAAATGGATTTCGATCGCATTGCTTGAAGATTGGATTCTTGAGCTAGTACCTGGAGTTAGAATAGATTGCTAAGAAATATGTAATAACATAGTTTTTCAATTGAATTGCAATGTAAGGACAAATTTTTCCGTAATAAAATAAATTTTGATTTTATCTTATTTATTTATCCTTGCAATGGCGTGTATGAAAAGTTGATGTTTGAAGGTTTCTATTATTAGCAATAATGGATCTGATTCTTAATTATGTTATTTGTGGAAATGTCAAGAATTTACCAAATAGGGAGAGTTTCTCATCGCCCAAGTTTCAATTGGACAAAAACTTGGAATCATACAAATTGGTTGCGTGATGAATGAGAAATTTCATATTTGGGAATTAGACTAATTTTTTGACATAGTGTCAAGTGAAGAACTAGGAGATCGAGTATACAAGATTGTACATTGATCAAGTCCACCACAAGAGTGATAAAGATATTCGTCATGATTTACTAGAGTTTAGTAAATATGATTATACTTATAAGATTAAGTGTAATTTTGAGTTGATTGAAAAAGTTTCAATGAATAGCAAAACGAATAAGAAGAATCTAGTAGGTAGAAAGATAAAAGTTTCTCCATTCTAAGAAGAAGGGAGAGTACCTTTTATTGTGTTTTATGATAAAGTCTTAATGATTAAGAACCATATCTCAATTGGTCCTCTAAGTGAGTCTTAGTACATTTGTATGCCTAAGAAGAGGAATCGAGAATTGTGGATATGGTTAAATCAAGAAGTCAATCATACTTCGTTCCAATATCGAATCTTAGAGTCATACTCCAAGATTGCGAATTGAGTGAAAAGTCTTTAGTAGGTTTATAACACTCAACAAATGTGGAATTTGGAAAAAAATTCTTATTCTTTCACATTTGAAATTGGTAAGTTGTGTTGTCTTGAATAAGACAAAGACCAACTAGGGGCAATTATGTGAAGTGTTTTGTCTTGATAAGAACTACACTAACTCTTGAATATTTGTTTTGTCTAGGAAAGTTTCCTGACAAGAGAATCATATATGTCAAGAGGTCAGTGGGAGTTTTAATGATCTTGAAAAAGGTTTCAAGAATAAATCAAGAATAAACCTTGTCGATCATCACTAGCACACGACTTGAGGTTTACAACCTATCGTGTTGACATTATTTTGTTTATGTGCCATTCCAATTGAGTTAATTATGTATGTGAGTTCTATGAATTCTCATTTAAATGCATAAAGACAAAGCACCTTGATCGATGGAAAGTACATTGATATGTAAGGATAAGTTGCTAAGCTACTTGGAAGACATGGTGGGCACTCGTGTTACCATAAGGCAAGAAATCAAGATTAAGAAAGTTCAGTCCATATGAGATTGGATTTGTCGCAAACTTTGGTTTTGGCAAATTCACATGGATAGGAACTCACACACCATAAAATCTAAGTGTCATAAGATTCCCTCCTTCATGAAAATGACTGTGAGGAAATGCTTTCACTAAGAGAGATTTTAAGAAGATAGCAATTGTGAGAATTGTAATCTCAAATTTGATTATGGTTACGGCATCCCTTTCCATAGTTCGAATTGTGAGATTTGGCAATTAGTCTAACATTTGGGACTTATTGATATAAGTTCTGAATTGTTTAGACACACATATGAGCTATCTAAGGCAAGGGTGTATAAGTTTAAGAAGCTTAGATAAAGGCTTATCAAAGCATCTGGTGTTAGAAATATGAACTTCATAAATTCAATAGGCATTGTTTTCTGGAAGTTCCGCTGTTTTCTGAATACATGTCAAAGCTAGTGGGAGCATAAGTGTTATGCTTATATGATAATAATCATCATGATAGTGGGAGCATAAGTGTTATGTTTGTATGATTATTATGGCAAGTATTGCAAGTTAGCAATATTAATTATAGAAAAACAAAGATTCAATTTGCAAAGTTGCATGGGTTGAAAAGTTGTTTTGCAATAGTTAAGGGAGAGAATATTATACTTCGCTTCAAAATCTAAAGCTTAGATTGAGAAATTTTAATAAATTTAGTCAAAGGATACATAGTGTGTTCTTAAATTTCGATTATGATTACGTCATCCCTCTTCATAGTTCGAATTGTGAGAACGTGACACATAAAATATTATGGCAGAAGATTGATAAAGTATCATATCTTTATGTAAGACATTATGCATCGTGTCTCATACGCTTCGGATATAGGATCGATTGCAAATGTTGTAATATTTGACCATTCTAAAATTTTCCAAATTTCTAGCGCATTAAGAGGGAAAAAGGACCAGAATCGGTTTTGACTAAAATAATTAAACAACTATCAAAGGACGATCCAAAGTTCGCTAAGGATTGGTCGCTTGTGAGTAGTTGGAAGTATGGTATTGGATGGAACATATCGACATTATTATGAATAGATAAGATTCTATTAAGAATGAGTTGTCGTATGGTAAATATGGAAATGTTTCCATATTGGGAGTTGGATATTGAGAGTCTAGATTAGAAAATTTTATGCAAGAAGGATGTTCAAAGGAATGTACTTTGAATGTGAGACTTCACGTCTATGGAATTGTCTTGTAACAATTTTCGATAGGAGTACTTTGTAATTTGATTGGCCAAGTCTTGGTGACTTTTGTGCTATGACTTTGCGAAAGGATCGTTACATAAAATGTTAGAATCTAGCATATTCTAGTAGTGGCAAGAACCTTGTGTTCTAACACTAATGATAAAGATTGGGAATTGTGAAATGAGCATCATTGGAAAAGGTTTTCAATTGATCTATTTCAGAAAGTAAGGACCATAGGAAACATAGTGTGCATGCTTTGTGCATGGGACAGCTATTGTTGTAATTTGAGTAATAAGTTGATTTTCTGAAACAGTAAACAATGAATAATGAATAATCAATATGGTGTTTAAACAAAAGTGTTTTATTTACTCCCACAAGTTTGGGGCCATATAGGATTAAGTATTATTGTTGTGTTTCAGTTTACATGTTTTGACTTCCAGAATAACTGGGTTATTTGAACCTCCACAGTCGGTCATATGTTGGAAGTAAGTATGAAGGAAGACTATCATGAAGAGTCTGTAGATTGTCTGAAGAGTTTAGACATAGCACAAGTTTGCTGCAGGGTTCATGAGTGCTTTCATAAGATTAGAGTATTGGATTAAACCCACGCTCACTTGGATCACTTCATGGATTTATCACGGGTGATTAGTGAGACGATAATATTGTATATTCTTGAAACCGAGACATGTGAGTTGTTATTTGTTGCTCGATTGCACATTGATAATAAGTAAATGCACCAGTAACTTGGTGTTATAAAACTTATTGTTGTGTGTGATTCGATCAGTGAATGCAAGCAAGCATATGATTCAAAGTTTATCCATTCCTTTTACCCAAAGTGGGATAAAAGCGATATATGTGGGCCCCTCAATGATTTAGTGATGACACCCAAGCGCTTGGCCAAGCCGGGACTAAGTTTATGTGTTCAATTGTAGTCTGTTGTCAGTCGTCATAAATCGGAAGTCGGGAAACAGTATAAAGAGAATGATTGAAATTCATGTCTTATGTCTATACGATATCTTGAGAATGGAGGAATATATGATCCCTTATCTAAAGGACACGCGTATCTGATAAGATCAGAGCTGACAGCGGCTTTTGAAAGCTACGACTGCTGATCAGGTTCTGAAGTCATACGGAAATTAGTTATTAGACTTATCCAAGTGGGAGATTGTAGGATTAGTGTCTAAGTCCATAACTATTTTGGTATGTACTTGACCCTATTATGAGCATGGTCCTTTTAGGTTGCCTTCACCATAGCAATATGTAGGATGAATTAAGGAGAGAAAGGTTTAATTATGATTTATTAATATATTATAAGAATAATATATTAAAGGAGAAATCATAATGTTTAATTAATATTAGTCAAGAATTAATTAAGAATTAATTTTGTGGCTAAAAGAGATTAATTAAACTTAAGGGACTTATTGTGTAATTATAAGATAATTACATAGATGGGCTTATGGACTCCATAGAAGGTGGAGTGGACGAATTCTATGGGGTAAAAACCCATTAGAAGTTGTCCAAGGCTTCTAAAGAAGGAGTCTATGGGCTGCTTAGGGCTTTAGCAGTCAAATTAGGGTTTCCTTGTTAGATAACCCTAATTGACTAAGTATATAAGGAGCCCTTAGGCACCAAAAACGTGGTTAACACTTGGATTAGGGTTTCCAGCCGTTTTTGGTGCCTCCCTTCTCTTCTCTTCTTCATCTTGTTGCTTAGTGGTGTTTGTGACTCCATTAGAGGTGCACCACTTGAGGCACTAAGCTTTCTGAAGCTAAGGATTAATTGTTATTGCTATATAACAATCAAAGGTCAGATCTAAACCCTACTTTATGTTAATATGATTAATTGTATGCTAGATCTAGGGTTTAAAGCTTTGGATATTCAATTTCATGTTCATTAGACAAACTAGATCCAAAAGCTATTAGGGTTTGCATGTACACCATAGGAATGATGTTTTGCTCAAATCCCATCATAGTCAACTGGAATAAGAAACGAATTAAGAATGTGTCAACACGATAGGTAATAAACCTCAAGTCGTGTGCTAGTGATGAACATTGATACTTAAGTACTCTCCCTTCCTTTCAGATTGGAGAAACTTTTTTCTTTCTTCCTAATTGATTCTTCTTATTCGTTCTGCCATACATTGAAACTTTTTTAATGATTCAGAATTACACTTAATCTTGTAAGCATAACCATTTTTACGAAACTTTTAGCAAATCATGAAGAATATTCTTATTGTTCTTTGTGTTGGACTTGACCTAGTGCACAACAATGTGTAGTATATCCTTTGGTCCTTCACTTGACTCACATACTTATGTGAACAAGGAATTAGTCTTAATTTCCCAAATACTGAGGTTCTCATTCATCATACAATACCAGTTGCATGATTCCAAATTTCTGTCTAATTGAAACTTGGGTGTGAGAGTCATTCCTTATTTGATAAATTTTTGACACTACCACAAATAGCATAACTAAGAATCACATCCACTTTCAATATTTCTAACAATAGAAACATACAAACATCAATTTTTACAAAAGTCATTGCAAGGATATATATATAAATAAGATAAAAATTAAAATTTATTTTATTTATAAAACGCGGAAAAACTTGTCCTTGCAATGCAATTACAAAAGAAAACTATGTTACTAAATATTCCTAAGCAATCTATCATAACTCTTGAATAGCAGCTCAAAAATCCAATCATCGAACCATGCGATCGAAATCCATCTCTTCGCGACTAGATTCAACTTATCCTTTAAGCTTCCTTTCTTATCTTCGATCCTACAAAACATCAAAATGCAATCTTATCACATCATGTATTAAGAATCTATAAAAGGAACTTAATAGAGTTAGATAGTGGGCTTACCTGAAGCAAAGTCATACATATTGACTCTTTCATCCTTTCGATCCTTCAAGTAGATATGACAGCTTCGTAAACAATGCCCCTTCTCTTGGCAATAGAAGCAAACAGACTCTTTTAGAATAGCACAAGAGACAATCTCAGATTCAACCATTCTTTTTACCATCCGGTCAAACAGTTTGACCATGGCCAATCCCTTTCCATTGGGAAGAGTAAGCTTTTCTGAACTTCTAATGTTTCCATTGTCAATGTCCATGGAAGTTTGGGAGGTTGATCTACTAGTCAAATTTGCTTGACCAGTGTGCCAAATCATTGTTGATTCTGCAACAATAAGTAAATAGGTAAGATCAATGAGGGTCACGTTGTGGTCCATCATATAGTAATCTTTAATGAACTCACTATATGAGTCAGGAAGTGATTGAAGAACCAAGTTAACAACCAGCTTCATTGAGACATCGACACCCAGCGATTCCAACTGTCAATGTGTGACTACATCTCCAAGACGTGTGCACACAGACCTTCCATCTTCATGTTTGCTTGTCAATAGGGCTTGAGTGACCTTGAAATTTTCAAGTCTTAGAACATGTGGGTCAGGGAGAATTATTGGAGGAGGTGGAGTAAGTGAAGAATGATTTCCATTTCCACGATCCAATCGTGGAACATCATCTTCATGTGGAAAACTTTTTCTAAAGGATTCTGTAGACCATAGTTGTTAGAATTTGACATCTACAAAACGGGAGAAATTCAAGTTAGTTGATTTAAGTCCTTAATATAACACCCAAATGAAATATTAAGGCTAGGACCCAACACAATATTCTACAACTCGGAAGAGGGATGCCATAATCTAGTTGCAGACTATTTGAAGGTAGGTAAATGACGATTTACCAATTTCCACCATGAAAAAACGAAAATGAATATTAGGTTTTAAATGAATTGAAATTCCTAGATCTGTTGAAATTCATTGAACTTTTCAATGGCATGTTTAATCTCGATTATGCCCTTCAATTTTGTGACTGGGATGCCAAGGATCACAAACAAGGTGTGAATAACCATGCAAATTATCTTGGTACTCTCGAAGATGTTTATCACCTAATCAACGTGTTGGTTAACCTCAGACGCTCCATCGATCTATGATAATCTACGAGCTACCCATTTCCATCCTTCATTGGTTCCATATTAGTGTGCCGGTTAACCACACATGCACCACTAACGACCAATAAGGTGCAATGTGCAATTTCATGGATTAGCACCAAATTCACATTTTTCCTAAAGTAACTAAGATTTGGGAATTTATAGAAGTGTTTAGTTACTTCGTATTTCATTATACTTATAATGGAAGGATGTGTCCTATCCTACCCGTTCGACTAACGACCCAATGACGGTCATTTTACAGGCCGCTTCCCTAAACACTCATTATAGACCAGCTTCGTGAATGAGACCTACTAACAGCAAGACTAACCTTTTACTTATACATATGTAATATATTAGACTTTTAATTTTATATAGTATAAGGTTATATTTTACACTTTTAAAATACTAAGTGGTTTAATCTATTAATAAATTAGACTTTTAATTTGATTAATCTTAAACCATATTATTATGGAGTTATTAATTCTCTCTTTTAATTAAACTCTTAATTAATTTAATAAAATCCATAAGGGTGTAATTTGAACTTTTCAAAACACTAGGGTTTTAGAATTTAATATTTCAAAATTAATACCTTTTAATTAAATTTTAAATTCCAAAATTGAGGACAAATTTTGAAACCTTTAAAATATTAGGGTTTAACTATTTAAATTTCAAAAACTAAAACTTTTAAGTTCAAATTTAAACTATAAAACCTAAAGGGTGTAATTTGAAAGTTTTCAAAATTACTAGGTCAAATATTTGAATCATAATAATCCTATATGATCCATACTTAACCATATCCATCAATTTTGATAAGGATATCTATACCAATCATAAAAAATTGAATTTAGGCAAGAAAAACGAGTTTTGGTAATTATCCAAATCAAAATCTGGCCAGCAAAATCAAAAATCCTGGCACCAGGTCACTTAGCTCTTCGAGTCCACTATGGAACTCGTCGAGTTCATGCAACTCGTCGATTCCATACATGGACTCGGCGAGTCAGCCAGTCAGACAACAAGTTTTTCGATTTCCTGATCTTTGGCAGTTCACTTTTGCATCTATTCAATAGAAAAACAACCTAGGCTCTGATACCATTGTTGGATTTTTTTAGCATAACATCATTCCTATGGTGTACATGCAACCCTAATTGCTTTGGATCTAGGTTTTTCTAATTTGAACATACAATTATGAATACCAAAGCAATAACCCTATGACTAGCATACATATACCGAAAATCACATGTGATTAGGGTTAGAATCTTTACCTCTCTTGTTATGTAGAAATAACAAGTTTAATCCTTCTTGATCTTGACTTTTGAAAGCGTAGTGCCCCAAGTGTTGCACCTCTAATGTAGTCACAACCACTTAATGCAAGAAGATGACTTAGGAGAGAAGAAGAATTCGGCTAGGGCAACTCCAAGAAGCATAGAGCCGAATCATCATGTACAAGGGTCTATTTATAGTTGAGGCTATTAGGGTTTTAAGGTGGAAACCCTAATTTCCTTTCTTAGGCCTTAAGCAATCCATGGAGCCCTTTTAGAAAGCCCCTTGGACGAAATCCTTATGGGCTTCCCATAGATTTCGTCCGATCTCTTCTATTAGGAGTCTATAGCCCAACTAGCAACTAACAGTTAATTGCAATATCTGTCCCCTTTATTTAATCAGTCTCTTTTGATCACCAAATTAATTTCTAATCAATACTAATTAAATAATATGATTTCCAAATAATATATTAATCTTGTAAAATATCAATAAAACCATTTTAAGTACTAATTTATTATTCATATAATAAATTCTACTTTCTCTCCTCTTGTTATCCTATCAAGTTGCATGAGTGAAGGCAACCCAAAAGGACCATGCTCATAATCAAATCAAGTACATACCAAAAATAGTTATGGGCTTAGACACCTAATCCACTAGATGCAAACCAACGTCTGATACAAGACTACTTTCAAGAAAATGCCACTTTTCAAGGATACTACTTTAGAAGACGCTTTAGAATGTTCAAACCATTATACAAATGTATAGTTGAAGATCTAACGAGGGAGTGTGATTTTTTCGAGCAACATCCTGATGCTAGAGGTACACCCGGTTTCACCCCTTTACAAAAATATACAGCTGCATTTCGTCAATTAGCATATGGCATCCCTCCTGATGCGTTGGGCGAGAGTTTTAGGATGTCAGCTAGGACTGCACGAGATAGTCTACATTATTTTTGCAAAACTATTATTCAGTTTTATGGTCCAAAATATTTATGTACGCCTACACGCAATGACATCTTAAAATTGCAATCTCATCATGCTAGCGTACATAGCTTTCCTGGAATGTTACGAAGTTTAGATTGTCTACATTGGGCATGGGAAAATTACCCTGCCTCACACCATGGTCAATTTACCCGAGGTGATCATGAGCATCCAACTGTCATACTTGAGGTGGTGGCGTCACAGGATCAGTGGATTTGGCATGCTTTTTTTGGGTCTCCTGGATCCCTTAACGACATTAACATTCTTAATCGTTCACCTATATTTAACAACATATACGACACATCTACACCGGATTCTTCTTTCCAATTGCGTAGAACACCATATAAATATGGTTATTATCTAGTTGATAAGATCTATCATGAGTATGTAGTTTTTGTTAAATTGTTTACGTGTCCAAATGATACTCGTCGGAAAAAATTCAAGAAAGCTCAAGAAAGAGCTAGGAAGGATGTCGAGCGGGCTTTTGGAGCTCTCATGAAACGTTGGTTTATATTGAAAAAACCAACAATTTTTTTAAGCGAGGAAAAAATGTATGAAATCATGTATGCATGTATAATATTGCATAATATGATTATCGGAAATGAAGGAAGAGCGATATGTGAGTATGATGAAGAGAAAACCATTCCCGCGACACAAGCAATACAAAATTGGGGGCGACAAGTACATTGAAAAGAGAGCAGAGGTTCGTTGCAATGAAACATTTCTAAATCTTCATATGGACTTGATGGAACACATTTACGGGATTCAACACATTAACCTCAATTTGGATCCGGAGGATGACCCGAAAGACGAGTTCTTGGAGGATGACTTCATGTAGTCTGTTTATTTTTAATCATTTAATGTATGTTTTTTTTAAGTTTGTAGGTTTAAAATTTCTAGTTTTTTTTTTTGAAGTTTGTAAGATTTTTATTTAGGCAATGGAATGTAATGTTATTTTTATTTTGAAGTAATGAAATGAATGGTTTTTATTAAAAATATAGTTTTATTTAATTAAAAAAACAAAGTGTGGTACCACTCCTTGTGTGTGGTATGAAACCACACTTTTGTAGTAAATTGTGACGTGACGTCTACGTGGCACTGCGGTTTCATAAGGGAGAGTGACACCACTTCCTCCGGCCTAAGGTATCTGATTGCCAAAATTATTGTTGTTTACATCACTGTATTACCAAATAAACCATGAGAGGCTTATATGTGTCAAAAAAAGAAGCCACAAATGAAGAGAATGAAGAAATTTATCATTCTTACAATTTAGTTAGCGATGTCAAACTTGAAAGATGGAATCTGATTCCCCCTGAAAGCCCAATATTGGATAATTTTCTGATCGGATACAAACGTTATGAGTTTTATGAATTATGACACATTATGACGACTTTATACATTCAAATGAGTAGATGATCAATGGAAACTGTGAAATACATTTTTGTGACTCTTGAATACATATAGGTGACGCATTTCCAGTTATCTCCACAGGGATCGTCGCCGCTTGAACTCCACTAGGTTAATTGTCTCCGCGGATTCATACGTTGATACATGGCTACCGGGAAGGCTACCAAGGCAGAGACTACACGTGAAGTTTGAACTCGAATCAATTACTTTGATTAATTTGTTGGTTGATTGTTAATTCAATTACAGTTACATAAATGGTGTGTAATTGAGTTATCGTAATCGGTTACGTGTTCCTTTAAACCACTACGAAAATCGTAAAACCTTTTATAGTAAAATCAATTAGACAGTTTTTCATAGACGACACCGACAAACAATAAAAATATACAACTAAAAATGAAGAGAGAAAGAAAAATATTAACCATCGGATGGATTTGTGTCGCCATATGTAACGTCCCAAAATTTATGACCAAAAAATTTGTTTTAAAAACATTACTTTAGAAAACATTAATAGTTAAAAACATTGTTTGATCAAACCATAACAAAACGTAAACCATGTCTAAAAGCCAAATCATACAATCATCAAAATATCAGAGTATAAACCCCAGAGAATCTCGTAAGTGCGGAAACCAGTGTGTGTGCATGATGTGCCGCTACCGCGCCAGCTCCTTCCCCTTAGACGAAGAGGTACCTGAAACCAAAACTGTAAACTGTAAGCACAAAGCTTAGTGAGTTCCCCCATCATACCACATACCATACAAACAAATAACACGCATACTATCAGGCTATTCTGGGGTGCCTGACTACCCGGTACGGCCATTCTGGGGTGCCGACTACCCGTGTCAAGCCATTCTGGGGTGCTGACTACCCATGTCAAGCCATTCTGGGGTGCTGACTACCCATCGGTCCTAACAACCGATCCTCGGGGACTAGTCCCCTCCTACTACCACTACCGCATATAACATAACAGGCCAGCATGCAAACATATCATCACGTACTGTCAGACATTTCTGGGGTGTCTGACTACCCTTCGGTCCTAAAAACCGAACTCTACTATTATCACATATACATATCATGCTAGCACATAACATATCAGATAGTAGCAACCTAGATGATATCACAAAGACAATCATCTAACATACGACTCCTACTGGTGGGCCAGCATTGTGGCCGAAGACCCACCGCTACTGGAAGGTAACTTACCTCGAAGTAGCTGCTGATCTGAGCAGGAACTGACTGTCTACTGCTGCTGCTACTGCTGCTCCGGAAATCCTTCGGCTGCAATTCCCACAACATACTCAATCAAACACTGCCAACTGTCCTTTGGGTAAAATGACCATTTTACCCTTGATCATGACCTAAGTCAAAATCAGAGTCAACTTTCAGTTGACCCGACTCGCCGAGTTGGCTTTCCAACTCGCCGAGTCCCTACCCAAACGTTTGCCCTGAATCCCGTTCCTACTCGTCGAGTTAGGCGACGACTCGACGAGTTCTCCTTCTTAACAGATACTCAAGTCCTTCATCCTACTCGTCGAGTTGTATGAACAACTCGTCGAGTTCATCTTCATCCGATGAACACTTATGCTAAGACCCGCCGAGTTGTATGAACAACTCGCCGAGTCTGTTCTTGATCTAAGGAGATTGCCTTGAACTCGCCGAGTCCGGGCATTGACTCGCCGAGTACCTCCATAGATGAGTTCAACTTCCGACTCACTGAGTCACACCCCGTGACTCACTGCTCACTCGACACTACGAAACGGGGACAAACTCGGAGACTCGCGAACAGACTCGCCGAGTCACATGAACGACTCGCCGAGTCGTTGCCATGCACCCACTAAATACACAGATCTGCTCGATTCTAGTCCATGCTATTCACAGATCTGGGCTTCTAGGACATGAATCACACGTAAAGTTTCCAACTTTACGTGTAGATATTCACCAATATGGATTTTAGGGTTCAAAATGCCTCAAAAGGGTAGATCTAAGGTGAACAAGCAACATGGGTCCATAAAGCTAACAGATCTGAGCTCCTGGAGCTCAATCTTGCCTAGATCTAGAGGCCAATCAACTTATTACGAACCCTCAAGCATACACAAACTTGGAAATGGCTCAAAAAGGACTTTAATGGAGCTATAAGGGACAATAAGCTTAAAAACAGAGGGGAAACGAGCTATACCTTAGGGGAAACGTTGGAATGACACAGAGATGCTTGGCCTCCTTCTCCTCTTCTTGATTCCCTCTTCTTTTTCCTTCACAAACTTCAAGAATACCACAAAACACTTCAAACTCACAAGGAAGCACGGCTAGAAGAAGATACATGGCTCTGAGGGTGAATGGGGACGAGGTTGGGGCGGATATGTTGCTTAAATAGGGTGCAAACCCCTGAAACTTAGGGTTTCATCCAACAGCTGTGACTCGCCGAGTCCAGGATATGGACTCGCCGAGTCGACAACTTAAACGTGTCTCGGGTCCCGCATCTACTCGGCGAGTCGGACCTGTGACTCGCCGAGTCCAAGGCTAAAAGAAGAGAAATACTCAAATAAGATTTACATACCAAGAACCAGGTGCTACACCATAGTTGTTGAATGTAGTCAGAGATTGTGAACATTGGGATTCTGACGTTGAACGGTTAATCAAACTGATAAAGCACCGATTCCTTCCTTTTATTGCAAACACTAAGACCAAACAGAGTGGATGGTCGCTACGCTCTCGCTAGGATCGCTAACATGAAGAGAACACCGCCCCCTAGTGCTCGCTAGGGAGCTCGTTAAGGGATGGTCATAGATAGCTTGACGAGAAGAAAGAATCGGATGTTGGATTGGTTGAAGAGGGGTTGGACGGATTGCTTGAAGGTTTGACAGAAGTGTGTTTTTTTATCCTTAAACCCCTAATCTTTCATCTTGTGTTTGTGTGTGTGTGTTGGGAGCGACAACGATAGAAGGCGAGAATATTGAAACAACGAGTTTGGCAAATTCACCAGTAGATGAAATTTCGCATTTGGCTCTTGATATCGGAGGTAATTAGTTCTCCTGATTTTGAATAAATTTGTTAGATTTTTATTTTTCTTTTTTTCTTTGAATTTTTGGTATCCAATTCAACCAATTCTCCTGCTGATCAGTATTGTAACTCGATTGCTATTTGCCACGCACATAACGTAACGAAAGTTATTAATTACTATATAATCAAGTACGTTATTCACACTTAGGGGATGTTTGATAGTTGTTTACTCAATCAGATCTGCTTGAGTCATGGGATGATTGGGTCTAAAGTTGTGACTGTATTTGCCTATGACTGAAACTATATTGTTTGACTATGCATCTTACTGGCCATACCGATTACTAAAAATGACAATTTTACTATTCTATTCTATTCTATTCCATATAATTTAGTACCATCACAAATTACCATTTTATAAAAAAAATCTTATTATTTCTAATTTTTCTATTATAGCATTAAATTTTCAATTATAGCATTGAACATTTAATTTTTTCTTTTTATTAGAACATGTCATCAATGAACTTTTACTTTTAAACGATGAACAATGACAACAATTTGAAATAAAGAGGGATAATTGGCTCTCCCAAGTCCAAACATTTGATTATACGATCATAAAATTCACAAACTCCATATATAAGGAATAAAGAATAACACACTTGCATTAACATAGTTTTGGTAAATTGGTTGTGATCTCCCTCCAATGTCTTTGTGTGTCAAAACTTCCATACATAAATAACCTATTCATTTTCTGCCTTTTTGGGCATTTACTTTCCCCATATATCTACCAAACAAAATCATATAGTCAAGATAGGCATACAAATGATCAAATCTTCCAAGTCCTTACAAATTTGTCAAATTTCTGTCATGTTCCACTTCCAATGCAATGTATCAAATTTCAAACAAATTCCGAAGAACCACTGTAATACAATAATTAAGTTACTCATACTTTTACTCCAATAAAAAGGAATTTGATAACAGAAGCTGTAAAATCTTCCAATTCCTAACAAGGTTTTTTCAAAGACAAGTGGTAAGCATGAAGATAACAGGATCAGTAAAAAGCAAAGATGAAGGATATGTACCTTGGAATCAGATAGCTTCTATAAGCAATTATCATTCCATTCAATTGGCTACCAATTGTCATTTCATCATCATGAAACTTTGTAAAAGAGCATTCAAATAGACTTATCCATTCTTCACATCACGTATCAGAAAAAAAAAATTAACTTTACCAATTGGAGTTTTAGGGATGGTCGGCTTAAATGGTGGTGGAAGTGTTGGTAGATGGAGGAGGAAGGCATTGGTGGAGGTCGAAAAATTAAGCTCAATCAGTCAGCTTCTTTTTTTGAACGAGGAAAAGCTGAAGGCATTGTATGGAAGGCGATGTGTTGAAGGCGTAACCAGGAGAAGATGAAGGCGAGGCGAGAGGGACTGGCATCGGCGGAGCAAGGAAACAACAAGGAGCAACGGCTGAGGAGGGCGGTCCATCGGTGGAAACGATGGTTCCTACCACTGTCATTTTCAGATGCGATGGTATAAGGGAAAGGGCAATATCATGACATAACCATCTAGGATCGAGTCAACTAACGTTTTATGAAGGACCGAGTAAGATAAATTTTATGGACTGAGGTCGGGTCAACTGTCTAATCTACATAAATCAAACACTTTGACCGGACCGAGTCAGACAAAAACGTCTAACCGGACTCGGTCAGCATCAAATCAAACAGGCCCTTAGTAACCAAAATTGATGAGAAAACTTTGTAAGATGATCATGATCATATATTTTGGTAACAATTGCCTACGGTCGGTAAATTTATGTCGTGATCTTTTCAGAAATGGAATTTTTATTTGGGATAAGTTGAAATTCCAAGTGTTTCCAAGCAAAGAAGTTACTGATCATCTCTACTGGAAACCAATCTTGTTGTTGAATCTTTCAATTTGGAATACCAACTAATTCCTCAATTTACATCAATTTATTCACAAAATCTTGCTCTTACAAGGTTCTCTCATCAATATGGTCTATTTCTCCACCGAAAGAGAACAACTTGCAAATAACACACACAAAGGTGGATATCTTCTTAAATGAAGTCTTTATTTTTTAAAATTTGAAACAAGTTGTAACACTCGTTTTCGAATTGCTTCATTATTCGGTATCATGGCCCGATCATCAGTTATCATAAGGCTTAGGGCCTTGGGGAAGAAAGGATTTGGCCCTTTTTGAATGTGAGTGTTATAGTCTAAGTGATCCAAGTTTCCGATGGTGTTTCAGAGCCCAAGGGTATAATCGTAATTTGATAATGTAGTCCTTTTTGAATTTTGGGTTTGGTTCAGTAAGTTTTCAGGCTAAGGTGAGTTGTTAGAAGTGTAGGGCTTCTCATCACCTTTATGTGGATATAAAGTTCGTCGGAAACGAACTTAGAATGAAGGAGTTAGGGCCAAATGAAGTTTTAGGGTTTTAAAGTTTCAATGAGTATGCGAGGCGTACTCGTCGTGTACGCGAGGCGTAGTGGTTAAAATGGTCGCGGGTGGTCTTTGAGTACACCGAGCATACTAAGGGGTACGTGGGGCGTACTCCCTTTAGCACCAAACCCTAATTTTGGGGTTTTACCCCTATATAAGTAATATTATATCCTTCCTTACGACATTTTAGGTCAGCCTCCACCCCCTTTAGCATACATTTAAACCCTAGAGTGCCTTGAGTGAGTTTTGGAGCTATGAAGATCGTTAATGGTGGCTTGTGTAAGAGAAGAAGAAGGTTGAAGACTCATTTCTTGGAGAGGAGCTTAGAGATCCAGTATTGGCATCTTCATTTCGTGACTTTGGAGGTATAAAGTCCCTATCTTGTCTACTCATTGTATAGATCTTCTTTCGGGGTTGTTTATGGTCATTTTGGCTTCTTTTGGTTGGTCCTTGTGAGCTAAGGTTGTTTCAGAGGCTTAATCTTGTAGATTTGGACGTTTTAGGTGTCCCAAAGGCATAAAAATGTAATATTTATGGTTTATTTGGACTCATGCATGTGTTAAGACCCCTCATTAAGCTCTTTTGAGCTCTAGAGCCCCATTGAGCCATGCATGCAAGTAAAGTTGCCAACTTTACGTGATAAATTATCCATAGCAATCAGATCTGAGAGTTTAGAGCAAGGACTTAAGTGATTGAGTGCTTAATGAAGAAGCATAGGGTTCATGGGAGTACGTTGGGCGTACCCATCTGGTATGTTTCGCGTTAGCCCCAAAGGGTGTACGTTGGGCGTACCAGATGAGAACGCGGGGTGTACTATGCCTGTTGGAATTTTCTTGTTTTGTTGATTTGTTGTCCATGGATCGTTGACCAGAAGTTCGACCAGGATTGACCATTGGTTATTTTGAGCCTTTTAGGATATTGGGCCTTGTGGTGTCATTTCAGGTTTGGGCTATCTTTTGGGCTTGGTTTCTTGGGGTTTTGTTGGGTCATCTGAGAACAAGTGTTTTGGATTAGGGAAAAGTTAATGGGCTTTAGGTTAAGGTCCATGTAAGGGTTTGGACCCAATTTGGAAAATTAGGCCATAATTGGGCTTTGGATGATTATTTGGTTTGTGGGCCTTTTGATTGGGAGTTTGGGCCTTAGTCTTGGACCAAACTAGGTGAGAGGTAAAATGGACTTTTTACCACATATATGGACTATTGGATTTGAATGGGAACCCAAATGTTAATTGGATGTTATTCATGTTTGTTAGCGCAGGGATTCTAGCGGATCTGCAGTCATAGATTTAGTCCTGGGTTCCACTGTCGAGGCGAGTCTCCTCACTGTTCATTGGTTCGAAGGCACCAATGCCGGCCCATTCATTTTATGTAATATAGGAAGACTTGGGGGTGGGCCTTGGCATTTGTATGAAAGACCAGGAGGTGGCTCCTGGCAGATATATATGCAAGACCAGACTCTTGACTCTGACATTTAAGTAGATAAGTAGTTATAGTTTATATGCTAGTTGTCTTTGTGATGCTTGCATGGAAGACCAAGAGGTGGCTCCTGGCACTTGTCTATAAGACCCAGGGTTTTAGCCCCCGGCCTAGCAAGGAAAGACCATGATACGGCTCGTGGCATAATGGCAAGACTATGGTTGGCACATAGCACCTCATATTGAATGTTGGATATGTATGTTATGTTTGGCTCACATGATATGTATGGTATGTGGTATTTGGGGAACTCACTAAGCTTTGTGCTTACAGTTGTTGTTTATGGTTTTAGGTACTTTCGGTTCGAAAGGGAAGGTCCCGACTTGATCCCAGTGCATACACCTATATTTTCCGCAACTTTGAGATTTTGGGATTGTACTCTGATAACTATTTTTATTATAAAATATCTTTAAGTGTTTGTTTAAATGATAAATGGGTGTTTCGATTATTATAAAAATGAAATTTTTACCCTTGTATTTTGGGATGTTACAAGTTGGTATCAGAGCCTTGGTTTGAGGGATTCGGGCATACTCTCGGGAATGCCTGGACTCAAACTGAGGTTTTGGTGAAAATTTTCATAAAATAAATGTTTTATTGAAAAGGGTTTTAATCAAAGAAAGGGGTGTGATGCGTGCAATCGGTCGAGCTCAAGGAAGTGGTTCCCAGAATACCAATACATATTTATTATGATATATGATGTGATTATGAGAATTACATGCTAGGTTAGGGCTAAGGATCTGCTCAGAACTTTATGATAGGAGAGAAGCCTTTGTATACTTGATTGTATGAGCTATTATGATTGCATGCTAGTATGGTTTTAAGATAAGTGGATAGAATGGCTTAATTAGTGTATGTTTGTTAGATTTTATGTTGCATGAATGTTGCTTGTTTTGTGCTTTGTGGGACTCTTAGTAATGTGGATCAACTACTAAGTGAATAGTTAAGTCACATGTGGCACAGGTTAAATAATCTCAGAGTGATGGATTTGGCCCTATTACGCAGCTCTCGTTTGAGTCCAACTGTTCTAAGATTGAGTTTTTTACTCTAAGGATTATTTGATCTCTGTTATGTACCATCCCGACTGTTAGGTATTATATTTATTTTTGGGATGTAATGAGTGACTCGATGAGTTATGTGCCCAACTCGTCGAGTAGGGTTGGATTGGTCATGTGGGTTTAATGACCAACTCGACGAGTCAGAGAGCAGGCTCGCCGAGTTGGCACTGTGTGAGGAAAACCTAAATCCCTGGGTTGTGACCTATTTAAGGGGCCTTAAGCCCTCATTTCCGCGTCACCATCCACCTTACATACTTGAGAGAAACCCTAATCGTCCACTTGAGCTAGAGAGTGAGAGAGAAGCTAATCTTGTGATTATTAGTGCACTTTTGAAGGAGAAGTGGAGAGTATAAAAGCTTGGATCAAGAGGAGGCTTTGGATCTAGAGGTTCATCAGGTTTTTGCTTCAGTTAGAGGTTAAAAGATGCTAACTTAATCATTTCCTTATGAGATCTTGGTTTAGGGAGTTTCTAGGGTTTTCTCCCATCCTTTTTGTGTCATTGAGTCCCTTGAGCATGATTTGATGTTGAAACCTTAGATCTGGATTGTGGGAGGTCTTGTGATTTCAAAGACCCGAACTTTATTGAGCTAGAGACAAGATCTTGTGCATCTAACCCTTGTTGGAGCTTGTATTGGCATTATGGAGCAAATATGTCATGCATGAACGTTAAGATCGAAGCTTTACGTGACATTCGAGCCTTAAGAGACTAGATCTAGAGTTTGGAGTGGTGGATCTGCCTTAAAACGTCTAAATGAGAATACAAACTGAATGGACTCGCCGATTCAATGATCTAACTCGACGAGTCGGCTAGGGTTTTCCCGATGAGACTGAACACGCGGTAACTCGGCGAGTTGAGTTAGACTTTCATGAGGGTTTTGAGGAACCAAAGGGACTCGACGAGTCACATAGATGCACTCAATGTGTTGGGTCAACATGGACTGTTGAATCAAGTGTTGACTTCTGTTAACTTCAGGGTTTAGTTAAACTTGGGGGATAGAGGTCATAGAGGGGTAAAATAGTATTTTACCCATCCCAAGAGTTAAAAAGGGACTATCACGAGTTTATTTAGAGTTGTGATCCTTAAGTGTTAATTAGAGATGCTTATTATATGTAGGCGGGGGTTAGACTGTTCGAGGGGTATTCAATTTCCTTTCTTGCTTACGAGGTGAGTCTTCTCACTATACTTACCTAGACTGGTAACCTTTGTGTGACCGGAGGGTCTTATGTGCTTATATTGAGTATTGTGATATACTGCATTATGTCTTTGTGATTTATGTTGTGTATTATTCTGAGCTTACTGAGTTAGGACTAGAGGGTCCATCCTAGTTATGGGACCGAAGGGTTCCACTGAGACACATTGACCGTAGGGTGTTATCTGAGTATAGCCATGAGAGGCTAATGAGCTATGTGTGGTATTTTGGCGAACTCACTAAGCTTTGTGCTTACCGGGTTATGTGTTATGTGTTTCAGGTATTTCTCAGGATCACGGTAAGGCACCGGCTTGATTGTACACACACGAGTGGAGATAAGATTTGGAGGATCTTGGATTGTGTTTTGAACAGTTTATGAACATGTGTTTTGATAACTAAATAGTTTGGGGGTTTTGTGATTGTGATTATGAAATTAATGTGATTCTTAAATGAAAATTTTTTTTGGAAATTTATAGTGTTACAAGTTGGTATCAGAGCCTTGGTTTGAGGTATTCGGGTGTACCTGCGGGTATGTCTGAACTCAAACTGAGGATTTGAGAACAAAATTTAAAAGAAATGATTTTTATAAAACAAGAAAGAGTTTTAAGAGAAAACGAGTTGGAGCAGTGTATACAGTCAGCCAGAGCCCGAACGGTCATTTCCCAAAATACCCTTACTTATTTGTGTTATAAGATATTTATGAGATATTAGTGATGCATGCTAGAGAATAGGTTAAGTAATTCATGTTTAGGACTAGAGTTGCCTGATTTGTGATGCCTTAGCCTAGGAGTTGTTGCTATCTGTTATGTGCCTTGAGTATGTGCCGAGTAACAGTATCTAGTAGGAATCACTTAGAGAGAGAGTTTTGAGTCAAGAGATAATCTAGGAGAGATACCTAGATGAGCATATGAGAGATCTACTGAGAGGGTAGTATGTTATTCGTGAGAGTTAGAGTACTTGTGAACTGGGATCCTAGGAGGAGGACTTGGGGTGACTATAGGTTGGTGTGGAAGGTAGTATTAGGCCCGTACTACTGAAAGCACCAGATTTGTATGCGACCCAAGTAAGAATCCTTAGGGTACTAAGGAGCATGTAGGGGCGGGAATTGAGTGTGATTTTTGTGTTATGATTTAGAGACATCATGGTGGGTACGCGCCACAACCCCAAGAGCAGTGGGACTAGTGACGAGGAGATCTGCAAGATCATCCATGAGGAGGTGGCCGCAGCTATTCGAGAGAAGACACTAGAGATGTTTGGCTCTATTAAGGCCACCCTGATCGAGACTTTTGATGAGCGGTATGCCGTTGTTACTGAGGTCATTGTTGCTGCAGCCACCGCAGTTGTCGTCGCTACCAAGCCACAGGGAGGTGACTCGTTGTTGTTTCGAGAGTTCAGCAACACGAAGCCCCCAGAGTTTGATGGGATGTAGGATCCGATTGCTGCTATGAGATGGATCTCTGATATCGAGGGATGATTTTACATGTGTTCGTGCCCAGAGCATTTGAGAGTTCGGTTTGTGCTGAACCAACTTCGCTTGGGAGCGAAGGACTGGTGGAAGTTTGTGACGGCTAGTTTTACTCCTGCGGACCATGTTGCAGTGATGTGGGAGAGGTTTACTCAGTTGTTTCGAGATGAGTATGTTCCCCAGGTGGAGAGGGAATAGTTGGCCCAGGAGTTTCTGTCTCTCAAGCAAAAGACAAAAACTATGACTAATATTTCGAGGATGTTCCATGAGAGGGTGTTGTTTTGCCCTGAGCAGGTGTCTACCAAGTAGGAACGTGTGAGCCGATATTTGAGCATACTGAGGAGGGATATACGGGAGTTCGTGGTGAACTCATCGTACAGGACATTAGCTGAGCTTCAGACCAATGCCAGGCGGAGGGAGATCGAGCTTGAGTTGCAGGCCAGAGAGGAGGGAGAGTCCCAGGGGAGGGACTGGAGACCAATGCAGTCGCAGCCGGCGACGAAGCGGGATAAGCCCGTGGATGCAAGAGTCGGGGGACAGAAGGGCCGCACTTGTGGTAAGTGCGGTAAGAGTCACGAGGGATCATGTCGGGCAGGGGTTTGCTACAAATGTTCCAAATAGGGGAACATGGCGAAGGATTGCCCCAAGGGGTTTGCAGTTTGCTTTCACCGCAACCAGACTAGCCATTAGAAGGCCAAGTGCCCTCAGCTCATTCAGGGATCACCTTAGGGTTCTGCACATGCTGCTTAGCATGCTACTGATAGCCGGCCGGTGAAGGTCGACGTTCCGAGGGCTCGTGGGAAAGCTTCTCAGCTGACAGCGGAGGAGATCCACGCAGCACCTGGTGTCGTGGATGGTACGTATATCCTTATTTAATTTATTTTAATATTTATTGTGCTTCTTCTGTGGTGTATTTAGGTACTTTTCGTGTGAGTTTTGTACCTGCTTTGGTGTTATTTGACTCGGGTGCGAGTCGATCCTTCGTGTCCTTAGCTTTTAGCCGTCACATCAGTATCCGACGTGAGGCGTTGAGTCGACCTCTGAGGGTTTCTATACTCGACAAGCATGCGGTTTTTGCTACTAATGTTTTTTGAGGATGTGTGCTAGAGATTTTTGGTGTTGAGTTTCCGATAGACCTGGTACCTATCGCGATGGGTGATGTATGTGTCATAGTGGGATGGACTAGTTGAATCAGTTTGGAGCTATGATCGACTATGAGTGTCAGATGGTGACCATACGAGACCCTAGTGGCGGAGTGCTTACGGTTTATGGCGAGGGTACCAGATCTGGATAAGCTTTTTGTTCTGCTGCTAGAGCGAGACAGAGTGTGCAGCAGGGTTGTATTGGCTTTTTAGCGTATGTGATGGATACACGGGTTGCTACAGGGAGACCGAGTTCTATCTCCGAGGTTCTATTAGTGTTCGAGTTTCCGGATGTTTTTCCCGAGGAGTTGCCGGGAGTGACTCCCGAGAGGCAGGTGGAGTTTCGGATCGATTTAGTTCTAAGTGCGGCGCCTATTGCCAAAGCACCTTATCGTCTTGCGCCTCCAGAGATGCATGAGTTATCCTCACAGCTCCAGGAGCTGCTGGGGAAGGGGTTCATCAGACCGAGTAGCTCACCATGGGGAGCTCCAATCCTTTTTGTCAAGAAAAAGGATGGTTCACATCGGATGTGCATTGATTATCGAGAGTTGAACAAGCTGACGGTCAAGAACCGTTATCCACTTCCGAGGATCGACGATTTATTCGATTAGTTGTAGGGGAATCTTGGTTCTCAAAGATTGATTTGAGATATGTATATCATTAGATGAGAGTTTGCGAGGAGGATATTTAGAAGACGGCCTTTAGGATTCGTTATGGGCACTACGAGTTTGTGGTGATGCCTTTTGGGCTCACCAACGCACCGACGGCATTCATAGACCTCATGAACCGGGTGTGCAGGCCTATGTTGGATCGATCGTGTTCATCGATGATATTTTGGTGTATTCGAGAACCAGAGAGCAGCACGAGGAGCATCTTAGAGAGATTCTTGGAGTATTGAGGTCGGAGAGGCTTTATGCCAAATTCTCCAAGTGTGATTTCTGGTTACGAGAGGTCCAGTTCCTGGGGCATCTCGTTAATCAAAATGGGACATTGGTCGACCCGGCCGAGATTGAGGCAGTTATGAGATGGGAGGTGCCGAGATCCCCGTCCGAGCTCAGGAGTTTTCTGGGTTTGGCCAGCTACTATCGGAGATTTATTAGAGATTTCTCCAAGATTGTTGTTCCTCTTACCAGATTGACCCAGAAGGGTGTTACTTTTTTTTGGGGGCCCTAGCAGTAGTCCTCATTTGAGACTCTTCGCCAGAGATTATGCGAAGCCCCGGTGTTAGCCCTTCTCGAGGGAGTGGAGGACTTTGTAGTCTACTGTGATGCATCTATATCGGGAATGGGTGTGGTGTTGATGTAGAGGGGGCATGTGAATATGTGATAGCTTATGCATCGAGGCAGTTGAAGCCTCATGAGATGAGGTATCCCACCCACGATTTAGAGCTGGGGGCAGTGGTGTTCTCCCTCAAGATCTGGCGGCATTATTTGTATGGAGTTCGGTGTACCATATACACGGACCATAAGAGGCTGAAGTGCCTTATGGATCAACCCAACCTGAATATGAGACAGAGGAGATGGTTGGATGTAGTGAAAGACAATGACTGCAGGATCTTATATCACCTAGGCAAGGCTAATGTGGTAGCTGATGCCTTGAGCCGTAGAGCAGAGAGTGCACCGATCTGAGACGTGTGTATGAGGATGACGGTGATGACTCCAGTCCTAAATACCATCCGAGAAGCTCAGGTGGAGGCTGTGAGGCCCGAGAACCTCAAGAGGGAGCAACTGAACGGACAGGTTTCCAAGTTTGAGACGGATAGTCAGGGGCTTATGACTTTCCGTGGGTGGATTTGGGTGCCCTATATAGGTGGAGCTCGGCGTATACTGATAGAGGACACACATAGATCGAGATTCTCGATCCATCCAGGAGCCACTAAGATGTATTTTACATATCATTAGGTTAAGGCAGAGCACCATCATCCACATGGCCCGTTACAGACTCCAGAGATTCCCCAGTGGAAATGGGAGCAGATTTCCATGGATTTTATCACCAAATTACCGAGGACCGCCCGAGGTGTCGACGCGATATGGGTGATTGTGGACCGGTTGACAAAGAGTGCTCACTTCCTTGCTATCAACGATAGCTCTTCCGCAGAGAAGTTGGCCGAGATTTATGTGAGAGAGGTTGTACCACGGCATGGAGTGCCTACATCGATAGTGTCAGATCGGGATGTGTGTTTTACTTCTAGGTTCTGGAAGAAGTTTCGTGAGGAGTTGGGAACCCGATTGCACTTCAACACCGCATACTACCCACAAACAGACTGGCTGAGTGAGTGTATGATACAGACGTTAGAGGACATGCTGTGTGCATGTGTTACGGACTTTGGAGGAAGTCGGGACACTTATTTTCCCTTGGCTGAGTTTTCATATAACAACATCCATCATTCCAGTATTGGCATGCTTCCCTTTGAGCTCTTATATGGGAGGAGGTGTCGGACTCCCATCTGTTAGGGGGAGGTAGGGCAGAGGGTGATGGTTAGCACTGAGATAGTGCTCCAGACGAACAAGCAGATTCAGCAAGTCAGACAGAGGTTACTGATAGTGTAAAGTCGCCATAAGAGTTACGCAGACCGGCGACGATCCGAGCTTGAGTTCCAGGTTGGAGATTTTGTCCTCTTGAAGGTATCCCCGTGGAAAGGGGTGATCTAATTCAGGAAGCAGAGAAAGTTGGGTCTTAGATTTATCGGTCCTTTCAGAGTGTCTGTCAGAGTGGGGAAGGTAGCTTACCGGTTGGAGCTACTTGCAGAGTTAAGCCAGATTCATAACACCTTCCATGTGTCTCAGTTGAGGAAGTGTGTGGCTGATGAGACAGCAGTGGTACCCTTAGAGGACATTCAGGTTGATGCTAGCCTAAATTACATTGAGAGGCCGATAGCGAACTTGGATCGAAAAGTGAAGGTTCTGAGGAACAAAGAGGTGCCCCTAGTTCAGGTCCAGTGGCAACATCGGAAGGGATCCGAGTGGACTTAGGAGCTGGAGTCCGAGATGCGCTAGCAATATCCAGAGTTATTTCTTGAGCATGACTTCGAGGGCAAATTCTGATTCTAGTGGGGGACAAATGTAACATCCCGACTCTCATGTATTATATTTATTTTGGGATGTAATGTGTGACTTGACGAGTTGTGTGCCTGATTCGACGAGTAGGGTTGGATTGGTCACGTAGGTTTAATGACCAACTTGAAGAGTCAGACTCGCCGAGTTGGCGTTGTGTGAGGAAACCCTAAATCCCCGGGTTGTGACCTATTTAAGGGGCCTTAATCCCTCATTTCCGACTCACCAGCCACCTTACATCCTTGAGAGAAACCCAAATCGTCCACTTGAGCTAGAGAGTGAGAGAGAAGCTAATCTTGTGATTATTAGTGCACTTTTGAAGGAGAAGTGGAGAGCATAAAAGCTTGGATCAAGAGGAGGCTTTGGATCTAGAGGCTCATTAGGGTTTTGCTTCAGTTGGAGGTAAAAATATGCTAACTTGATCATTTCCTTATGAGATCTTGGTTTAGGGAGTTTCTAGAGTTTTCTCCCATCCTTTTTGTGTCATTGAGTCCCTTGAGCATGATTTGAGTTTGAAACCTCAGATCTGGATTGTGGGAGGTCTTGTGAGTCCAAAGACCTAAACTTTATTGAGCTAGAGACAAGATCTTGTGCATCTAACCCTTGTTGGAGCTTGTATTGGCACTATGGAGCAAATATGCCATGCATAAATGTAAAGATCGAAGATTTACGTGACATTTGAGCCTTAGGAGACTAGATCTAGAGTTTGGAGTGGTGGATCTGCTTTAAAATGTCTGAATGAGAATACAGACTAAATGGACTCACCGAGTCAATGAGCTGACTCGACGAGTCGGCTTGGGTTTTCCCAATGAGACTGAGCATGTGGTTACTCGGCGAGTTGATGGGTCAACTCGGTGAGTTGAGTTAGAATTTCATGAGGGTTCTGGGGAACCAAAGGGACTCGACAAGTCGCATAGATGCACTCGACGAGTTGGGTCAACATGGACTGTTGACTAGAGTGTGGACTTATGTTGACTTCAGGGTTTGGTCAAACTTGAGGGATAGAGGTCATGGAGGGGTAAAATGGTCTTTTACCCATCCCAAGAGTTAAAGAGGGACTATCATGAGTTTATTTAGAGTTGTGATATTTAAGTGTTAATTAGAGATGCTTATTACATGTATGTGGGGGCTAGACTGTTCGAGGGGTATTCAGTTTCCTTGCTTGCTTACGAGGTGAGTCTTCTCACTATACTTACCTAGAGTGGTAACCTTTGTGTGATCGGAGGGCCTTATACGCTTATATTGAGTATTGTGATATCATGCGTTATGTATTTGTGATTTATGTTGTGTATTATTCTAAGCTTACTGAGTTAGGACTGGAGGGTCCATCCGAGTTGTGGGACCGAAGGGTTCCACTGAGACACATTGACCGTAGGGTGTTATTTGAGTATAGCCATGAGAGGCTAATGAGTTATGTGTGGTATTTTGGGGAACTCACTAAGCTTTGTGCTTACCGTGTTATGTGTTATGTGTTTCATGTACTTCTCAGGATCACGTGAAGTCGTCGGCTTGATTGTACACACACGAGTGGAGATATGATTTGGAGGATCATGGATTGTGTTTTGAACAATTTATGAATATGTGTTTTGATAACTAAATAGTATGGGGTTTTTTTGATTGTGATGATGAAATTAATGTTATCTTTAAATGAATTTTTTTTTTGGAAATTTACGGTGTTACATGTTGCATGTGACTATATTCATGAGGTAACTAGTCGACATTGGTGGGAGTGCCTAGGAAGTGCTTCAGTGGATTTAGATGTGATGTTTAGTGAATATTTGATGCATCAGTTTGAGAATGTAACTTAGAGGATCTGGGATGATTCTTGAGGAAAGTATGGATAGGTGTGGAAGTTAGTATTGGGCCCATACTAATGAAAGCATAGGATCCATACTCGAATCGGGGAGAGTCTTGGAGAATCTAGGAAGCTTGTGGGATGAGTATTCTTAGGTATGTTTTGATCTTTTGCATGTTGGATTTCAGTTTGGTGAAGAGCACTCAGGAAGCAGGTTCTGGTTCTGGTTCCGGCTTAGGTGCTGGTATTGAGCCGATTAGCAAGCAGATGTGGGAGTTCATCTCATCGGAGACTACCTACGGTATTTTAGAGCAGACTCCTATGATCTTTGGTTCGATCAAGGAGGGGATTCTGGAGATCTTGGATGAGTGCTTGGGTGCGTTTTGTGATGAGGTTATGGATATCGTTGGATCTTTCACTCTTTATTTTTGTGAGTTTCATGCTTGTGGAGCTCCCACGTTCTCTAGGGAGAAGGACCCCATTGACAGTAGGAGATGGTTAATAGATATGGCTAATACGTTCAAGATGAGTTTCAGCCCTGAGGAGTCGATGGTCAGATTTATTTCCTACCTTTTGAAGGACAGGGCACGGGATTGGTGGGAAGAGGTAGGACGTGAGGTGGGTGATGATGTTGTTGATGCGATGGCTTTCAGGTACTATCGGTTCGAAAGGGAAGGGCCTGGAACGCATACACCTATATTTTCCGCAACTTTGAGATTTTGGGATTGTACTCTGATAACTGTTTTTATTATAAAATATTTTTAAGTATTTGTTTAAATGATAAATGGGTGTTTTTATTGTTTTAAAAATGAAATTTTTACCCTCATATTTTGTGATGTTACACAAGCAGAATCAATGGTTTAGTAATATCTTAAAGAAAAGCTACAATAGGGGTTTGAGGATAATGAAGAAAGAGAATCGGATGAAGCAATTGGATTAGTTATGAAGTGTGTTTTAAAAAATATAATTTATATTATATTAATTGTTTGTGGTTTAAAAAATAAAATTTGTTTAAAATTCATGCATAAAAAATGTTTGTGTATTAAAATCAAGTAATTTAATTAAATTAGAAAAAGAAAATAAAAAATGAAGTGCTAGAAGTGTTACCACTCCTTACCAAATGTTAAGATTAGGTGTTAAATGGAGAAAAATGAGGTGGCACTCAAAAAGTTGATGTGGCAAGGTGCTAGGAGTGTTACCACTCCATTTAGCTTAATAATCTAGCTAGATGTCAGGCTTTAGATGTGGTAATGGTGGGAAACAGGGCATTATCCATAAATTCAGATAGGTATGGAGATGTATAGAGAATGAATATCTTACCGAACACCCAAATCGAAATCGATAGCCGGTAGAAATCAAGGGTTGGATGTGAGAAAAACGGCGACTATAGATCAAAAGGAGTCGGGTGGAGCGTACGTAGGTGTGAAGGAGGTCGTGTGGCAGTAGTGATAAATGCTTTTGTGGGTTCCTTTTTTCTGCTTTGGGAATAGATGTTAGAGACAATGGTGTTGGGGTAGAGAGGAGGAGCGAGCACCCACTTCATGGTAAGGATTACCCGTTGCTCCGAAATTCAATGCAAGTGTAAGTAAAAGGAAGCAAAAGAGAAGGAGTCGACTGAAAATCTATAGCGGTGGTTATACTTGGATTGAAGAATTCGATGGAAAAGGAGGTGGGATACTTGGATTAAACCTATTAGAGGGGATAGTGGTGCCAAAAATAAATGTCATGGTCAATGCACCTCCTTAAAACACCACCAAACCTCTAATAGTTGACCAAGCAAATTTATAGTAGCAACCCACATTCTACCCTGCACATCCATTCAGATTATATATAGATTTTTGGCAATGTTTAGTAGGTTGTAGCTAACAGGTGGAGGAAAAGCTGACCACGCCGAATATACATTTTACACACAAAAATGATTATAAAAGTTTCTGAACGAACTTTAAAACTATTTCATACAAAGTAAAATGCATTTAACGAAGTTAAAAAAATATTTTCATCTCCATTCTCTACTATCGAGTTACATATCATTAATGCTGATATTGCCATATTTAAACATATATTTAGGCATTATTTGAATACATGTTAAGTAATATTTTAGTTAATTGCAAAGATATTTGATACTTATTGAGTTAAATTATATTTTGCAGCCAAATAGGATATTGTTGATGAAAAAGGACTAGAAGTGACAAATATTGGAACCTGGAAGGACTGGAGCTAAATCGGGAGCTTAATGGAGCTTTAAAAAAAAAAAAAGAACCGAGCAACGACACTCCCCACGGTGTGGCAATAGAGTAACACGCCATGTTTGTAAGAAAATTCGCAATGTTTGTGCAAAGACAGAACTCACGACGTGAGTATAGATTATTCTAGAAGATTTATATGTGGAATGCAGTTTCCTTGCCAAACACGAATTGTACCGAGATCAATACATGAGCCTTAATGCTCACGACATGAGACGCGATATTTGGAAACTATAAATATCCCTTTGCATGTCGACTTTTGGAGGATGGAATCTGATCTTCTGGAGTATTAATCGAGTTTAGAGGTCAGAAAAGTGTGAAAAACAAGCTTTTGGAAGAGAGAACGTTTGAAGATTTATGATTTGAAGATCACACATCACATTCGGTTTGCATTGATTTAATCATGCCGAATTCTTATGATTTTGTGTGCTTGTTTTCTGCCATGAGTAGCTAAATATTAGGCTTTCGTTTAGTGTAAATAAGCCCTAATACTATGTGCTAGTTTCTTAAACTTGGATTTTATGAAGTGGTTTATGCATGTGTTTGATTATCATTACCTAGCATGTTAAAGTTTGCATCTTTGTTTCTTTGATTCAAGTTAAGTGTATTTTATTGACCAATTGAATTACATGAACTTGTTTACCCATTAGTTTATGATCATTAATGCTAGAGCTAGGATTAATCACATCTCAGATTAAGTGATAAAGACAACAACTTTAGATGTGTTGGAGAACATAATTTGATCATAATTGTGTCTAATTAATTGTGTTGATCATAGATAATTATATTATATATATCTTACATAGCCCAATTATCATTAATAATCAATTTTGTGTTTGTTTGTGTATGACCATTACATAGTAGTTCATGAATTTGTGAAAATATTAGTAGATTGGATCAAGACTACTAATTATATTTATGTTGGTAATCAACTGAATAAACCCATACTTAGAAACTACACATAGGAAAAGGGGGGATTCGAAGCTAAACAGAAGTGTCTTCTTAATCTTGTTTACAATCGTTTTTAGTTGAGTGTTTAGTTTAAAATTAATCTAAACTTGCAAAATCAGATAAAAAACCCTTTTTAGTTATTGTTTTTAGATTAATTTCTAATAGTTATATTATTAGCTAAATCTATTCCTTGTGTTCGATATCCAACTTACTTGACTATACTAAAAACTGACTAGGTACACTGCCTATAGGTGCATTAGTAGATAAGTAGTTAGGTTTATAAATTAAAATTTAGATAGGTATAATATTTTGCACATCAAGCGCCAATTCAATCAATGATATGTCATGTTTGTAGTTACATAACAAAATAAATATAATTTCAAATCAATAATCAAAATATCTCTTCTCTGGAAAATCAATCCAAAGAATAAGTGATTAGCTAAAATATATTGTACAACAATCTCGAAAGGAAAATAACTTCAAGTACATTAAAAACTACTAAATTTCCATTTGGGATTAGAAAGATTAGTTAAGATAGAAAAATAGCAAACATACTTTACTTTCTTTAAGAACAAAGATTATGCACTTTTTTATAGAGGGGTGCAGACCGTGGAGGGTACGATGTGAGTAGTGGTGCAAAGTACAAAGCATATCAGGGGTGGACACCATGGTACATACGATAGGGTTGATTGAGCATAACATGTTGCTTGTATCCCGAACATGATTCTTGTTGAGTTTTGTATATATAAAAAGAATTGTTAGTTCATGGAAACGATGACAATAATCTCATGGTAAAAGAATAAGAAGCATAAATGGAACTTACATTGGTATTGGAACTGGAGAGATGAATTCCTCTGTCCATAAAATGTGAATTTGTTTTTATTATTTTTGGTAATGCTCGTTAGCGGTCCAATTACGTTACGCTAACCCGATAAGGCTCTGGAGACTTAGGGAATGCTTGTATGTTTCTTCATTCTCATTATTTTTTCATTTTTCGATGCTTGTTGATCATGAAAAGGATGTGAGTATTAATGTTGAATGTTCTTTCAATTATTTAAAGGCAATTTGGCTAATTTTTAGATCTTTTAGATTCATAGGGTTATTGATTGTGGACAACCGAGGATGGAAGTGGAAAGAGTTGAGATAGAGTATATAACCATATGTCTCATTAATAAAAACATATAATAACAAATTATTCTTCAAGTAGCAAAATTCTAGCAAAATTCAATTTTGGATGTAATTCATACGAAGTGTGAATAGATTGTGAACAAAAAAAGGAAACAAAAGAAAAGAAGGAAAAAGTAAAGAGATGTGTTTTTTTATTCTAATTCCAAAATCAAAAGAAGTTTTAAAACTAAAAAAAATAGGGTTGAACTTTAAAAACATTCGTTTCAACCTTGAAAACAATTTGCTAATAGTAATTTACAAAATTAGAAAAACAAATGATTTTAAATAATTAAGAGTCGTAACTATAAATGAACAAAAATTACAGGTCACGAGAATTGTAAAGCACATAAAAAATAAGACATTACTTGGTTTAGAATATGAGAGACGTTGTGGCACTCGTTATACCCATCAATCATTCCTTTAATTCTTCCAATCTCTCAACTAACCTATAGAAGAAAATGGATGTTACATAAAAAAGACAACATTTTTTTTCGAGGAAGGGAAACTTCAAAAGATCATGTATGGATGTATTATATTGCATATAGTTATAGTCTTATAGAAAACGAAAAAAGAACAATATGTAAGTAGGACGGGAACGAAACCATTCCCGAGACACAATCAATGGAGATTGATGGCGAAAAATGCATTGAAAGAAGAGTTGAAATACACAATAGTGTAAGGCATCACAATCTTCTCATGAACTTTGTTGAACATACTTACAAGGTTCAAAAAATTAATCACAATATAAAGGAAACCGAAAGTTGATTGGAAGGCAACAGTGGTGAGGAGGTGTTAAGGAAAGAAGTCGGGTAAGCCATGAGTCGGAGACGTTTAACCGGCTAAAAATTTTACTATTTATAAGCCATCACGGTTTTCAATCTATTTATATAATATTTTATTGTTCATAAGCCACCATGATTTTAATATATTATGTAAATTGTTTTAAAAAGAAGGGTAAAAAAAAAAAATTGTGACATGCCTTGATGCCGAAATCTTTGTGCGTTGGTTGCCATGAAAATATGATAAATTGATATGATGTTGATGTGAAAAAAAATGACAAAAATGATATCATTTTCATCATCATGTTATCCTAAGAATTTATTTGTGTATCTGGGCATGTATTATTATATATGTAAATATACAAAAATATAAGACTCGAATTTGAAAGAATTTAAAAACATCAACGATTAAAATGGACCAAACCATAATATTCGTCTACCAGAAAAGTAATTGACACTAAGATGTTGCATAAAAACTTTACCAATTCACATTCGTCCATACATATGAAACGATTGATCAAACGGTTCATGTAGTAAAACCTTTATTTCTCTTTTCGAGAAATTGAATATTTTTCTATTTATTTTTTCTAATCAATTTTTCTATCCATTTAAGTGATGACATATGTTATATTATTATATTAAAATATTATTAAATTTTATTAAATAAACATTAAATGTTATATATGTCACCATTTAATTTGGTTGAATATTTATAAAAATAAAAAATAAAAAAATATTTAATTTCTCTTTTCAATAATATGTATTTTACTAACCACCAACAAGATGAACCAATCGACGATCTTTTGAAAATTAAATATTTGAAAGAAGTTGTCCCATGTTTAAATCTTAGCGATTTAATACCCACTTAACATTGGTATGACTATTTTAACGGTTTTAAAAATAATGTATTTTATTAAAAAGTTGTTGTCGTAAAATTACTTTATATATTATTAGTTTTACATTAAAATTCAATTTTTTATATTTTGTATTTTTCTTATTAGAATACTTTTTAATAGTTTCTTCTGAAATTTTTTGAAAAAAATGTAAGGATTTTTTCAGACAAAAATAAATAAAAATTTTGAAAGTTTTTTCAAAAATAAAAAACAAGTTGAGATTTTTTTCGGAAAAAAATTGAGGGTTCTCTTCATAAAAAATGAAAAAATACAAGTTCTTTTTAAATACAATAAAATAAAAACAAATTGAGGTTTCATCTAAAACAAATTAAAATATAAATTATTTTATGATATTAGCCTTATACTAAAATAGACATTGTCACTATAATTTAATAAAAACATTGGTTGGACTTTCTCTAATGGTAACATCAGATTTGAAAGTCACTAGTTTCTTGTGCTTTAATTTTTAAGAATTTCAAATCCAAGAACTCTTGTTTCCAGCTTAATATTCTTCTTTTTTAGAAAAACTTCAAATTCAATAGATTTTGTTTCTAGTTTAGATTAATATTTTTTTAGAAGAGCTTACACACATGTATACATTAATTTACTCTTAAATTTACATATTTTGTCAACAACGGAACTTGCCTTCAGAGTTTGGCTGATGAGCATCTATCTGTCAACTTTCATACTCTTAGACAAAATGTCATTTGGTATTTATAACTTAATATGAAATTCCTCACCTTTGAATGATAACATCACGATCATTTATTCATCTATGTTTTGAGGACACCTTTTTAACCTTTAGTGCTTGTCACATGCCCTAATAGGAAAGCCACATGCATAGATAATGTCCTCTTTGATGTTAACACAAAGTCACAAACCCAAAAAATTAATAGAAACAATACATTAACACTTAACGTTTTCAAATAAAAAGGGTAGAGCAAGTAACGATTTACAATAAGCAAATAGATAAGCAAGTATCCTCTTGAACAAAACTTTAAGATGAGATCTAAAACAATGAAGTTTTTAGAGAGATAAAACACTCTTAGGACTTATAGGCCCGACCCAATAGGGGGCAAGCGGCCTCGGGCCTCGTCACGGTTTGGGTCCCCAAAATAATTTATGCTTAGTACTGGTATTTTATATATATTAGGTGTGTTAAAATTTTGTTTAAAATGTATTTAGTTGAGTTGGTTATCTGGTTTCAAGACCCGTTTCTTTCAACTAATAAACCCAGGTTTGATTCTTGTTGTTATTTTTTAAACTAATATACAAAAGCTTTAAATGGGTTTTCATAATGTATATAGACTTTTAGCTCATGAGTGGTGTTTCTTCCATTGAACTAAGGATGTAAATGAGCCGAGCTGAATTGAGCTTCACACTAATCGAGTCAGGCTCGTTTAAAATTATTGAAACTAGGGCTTGAGCTCGTTAAGAGTCTGGAGGCCCGAGTTCATGCTCGAGCTCATGAAACATATATGAAGCTCGGGATCGGCTCGTTAAGGCTTGTTTGTCCATAAAGCTTGTTAAGGATCGGGATAAAATTGTTATTTTTCCATATTTAATAACATAATAATTAATAATATATAAAATAAAGTTATATTATACAAAAGCTCGTTTAAGCTCACAAACCTGTAAGTGCAGGCTCGAGATCAAGCTCGTTTGTTAAATGAATTTTATTCTAGGTTGGAGCTCAGGCTCAGCTCGTTTCTAGCTTTTAACGATCGAATTTCAGATAGCTCTCGGGTAGATCAGCTCGTTTACATCCATACTTTCAACTAATGTTTTTATTTTAAACTTGGCCGGCCACTTTGGTTTCTATATTTTTTCTTTTACAAATCTAATTTAAAAGAATCTAATAAAATTCTCTTTTTAAGTTTACGAATGTAGTTGAATTATTAGTAACTATCTTTAGCTTTCAACAAATAGTTTTATGTTTATGTCTATGTAATTTCTTCTCTCTCTCTCTCTATCTCTCTCTCTCTCTCTCTCTCTCTCTATATATATATATATATATATATATACTAGTTTATAACCCGTGGGAACCACGGTTATAAAATTAATCAAACTTTTATAGTAAAAACTCAAAATTATTAATAAGTTATTTTAAATAAATTATTAATTTAAGAGATATTTTTTATTAGTTATGTGAAATTATAATCATTGATTCAAATAAATATATAAAATTAATTTTTAATATATATTAGATATTTTTTATTTGTGAATTAATGAAAACAATAATTTAAAATTTAAAATTTAAAATTTAAAATAGAATCACATTAATGAGGAGGTCTAATAAATTTAAAATAGAAAAATAATAAATTGACAAGTGGCAACACATTAATTAAAATGTCTAATATGGTGACACATGGCAAAAGAGCTATTCTTTTATTAGTATAGACTAGTTGTTAGACTCATGTATTACATGGGTTAATTTAAAAAAATATTAAATATAAATGTCAAAATATTTGAGAGCTTTGAATTTATAAGAAAATAAGAAAAACAATGATTTATTATAAAGGAAATGTTTTTTATATTTTAAGTTTAAACATATAATTTAAATAAAGAAAAGATACTAATGAGCTTTAATTTTGGGAATTTTGAATTTAAAAAGTTAAGTTTATTAGTGAAATTAATATCCATTTATTACTACATTTATTGTAATTATTACATTAAAATATTATGTGAAATTTAATAAAATAGAAAAACTCCTAAAATGACATGTGGAAAAAATTTAATTCAAAATAACCACAAAATGACATTTGACAAATTGAATGAGAGCGTGACAAGTGGCAAAAAAAACTTTCATTTATTAGAGATGATATATATATATATATATATATATATATATATATATATATGTTTGTTAGAAAAATAACAAACATGCTTTAAATACCAATTAATTTGTAGGAGAGTGTGAGATACCAATTGTAAGTTGAGATGAATGTTTGCACAACCTCATAGACAAGTAATACCACTTGAGGTTAGGTGCCTTTAAGTCTTAACCATACAATCGTAGTTATTGTAAAAGATAAATCAACATGTGGATGTCAATCGAAAGAATCTGAACACATAATTGCTTTTCTCAATTTAGTCATAGAATTAATATGGATGATTGATAAAATAGTTTTACAAATAATCAAGAAACCAATCAAACAGCAAACCAATTTGTTAAGCCAAACAAATCACATCGTTTTTTAACCAGAAAATGTGTTTTAACATGAATGCTCAAGTAGGAAAATATATCAATTAATCAACAAGTTGCTCACACTAAACACAAGTAATCACTAATCGTAAAGAATCTTATCTCAAACACAAAAAACAGTGAAAAAAAAAGTAGGTGAAGAAGTATGTTAGCAAATAATCACAAATTTTAGTAACCAACATTTGAAAATATTAGTCAATACAAGACTTATTCAAATGTTGAAACTCTTCACCTAAAGCACACAACTCCCAATCGCACATTTCTTTCAATTTTGATCAAAAAGTCAATAATATGTAGCAAGCTATCATATCATGACTTTATGCCAAGTAGTTTAACAAAACAGGATGCAGAAAAAATATGGCAAGAAATGAATATTTGCACATTATCCTTCAACAAACAATAGTAAGGCATTTTCTTAAAGTGAAGTTACGTATCAAAGTAATGAATATCAAGTTGAACAATACACATAAATTTTGTAATCGAATAAATTAAATTATCTTTGATATTCGACATAAAAGTGAAGGGTGCTTCTGAAAATTTTAGTGGATTTTAAATAAAATAACCACCATGAATTATACAACCAAGTTTGTAAGTTTGAAATAGTCACCACGAACACTAGACACAAATATAATGGTAAAATGAATATGAAAGAATATTTGCAAACCAAGGTTTTGTTTCAAAACTCCGAAAGCTTCTCGTGGCTTTTGTTTCAAAACTAAATGTTTATATTATTTTTAAGTTAAAATGTTTTATTGATCATTGGACAATGACATTTGTAAGTTTATTTCAGAACTTGTATTGAGACGGCTTTTGTTCCGATGTTATATGGTCAATTATTAGGGATTAAGTTTGATCCAACTATCCAAGGATTCATTCATTACAAAGAATATTACACTATTATCCAAGGATCCAACTTACTGTTCCACAACAATGTTTGGCGAATTTATATATCTAGTCACTCAAGTATTTTTTGTGCTCAATTGGTCCTTAATGTCAGGAAATACCAACTAATTAAGGGTTTAAGGGAAATTATATCACATTTACGGGTAACATGCTGACGTGGTTTGACATGTGGTTTGTTTTTGCACTGTAACACAACAAAGTTTAACGAATTTACACATTTAGTCACTCAAGTAATTGACTTTTTTTGTATCAAGTTGTATAACTGTGTAATTGATAGGTAAATTACAACTTTAATGGTCTATTAGACATAAAAAAATATTTGAGTGACTAAATATATAAATTCCTCGATTATACGTAACTTACTAATCCCTCAAATAACAACATATAGCCATGGAAGTTTAGTGGAATATCCTTTATGTTAATTGTTAAAACGGCATAATCACATGTCCACAGGTGTGTTTTAGACTTATTGGTTATTTTTAAAGTTCAAACAATTATAATTGTTTAACAATATGAAAGCTCCTATGGTCAATTTTGTGAAACTCTTTGAAACACCTTCAAAGAATAGGTATTTTTATTCTAAAACAAAAATGTATTTAGTAATATGATGATGTAGACAAAACATAATGATTCAAACTAATAATCAAAAGTTGTGTTTGAATATACAACAGTTCGTAGAAAACTTATTATCAATATCACTATAAAGCCATTCAGCCATCAAGTAAAAAATCATTTCTTAAACTCAATAAGTAACTTAACTACGTTTCTGTTGCCAACTTGGTTATTGGTTGTTTCTTTTTCCTTGTTAACTAGATAAAGGTTTTTCGACTATAGAAATAACCATTTGACAATTACGTTCCAAAAAACAAATCTGACATTAAGCCAACATTTTTACGATAAATCAAATCTGACTTAACCAATTAAGTAATTCTGTCTTTTAAGATTAAAGGGACATTTGGCTTTACGTTTACTTGATTAATAAAAACAATGTCACAAAAATGAGCATAAAGTTTTAATGTTTACTCACCCTTGAGACACTTACTTGATTGCATGATATCCATATTATCAAATAAAAAACTTGCTATGTTTAGAGGTACTGAAAAATATCAAAATAAAGCATGTTGACAAGATAGTAAAAAAGATGAAACATGATGACATGTCATCACTCTTCATCATCCTCGTCAGCGTCCCCACCTGACGCCTTCTTGGCAGCCGCCTTTTGGTTCTTTCGCTTGACTCTGCCAGGTCGCCCGCCTCCAAAGGGACTAGTGAGAGAAAAGTCAATATGCTTCTGGGAGTCAACACGCACCATGAATGATGGAACATTCACCACTTGCCTTCCCACCCTGTTGTATTATGGTGGAATGGAATCACAGACAAACGGAATGGAATCACAAACAGATGGAATGGAATGAGCGGTAACAGAATTGATGAATTGAGTCATTCAAACATGTTGTTATGATATGTATGATGATTAGAATTTTTAATAATGTTGAAAAATGAACTTTAGTTAAATGAAAATATATCTCTAAATAAATTGCATATCAACATTTTTCATTTTGTTTAAAATGTATAACATTTCAAATTGTCAAATAAAGGTCTTTATCATTTTATATTAAAAAAAAACTATCTACAGAAATAATAAATAAAATACCATGAGGATCTTATGATTATAATAAAAAATAAATTTAATTGTTTTTGAAAGACCATAAGAAAAAAAATTAGTTGAAGTATAAAAAATTGGGTTAATCTCTTGAAAGACCTTATACTTTGTGTTTGTTTCCGGATTAAACCTCATCTTTATCTTTTTCACAAAAATGACCTTATATTTTTTCATTTTTTCCGAAAAAAACCACAACTTTGTCATTTTTCCGAATAAACCAACACCCGTCTAAATGTTTCCAAATAAATCCTCAACATTTTTAGTTTTTCCCTCACATTTTACTACTTCTTTAGCGAAAAATGACTAAAAAGACCAGATTGAAAAAAAAAAAAAATACAAGGTCTTTTTCACGAAAAAACTGAAGTTGAGGTTTAATAATCCAGAAAAAAACATGAAATATAAGGTTTTTTATAAGATTAACCCTAAAAATTTAGGGTTTTATGCAGAAAAGTACCATTATTTTAGGAGATTTTTTATAAAGTCATAAATCTTTTTTAACAGAAAAATCCTGATTATTTTTATTTTAACAGGAAATGACAGATTATGTGATTTTCCCATAATAATGGTACTTTTCTGTTCAAAAAAAAGATTTAGGACTTTATTGGAAATTTTCCCAAAATAATGTGACTTTTCTGCATAAAACCCAAAAATTTATAAAAAAAATTAGTGTCATTGACGATTATTAACTTCGCTAATTCCATCATTACCAAACACTACCTAAAAAATTCAGTAAATTATAACTGAAGTGACCAATATATAAATCAAGAATTTAATTTAATTACATACCTGATGTGCCTTTGCTTGATGAGAACTCTAGCATGGTGGATGGATTTGGCCATTCCAGTTTTGAACACAAGTGTCTGTAAACGGCGTTCAAGAAAGTTTTCAACAGTAAGGGCAAGAACGTAATCTAGCTTGTTTTGGCTCTCATCCAAAAGTCCATATCTGTTCATCCTTCTCATAAGGGCTTCACCTTCAAAGATCCTACGTGGGTCCTTTTCTTCAAGGGTCAGAAGCATTCTTGCAGCATTACGGATTCTGCTCAGGGCATATTGAACCCTCCAAAGCTCTCTTTTGCATCTAAGCCCATATTCTCCAACAAGCTTCAGTTCAGCATCTAATCTTTCCTTCTCGTATGGACGACGGGGTTTCTTGAAAGTTTTCCCATCTAAAAAACATTTTTGGATCTTGTTATTATCATATTCTTATATGTCAATTATGATTGAATTTGTATAAAAGGGAGTGAAAAGAAGGGTAAAAGATGAGTTACAGTTGCGGTAAAACGAGACGTGCACCATTGTTGTCTATGTCAATGCTTGTTGCTCTCTCTCTCCTTCTCAGCTGCTGAATAAGCTGATGTTGAAAACAAAAAAGTTATGGTTCAATGGAGCTACAGAAACACTTGTAATTCTATAGAAAACAATTTCAGAAAGCAAAGTAAACTGATGAAGGGAAATCACATTAGTTTCCTCCAAGAGTTCATCATATTGTGAATGTTACAATAAAAAAAATCAATCAGTTTGGGATTATAAACTTGGATTGATGATATATGCATGTGTATACGTATGTGTGTTCCCTGGGAGTGATTTACACTTGATATGTGATCTGAAAACACACTTGTTGAGTTGCTGCTCATTTAAAAGGTGATATATTGAATAAAAAACTCGTAATCAACATCGGACAGAAATGTTTCAGAAATATATTTGGCAAACTTTAAAATTGATTCTCATGCTCTTCCACTACAAAATTATCATCATAATACTTATAGATTGAAACAATGAAATTATAATGAATTGTAGATCTTCTGAAACTAGATTGACAGCTACAAGATGATACGCTTCAAAAGAAGCGTTTAACATTATAAAATCGCCCATGGAGAGCTTCAAAAAAAGTGATTTTAGGCATAGAAGAGATAACACATCAATTTTCTTAAGAGAATGAGATATATACCGAATTAACGATAGCTGTGGGGTAAAAAAAAAAGATAAAGCATCGACGCAGAAAGCACAAATTCTAAGAATTAACGGCTATAACGATCAAAATAACCAATAGATCAAGCTAAATGAGGCCAAAATCCAAAACCTAATTCACAGACGGAACAATATATACATGTAAATTACATAAAGAAACAAAGCTGAGATATTAACTGAGCGAAAGAGGGAAGAAAAGCTTCAAACCTGCTCAATGGAGACGATACGAAAAATAAACCTGCAAAAGCAGTGAGGTGAAGCGAACAAATATCATTAGGGTTTAGAATAGATAGGTCTGTGAGAATGGGCCTAAGGCCCATTGGATCTACTAATGCTAGGCTCTTCTACAACAAGAAAATGTAATTTCTATTTTTCTTTGATAGTTTCTAATCACGAGTAATTTATGTAATTTAGTTTTGGTTAAAGTTAGAGAAATTAAATATTCTTCTATAATTTTTTTCTAATATTCTTCTATCATGTCAAATGTGATATGTGTTCTATTTAATTTTCCTTAATAATATTTTAATTCACATATTATCATTTAATATGGGCAGGAAGATAAATAAGAGGAAATTGTAAAAGGATAATTAATTTCTCTAAAAAATTTACTGTAACAGATATGATTGTGATATTATCAGAGACTATTCTCCTATATATTTCAATGTATAAATTGCAGGTTTCGATTTAAAGTCAAAACTACAAACCGTATAACATATATGATTTTAGATTTTTATAAATCACAAACCGTATCTGTTTTAAACCATGTTATGCGGTATGGTTTGGTGTGAACGTATTGTGAGTTTTAAACCATGTTATGCGGTATGGTTTGGTGTGAACGTATTGTAAGTTTTATGTGGTTTGGAAGTTATTTAAATTTATAATTCAAACTTTAAAACACCTTATAAGTAATATGGCTAACTATTTTCTCATTATAAAATGTAACAAGTGATAAAAATATATTTGAGTTTAATATGAAACTAGTAAAAAATCATGCGTTTCACCACGGGTTTGAATGGGGTGTGATTCATAATGGGAAATAATTTGTAATCAAATTGCTAGAATAGATTTTCTTAACGTTGCCAAAAAACATCATGCTAAAACTATTACGTTCATCATAATGGCAAATAGTTTGTAATCAAAAAGTTAAAATAGATTTCCTTAACACAACAAAGCAAAACTTAAAAGAAATGATATGGCATTCATTTTTGTAAACTTTAACAACAAAAAAAAACACATATGCATACAAAATACATAAAACGCTTCAACAAATTGTAGCCTATAAAAGTTTAAATGCAAATTCAAAAAGAACCTCGTGCAGCATGACCAAAAGAAGAGCTATTAAATGGAAATGGTAGAAGAAGGTAGCTATACTTTCATTTTCTTCGGTGTTTCTGTGAAAAGCAAAAAATAGCATTGTACTTTCAAAAAAATTAAACATAAATTGTAAAAAGAGTAAATTTCCATATATATATATATATATATATATATATATATATATATATATATATATATATATATATATATATATTCACACAAATTTCAGCATAAGGGCATTTTAGTCAACTAAGACAGATTTAAAAAAGGAAAAATCGAGATTTATGGGATAATAAATGATTTTGATTTAAAAAATCTGATTTATTTTCAAATTAATTCAATTTCAAACGTAATTTGTAAGCATATACAATTTTATTCTATCAGAATGTCATTTTGTTAGAATGATATTCTGTAATTCTGTCAGAATGGTATACAACTATGAACATAATATTATAAACACATATTATCAAGATCAATAATTTTTAATGAATACAAATGTTATATAAAACGAAGTTTAATAGTTTAGAATAAATAATTACATTCATTCTTAAAGAATACAACTATGAACATAAATTACATTCATTCTTGAAATCTCTTGCAAAAAAAATATCGGCATTCTTGAAAGAATCCTCATTCACTTTCTTGTTTCGTTCCTAGATGTCTTGTGTATGTTTGACCTCTAAGCTACTTCAAAATATCTAGCATTCTATGAGATTGACATTTTGTGAGATTTGCATTCTGTCATAATTGTATTACATGAGAATATTTTATAGGTGCTGCAAAAGGAGATAAACTCGAGGATGGTAAGTGATCCCTTGGCAAAACTTCAAACATCTGAAAAACATAAGAAACAAAAATCATGTTAAAACATCAGCCAATTGCAATACAACCCTTGCAGAATCATTCTTATGTGATTATACCGGAAATACAATTCTGGCAGAATCATTCATATGTGATTTCCAAGATGATAATACTCTCCACAGAATATTCTTAAAGAATGAAATAATTATTCTTACATAATGAAAAAATTGAAGATAGGAATAAACACCCAATAATTATTCTACAGAAATATTCTTATGTGATTTCCAGCACTTTATTTCATAATCGAAAAATGATTCCCTCTCTTTCAATACTGAAAGAAAATGAGAGTAATTCTAAATTTAAAGTATGATAGAATAACATAATTCACTGTTTTTATTTTGTTTACCTTAGGAGATGAGATGCACAACAATAAACATTCCATCGCTAACCATGAATACAATCTAAGATTGTCATATTTCTCTTTGGCATTTCATCAAACACTTTAAGGACGCTCCCTAAATCACCACATTTTCTATGAATCATGAATGAAAAAAAATCCAATTCAGAACCATCAACATCAAATTCATATGAACAACAATAAATTTCAACACCATTATAAAAACCTAAAACTTAAAGTTGAAATTGTAGAAATTTTCCAGTTGGAAGAACGAAGAAAAAAACCTGTTTTCTATGGAATGGAATTGCAAGTCTGGTAAATTAAATTGTAGAAATCTCTTTGACCAACTATTGGAGATAGATGTCACACCCCGAAACCGAAACGGCGGAAACGTTCTGGGGTGGATGACGTCATGTCAAGTATCACAACACATGCATATAGTAATCAAAGTACAACAAAACATTGCATTAATAGTAATAATTTTACGTGGTTACAATACAATACATCGAAGTAATACAAGTAAATAGAATAAATACAGCGTGGTACTAAGCTATCTTCATCAACAGCTCCTGGCATGTACCTGTTCCAATGCTAACCTGAGAATACAAGTTATTTGAAAAGCGAGTATCAGCATTTTAGAAATGCTGGTGAGTTCATAAGTATTTAGTGACTTTTATTCAAATAACTATATAAAGAAGTAGTTAAGTGTTTACTGTGTATTAGAGTTCTTTCTAGAAAATCCTATATTTTCTTTAATAAAGCAACCTTCTACCAAGACTGGTCAGTGTTATGTGGTAAAAAGTGGTTTTCCCTTAATTGCTATCACTATCAAAATATTGAATTTGATTATTAAAGAAAGTAAGAGACAACAGGGAGATAACATATGCCTCAGCAGTGAGGACTGCTGACTAAGGAAAAGGAATCATAGACTCCAGGAGAGTATCGAACTAACGACACGCCTGATTCAGTCTAACAAGTAGAGACTCAGACCTAGAAGGTACCAAATGAAAGGTACAACTGGTAAGGTCTAAAATAGTGAAAAACAGACCCCAAACAGTATCAAATGAAAGATACGTCTTGTAAGGTCAAAATAGTGTGACCCTGAAAATGAATTACCAGCATACAATGTAAATTGCCGGTGAGATACCGTTACCTTAAGGCCAAAGAATTATAAGGTAACCCAGGATACTCGTAACCATACTGACTAGAGTACCAGACGCCCTACAAGCGTCTAAGATGTGACATTTGTCACCCGTTGGCTTGGTAGGTCGGGACTGTAGCTAGCAGTTTGGGTGCGGGGTTGTCAATCCCATATAGATCTATACACACAATGTCCGCTCTCCCTACAGGAGACTCTGGTTACCAACTAGACGACAGAGAAGGCCGTGTCCTGAAGATGCATCCCAAATAGTGGGTAGAGACTTCCAAATAGTGGGTAGTGTGTTCCTAATGTAAGTGTAGACTAGAGGTAGAGACTCTTAACTGAACTGACTAGAGAATTCCTGTACGTCCATATTCATATACATAGTATATAACTAATGAACCAAATGACCTTCAGACGGCCATCCGATCCCACCAGACCACATCTCAATGAAGAAAAGGAAATAGGGCGGACGAGCCTTCCTAAGTCTTTCAATCATTACTTATATGTATCTATATAAGCACATACATACATCTAACTACGACTGAGTGTGTAATAAGTAGAAGTGATTCTTGTGAAGTAGGAGTGTCTAACAAGCGAAGTAGGAGCGGTCGCAAGTGAAGTAGGAGTGCCGATCAAGTATAAGTGTATCACGAAGTAGAGACGACAATAAGTGAAGTAAGAGCGTATTGAGTATAAGTGAAGTAGAGGCGATATCAAGTGTAAGTGAAGTAGAATCGTATCACTAAGTAAGAGTGTGAATAAGTATAAGCGTCCATCAAGTATAAGTGACTTCAAGTATAAGTGAAATAGAGACAATAACAGGTATAAGCGCTTCAAGAAGTGAAAGCGTTACCAAGTAGGAGTATAAAATAAGTATAAGTGAAGCAGCAGTAACTAACAAGTAAAAGTATACATGAAAACCTTGGAAAAAACTTTATACTCAGGAAATCGCATTTTGTATTCTTTGGTAAAATAAGTGTGAAAACCTTTAGAAATCTTTGGAGCCTTTCATAAATCAATTTGAAAAATGGAACTTTGATAAAGCAGTAAAAGTAAGAACTTGAACAAGTGAAAACCTTTTAGAAAGCCATTTATAGTGTCCTACTTGGTAAAACAGTGTACAGTGTAGTAAAATCTGGTGCATGCGGGTTATCAATCACATGTGATTGATATGATAACTAGCATGTTTAACTTGTATCCCCCCTATAAAACATGTAAAAACATTTAAAAGGTTCATTCAAGGGTATGAACTCACCTGGTGTAAGTAGGTCCGACGAAGGTGCCGTTTGGGCGTTCGGTGTCACGCAAGGACTCGAACACACTCTATGACCTATTTAACATATGATAACATATGTTTACATAAAATTAGTATATTTAATACTAATTAAACAAATATACGCGCTCAGAGGAGCGGAAAACGCTTTGGTTGAGTGTTTGGGTGTCCCGGGTAGCGTCTAAAGGTGTGTATGGCTAAGGAATGGAGTTTACCCTCCGAGAGTAAACCCTTAATACCATGTTTATGGCCCAGGGACTACTCACCATGAGTTTACGGCCGTAAACTCATGGTGATGGGTTCTAGGGTGTTTTAGGCTTCTAGCTTGTTCATGGGATTTTTCTAAGTACTTTTCCAAAAAGGCTTGAGTGGGTTTAAGGCTTCTAAGGGCATTATATTGGAGTTTACGGCCTAGGGACTACTCCCATGGGAGTTTATGGCCGTAAACTCTCATACCATGGATTTAGTGAAGTTTTAAGCCCTTAATACCTTCCTAGCAATTTCTAATGGAGTGTGATGCCATTATGGGGGATTAAAACCATCATTTGGGTGTGTTTTGGGGAGTTTACGGCCTAGGTACTTGCTTGGGCCGTAAACTCCAAGTCACCCCATATTTCCTTGTGTTTAAATGTTCCAAACCCTAAATAGCATGTCCTTATTTTATGTCTTAAGCCTATGGGTGGTTTGGGAGTGTTTGGAACTTCATTTAACAAGTTTAGAGGGTGTTTACGGCCTAAGCATGTGCTTGGGCCGTAAAACCTCTTTTATGCCACAAATCTTGTTGTTTTGGGGTTCAAACACTCCTAGGCTAAGTCTCCTAATAGTTTCTAAGCTTAAGGATGAGTTTAAAGGCATGTTTGACACCATATTAGGGGTTTACGGCCCTAGAGTGTTCCTGGGCCATAAACTCCTTATTCCATGCCTTATTGGATGATTTTTGAGGTATAATCACAAGCCAATATGTTTGAAACAAGCTAGGGTAAGGAGACTTACGATTTGGAAGCGTTTGTTGGCGGATTTGGGGCGAAAACGGGTCTAGAGAGAGTGTAAAAAGTCTCCAATGGACTCCACTCACCCTATATAGGGTTTTGAGTCAGGGCTCGGTGGAATTCTACCCAATACTGCCATTAAACGGGGCTTTTGGTCGCACCCGATTTAGTGGTCGTAATAATAAAAACTAACTTTTTCCAATTAAATGGAAATGTATGTTATGTGTTTTTATTTCCTTTCATCACGACTTAACGGCCTATTAAACATGAACAATTGTAATGTTTATTTAATTGACGACCTCCAATTAACGGAACTTTTATAACTGGAATATTCTGTTAACGGTAACGGGGAAATGTAACGGGACAACTTAGGTTGTCACATCATCCCCCCGTTAGAGGGAATTTCGTCCCGAAATTCAGGTCTAGGCAAGGAAGTAGGTAGGAATGGCCCAGTAGGGGTAAGAGAGTACTTCCTATACGGTTGTCCTCGCATTCCCAAGTGAACTCTTGTCTGTGTTTGTCATTCCGACAGACCTTCACGTACAGGATGCGGATTCCGTCTAGTGTAGCTAGTGGGTTCCAACTGGTGTATCTACGAGGTTAGGGTTCTCAATGGATTCTATCAAGATGAGTGAGGCACGAAGAGTGTTGTCGGATAATCGCATATCAAGTCTAAGAAGTGGATCGATCGGGTGTGAATCTTGTGGCATATCCTAAAGTAGTAGTGGTCTAACGAAGGTTGGACCAAATCTCTGCGAGGATTCTCGGATGGTCCTAGGCTCTCGGAAGGGTAGATCCTTTTAGTACTTAGAACATAGTGTACCTCTATGGCAAGATCGTCACTGGCGCGATCGTCACTGGCGCGATCGCCATTTCGAAGTTCCTAATGTTCTCTTCCGTACTGGTAGTATAGTCCTTCAGGTTGGTTTTTAGAAAGCTCAGGTGGTCTTTGCCTCGCGTTTCCTGTCAACTGGTTGATAGAGACTTTCTAGATCGTCGAGTGGGTTGCGTATCTACGGTTATCTGTTTGCTGTAGAGTGTCTATCTCAAGCTTGTGCAAAATGGATCTGCACTAACGAATCTTAAGACACGGGAACCCTGAGGGTCGGAGAGATAGGGTTTCACCATACGAGTGTTGGACTATCTCGGGAGGTGGTTCTACTATCTCTGCATGAGGTAGTATCCATGGAACACCTAATAGTCCAATGGATCTCTAAGACTTTGGTTTATTCTAGCGTGGAAAGTGCATGTTCCTGCATAACCCTTCGACTAACACTAAAGCTGGTGTCAAGTCTATAATCTCTTCGGGATCCGGGTCATGAGACTTAACGCAACTACTTTCGCACTTGACCAAGTATTCTTGGCTGCGAAGGTTATCCTGTGGTTCTCGGTATCCTAGTGTTCACTTCGGAAAGTGTAATTCATCGTTTACAGGGCGACGACGATTTCCTCCTTGCGAGAGGGTGGAGGATGATAAGCACCACTTGTCTATAACTGGGTGGACGAGGTGCATGAGTACTGCGAGCATCTACTGCAACTACTCTTCCGAAGATTCTGAGTTTTCTCGGTCTAGGTCAAATCTAGTGGGTATAGGGTCTCATCACTCGGAACTTTACTCGCTCAACCTGCAGTGATTCTCTTGACTTCGGCTCCTATGTTATGGAATAGGGTGAAAGTGTTTTGCGGAGAGGTCCGTGGTAGAGCTCATGCTTGGCTTAACCGCCAATACTTGATGTATGCCAGCAGTATACCTGGTTATAGTGGTCAACCTCATGAGTTCTATTCTCTAGATTCACGAACCTGATGTGCGAGGTGCGAAAGGTCTCCCGGGGGAATCTACGGAGTATGCTTCGGTTGGTGGTCGTCTTCTTAGAGTATCTGTAGTGTCGTTCACTTCGGTGTCTATCTAACTACGAGGGGTCGGTCAACAGTGCGGGGTACCCTCTCTTGGGTACTTCGGAAGGTTTGAGATAAGAGGGACGATTGACGGATTGCATTATGTTTGATTATTTGTGTTAGGTTTAGGTTCGGGAGAACCTTTATTTGCCGACATGGCTATGTAGAAAGTTCTTTTTACACAACACTTAAGGATATACACGTGGTTGCACGAAGTCAAACCATGATCAATAGAGTCGTCGAAGTTGGCACACTCCGACATGATATAAAGTGAAGATTGATAGATTCATGTGCCGAACAGGCACACAAGTTCTAGGTGTCTCGGGTTTCGTCCTATGTATCACTACCGCGGATACTTGGACCGATAGAGTCGACGCGGAACTATAGAGAGTCCTAAGTGTTTCCGAATAGAGTACCTTTTCATGAACAGATTCTCACGAGACATTTCTATAATCGCCTCACATATACTAGTCATGTATATTTAAGGTGGGGAGGACTGTTAACTGAGCGACCCCGCCCTAAATCCACAACCAAACGAGGAACAGGAAATGAGGCGACATTTGCTCACTCTAGGTCTGTCCATCTTAAATATACATGGCCGTAACGTATATGTTTAGCCATTATAGTTTTACCTAATGAATTTTAAATTTTATAACAGTGCTGCGACTTTCGCCTTACTGGGAAGAATTTACATTTGAATTAGTCTTTTATTGTTCTTAGTTTAGTTATCCGAGATCGAGAGACGTACCAAAATCTAACGAGTTCCTTGTCGCTTCTCCCTAAGTAGTAGTGTCAGGCTCCTTCTGTGTCTTTGTCTTTCCCTTCGGTTGGGCAGTCCTTCTTGAAGTGTCCCATTTTACCACATAGGTGGCAAACTGGATTGGTCGTCACTTTGGTGATTGATGCAATACGCTCCACCAGAGTTCTGCATACGCGAGCAGTATGACCCTTCATGTTGCACCTAGCACAATAGAGTTCCCGACAGGCACCATGATGATGGTAGCTGCACTTGCTGCAGTGGGGAAGGTCTCCTAGGTATGGTCTTCTTGAGGTCGGGAGGGAAGGATTGACAGGGGTATAGACAGCCTCAGCTCGTCGCCTTTCAGAAGGTCCTTGAGCCGAGGTACTTCCCTCCTCAATCTTGAGTTTTCTCTTTAGTGGGTTCGGTGAAGGTTCTTGGGAGACTGGGTATGAAAGTGTTGGTTGCTGCTGTCCATTGCCAGGATTGGAAATCCCGACAGGGCCCTTGCTAACATTGGCGGTGTTAGCATTTAGGTGAGCCATGACAGCTGCTACGGCTGCTGAGACTGCAACTTGGAACGTAGCCTCATCTAATAAGAGAGCAGGTTTCTTGCTTGTGGATTGGTTACGCTTCTTCGGTGGCATGGTTTTTCCTACACGGAAAGGAATACAAGGTAATGAGAGACGATGGTTAACCCTGGACATTTCTGTCCTGAACGTATTAGGCATAAATTTTTCTCGTGCCTCGGGTACTGGTTGTCTGAGTGTCGACCTACATCCCTATGATGTAGTCCTGGTAATCAAGGTAAGAGTATGAGTATCGGAAAAAGGCCATAAGATGCGAGTCGTTCCTACTAAGTTACCTTTATACTGGGAAAGGTTTCACTCTCCGTCCTGGAGAGATTTGAGAATGGTTCGGAACGAACTGCGGAAAGAGAGGCTCACAAGGGCAGATGGCTAAAATTCTCTCAATAAAGGTGCGAGGATCCGCCCTAATCGTGTATCTGGCAACGGGAAACGACGATTTACCTAACACATAGCGTGAGTAGTGTAACCCCTAACTCACTAAATTATATTATTTTATGGGTGTATTAGTGGGACGAACACGAGGAAAAGACAATTCCCGGGTTCCATATAATGGCTCCCTCGGTCTGCCTCGTATCTTTGACTGGAATCGACGTTAGTTTCCTTCAGGTAGTTTCCTAGGGTTCTCTTCTCGTATGGACATATTGAATTTCTACTCCACCTTCCTTCTGATTCCGGCTTTGGGTGTCACCGCTTCATGATGGATGACTGGAATCTCGGAAGTTTAGGCGAATTTCTCACCAATGTCCCTAAAAGAATATGGGCACTTGGTGCATTCAATAGTCTCGACCCAGTTCATTTATTTCCGAACAGGAAATCTTCTCAATGAACCTCCTCGGGGTCGGAATCAACTCTTCTGTCAAGCACTGAAGTGGGTAGGGTTGTCTACAGGGTTCGTGCGAGAATGGAAATGTCTAAAGAATCCTAAGAGATTATTAACATTTCACTGTATGATCCATATCGAGTCCTGCTACGATTACACAGGGTATACAAATCATATATAGCTTAAATCCGATAGGCCTTCGAATATGTGATACTACTCTAGAACCACATCCCAACGAGGAAAAGGAAATAGAGCGAAACCACACATTCTTAGCCTATGGATCCTTATTATATATAACCTTGGGAGTATACTCTCTGTAGTTGTAGGTATATCAATAAGGATCTTTTTAGTTATTCACGCAAGGTTGTTAATGGATTCTAAAATACCCCTATGGTATTTTAATTCTTGTTTGATTCTTATCTTCTGAATATCATTCTGGAATTAGTGTGGATCTTTTAGCGTTCTAAAATACTCCTATAGTATTTTAACTTTATGTTTGGCTCTAGCATTCCTAGTTGGTAAGTTTCAGACCTGTTGTACACCACTATCACTCCCAAGCACACGTTCATCGCATCTCGGATAAATGTAGTTGATCAGGTTACATTTATCCCAGCTTACGACTACATAACTGCCCAGGTTTGACTGTAGTGCTCAACATCCGAAGACTTTTATTATTGTTCTTCTTGTGATACTTTTGTTCGAGTCTTTAGATTCTGGATGTTATTATACTTTGGTAAAATATGGTTATATTTTAAAGTATAATTCTTGGTCAGAGTGTTTTATCCCATTGTGTTTATAGGTCGTATATCTTTTATGAATTGAAATACTTAGCTCACTATAAACAATGCTCTGATACCAATCCGTCACACCCCAAAACCGGAACGGCGGAAACGTTCTGGGGTGGATGGCGTCATGTCAAGTATCACAACACATGCATATAGTAATCAAAGTACAACAAAACATTGCATTAATAGTAATAATTTTACGTGGTTACAATACAATACATCGAAGTAATACAAGTAAATAGAATAAATACAGCGTGGTACTAAGCTATCTTCATCAACAGCTCCTGGCATGTACCTGTTCCAATGCTAACCTGAGAATACAAGTTATTTGAAAAGCGAGTATCAGCATTTTAGAAATGCTGGTGAGTTCATAAGTATTTAGTGACTTTTATTCAAATAACTTTATAAAGAAGTAGTTAAGTGTTTACTGTGTATTAGAGTTCTTTCTAGAAAATCCTATATTTTCTTTAATAAAGCAGCCTTCTACTAAGACTGGTCAGTGTTATGTGGTAAAAAGTGGTTTTCCCTTAATTGTTATCACTATCAAATTACTGAATTTGATTATTAAAGAAAGCAAGAGACAATAGGGAGATAACATATGCCTCAGCAGTGAGGACTGCTGACTAAGGAAAAGGAATCATAGACTCCAGGAGAGTATCGAACTAACGACACGCCTGGTTCAGTCTAACAAGTAGAGACTCAGACCCAGAAGGTACCAAATGAAAGGTACAGCTGGTAAGGTCTAAAACAGTGAAAAACAGAACCCAAACAGTATCAAATGAAAGATACGTCTTGTAAGGTCAAAATAGTGTGACCCTGAAAATGAATTACCAGCATACAATGTAAATTGCCGGTGAGATACCGTTACCTTAAGGCCAAAGAATTATAAGGAAACCCGGGATACTCGTAACCATACTGACTAGAGTACCAGACGCCCTACAAGCGTCTAAGATGTGACATTTGTCACCCGTTGGCTTGGTAGGCCGGGACTGTAGCTAGCAGTCTGGGTGCGGGGTTGTCAATCCCGTATAGATCTATACACACAATGTCCGCTCTCCCTACAGGAGACTCTGGTTACCAACTAGACGACGGAGAAGGCCGTGTCCTAAAGATGCATCCCAAATAGTGGGTAGAGACTTCCAAATAGTGGGTAGTGTGTTCCTAATGTAAGTGTAGACTAGAGGTAGAGACTCTTAACTGAACTGACTAGAGAATTCCTATACGTTCATATTCATATACATAGTATATAACTAATGAACTAAACGACCTTCAGACGGCCATCCGATCCCACCAGACCACATCTCAACGAACAAAAGGAAATAGGGCGGACGAGCCTTCCTAAGTCTTTCAATCATTACTTATATGTATCTGTTGGGTTTTGAGCAATCTAACACTTCCTAAGTGTGCATGCAACCCTAATAAACCTTGGATCTATGTTTTCTTCTAAAATACATGCAAATAATAATTTCCAAGGTTTTTTCCTAACTAGCATAGCATAAGGATTATGAATCATAAAACCACTAGTAGAAATACATACCTTTTGATGATGGTTGATTGTTTGGAGTTTGAGAGCCAAGCACCAATAGTGTGAATGCCTCAAATGGAATCACAAATCACCACAAACACTTGGAAAACTTTGAGAGAGTAGTATACTTTCTTGTGGAATCGGCCACCACTAAGTCTCACACAACTAGTCACATTTCTTGCATCATATGCTTCTTTATATAGTATGCATGGTTAGGGTGAAACCCTAATAACCCATGTCTTTTCCTTTCCAAGGATCCATGGGTTAAAAGCTCCATGGACCATCCATGGATTTCCATATTAGCTTAGCCCATTAACAAATGAGTATTATCCCACACTATATAAAATATAATAGCCCATAATTTAATCAGTCTTCTTTTTAATCTCTAAATTAATTCATAATTAATTTAAGACTAAAACTAATTAAATAACATGACTTCATATTAATATATTATAACTTATAATATATTAATAAATCGTAAGTATACAATTTTCATAAAATTATCCATAAATCGTTTGGGTGAAGTGCAACCCAAATGGACCATGCCGGGTCGGGTCAAGTATGTACCAAATAAGTTATGGACTTAGACACCTTGTCCAACAGACTCCCACTTGGATAAGTCTAATAACTATATTTGCGTATGTTACTTCAGGAACCAACCAGCAATCGTAGCTCTCGAAAACTCTGTTGAACTATGAATCAGCCGGACAAATACATGTAACAACGTCGTACTTATTGTCCAGCAGTTTGTTTCCCGATTTCCGATTTGTTTGACAAAGAACTTAATCGAACACATCAATTTAGTTCTGACCGGCCGGTACATAGGTCACAACAAAATCATCGAGGGGCCCAAATATCGCTTCTATTTCTAGAAGGAACAGATAAACTTCGACTCATATGCTTGTTCTACTACTTGTTGAATTGTACACAAAGGCACGTTTTATAACATCAAGTTACTGATGCGTTTACGTGCAATCAATGCACAACCAACTCATAGGTAACAACTCATATCTCTAGGTTTGAAGATTTATATGATATTACCGTCTCACGATCACTCGAGATAAATTCCATGAAGTGATACAAGTGAGCGTGGGTTTATTCCAATACTCATAACTTATGAGCACTCATGAATGTTGTAGCAACCATTGCTATGACTAAACCCATTTAGCCATCTACAAACTCGATTCATGACAGTCTTGATTCATACCTACTTCCAACATATGAACGACTGTGGAGTGTTTAAATAACTTAGTCAATCGGAAAGAATAACCTAGCTATTTTGGAAGTCAAAACATGCAAAGTGAAACACAATAATAATCGAATCCAATATGGTCTCAGAACCCTTTTGAATATAAATAGAACCACCTTTTATTTATCACCATATTGATTACACATTATTCATTGTATAATGTTTCAAACAATCAACTTAAGACTTGAATAAAAACAACAGTCGTCCCATGCTCCTAGCATGTACACTTTGTTTTTCTAAACAATAGTTATGCCATAATCCAAGTATGCACACTATGTTTGTCTATGATCCTTACATTGTGATGTAGATCAATTGAACATGATTCCAATGATACTCATTTCACAATCCCAAATCCTTATTGTAAATGTGAGAATCCCCGATTCCTATCATTTACCAAAAAATCTGTTAGATTTTAAACTTTTATGCAATGTTCCTCTTGTAATGATTATGCACAAAGTCACAAAAACCTTGTCACCAGTCATTACAGAGTATTCCAAAGGAGGTCAACTTCTATGGAACGAAAGTCTCATATTCAAAGTACATTGCTTTGAACATCCTTCTTGCATTAAGGTTTTCTAATCTTACATAGATTGAATAACTTCCACCTATGGAGACATTTCCATAGTCCCATTTTGACTATCACTTCCGAACAAGAGTTACTTCTTTTCAGAATATGTCAATATGGTCCTTTTAGACAACTTACATCATACCTCCAACTTTCCCTGAGCAACCAATCTTTGGAGAACCTCAGATTGTCCTCGACAATTGCTTAATCACTTTAGTCATATCCAGTTCTAGACTTTTCCCTTCTCAATGCCTTAAACATTTGGAAAATTTAGAAAAGATGAATATTATCGCACATGCAATCGATCCTATATCCGAAGCATATGGGACACGATTCATGATGTCTCACATAAAGACATGATACTAGACCAGTCTTTTGCTACAATATTTTTTTATTTGCCATGTTTTCAAAATTTAACTATGAAGAGGGATGCCGTAATCATAATCAAAATTTGAAAACGCAATATATATAGAATTTCTTCAAGTTGAACCATTCCAACATAAAATTCATATATATATTCTTGACTAAAGATGATTAAAATCTCAATCTAAGCTTTTAGAATTGAAATGAAGTATAATTTCCTCTCCCTTAATTATAGCAAAACAACTTTTCAACTCCTGCAACTTCACGAATTGAAACTTTGTTTTCTATCATTAATATTGCTAACTTGCAACACTAAACGTAATGATCATGCTCCCACTAACATGATGATTATCAGCATAACACTTATGCTCCCACTAGCTCTGACATATTTCCAGAAATTTGTTGGACTTCTGAAATTTAGATTCATACACCCTTTCTTAGATAGCTCACATGTGTGTCTAAACAATTTTCAGGACTATGAAAAGGGATGCCGTAATCATAGTCTCAATTGCTTAGGCATTTGCCATTTCTCACAAGTCCATGTTAGTGTGCCGGTTAACCACACACGCTCCACTAACGACTTTTGAAAATGCAAATAACACAATTGATATCTACGTAAAATCTACTTAGTGAAAGCGTTTCCTCACCATCATTTTCATGAATCGGAGAGAAACCTTATGACACTTAGATTTTATAGTGTATGATTTGCTATCCATGTGAATTTGTCAAAACCATAATCACAAGATAAGATTAGTGACAAATTCAGCCTTACATGGATTAAACTTGTTCAATCTTAGTTTCTTGTCACCTTGGTAGCACAAGGCCCACCAATGCTTCCAAGTTGAACTCTGATAACTCACATGCAAATTCAACTTATTTGAAGTAGGTACAGAAATAAGAATTATGTCAACACGATAGGTTGCAAACCTTAAGTCGTGTGCTAGTGATAAATTACTAGTTTTACTCTTGATTAAATCTTGAAACTTTTTCAGGATCTTTAAGGCTCCCACTGTCCCCTTAACATATAAGTTTCCCCAGTCAAGAACCATTCCTTGACAAAACAAATATTCAAGGGACAATGCGGATTCTTATCAAGACTAACACTTCACACAATTGGTCTTAGTTGGTCTTTGTCTCATCCAAGACATCACAACTTACCAATCTCAAATGTACAAGAGTAGAAAACATTTTACTCTTACATTTGACTAGTGTTAATAAATCTTCCTTTATGTCACTCAAAGTTACAATATTGGAGTATGACTTTAAGAATTGTTTTGGAACGAAGTATGACTCATCTTCTTGATTTTAACCAATCCAACAATTCATGACCTCTCTTCTTATCCATAACAATGCACTAAGACGTCCTTAGAGTATGAATTTGTGATATGGTTTCATAATCATTAAGATGATCATGAAATATGATACTAAAGTACTCTCCCATCCTTTCAGATTTGAGAAACTTTTATCTTTCTGCCTAATTTTATTCTTCTCATTTGTTTTGTCATACATTGTAACCTTTCCAATGTTACAAAATTATGCTTAACCTCATAAGTATAATCATATTTACTAATCTTTAGTAAATCATGACAAATCAATCTTTATGGTGGACCTTGACCAATGTACACCCAGTGTACCTAATTCCTTAGTCCTTCAATTGACTCACATATACATGTGATCAAAGAATTAGTCTTAATTTTCAAAGATGAAAATTCTCATTCATCATACAATACAACTTGTATGATTCCAAGTTTCTGTCCAATTGAAACTTGGTGATGAAAAACTTTCTTCATTTGGTAAATTCATACACTACCACAAATGAAGGAATCAAATCCACTTTTCAATATTGCTATTACTGGAAACATATAAGCAACAATTTTCCACAGATGCCATTGTAAGGATATTTTTAAAATAAATAAAATTAAAACCTTTTTTTTCTTTTATTTTAAAACGTTGCGGAAAAACTTATCCTTACAATCCACATGAAAACCTTGTTGTTATCTATTCATAAGCAATATATTATAACTCTTAAGCAACAACTCAAAATTCTGATTACCGAACCATGCGATCGAAACCCACCTTTGCAATCAGAATCAACATATACTTACTTTAAGCTTCCTATCTTTTCTTTGATTCTTAAAAACATCAGCATGTGACCCATTCACATTATGTAATAAGAATCTCCAAATAGGAACTTAATAGAGTTAGATAGTGGACTTTACCCGAAGTAGAGTCAAACCTCTTGACTTGATCAACCTTATGACCTTTCAGGTGAATAGGCAGCTTCGCAACCAATTCCCCTTCCTTTAGCAACAAAACACATGGACCCTTTGGTAATGGCACATGAGACTATCTCAGACTTAGCCTTTCTCTTTACCATTTGGTCAACCGAGTTGACTATGGCCGATCCCTTTCCATTGGAAGAGAAATCTTTTTCTAGATATCCAATGCTACCATTGTCAATGTTCATTTAAGACTTGGGAAGTTGTTCTTTTAATCAAATTTGCTTTACTGGTGTTCCAAATCATTGCTGATTCCATAACACCAAGCAAATAGATAACATCATTAAGGGTCATGTCATAGTCTGTCTCATAGTAGTCCTAAAGAGACTCACTATGTTACTAAGAAAGTGATTGAACATCCAACTTTCACAAGACTTTGACACCCAACTCTCCCGGCTTGTCAATATGTGACTTTATCTCCAAGATGTGAGCACACATAGACTATGCTTGCCAATAGGGATTGAGTGACTTTAAACTTTTCAAGAACTTGTGGGTGAGGGAGAATAATTGGAGGAGGTGGAGGAAGTGAAGCATGATGTTAAGGGACACCATCTTCAAGAGATTTGGGAAGATCATAGTTGTCTGAACCAGACATCTATAATGGGAGAAAATCAAGTTAGTTGATTCAAAGTCCTTAATATAACACCCAATATGAAATATTAAGGCTAGGACCCAACACAATATTTTATAATTTGGAAGAGGGATGCCGTAATCCAAGCTATAAAATATTTGAAGGTAGGCGAATGACGATTCACCAATTTCCACCATGAAAAACGAAATAATTTATTAGGTTTTAATTGGATTTGAAATTCCTAGATCTTTTTGAGATTCATTGAACTTTTCAATGGCATGTTTCAATCTCGAGTGTGCCCTCTCAATTTTTGTGACTGGGATGCCGAGGATCACAAAACAAGGTGTGAATAACCATACCAATTCACTTGGTACCCTTAATATTATCACCCAATCAATGTGCCGGTTAATCACACACGCTTCATTGATTTATGAAAAACATTAAGTCACCCTTCGTGATCCTTACTAGTCCAAGTTAGTGTGCCGGTTAACCACACACGCTCCACCAACGACTTGGTAAGGTACAAAGTATGAATTCCATGGGCTAGCACCAAATTCACATTTTTCCTAAAGTAACTAAGATTGGGAATTAAATAAAACATTTAGTTACTTTATAATAATCATTATACTTTTAAGAGAATTTAAAGTCATTGTCCTACCCGTTCGGCTAACGACCCTCCACCAGTCAAGCAAGCGGTGGGTGAGAGTGGACACCCATTAAGTTGCCATTTTATAGGCAACAACCTTATACCAACCTTATAGACCGGCTTCGTGAATAAGGCCTACTAACGGTAAAACGACTTGTTCTTATACATATATATAATAATTAACCATTAATCTTATAACAGTATAAGGGTAGAATTTTAACTTTTAAAACTTCTAGGGTATGGAATTAAAGTTTGTGTGAGACTTTACAAATTCCAAAACTTGAGGGCAAGTTTTGAACAATTCAAAAACTTTTGGATATTCATAACTTATAAGTTTTAATTAAGTGTTTTAAAGCTTTTAATGAAGAGTCTCTTGGAAATCCATAACTTGAGGACAAGTTATGAAGTCCATAAAAGCATTTATGGGAAAAACTCTTCAAGAAAATGTAACCTACAACTTCTTAAAAAACATTTAAAAGAAAAACTCTTGGAATTCCATAACTTGAGGGCAAATTAAGAATTCCATTAAAACACATTAAGATCAAGAATTAACTAACAAACAATTTGCAAATAATTCCTATGATCTAACAAAACTCATATGAACATGAACATCCACATCAACAATTTCAAGAATCATATGAACACATATAAACTTGAAATTTTAATTATAACTTTGAAATTGTCCACCATCATCATTACCACATCAAAAACAGGTTTTATGAGTCCAAAACAGTTTAAGGTAATGATTCTAGACCAATTCCAGCACCAAAACTCGAAGATACGCTGTCTGGGGGTCCAACTCGTCGAGTGCATGAAGTAACTCGCCGAGTTGGATGAATTTTGTCTTGGACTCGTCGAGTCCCTTCATGGACTCGGCGAGTCAGCTGTGCAGACAGCATAAAATCTTCGATTTTCAGCAATTTGCATCAAGTATTCAAGAAAACAAGCCTAGGCTCTGATACCACTGTTGGGTTTTGAGCAATCTAACACTTCCTAAGTGTGCATGCAACCCTAATAAACCTTGGATCTATGTTTTCTTCTAAAATACATGCAAATAATAATTTCCAAGGTTTTTTCCCAACTAGCATAGCATAAGGATTATGAATCATAAAACCACTAGTAGAAATACATACCTTTTGATGATGGTTGATTGTTTGGAGTTTGAGAGCCAAGCACCAATAGTGTGAATGCCTCAAATGGAATCACAAATCACCACAAACACTTGGAAAACTTTGAGAGAGTAGTATACTTTCTTGTGGAATCGGCCACCACTAAGTCTCACACAACTAGTCACATTTCTTGCATCATATGCTTCTTTATATAGTATGCATGGTTAGGGTGAAACCCTAATAACCCATGTCTTTTCCTTTCCAAGGATCCATGGGTTAAAAGCTCCATGGACCATCCATGGATTTCCATATTAGCTTATCCCATTAACAAATGAGTATTAGCCCACACTATATAAAATATAATAGCCCATAATTTAATCAGTCTTCTTTTTAATCTCTAAATTAATTCATAATTAATTTAAGACTAAAACTAATTAAATAACATGACTTCATATTAATATATTATAACTTATAATATATTAATAAATCGTAAGTATACAATTCTCATAAAATTATCCATAAATCGTTTGGGTGAAGTGCAACCCAAATGGACCATGCCGGGTCGGGTCAAGTATGTACCAAATAAGTTATGGACTTAGACACCTTGTCCAACAGTATCTATATAAGCACATACATACATCTAACTACGACTGAGTGTGTAATAAGTAGAAGTGATTCTTGTGAAGTAGGAGTGTCTAACAAGTGAAGTAGGAGCGGTCGCAAGTGAAGTAGGAGTGTCGATCAAGTATAAGTGTATCACGAAGTAGAGACGACAATAAGTGAAGTAAGAGCGTATTGAGTATAAGTGAAGTAGAGGCGATATCAAGTGTAAGTGAAGTAGAATCGTATCACTAAGTAAGAGTGTGAATAAGTATAAGCGTCCATCAGGTATAAATGACTTCAAGTATAAGTGAAATAGAGACAATAACAGGTATAAGCGCTTCAAGAAGTGAAAGCGTTACCAAGTAGGACTATAAAATAAGTATAAGTGAAGCAGCAGTAACTAACAAGTAAAAGTATACATGAAAACCTTGGAAAAACCTTTATACTCAGGAAAATCGCATTTTGTATTCTTTGGTAAAATAAGTGTGAAAACCTTTAGAAATCTTTGGAGCCTTTCATAAATCAGTTTGAAAATGGAACTTTGATAAAGCAGTAAAAGTAAGAACTTGAACAAGTGAAAACCTTTTAGAAAGCCATTTATAGTGTCCTACTTGGTAAAACAGTGTACAGTGTATAGTGTCCTACTTGATTTAACAAGTTTAGAGGGTGTTTACGGCCTAAGCATGTGCTTGGGCCGTAAACCCTCTTTTATGCCACAAATCTTGTTGTTTTGGGGTTCAAACACTCCTAGGCTAAGTCTCCTAATAGTTTCTAAGCTTAAGGATGAGTTTAAAGGCATGTTTGGCACCATATTAGGGGTTTACGGCCCTAGAGTGTTCCTGGGCCGTAAACTCCTTATTACATGCCTTCTTGGATGATTTTTGAGGTATAATCACAAGCCAATATGTTTGAAACAAGCTAGGGTAAGGAGACTTACGATTTGGAAGCGTTTGGTGGCGGATTTGGGGCGAAAACGGGTCTACAGAGAGAGTATAGGGAGAGAGTGTAAAAAGTCTCAAATGGACTCCACTCACCCTTATATAGGGTTTTGAGTCGGGGCTCGGTGGAATTCTACCCAATACTGCCGTTAAACGGGGCTTTTGGTCAGACCCGATTTAGTGGTCGTAATAATAAAAACTAACTTTTTCCAATTAAATGGAAATGTATGTTATGTGTTTTTATTTCCTTTCATCACGACTTAACGGCCTATTAAACATGAACAATTGTAATGTTTATTTAATTGACGACCTCCAATTAACGGAACTTTTATAACTGGAATATTTCGTTAACGGTAACGGGGAAATGTAACGGGACAACTTGGGTTGTCACAATAGAAGCTTGCTTCGATTGGAGATGGAGTCGTCAAGAATAACATCTTCATTTTGTCAACGGAATAGGGAAACAGATTTGCAGCTTCTGATCCACGGCTTCTTCTTCATTCGTCAATAAGAAAAGAAATTGGGAGGAGGCAGAAATAGAATACGTATCATATGAGAGGCTAGGGTTAAATAATTGGTCAAAGAGATTTTTATGGTAATTTCCATGAATTAAGGGATTTTATTTTAATTGTTATGCTAAAGTTACATAATTACCCTTATAACAATTTTTATTTATTTAATTATTCCTAAATTCCTATTGGTGCATTCATGCACACAATAGTAGCTAGAAACATTTGAACCTAGCTCTCTCTCTCTCTCTCTCTATATATATATATATATATATATATATATATATATATATATATATATGAAAATTAAATAGTATGTTGCCATAAAACTAATGGTTGTAAGGTAGTTTCAAAGTATTGTGTCCTAATAAGATAAGTTGAAAGTACAATATTATAATTGGGTAGATATTCCAAAGAATAATAATACGATGTTATAATACACAATATAACAGAAGCAGGACGGTGATAATTGAATATGATTTGTTTTTTTACCTTTACATGAGAAGTATTCACATCTTTCATGGAGAAACGAAATGAAATGTTGAAAATTTTCTTTGGTAGGATGATAATGACCGCTATGAGGCCAAGCAACCTATTCAATAAACATATTAATATGATAATCTTGTACTTTTTTAAAGCAAGAGAAAGACACTACTAATAATAATTAATGAATAATAATAGTGTACCTTAAGGACACCTTAGGGACCTGTTATAGCGCGATCGTAATGGTGTATTCTGTATAAATTTAAAAAGTTTAGGGACCAAAGGTGAACACATTGAATAGTTGGATGGCGGAAGTCAACCTAAACCTATTTTGATAAAAAATGTAATGAATTAAAACATTGTACTTGTAATTTTTTTCTTGTTACGACATTATACTATGAAAAATTCTTAAAACTGATCATATTTTAAAAAGTACAAATTTAGACAAATGAAAATTGAATGCTATAATAAACAAATAAATAAAAGCACGTTGTTAGTTCTTGTATAAGAGCATAAATCGTGAATAGAAAACACAGACCTGTAACCATATCCCATGCATTTTAGTTTAGAACATAATCAAGATTTGCATTGGATTGAGTTTTTGAGGATTGCTTCCAAAATTATTTATAAGTTTCTGGTAGTTGTCCCTCCTGCCATATAATGATAGGATCCATCTCCATAGCAAGGCTTCTAGCACCCATCTACAAAATGTTATAAGTAAGAGACCTTAATAAGAAAAAAAAACAGAAAGAGAAATAAAAGAGTGAACCTTATTGAGAAGCAACTTTGACTAACACATAGCAATAAATCAATAATTAGTTCAAGTCTCATGTTGTAACGCCCGATATTTCAGGTAAATTTCTTATTTATTACACGTTTATTTATTTTGCATGAAGACCTCATATGTTGGGCGTACATAAGGTATGATGGGCGTACGTGAGTCATGGGCAAAACCTAAATTTTAGGGTTTACACCCTATTTAAACACCTTATTTCTCAAGGCACTCTCATTATAAACCTTCATTGACCCTTTAAGCACTATCTCGAAACCCTAACCCATTTCTAGAGAGAGTTGATCATTGTATGTGTTTTGGTGTGTGTTTGGTGCATCTTGAAGAAGAAGAAGCTTGGTGAAGGAGCATTGATCAAGTAGGAGCTTGTAGATCCATGCTTTACTCATCTTCGTTAGCTTCCTAGAGGTATAAAGTCTTGACCTTGGTTATTCTATGCTTAGATTTAGAGCTAGTTGAGATTTTAGCATAGTTTGGTCCCATAAATGAATTCATGTGAGTAAATGTTACTCCAGAAGTTATGAGATGTTTATTTTGATGTTTCCGAGGTTCCTAGTCCATAAAGTTTGCATCTTGATGGTTTTAGATCAACCATGCACGAGTTAATGATCATTTGATGGAAGTAGAATGTTAAATCTAATGTTTGAGTCTCTTTGAGCCATGCAAAGACATCAAGTTAGTAACTTTATCGTTTAAGACATCCCCCAAGATCCAGATATGCAAAATGGATGTTTGGACTTAATGCATTAAGTGCTTAATGGTTTTTTGGCTATCTGGGTTGTACGTCGGGCATACGTAAGCGTACGGTAAGTGTACGTGTCTGAGTCCTCGATTCCTTTGGTGAAAGTTAGTACGTGGGGAGTACTGGTGGTATGCTTAGTGTACTCACTAGTAACCCTTTTTGGGTTTTAGGTCGTTTGGGCCATTATTGGGCCTTATGCCTTTTTGGGCCATGGTTGGGCTTTAGGTCTCTTGGGCCTTGATGTGTCTTCGGTCTTTTGGGCTTGGACCATGGGTTGAGAGGCCCACTAAGGGAAGGATAAAAGGGTCTTTTTACCCTTAGCATGTTGGATGGTAGTCTAGACCTTTTATATGTATTACCCTAAGTACTTACTAGGGTTAATTGGAATGTTCAGTGTGAGGAGTCATGACAGTAGCCGTCTGGGAGTGCAATTTTTCTATCTTTAGTTTGTGGTGCGTCTCTTCACTATACTCGTGGTTTAAATGCACCAATGTCGGCCCACTAGATCATGCTTGTAGGATGATAATGGTCTTTGTGACACTTGTTGATATGTATGTGTATGCTTGTTGTCTTTATGACTCTTGCATGTATATGTATGTTTATATATATTATTGTGGGCGAGGCCCGTATATAATTTGGGTGGAGCCTGTTTATATGTATGGTATGGGGTATTTTGGGGGAACTCACTAAGATATGTGATTACAGTCATGTTTATGTTTTCAGGTACTTCCGGTTCGAAAGGGAAGGGCTTGGTTTTATCAAAGCACATCCACCCATGTTTTTTCCACACACTTCTGATTTTGGGAATTGTATTATGATAACTATTTCTCTATGACATACTTTTGATTGGTTGATATGTGGTTTTATGGTATTTGATCATGCAATCCAAATTGTCTCGCAATTTTAGAGCTTTCAAATGCTTCCTTTAACGGATTTGATCGACATTTCGTGCCTGCAGTCCTGTTGAATTCGACCTTTTATCAGGGTAGCGTAGTAAGGTTAGAGGCGCAACTAGAAGAGTTGACCCTATCTCTCTTTTTTGATCAATTCGATTTCAGTCTCCGAAGTCCTTCTTGATCAATGGTCCCAATTAGCATTAGTGCTAATTAGCAGCCGCTTTTTTTGGAAGGTGAGATACTTATGTATGACCACGGATTCCATGGTAGAAGTAGTTGTAGATCTACATTAGGAGTAGGGGGCTCTATCTAAAGGAGGTACGGACCCCTCCCATAGTACGGTACGATGCAACTGAAAAACTTAATAGGCTACCGCGGCTCGCAGGTCTGTTGACTACTAAGTTGTTATTTTTTAAACTGTTATGAATAATTTATAATCTTACTATTCTTTTCTATTCTTCCTTCCATAGGCATTGATGTTGGGAGGTTTAATCGCAGGGAAATAAGGATGAGATCAGTTGGTAGACGGAAAGAAGTGGAAGCGTGGAAAAGAGGGCTGGGTTGGGGTTATGGATGTCAACGAGGGAAAATGTGACGAGGGTTACATCTCCCGCTATTGAATTCCCTTTATTACCCTCGCCCATGCCTCTGATTGATTTTAGGCTACCTTCTTTGGTCTAAAAGAAACTATTTTTCGGGTAACAAATAGTTACTTATAACAGAATTTTACATGTTACAAAAAAACTTAAAAACATGTTTTTTGTTGAATTTTGGTAAGTTAAAAATCATGTTATCATAGTCAGATAGCTCGTGGTACACTCTGGTACGGGAATGAGGATCGGGAATGTAGTCCGTCTGTTAGGACGTATCGGGTACGGTTGGGGTAGGTTCCTTTCGGTAATCGATACTTCTTGGTATGGTGTACCATCATAGATTCCGATACAGTGTACACATGTTCAAAACATAATTCCAACAATTGTTAACTTAAAAACAAAAATGAACGTTTACTTATAAACAATTTTATACTTAAAAACATAAATTTTACGTTAACACTTAAAAGACTTACTATCAACCATTTTCAAAGATGAAAAGCAATAAAGAAACAAAATAGAGGAAAAGGGTATGAGGGCTCAAAATAACATAAGAATGTAGAATGGTGAACCGATGATATTGGATAAGAGGCATGACTATTATATAATTATTAAAATTGATTAGAAGAATCATATGTGGAAGTACAAACATCTAACATGGAATCGAGGAATTGAAGGAAGAAATCAAGTGTCGACAACTTGTCCCAGATGAAATCAATTTCCGAAAGACCCGATCCCAAGCGCGTTTCTGTGCAATCTGATTTGCCAATTTCACGTTTGTATAGATTTAGAGAATTGGTGGGATTGTGAAAGACCCTAACTTTCGTATTTTTGAAACACCCAAACTTTCATACTTGACAATATAGTTACTTCAAAACATGCTACTTGCATATTCATAAAAATAATATTTTACATTGATAAAGAGGTTACAAACTACTGGATACAAACCGACTATTACAAAGTGTTATATATTACATAACTACCCAAGATACTGTAATTTATACAAACCTAAATTGAAGTACAAAAGTACAATTACAAACTATTCTAAATCTTCGAACAATATATGATCATACTGATTACTTATCTCATGTAATTGTTAAACATTAATAGGGTAAGCGGTGACGCTTAGTGAGTTCAATAATAGATACAATATAACGTTATGCCATATATATACTTCAATATGGAAGAAGCAAAGAGAAATAAGGAACAACAAAAGCATATGTGAATCATGTGTTAAGCTTTCCATATCAATCAATGACTTGATTCAAAGGTATACAATCAATGAGACATAACAATTTCCATACTTGATATACAGCAATAAAGCTTCGGCCCAAATGGCACAGAAGACATAAGATTTTTGATTAACATCTTGGTAGATTTCAGGCTTATAGCCTTGTCCAACCATTTGCCAATGCCATATAATAAAAGTCATTCTCTTACGGAGACATGCTCTACATGGCCAGAGGCTACATACTAGTACCAATGTGAATCTAAGTCTTTTCACTGATCACATGGTCAAAGGTATTACTTTTGCTATAAAAATAGCGAATAAAATATCACGGGAAAATAACCCGGAATAATAATACTGAAAAGCACATAGCACATATAACACATAACATACAATTGTTCCTATATATTGAACTCACCTTAAAATAATCGGGGGTTAAAATAGTAATTTGTGCAGCGCTTCGGCTCTATAAATAGTTTTCGTCGTTGAAAACCGGGAGATATATTGAAAAATAGGCCTTGCGAAGGTAGAGATTCAAACCGAAAAGATAAATTTCTCGGGCTCTCCGGGCACTTCGGAACGTATTCCGGGCTTTAAAAATGATACTGGGGCTTCGGGGGATGGCAAAATAGTAAAAATATGGATTTAGGGGTGAAAAATGGCAAAAATCCAATTTTTACCCGACAAGGCTCGCAAGCCTTGTATTTATAGGGCGAGGGTGCGAACGTCGGCCGATCAGAAAGGAGGAGTCAGCAGCGACGTAGCAGCGAGGGAGGAAGGACACGCGTCGGATGCAAGCGTCTTACGAGTCGTCTAAGATGTCACCTAGGACGCTAGGCGCGTCGCATGCACAGTGGACCTCGCTTCGGACCAATCGCGTCGGATCTGCGAAAATGTCCGGTATTATCCATAAAATCTCGGATTTTGTGCCAAAACTTCCGAAAATCATAACGTTCGCATACGAGCTCCGTTTTTAATGTTATTTATATGCACGCGTAGGCGGAAAAATAATCTACAACTTTCATTTAGACTTTGTCGGCTAGTTTTGATCTTATTTTTAATATTATTATTTTTAACAGACTAGGACAGGAAAATCCGTTAAAAATTCATAACTTCTTCATTCAACATCCGTTTTCGTCAGAATTTTTACCTTTGTACTACTAATGACGAGACCTTCAATTCTCATTTAGGTTGTGTTGGCTAAAAATCACCCGATCTAAAATTCGAGTTTTTAGCTGTCTGCTGCTAAGCTGAAACTTAGAAAAATCATAACTTTCTCATACGAAGTCAAATTTTGACATTCTTTTTATGAAAGTTCTCGGTTTAACGAATACTACAACTTTCATTTAGATCATATAGGCTAAAAAGTAGTTTATCAAAAACTCACTTTTTACGTCATACGGTGTCGTGTCGGTTCTGTCGCGAAACTTCAAATAGTCATAACTTCTTCGTTATAACTCGGATTTCAATGAGGTTTTTGCCTAAATGTTTCTAACGAGATTATTTACAACTTTTAACAGTAAATTTTTCCTTATTTCAAATTGTATATTTTCGTTAAATTTCGATATTTGACGTTAGGTTGAAATCTCATAAGACTTCAAATATTTTACGATTGATTCTAAACATAGTTTTACTTCATTTCTAGTAAAAACCATGTGTTAGAACTCAATACTTAAATTTCATATAATATTTAATAATATTATTCACTTTTAAAAATACATAACTCGATAACTGAACGTGTATGTTACATATTGCAAGCAAGACGTACCAATGACGTTTCCATCGGCGATTGATACGCAATCATATCGCATTTGGGATCGGGTCATTCAGAACGTGGATCGTGACTACTTTGGTGAATCTCGTGACTATGCATGTTATTGTTTATTATATTTATATAATTAACTAGGTGGGGACCCCCGCGTTGCGGGGGTCGGATGTGACAATTTTTTCTGTTGTTTGTTCTTTGTAAATGTCATTTGATCAACTATTTGTTTATAGTTTGAGTAATGTTATGGGCCAATTCAAATTAAAAACATACATTATCCCATTTTACTGTACTGTGGCATATTTGAGTGCAGGGGCAAATTGGTCTTTCAACAAAATTAAAATATGAACAAAAAAACATTACATAAGGGTAGTTCGGTCACAAACTAATAATGATAAAAAAGAAGTTATTTTTATTGATAAAATCAATCAATTTTAATAAAAAAAAACTTTGCATTCAATTTGAACATTAAAAGTAAAAAAAACTGTAAATACTGTCCCATTTTACCGCACTGATGCATATTTGAGTGCAGGGGAAAATTGATCTTTCAGCAAAATTGAAATACTAACAAAAAAACTGTACATAAGGGTAGTTTAGTTACAAAACACCAAACAACTATAAGTAGAAGTTGTTGAAGTAGAAAATGGTTGTTGCTTGCTTAGCTATGGTTTCTGTTATTTTTGACCTTGTGGTTATTTAGTCCAAAATTGGAAAAAGGTCTTTTTTGGTCCTTGTTTTAATCAAAACAAAATGTACAATAAATTTTAAGTCCAAAAAATGTCTTTATAAACTTCTTAAAAGTACCTGAAAAGCAATATCAGTAACTGTTATTTCACCAATGATGGAGCTCACGGATGAAGATTTTCCAACTCGACCTTTCCCCATTATAAGAATCGTTAACATGTCCCTTTTATGTAACCTGGCATTAAATAAGGAATTGGTAACGTTAATTTGTATAATATTTCTTATAATGCAAGTCTAGTGACTAAATACATAAAGGGAATTAGGGAAAGAATTAGACATTCACTTTTAGTTTTCCCAACAGTTGTAGCAACTTGTTATTAGTGGCAGTAGGAAAATGTTGAATCTCAATCCCTTCGCAGATAAACTAAGCCACCATGGAAACTGTTCTAAGGAAAACGTAATTAAACGACTATACAAAGTCAATTATATATAAGCCCGCAACCCAAAAGCAGCAAATTTAAAAGCAGTACTAAATTACATTCAGTTTTGTGAGATTCCATTAATATTTAATAATTATAGTTCAAAATTTATTGAACCCCAAAGATTAACCAACCTTCAAACACAAAGCGTGTGAAATCAAGTGTATGACTAAAACAAACCTTATCTACGTTTCCACATTAATCATTTCAATAATCTAAATAGCTAAAAAAAATTCACATTGAGCATATAGAAATTTCAACCAAACCAAAAATCAGAATGACGTTGTTAATCAAACTTCAAACACAAAACCTATGAAATCAAGTTTATGATCAAAAGTTCAAAACAAAGTTAACCTACATTTCCACATTAACCATTTCAATTATCCAAACAGGCAAACAACTAAAAAAATTACATAGTTGCGAAGTAGAAATCACAAAAAATTACATTCCAAAATCAGAAATTAGAAAAAAAGATATCAATGATTAGATATTAAGAGCCTTTGAACATAAGCTACAATCTGATTATTGTCGGTTGCTTACTTAACAAAATCATGGATACAACACTTCATCTAGTTTACCTTAAGGTCCAACCTTGAAACTGGCGATTACAAATTCTTGACGTTGCTGTAGAATATATGGAGAATCTATACTGGTGGAAAGGCCCTGATCAGGTATGAATTATAGGGAATGCTCACCTACTCCAAAAACAGACCTGCCAAAGTACTATAGGATACGAAAAATCGTAAGTGTCAATTCATCTATACTTGCAGATTTCCATGAAAAATGAAAATATGGTTAACTATTATACCCTTAAGATATTTTGGCAACATTTCACATATATGTTGGGTTCAAAATGCAAAGGTATTGCATATTTAAAAATGAGAAAGCAATTCACAACATATTTTTAATTTAAATCAAACATATTTGAAATTTTACCCAAGTGTCTATGAAGTTTAGGATCACCAACTCGAGTAACATTAACCAAGCTATCAACTTGTGTCTCCACCCCAACCAAATTTCCTGTGCACCTGAAATTCCCTCTCTTTTCAAGGGTATAAATAATTATTAATCATCAAGAAAGTATAAATAAATAAAATTAGGTGAAAAATATATATACACTTACCATGAAACAAAAGACCGAATAGAGACTGGATCATATATATCAAGCTGAACCCCCGCTATGTTTCCGACTTTCACTTACCTTTAGAGCTTCCCAGGGTCTAGGCTCCACAACGTTGTTAACCCCAACTCCACAAACCTTTTAACCAATGCATGTCTGATACCCTTGTTTGCTCCAGTGACAATGGCTATCGAGTCGAAGTTTTCCTGCTCCTTTACTGAGTAAAATGTTTGGAAAATCGAATCATGGTCGAGTTATTAGAAAAAAAAATCATACTTACCTAAAGGTCAAGAGTTCCATGAGTACCGATGTGACTTCCATCAACCTGCACAATACTTTACAAAGAAATGTATATAGATAATCCCAACTTAACTATAAATAACAGTTACCATCTTCGCCGATGTGACTTCCAAAAAGTAAAAATAAAACAAATAGGCATGTATTAACTATAAATAACAGTTACCATAGTTCCAACTTAACTAAATTTTCCTTCAAAAAAAGTAATTATTGAAATAAAAATAGAATTACAAAACTACCCCTACTGGTATAGACATAGTTATCTATTTTTGATTCTTTGGAATAAAGCAATAATCACTTCAAAACGTCCCTATGATAATGTATTGGTTCCCATAAAAAGTTGCAAACGGTCACTAAAGCCTACAAAATAATCACAAAACATGTAGGTGATCTCATTTTAGGAACTAAGAAATCTCTTACTGCACTAATTGAAAGACTTCAATACAGAATTTGAAGAGTTTACCTTTACTAATGTCGGATGTTGCTTCCATTAATCATGCCCCCTGCTGACAGAAAAAAAATCAACAAAAGTTGTGTTGGTTGTGTATTCACAGAGGAGAATGGTGTTTTTAACCCATAATGAATTCATTTTCTAGCATAAAAGAGTAATTTCTAAGAATATTTGAAGTAGCAACAACACATTGTTGCTTTTGTACACACCCTTTGTCCAAATTAAGTAAACCATCCTCGGAAAGCGACCATTATGTAGTCTGAGACTTTGTTCCCTTTTTTCCGCATGGACTACATCAAAACTTAAAATGGAGGTGAATTACGTATCCAATTCAACGAACCTTGTTAGGTGCATTTTGTGCACCTTTTTGCACATCTTTTAACCCCCTTTTATGCATATATTTAGCACAATTGTTCTTCATTTGTCTTGTATTTCATCATATTCATGTTTGTCTTTAGAACAACCTTATTTGCACATTTTCATGTCTTTTTTAGGTAAACCGGAGGTTGGAATGCGCTTTGGGAGGTGCCGGGAAGCATTGGTAAAGATTTCGGGATGTTCGGACGAAGAACGAAAAAAATTGGAAAAATCAAGTTTGGAATTGGAGTCAGAGAGGTACACGGGCCGTGTTGGATTTACACTGCGAAGGAAGACGGGCCGTGTTGACCAGAAGAGAATAAGTTGTTGACCATGTTGAACACGGGCCGTGTCATTTTTACCCTATGTCCAACACAGACCGTGTTCGACCCAGAAACCAACTTTTGGCAGTTTTTCCTATTTTTCATATTACGGGTTGAGGGCCATTTTTAGACACACACATCATATCATAGCACATTTGGAGAAGGGATTTCGAAGGTTTTTGCAAGGGTTTGATCAGTAATCATTTGGAAACATTATTTCTAGTATTTGTAAGTTGTAATTGCACATTATTTCCATCTTTATTCTTGTTTGATTTGTTCTTAGCCATGTATGGCTAAGAAACCCTAGTTTCTAGTTCTTGTTCAAAACATGTTGATTGCTTGAATTGAAGCATATGATTTTATGTTTGATTTATGATTCTATTCTAGTGATTATGTTTTTGTTTAAACTAGAACCATAAATTTGATTTGTGTTTGATTGACCACTTTCATGAATTGAATTTTTGTGCAGTTAATTAACTTTTAGGGCACCTAATCGTTCTATTAAGTTAATAATTGGTAACAAGCAATAAGTTTTCTTATTGTAAAACATATATCACATGTTTTCAAACTTCCGAGCGTATAAGAAGAAATGAACATTGTTGGGAGGCTTGTACAAAACTTAATGCAGTTTTTCAATACAATCTAAGAGTGTGTTTAGGTTGAATTAGTGAAGCTAGGTCTAGTCAAAGAGCGTGTTTTGGTTAGATAATTTGGCAAGTGAGAGGTATTAGAGCGTGTTAATATCTTTCAGTACCAACTTAGAATAACAATCTTGAATTACATCAAGTTATAATCAAGTTGAACAACAACATTGAGAACTAGAACTGGAAGCACTTTTACAACTTGTTTACAAATCTATTTCATTTTCAGCATGTTCCAAAGTTGATTGTTATTTTATTATTTCACTTTTTCAAACAAATCCCCCTTCTTGTGATCAAAGTAACTTGCGCAAAGAGGTATATACTTTTGTCCCGTGTCTCTGTGGTTCGACCCTACTTGCCTTGTACTACTTTTTAGTGCATTAAAGCAGTGTGTTTGGAGTCTATTGTACCGCTTTATTTGTTGGGTTTAACACACCTAACAAACCTTCCCAAAAATCAAAAAATTCCAAGTAAGAATTGCATCTTATGAATATACTATCAATACATAATCAAACAAAAAGCCAAACCAAAGAAAGGAAACAACTATCTCATATGTCATAAAACAAAACCCCCTAATTTCTTTCACACATAATAAAATCAAGAAATCCATTTGTATGTATATGTAATTACTTTGATTTAATATTAATAAAGAGCTAACCCTCGTCTTAGAGATTGTGTGTGTGTGTGTGTTTGAGCTTGATAAAGTGTTCTTGTCGGATTTTGAAGAGAACAAGGGCCATTGTAGAAGTTAGAGTTGAAGTGCAAGCCTTGGATCCGAGCTTTACAGAGGTTGGAGCATCATTTGGAGGTAAAAAGCTCAAAGCTTCCTTAACGTTTTTTGGATTTGTGCATTATGGATCATTTTTAGGGTTTTTGTCCCAAAGATGGAGACTTTATGAGTAAATGGTCTCTATAAGCCTTGATCTGCCTCATTTTCAGTATAAAATGTGTTGTAGATCCATAAAAATCCAATCTTGATCGTTAATATTGAGTCATGCATGAGATAAGGGCTTAATGAGGAAAGATGATAAGAGTTTGAAGTGATTAGTGACCTTTACAGCCATGCAAAGGCTTAAAGGCTTCGACTTTACGGGTTAAGAGGCATTATAAGGACTATATATGGAATATGAGCTTATGTCTTAACCGTTTCAGACCAAAAATCATTAAGAGCATGAAACTGGGACTTACGTTGGGCGTAAATCCCAAAACGCGCCGCGTAGGGGTTGTGATCCCCGATTCGGGATAGCCGGGGTACACCCCGCGTACAGAGTTGGTACGCCCCATGTACTGCCCTCTGTTGACTTTCATTGACTTTTAGATTTGGTCAACATTTGGACATTTGGACCATTAGAGGGGTAAAATGGTCTTTCCCCCTTTTGAGAGATTATAGGAAGGGACTAGTCTAGCCTTTGAGAATCGTTTTTAATTAGCGGTAAATTACTTTATGTGATTAGGCGGAGGCTAGACCAGTATTTCGAGTTCGGGACTTTCCGATAATACCCGAGGTGAGTCTTCTCACTATACATTACCTAGAGTGGTATCTATGTGCAGACCGGAGGGTCTTATTAATGGGTTTTAGCCATAAGAACTTTCCTATGTGCGCATGCAAAACCCTAATGCTTGGATCTAGGCTTTCTAATTAAACATGCTTTGAATCCAAGACTTCTAATGACTAATTAGGTATAAGAACAATACAAAATAGATCTAGAATCATACCTTTGAATCTCTTGTTTGATCTTGTTGTCTTGGAGCTCTAGAGTCACAATTGTCACTCCTCTAATGGCTTACAAACACCAACTAGCAAGGAGGATGATTTGAGAGAGAGGTTGGGAAGAAATCGGCCAGAGGTACTCTACTTTAGATGAGATGCTGATTTCCCTTGCTCTAGGGGTCTATTTATACTTGTAGACTCTTAGGGTTTCACCTTTAAACCCTAGTTGGATAATCTTTCCTTAAAGCAATCCAAATCCTTACCTTAGATAATCCTTGGACTATTTTGAGCTATCCCAAGCCCTAGAATCCGTCCAACCCTTATCCCTTAAGGATTTACAGTCTAAAGTGTAACTATCAAACAATTGACAGTTTATACTCTATTATTTAATTAATCTCTTTAAGTCACCAAATTAATACTAATTAATTTATGACTTATATTAATCAAATAACAATATTAATATTCATTATATTATTCCCATAATATATCAATAATATTTATTCTCTCATAATAAATCATCCTATCAAGTTGCTATGGTGAAGGCAACCCAAAAGGACCATGCACAATCGGGTCAAATACTTGCCTAATATAGTTGCAGCCTTAGACACTATTCCAACAGTCTCCCACTTGGATAAGTCTAGTAACTATATGCACAAGTACAATTCGATTTGCAATCGTAGCTCTCAAAGACGCTGTCAAACTCTGATCTAATCAATCTTGTCCTTTAGATAAGGGATCGTACAGTCCTCTGTTAGATATCATGCTGACAATTCTATGGAATGATTAGTCAAGCATTTAGGTTTCTCGATCTCCGATTTATTTGACATAGAACTTAACCGAACACATCAATTCATTTCTGACCGGGCCCGGCACATAAGTCAAATCAAATCATCGAGCGGCCGAGATATCGCTTTTACCTTCTTAGGATTAAAGTTACAAATAAACTTCGACTTATATGCATTTACTTATTCATCAATCAACTATACACAACAACGTGTTTTATAACACCGAGTTACTGATGCGTTTTCGCATTATCAATGTACAACCAATTAACAAATAACAAACCATATATCTAGGTTTTAAGACTATATGATATTATCGTCTTGCGATCACCCTTTTATATCATATTCCATAAAGTGATTCCAGCAAGCGCGGGTTTGTTCCAATGCTCAAAACCAGTTCACAAGCACTCATGAACGTCACAACAATCTTTTGTTATGTCTAATACCATTTAGACAATCTACGCACCAATTCACGACAATCTTCATTCATATCTACTTCCAACATATGAACGATTGTGGACAATTTCAATAATTCGATTATTCTTAATAAATTCAATTATTCTGGAAGTCAAAACATGCAAAATGAAACAATAGTTAAACAATGAACATAAGACAGTAACATTACTCATAAATAAAACTCCTTTATTTAATCATCAAATGTCAATTACATTTATCTATTCCACGTTTCTAATACTATCTAATCTATGCTAATATCATCCTTCAGCCCAATACTCCTAGCATGCTGCAAGTGCTTAACCCTACTCAGTCCCTTCGTAAGCGGATCTGCTGGGTTATCTTTCGATGATATCCTCTTCACTACGAGTTGTCCTTCTTTATTTAATCATCAACCGCTCCTTCATTATCACAGAAAATCTTCATGGGCTCCTTTATGGCAGGTACAACTCCAAGATCACCGATGAAGTTCTTCAGCCATATCGCCTCCTTCGACGCTTCGCTTGCTGCAATGTACTCTGATTCGCACGTTGAATCAGCTACGGTTTCCTGCTTGGAACTTTTCCAAGTCACTACTCCTCCACGCAGGGTAAAGACCCAGCCTGACTGTGAACGGTAGTTGTCCCTGTCGGTCTGAAAGCTGGCGTCACTATACCCTCGCACCTTCAAGTCATCACTCCCCCGAGGACTAAGAACCATTCCTTTGTCCTCCGAAGGTACTTAAGGATATTCATCACCGCAATCCAATGGGCTCTGCCAGGGTTCCCTTGATATCTACTAACCATGCTCAAAGCAAAGGCTACATCAAGGCGAGTACAAGTCATAGCGTACATGATTGAGCCAACTGCGGAAGCGTATGGTACTCGGCTCATTTCTGCTATTTCAGCTTCGGTACTCGGACTTTGAGTCTTACTCAACTTGGCATTACTTTGTATCAGTAATTCTCCCTTCTTCGAGTTTTCCAGACAAAAATGTTTTAGTACCTTCTCTAAGTAAGTGTTATGACTAAGTCCTATTAGTCTCTTACTTCTTTCTCTCACTATCCTTATTCCCAAAATATAGGAAGCCTCTCCGAGGTCCTTCATAGCGAAGCACTTCCCGAGCCAGGACTTAACCTCCTGCAGAGTCGGGATATCGTTTCCTATGAGTAATATGTCATCGAAATATAGAACGAGGAAGCTTACTACACTCCCACTGGCTTTGACATATACACACGATTCATCTTCGCTTCGTACAAATCCAAACTCTTTGACTTTCTCATCGAAGAGAAGATTCCATCTACGAGATGCTTATTTAAGTCCATAAATGGACTTCTCAAGCTTACACACTCTATTCGGATGCTTCGGATCCACAAACCCTTCTAGATGAGCCATGTAAACATCCTCAGCCAACTTTCCGTTAAGGAAAGCGGTCTTGACATCCATTTGCCAAATTTCATAATCATGAAATGCGGCAATCGCTAGCATCACTCTAATAGATTTTATCTTCGCAACTGGTGAGAAGGTCTCATCATAGTCAACTCCGGGAGTTTGAGTAAAGCCCTTTGCGACCAATCGCGCTTTATATGTGTGTACTTTTCCATCCACGTCGGTCTTCTTCTTGAAGATCCATTTGCACCCAACGGTCTTACGTCCGGGCACATTATCAACCAAATTCCAAACTTGGTTATCATACATGGATTGGATCTCGCTATCCATTGCCTCTTTCCATTTCGTAGACTCCAGGCCTGCCATGGCTTCCTTATAGCTATTAGGTTCATCAAGATTTATTAGTGTACCATCACTAATATACGCATCCCCTTCGGTAGTAATATGAAAACCATAAAACTGGGGTTGAACTCTAACTCTTTCGGAATGTCTAAGAGGTAAGGACTCGTCAATCGGTTCAACCGGAGTTTCCTCCTCGGGTTGAGTGCCAGCGGTAGAGGTTCCTTCATCTATCGACTCTTGAATCTCTTCAAGCTCGATTTGCCTCCCACTGTCTCATTGGCCTATGAGTTCTCGCTCTCGGAAAACCCCTCTCCTCGCAACAAAGACAACATTGTCCTTCGGTCTATAGAAGAGATATCCAAAGGATTTCTGCGGGTAGCCGATGAAAATACATCGCTCACTACGAGGTTCGAGCTTGTCGTGAGTATCTCGTCTTACGAAAGCCTCGCAACCCCAAACCTTGATATGTGCTAACGAGGGAGCTTTCCCTGTCCACATCTCGTGAGGTGTTTTGGCAACCTTCTTAGTAGGGACTCGGTTAAGGATATGGGCGGCAGTCTCTAAGGCATACCCCCAAAAAGAGATTGATAGTGAAGCACGACTCATCATAGAGCGAACCATGTCCAACAAGGTTCGATTACGCCTTTCTGCCACACCATTCAATTGTGGTGTCCTAGGTGGCGTCAATTGTGAAACTATTCCACACTCCTTGAGATAATCGTGGAATTCAAGACTTAGGTACTCTCCTCCTCGATCGGATCGAAGCATCTTGATTTTCCTGCCCAATTAATTCTCCACTTCATTCTTGAACTCTTTGAACTTTTCAAAAGTTTCTGACTTTTGCTTGATTAAATAGATATACCCATATCTACTATAGTCATCGGTAAAAGTCACGTAGAAGTGGTTCCCATCCTTCGTGGTTGATCTAAACGGTCCACATACATCGGTATGTATTAGGTCCAATAGACCCTCACTCCTTTCACAAGTACTTGTGAAGGGTGACTTAGTCATCTTTCCAAGTAAACAAGACTTGCACATGTCATCTTCCCTAAGGTCGAATGACTCCAACACTCCATCCTTTTGGATTTGGGCTATGCGTTTCTTGTTGACATGTCCAAGACGACAATGCCACAAGGATGCTTTATCCATACTATTGGAAGAATCTATGTTTAAAACATCATTTCCTAAGTTATCAACAATCATAACAGTTTCATATATTCCATTACATGGTATAGCTTCAAAATAAAAGACACCATTTAGATAAGCTAAAATAGGACCATTCTCATTATTAAAAGAAAATCTAAAACCTTGTCTAAACAAACCATGAAATGAAATGATGTTTCTAGCCATTTCTGGCGAATAGCAACAATTGTTCAAATCTAAACTTAAACCATTCCTAAGCACTAAAGAATACACTCCAATCTTGGTCACAGGCGACGATCTTCTGTTCCCCATGATTAGATTTATTCTTCCAGCCTCCACATCCCTATTTCTTCCTAGTCCCTGCACATTAGAACAAATGTGGTAACCACAACCGGTATCAAGAACCCAAGAAATAACATGAGATGAATCGTTAGATTTAATTGTGTATATACCTGCGAAAGACGGCTTGATCTTTCCTTCCTTGATGGCTTGCAGGTACTCTGGGTAGCTTCTCTTCCAATGTCCTATCTTGTGGCAGTGGTGGCACTCTGCCTCCTTTGGGTTAGGGCAGGGCTTAGCGGGATCAACTTTGGTCCCACTAGAAGAGGCACCATCTCGGGCTTTAACCTTACGATAGTTCTTAGACGAAGCCTTCCTCTTCTTTCCCTTTCCTTGTCCAATAGCTAAGACAGGAGCAGCGGGTGGATTGGGAGTTGGTGCAACAGACTTGTCCATGAAGTTGCTCTCAGCGACCCTCAAGAGACCTTGGAGTTTGCTTAGGGTGACCTCCTCTTTGTTCATGTGGTAGGTCATCCTAAATTGATTATAGCTTGGAGGCAAAGAGTGAAGCACCATGTCGATCGCCAAGTCTTCCCCAAAGTCAACATTCAACTTGCGAAGGCGGTAGACATACCTTTGCATCTTTTGTAGGTGCACGGTAAGAGACTCTCCATGACCCATCTTAGCAGAAATCATGTTAGTGAAAATCTCATAACGCTCTTTTCTCGCGTTTTGGTGGTATCTCTCCAATAAGTCTTGATGCATCTCGTACGGGTACATGTCCTCATAGGACTTTTGGAATTCGGAGTTCATGGTGGCTATCATGATGCAATGTACCTTCGTTGCATCGCGCTCATGAGTTTCAAAAGCGGTCATCTCAGCCGGAGTAGCGATTTCAGGGTTGATTTCCTCGAGCTTCTCATCGAGGACATACTCCTTATCCTCATAGCAAGCAATGGTGCGAATGTATCTTATCCATTCACTAAAGTTCGTCCCATCGAGTGACCTTTTGACAAAGGCTCATCAATGTGAAAGAACTAGCAGCAGTGTTGTTTGCGTTCGACATCTACAAATAGAAAGGACAAAGATAGATTAGAATATGAATCCCTAATTATCACCCAATAAGAAAAATTAGGGCTAGGATCCAACAACAATATTTACATATTAGAAAAGGGATGCCGTAATCCAACATGCAAATAATATGAAGGTAAGTGAATGACGATTCACTAATTCTCCACCATAAAAACATAACTTTAAGTCCTAAATGTATTGAGAATTCCTAGGTTCGGATGAGATTCATTGAAACTATTCAATGGCATGTTTAAATCTCGATATGCTCCTCTTGTTTGTGGCTGGGATACCGAGGATCACAAAGCGGGTGTGAATTACCATGCAAATTCACATGGTGCCTTCATTGTAACGATCACCTATTTGATGTGCCGGTAAAACCACACACGCTCCATCGAACTATGATAAACAATGAATCACCCTTTGCCACCTTTGCTTAGAACCAATTAGTGTGCCGGTAAACCACACACGCTCCACTTAACTTCTTAGCAAGGGTGCAAAGTGTAATTTCATGGGATTGCATCAATTCACTTTTCCTAAAGTAACTAAGATTGGGAAATTTTAAAAACATGTAGTTACTTTGTATTTCATATTATACTTTTAATGAGAGGATGAGGCTGCCCTATCCTACCCGTTCGGCTAACGACCCTCCACTGATCAAGCAAGCGGTGGGTGTGAGTGTACACCCATTAAGTGCCATTTTATATGCCACAACCTTATACCCACCTTATAGATCGGCTTCGTGAATGAGGCCTACTAACGGTAAGACTAGCATTTTAGTTATACACACACACACACACACACATATATATATATATATATATATATCTTGTAATATTATATTAGTATAGGGTTGTATTTTAAACTTTTTAAAATCTAGGGTTTGAAATTTAAATTGTCTAAATTAAAACTTTTAATCACAAAACATAAATTTCAAACTTGAGGACAAGTTTTAAACATTTAAAACATGGAGGATCAAATAAAAAATAATTTTAATTAACAATTAATTCCATAATTATCCATGTTTGATTTATTCAAGATTTCTTGCAAGATAATTACCAATTTAACCAAAATAATTAATTAATTATCATATAAGGAAATTAAATATTTTATTAGTTGATAAATATCTTTAATTAGATCAAGATTATAGTCATATATATCAAAAAATCGGATTAGTGTTGATCTAATATGATAAAGGCAAGTTTCCATAAGATAAATACCAAAAAATCCCGAATCTGGCCCTTCCTGACGCTTGGACTCGCCGAGTACCCATTCTGGACTCGCCGAGTCAGGCCAACTCGCCGAGTCCATGACTCAGAAACACAAAAATTGAATTTTGTAAATAAGATTCAAACAAACAAGCAACAATTCAATAGAAATCAATCTAGTCTCTGATACCACTGATGGGTTTTAGCCATAAGAACTTTCCTATGTGCGCATGCAAAACCCTAATGCTTGGATCTAGGCTTTCTAATTAAACATGCTTTGAGTCCAAGACTTCTAATGACTAATTAGGTATAAGAACAATACAAAATCATATCTAGAAGTTTACCTTTGAATCTCTTGTTTGATCTTGTTGTCTTGGAGCTCTAGAGTCACAATTGTCACTCCTCTAATGGCTTACAAACACCAACTAGCAAGGAGGATGATTTGAGAGAGAGGTTGGGAAGAAATCGGCCAAAGGTACTCTACTTTAGATGAGATGCCGATTTCCTTTGCTCTAGGGGTCTATTTATACTTGTAGACTCTTAGGATTTCACCTTTAAACCCTAGTTGGATAATCTTTCCTTAAAGCAATCCAAATCCTTACCTTAGATAAGCCTTGGACGATTTTGAGCTATCCCAATCCCTAGAATCCGTCCAACCCTTATCCCTTAAGGATTTACAGTCTAAAGTGTAACTATCAAACAATTGACAGTTTATACCTTCTTATTTAATTAATCTTTTTAAGTCACCAAATTAATACTAATTAATTTATGACTTATATTAATCAAATAACAATATTATTATTCATTATATTATTCCCATAATATATCAATAATATTTATTCTCTCATAATAAATCATCCTATCAAGTTGCTATGGTGAAGGCAACCCAAAAGGACCATGCATAATCGGGTCAAATACTTGCCTAATATAGTTGCAGCCTTAGACACTATTCCAACACTTATGTGTATGTGTATGTTTGAGATTTATGTGCATTGTGTTATATGTATGCTATGTGTTATATAGACCGGAACATAGGGTCCAACGACTCATGAGACTAGAGGGTCCTCGATCAGACCGGACCGGAGGGTCCAACGATTTAGATCGGACCGGAGGGTCCAACGAGCTACGGGACTGGAGGGTCCCGCTTAGATACATTGACCGGAGGGTCATACCGAGTTATAGCCTCGAGTGGCTTATGTGCTGTATGTGGTATTTTGGGTAACTCACTAAACATTTATGCTTACCGTGTTATGTCATATGTGTTTCAGGTACTAGCGAGGATCGTGGGAAGGCGCCGACATGATTTGTACACACTGACAAAGGATTTTGTATTTGAGATTCTGGGATATGTTTTACCGTGATAACAGTTGACACACTTGAGTTTTGAGATGATTTGTATGAGATATGTTATTTTTGAAAAATGAAAAATTGTTTTAAATTTTCACGTCGTTACACACAAGCAACGATCAACAGAAATTTCAAGCTGATGAGTTTAAAGGGAGATGGAGGGGAAGAAAACAAGAAACCCTAAGTTTCTTTATTTGAAATCTTGCTAGGTCTGTTGGAATCAGTTGCCTCATCTGCATCGTGTCTGTTGGAATCAGTTGCCTCATCTGCATCGTCCCGTCTGTAGATTGGAGAAGGAAAACAAAAACAACGATCAATAGAAATTTCAAGTTGATGAGTTTAGAGGGAGATGGAGGGTTTTCGAAAAGCGGTGAAATCTGAATATGACTGGATGAGAAAGCGGGTGGGGGGAAGATAAGGTAGAACCGGTGAGGGAGACGTGGGAATGACACGTAACAGCCTCATCCTGATCTTTACACCACTATTAATAATTTAAGGGACCAAATTGTCAATACCACAAACTTTAGTGCCAAAAATCTAAACCACTAAAAATATGAAAACTTATGGACCAGTTTTGCCAAAAGAACAGCATGTTCACTATTCATAAAGATGGTCATCTTTAATATATATATATATATATATATATATATATATATATATATACACATGTAAATAGATATAATTTATTAATGGGACTCATATGGAGGTTTATGGACGAGACTGCCCATCCCCGTCATCTCCCCGGAAATTAAAACAGGGGTTAACCTTGCCCCCACCTCCGCCCCCGCCCCTGGTTTTTTTAAACAAATACTCCCATACAGGACCGGGGACACATGGGGATGGGGTCCCACAAGACTTTTTGACATCCCTAGTGTTGGATTAGGTGTCTAAGCCCATAATTGTTTTGGTATGTACTTGACCCGATTATGAGAATGATCCTTTTGGGTTGCCTTCACCTTAGCAACTGATAGGATGAATTATGAAGAAAGAGGATTAATTGTGATTTATTAATATATTATGTGAATAATATATTAAAAGAGAAATCATATGGTTTAATTAATATTGATAAAGAATTAATTTAGAATTAGTTTTGTGGTAAAAAGAGATTAATTAAATCAAGGGGACTGATATTGTAATTATAAGATAGTTACAAAGTTGGGCTTAGGATCCATAAGGAAGCAATGGACGAATTCTATATGGGAGTCCATATAAAAATCGTCCAAGGGGCCTTCTGGAAGGATCCTTTGGGCTGCTTAAGGACTAAGCAACTGGATTAGGGTTTTGACTGAAAACGCTAATTGCTCAGCTATATAAGGAACCCTTAGGCATGCCAAAATCGGCGACTAGAAATCCTAGAAGGATTCCATAGCCAATTTTGAGCCTCTCCTCTCTCTCTCTCTCTCTCTCTCTCTTGTTTCTTCCTTGTTGCTAGTAGTGTTTGTGACTCCATTAGAGGCACAACATTTGAGGCACTAAGCTTTCAAAGGTCAAGGATTTATTGTTATTACCACATAACAAGTTGAGGTAATCATTTTAACTTGTTTATTATGTCTATTTCAAAATAAGCATGCTAGATTAGGGTTTATTGCTTTGGTATTCAATGTTGTATGTTCAAATTAGAAAAACCTAGATAAAAGCAATTAGAGTTGCATGTACACTATAGGAATGATGTTATGCTCATAACCCATCACCTAGTTGGGGTGTTGTTTTGAGAACAAAGGGTAAAAATGTCATTAGAGACCATTTCCTTAACTAAGTCCAAGCTTAAGGACGAAAGTGTAATTTTTTTTAACTGAGATTGCAAAATTTTGCCAACGACACCATTTCAGTAATTTCCAAAGTTGGATGCTATTAATGGTGTGACATCACTTTTCCCTTTTTATTACCTTTGTTCTCTTTAAAGTTCTGAATTTATTTGCACTTTTTTTTACCAACACAATATTTTACAAAATTTAAAGAACAAAAATGAAACACAAACTTATTTTCGCTAGCAAAAAGAGGCACACCAGGAGCATCTCTATGTAGCACCAACATTTTATTATTTTATGTTATTAATTGAAATCTTAGATACATTATATGATTTAAAATTTCTTATGAATACTATTTATAATAACTACTATATAAAAATATAAATTAACATAAGGTATATTCATATATTTATAAATACTATTTCATTATTTTTTTAATTTTATTATTTATTTGTATTATATTAAATAAAAAATACAACGTCAACTAACTTTTATAAAAGACAAAACTGTAAGATTGGTTCCTGTGGTATTCAAAAAACTTTGGATAGGGTCCAAAAAGTTTCCAACTAGCATGGAAGGTCCAAAATCAAAGTTTTTCCGTGTCTTTGGTCCCTAAGACACTTGAAAAGTCGATTTTGCCCTTTTTGTTTCTTTTTTCTATTTTCTTTATTTACTTTGGTATCAAAATAATAAAAAATAAAAAATAATTTCTCACTCTCTCTCTCTCTCTCTCTCTCTCTCCCTCTCACACACACACAAAAAAAAATCACAAATCGGTTTCTCTCTTAGTAAGATGCATTCCCCAACAAACTACTTGCCAGAGCTACTCTCAGTACACCACCGTTAACCACATTTCAAAATGGGAAAGAACTTGAAATTCTTCAAATCACTTCTCGGATTCAGGACCACCAAAGCCCCCGCCACCCAATCTTCATGTTCAGAGCCTAAACAGCCAAAGCGACGGTGGAGTTTTGCAAAATTGCACAAAGAGATTCCTCAGCGTTGACTCTGCGACACTTCCAAAAAAAATCCCTTTTTTTGGACCTCCGATGTTAGATCTACGTGTTCTTGGGCCTCCGATTTTGCTCTATAACTCAACATTAGATTTCATCTTCTCCCATAGAGCTGTATCGACGAATAGAATTTGGTTCAAAAGTCGATTTCAGACGTTCAACCCTTTCGGATCAAAAATCGATTAAAAAAATAGGTTGGAGATTTCAAGAAGATGATAGTGTTGTATATTTGGCCATTGATGTTCCTGAATTGAGGTGGAGGTAGACAGAGACAAAGTTTTGTTGAGAAATCGATATCTTACCTTCACTTTTCATTTCATTTTCAGGGTTTTGTTGAGATATAGGCTTCGCAGCGCCGCCTACCATGGAGGTTATCTCTGGAATTGCAGAGTTAGGGTTTCCAGCGATGGTGAAATAATTATGTTTTTTCTGCGTCTTCTTTGTTTCCCGGTGCGAAATAAATGAACGTGAGGATGACAAGGCAAAGGTGTGGATCGGAAGAGAGGAAGGTATCGTACAACCAATTACAAAGCAAATCCTCGCCTGAGCCGGATTCGAGAGAGGATGTGAGCGAAGAAGATACAATGGTGTTCTTCAATGTTGAAGAACAAATAAATGTGAGTGTTATTGGTTACGACGAGAGAGAGAGAGAGAGAGAGAGAGAGAGAGAGAGAGAGAGAGAGAGAGAGAGAGAAGGGGGTACGGTGGGTGGAGTCAGAGGGGTGGGGTGATATTTTTTTATTTTTTATTTTTATATAATTTTTTAAATACTAAACACAATAAAAAAATGGTAAAAAGAAATACTAAGGGTAAAATAGACATTTCAATATTTTCAGGACCAAAACCAAAGAAAAACCTTGATTTTGGACCATCCATGCAAGTTGAAAACTTTTTAGACTCTATCCAAAGTTTTTTGAATACCACAAGGACCAATTTTACAGTTTTGTCTTTATAAAAGAAAAGGACAAATCCAAAAAAAAAAAAACCATATTAAACTTTTTCTAAAGTTCAGGATAAGTCATTTTAAAAAATAGTTAAAATTTGTTAATAGAACCGAATCCTATTGAAGTGGAACTCAAACCGGTTATTGGTATTGGGTTCTTAGTTTACAACTTATTCGGTCCGTATCATTGTGGTTGACATGGTTAACTGGAAGGGAACTACACACCGACAAGAAACAATTTGACGTCTGTAAAATGAAACTAATTGCGAGCTGTAAACTAAATTGCTGAAATGAAACAAATCTCTGTCACTACATCGTACGAGTACCTTACGATACGAGACATAAAATTAGTTGAGAATGACCCAATACATGGATAAAAGTTATTTTTTCAAATCCTCATTTTAGGCCATCTCCAATGGGAGTTCAATGGAGTGTTTAATGGGGAGTTTAATATCATTAAACTCAAAATTCCCATTGTGGGAAAGTGACTAGGATTCAATGGAATGGAAAGTTCAATCCCCATTGAACTCTATATTGTCTCTCCTCTCTCTCTCTCACACACACACACACACATATATATATATATATATATATATATATATATATAATTTTTTATTTTAATTTTTTAATTAATGTTAATTTTAATTGTAGTTTTTAATTTTTAATTTCATGCTAATTATTTTTTTAAAAATAGTAATAACTAAAAAGAAAATGATAAATGATATGACAATCCATTAAATTGTATAGAGTTTAATGGAGTGTAGTGTTTAATGGGTAAAGTTGTATAGTGAGTGGAATGTATATGTGTCAATCCATTGAACTTAGGCCATCCACAATGGGAGTTGTATGAGGGTTTAATAGATTAAATGTGAATATAATATAGAAGAGAGAGAGTGTAGAGTTTAATGGCCACTGAATGGTGTAATAGAATTGTAATGAAAAATAATGAATTTTTTAATAATTAAACTGAATGTGTATGCTTTCCTATGTGGCAATCCATACAACTCTTCATGGATTTAATGGATTGGAGATGGCCTTATATGAGTTCAATGCATTGGAGATGGTCTTAGATTTACTACTTCATTCTGTCATTTTTGTTAACATCCTATGGAGAAACTTTCAAAAACGGGTGAAGCAATTGGTTTTAGAATATAGTATTTGGATCCAAATATCCGGACCCAAATGCAGGTTCGGGTCCCACTGATACGACGACTTTTGGTTTTCCTTTCCACGCTCGAAACACAGCATGGAATATTTACCATATTCGTTACGATAGCCATGAGCAACGCACTTCCTTCATCATTCTCACCCTCACAACTATATATATAATATTTTTTGAATTTTTTTATATACATTCAACACCGTCGTGCGACTACGTTGCAGTCCTCAACTTTTTTGTTATTAAATATTTGCAAGCGAGCGAGAGACTGATCTACATAAGGCCGGCACCCCTGAAATCCATAATCCATTTGTTTTTATTCAAATCTGCAATTTAGAGGTAATTTGCAGAAGTTCATGCGGCTGCTTCAGCTTAATCTCTCATAACATCGGTTAATTTCAGTCCTCTCATCAAACTGGTACGTAGATACATGTATTCTTCTTCATTTCAACTTTTCGAATTCATTGTTATCCAGTATTATTGCGCCAATTTTTGAAATCGGAGTCACTAACGTTGAAGATGTTGAATTTTTTGAAAATTTTCGTGTGTTTTACTGTTCGAATCAAGCTCTATTATGTATAGTTTGGTGAATTACGTGCTTATTAGTTATTAGTTATACACCTACGATCTTCTATCTGCTGCACTCTGTTCCAGTGTTTTTGTTTGATTTAGGAATTTGTAAGTATTTCCATTACGATTAAGGAACCCTAACTCAGACGGAATCGTTGTGTTTCATGATCTATAAGTCAACCAAACGCCACCTATCTGTTTTTTGGCTTTCGTTTTCATTTGACGTATTCATTGTTTATCCTGAACGAATTTTCCGGTGAACCTTTTGATCAGGCGCCATGGCAACAAAGCTGAATTCAGGAGACAACAGAAGCCGGAGCTTCGTTTATATATTCATCATCGCCAGTTTGTGTGGGTTCTTCTATCTATTTGGGCGATGGCAGAGGAGTGGATTCGGGAAAGGAGACTTGCTAGTCATGGATATAACAAAAACCAGTAATACAAACTGCAATTCGATCCAAAATCTAAACTTCGAGACTCACCACGCTGGGATCATTGACAACGATTCAACATCACAAACCCTAGATTTCCCTGCATGCGATGCTAACTTCACAGATTACACACCATGTCAAGATCAAAAACGAGCAATGAAGTTCCCAAGAAACGACATGATCTATCGAGAAAGACACTGTCCTCCACAAGCAGAAAAGTTGAAGTGTCTTGTTCCTGCACCACAAGGATACGTGACACCATTTTCATGGCCTAAAAGTCGTGATTATGTTCCTTACGCAAATGCACCATACAAGGCGTTAACAGTTGAAAAAGCTATTCAAAACTGGATTCAGTATGAAGGCAACGTGTTTAGATTCCCAGGTGGTGGAACACAGTTTCCTCAAGGTGCTGATGCTTACATTGATCAACTTGCTTCTGTGATTCCCATTGATAATGGGACTGTGAGAACTGCACTTGACACCGGTTGTGGGGTATGTATGTTTAATATTCAAATCTTTCTGAATGTTGGGGTTTTTAAATTAATTATGATATATATATTTTTTTGTTGTTGATTTTAGGTTGCAAGTTTTGGTGCATATCTATGGAAGAGAAATGTGATAGCTATGTCATTTGCACCTAGAGATAATCATGAAGCACAAGTTCAGTTTGCACTTGAAAGAGGGGTGCCAGCTGTCATTGGTGTTCTTGGTTCCATTAAAATGCCATATCCTTCTAAAGCTTTTGACATGGCTCATTGCTCACGCTGTTTGATTCCATGGGGTTCAAATGGTGAAGACAATTTTTAATTTTTTACTGTTTTAATTAATTATGTAGATTTTTCAAAGTCCTAAAGTACATTGGTATTTGTTGATGTAGATGGAAAGTACATGATGGAAGTTGACCGGGTTCTTAGACCGGGTGGGTACTGGGTACTTTCGGGTCCTCCAATTAATTGGAAAAACAACTACAAATCATGGCAACGTACTTTAGAGGATCTAGAAGAAGAGCAACTCAAGATTGAATCCATTGCTAAACTTCTTTGTTGGGAGAAAATATCCGAAAAGGGCGAAATGGCCATTTGGCAAAAAAAATCAAACACCGAATCATGTCGCCCCACCGAAAACACCCCTGGGATTCAATTCTGCTCCAACGATCCTGATGACGTCTGGTAAAAAAAACATTTTATTTTATTTATTAGTTCTTCAATTCTGTTAGAACATGAAGCTTTGATTTGACATTGCGGATGTAGAAGTGCATATAAAATGAAGTAGAACTAAATTTGTAGTAGCATGTGCATGCTCTTACAGTACTTTCTCAAAATAATCTACTCATCTATACAAAATGGAAGCTCTCTCAACCTACAAAGAATACTAAACTAGTATATATAAGGAAGCTCAATGGATGGAGAGCTTTGCACCCCAACCAATTCAACAAAAAAAATTATAATTTTTTTATATTATAGGTACAAGAAAATGGAAACATGTGTGAGTGCTGGAAGTGGAGGTGATTACGTGGCGTTTCCTGAACGACTTTATGATGCGGTCCCACCAAGGGTTGTTAGCGGGTCGATTCCGGGTGTGTCGGTTGAGAAATACATGGAGGATGGTAAAAAATGGAAGAAACATGTGAATGGTTATAAACGGATGAATGGAATGATTGATTCCGGAAGATATCGGAATGTAATGGATATGAATGCTGGTTTGGGAGGTTTTGCAGCTGCGATTCATTCCTCTAAGCTGTGGGTTATGAATGTTGTTCCGAATATTGCTGAGACAAATACTCTTGGAGTAATTTACGAACGTGGCCTTATTGGCATATATCACGACTGGTATTCTATACAAATCTTTTAAAAATTAAAATCAGATTATTAAATTAGAAAAGCATTTATTAATTAGTAATATAATATTGCAGGTGTGAAGCGTTTTCGACGTACCCACGCACATATGATCTCATTCATGCCAATGGTTTATTCAATTTGTACAATGACAGGTATACCAAAGTTTTATTATTACTATTATTTTTTTCTTTTCTTCATTAATTGTTTTTTTTTTATTTATTAAATGTAGATGTGATTTTGAAGACATTTTATTGGAAATGGATCGGATCTTAAGGCCAGAAGGGGCTGTTATAATACGTGATGAAGTGGATGTGATTATGAAGGTGAAGAACATAGCCACGTCACTAAGATGGGACACGAAATTAGCGGATCATGAAGACGGGCCATTGGTTCCGGAAAAAATACTCATAGCCGTTAAAAGATATTGGGCAGTCGACAATCAAAACAACACGACAACATAATTTTTTTTTTTTTTTTTAATTTCCTTTACTTAATTTAATTTACCCTCTTTTTTTGTTTGTTGTGTAATAGCTTTGAAAAGTGAGAGAACTAAAGGTTAAAATAGTCATTTTCTTACACAGTGATTGTGAGTTGTGACATAACATAACATTCATATGTACACAAAAAGGGAACTGTTTGATACAAATGGGATATCTATCTATGACTTGTTGGGTTGTGTTCATATAAAGCAATCACTATTCACTGGTGGATAAGGAAGGCGGATCTAGCTAGCTATCTACATATATAGAGGATCGGATGAAAATAGAAATAATTCGACGAAAATGTACAAGTGATCATAAAAATCAAAAGTTTTTATTGATTATTAAAAAGAGAGAGAGAGAGAGAGAGACAATATCTTACGACATCCTTGGATTTTTTTTGATTAATCGTGAACATTCATGATTCACGGTGCCAAAAAGATGTGGAATAAACACCACAAAATGTAATGGCAAATGGAAATAGAGTCGTTTAAACATCATCAACCAAACAGTAACATGTGTCTAATATACTGACAAGATTGGTGTAATAATCAATCATTAATCATACAAAGATAGTACCATGAAATTAAAGTTTTTTCGTCGGCAAGGACGCAAAAAAGACATCAAAATTGATGTTAATTCTATGCATGGGCCATATTGTTATTATTGTAAGTTTAACGTGACATCGAGTTGATGTACGAACTATCATAATTCATATATACGGGTGTTTGCGTGCACAAAAATAACCAACCCTCCGAAGTCATTCTATACCTTTTGGGTTAGTACTTCAATTTTGTTTGCAAATGGAAACTTAAGATCATTTAACAACTACATACATGGACATATTGTCGTGTACTTCTATTTAACACTAACAATTTCCGATGCATAAGTACTACTTCAATAATATCTTAGACATTTTTTATTTTATTTTATTTATTTATAAATAACTAATCAAATCTATTGGTATGATTTTCTATCATAAATTTTCTTAATTAATACTCATCTACGCGGTATAAATCATAATATATCATTGAGACCGTCTTTTTTTTTTTATTTTTATTTTTTTTTATCTACATTACAATATAAATTTGTTTAGTCTAACATATTTTCGATCTGAAAACCCATTTTTATTTTATATCGTAATAGAGTACATATTTTTTATATTATTATAAAATATTTTTTTAATACACCGTATTATACTACTGCAATACGAAGTTTTTTGGACTTTTGACTCCACAAGAAATTAAAAAAAAACGAGTTCAAAACGTCATAAATCACCGAGTTCAACAATAAACTATTCGTAATTTATCATCTCAATACCAAATATTTAATTCAATATATTTCTAGTTTATCTATATTAACTATTAAACGATTTTATATAAACTAATAAAAATAATATTAGACCCACAATTCTGAGTACAATTAATATTCAAATTAAATTCTATACCTTCGATCAAAACATACCTTGCTATTATTTAGAGTTTCAACTTAATTGTATGTTTGCTATTTTTTCTATTTAATTACTTATAGAGTTTCAACTTAATTGCATCTATCATGTACCAAGTGGGGTGCATGGCCCCCACTTAACTTGGACATTTACCCCATAATTTACATAATTTATATAGTGAAAATGTTATTTAAAAAAAAATCAAACAAAGGTTTAACTATTGTAAATTAAATATCTAAAACCTTTTATTTATTAAAAAGATTGTGACAAAGCCTAAGTACATATTATTTTCATTCCATCTGCCACTGATTGCATCAGTGCAACCTGTATATATATATTACATACTATTTGAGTCGTGTAAAACATACACTATGAGCCAAATGAAAGGATAGCATCATGTCATTAATAGCTAAAGAGGCTTTAAACATACAAAAAGGAATGAAACTTTATGGATATTAATTATTTCACGTTCTTTGTAAAGCATTATACATGATTTGAACTGAAAATCTCCAGTTCATCTCAACATCAAGCCACATTTTGGAATTTCGAGCTTAATCCAACTCGATCTTTTTTAGAAATATGGACAAAGATGATGACACTCGCAAGGTTCTAAAAGAAATAATAATAATATTTTTAAGGGGAACAAAGTGTTAAAAGAGTGAAAAGTGTAAGAAGCATATGCACATGCAATTGGCTTCTTTACCAACTCAATCACTCAAGCCATCTCCATAACACAACTCTCCCTATTTATACAACAAATGGCCCCCCTCCTCTTCATCACCCCCATACTTCCTTCCACTTCCAAAACCACTTTTATAACCCTTCATAAACACAATACTTTAACGTCCACCACCAACTCATATAACCCTCTTTTCTTGCAAGAAAAAAACTATCTTTTTTCGTTCATTTGTTCTTAAACCCTCTCTTGGGTCTTGATCCATCATTCTTTGCAAATAAACTTTCTTTTTTTGGTGGGTGTTCTATTGTTTCTGGTTGTGTTATACGAACATGATAGCATCGGAGAAAAGGGTTTCTTTGTTTGGAAACAATGTTGATCGCATAGATGCATCATTTTCATCTTACATGAACGAAAACCCTACGGTGCTCAAGCTTACTCTCCCAAGTAATCAGAAAAAGAAAGTAGAAGATGGAGAAATCGGGATTTTTGGGGCCGAAAAATACTTCAAAGGAGCCATGGATGAACAACTTCCAAGAACTCCTCACTCCATCAACCCTCCAAACCATCATCCAAAGAGCAAAATAGTAAAAGACGACGAAGAACCAACTAAACCAAAAACCGGATCCACAACTCCAAGTGTTCGGTCCGAATCCAGCTGGAATAGCCGAACCGGTCTTTTGGTTAACAATGGTAACCGAAGGATCCCCAAGTCTCAAAAGGAGAAACCCACCCGTGTAAAGAGCTTACTAATCTCCCTTGGTTGCAACTGCAACGACAAGGGGTCAGTTAAAATCGCTGAAAAGAAAGTTCTTGTCAAAGAACTTTCGAAACCGCCAGCAAAATTCACTGGCGGTTTCACGGACGACAAGACGAACACGAAGAAAGAAGATTCCTTCGTGTTCCCTGTCTTGAACGCTTTCCCACCCGCCAAAACCAGTACCCCACCGGAAGTCGAAGAAGGCGACATCACTCATGTGAAAACAAGAAGAAACTCATCGGAAGCATTCGGTTCACCGGTTTTGGAAAAGGGGAAGAAATCATTTAGCTTGGAGAGGAAGTTAACCATGTTGAATTGGGATGGAGTTACACCGAGAGCCGAAAACATCGGGGAAAACAACGATGCGGGAAGTGACGCGAGCTCGGATTTATTCGAAATCGAAAGCTTTTCAACTAATGGGAATAACTCGTTTCTTGCACGACAAGTTTCAAATGGGAGGTCAAGCAGTGCAACACTTCCAAACGGGTACGCCCCGAGTGAGGCCAGCATTGCATGGAGTGTTGTCACCGCCAGTGTGACGGGATTCTCGATTATATCGGATTACGAGGACACCACACGGACTAATTCAAAGACTCATATGGAACGAGTGATTAAAGGAACCGGGATTCTTTCCGGTTGTACAAATCATAAATCCGTTAGAGTCGCTGGAGAACGCATGGTGGTTAGTGGCGGCGACAAGGCGGCGGTTACAGGCGGCACAAAGGGCCGGTTGGATTCTGTCGGGACGATTATGAAATTTCAAACGGAGAGCAAGCCGACGCGTGCTTCACACCACATGTACATTCAACAGCAATAGGGATCGAGTAGTACATTACATTTGTGTTGTTTAAAAGTTACATATCAGTGTTTAAAGATTTTCTTGTCTAAAGTATTTATTTTTTTAATGAATGAAGATGAGTTTCGTTTTAGTAATTCATGCACAAACAATAGTACACTACCTACTTGTCTCTTAGTACATTAAAGTACAAGTTTTTTTTTTTTATAGCGTATATAATAACTGGACACTATAAACACTGGTGGTTGAATTTCCTGATCAAACATTAATTCATCAACCATATAAATTTATGCACTGTGGGTGCCACTATGCGTTATCCTAAAGTTAAAAAAAAAAAATTATATTCGTGACATGTTTGTATAAAGAAACACCGACTCCATGTGTAAGGTTAGATTCACGAACTGGTTCAGTTTACAGTGGAAATCAGATCTAAAATGAAATAAAATAAAATGGCAATGATTGTTGTCTAGTTGTTGGGTAAGCAAAATGCATAGGATAAGAGAATATATATATAGAATGAAATGATTGGCATATGATATGATTTAGTGAAGTGAACCAGATGAAGTTAAACAGTCTCCATACTGACTGAATAATTGTAGCAATAACATTCGGATAAGAATAATCTAGAACATGAAACACAATCTAAACCAAATCTTTATCTGTGGTTATTGGTTGATGTTTACTAGTTATTAGTTACTGATTATTGATTACAGAGTAAAACAATCAAAGCGTGAAACATGAAGTTGGAAATTTGCAAAAGGGATTAAGATGATGAAATTAAAAAAAAGATTGTATTTATCTGAAATAAAGAAGTGGACATTTAGCTACCACCCCTAATTGTGGAATTCTTGAGTTTATAAGGCCAAAAAAAAGGAATTTCTGTCATGGATGAATTAATAGCTAGTGATACAGAAAGTGGTCCCTGATGGAAACTCTTGCCATTTGGATAGTGAAAGATGGTTGTTTCCATAAAATTTTGCAACAAGATACAATAAAGATAATGTTTTTATGAAGTCAAAGAGTTATCTAAACTTTAGATATTGATATAGAAGTGCAATAAGGTACAAACTACAAAGATAATGTTTTTATTTGTTAAAATATATATATTTTTGATGAAAAAAGTTAAACATGTGAAAATTGTAACTGGGTATTTTGTTTGGTGGTAGGAATTTACAAGACATTTATGACAACTCAGATACGAATATGTATGTATGTATGTATGTATGTATTCATACATGTATACAATTATTCATCATGGGACAGAATGTCTTTTGCTATGAATCATGTATATATGTATTCTTGCATGTGAAAAAAGACAGGCCCACAAACACTTCAACAGGAGTTTCATGTGTATACAATTATTTCCTATTTCATGCATGATTTAAACTTTTTAAGTGACAAACTTAAAATTTTCAAGATTTACTTTTTTAACAAAAAATAGAAATTTATATGGCCAAATATGTAAAATATATACATAGGCATTATTACTGCATTTATAGAAAATATGGAAAGATAGTGAGTGGATGATCGATCCCTGGTGATGGATGTCGCAGCCTTTTTATTCAATGAACGAATGACACGTGGTTGTAGAAAAAGGTTCCCTCCTACAGTTATCAGTCATTCAGATCTTTAACATCAGAACAGCTCATAGAGTTTAAAGCCTGTAACTTTCTATTTGTGGGTTTTGGAAATTGGACCACGTGACATTTATGTGATAATTGAAATTGATTTGATGGTTGTTAATTGTACTAACTACTATGGTAACATGGATAATGAATTAATGATTTGACCCAATTGTTCTAGTAACAATGTAACATAAAAAAGAAGATAGACCCATTTGCCCCCACAAGATAGAATAATAACTCATCATTTTGATTTTTGACAATAGTGGTTGGTTGAATGGGGTTAATAGACAGGTGTTCTTGTACCACAACAAATAACTAAAGTTAAAATATGACTGGTAACTTTTTTATATATATGAAGAAAAAAAAGGATAAACAAGTATTTGTATTTATCCGAATATGATCATCATCTTGTTTTTACACGTAAAGTCCCTCAACAAAAAGTGTTCACTTTATACCATGAAGATGACAACTTTTATCGGTTGAATTTGTTATAGCATGTTATAATCATACAAAAAATACAAATTTGTTTGAAAACTCTAGGTGTACAAATATATATATATATATATATATATATATATATATATATATATATATATATATATATATATATATATATATATATATATATATATTGACCATTCTAGGAAAATGCAAATAAGTGAATTGTATAAATTCAACTTTAACCCTATAAAAAGGGCTAAAAAGCTAACCTTTTAGAGTAAAGTGGTTTTGTTAATGAATATTCAAGCCCAAAGCCCAATAACTTTCATATCAACTTAAAACAATTGTGGTAATTACATATCATGTTAGAATTGTTAGATAATGGAAGTAAGCAATTGAAAACTCTAAATTTGTGTGATTCCTAAAGACATATGTTCAAACAAGATATTATAATTCTCCACAGAATTCAATAAATAATCTAACCCAAAAACATTAAACTATGCACAAGTAATATATTACATTAAAATGAAAGGACGATAAATAAGCATACAGTGAAAAATGATGACGACAACTTGAAGAGCTTGTTCGAGAAAATTCCTTGAGACGTTTCTCTTCAGATCCAAATTCATAATATCTTCAACCGGAGCTTCAAACATCATGTAAAATCCAGAATATAACCAGCACACACAATTCATCCGATACATTTATAAATTCCATAGCTATTTGGGAAAACTGAAAATTCGCGCCAAAATCCAAATACAGAGAAACGGAAATACGATGGAAGATCAAAAAGCTGGATGTGGTAGAATCGGAAACGAAACAATAACATAGCAAAGATTAGGTCAAATTATGAGATTGATATTGAAAAGTAAAAGGAAATTGAGACTTCTGTTCTCGGAGTCAAAGTTAGGGTTTCAAGTTTCAACAGCCTTAGAAGAAGAAGAAGAAGAGAATGATTCGTTGAACAGAAGCATCTCACTCTCGTGGGGTGGGACCCTTTACTTAAAGTAATTAAATTACTAAAATTTGTGGTATTTAACAGTATGATCAATTTATTATTATTATTATTATTATTATTATTATTATTATTATTATTATTATTATTATTATTATTATTTTCCTCTTTGCAAAAATGGTTCATGTTATTGCAAATTACAACCAACTTAGTAAGAAATCTACATGTTTCATAATTTTGTTTAATTACTTATTACTTCATTTGTAACGGTTGAATTTGCTTCTTGAGATTTCCTCAAACTTGTTTGTTATAGCATCCTACTTATCAAGGGACTCATTCACAATTCACAAATGATTTATAAAAAGTGTTAAACGCAAGAAATAGCACTATATTTTTGTTGATTTCTTTACTATAGCATCTTACTTTCATTTGTTCATATTACAAAATTGTTGTTTGAAAAATCTACTTAGTTATTGCAATGTCATCCAAATAAAAATCTATAACTAGGTAAAATTTTCAAACTAGGACATCTTGATGATAAAAAAATGAAAGAACAACAGTGTAATAAAAGAAATGAAAGTAGGATGTTTTAGTGAAAGTGCAATGATATTTCAAAAGATCAAAACTACAACAATTTCTATGAAAACCAAGAATTAGAAGGATCATCCTCAACACCATTTTGTTGAAATGCAACATAATTAGCAGAAACAAGTGCAATTTGGGCTCGAGTTTTTGCTAATTCACTTTGTGCGATATTTAATTCTTGTTGCAACCATGGTATTAATCCTGCACACCCATACACCGGATCCTGTACTCTACACTTAGCCTCATAATACAACGTCTCCACTGCAATTGCACGATCTTCCACAGCTAATTCCTAATTAAACGTTAAAACCATGAACAAAAAGTTAGATTTTTTTTGGACAAATGACATTAAAAGTTGAAGATATGAACAAGATTATGTTTAAGATTTTCACCTCGAGCATCTTCCCGATGTTGCTGGCGCCATAGATTCTATGAACACAAGTGAATCTTTGAGGGTTATTTGGAGGGAAATGTGGTGAGAAAATGCAATTTGAAGGACATCTTCGCCTAAAATACTTGCAAACAGCACACCGATTGGAGCTCATATTTGATATCTTTGAACAAATCTAATCACAGATTTGGTTTTCATCTTGGGATTTTGTAGTAAAACCTTTGGATTCATAACGGCTAATTTTTTTAAAAATCTTTTTGTAATAATTAGGGAAAGGTATAAATTGGTAAGAGGCATTCACTTATTTCCATAATTTTGTTTCAAAACGGCTAAATTTACATTTGTAACGGTTGTAAATTTTAAATCTCAATTAATATTTCAAGAATTTATTTTACCTTGGTCATATTGAACACCGGAGTCACCACCTTCCACAATCACGAGTCACCACCTAAAACAGATTCCATCATCAAAGATGGAGACTTTATTTTGAGAAACTTATCTGTATGAACTCGACACCAACAAGAATGAAGAAACGATTGAAGAACAGGATAGATTTCATAGGCCTTTTGCTTATAATAATAATAATAATAATAATAATAATAATAATAATAATCAAAGTTAAGAACCACGTGAATCACTCAATCACGTAAGTTTGAAAAGTTCAATTATTATTCCTAGTCTTCAGGATACATACAGGTATGTAGTGGCATATAGTCAGGATGTATTCATCTCTTTACTATGTATAAATATCCTGTATAACTTTTGTATTGATTAAGCAAGATATTCAATTCAAAATCTTATATGGTATCAAAGAGCTGAATAATTTTTTTGAGTAAATTACACGTATGGTCCCTATAGTTTAGGGTAATTTGCGTTTTTGGTCTCTAACTTATTTTTTTAACTTGCAAGGTCTCTACTGTTTGTTTTTGTTACGCGTTTGGTTCTAGTTTTACCTAAAAAAACTACTTTGCCTTTTATTTTTTAATTTATTTAAATAAACACACCATCAATCTCACTCCATCACCTTACCTTACCTTACCTACTCCATCAATTTTTTTTTTCTATTTTGATAATAGTCTTTTTAGGTAACACATGGGCCAAACACGTAACAAAAACAAACAGTAGGGATCAAGCACGTAACAAAAATAAACAGTAGAAACTTTCTGAATTAAAAAAATAAGTTAGGGACAAGCGCAAATTACCTCAAACCATAGGGACCATTCGTATAATTTACTCTTTTTTTTTTCTCGATTCTTACCTCTTGCTGCTCTCTGATGGCTTTTTCCGGCGCTACACTCCTAGCACACGCAACTTCGACATCCGGTGCCATCACTTTTCAACTTCCTCCGATCAACATTAAGCTTGATTGAGACAATTACTGCTTATGGTGATGAATGCCCAACTCCAAACTTATATCCCAGGGATCCCTCTCGATGATCGACTACATTGATCTTAAGAGGTTGTGACAATTGGGAATTTCTATTCACCAATCGTCACTAGAGATTAGCATCAACCGATAATAATGATAGAACTTTACATATTGAAGGAAAATACGATCAGTTAAATGATAATAATATGGTCAAAATGAATGACCAAAAAGTTATATCACCTTTAATAATAGTTAGTGTATTTGGAAAATACACAACAAGGTGATCCCGATGATATAATCATTGTAAAAATCTGACTCTGGTTGGAGGAGTTATGATTTTATAAAAGATAAAAACCAACCGCATTAATAACACTATTAACGTCTAAATAGTAAATAGCATAAAGAAATCGTTTGAGTTTCGGCCAACGTCACAAAAAGGAAAATCGTAGTAACCTGAGAGATAAGGACTTTAAAAGGAAAAAGGTCAAAAACAGAGTTCCTATGAAGGAGATATGGTTTTAGAAAAATATAAAATACGGGTTAAAAATAAAAATCAAAATTTGGAAACACGACCTTAAGAAAAGTTGTAGTACTAATAGAGAGTTACACAAATATATAACAAGATTCATATAAGGAAGATATGAATTTTTATAAAAGATTTAGAGGTGCACGCCAAGTGCGAGTCATGACCGTCGCGCATGTCTGACACCCAGATTCATCGAGATTAGTGAGACGTGGACCATCAGAAGCGTGACACATGGCAAACTCTGGATGGAGCCACAAAGCAAGTACATATCGCACATGAAGTGCGTCGCGCAACCAACCACTATAAATAGAGGTGCTCACTTTCTGATTTTCTCATCCCAAACACTCTCTCTATACTTCTCAAGCTATTTCGGAAGTCCTCTCAATGACACAAAGCTTGGAATAGAATGACTTGGGTGCTTCGAAATACGCTACTAGAGTGAGTTCACGGACCCAATTTCACTATTTTAAATGTTTTACCGCGGGGGGGGGGGGGGGGGGGGATACATACTTATCAAATGGTTTTATCAAAAAATATTTATATCTATAAATATCAAATCATTTTATAAAGCTTAAAGCCTTAGGATAATGTAGCTATAGATATTATGCCTAGTTGTAAGCTATGATACTATGTCTAAGAGTTAAAATGTCCGATAGTCTACGAAAAGATAATACCTAGATATTATAATGACCAAATCCATAGAATAACGTAATACCTAGAAGTTATGTTGGTCAAATATATGGATTGCACCGCACCTAATTGTTATTCAACCCAAATATCCTATTTTCAAATAATATGATATATATATGGAAGGTTTATTTGAGATTCAAAAATAAAGTAGAGATATTGAGATTCAATCTCAGCCACATATTTCTTATTTGCCGCTCTAACGTTCCAACGTATCAGCAACAACAGGGTATGCCTAATCATAAATGATTATATGGCAGAGAGGTATAACCATATATGATTATGCATGTTTATAACAGTTGGTGATAGAAGAGGTGGTGGTGATATAAGTGACGGAGGTGACAGTGGTGGGGTCAACTGGTGTTAGGGTGGTGGTAGTGGTGGTGGCGGTGGCGGTTGTGGTGGTGAGGATGGTGGCGGAGGAGAAAGGAACAGGCGGTGCTATATAATCATTTATGATTATAACAGGTCTGTCGCGCCGGTACATTTAAGGGTTAGAGCGACAGATGTGAAATATATGGTTGAGGTTAAATCTCAAGATCTCTATTTTATTTTTAATTTCAACGAAACTTACCTCTCTCTCTCTCTCTCTCTCTCTATATATATATATATATATATATATATATATATATATATATATATATATAGAGAGAGAGAGAGAGAGACACACACACACACACAATTTTTTTTTGAGATCGAAAGGTTATAATTTATCAAATATAAGGTAAAAAATTTATATTGTGATAGTTATAGGAAAGATAAAAAATAAAAGATAATTACCTAAGGTTAATGCGTTAGCGAGCTGTTAACATTCATCCAATAGCCTCGATTAAATTTGACTTCCTTGTTACCTATAATCGTTAATCTTGCGAGAGATAGAAAGATATGTATAGATCTATACGGCGGTTGACACCCCCACCTGTGATTGATAGCTACCTTGGTTTTAAATAGCGTAAAGCGCCTCAAAACGCTTTGGGCTTTGGGAGTAAAAGCGCTAAGCGCTAAGCGAAAGCGCCAGCTTAGAGCACACAAAGCGTCCCTTATTAAAAAAAAATTAAAATATAGAAATTATATATAAACACTTAAAAAAAACCATATCCTGTGTATTGCATAATGCATCAATTTCAAAAGTCAAAAGTCAATTTCGAAAGTTAAAAGTAGCATCAAGCATGGTGATAAAAAAAGGCAAAACTTAAGTCCTAAATTCCTAATCCTTAATCATAAAAACTAAAAATACGTGAAATGGTCATCATCATCGTCAACTTGGACAACATCATCTCCTCCACAATCACTTCCGATATCCTTTTCCACCTCTTCATCCACCAAGCGAAATCCAGATCGTTGCCTAGATTCTAGAGCTTTTCCCTTATCAATACCCGATGGCCCGACTCCATCATTTTGAACTCTCGATCTAGTTAGATAACTAGGCTCATAAGCACCTGATACGTGAGCCACATCTCTCCAAGTAAGATCTTCACCAACAAATACTATATCATCATCATTCTCCTCTTCAAGTCTTCCCATCAACCACTTGTTACTTTCATCAATCTCTTGTAATCTTTAACTCAACGGTCTAAGGCACTATTGAATTTGACAAACGCCATGTCATTTAATCTAGACTGTGCCAATCTATTTCGTTTCTTCGTATGAAGCTACAAGAATGAAAGTAATTAAAGTAAGAAAAATCATGAAATAACTAAAATAAGAAAAAGCATATTATTATTTAGGAATTAGGAAAACAATTTTTTTTAAATAAACACAAAAAAAAATTACGTGTTGAAAAACACTCCGGTTTCTCTTACAACTTGTAACACTACAAGTTAGACTAAGGACCCGTATGAAAAACTTTTTAAGATTAGGCGTCGAAGATCCATATGATGCCCACCAATCGGCTAATAATAAAAAGTTAAAAACAAACTAAGAAAATCAAAATAGAAATCACTAAAAAAAAGTTGGTTAAGAACTTATAATATCATTTTGTTACCTGGTGCTTTTGTTTTCCTATGCCTAATAGCCATAGGATGACCGGATAGTCCTTCTGCATTCCGGTAGTTATCTAACTATGCAGAAATCTTGTCTTGAACTTCCTAGTCTGGAACAAGTCTCATAGTGCAATCATATAACCATTGTTCCACTTCTTCACAAGCCACCCCAATAGTATCCTTATAAAATATCCACATGTTCAAAAAATGTCCTGCTGCATGTAGAGGTTTATGCACTTGACATTCCCACCTTTGATTAGTGATTTGAAAAGTTGTCTTGTAGTCATCCGCATTGGAAAAACTATCATGAATAACTTCTTTAGACCTATCCATAGCCTCATAAATATAGCCCATTGTTGGATACTTTTCTCCATCAACTAACCTAAGAACTTTTATTAAAGGGTCGGTTAACTTGAGAGCATACAAAACATTCCTCCAAAATGAATCTTGCATAAAGTAGGTTTTTACTTTTTTTTTGTAATCTGATCTTTGTTGGACCACTTTGCCTTTTCCTACTCTGCAGAAATCACCATACTCTTTAGGTTGTATCTTTGTCTGTGGACTTGGGCAAGTGTGATAAAAGATGTGGTGAATCTAGTTACAACTGGCCTATGCAAGTTTCTTTCTTTGGTGAACTTTCTCATCAAGTTCACAATAGGAACATGCCTATATATATATATATATATATATATATATATATATATATATATAGGGTTAGGTTATATTGTTTCCAATAACTATTGTATGCCAGAATGCACAGATCTGGACCATCAGATGAATAGAATCAACAATCATGATCTGAGGGTCTATGATATTACAATAGGGTAGCATGTATCATATAATCACACAATTTTTATCAAAAGGGTATTTTGGACAATTAACTACATTTATAAAAGGAAATTTTCGGATTTTTAGGGATGATTAATTCTCCTAATTTAAAAAAATTTGAATTTTTTAATTAATTCAATTTCAATTTTTACCGATTTTATTCTATCAGAATATTTTTTTGTTAGAATGATACTTTTTCAGAATTTTATTCTAACAGAATATTACTGAAGAAAAACAAAATTCATGAATAAGATGTTCAAATAACAAACATTCTAATATATTCTTATACATCCGAACTTAAATACAAATTCATACATATTCTTACAGACTAAAAGTCTTATACATTTTAATATAGTTATAAAAATTCTAAAAGAATATAAACAAAAATGAATAACATTCTTAAAAAAAAATAACAACATTCCGCTAGAATACTATCGTGTGCCATGTTTTCTTCTTGAATTCTTGAATTCTGAAAGAATATTGCTGTTTTTGGATGTTGAATCTTGAAATTCTGAAAGAATATTGCTGTTTTTCTTCATAAGTTTCCTCATCATTCCTGCATCATCCTAACAACTGCACCTTAAGCATACAAATAATTAATTGCAATTCTTTCAGAATACAACAAAAATATTCTTACAGAATAAACTATTCTTGCAGAATGGTTTTAAATATTCTTAAGGAATTTGTAGCCTTACTCAAACTAAAGCCTTCTTTATCAGATCAACAACAGACTTGAAGTGGCACACCAACCACACAGGAGCCCACGTTTGACCGTTGTTCTTCCCGATTGAGTCCCTAAATCATTCCAATTGAGGTACAATTACCAATTTCATGGTTCACATCACACATCCGATTTTGACATATGCCCCGATTCCAAGACCCATAACACAACGAACCTGAAAAACGTGAAGCACCAAATTGCGAGATGGAATTAACAGTGCTTCGATAGCCTATCAACTGACAGTCTTCAAAGCATCGCACCATTGTAAAGGCTTGTTCCAAAAACTAGATTAACAAACAAAATTGACAGTTCATTGCAACAACAGCCTTCAATTGTTTAATCCAATTTTGACTTTTCATTCTTTGACCAATTGTTCGACAATTGTACATCACAGGACCCAAAAAATCTCGTTCATCCAACACCACGTTAATACTTAAAAGATTAATTTCATTTAGAAATCATTAGCAATTTTAGGAAACAAATGAACTCAAGTCAACATAAATAACGGGAATAAAAGAAAACGATGAACAAAGAATGGATGACCAACAAATTCAAGATACGTCTTTTACATATGGGTCGATTGTAATAGCTTTAAAGAAACGATCTATATTTAAACGTTTACAAACAATAGCATTAGTCAATCATCGAATTGTTAATTTTGACAAACAGGAAAGATTGACTTGAACACAGAATGAAGACGCAATCGGAGACTCAAATGTAATATTATGGCCAAAGAAAAGAAAGATGGATCGATGTTAACATGCGGGTCATGAACAGTGAACGACCATGAGATTGGGCCAGATCAAAATCAGATTCGAATGGATTCAACTGGGTCAAAACAAATGAGTAACATCAACTGATTTTTGGATTAAGCAAATAACTAGATCTAATATGAAGAGAAGAACGAATCAGATTAAAAAAAATACCAGAAGGATAAAAGAAAGAAAATCTTAATAATTGATTGGAGAAGGATAATTACCTGGTAATGAGTTTTGAATCTTGATGATTGATTGTAGAAGAAGAAGCAGAAGCCGTGGATTAGAAACGATGATGAGTTAGATTTAGGGCTAGGGTTAAGTAGTTGGTCAAATAGATTTTTATGGTAATTCCCATTAATTAAGGGATTTTATTTTAATTATCATTCTAAAGTTACATAATTACCCTTATTCAATCTTTTAATTATTTAATTATTCCTCAATTCCTATTGGTGCATTCAGTCACACAATAGTTGTCAAAAACATTTGAACCTAGCTCTCTCTCTCTCTCTCTCTATATATATATATATATATATATATATATATATATATATATATATATATATATATATAGCCAATTGCTAACATAGCCTTCTTTATTGCAATTTTCACCTTAGGAACCTTTTTTCCAATGTCCTCCAGCATCAAATCCAAGCAATGAGCAGCACATGGTGTCCAATAAAGATGCTCTATTTTGGCTTCCAACAACTTCCCTACAAATTTTATAGACAAAAAATTAGAATTTAGAAATTACAAGACATTAACAAACACAACATAATATTTGATGGGTTTTAGCCATAAGAACTTTCCTATGTGCGCATGCAAAACCCTAATGCTTGGATCTAGGCTTTCTAATTAAAATGCTTTGAATCCAATACTTCTAATGACTAATTAGGTATAAGAACAATACAAAACAGATCTAGAATCATACCTTTGAATCTCTTGTTTGATCTTGTTGTCTTGGAGCTCTAGAGTCACAATTGTCACTCCTCTAATGGCTTACAAACACCAAATAGCAAGGAGGATGATTTGGGAGAGAGGAGAGGGAAGGAATTCGGCCAGGGGTTCTCTACTTTAGATCAAGTGCCGATTTCCCTTTGCCATAGGGTCTATTTATACTTGTAGACTCCTTAAGGGTTACAGCTTAAACCCTAATTGGATAATCTTCTCTTAAAACAATCCAAATCCATTCCTTAGATAGACTTGGACGATTTTAAGCTATCCCTAGCTTCTGGAATTCGTCCACCCCTATCCAATATGGATTTACAGTCTAAAGTTTAACTATCAAACAATTGACAGTTTATACCCTCTTATTTAATTAATCTCTTTAAGTCACCAAATTAATACCAATTAATTTATGACTTATATTAATCAAATAACAATATTATTATTCTTTATATTATTCCCATAATATATTAATAATATTTATTCTCTCTTAATAAATCATCCTATCAAGTTGCTATGGTGAAGGCAACCCAAAAGGACCATGCACAATCGGGTCAAATACTTGCCTAATATAGTTGCAGACTTAGACACTATTCTAACAGTCTCCCACTTGGATAAGTCTAGTAACTATATGCATAAGTACAATTCGATTTGCAATCGTAGCTCTCAAAGACGCTGTCAAACTCTGATCTAATCAATTTTGTCCTTTAGATAAGGGATCGTACAGTCCTCTGTTAGATATCATGCTGACAATTCTATGGAATGATTAGTCAATCATTTAGGTTTCTCGATCTCTGATTTATTTGACATAGAACTTAATCGAACACATCAATTCAGTTCTGACCGGGCCCGACACATAAGTCAAATCAAATCATCTAGCGGCCGAGATATCGCTTTTACCTTCTTAGGATAAAAGTTACAGATAAACTTCGACTTATATGCATTTACTTATTCATTAATCAACTATACACAACAATGCGTTTTATGACACTGAGTTACTGATGCGTTTTCGCATTATCAATGTACAATCAATTAACAAATAACAAACCATATATCTAGGTTTTAAGACTATATGATATTATCGTCTTGCGATCACCCTTTTTATATCATATTCCATAAGGTGATTCCAGCAAGCACGGGTTTGTTCCAATGCTCAAAACCAGTTGATAAGCACTCATGAACGTCACAACAATCTTTTGCCATGTCCAATACCATTTAGACAATCTACGCACCAATTCACGACAATCTTCATTCATATCTACTTCCAACATATGAACGATTGTGGACAGTTTGAATAATTCGATTATTCTTAATAAATTCAATTATTCTGGAAGTCAAAACATGCAAAATGAAACAATAGTTAAACAATTAAGATAAGATAGTAACATTACTCATAAATAAAACTCCTTTATTTAATCATCAAATGTTAATTACATTTATCTATTACACGTTTCTACTACTATCTAATCTATGCTAATATCATCCTTTAGCCCAATACTCCTAGCATGCTGCAAGTGCTTAACCCTACTCAGTCCCTTCGTAAGCGGATATGCTGGGTTATCTTCTGATGATATCCTCTTCACTACGAGTTGTCCTTCTTCTACACGATGTCTAATAAAGTGATATTTTCTGTCGATGTGTCTTGATCTACCATGATCTCTCGGTTCCTTGGTCAAGGCAACCGCTCCTTCGTTATCACAGAAAATCTCCATGGGCTCCTTTATGGCAGGTACAACTCCAAGATCACCAATGAAGTTCTTCAGCCATATTGCCTCCTTCGACGCTTCGCTCGCTGCAATGTACTCTGATTCGCACGTTGAATCAGCTACGGTTTCTTGCTTGGAACTTTTCCAAGTCACTGCTCCTCCATTCAGGGTAAAGACCCAGCTTGACTGCAAACGGTAGTTGTCCCTGTCGGTCTGAAAACTGGCGTCACTATACCCTTGAACCTTCAACTCATCACTCCCTCCGAGGACTAAGAACCATTCCTTCGTCCTCCGAAGGTACTTAAGGATATTCTTCACCGCAATCCAATGGGCTCTGCCAGGGTTCCCTTGATATCTACTAACCATGCTCAAAGCAAAGGCTACATCAGGGCGAGTACAAGTCATAGCGTACATGATTGAGCCAACTGCGGAAGCGTATGGTACTCGGCTCATTTCTGCTATTTCAGCTTCGGTACTCGGACTTTGAGTCTTACTCAACTTGGCATTACTTTGTATCGGTAATTCTCCCTTCTTCGAGTTTTCCATACTAAAACGTTTTAGTACCTTCTCTAAGTAAGTGTTCTGACTAAGTCCAATTAGTCTCTTACTTCTTTCTCTTACTATCCTTATTCCCAAAATGTAAGAAGCCTCTCCGAGGTCCTTCATAGCGAAGCCCTTCCCGAGCCAGGACTTAACTTCCTGCAGAGTCGGGATGTCGTTTCCTATGAGTAATATGTCATCGACATATAGAACGAAGAAGCTTACTATACTCCCACTGGCTTTGACATATACACAAGATTCATCTTCGCTTCGTACAAATCCAAACTCTTTGACTTTCTCATCGAAGCAAAGATTCCATCTGCGAGACGCTTGCTTAAGTCCATAAATGGACTTCTCAAGCTTACACACTCTATTCGGATGCTTCGGATCCACAAACCCCTCTGGTTGATCCATGTAAACATCCTCAGCCAACTTTCCGTTAAGGAAAGCGGTCTTGACATCCATTTGCCAAATTTCATAATCATGAAATGCGGCAATTGCTAGCATCACTATAATAGATTTTATCTTCGCAACTGGTGAGAAGGTCTCATCATAGTCAACTCCAGGAGTTTGAGTAAAGCCCTTCGCGACCAATCGCGCTTTATATGTGTGTACGTTTCCATCCACGTTGGTCTTCTTCTTGAAGATCCATTTGCACCCAACGGTCTTACGTCCGGGCACATTATCAACCAAATTCCAAACTTGGTTATCATACATGGATTGGATCTCGTTATCCATTGCCTCTTTCCATTTTTCAGACTCCGGGCCTGTCATGGCTTCCTTATAGCTATTAGGTTCATCAAGATTTATTAGTGTACCATCACTAATATACGTGTCCCCTTCGGTAGTAATATGAAAACCATAGAACTGGGGTTGAACTCTAACTCTATCGGAACGTCTAAGAGGTAAGGACTCGTCAATCGGTTCAACTAGAGTTTCCTCCTCGGGTTGAGTGGCAGCGGTAGAGGTTCCTTCATCTATCAACTCTTGAATCTCTTCAAGCTCGATTTGCCTCCCACTGTCTCCTTGGCCTATGAGTTCTCGCTCTCGGAAAACTCCTCTTCTCGCAACAAAGACAACATTGTCCTTTGGTCTATAGAAGAGATATCCAAAGGATTTCTGCGGGTATCCGATGAAAATACATCGCTCACTACGAGGTTCGAGCTTGTCGTGAGTATCTCGTCTTACGAAATCCTCGCAATCCCAAACCTTGATATGTGCTAACGAAGGAGCTTTCCTCGTCCACATCTCGTGAGGTGTTTTGGCAACCTTCTTAGTAGGGACTCGGTTAAGGATATGGGCGGCAGTCTCTAAGGCATACCCCCAAAAAGAGATAGGTAGTGAAGCACGACTCATCATAAAGCGAACCATATCCAATAAGGTTCGATTACGCCTTTCTACCACACCATTCAATTGTGGTGTCCTAGGTGGCATCAATTGTGAAACTATTCCACACTCCTTGAGATAATCGTGGAATTCAAGACTTAGGTATTCTCCTCTTTGATCGGATCGAAGCATCTTGATTTTCCTGCCCAATTGATTCTCCACTTCATTCTTGAACTCTTTGAACTTTTCAATAGTTTCTGACTTTTGCTTGATTAAATAGATATACCCATATCTACTATAGTCATCGGTAAAAGTCACGTAGAAGCGGTTCCCATCCTTCGTGGTTGATCTAAACGGTCCACATACATCGGTATGTATTAGGTCCAATAGACCCTCACCCCTTTCGCAAGAGCCAGCGAAGGGTGACTTGGTCATCTTTCCAAGCAAACAAGATTCGCACGTGTCATCTTCCCTAAGGTCGAATGACTCCAACACTCCATCCTTTTAGAGTTGGGCTATGCGTTTCTTGTTGACATGTCCAAGACGACAATGCCACAAGGATGCTTTATCCATACTATTGGAAGAATCTATGTTCAAAATATCATTTCCTAAGTTATCAGCAATCATAACAGTTTCATATATTCCATTACATGGTATAGCTTCAAAATAAAAGACACCATTTAGATAAGCTAAAATAGAACCATTCTCATTATTAAAAGAAAATCTAAAACCTTGTCTAAACAAACCATGAAATGAAATGATGTTTCTAGCCATTTCTGGTGAATAGCAACAATTGTTCAAATCTAAACTTAAACCATTCCTAAGCACTAAAGAATATACTCCAATCTTGGTCACAGGCGACGATCTTCTGGTCCCCATGATTAGATTTATTCTTCCAGCCTCCACATCCCTATTTCTTCTTAGTCCATGTACATTAGAACAAATTTGGTAACCACAACCGGTATCAAGAACCCAAGAAATAGCATGAGACGAATTGTTAGATTTAATTGTGTATATACCTGCGAAAGATCGCTTGATCTTTCCTTCCTTGATGGCTTGCAGGTACTCTGGGCAGCTTCTCTTCCAATGTCCTATCTTATGGCAGTGGTGGCACTCTGTCTCCTTTGGGTTAGGGCAGGGCTTAGCAGGATCAAATTTGGTCCCACTAGAAGAGGCACCATCTCGGGCTTTAACCTTGCGATAGTTCTTAGACGAAGCCTTCCTCTTTTTTCCCTTTCCTTGACCAATAGCCAAGACAGGAGCAGTGGGCGGATTGGAAGTTGGTGCAACAGACTTGTCTTTGAAGTTGCTCTTAGCAACCCTCAAGAGACCTTGGAGTTTGCTTAGGGAGACCTCCTCTTTGTTCATATGGTAGGTCATCCTAAGTTGATTGTAGCTCGGAGGCAAAGAGTGAAGCACCATGTCGATCGCCAAGTCTTCCCCGAAGTCAACATTTAACTTACGAAGGCGGTCGACATACCTTTGCATCTTTTGCAGGTGCACGGTAAGAGATTCTCCATGACCCATCTTTGCGGAAATCATGTTAGTGAAAATCTCATAACGCTCTTGTCTCGTGTTTTGGTGGTATCTCTCCAATAAGTCTTGATGCATCTCGTACGGGTACATGTCCTCGTAGGACTTTTGGAATTCGGAGTTCATGGTGGCTATCATGATGCAATGTACCTTCGTTGCATCGCGCTCATGAGTTTCAAAAGCGGTCATTTCAGCCGGAGTAGCGATTTCAGGGTTAATTTTCTCGAGCTTCTCATTGAGGACATACTCCTTATCCTCATAGCGAGCAATTGTGCAAATGTATCTTATCCATTCGCTAAAGTTCGTCCCATCGAAAGTGACCTTTTGACAAAGGCTCATCAATGTGAAAGAACTAGCAGCAATGTTGTTTGTGTTCGACATCTACAAATAGAAAGGACAAAGATAGATTAGAATATGAATCCCTAATTATCACCCAATAAGAAAAATTAGGGCTAGGATCCAACAACAATGTTTACATATTAGAAAAGGGATGTCGTAATCTAACATGCAAATAATATGAAGGTAAGTGAATGACGATTCACTAATTCTCCACCATAAAAACCTAACTATAAGTCCTAAATGTATTGAGAATTCCAAGGTTCGGATGAGATTCATTGAAACTATTCAATGGCATGTTTAAATCTCGATATGCCCCTCTTGTTTGTGACTGGGATACCGAGGATCACAAAGCGGGTGTGAATTACCATGCAAATTCACATGGTGTCTTCATTGTAACGATCACCTATTCGATGTGCCGGTAAACCACACACGCTCCATCGAACTATGATAAACAATGAATCACCCTTTGCCACCTTTGCTTAGAACCAATTAGTGTGTCGGTAAACCATACACGCTCCACTAACTTCTTAGCAAGGGTGCAAAGTGTAATTTCATGGGATTGCATCAATTCACTTTTCCTAAAGTAACTAAGATTGGGAAATTTTAAAAATATGTGTAGTTACTTTGTATTACTTATTATACTTTTAATGAGAGGATGAGGTTGCTCTATCCTACCTGTTCGGCTAACGACCCTCCACCGATCAAGCAAGCGGTGGGTGTGAGTGTACACCTATTAAGCGCCATTTTATAGGCCGCAACCTTATACCCACCTTATAGATCGACTTCGTGAATGAGGCCTACTAACGGTAAGACTAGCATTTTAGTTATACATATATATATATATATATATATATATACATATTATTCTTGTAATATTATATTAGTATAGGGTTGTATTTTAAACTTTTTAAAATCTAGGGTTTGAAATTTAAATTGTCTAAATTAAAACTTTTAATCACAAAATATAAATTTCAAAGCTTGAGGACTAGTTTTAAACATTTAAAACATGGAGGATCAAATAACAAATAATTTTAATTAAGAATTAATTTCCTAATTATCTATATTTGATTTATTCAAGATTTCTTGTAAGATATTTACCAATTTAATCAAAATAATTAATCAATTATCATATAAGGAAATTAAATATTTTATTAGTTGATAAATATCTTTAAGTAGATCAAGATTATAGTCATATATATCAAAAAATCGGATTAGGGTTGATCTAATATGATTAAGGTAAGTTTCCATAAGATAATCATGAAGAAATCCCGAATCTGGCCATTCCTGACGCTTGGACTCGCCGAGTGCACCAAGTGACTCGCCGAGTCAGGCCAACTCGCCGAGTCCGCTATCGAACTCGCCGAGTCCATGAATCAGAAACACAAAATCGAATTTTGCAGTTAAGTTTCAAGCAAATAAGCAACAATTTAATGAAAACCAAACCAGGCTCTGATACCACTGATGAGTTTTAGCCATAAGAACTTTCCTATGTGCGCATGCAAAACCCTAATGCTTGGATCTAGGCTTTCTAATTAAACATGCTTTGAATCCAAGACTTCTAATGACTAATTAGGTATAAGAACAATACAAAACAGATCTAGAATCATACCTTTGAATCTCTTGTTTGATCTTGTTGTCTTGGAGCTCTAGAGTCACAATTGTCACTCCTCTAATGGCTTACAAACACCAAATAGCAAGGAGGATGATTTGGGAGAGAGGAGAGGGGAGGAATTCGGCCAGGGGTTCTCTACTTTAGATCAAATGCCGATTTCCCTTTGCCATAGGGTCTATTTATACTTGTAGACTCCTTAAGGGTTACAACTTAAACCCTAATTGGATAATCTTCTCTTAAAGCAATCCAAATCCATTCCTTAGATAGACTTGGACGATTTTAAGTTATCCCTAGCTTCTAGAATTCTTCCACCCCTATCCAATATGGATTTACAGTCTAAAGTTTAACTATCAAACAATTGACAGTTTATACCCTCTTATTTAATTAATCTCTTTAAGTCACCAAATTAATACCAATTAATTTATGACTTATATTAATCAAATAACAATATTATTATTATTTATATTATTCCCATAATATATTAATAATATTTATTCTCTCTTAATAAATCATCCTATCAAGTTGCTATGGTGAAGGCAACCCAAAAGGACCATGCACAATCGGGTCAAATACTTGCCTAATATAGTTGCAGCCTTAGACACTATTCCAACAATATTAACATGCATATACAAGTTACAACTCTTACTTGCCTTTACATATGCTGAAGCATTATCAGTTACAACTTGTACTACATTTTTTTCTCCAACTTCCTCCACCATCTTATCCAGAACATGAAATAACAAATCTGCATCCTTGGATACATCTGAAACATCGAATGATTTCACAAACACCGAACCCTTCGGAGAATTTACCATGAAGTTTATGATATCCTTTTGCATCACTGAATCACGCCATCCATCAAATAATATTGAACAACCTTTTCTGCCCATTCTTGTTCATGCTCAAGAATCTGGATGTTCACATCCTGTACTTCATTCTCAAGCAGAGGGACTCGTAACTCATACATGCTCGGTGGTTTCATCTCGGGGCCAAACTGTCCAATAGCTTCAACCATGACTTTGAAGCTATCATATGTGGCGACATTGTAAGGAATGGATGAAGCAATAAAGTATATCCCAGTTAGTAAATATAAATTGTTATTAAATAAAGTCAACAAGGCATCAAAAATAAATTATACATGCATCGTAAAAACCATCTCGCAATCTCACGACAAACTTTATCCCAAAGATCCTTTCAACATACTTCATTGATTGTATGTTGTCTCCCTCCTTTCCTACTTTTGACGACTTCATGCGGATTAGGGGTGTAGTGTGTGTCCATAGGGCCTTTTTGCCTAGGTTTTTTGGAGGGGGCTTTTTCCTACTATTACCTATTTTAACAACATCTTCCTCATCAACATCATCATATTCATCAGGTTCATACATCTGGAATCGTGCTTGTTCCATTTGTTGTTGAGCTTTTAAATTCTGTTTCTTTTCCAAATATGCTTTTACTTCTTCTTGTACATGTCTCGGACAATTCAGACACTTCTTTACGTGCTTATAACCACCAACCATATGATGTTTGAGGTGAAATACACCTCCTTGCACCACTTGTCCACATAAACTGCATGTAAAGTTGTTTTTATTAGTTGGATCTTGTACCCCGTATCTCTTAACCGAGTAATCTGATCCACTCTTTGTAGAACCAATTTTGTAAAATAGCATTATATATCATTATATATTAGTATTATATGTTTCTACTTTCTATAGTCTACACATGCTAACATGCAAGCAAGTAAGCAACATAACAATTAAGTTTTAACTGATCAAATCAAGACATCATGTGATAACATTTAATGATTTAACAACTATAAACTAACTATATGACTAACTAGTAACATTAAGATCGTCCAATATGATACAACAATAAAAACATAACATAACAGATGTCATTTATGAGTAACTGATTAATAACAGAAGAAGTAAGTAGATGAAACTTGAAAGATCATTAAAATCGTTGTATTCACTATTCAAAATTAGAGTAGAATAGTTATTAACAACATAAGAAATCGAACATATACCTTGTTTTAATCTTGAATGTTGATTCACTTGATTCAAACCATTGTGTTAAGAAGAGAGAGGAGGGCAGGAGGCTGAAGATGAATATGGAGAAGAAGAAACGTTTTCCTGCCTACTGATGTTGTCTTTGTTTTGCGACGTATGAATTCTCATTTTAATAACCCTACAACCTACGTATCTAATTAAAAATACACTAAACCTGGCCCAGCTAATTAAATAAGCACAGTATACCAAAAACGCGATTAAGCGCCACTTTACTTAATCGGAAAAAGCGCCGACTTAAGCGATGAGTTAAGGAATCTGAGTGCATTACTAATTCAAAAGCGATTTTTATTTTCATATGAGCGCTTAGCACTTTAAGCGGTCCAAAGCTCCGCTTTTTAAAACCAAGATAGCTACAATCCCGGCATGATGACTTTCTTATTATTCACTATTCGACGTCCAATGAAGCGTTGTGGTGGGGAAATTATTAGTCAAACAACATCAATTATGGGGGCTCATGGTAATACATTACAAACACCTTAGAGATCCAACTATCATTAGGGACACCTTAGAAACAATAGATAAAATACGTTAGGATTAGATAGATATCCTAAAAGATAATAAGATAGGATCATTAGATATCCTAAAAGATAATAAGATAAGATCATTAGATATACTAAAAGATAATAAAATAGGTTTTGGACTAGGTGTCTAAGCCCATAACTTTATTTGGTATGTACTTGACCCGATAGTAGCATGGTCCTTTTGGGTTGCCTTCACCATATCAACTTGACTTGATGAATTATGGCGAAAGAGGTTAATTATGATTTATTAACATATTCTAGGAATAATATATTAAAAGAGAAATCATATTATTTAATTAATATTGGTCAATAATTAATTTATAATTAATTTTTTGGTCAAAAGAGATTAATTAAATTAAGGGGACTGGTACTGTAATTATAAGATAATTGCAAAGTTAGGCTTGTGGATCCTTAAAGAAGGGACGGACGAATTCTATGGGGAAGCCCACATAGAAATCGTCCGTATGGGCCTTTTGGAAGGATCATGTGGACTGCTTAAGGCCTAAGCAATCTGATTAGGGTTTTGACTAAAACCCTAGCAACTCAGCTATATAAGGAACCCTTATGACTCCTATTTTCGTCACTTGAACCCTAAGGAGAGTACCAGCCGAAGTTTTGTGATTCCTAGCCTCTCTCTAATATTCCTCCATTTCTCTTGGTGTTTGTGATCTATTAGAGGCATCGCATTTGAGGTGCTAAGTTCTCAAAGGTTGAAGATCAAGCAAGCTACAATTGAAAGGTAACATTCTAACTATGTGTTAGATGTAGATTTCGAAATTGTTATGCTAGCATAAGGTTCATAGCTTTGGATATTTTGTTGCATGTATAAGTAGAGAAAAACCTAGATCCAAATCTTTAGGGTTGCATGGGTACCATAGGAATGATGTTATGCTCATAACCTAACAATAGGATAATTAGATATCCTAATAGACAATAAGATAGGATCGTTAGACATCCTAAAAGATAATAAGATAGGATCATGAATATCCTACAAAGATAGTAAATTAGGATTAATAAAATATATTAAAAAGATAATAAGATATGATTAACAGAATGTCCCAAAAAAAAACAATAATCCAAGAGGTGATATAATAAAACATAGGAAGCTAGAAAATTAAGAATCATAAAGATTTCTAAAAAGTTTTCAAAAGAGTTTGTTATACTAAAATATCCTAGTTCTCTTCTATCTTCAAAAAGCAAACCATTTCATGATCCAATGCTATTCTGAAAATTGCAGGTTCTCTTTAATATGCTACAATAACATGTCCCGACATTGCATATGTGGTTAATCGCGTATGTCAATTCATGCTGTAACACCCTGTTCTGAAAATGTTTGATTATGGATTTCAGAGGCCCAGGCTAGGGGCATTTCGGTCTTTTATGGGTCTTGAAGTTTCTATTTGAGAGGTTTGGGGCCGGGGTGTATTGCTAAAAGCGTAGGGTTTCTTGCCACCTTTTCATGGATATAAAGTTCGTCGGAAACGGACTTAGAACGAAGGAGTTATAGCACTTTGAAGTTATTGGCAATATTGGTCCTTAATGGAGAAAGATGGAAAGAAAGGGCCATGCATGCAAGTTGGCCAGCGCTAGAGTACGCCCAACGTAAGGCTGGGTTACGCCCAACGTATAAGGTCATAAGGTCACAGGTGTTTTTGGCGTACGCCCAGCATACGTCCAGTGTACAGAAACCCCAACTTTTAGGGTGAACCACTATATAAAGAACATAATGGCTCAAACCCTAGCCTCTTTATCTGTTTCCCAACCTCAAAGAAACCCTAGAACGCCTCATCTCTTCATCCTTGGGTGATTTTGACTTCAAGAAGCTCATTTTGGTGGTGTAAGCTTGGAAGCAGAAAAGAGGAAGTTGGCAAGGAAGAACTTGGGAAGTTGGAGCTTATAGATCTGAAATAACATCATCATTTGGAACTCTTTGGAGGTATAAAGTTCATAACTTTACTTAAGAATGCTTAGATCTAGTGTAGTGTGGTTTTGGAGTTATTTTGGTCCCAAGAATGGATCTTTGTGATGAAATCCCGTTTATGAGCTTAGGGTTGCCACCCTCAGAGCTAAAAGGGTCCCTTAAGCAGTAAAGTCTCCATCTTGAATGACTTAATGGGTTCACGCATGAGATCTAGCCTCTTTATGGAAGAGGAATATCATTTTTGGGAGTTTGGGCTTGTTTGGGCCAAGTTAAGTCACCAAGTCAGTGACTTTATGGATTAAGACATGGAAAAGGACTTGGATCTGTGTTTGTAGCTCCTGGAGTAGAGTATTAAGCACTTAATGGGAAAGTGACTTAACAGGGGGAGTACGCTAAGCGTACATGTAGGTACGCCCAGCGTACACACCATTGGCTAGTACGCTTAGCGTACGCGAATGTACGCCCCATGTACTCTGTCAGTTTGGGCTTTGTGATTTTGGGCCTCAGATTGGGCCATGCTTTGGACTTTGGGCCTTAGTGGGCCAGCATAAGTCAGATGATGTGGGCCAAGAAGATGTTTGGGCTTAGGGTAAGGCCCATTAGAAGGATTGGGCCCAATTTAGCTAATTGGGCCATTAGTGGGCCACTAGTGGGCTTGGGAAGCTCACTTAGTGTTGGGCCTTTTCATTATGGTTTGTGCCTTAGTTATGGACCAAGTTGGCCTAGGGGTAGAATGGTCATTCTACCCTATGAAGGGTTATTGTTTTGGGCTAAGTGTTATTTTGGTATTGATAGCTCGGGGAGCCGAAGGATCAGTAGTTCGGGAAGTTCCAGTTAGCAGCCAGAGGAGTTTTTAGTAGGACTTCAGCAGTGCAAGGTGAGTCTCCTCATTGTGTGCATGGGTCTACGGCCACAATGCCGGCCCATTATGTTGGTGTATAGTAAGAAGACCCCAGGGTTAGCCCTAGGCATTATTATGATATATATTCCAGATTGTGATCCAATGTCGGGTGAGGACCGAGGTATGTTAGTATGCTAAAGGTCTTTGTGATTCTTGCATGTGTTGGTAGTATGTTTTCGGACCAAGGTCCGATGCCGGGGTAAGCCCGAGGAATGTTAATATGCTCATTATACTTGTTGTTTGTGTGACGGGGTCCAATGACTAGCAGGTCAGGGGCGAGGCCCAAGTTAGGCGATGCCTTAGGACAGGAATACAATAGGGTATGTTTGGTTATGTGTTAACATGTTATATGATTGTATGTGAATGGCGGGCGAGGCCCAGAGTCAGGCGGGGCCTAAGAGAAACATACATGTATACCAAGCGGGGCTCGATGCCAAGCGAGTCCTGATGTCGGACGGGGCTCGATGCCAGGCGAGGCCTGATGCCGGGCAAGTCCCGATACAGTGGGTCGGGGCCCAGTTTGTTGTTATATGTCTGGTATGTGGTGGTATGGGGAACTCACTAAGCTTCGTGCTTACGGTTTTTAGTTTTGGTTTCAGGTACTTCCGGTAGCGAAGGGAAGAGCTCGAGATGATCGCATGACACACACCAAGAAGTTTTGAGACTGAGATGTTTACTCTGATAAAATAAAAGTGTTTGAAATGCTACTTGATTTTATATAAGGACCTATGTATGACTTGATTATGGTTGATTGATGATTTTAAAAAGAAATTTTTGGTCATGATTTTTGGGGATGTTACACATGCACTCTCCCACCATTCAACATTGACAAGCTACAAAACGCATTCTTTAGTACTTAAAAGGCACCTTGCATCACTTTCTCCATTTTTCACCAACTAAATCCGACTCTCTTCTTGCCTACTCGGATGTCGGCTGGATTTCAAGCTAATAGTATAGTCGATCTCAATATGAGCATGCAACATTTCATGGTTCAAATCTTATTAGTTGGACATCCAGAAAAAACGAGTTGTAGCACGCTCAAGTATCGAGGCAGAATACAAGTCATTAGCATACACAAAAGCTAAGTTATTGTGGCTAAAATAGTTGATTACATAACTTCAGGCTCCTATTCTCAAATAGCCAATGATTCTTTGCGACAACATAGATGTCATATTCATGAACAAAAATCCCATAATCAGTACTCGATCCAAGCATATTGCTTTAGATTTTCATTTTATTCGAGAATAAGTTGACACCGGATCACTCAAAATCAACTATATCTCACCCGTTGATTAGTTGGCTGATATATTCACCAAACCATTGTCGTGAGATCGAGTTTATCTTCTTCGTTCCAAGCTTCAAGTCTGTCCTTCAGGTTGTTGGGGGCTAATAACCACGTGAATCACATAAGTTTGAAAAGTTCAATTATTATTCCTAGTCTTCTGTATACCGTTATGTAGTGGTGTATAGGTAGGATGTATTCACTTCATTATTGTGTATAAATACCATATACAACTTTTGTATTAATTAAGAAAGATATTCAATTCAATATCACAGTTATCTCTTATAAAAGTTAATAATAAATAAGAACAATAATCATAATAATAGTTATTATACAAATACGCTTACTTTTTTTTCTTTATTACTTGATAATCATTTAAATGGATAACAAAAGCTTGAGGATTATTTATTCCGAATATATATATATATATATATATATATATATATATATATATATATATATATATATATATATATATATATATATATATATTATAAAAAACTTACAAAAATTTAGCTTCGAATTTATGAATGCGTTCAAATTCATTAATAAACTCAAAGACTCCAAATTTAAGTTATGGTGAACATAAATATTTTTGAAAAGATAAATAAAGACAAGTTGTAGTTAAAATGACTAAGGTAAATGCTTTTCCAAAGTAGAAATAGGATCAAGTCGCATTGAAACCAATTTTTCTAAACTTGAAGTAGAAAACAAAATAACATTTAGTAATAAAATCATAAAAGGTAATCAACCTTTTTCAAATGTTTACAAAGCGCCAACACAAGGTAACAAATAACTTTTTGCTATAGAAATCGAATATTCTCTTACGTTTTGTTCCTATTCATCTTTCTACTTACTAGATTAATATAAGTGTCAAAATCAAGAAAGAAGATTAGAAGATAATTAATGGATTCCACATGTTATAATCTTATATGAGCTTAGGAAGATGAGTTGAAACAAAATGTAGGAGTATATTTAACTTCTCTTATAGAAATAGTCTAATTTTGTAAATAAAAAGGCTATGTGGGCTTGTTGAGTTATCTTAAACTATGTTGTATCGATCCGGATTTAAGTTATGTTAATGTTTAATAAAACACCATTTGCATCCTTTATATATTTATTTATGCCCTAATCCACACACAACAACTACAAGAAAACTTAATCGCCAAAGAAAAGGCTATCAGTTCCTATGCATCCAAGAAATCAATCTCTACTTCCACATTATCATAATGTCATCGAGTTCTAATGTTTTCAAACCCCAATTTTCAATCCCATTACAACCATTATATTCGTTGTGATTGTAGTTTTTCTTCAAGGAAAAAGTACATCTTGCATGAAGCTTTTTAGTGTGTCCAAATCCATTGTCTCGAAGAAGGCTAAAATATGAATTTTTATTAGTGGTTTAACCAAGAACATGATATTATTCAATGGTATAAATTCTTTCTCTTTCAGACGTACAAAAAGTTAAGAAACACCAAAATAAAAAAAATGCAAAAATGGTCCCTGTGGTTTGTCAATTTTTATGGATATGGTCCAAACCTTTTGAAAATTGGATTTTTGGTCCTTATTGAGAGGTTTGTGTGTCGAACTGGTTCCCGGAGTTAACCACCGTTTGTTTTTGGTTGTTAAACCCCTCACGTGCATTGCACACGAGGGCATAAATGTCTTTTTACTCGAGAGGAAACAGTTGAACCAAATTCATCGATGGAAGCTCCAGTGGTGGCTGATATCAAGAGGGGAGGGAAGGGCGTCGATAACTAGCGACCCTTGTGGGGTTAATCGTCATTTGATCGAGAATGAGAAAACGAATGGGTCGATCGGCGAGCACATCACGATAGGGGAGGGAACACGATGATTTAGGAGGTGTTTGATGCTATGGAGCCAACTAGGAGCACATGGAAACTTAAGAGGGTCATCGCCCTCTTGATCGCCGACAAACCTCGCCTCAGGTGGAGGTTCTTCGACTGCAAATGAAGAGGAAAGAGGGAGGGAGAATGACAGTATCAGGGGTGTTTTGGGGTGATGTTTTTCGGCAGGAGGAGGAGGGATAGCTCCTCGATGGTTCACCACAACACCGCCACTACCGGTGGTGCTTGGCTCGACCGAAGAGAGAAAGAAGAATGGAAGTAGCGAGGTGTAACAACCCGTTATTTCAAGTCAAACTTATTCGAATAAAAGTGTAAACTACAATCGTATACAAGTAAATCCATATCATGGCATTAATACAATAAGAACTTAAATGCCTTAAGAGCATGCTTATATACGTTATTTTATTTGCATACTTTGATAATCATACTTATATATAAGTTATAAACATGTATATATTGAAAACTATACATATATAACTTAATATGCAAGTAAATAAAAGTCAAGGAACGTCAAACCAAATTCAAATAATTAAAATTATTTGATTTAATATAAAGGAAATAACTTTATTATATATGTGTTTTGATTTTTAGAATTTAGTCACCCAAAAGTTAGTCCACGCGAAGACCGAAATCCCCACCAAGAACCACTCACAGAAAACCTTCGCAGGCTCCACCCCCTCGGACCGAAATCAAGTTTGCGGTTATAACCGAAAACATGCGAAGCCGCCTTTTCTTCGGACCGCAAACATGCTCAGACCAAAAACAACTTAACCGCAAACTCCATTTCACACCGCAAACCTTGGACCGAGAACATGCACCAAAATCATCTACTTTATGGCCGAAAATCCCATAATATCTAGATATTTAGCTTCAAACCGCCTACTTTTTTTTGAATTTGTTTCTACGTCCGTAACTATATTTGGTATGTACTTGACCCAACTCGACACGGTCCATTTGGGTTGCATGGCATCATGCATTTGGATAGACTAAAATGGGAGAAATAACACTTAAGGTTTGGTAATATATTATAAATTCTAATATATTAATAAGATTATTTAATTAGTATTAATCAAGAATTAATTTAGAATTAATTAAGTGATCAAAAGGAGACTAATTAAATATATGGGTTGATTGTGTAAATCATCCATACTTGTATAGTGGGCTAATGCTCCGTGGATTATCAAGTTGGGCTAAAACCCATATGATTCTCCATGGTGTTTTTGTACCCATGGATCATGGAAATGAAAGTCCATGACAATTAGGGTTTACATGGTGAAACCCTAATTGTGACACACTATATAAAGCATCTTATTCTTGTCAAAATCGCTACCATGAGTGACTATGAAGGAATGGTAAGGGCTAGCCGATTTCATGAAGTGTATCATTTCTCTCTAAGCTATTCCAAGTGCATTTGATGTTGTGTGAACCATTTTAGGTGTCACACTTGGGGCACTAGGCTCTCAAGCATCATGGAGTCAAGCTACACCAACAAGGTATGTGTTTCTATCTAGTTTATTATCCAGGTATCAAAAAGATTGTATGCTAGTTAGGGTAACACCTTGGAATATTCATATTTGTTTGTATAATATAGAAAACATAGATACAAGGTATTTAGGGTTGCATGTACACTTAGGAGTGTTAGAATGCTCATAACACAACAATGGTATTACAGCCTAGGCTTGTTTTCTTGTTATACTTGCAAAATCTGCTTAAAAATCAAAGTTTTTTGCTGTCTGAACAACGGACTCGGCGAGTCCATCAGGTGACTCGACGAGTCCATGCCTTAAAAGTTTTCAAAACGATCCAACTCACCGAGTTGGTTCATCCACTCGACGAGTTGGACCCCCAGACAGCATATCTTCGACTGTTTTTGCTGGAAATGGACTAGGAACATTACCCTAAGCTGTTTTTCAACTTATAAACCTATTTTTGATGTGGTAATGTTCATGCTAATCCAATTTCAAAGATAATTCTCAATAGATTCATGTTTTGTATTAGTTTAAGGTTTAGGCTAATTACATGAAAAAGTTTGATTTGAATTATCTTGTTCTTATGAGTTGCTTAGATTAATAGGAAAGTTATGTGAAATTGTTGTTTTCAATCAAAATTAATCTAAGAGTTGGTTCTAAAATGTGTTTTTGTAACTTGTCCTCAAGTTATATGAAAAGTCACATTTAAGATCCATAAAACTCATAAAGATTTCCATAAGTTATGAATAAGGAAGAGTCACATTCTTTTAATAGTTTTAAGTCTTCCATAAATTGTCCTCAAGTTGTGGAAATTGAAGAGTTTTTGGATTAAAACTACTTTAACCACATAAGTTATGGAAATTAAATAGTTTTGAATAGTTTCAAAACTTACCCTCAAGTTTTGGAATTTGAAAAGTTTTCCTTTATGAATACTTTAATTCCAAGTTAAGCCCTTACAATTTTAAAAGTTAAAATTCAATCCTTATACTTTATAATATTATAAGTTAATAATAATAATATATATATATATATGTGTGTGTGTGTGTGTATAAGAGCAAGTCGTCTTCCCATTAGTAGGCCTCATTCACGAAGCCGATCTATAAGAGGGGTATAAGGTTACTGCCTATAAAATGGCAGTTTAATGTGTGTCTACTCTCACCCACCGCTTCCTTGACTGGTGGAGGGTCGTTAGCCGAACAGGTAGGACAAGGACTATAATTATCCCTTCATTAAAAGTATTAATGATAAATATAAAGTAACTAAAATGTTTTTATAATTCCCAATCTTAGTTACTTTAGGAAAATGTGAACAAGGTGATAATCCATGAAATTACACTTTGCACTTTGCTGAAGTCGGTTAGTGGAGCGCGTGTGGTTAACCGGCACACTAGCTTGATTTAACAAGGTAGGCAAAGGATAACTTAATATTTATCATAGTATCGGTGGAGCGTGTATGATTAACCGACACATCGATTAAGGGGTAAATATTAAGGGTACCAAGTAATTTGCATGGTTACTTCACACCTTGTTTTGTGATCCTCGGCATCCCCGTCACAAAACCTGAAGGGCACACTCGAGATTGAAACATGCCATTGAACATTTCAATGAATCTCAAAAGATCTAGGAGTTTCAAATCTAAGTAAAACCTAATTAAATTATTTCGTTTTCATGGTGGAAATTGGTGAATCGTCATTCGCCTACCTTCAAATGTTATATAGCTTGGATTATGGCATCCCTCTTCCAAGTTATAAAATATTGTGTTGGGTCCTAGCCTTAATATTTCATATTGGGTGTTATATTAAGGACTTTAGATCAACTATCTTGAATATCTCCCAATAGATGTCTAGTCCAGACATCTATGATCTTCCTAAATCTCTTGGAACTTCACTTCCTCCACCTCTCCAATTATTCTCCCTAACCCACAAGTTCAAGGTCACTAAAGCTCTATTGGCAAGCAAGGTCTATGTATACTCACATCTTGGAGATGGAGTCACATATTGACAAACCGGGAGAGTTGGGTGTCAAAGTCTTAAGAAAGTTGGATGTTCAATCACTTTCTAAGTCACATAGTGAGTTCCTTTGGGACTACTATGAAACAGACTATGACATGACCCTTAATGATCTTATCTATTTGCTTGTTGCTGCTGAATCAGAAATGATTTGAGGACTAGAAAAGAAAATTTGATTAGGAGATCAACTTCCCAATGGACATTGACAATGGGAACATTGGATATCTAGAAAAGCCTTTTCTTCCCAAGAAAAGGGATTGACCATAGTCAACTCAGTTGACCAAAAGGTAAAGAGAAAGGAAAGTCTGCGATAGTCCCATGTACCATTTCCAAAGAGTTCATATGATTCTCTTTCCAGAGGAAGGGGTATTGATTGCAAAGCTGCCTATTTACCTGAAAATCATAAGGTTGATCAAGTCAAGAAGTTTGACTCTACTTCAGATAAAGCCCACTATCTAACTCTGTTAAGTTTCTATTCTGAGATTCTTATTACATGATGTGACTGGGTCACATGATGATGTTTGAAGAATCAAAGAAAAATTGAAGGAAACTTAAAGAAAGAGTATGTTGAATCTGACTGCGAAGATGGATTTCTATCGCTTGATTGAAGATTGGATTCTTGAGCTAGTCTTAGGAGTTATGATAAATTGCTAGGAAACATGTAATGGTAGTTTTCATTTAAAGTTGCATTGTAAGGAAAAGTTTTTTCCACATTTTATGAATAAATAAAAGTTTGTTTTACTTTATTTTATATATCCTTGCAATGACATTTATGAAAACTTGATGTTTGTATGTTTCTAGCAATATTGGAAATATGAATTTGGTCCTTTCATTTGTGGTAGTGTCTAAATTACCAAATAAGGAAAGCTTCTCATCACCCAAGATTTCAGTTGGATAGAAACTTGGAATCATACAAGTTGTACAGTATGATGAATGAGAACTTTCAGCTTTGGAAAATTAAGACTAGTTCCTTGTTCACATGTGTATGTGAGTCAAGTGAAGGACTAAGGGATCGAGTAAACATTCTTGTGCACTGGTCAAGTCCACCACAAAAGATCGATAAGACTATTCGTCATAATTTACTAAAGTTTAGTAAATATGGTTATACTTACAGGCTTAAGTATAATTCTGAAGCATTGGAAAATTTTCGATGTATGGCAGAACGAATGAGAATAATCAAATTAGGCAGAAGGATAAAAGTTTCTCAAATCCGAAAAGATGGGAGAGTACTTTAGTATCATGTTATATGATCATATTAATGATTAAGAGACCTTATCACAATTCATCCTCTAAGTGCATTCTGATAGTGATATTGCCATATTTATACCTATTTTTGGCAATATTTAAGTACATTTTTATTAATAAGTTGATAATATGTTTAGAATAATGGTACTTATGACTTTAAATTGTTATTTTCAGTCAATTAAAAGGATTTTCGAAGAGAGGGACCAAAAGTGACAATATGCAAAACATGGGAGACTTGGAAGACAAGAGAAAAATAAATCCACGAAAGATACTGAAATCATGACGTGGCCAAGTCAGCCACGACGTGGCCAGTGAATTCTAGAAGATAAAGATCGCGATTTGGAGGAATCCTTGCCCGGTACGGATAACTTGAAGCCCACGACGTGGCCTGGATAGCCACGACGTGGCGCGGGATTTTAGAGTCTATTTAAGTGTTCCTGATCATTACGAATGAGAGGACCTTTTGGCTGAAGGAAAGAGTTCCAAGAGACGATTTGGAGCGAAAGAAAGGTTCTGGAAGAAGGTTTTCAACACCAAAAAGAATAAAGGTCTATATTTTAGTTAATTAAGAACATGTTTTCTATTACTTCAAATTGTGTAGGTTTGTTAGTTGCTATGATGAGCAGTTGAATCTAGCTACTCTTGTTTAGCTAGATGAAGCTTCCAACTTATGAATAGCTCAATGTTTATGGATTAAGTTTAGATGGTAAAAATTGCTTGTGTTTGATTTGTATTACCTAGCATGCTATTGTTTGTTTCTCTAATTGATTGATTGCATGTTCTATGTAGCTTAGTGACCATTAACTGCATGAATTTGTTTACCTATTGATTTAGTGAACATTAAATTGTTAGAGCTAGGATTGACCAATCTTAGTTAGTAAAGCTTAGCTGTGCTAGAGAACGCGTATTGTGACTATAATTGCGTTTATATAACAAATCTTACATAGCATATTTACATTCATAATTAGTTTTGTGTTTAATTATGTGTGAACATACATGGTTTGACATGAATTAGTTAATTATTGGTAAAGTTAGAACTAAATTACTAATACAACTAAAAACCAATTTAATAGTTCGTAATCATTAGCTAGCCATAAGGAAGAAGTGGATTCAAACTAAACAAGAGTGTGTGTTTTTACTTATTGAATTTGAATTTAAGTTCATCTGATCTTGTAAAATCAGATAAAACCCCTTTTAAACTAGTTAATAATTAGGTTAATTTAATAGTAAGTAAATTAATTAGTAACACCGTTCCCTGTGATCGACACCCGACTTACCCAAGCTATACTATAATCTGACTAGGTACACTGCCTATAAGTGCATAGTTAGTTAAGTTTGTTAGGTTATAAATATTAAAATTAGTGGGTACTTTTGTGCACATCAAGTTTTTGGCGTGTAAAATCAGATAAAACCCCTTTTAAACTAGTTAATAATTAGGTTAATTTAATAGTAAGTAAATTAATTAGTAACACCGTTCCCTGTGATCGACACCCGACTTACCCAAGCTATACTATAATCTGACTAGGTACACTGCCTATAAGTGCATAGTTAGTTAAGTTTGTTAGGTTATAAATATTAAAATTAGTGGGTACTTTTGTGCACATCAAGTTTTTGGCGCCGTTGCCGGGGAACGGCTTAGTTTTTAGCTTATTTATTTGCATTAAATTAATCGATCCTTCTTGTGAAGTAAAAAGCACAAAAAGTTAATTTTTCAGCAAACTATAATATTTTTTTTCTGTCAGTCACAGAGCCCACGACGTGGTTCCTGAAAATATTTTAGTTTTTAGTTTTTAATTTATTTTTCTATTTCAATGTTATGTTTTTTTTATTGTGTTAGAGTTACAGGAGTTCATGACCAGAAGCTCAAACACACCCTTAGTCCCACCACTTGAAGATCCCGAGTCGCAATTCACAAGAAAAAGACGCCCTTACAAGAATTGAAGTCAGCTTTTTCTAGGAAGTCGGGAAAGAAGACAGGAGAGTCAAGTTCATCCTCGAGGCACAACAGCAATCTTTAGCATTTGGATCATACGCCCGTCCAAACCAATACCAAGCCGGAATTTGAAGAACACACAAGCGAACCCGAGAACGAGCCAAGGAACGAGATGGCAGCAATTTAAGAGATGTCCATGGGAGCTTACAAGAAGCAGATCCGAGAAGATGTGGGTCCCGGTTTAGTCCAACCCGCAATACCTGCCACTGCCATATTCAAGTTGAAGGGGCACATATTGACTGCACTGAAGGACATCCCATTTTTCGGGAAAGATCATGAGGATGCTTCCCATCACTTTCAATGTCCCAAATGTGAACAGAAACACAGTCTTGCTTAGGATGCTTCCCATCACTTTCAAAGGAGCTGCTAAGGAGTGGTTAAAAGCACTTCCACCGGGTACAATTACCACTTGGGCTCAAATGCATGAGCAATTCCTAGACCAGTTTTGCCCGCCATCCAAGATAGCCAAACTCAAGAAGGCAATAGCCAACTTTGAGCAACAGCCGGGGGAGTCATTATACGAAGCATGGGAGCGGTACAAGGGCTTGCTCAGAAATTGCCCTCAGCATGATCTAAATGTGCAACAAGAGATGTCAATTTTTTATGTTGGGGTCAACGTTATGACAAGACAACTCCTTGATTCTCAAGGACCTTTGACAAAGAAAAATCCAATGGAGGTCAAGGAGCTAATTGAAGAATTCGCGAAGCACTCTCGCGAATACCACAACCCTAGGCAAGATGGAATCAAAGGCGGTGGAGGGGCCCAAACTGAAGAAATAGCAGCTATAATGGCCATGCTGAATAATTTGGATCGAAGGATAACACAAATGGACCAGTCAATACATGCCATAAGAGTGGGTTGCGAGAGATGTAGTGGTCCACACTTGACCAAGGACTGCAATGTAGATGAGTTTGGGAACGGAAAAGCTCAAGTGTGCTACTCTAGTGGAGATAAGTTTGATGAGGACTGGAGGAAACCGAAGAAGGAGTGGCCGCCATATGAAGAGTATAAGAAGCAAAAAGAAGAGAAGTATAGGCAGACAGGTCGAGGCTTTTATTAAAAGCAGCAGCCACCAGCCGAGAAGAAACCCGATCTAGAGACCATTATAATGAAGTTTATGGAAGCTTCAAAAAAGAGACATGATGCCACTGATTCTGCTATTATAGAACAACAAACTTTAATAAAGAATCAGCAAGCCTCCATCCATAACCTTGAAGTACAATTTGGTCAACTAGCCACTCTGGTTCATGAAAAATTGTCCCCGAAGAATCCCGAAGTAAAGACCCAATCTCATGTAATGGCCATCGATACTGAAGAAGATGCAATCTCTAAGTTCCTGGAGGCATTGGAAGAAGAACCACAACAGCCTGATCCAAAACCAAAAAAGTCAAAGTTCGAAAGTGAAAAGGTTGCTGAAACATGCTTCGCCACGACGTGGCACTTCTCTGGCCACGACGTGGCGCATGTCTGATCAAAAAGTCTTTGAACCCGTTCCGGTTTATAAGCCACCGTTGCCATTTCCACCCCGAGCTGCACTTAGTCTACTGGAGAAGGAGCATATAGAGTTTGTAAAGTATGTGAAGGGGATCCCGATTAATACTCCCTTTGTCGAGTCCTTATCCAAAACTACCGAGAATCAGAAATTACTGCAAGATTTGATAGACACTCGCAGGCAATTAAAGAAGCAGTCTAAGGTGGTTCTAAGTGAACAAACCTCAAAAGCCGTGTTGGGAGAGACACCAGAAAAGATGGGGATCCTGGACGCCTCACTCTTCCGTGTGAGTTTGGTAATAAAATGAAGGTTAATGCTTTAGCCGATTCTGGGGCTAGCATTAATTTGGTGCCCTTTTCATTTTATCAAAAATTAAAAATTCAGAAGATGAAGGCTACAAAAATGAAGATTCACATGGCGAATCGTTCAGTTACACAACCCCGGGGCATCGTGGAGGATATTTTGGTGAAAATTGGAAAATTTGTTTTTCCAATCAATTTTATAGTGATGGATATGAAGGAAGATCCCGATGTCCCAATTATCCTTGGTCGTCCATTGCTTAACACTGTTGTGGCTCTTGTTGATATTCGTGAGTCTAAGCTCACTTTGAGGGTTGGAGATGAACAAGAAGTTTTTGGAATACAAGATGACTTCCAAGAGGATCATGTTCAAGAAGAGGTGCTCACAATTAATGAAGACAATGAACTAGAAGAACTGGAAAAGCTTATGGAAGAAGAGATCAAAGCAGTTCATCAAGTCAAAAGAACAAAACCGAGGGCATCTGTTCCATATTTGATTGAAGTCATAGCTTACAAGAGTCCACCTTCTTGGGTGAGCAAAGAGGATGAGGAGATGACAAGTGATGAAGAGGAGGTCACTTCAAGAGTGACAAAGCCGGTGGTGAAAGAGGAGGAGGATGCTATAGAGTGTAAGGAACAAACTAAGGGCACAAAACGCAAGCTTGAAGAAGAGGGCAAAACTAAAAAAGAGAATTCAAAGAAGGCATATAAAAGGTGAGTTCAAGCTTACAAGAGGCGATTCAAGGAACAAAAGATCTTAGTGGTGGACTCTTCAGAAGATTCAACGTAGAAGGCATGGAGTCCAGCTCAAGACTCCAAGAAAAAGAAGCGCTTCTCGGGAGGCAACCCGAGCTTGGTTTGCATTTTCTTTTCTTTTATTTTTTTTTTAGTTTTTAATTAGGAAAGATATCAACTCATCATCTAATAACTGATACTTAGTAAAGAATTAGCTGTGGGGAACTTTAATTAATAAATGAAATGCAAAGTAGATAGTTAAAATGTATGATTTTTCAAAATTTAGCGATCAGGCATATGCCACGTCGTGGGTTGATTCAACCACGTCGTGGTAAAAGTGTAATCACAGGAATAGATGACAGTTTCAAAGTCCACGACGTGGCATAGCCAGCCACGACGTGGCCTTTAAAAAGTCACGGGGCGACCATTTCCTTAAAACCCTTTGACCAATAATCCCCATTCCCCATTTGCTACTGCCGCACGAACGGGAACAAGGTCCCCACAACTAAATTCTTAATTTGCTTCCAATTTCCTTGCAAGTTCTTGTCAATTAACTCTACTTGGTATGTGTTCTACCCATCAATTGTAGTTATTTATTATAATTTTAAATTTTCATGGTTAGGGTTTATGTGAATAATGAGATTCACGAAATTGGTTAAGACTAGTTGTTGATTCTAGGTTGCATGTCCCTTAAATGTCCATAGGAACAAACCCTAAGCAGTATTTTTGGTGGAAATCACAGGTAGAGTAACCGATCGATACACAGTTTGCGACTGCGGTCCACGACGTGGCGAGCCTGGCCACGTCGTGACTTCTGAACAGACAGTTTAATTTGTTTTAATATTTTATGTGTTTGTTGCTTTGGTTTGATTTTGTATGCAGAAATGGGACCACGAAGAGCTATTCCACAGGAGGAAAACCCGATTGATGTGGCGAGTATACATCCTTTATATCAGTTTCCTCAAAACATTCCCCGACCATTGTTGACTACTTATGAGAATTGGATGGGATGGTTATACAATAGGGAATTTGCGATAGCCCCAATTATCGATTGGGGATGGCTCGGTGGTGTGGGAATGGTTGTTGATTTGGAACACTATTGGTCGAAAACATACGAAGGGGATCAATTTTCTTTCACTTGTCACGGGTGGAGGAATTTGTTTGTAATTCAAGAACCCGTATACCGGGAATTATCGGTGGAGTTTTTCTCTACCGTATGCTTCGAGGAACGCACCATTGATTTTACTTACAACCGGGCACTCGTGTTTCGTTTGGGTGGTGTTTATAGGGAGTGTAGTCTTCGGGAATTCGCTTGACGGATGGGGCTTTATACCGAAGTGGAGACTCGATCTCCGTTTTTCATACCATTCTTACTTGGATGCGTTCGGGATTTTAATCCCGGTATTATGGATGTTCAGTTCTGGCGGGGTATTTATAGCCATGAGTATAATACTCGTGACTCGAGTGAGTCACAAATTCGGAATCCTGTTTTCCGATTTCTACATCGCCTGATCACTTTTTCTATAAATCACAAGCATCATGGCGATAAAGTCCCTATTCACAATTTGTTTTATCTGTGGACTCTTATTACCCTGGGGGTTTGCTGTGATTTACCGTATATGTTGGCGAGGTTCGTGGGGAAGAAAGCGGCTAATTCTAGGCCCGGGAGTCCGATTACGGGGGGGCATTTGGTTACTCGCCTTGCTAGGTCGTATCATATTTTGACCCATGATTTTGTGAGGAATCTTGCTCGATTCCCGGAAACTGATTTGACCATTCAAGTCTTGGGAGTTATGCGGGCAGTGGTGAATGTCGGGGTCGTTTTTATTATACCGCCGATAGATGAGGAGCAAGAGGAGGCGTAGCCAGGGAAGCAACCACCAGCCAGACCGCGGCGTCGGAATGTGCGAGCTAGAGGTGAGGTCGAGAGAGAGCGTGCTACTTCACAATATGTACAGGGAGTGCCCACCGACCCTTTTCAGAGTCGGGTGGGAACTTATTTGGATAATCTCCGGGGGCATGCCATTTATCATACCCAGCTTACTGAGGGTATTTATTCGCATTTGGGTGTGACCCGACCACCTTCTATGCCACCACAGTATCCTTATTTTACAACATGCGAAGAGCTTTGGCGTCCGCAGAATGACGGGGCAGGACCAAGTGGAGTGGAGGACCAAGGAGATGATGATTGATTTTCATTTCTTTTCTTTTTATTTTGTTTTGTTTTAAGTAGTTTTTTTTATGTTTGAATTTGGTTTGTAATGTAAAACTTTCTTGAACTATGATGTTACTCTTTTATTTCTTTTGGGTTGTTCCATTTTTCAGATTAACATTGGAATTCTGAGGAGCATATAAGGTTAACTTTAGAGTCGTGTTTGTCTAGTCAAGTCAAGGAAGCTTAGAGTCGTGAGTTGGAACCCACAATTCAAGATAAGTGTGGGGTACGTTAGTAGGAGAGAGGTTACAGTTGGGAATTATATTTACAAAGAAGCGTCTTAAACCATTTATACATTGGTCAAGCTACTAAGGTGCATGAAGAAATAAGGCATTTTTGTTGATGTCCAGTTTCCACGACGTGGGCTACTTTCGCCACGTCGTGGCGCTAATGAAATTTGAAGAATAAAGCAGCCTGTTGATCGCGTTTTCATCTTATATCACGACGTGGTGCTCTCTGCCACGACGTGTATCAGTTTTTCCTTTCCCACATTTCTACATACTAGCACCCACTTTGAAGAATTGAAGTTTCGAGTCATGTTCGTGGTTTATTTACATATTCACCCAGTTCTACACAGAGTTTCTATTTTTGGAGTTCCATATTAAGGATGCACATTTTGGAGATGCTCACGCCACTATCCCAGGGGAGTCTGTTCCTTTTTCTCCCTTTTCTTTAATTTTGATTTATTTTTATGCATACAATGAGGGCATTGTATGAAATAAGTGTGGGGTAGGGGTAGAAAAAGTAAATTGCTAGATAATCATAGAATTTGATAGTAAAAATTGAAAATTTGAAAATTGAAATTTTTAATAATTGAATCTAGTAATAATAATTTGAATTATAATTGCTAGTATTATGTGGGATGATCCGATGAAAGTTCAAATGTTTTGTTGAGCCAATACACGTTATAGTGCATTTGTGGCCTCCCTTATTTTAGTGAAATCATGGAACAAAAACATAACCCCGCTTGGTTTGAGGGATGCAATATGTTTAGTAGCCTAAACCTGATATGTATCCAGGAAAATTATTATCATTAACCGATAAAGGTTGAGGTTGAACGCCTTTGCTTAAGCATGTAGGTTTTGAGTGAAAAAAGAGAGGTACATGTTAAAAAGAGAGAGAGAGAGAGAGAGAGAGAGAGAGAGAGAGAGAGAGAGAGAAAGAGAATTACGAGAAAAGTTTGAAAAATTTTGGAGCAAACAAAGTGAAGATCAAAAGATCAAAATTCCAAGAAATTAAAAAGTTGAAGATACCAGAGATTAAACAACAGAGGTGGTGAATTCAAAGAAATCAAAGATCAAATGTCAAAGAAGTGAAGAATTCCAAAAGAGCTCCATAGTGGTATCATAGATTGTAATTCTAGATTATGTATGCTTAGGTTGCTCAACTAAAAATACCTTGAGGATAAGGAGGTTTTCTGCGGATGGATTCGGAGGGTTGCATAAAATGAGCATTGTTCGGAAAAAGTGGGCGAGTGTTTATGAAGATTGTGAGTATTTAAAGTATGGGGGGTACTTTAGGAAAATTTTAGACACAAATGCATGCGTTGAGGTCTTGGCATAATGGCTGAGCTAGATTCAGATTGTTCTATGTGGTGTTAGTAATTAAGAGTTAAGTTTAAATTTGCTTGAGGGCAAGCAAAGCCTAAGTGTGGGGTATTTTGATATTGCCATATTTATACCTATTTTTAGGCAATATTTAAGTACATTTTTATTAATAAGTTGATAATATGTTTATAATAATGGTACTTATGACTTTAAATTGTTATTTTCAGTCAATTAAAAGGATTTTCGAAGAAAGGGACCAAAAGTGACAATATGCAGAACATGGGAGACTTGGAAGATAAGAGAAGAATAAATCCACGAAAGATACTAAAATCACGACGTGGCTAAGTTAGCCACGACGTGGCCAGTGAATTCTAGAAGATAAAGATCGCGATTCGAAGGAATCCTTGCCCGGTACGGATAAGTTGAAGCCCACGACGTGGTCTGGATAGCCACGACGTGGCGTGGGATTTTGGAGTCTATTTAAGTGTTCCTGATCATTACGAATGAGAGGACCTTTTGGCTGAAGGAAAGAGTTCCATGAGACGATTTGGAGCGAAAGAAAGGTTCTGGAAGAAGGTTTTCAACACCAAAAAGAATAAAGGTCTATATTTTAGTTAATTAAGAACATGTTTTCTATTACTTCAAATTGTGTAGGTTTGTTAGTTGCTATGATGAGCAGCTGAATCTAGCTACTCTTGTTTAGCTAGATGAAGCTTCCAACTTATGAATAGCTCAATTTTTATGGATTAAGTTTAGATGGTAAAAATTGCTTGTGTTTGATTTGTATTACCTAGCATGCTATTGTTTGTTTCTCTAATTGATTGATTGCATGTTTTGTGTAGCTTAGTGACCATTAACTGCATGAATTTGTTTACCTAATGATTTAGTGAACATTAAATTGTTAGAGCTAGGATTGACCAATCTTAGTTACTAATTAGAGTAAAAAAGCTTAGTTGCGCTAGAGAACGCGTATTGTGACTATAATTGCGTTTATATAACAAATCTTACATAGAATATTTACATTCATAATTAGTTCTGTGTTTAATTATGTGTGAACATACATGGTTTGACATGAATTAGTTAATTATTAGTAAAGTTAGAACTAAATTACTAATACAACTAAAAACCAACTTAATAGTCTGTAATCATTAGCTAGCCATAAGGAAGAAGTGGATTCAAACTAAACAAGAGTGTGTGTTTTTACTTATTGAATTTGAATTTAAGTTCATCTGATCTTGTAAAATCAGATAAAACCCCTTTTAAACTAGTTAATAATTAGGTTAATTTAATAGTAAGTAAATTAATTAGTAACACCGTTCCCTGTGATCGACACCCAACTTACCCAAGCTATACTATAATCTGACTAGGTACACTGCCTATAAGTGCATAGTTAGTTAAGTTTGTTAGGTTATAAATATTAAAATTAGTGGGTACTTTTGTGCACATCAGATAGCTAAGAAGAGGAGCTATGAATTGTTGAAGTGGTCAAATCAAGAAGATGATTCATACTTCGGTCCAAAACAAGTCTTAGAGTCATACTCCAAGACTGTAAGTTGAGTGACATATCTTAAAGAAAGGTTTAAAACACTAGTCAAATGTAAGAGTAAAAGTATCGTACTCTTGTACATTTGGAATTGGTAAGTTGTGATGTTTTGGACAAAACAAAGACCAACTAAGACCAATTGTGTGAAGTGTTTGTCTTGATAAAGAATCCAAACTATCTCTTGAATATTTGGCAAGATAGTCTTATATGTCAAGAGGATAGTGGGAGTCTTAAAGACCCTAGAAGAATTTGAAGATCTACTCAAGAATTAAAACATGTAGTTTAACACTATCACACGATGTGAGGTTTACAACCTATCCTATTGACATATTTCTATTTCTGTGCCTATTCCAGTTAAATTTGGCTTTGCATATGAGTTAGAGTTCTCGATTGGTTGCATAACAACTTGAAAGCAATGGTAGGCCCTTGAGTTGCTAGGTGGCAAGAAATTAAGATTGAGTTCAGTCCATATGAGTTTGGATTTGTCATTATCCTTGTGTTGTGACTATGGTTTTAACAATTCACATGGATACGAACACATACACCATAAAATCTAAGGGTCATAAGGTTTCTCTCCGATTCATGAAAATGATGGTGAGGAAACACTTCCACCAAGTAGATTTGAAGCATATGGCAAAAGATCTAAACAATTGAGACTATGATTACGACATCCCTTTTCATAGTTCTGAAATTGTTTAGACACACATGCATGCTATCTAAGGAAAGGTGTATGATTTTGATAAAGTTTTTATCAAAACATCTTGTATCAGAAGTCTGAACTTTGGTAAGAAAGTCAATAAAGTATTGATTTCTAGAAGTCCAGCAGATTTCTGAGTACATGTCAAAGCTAGTGGGAGCATAAGTGTTATGCTAATAATCATCATGTTAGTGGGAGCATGATAATTATGATAAAGGTTGCAAGTTATCAATGTTAATTATTGAAAACAAAAGGTTTCAACTGGGCAAAAGTTGTTTTGCTATAATTAAGGGAGAGGAAATTATACTTCATTTCAATTCTAAAAGCTTAGATTGAGGTTTTAATAATCTTTAGTCAATGATATATTTTAATTTTGTGTTGGAATTGCTCAACATAAGAAAATTGTATATATGGGTCTATTATTTGCGTTCTAAATTGATTATGATTACGACATCCCTTTTCATAATCTGAATTATGAGAACTTGGCAAATAGAAATATTGTAGCAAAAGGACAGGTCTAGTATCATGTCTTTATGTGAGACATCATGAATCGTGTCCCATATGCTTCGGATATAGGATCGATTGCATGTGCTATAATATTCATCCTTTCTAAAATTTTCCAAATGCCTAGGGCATTAAGAAGGGAAAAGTCTAGAACTGGATATGACTAAAATGATTAAGCAATTTTCGATGACAATCTAAGGTTTACCAAAGATTGGTTGCTCAAGGACAATTGGAAGTATGGTGTTAATTTTTGGAAGGACCATATTGACATATTCTAAAAAGAGGCAACTATTGTTCAGAAGTGATAGTCAAAATGGGAATATGGGAAGGTGGAAGTTGTTCAATAAATATGTGTAAGATTAGGAAACTTAATGTTTCTCCAAGGATTTGATCTCCTTTGGAATGCTCTGTAATGTTTGTTGTCAAGTCTTTGTGACTTTTTGCAAAATTATTACAAGAGGATCAATGCATATAAGTTTAGAATCTAATAGATTTCGGTAAATGGCATGAATTTGGAATTCCTGCATTTGCGGTAAGGATTCGGGACTGTGAAATGAGAATCATTGGAGTTATGTGCAATCGATCTATTTCACAAAGTAAAGATCATAGACAAACTTAGTATGCATACTTGGAGTATGGCATAACTAACGTTTAGACAAACATAGTGTGCATACTTGGTATATGGCATGACTAGTGTTTAGAAAACATAGTGTACATGCTTGGAGCATGGGACAACTATTATTTTAATTCAAGTATAAAGTTGATAGTTTGAAACTGCAATGAATAATGTGTAATCAATATGGTGATAAATAAAGGGTGTTTTATTTATATTCATAAGTTCTGAGACCATATTGGATTCGATTATTCTTGTGTTTCACTTTGCATGTTTTGACTTCCAGAATAACTAGGTCATTCTTCCTGAATGACTAAGTTATTCAAACCGTCCACAGTCGGTCATATGTTGGAAGTAGATATGAATCAAGACTGTCATGGGTTGGCTTGTAAAGGTCTAAGATGTTGGACAAAGTGGTGCTACAACACTCATGAGTGCTCATAAGTTCTGAGTATTAGATTCAACGCACGCTCATTGGAATCACTTCATGGATCTTATCACGAGTGATCATGAGACGGTAATATCGTATATTCTTCAAACCTAGAGATATGAGTTGTTAATATGAGTTGGTTATACATTGATCGCACGAAAACACATTGGTAACTCAATGTTATAAAATCTGTGTTTGTGTATGATTCAACAAGTAGTAGAACAAGCCATATGAGTCGAAGTTTATCCATTCCTTTTACCTTCAGGATAAAAGTGATATATGTGGGCCCCTTGATGATTTAATGATGACACGTGTGAGTGCTTGGCCAAGCCAGGACTGATTTGATCTATTTAATCAGTCAGTCATCATAAATTGGAAATCAGGAAACAACAAATAGACAGAGAAAATGATTTATAATCCATGTCTCGTTCCATATGATATCTAGAATGGAGGAATATATGATCCATTATCTAATGGACAAGTCATTGACAAAGGTCAGAGTTCGACAGCGGCTTTTGAGAGCTACGATTGCCAGTTGGTTTTTGAAGTCATACTCAATAATAGTTTTACACTTATCCAAGTGGGAGACTGTTGGATTAGTGTCTAAGTCCATAACTATATTTGGTATGTACTTGACCCGACTCGGCATGGTCCATTTGGGTTGCATGGCATCATGCATTTGGATAGACTAAAATGGGAGAAATAACACTTAAGGTTTGGTAATATATTATAAGTTCTAATATATTAATAAGATTATTTAATTAGTATTGATCAATAATTAATTTAGAATTAATTAAGTGATCAAAAGGAGACTAATTAAATACATGGGTTGATTGTGTAAATCATCCATACTTGTATAGTGGGCTAATGCTCCATGGATTATCAGGTTGGGCTAAAACCCATATGATGCTCCATGGTGTTTTTGTACCCATGGATCATGGAAATGAAAGGTCATGACAATTAGGGTTTACATGGTGTAACCCTAATTGTAACACACTATATAAAGCATCTTATTCTTGTCAAAATCGCTACCATGAGAGACTATGAAGGAATGGTGAGGGCTAGCCGATTTCATGAAGTGTATCATTTCTCTCTAAGTTATTCCAAGTGCATTTGATGTTGTGTGAACCATTTGAGGTGTCACACTTGGGGCACTAGGCTCTCAAGCTTCATGGAGTCAAGCTACATCAACAAGGTATGTGTTTCTATCTAGTTTATTATCCAAGTATCAAAAAGATTGTATGCTTGTTAGGGTAATACCTAGGAATATTCATATTTTTTTTTGTATAATAGAGAAAACATAGATCCAAGGTATTTAAGGTTGCATGTACACTTAGGAGTGTTAGAATTTTCATAACCCAACACTTTTTATTTCATATTTAAGTCACATAATGGAAATCACTTTCATTCTCACACCTACAGTAATGAAAATACTCTCAATTCTCTCTCAAATATTAAGCCCAAATTTCTTCGACTTTAGGATCAAGTAAACTCTAAGAAACTATTTTTGCTTCCAAATACTTACAAGTTTTGGTAAATTTTATTCATAAAAAATTGTGTTATTCAACACCTATATTACTTGTATAATATTAATAACATATCATTATATGTTTAAATACTATTAGGACATCGAATAATTTCATGTATTTTAACGCAAAGAACATCGCCATTTTTACTCTATTTCTTGTTCCTTATTTGGTTGTGGGTTTAAGGTAGAATTGTTTATTCGACTCCCTTTTTAATCATAATTATATAAATATTATATTTATATATATTTATAAAACTATTTAAATGTGTTAAACAAATATTTTTGCAAGAGTTATTTTACTACTATTTTGACATAAATGTTGAATTTTACGGAATAACCGTATCACGGATTTTACGACTTAAACTTGTCGAATTATTAACAATACAAAGGTTTTTGTTTCGGTAAAACAAAAACATATAAACTATAATAGGTATAGTTTATGGAAACTTACATATTACTTTTTTCAAAGTTTAAAATACAATACGGAAAACAAACATATAAACTATAATATGTATAGTTTATGGATCATATGCACTACTTTACATACTCAGAAAACATTATGGAAAACAAACATATAAACTATAATAAATATAGTTTATGAGATATACTTATAGTTTATCCATTACAAAGTAACTTTTCATTATTCTACACATAACCATCAATATAACATTTATGGACACACTTCACGTAGTTATCTAAGTACCAACCAAGTCCTAAAATTATAACCAAAGTCTCGTAAAGGAAGAGCGTGACACTTGTGTATAGATCTATACGGGACTGACAATCTCGCACCTTAACTGTTCGCTACAGTTAAGCCGGTAGGCCTGGGGTGACAAATGTCGTACCGATTGTGACGCATGAAGAACATCGTGTTCAGACCATCTTAGGTCATCAAGCATGGTTATGATAACTCATAATTTGGTATTGAACAATACGATTAATATATGAATAAGTAAACAACTTCACATAGTTTTATTAAATAATAAAACTATAACACAGTATTTTACAAGTACAGTTGGTTAATCCAGGCACCTACAAATACACAGTTTTTACACAAGTACCAATACATAATACTATTCCAGTTAAGAGAAAACATACTTTTCATGGTTTTATGTGAATTAAAACTACATTATACTACCTTAGAGTACAATAACATTTACACGTTTTGGTCTTAGGGTATTAAGACTACAACACAATACAACATAAAATATAGGATTTTCTGGGGAAAACATACTACATTTTCAATGAGTAAATAACAGATTTCAGTTACAAACATGCTTATGAACTTACCAACTTAATTGTTGACACTCTTTTCGAAACTACTCGTATTCTCAGAAAATCAGTAAACAGGTAACCACAGGTTTTGAGAAGACGGAGCTTCATAGACTCATGTCTTTTAACCTTTGTTATACATTTTGGTGTCAAGTATATATTGATTTGAACACGAATGTAAAACTATACTTTATCAATGTCATGGTTGTTGTACTTTGAATACTATGCAATTGTTGTGATATTGTACATGACGTCCTCCACCACCAAATGTTTCCGCAGTTCCGGTTTGGGGGTGTGACACGGGGGTCTCATCGGTCACTCGGTCTTGGTGGTGTTCTGTGACAGCGAGGGAGGCCGAGGGTGGGTTGAAAGGGTTAAGGCGGGTTTAATCCAGTTGTTTCTTCTCTTTCTTTTCCAGTCATAATAATGGAAGGAAGATGGCGGTGGAGCTGTGAGAGACGACTGGTGGTGTTGGGGTTGTTGTGTGGTCGGGAAGGAAATGGGATTCCATGAACCTCCTTCTTGTTTTGTTGTAGGTATACACGAGAACAAGAACCAATTTGTTATTGGCTAGGAATGAAAATGCAAACAAACACAAAGAATCAATAAATCAATTTTTACTATAAGGGTTCAATTGTTGTTGGTTGTTTGGATTGTTGATTTTATCATTGTTAGTTTGTGGTTGAGTGTTGTTTTGATTGAGTGTTGTATTGGGTTGAAGAAACTGTCCAGGTAATCTATTCAATTGTGATGTGCAAGATTATTTATGTCCATCGTTTCCTCTCAAGTAAAAAGACATTTATGCCCTTGTGTGCAATGCACATGAAGGGTTTAATAGCCAAAAACAAACGGTGGTTAACTCCAGGACCTGTTTCACACACAAACCTCTCAAAAAGGACCAAAATTTTAATTTTCAAAAGGTTTGGGCCATATCCACAAAAAATAACAAACACAGTGACCGTTTTTGTATTTTTGTCACTTAAGAAAGCACTATTGCAATATGAAATTATAGTTTTGAAGAAGAAATGAAGTCTAAGTTAAATAATATAGAGTAGCCTATACCCCTTAGTCTAAAAGGTAAAGGAGGACAGGAGGTAGAGCTAATTTAAAAAAAATAATAAAATAAAAAATAAAAAATAAAAAAGTTAAAATTATAAGGTATAATGGAAAGAGAAAAAGACGGTTAAAAACTTAAAAATTTTGTTGACATGTACAATATCTTACAATAAAAATTTTGTTGACATGTACAATATCTTACAATAAAAATACACAAAAAGGAATCTTGAAAAGCCTATTTGACCATCAAAGTATTCAAACTCTGACAAGTCAATGGAATAGAAACTTTGAAGGAATGGAATAGAAACAATATGTGTTTAATTCGAATTTGACTTTTCTATGCATAGTTGATATATTTTGGGTTTTAATTAACATAACTGTTTCGTAAATCAAATATTACATTATAAGTTCAGTTATTTGGGTTTTAATTCGACTATTACCGATCCAGCTTTTTAAATCTACATTACATTATAAACGAATAATAATACTTGTCATATTACAATAATTACTTAAAAAATATAATCAGTTTTTATATGATTCTAATTGCAAGATTTAGTCAATTCTTTATACTTATAGGTGTTTGTATTATTTGTACGTAATTTATCAAGCATGCAGTTTATATTTTTAAATATATAAACACGAACTTAGTAAATAATATAAAATCAGTTAGTTGTAATATTATATGTATGAGAATTGAAAATCATGAAAGTATGTAAAACCCATACTTCCACCTAACCGTTCACGCATAGATGTATTAATCTTTCTTTGTCTTTATCATGATTAAAAAATTATAATTAAAAGGTTGCTCTTACACATAAAACAATTGCAAATAATTTTTATAATCCAACTTAATTTTTTGTTATAAATATTACATAAGATGTAAGGATAAAAAGGTGATCTAGTCTATTTTTATTCATTATAGATAACAAACATAACTTATATATATATACTACAATTAAACATGTATATTAATTTGCATGTGAGCATTTGAGATTCCTTCTTTTGTATTTCTAATTCTAAGTACAACCCCAAAATAGGTTGCATTGACAGGAGAGAAATACGAGTCGTATCTAAATCTTCCAAAATAAATAAATAAATAGAGTTGTTTTCTTGACCAAAAGTCTCTTATTTTCTTGATATGTGCATCTTTAAATAGCGTTAATATTATTAACAACCTGAAAAAACGGCTCATACTTCGGTGGAAAAACCCTACTCAAGAAGCATTTACTGGAACCTCAAATTTAGTGATCATCACTTACGCTCTTCTTTAAAAAAGCAAAACAAGAACTAGCTGGTTAATTTTCCATTAAACTGGTCTTGTTTTTCATCGTTGTTTTTTGTTTTAGGGTTAAAAGAAAATCAAGAAAAACAAGATTCGCTCTTTTCTTGGATTTGGTCGTCTTCTTCTTCTTCATCATCATTTTCTTCTTCTAGGGTTTTCAAAGCAAAAAAAAAAAAAACTTAGTCTTGTTTATTGAAAGAGAGTGTTTAGGGTTTGAATATATAGGAATGATAATGGAGGAGAAACGTGATGATGATCAGAAGACGGAGGAGATGATGTTGCCGGGGTTTAGGTTTCATCCAACCGACGAGGAACTTGTAGGGTTTTACTTAAAGAGGAAGATTCAAGAAAAGCCAATACCCCTTCAACTCATTAAACCATTAGATATCTATAAACATGATCCATGGGATCTTCCAAGTGAGCTTTCATGATCCATATGTATTCTTATTTTAGCTTCGTTTTAATCCATGAAATTAAGTTGGAATGTTTTAACTAGAGTTGGCAATGACCGGAGAGAAAGAATGGTACTTCTATTGCCGGAGAGACCGGAAATACAGAAACAGTGCACGGCCAAACCGTGTGACGGGCGGCGGATTCTGGAAAGCAACCGGAACTGACCGGCCAATCTACTCCTCCGATGGTTCAAGGTGTGCCGGGTTAAAGAAATCGCTTGTGTTTTACAAAGGAAGAGCTGCTAAAGGATTCAAAACCGATTGGATGATGCATGAGTTCCGGCTGCCTTCTGCCGCCGATCACACCACTCCGACCAACCGGTTTCTTGAAAAACCCATTCCTCCAAATGTATGTCTTCTTTTTAAAATTCACAATATCAACCCATTAAATTGAAGGGATATTCACAAACATGTGCATTTAGTTGAAATCATCCGTTTTGGAAAAAGTTCTTTTTCTCCGACTATTTTTTTCTGATAAAAAAGTATATTCTCGATTTCAGATAAAAAATATATATTATTGAATTTTAATAATAAATCCAAAATCCAATAAAAAAATCCGGAATTTCAAGAACATTTTTCATTTTTTTTATTGAAATTTATCAAATTTTTATGTGACATTTAATTGAAAATGGATGATATTAGAATTTACGATCTTAAATTTCAAGAAAATGGTTTGTTTTGTACTGAAAATGAAACATATCAAAAAGTTAATACATCCGGTACACAAGTGTTAGATTTGTGGAAATGTTTGAAAGTGATTGGTATTTACAAGTTATTTAAAAAAATATATAATTTTCCTTTCTGAAAGAAAAAGCAAAACAAAAGTCAAAGACTTACGACTTATTGTTTGTATTAATTTGCAGGAATTATGGGCAATTTGTAGAATATTCAAGAAAGCAAGTTCAAATGGACAAAGACCTTTCTCTCATTCATGGGCATCTCCAGTATTACCAGAACACCCTTCCTTGTTTTCCCACTTCCAACAATTGGACCACAAACCTTTTAAGATTGACCCAATACCCCCTACACTTACTACCAACAAAAACAATGCCCCTCCAACTTTCATACCAAGTGATCAAGACACCAAAAACCCCTTTTCAATCCTTGAACCTAACTATAATACCACCATTAATCCATCTTCTTTGCTTTTCAACATGCCTCCCTCGATTTTTGGAGAATTTAGTAAACAAGGTTTAGATTACGAGACGAATGAAAACAAACAAGGTTTTAGTAATGATTGTTTCTTGTTTACTGACCTACCTACCGATATACAAGAAAAGACTCAATATGATGATCATAATCAAGAACATATAGTTGACATGATGTTTAAAAGTTCTGACGATGTTGTGTACTTTGAAGATCAATGGGATTTTACTAACCCTAACAACTTTATATATGAATAAATGTTTTGTGATTCTTTCATAGGCTTGACATTAAGTAGAAGTGATACTTTATCCACTTTTCTTCTTTGGGTTCTCTTAATTTTTGGTTTTCAAGTTTTGAAGATCAATAGGTTCACTCTAGTTCAAATGATTATCGTGTTATAAGTCAAATCCTACAAGATTATATAATTCAAGATCTTATTTCGTGACATACTTAATTACACATAATTCAATCACATCATAATCTTTCCAATTTCATGTAGTGGGAAATTGTCTCTTTGGTTGTTCAAAATTGCAAATCCAGTCCAACAATATTTTTCCCTAACCATGGTCACTAAATATGAACTTTGTTGCATAGATAGTCCCTCTTACTAAATCCATTAATTCTTGCCATTAAAACCACCATAAAATGGCCATTTTACCCCTAGTATTTAGACCTAATAATTCATGTATTTGTGTCATGAAAACGTGTCAGCCACAAATTTGACACAATACGATTACATGGTAAGAAATAAACTTTATCTTAATTTTTAAGATGTATTCGGGTCTCGTATCTGAAATTGTCTAGTCTACGTATCACCCTCACACTTGAATAACTCAATGCTATCATAGAGGCATAAAAATATATTGGTAGAGAAAGTCAAATATGCATATCAATTCATCTTTTAAAATGATCAAAACTAGTTTCATTCAATCACTAATAATGAAAAATGTTTGACTTTTCGGATTACACAAATGATCAAAACTTGTATCATTCAATCACTAACAGGAATCCCCGAATTTTATAATAGATCCTTTGGCTTTAAATGCATATTATGGTTTTGTTACTTTGAAAGCAATAATGATGGATGCAAGTAATATCTAAAACATGGAATTTATAAGGTAATTTCAAAGTAAAAACAACAAAAACAGAATATCCAAACCATAATGGAAATCAAAAAACAATTAAAACAGGAAGAAGAAAAATCTAAAAAAGTAATCAAAGCAAGCATAGATCCGATTACAGATTCACCCAAAATTACTCTCTCTAGCTCTTGCCAGCAGTCTTTTCTTTTGCCTTTTGGATCTTCAACACCTTCTTCACAATCTTTTGTTCTTCAACCAAAAAAGCCCTAATTATCCTAAATTCACAAAACAATAACACACTTGAGCACAACTACAAAACAACAATTCAACATTTAACATTGAATAACTATTTTTTTTATTTTTATAAAAGAATAAAAAAAACATACCTTTCTCTTACAGCACCTGCAGAAAGCACACCACCATAAGCACGATTAACAGTTCTTCTGTTCCTGGATAATCTTGATCTCTTGTACTCAGTAGGTCTCAAGTGAGGAATCTGCATAAAAATCACACATCTTTAATCACTAAAACAAATTAAATATATCAAAAATTTACAAAATTGATTGATCAGTTGATTCATAATTTATAAAGATTTATGTCTACAATCTTCTTTGCTATGACTATTGACAAATAAATCAACTAGAAAAATAAAATCATCCTTCTGTCCATAGTATTTAATTTAAGGATCCGTTATATTATCATTTCTTCATCTTCTCATATCTATTTATCCCACTCTATGTTTATACCACAAGATGTTCATAATCAAAGGCCTAAATCCTTCAACTAAGATCAATGTTACAATGTACTTAAGTACAGCTACATGTATCAAATAGCTAAGTCCCCTGATTTATCTTTCACTTGGAAGAAGTATTCATATTGGATAAATTACAGAGATAGAATATAACCAGAATGTTACGAGTTAGAAACAGAATAGTTTGATTATACGAAAATCTAACCAATAGTTTAACCTAAAAAACTGAAAGAACTACTAATAGGCCACATTAAACAAGACCAAACTTGCTTACCCCTTGGATTCTCTTTCCAGTAACAGGGCACTTAGGTCCACTTGCCCTCTTCTTGGTGGTCTGATATACTAGCTTGCCACCTATGGAAAAAACGAAACAATCATATAAAATTTCAATCGCATACGAACAAACAACGCGCAAATGTAACATCGCTTGAAGAAATTCCCAAACAAATCAAACAACTTACAAACATCGCAAGTTATAAACCCCGATTGATGAAATAACAAAAATGGTAATAGATTGAGATGAATAAGGAAAATTACCAGGGGTTTTAACAACCCGATGTTGATTCGACTTGGTGGCATAGCTGTGCCGTTTACGGTATGTGAGTCGTTGAACCATTTTCCGGTAGGCGGCGCTCTACTCTTCTCTGCTTTTCGAAGGGAGGCTGGAGGAGAAGCGATGTGTGGGAACGATAAGATGTATATGAATTGTGAAGGATGCCCTAGGCTTTAGGCTTTTAAAATAAATGGGCCTCAATTCCTTAACAATTTCGGCCCAACGTCTTTTGCGTTATATATATCAAATTCTGAATTATGCTAAATATTAAAATCTTTTCTATTAACATATTCATAGTTCATTCTTTTCTTTCCAAATTGACTATATACATGTTGAGATAATTTGATTGACTCTATGTAAAATGTTGTATTTATAAATATCTTGCATATTCGTTTATTGGTATAGTTGCATATTCACTCATTTTACGATGATAATTAAATTAAAATATATATGAATCACATGATAATTAAAATCGATTTGATCAAATTAGAACAGTGCTAAAGATTGTCATTTAATATATTTCATGAAGAATGTAGAACATTCTGAGTGAGTGATGATAAATGATATGAATGTTTGTAGGAGTTGGTTCTTAATTTATAACATCGGTTCGTATTTTCATCAATTTTTATTCCCAAATGGACGCTGCTTAAAATGGTTTCACAAAATATTAATGCATTTTATACATGTTTTCAAAATGACTTGCCAAATAAAAATTTCTAGAAAATTTTACATCTTGAAACCGGATGCATGTGAATTAATATTGATCAATGAATATCCAAGGGGGATTTTATGATTACACCTTGGTTTACTTTTATATAATTATTTTTAATGTTTTAAATTTCAGTCCGATTTTACTGGTGGAACCGCTGAAGATACCAAGTCAACTAGGAACAAGTTTTTGCATATTTGTGACTTGGATTGACCCAACCATGTTTATCAAAGAAAAAACAAATAACAAATAACTTGTTGAACGGGTGACCCGTGATCGGTTAAAAACCCCGGTTAACCTAAAATCTAAAATTAAGAAATTGCTTATTTTAAATTGAATCCTAGGTTCAACATTCTCACAAGCTCCTCCTTTCAATCCTTCGAAAACTGAATGACTTCACAAAATTAAATGGGTTCGTCCCTACGATCTACATCCACTTGAGTCTTGATAGAGATTTGAAAGTTCCAGTTTTCTATAAAAAATTCCATGGCTTCACAAGATTTAACAAAATCTATTTTTTCTTGAAAATCTTGTTGGATTAGTGTCTAAGCCCGTAACTATATTTGGTAAGTACTTGACCCTGTTGTGCATTGTCCTTTTGGGTTGTCTTCATAAAAGCAACTTGATATGATGATTTATGGAGAGAGAGAGAGAGAGGTTATTAATATATTATATGAATAATATATTAAAGGATAAATCATATTGTTTAATTAATATTAGACGGGAATTAATTAAGAATTAATTTTGTGGCTAAAAAACATTAATTGAATAAAAGGGACTAGAACTGTCAATTGTGTGATAGTTGAATATTGGGCTAATGGACTCTATAGAAGTTGGAGTGGACGAAATCTATGGGGAAACCCATTAGAATTCGTCCAAGGCTTCTAAGGAAGGAGTCTATGGGCTGCTTAAGGCCTATGTAGTCAGATTAGGGTTTCCTAGTTCAAAACCCTAATAGCCTCACTATAAGGAACTCATAAGGCCCCAAAAACGTGTGGAAGTGTTCTCTAGCATATCTTGGACGTTTTTGGTGCTCCTCCCCTCTTTCCAATATCATCCTCTTGCTTGTGGTGTTTGTAAGCCATTAGAGGAGTGACATTTGTGACTCTAAGCTCCAAGGAAAGAAGATTCAAACATTCTTGAAGAGATTCAAGCCATTCTTGAAGAGGTAATCATCTAAATTTGTTTTTATATGTTAATCTCGAAATATATATGCTAGATTAGGGTTCTTAAGTCTTGGATGAATTGCATGTACAATAGAGAAACCTAGATCCAAGCTTTAGGGTTTGCATAAGCACATAGGATGTTCTTTTGTATAAAACCCATCAAATCTCACATTGGCTGAAAGTACTATAAGTTGTTGGCTTATAAGTCTAGGTGCCCCCTCCTCCTACAAGCTAGCTTTTGGGAGTGAGTTATACACTTGTGCTTATGGCATGATACGAGCCTAGTATGGGATGGGTTCGCATCAACTAGTATTAAAGATGTCCCCATCTTTTGAGGTGTCAACCGTGACCAACAATGATTTAGAGTGATGGCTTGGATCAAAAGGGAGTGCCAATCGTAACCAACAAGGACGTTGGCTCTTAAAAGTGTGCGGTATTGTTATGATCTTACATCGGCTAAAAGTACTATAAACCGGCGGCTTATAAGAAAACATTTAGGGTGCGTTTGTTTCACATGATTATTAAGGAATCAAAAGGAATTGGAGATCATGTTTGGGCTACCAAAGGAATGAAATTAGATTTCCATAATTATCATTTAATTCTCCATTTGAAAGAATTCTAATTCCTCTACTGTACATCAAGAATGTAAATTCAATTCAATATCTTTATTTTAAATTACACATTATCCTCCGGTTATCCATGAGATAAGTTAAATAAATAAATAAATACCTTCTACGTGACTTTTGTCTTTTTTTTACTTTTTATTTTTTAATTATTTTTTTGCCTACGTGAATTTTTTTGTGTCCCTCTTTTTACCACTTATGTTTGCTTTCTTGGAGAAAATGACAAAAGTCTTTAAATTACTTAAAATCAATTACTAGTAACCACTAATTTCATAAAAATAAAATTGACAAATTGTTTAGTTTTTCACTTTCATCTACATTTCTATTTGATAAACTTGTTTTTTTAATTTAAATTTTGTAGAATAGTTCAATAAAAAATGTTGTAATTAAATAAAACATCGTCATGTTTATTAAAAAATATAATTAGTTGTAAATATTATTAAGGGTATTTCTATCATATTACAAAATTTATAATGATTCTGGATTATATCTTAAAAAAAAATCATTTATGAAATCAACAAACCAAACAGAAAACAAATTTCATTATATGTCAACCAAACGCATTACAGCTTCTAATACCTTCAGATTCCAATTCATGTGATAAATTACATTCCTTCCAAAAACATTCTGCGAACCAAACACTCTCTTAGGATTACCAAGTGGCATTGTGGTTGGCTTAGTAGTCTGAGGGCTACTTGGCAGGATTTGAATTTGTAAGAGAGTCTGAATTTTTAGGATCTGAATTTTAACATATTTAGTTGGAATCTCTCAATTTCTGTGTTGAATAATAAAAATGAACATTTTACCTTTCTTTGTCATTTCTTTCGATTACAACATTGTACTTTCAACCTTTCCCTATTAAGATGTCATATTTTAAAAACTATAACAAATTTTAGCATTCTAATCGGGTAGAAATAGGAAGTACAATGTTATAATGATAAAAAAAATGAGCATTTTACCTTTTAACTATTTTTTTCAACACCATCAATTTCACCAAAATAGCATCAAAACTCATAAAAACAGCACCAATATTAAGCAAAACAACATCAAATTTAACAAATGTGTTCCATTGTTGCTCTCAAACTAGTACATTCTGATCTACATCTCTTGTAGTTGACTTCTCATCTACACCTTCTACTACACTTCTTCTATTCAATGTATATGTGAAATAAAACCCAATTTCCCACCTGAATCCATAACTTCTGTTGAAACAAACCGGCCAAATCACAAAGAAACGAATTAGTTTAATGCGTAGTTTATTCCTAAAACTATTCCTTTTTCGCTTCTTTAATGGATTTCATCGGGGTTCTCTTTTGCCATGAATATACTGTCATGAATATGGCATGTTGAAACCTAATCAGTCCTTGTGAAAGAACCACTTCTATCCTCACTTGCTCTATTTGATACCATACTTGGGTTCGTTCTTACTAAAAAAATACCTATCTTGCTCCCAACACTAATTCGTTCAGATGTACTTTTCAGATTAAGATGTAAAAATAAGAGGTAAACAAACGTTTTGCTAAGAGGAAATAAGAGTTAAACACTATGAAACGACTATTTTGAAGAAACCAATTCCCAACGGGAAAAAATAATAAGAAAACGATCATTTATAAGACACATTCAGGATGTGAAAGATTTAGATGTCTAAAAAGTTGATGACAAAACAATTCTATACACATACAGAAACAATACCCTTTGAAATACAGAAACGACTCAAGAAAAAACAGAAAAGAGTAGTAAAACAAACTGTTACAACAATGTGTTATTTGGAGTAGTATATTTCTTCCCCCCGATTGGCTTTTTGGTAATAATTAAATTAATGATCAAACAATATCCTCCTGTGGAGCCACAGCGGGAGTGGCGGCGGCTGCTGGTGGTGGCGCTGAGGCAATTGCAAAGTGTAGGCCCCGCCTTTGTCCTGCTTGCCATACAAAAGCAAACTGTGATGCCGACAACGCTGCAGCCTCCTGTAAAATTAACAACTTTAGCCCCTCAACTATTCTTTTTATCCATTTTGCCACAAACTATTCTCAAATTAATACTATAATTTTCTTATTTAACCTGTCTCTGCCTTCTACGATGCAAGATGCTAATGGCCCAGGCCATGATGTAGCACGGCAGAAGAAATCCAGCAACCCGAAGCGTGAAAAGCTGCATTTTTTATTTTATTTTTTTTTTTCAAATAAAAAATTAAAAAATAAAATGATTTTATTTTTACTTACAGTCAAGAAAGTAGCTGCATCTTCATCTCCATCCCCTTCAGATTCCGGCACTGTGAATGCATGCCTTAGTAGCAGAAGAGCCATCAACTGTAAAAAAAATTAAAAAAAAAAGTGATTTTGAATTTTGATTTCGTTTTTTTTTTTTGATTAGAAAATAAAATTAAAAAAAGTTACAATTAGAACAGCTGAACGACAAAATGCAGCTCCACTGGCATTTGATGCATTATAATCTTCATATTCAGCTTCAAGATATTGGCGTTCAGCTTCAGCAATTGCAAGGAGACGTGGGTCATTTAAGTCCATAGGTGTCCCTGATATTTGCCATCCTCCTCTATTCATTATTAATTAATTAATAAATCATTAAACTCAATCTTTTTTTATATATATAAATCTTATATTTAAATAATACTTTAATTAAATTCTACCCGATATCTATAGTAGTCTCTTCCAAACGAGGGCAGGGAGGTGGAGCTGTATACCCGGGTTGGTAAGCCTGTAATTGTATATCAAATCATCATCATCATCATCATAAACCCTAAAAAGCAATCTGATTTTTTCTTGTTAATCTTGACTACTTACTTGATTGCATATTTCACATGTGATGTCACCCTTTTCATTGCACCAATGTTGAACGCATTTCCTGTGAGCATACTGCATAAACAATTAAACATCAAAGATAATCAATATGAAAAAAAAAATGAAGAGAAATGGATTTCGATTGATTGATTGATGGATTGAGGATTACCTTAAGACTGCCATTGCAAGCACATGGTGTCTCTAAGGTATCAACTGAATCTTCTTCTTGGCAAATACGACACTCTGCTGTTGTTAAAAGAGGCGCTTCTTCATCATCAACGGCCCCATTTTCATCCACTGCACGACCACCATCTCCGGCGTCGGTGCAAGATGAGGGGCCTGCCATCTCCTCGCTCCTTTTTTATGTTATCTTTTCTCCGCCCACAGGCTGAACCAATCATCGATTCAACTCATTATATAACAAAACAAAAAATATTCTCATATTCGTTATTGTTCATCGTGTCGGCAATAAAACCTTTTACATCCAATCAAAATCATAATGTAAATTGCAATTTCCCTAAAATCAGAACATAAAACCCCAAAACCCATGGGAATAAATGATGATTTTGACCACGATCGTTGTTTACAAAACCCTAGAAGCTGGATCGAAGGGTTGCATCGAATAATAACAAAAAAAAAATGGAATTGGGAAGAGACAGAAGATACGAATGATTGATTGATTGATTACCTGAGAATGAAGAAGGAAAATGTGAGAGGATGGCAGAGATTGAGAAGCGTATGAAGAATTTGCGGGGTTTGTTTCTTTCTGAATCTTTCTGTCTCTCTCAAATTAACACTGATGTCCAATTTGCTGAAAACCGCGTTGTTTTGTAGCAAATGGTGAAAGAGAATTTATATGGATGGATAGAAATAAAGATATGATTTTTTTTCATTTTTGAAAGGTTCCTACATTAACGCATTTTGGAGACGTTAGGGATTTGTTTTGTCTTCAACGGCTGGAACTTTTATGAGGGGGTGACTTTGAGTTCTGTTTACCCCATAAATGACAACAATAAAATAAGATTTTCTTTTAAAAATAATTTAGACTGGCTTACAAATAAGGTCCTTGTGTTTTACCAAAATCAGTAAATTACAGTTTTGGTCCTTTCCTTTCGGTCTGGTTTAGTCGTGGTTTTATATCTAGGCTAAATCAATCGATCTGGAGGCTCCCAACTAAAAATATGGGGGCATTTTGGCTTTTATTATATTTATAGTTATAAACCCTCTATTTTTATTCAGGTTTGGGATCAACAATAATAAACTAAAAAGTTTTATAAATTGCGGAGTTAATTTGTATTTATTTATTATTTATATGTTTTTTTGTAAATTATCAAGACAACTACAAATGAACAAACAGAATACTGAAAGTAATGGACCTTAATAGAAATACTTGTTACTTGACAGTCTTGACTCGTTGATTAGTTAGTTCCAACCCAAATTTGGAAGCCCCAAAGGTAAAATCAACACATAAGTATTCAAGATTTGACAGTTAAAAATATATATATATTTTGTAATCAACGGATAATTGAAAATAATTAACCCTAATAGATAATGGAAAATTGGAAAATAAGTAAAACACATATCGTTTGGCGTCGAGGATTTGAACAATTGAGAATCGTGATAGAAGAACATAAGATAAATGTGGTGTTTCAATTTTCAAGATCGCAATGATGTGCCACATGCATTTGTCTTCAAGAATCAAGATTGTTCACTGTGATGCAGCATGTTGGACAATTAGTAATGGACTAATTGAGATTTGAGATATATTACTATCGGGTAAAGTTTGGAGAATGTGTGACATTTTAGAATTGGAGACCCTAGGCTATAGCTTAGCGAAATATAAGTTTGGTTCTCCATGTTTATACCGATAATCTAATGGTTGTCAAATCCATCAATTGTGGTCCTTATTCTAGTTACCATCCATATGCTTTTGTTAAGTTCCTTTTAAAATGAGTATTATGCCCCTTTTTTATAATATGGTAATTTTACCCTCAAACGAAATAAGTACAAATCTAAATTATAGTGATAAATGAGTATTAACCTTAAACTAAAAGCCCTAAACTAAAAATATTATTTAAGAGTTGTTAAATGCATTTTATATGCATCTTTTAGCACAATTTCCTACGTATTTCATTATAAAAAGTTAACTAATTCCCGATAATTCTTATGTATTTCGTGTTTCATGATTATTTTGTAGAATGTCTGTATTGCTCACGTTTGTTATGACTTTTCAGGGCAATTTGGAGCACATGGATGATTGTGCAAGTTCGGGATGCGTTTGTGGATGCTTAGGAGCTTATTTGGAGTCTAGACCAAGAAAGGATGTCGGGAAATGATCGAGAACTACTTGGAAGGAGGAACGACGAACAAAAAGAGCCAAAAAGCCTCATTTGGGATCGCAAGTTATGTCTTTGCGATCGCAGGTTTGACCTTGCGATTGCAGGTTGGGTCGCAGGTTGCCATCGAGGTTCCAACGAGTCACAAAATTCATCAGATGAGAAAAAAAAAAGAACCTACGATCGCAGGTTGTGCCCAAGGTTCTAAAAAGCTCGCCATGGCGCGCCACGACTCCAAGGCTTGCACATGCCGCCAAGCTTTCCCAAAACGCCGCCTTAACTCATATATGTGTGTAAAAATGAATAATAGTTGAAAATACATATAAAAATATTAATTATATAGAAAATTGCCGCCTTAAGTCACGCCTTACAAACGTCGTGAGTCGCCAAGACTCGGAAAATCTTGAGGCTTGACAATGCCGCCAAGTCACACCTTACGTCATTTAGAACCTTGGTTGTGCCTTTGCAATCGCAGGTTGGTCAAATTGCCTCAAAATAGCAACGTACTTCATTAAAGTGTCTCGTGACACATTTTTGGTGATACATGCGATCGCAGGTATATCCCTTTGCGATCGCAGGTATGTCGTTTTGACAGCTAGACGTATAAATACTGCCCCATACTCTTCCAGTAACCCTAATTGGCGATTCCTGGCGATTCAGAGGCGATTTTCAGAGATTTTCAAGTGAAGAACGCAGATCTAAAGGAGACGATTCGATACAAATCCATAGTTTAGTAAGATTTATCGTTTAGATTCTATTTCCATTGTTTGTAATCCGTTTTTAGCCATGTCAGGCTAAAAACTCATATTTCAGTTTCGCAAGACGTAACCTTTTCGTATGATTAATCATTAGGCACTATGTTTGACTATGATTACTATTTAGTTTGATCAGTTCTGTGATAAATTGAATGTTTGATGTTGATTTTAGTTTATGTTGGCCACTTAAATTGTTTGTGAATCATTCTAGTCATCTAATTGCTTAGATCCGTAATTGTCTAGATTAATTAGTAAAAAGTGACAAGTATTAGATTAATTCTGAATTTAGGGTTAACTCTAATATTAAATGATCAAACAAGTTTTAACGCCTCCGAGCTTATGAGAGGTATTGAACTTTACTGGGAATTAAACTGTGTCTAATGCAACTTTTCTTTGTTAATCAAGAGCCTGTTTGGTTAATTTAGTAAAACGTTAGGTTTAACTCAAAGATCTTATTTTGATTAAATGGTTTTTGTAATATAGGTTATTAGAGCTTGTTAATGAACCTAAGTACCAGTTTGAACAAGTGCATAGTCAAATATTGTGTTAAGGGTTAATTATATGATTAGGAGTGTCACCGCGAAACTGGAATTATTTTCTTTATTTGAATTTACATCACTTTAATTTTAGTCATTTTCTTGTCATTTTCAATTTCTAATAGTTTAATTTTCCTAAACAATCCCCCCCCCCCCTTATGTTTATTGCATTTGTCAATAATTAGTTCACGCCTTACGCAAAGAGGTGTAACTTTAGGACATGTCCCTGAGGATTCGACCCTGCTTACCCGTACTATCTATTAGTGTAGTAAAGCAGTTTATTTTATATTTTTATTTGTTTAAAGCGTGCACGACAACGGTTTTAACAAATTGGTGTCGTTGTCGGGGACATGATAAAACACTAATAGTTTTATGCCAAGATCTTCATGTACAGGTAATCTGATTTTTGATCCAGAGATTGAGAAGACTGCTAGGAAGCTAAAGAAGGAAGCAAAACTTCGAAAGCAACAAACAGGAACATTAACCTCACCCATACCACATTTGTTAGTGCTTGTGTAACACCGTAAAAATTAAAACAATTTTTCACATTTGAAAACACATTTTAAATAAAACCATTCATTCATAAAATGTCATAACATCATGTTTTTAGTTCACAAATGTCTCCCAAGATCAAAATACATCCAAACCCAAATGTGTGTACGAATCAAGCCGGTGCCTTCCTGCGGTCATCACTGGTACCTGAAACACATAACACTGAACACTGTAAGCATAAGCTTAGTGAGTTCCCCAAAATACCACACTAATCACAAAATAGCCACTCGAGGCTGCAACTCTGTTGACCCTCTGGTCAAAGTGTCTCAGTGGGGCCCTCCAGCCCCAACTCTCTGTGGGCCCTTTGGCCCTAACTCTAGGGACCCGAAAGTCCCAACTCTGTAACTCTGAATCATACATATCACATATCACAATAAATCACATCACATAATAACATGCAATCACACTGGCATATAACTCTATAATACTATGTCTCTTAACTCTATTACCACACTAGGTAAAGTATAGTGAGAAGACTCACCTCGGGTATCTCGGTAAATCTCTGACTCGGTAAACACTGGCCTAGCCTCCGCCTAATCATATGAAAATAACACTTTATTTAATATAAATCTCAAAGGCTAGACTATGCTCTCTTATGACACTCTCGGAAGGGTAAAAGACCATTTTACCCCTCCCATAGCTCAAAGGACCCACAATAGACCATACCTTAAAAGTCAACCAAAAGTTAACTCTCCGGGTTACGCTGCGCGTACCAGATGTATACGCTGAGCGTACCCGGCTGCACCTCAGAATTGGGGAGCGCCTCCCAGTACGCAGCGCGTACTAGGAATTACGCTCGGCGTACTCCCCTGCTTCAGCCCTTTTGCCCTTGAGGTCTTAAACAGTTAAGACCTACGTCCATATTTTAGATCTGACCCCTTCTAAGCCCCTTAATCCATAAAGTTGAGGACTTTAAGCCTTTGCATGGCTGAACAAGTCACTAACTCCCAAAATGATCCAACCTTCATCTCTAGAAGGCTTAAAACACTTGCATGACTCCAAGGCAACATCCAAGATGAGAATTTTATGGATCTAAATCACTAGTAGCACTGAAAAGGGACAAATCTCGGACCATGGAGCACTTTACACTCATAAAGTCTCCACCTTTGGGGTTTTTAGCCCTAAAAAGGACACATACAACAACAACCAAAAGAAGAGGAAAGTTTTGAAATTTATACCTCCAAGTGCAGCTCTTTCCTCTGTAGATCTCAGATCCAAAATGGCACCTCAAGCTTTAGCCTCCAAGAACTCCCTTCCTTCTTCTTCACCAAGCAACTAAAGCACCAACAAGCTCAAATCAACACTCTCACACTCTAAGAACGAGGGGGCTCTTTTTTAGGGTTTCACTCACTTATATGGAGGCTAAGGAATGAGCCATAACACCCTTTAAATAGTGCACAAGGAGGATTAGGGTTTTTGCACCTGGTCCGGGTACGCCCGGCGTAACTCTAGGTACGCCCAGCGTACCTTGGCGACTCCGCGTCCAAATTAAGCGTGTGAGTACGCGCAACGTACCCCTCTGGTACGCCCAACGTACTTACTTGCTACAAGCCCTCCACTCAAGGACTAAACATGCCCAAACAATAAAGAACAAGGATGAAAGGAATATACCTGAATCTCGGGATGTTACAGCTTGTCCGTTGGAAACATACGAATGGGCCAAATCTCACTTGGGAGACGGAGAGTGACATGATGAGTCGCTATCAGCATTTGTTTGTTGATATGTGATTTCGGGGACGAAATCATCCTAAGGGGGAGAGAATTGTAACGCATGTGTTTATGGGCTAGTCATTAATGTTGATGTAATAGTCTAGATTAACCTTTTGTAACTTGTCTTGAAATAATGAAGATGTATTATTTGAGTATTATGTGTTTTGTGTTTAATTGTGTGACTTAAACGAATTAAAGATAAAAATAAGCATCAAAATGAAATGTTAGATAAACCCGATATCTATGAAGTATGTGGTAGTGGTTGTGACGAGGTTTTCGAATATATAAAGAATGCTGAAATCCGAGTTATAACGAAGAAGTTATGACCTGTCGAATTTTCGCGACAGAACCGACACGACGCTGAATGACGTAAAATATGAATTTAAGATAGAGCGATATCTAGCCTTAGTGATCTAAACGAAAGTCGTAGAATAAGTTAAACCGAGAGCGTACATAAGAAGAACGTCAAAATCTGACTTCGTATGAGGAAGTTATGATTTTTCTAAGTTTCGCCTTAGCAGTATGCAGCTCAAATCTCGAAATTGAGATCGAGTGATATTTGGCCGAAACAATCTAAACGAGAATCGAAGATCTCGTCGATAGTAGTCCAACAGTGAAAAGACAAATGAAAACGGATGTCAGAAGAAGAAGTTATGAATTTCTAACGAAGTTTTCCTGTCCCGACCTACTAAAAATAATATAATAAAAATAAATTGAAAAGTAGCCGACGGAGTCTAAACGAGAGTTGTAGATCATAATCTCATCTACGCACGGATATAAAGAATGTCGAAAATGGAGATCGTATACGAAAGTTATGAATTTCTGAAGTTCAATGCACACACCCCAAAGCAGGAACGCCCCGCGTTTGGAAGAGGAACGCCCCACATTCATTGCGAGGCCTCGAATCGGCCACGTCGCTGCTGACTCGGAAGTCTTATCAGATAGGACCGGAACCCGCTCCTACACTCCGTGTTCGGAGGAACCCCCCTCGTAAATAGAGGGAACGCCCCGCGTTCGGAGGGTCAGCCTCCCCCTATAAATAGAATGCAGGGTCTCCGGGATTTGTTGCTCATTTCTTCTCTCTCACTCCTTATTTCCTCGTTTTGTGTACAATTTATACCCCCGAAGCCCCGGTATCATCTTGAGACCCGAAGCGAGTCTCGAAGCCCCGAAGATCCCAAGCCGAAATTGTGACAACCCGAATTTTTTTTGCTTTGTAAGTCCAACAGTCAACTCAACTGAGTGTCAGAATCGTTTCTGCTATCATTTAGCCTTATTTAGAGTCCGTTTAAAGGTTCAAAGCTCAGTACATTCAAGCATCGAGCATAGGAATGGATCGCGTACACCTTAAACACCAAAATCCATCCATACACTCCGTTTGAGGGAGTGTATGACCGTACACATGAGTGTACGGCCGTACACCCATGTTAGGCCATACACATGTTGGAATAGTGTCTAAGGCTGCAACTATATTAGGCAAGTATTTGATCCGATTGTGCATAGTCCTTTTGCGTTGCCTTTACCATAGCAACTTGATAGGATGATTTATTATGAGAGAATAAATATTATTGATATATTATGAGAATAATATAATGAATAATAATATTGTTATTTGATTAATATAAGTCATAAATTAATTAGTATTAATTTGGTGACTTAAAGAGATTAATTAAATAAGAGGGTATAAACTGTCAATTGTTTGATAGTTACATTCTAGACTTTAAATCCTTAAGGGATAAGGGATGGACGGATTCTAGGGCTTAGGATAGCTCAAAATCGTCCAAGGCTTATCTAAGGTAAGGATTTGGATTGCTTTAAGGAAAGATTATCCAGCTAGGGTTTAAAGGTGAAACCCTAGGAGTCTACAAGTATAAATAGACCCCTTGAGCAAGGGAAATCGACATCTCTTCAAAGGAAAAGAACCACTGGCCGATTTCTTCCCAACCTCTCTCTCAAATCATCCTCTTTGGTAGTTGGTGTTTGTAAGCCATTAGAGGAGTGACAATTGTGACTCTAGAGCTCCAAGACAACAAGATCAAACAAGAGATTCAAAGGTAAACTTCTAGATCTGATTTTGTATTGTTCTTATACCTAATTAGTTATTAGAAGTCTTGGATTCAAAGCATGTTTAATTAGAAAGCCTAGATCCAAGCATTAGGGTTTTGCATGCGCACATAGGAAAGTTCTTATAGCTAAAACCCATCAGTGGTATCAGAGCCTAGATTGGTTTCTATTAAATTGTTGCTTGTTTGTTTGAATCTTATTTGCAAAAATTCGATTTTTGTGTTTCTGAGTCATGGACTCGGCGAGTCCCACAGTGGACTCGGCGAGTTGGCCTGACTCGGTGAGTCCAGAATGGGTACTCGGCGAGTCCAAGCGTCAGGAAGGGCCAGATTCGGGATTTTTTGGTATTTATCTTATGGAAACTTGCCTTTATCATATTAGATCAACCCTAATCTGATTTTTTGATATATATGACTATAATCTTGATATAATTAAAGATATTTATCAACTAATAAAATATTTAATTTCCTTATATGATAATTAATTAATTATTTTGATTAAATTGGTAATTATCTTACAAGAAATCTTGAATAAATCAAAGATGGATAATTATGGAATTAATTGTTAATCAAAATTATTTGTTATTTGATCCTCCATGTTTTAAATGTTTGAAACTTGTCCTCAAGTTTTTGAAATTTATGTTTTGTGATTAAAAGTTTTAATTTAGTAGGCCTCATTCACGAAGCCGATCTATAAGGTGGGTATAAGGTTGCGGCCTATAAAATGCTAGTCTTACCGTTAGTAGGCCTCATTCATGAAGCCGATCTATAAGGTGGGTATAAGGTTGCGGCCTATAAAATAGCGCTTAATGGGTGTACACTCACACCCACCGCTTGCTTGATCGGTGGAGGGTAGTTAGCCGAACGGGTAGGATAGGGCATCCTCATCCTCTCATTAAAAGTATAATATGAAATACAAAGTAACTACATTTTTTTTAAAATTTCCCAATCTTAGTTACTTTAGGAAAAGTGAATTGATGCAATCCCATGAAATTACACTTTGCACCCTTGCTAAGAAGTTAGTGGAGCGTGTGTGGTTTACCGGCACACTAATTGGTTCTAAGCAAAGGTGGCAAAGGGTGATTCATTGTTTATCATAGTTCGATGGAGCGTGTGTGGTTTACCGGCACATCGAATAGGTGATCGTTACAATGAAGGCACCATGTGAATTTGCATGGTAATTCACACCCGCTTTGTGATCCTCGGTATCCCAGTCACAAACAAGAGGGGCATATCGAGATTTAAACATGCCATTGAATAGTTTCAATGAATCTCATCCGAACCTAGGAATTCTCAATACATTTAGGACTTAAAGTTATGTTTTTGTGGTGGAGAATTAGTGAATCGTCATTCACTTACCTTCATATTATTTGCATGTTGGATTACGACATCCCTTTTCTAATATGTAAATATTGTTGTTGGATCCTAGCCCTAATTTTTCTTATTGGGTGATAATTAGGGATTCATATTCTAATCTATCTTTGTCCTTTCTATTTGTAGATGTCGAACGCAAATAACGTTGCTGCTAGTTCTTTCACATTGATGAGCCTTTTTCAAAAGGTCACTTTCGATGGGACGAACTTTAGCGAATGGATAAGATACATTCGCACCATTGCTCGCTATAAGGATAAGGAGTATGTCCTCGATGAGAAGCTCGAGAAAATTAACCCTGAAATCGCTACTCCGGCTGAAATGACCGCTTTTGAAACTCATGAGCGCGATGCAACGAAGGTACATTGCATCATGATAGCCACCATGAACTCCGAATTTCAAAAGTCCTATGAGGACATGTACCCGTACGAGATGCATCAAGACTTATTGGAGAGATACCACCAAAACGCGAGACAAGAGCGTTATGAGATTTTCACTAACATGATTTCTGCTAAAATGGGTCATGGAGAGTCTCTTACCGTGCACCTGCAAAAGATGCAAAGGTATGTCGACCGCCTTCGCAAGTTGAATGTTGACTTTGGGGAAGACTTGGCGATCGACATGGTGCTTCACTCTTTGCCTCCAAGCTATAATCAATTTAGGATGACCTACCACATGAACAAAGAAGAGGTCACCCTAAGCAAACTCCAAGGTCTCTTGAGGGTCGCTGAGAGCAACTTCAAAGACAAGTCTGTTGCACCAACTTCCAATCCGCCCACTGCTCCTGTCTTGGCTATTGGTCAAGGAAAGGGAAAAAAGAGGAAGGCTTCGTCTAAGAACTATCGCAAGGTTAAAGCCCGAGATGGTGCCTCTTCTAGTGGGACCAAATTTGATCCTGCTAAGCCCTGCCCTAACCCAAAGGAGGCAGAGTGCCACCACTGCCATAAGATAGGACATTGGAAGAGAAGCTGCCCAGAGTACCTGCAAGCCATTAAGGAAGGAAAGATCAAGCCATCTTTCGCAGGTATATACACAATTAAATCTAACGATTCTAATCATGCTATTTCTTGGGTTCTTGATACCGGTTGTGTGTAACGCCCGTAGATTAGGGCTAGTCAATTTAAAGACGATAAGCGTCAAAAATGAGTTTCTGATAGAAGATTATTTAGAATGAATAATCTTAACTAGGTTATAATATATGTTACAAGGATTCCGTACATATAAAGAACGTCGAAATCCGAATTATAACGAAGAAGTTATGACCTGTCGAAGTTTCGCGACAGAACCGGCACGACGCTGAATGACGTAAAAAGTGAATTTATGTTAGAGCGATATTTAGCCTTAGCGATCTAAACGAAAGTCGTAGATTTCGTTAAACCGAGAGCGTGCATAAAAGGAACGCCCAAATCTGACTTCGTATGAGGAAGTTATGATTTTTCTAAGTTTCAACTTAGCGGTATGCAGCCCGAATACTCGATTTGAGATCGAGCGGTTTTTAGCCGAAACAATCTAAATGAGAATCGAAGATCTCGTTGTTAGTAGCGAAACGATGAAAAGTTAGGCGAGAACGGACGTCAAACGAAGAAGTTATGAATTTATAACGAAGTTTTTCTGTCCCAGCCTTCTAAAAATAAATAATAAAAATAAAAGTCAAAATTAGCCGACAGAGTCTAAATGTAAGTTATAGAGTATGGTCTGACCTTCGCGTGGATATAAAGAACGTCGAAAACGGAGCTCGTATGCGAAAGTTACGCAATTTAGAAGTTCGACGAGTCAATTACGCCCCGCGTAATTTGAGTACGCCCCGCGTAATTTGAGTACGCCCCGCGTACTCAGGCGGATGCAAGTTGCCTGACCGATACTCGAGTGCCACAGATCGACGCATGCAGTGACGTCAAAGTACGCCCCGCGTACTGAGTACGCCCTGCGTAATTTGAGATTACGCCCCGCGTAATCCCAGACCCTCAGCCTATAAATAGAACTCGAAATCAGCCATTTTCTCTTGTTCAAACTCTTCCCTCTCTCTAAGTTTTGCCTCGATTTGCGTGCCAATCATATCCCGAAGCCCCGGTATCATTCCCGAGCCCCGAAGCGAGATCCGAAGCCCCGAGAATCCCGAAGAGCGTTATTCCCGAGCCGAAGCCCTGCCCGCGAGGAGCCGGTTTTTGTGAAGATCTTCCAAATCTACGAAGAGACACTACTTCTGCAAGACGTAGTGCTGTCAGATCATCTTCTGATCAAGTGAGTGTATAGTCACTTTCATCTTACACATAAATATGAAGTATTTTATAAAATACGTGTTATGTGTATATTTATATATATTGTTGTTTAGATGCATGAGTGCATAGTTACTTTCTTCTAATACATAAATATAAAGTATTAGCTATGAAATACGTGCTAGGTGTTATATATTAATTATCTATTTGAGATGGATTTGGAATTGATGTTTTTATACGGGTGTTAAATGATTTAAATTGTGTTTGTATTTATATCTACAAAAATGTTGGGTAGAACATGGGTAGATGGAATAGTTGGTGACGATGCGACTTTGTGCCTATTTGATAAACCTTGGTGACGATGTGCCTATTGTGTAAACCGTGGTGACTATGAGACGTAGTGCCAATTGTATGAACCCAGGTGACTATGAGACGTAGTGCCTATTGTGTAAACCGTGGTGACTATGAGACGTAGTGCCAATTGTATGAACCCAGGTGACTATGAGACGTAGTGCCTATTGTGTAAACCGTGGTGACTATGAGACGTAGTGTCAATTGTATGAACCCAGGTGACTATGAGACGTAGTGCCTATTGTGTAAGACCTGGTGACTATGAGACGTAGTGCCAATTGTATGAACCCTGGTGACTATGCGACGTAGTACTTATTGTATAAACCGTGGTAGCAAATGGACTGTGTGCCAGTTCCTCAGGTAAACCCTTAGGAATGAATGAAGAAAGTATAATCGATTCTTAGGGTAAAACCTTAAAGAAGATAATGGGGATGGGTATTTGGGTTGATTGTTGATAATTAAATATAATAAATGTATTATTGTGGGTTGAAAACCCTATATGCTCACCAGGCTCCCAAGCCTGACCCACTCAGTTTTCTTTGTATCACAGGTATCAATACGAAGACATAATTCACTGAGAGAATAAAGGAGATGTAAATCATTAGTGTAAATGAATGTAAGTTCTGTTTATGCTTATGTTCCTGTATTGACGATGACATCCCAAACGTTTTAAAATGAATAAAATACGTTTCTTCAAAAATGTTTTAATAACGTATTTATCATGTTTTTCTGGGGACAAATTCCGCGACACTTTTATTAAAGAAGTACTCTGATTTTTATAAAGCATAAACAAAATCGGTCTTTTCTGGCCGTAAAAATGGGGATGTCACAGTTGGTATCAGAGCATTAGTTTAAGCGAACTAGGAATTTGTAGGATTTCTAGACTTAAACTTAAGATGCTAAGTGGAGATTGTGAGATGTGTGTCTGATAAATTTTAGACACGAGCACTAGTTTATTTTAGGAAAGTTTCCTAAAATGCTTTTATGTGCTAAATGTTATATGTTGCCATATATGATATTATTTGTTCGGATCTACGGTTTGTTGCCAACCAGATCTGAAGGTTTATGTGTTTAGAATTCTAAGCGTATGTATACGATATTAGAACTAGCATGTAATCGTTTGGAGTAATAAGGTGAAATTATTCGGTGTGTAGATCAAAAATGGTGAGAACAAGAAGCGGAGTTGGAAATGCTGATGAAAACAGGAATCAACCGCCTGTAATTCAACAAGTGCCTGTCGTAGCTAATGCACCTGAGCCGATATCAATGGCTGGTGTACAAATGATGATTCAAATGATGTTGGATCGTCAGATGGAAGAAACAAGACGCCTGCTTAGGCAGAATCGTGAAGAACCGTCAATTCAAGCAGAAGAGCCCGAGGAGAATGGAGGGCAGTCTGAAGGAGAAAACTTTAGTGGGATCATTGGTCAAGTCGAACAACCAGTGGTTAGACGCAATAACCAGTATGGAGGAAATGATGGTCGTGGGTGCAAGTATAAGGATTTCATGGCATCCAAACCACCATGTCTATCCGGAAGCCCGACGCCGGTGCAAGTTATGGACTGGGTCTCCGAAATGGAGACTATGTTTGAAAGTTGCGAATGCAGCAACAGGCAGAAGACCGCTCTTGCAATTCCTCTATTAAAATCTGGAGTACTGAGCTGGTGGAAGTTACTGGCAGGTTCGATGCCCAAGGGGGAAGCTAGCAAGATGTCTTGGGAGGAGTTCGTGGTACAATTGAAAATGCAATACTGCTCTGAGCAGGATCTCCTAGAAATCAACAATGAGTTCCAGAATCTAAAGAAGGGAAAATTGAGCATTACTGAATATGCCACAAGCTTTACGGAAAAGATGAAGCTTATTCCATACCTAGTTCCAACTGAACTTTCCAAGGTCAACAAGTTTGCCAATGGATTACCAGCGGACTTTGGTCCGATAGTCAAGCAAGCAACCACTTTGAAAGCCGCCATCTGGGCAGCCAAAAATGTTGAAACCCAAATAAAAGAAAAGGGTCTGGAGAGAGCTGAAGTTGGAGAGAAAAGGAAACATGAAGGATCTTCAATAATCAACAAAGAAACCAAATTCCCGAAATCTGGAGGAAGAGATGAAGCTAAGTGGTGCGAGAAGTGTAAAAAGAAACACTTCGGGAAGTGTAGCGAGGATATGACTTGCTACAAATATGGGAAGACGGGGCATTACGCCAACAAGTGCGCATCCAACAAAAAGGTGTGCTACGGATGTAACGAGGAAGGGCATATTTCTAGAGACTGCCCAAAGAAAAACGCACCACCACAGCCAAGGGCATTCCACATGATCCTCGACGAAGCGAATCAAGAATGAGGAATTTATACCCAAGGATCAACTTATGATGTAGCCAATTAAAGGCATAGTATAGGGTGAACTTGAACTTTTGTGTAATCATTTCAAGTTATATTGTAAACCCTGGTTTTGATATTTATGTGATAATTATGGTTTTAGTACCTGATGTGTTAAATGATTGTGTGATTTTTGTATAGTGACTTGGTTCGACTGAGAGACAATACTTGGGACGAGTATGAGTAGGTGTGAAAGGTAGTAGATGCATATACTACCGGAAGCACAGGACTCGCACTTGGATCAGGGAAAGTCACAAGGTTACCAAGAAGCTAGTGATTGATTCCACTTTATTCTGGTATGTCATTACCATTGTTTCGGTAGTGACTAGTAAGATGGTTCTTGTTCCGACCCTAGTAGTCATGTTTAAATTTGAGTTCGACTACGAGGAGTATGTTACGTGGTCTAGAGGACCAAGTTAGATGTAACATCTGACTTAAGTCAGAAGGTTGAAGTTAATGCGATTGATAGTGTCACGCTCGTTGTTAAAAGAAGTTTGTAGGCAGAAATGCTACGTGCTGAAATGTGATTATATCACATTAGAATATGAAGGAAGGTATATTCCATTTTGGAATTTAACTCTAAGAGACCAAAGTCTAAGCATTACATCATGCGATGAGAGGTCAGTAGAGCACGACCCATCGGTCTGTTACAACAGATAAAGGAAAGTATTTATCCTGAGAAGAAAAAGGAGTCCTCAATAAGGACCTATTTTGTAACTCAAAGGTTACGATTGAAAGCCAACATAGTACGAAGAGCAGGTGCAAGATTGAGCATCACGGTGATTACTTAGGATGGAAGGATGACATATGGAATCATTATACAAGCCCTATTTCGTTGATGATTCCGGGACGTAATCATCCTAAGGGGGAGATAATTGTAACGCCCGTAGATCAGGGCTAGTCAATTTAAAGACGATAAGCGTCAAAAATGAGTTTCTGATAGAAGATTATTTAGAATGAATAATCTTAACTAGGTTATAATATATGTTACAAGGATTCCGTACATATAAAGAACGTCGAAATCCGAATTATAACGAAGAAGTTATGACCTGTCGAAGTTTCGCGACAGAACCGGCACGACGCTGAATGACGTAAAAAGTGAATTTATGTTAGAGCGATATTTAGCCTTAGCGATCTAAACGAAAGTCGTAGATTTCGTTAAACCGAGAGCGTGCATAAAAGGAACGCCCAAATCTGACTTCGTATGAGGAAGTTATGATTTTTCTAAGTTTCAACTTAGCGGTATGCAGCCCGAATACTCGATTTGAGATCGAGCGGTTTTTAGCCGAAACAATCTAAATGAGAATCGAAGATCTCGTTGTTAGTAGCGAAACGATGAAAAGTTAGGCGAGAACGGACGTCAAACGAAGAAGTTATGAATTTATAACGAAGTTTTTCTGTCCCAGCCTTCTAAAAATAAATAATAAAAATAAAAGTCAAAATTAGCCGACAGAGTCTAAATGAAAGTTATAGAGTATGGTCTGACCTTCGCGTGGATATAAAGAACGTCGAAAACGGAGCTCGTATGCGAAAGTTACGCAATTTAGAAGTTCGACGAGTCAATTACGCCCCGCGTAATTTGAGTACGCCCCGCGTACTCAGGCGGATGCAAGTTGCCTGACCGATACTCGAGTGCCACAGATCGACGCATGCAGTGACGTCAAAGTACGCCCCGCGTACTGAGTACGCCCTGCGTAATTTGAGATTATGCCCCGCGTAATCCCAGACCCTCAGCCTATAAATAGAACTCGAAATCAGCCATTTTCTCTTGTTCAAACTCTTCCCTCTCTCTAAGTTTTGCCTCGATTTGCGTGCCAATCATATCCCGAAGCCCCGGTATCATTCCCGAGCCCCGAAGCGAGATCCGAAGCCCCGAGAATCCCGAAGAGCGTTATTCCCGAGCCGAAGCCCTGCCCGCGAGGAGCCGGTTTTTGTGAAGATCTTCCAAATCTACGAAGAGACACTACTTCTGCAAGACGTAGTGCTGTCAGATCATCTTCTGATCAAGTGAGTGTATAGTCACTTTCATCTTACACATAAATATGAAGTATTTTATAAAATACGTGTTATGTGTATATTTATATATATTGTTGTTTAGATGCATGAGTGCATAGTTACTTTCTTCTAATACATAAATATAAAGTATTAGCTATGAAATACGTGCTAGGTGTTATATATTAATTATCTATTTGAGATGGATTTGGAATTGATGTTTTTATACGGGTGTTAAATGATTTAAATTGTGTTTGTATTTATATCTACAAAAATGTTGGGTAGAACATGGGTAGATGGAATAGTTGGTGACGATGCGACTTTGTGCCTATTTGATAAACCTTGGTGACGATGTGCCTATTGTGTAAACCGTGGTGACTATGAGACGTAGTGCCAATTGTATGAACCTAGGTGACTATGAGACGTAGTGCCTATTGTGTAAACCGTGGTGACTATGAGACGTAGTGCCAATTGTATGAACCCAGGTGACTATGAGACGTAGTGCCTATTGTGTAAACCGTGGTGACTATGAGACGTAGTGTCAATTGTATGAACCCAGGTGACTATGAGACGTAGTGCCTATTGTGTAAGACCTGGTGACTATGAGACGTAGTGCCAATTGTATGAACCCTGGTGACTATGCGACGTAGTACTTATTGTATAAACCGTGGTAGCAAATGGACTGTGTGCCAGTTCCTCAGGTAAACCCTTAGGAATGAATGAAGAAAGTATAATCGATTCTTAGGGTAAAACCTTAAAGAAGATAATGGGGATGGGTATTTGGGTTGATTGTTGATAATTAAATATAATAAATGTATTATTGTGGGTTGAAAACCCTATATGCTCACCAGGCTCCCAAGCCTGACCCACTCAGTTTTCTTTGTATCACAGGTATCAATACGAAGACATAATTCACTGAGAGAATAAAGGAGATGTAAATCATTAGTGTAAATGAATGTAAGTTCTGTTTATGCTTATGTTCCTATATTGACGATGACATCCCAAACGTTTTAAAATGAATAAAATACGTTTCTTCAAAAATGTTTTAATAACGTATTTATCATGTTTTTCTGGGGACAAATTCCGCGACACTTTTATTAAAGAAGTACTCTGATTTTTATAAAGCATAAACAAAATCGGTCTTTTCTGGCCGTAAAAATGGGGATGTCACAGTTGGTATCAGAGCATTAGTTTAAGCGAACTAGGAATTTGTAGGATTTCTAGACTTAAACTTAAGATGCTAAGTGGAGATTGTGAGATGTGTGTCTGATAAATTTTAGACACGAGCACTAGTTTATTTTAGGAAAGTTTCCTAAAATGCTTTTATGTGCTAAATGTTATATGTTGCCATATATGATATTATTTGTTCGGATCTACGGTTTGTTGCCAACCAGATCTGAAGGTTTATGTGTTTAGAATTCTAAGCGTATGTATACGATATTAGAACTAGCATGTAATCGTTTGGAGTAATAAGGTGAAATTATTCGGTGTGTAGATCAAAAATGGTGAGAACAAGAAGCGGAGTTGGAAATGCTGATGAAAACAGGAATCAACCGCCTGTAATTCAACAAGTGCCTGTCGTAGCTAATGCACCTGAGCCGATATCAATGGCTGGTGTACAAATGATGATTCAAATGATGTTGGATCGTCAGATGGAAGAAACAAGACGCCTGCTTAGGCAGAATCGTGAAGAACCGTCAATTCAAGCAGAAGAGCCCGAGGAGAATGGAGGGCAGTCTGAAGGAGAAAACTTTAGTGGGATCATTGGTCAAGTCGAACAACCAGTGGTTAGACGCAATAACCAGTATGGAGGAAATGATGGTCGTGGGTGCAAGTATAAGGATTTCATGGCATCCAAACCACCATGTCTATCCGGAAGCCCGACGCCGGTGCAAGTTATGGACTGGGTCTCCGAAATGGAGACTATGTTTGAAAGTTGCGAATGCAGCAACAGGCAGAAGACCGCTCTTGCAATTCCTCTATTAAAATCTGGAGTACTGAGCTGGTGGAAGTTACTGGCAGGTTCGATGCCCAAGGGGGAAGCTAGCAAGATGTCTTGGGAGGAGTTCGTGGTACAATTGAAAATGCAATACTGCTCTGAGCAGGATCTCCTGGAAATCAACAATGAGTTCCAGAATCTAAAGAAGGGAAAATTGAGCATTACTGAATATGCCACAAGCTTTACGGAAAAGATGAAGCTTATTCCATACCTAGTTCCAACTGAACTTTCCAAGGTCAACAAGTTTGCCAATGGATTACCAGCGGACTTTGGTCCGATAGTCAAGCAAGCAACCACTTTGAAAGCCGCCATCTGGGCAGCCAAAAATGTTGAAACCCAAATAAAAGAAAAGGGTCTGGAGAGAGCTGAAGTTGGAGAGAAAAGGAAACATGAAGGATCTTCAATAATCAACAAAGAAACCAAATTCCCGAAATCTGGAGGAAGAGATGAAGCTAAGTGGTGCGAGAAGTGTAAAAAGAAACACTTCGGGAAGTGTAGCGAGGATATGACTTGCTACAAATATGGGAAGACGGGGCATTACGCCAACAAGTGCGCATCCAACAAAAAGGTGTGCTACGGATGTAACGAGGAAGGGCATATTTCTAGAGACTGCCCAAAGAAAAACGCACCACCACAGCCAAGGGCATTCCACATGATCCTCGACGAAGCGAATCAAGAATGAGGAATTTATACCCAAGGATCAACTTATGATGTAGCCAATTAAAGGCATAGTATAGGGTGAACTTGAACTTTTGTGTAATCATTTCAAGTTATATTGTAAACCCTGGTTTTGATATTTATGTGATAATTATGGTTTTAGTACCTGATGTGTTAAATGATTGTGTGATTTTTGTATAGTGACTTGGTTCGACTGAGAGACAATACTTGGGACGAGTATGAGTAGGTGTGAAAGGTAGTAGATGCATATACTACCGGAAGCACAGGACTCGCACTTGGATCAGGGAAAGTCACAAGGTTACCAAGAAGCTAGTGATTGATTCCACTTTATTCTGGTATGTCATTACCATTGTTTCGGTAGTGACTAGTAAGATGGTTCTTGTTCCGACCCTAGTAGTCATGTTTAAATTTGAGTTCGACTACGAGGAGTATGTTACGTGGTCTAGAGGACCAAGTTAGATGTAACATCTGACTTAAGTCAGAAGGTTGAAGTTAATGCGATTGATAGTGTCACGCTCGTTGTTAAAAGAAGTTTGTAGGCAGAAATGCTACGTGCTGAAATGTGATTATATCACATTAGAATATGAAGGAAGGTATATTCCATTTTGGAATTTAACTCTAAGAGACCAAAGTCTAAGCATTACATCATGCGATGAGAGGTCAGTAGAGCACGACCCATCGGTCTGTTACAACAGATAAAGGAAAGTATTTATCCTGAGAAGAAAAAGGAGTCCTCAATAAGGACCTATTTTGTAACTCAAAGGTTACGATTGAAAGCCAACATAGTACGAAGAGCAGGTGCAAGATTGAGCATCACGGTGATTACTTAGGATGGAAGGATGACATATGGAATCATTATACAAGCCCTATTTCGTTGATGATTCCGGGACGTAATCATCCTAAGGGGGAGATAATTGTAACGCCCGTAGATCAGGGCTAGTCAATTTAAAGACGATAAGCGTCAAAAATGAGTTTCTGATAGAAGATTATTTAGAATGAATAATCTTAACTAGGTTATAATATATGTTACAAGGATTCCGTACATATAAAGAACGTCGAAATCCGAATTATAACGAAGAAGTTATGACCTGTCGAAGTTTCGCGACAGAACCGGCACGACGCTGAATGACGTAAAAAGTGAATTTATGTTAGAGCGATATTTAGCCTTAGCGATCTAAACGAAAGTCGTAGATTTCGTTAAACCGAGAGCGTGCATAAAAGGAACGCCCAAATCTGACTTCGTATGAGGAAGTTATGATTTTTCTAAGTTTCAACTTAGCGGTATGCAGCCCGAATACTCGATTTGAGATCGAGCGGTTTTTAGCCGAAACAATCTAAATGAGAATCGAAGATCTCGTTGTTAGTAGCGAAACGATGAAAAGTTAGGCGAGAACGGACGTCAAACGAAGAAGTTATGAATTTATAACGAAGTTTTTCTGTCCCAGCCTTCTAAAAATAAATAATAAAAATAAAAGTCAAAATTAGCCGACAGAGTCTAAATGAAAGTTATAGAGTATGGTCTGACCTTCGCGTGGATATAAAGAACGTCGAAAACGGAGCTCGTATGCGAAAGTTACGCAATTTAGAAGTTCGACGAGTCAATTACGCCCCGCGTAATTTGAGTACGCCCCGCGTACTCAGGCGGATGCAAGTTGCCTGACCGATACTCGAGTGCCACAGATCGACGCATGCAGTGACGTCAAAGTACGCCCCGCGTACTGAGTACGCCCTGCGTAATTTGAGATTACGCCCCGCGTAATCCCAGACCCTCAGCCTATAAATAGAACTCGAAATCAGCCATTTTCTCTTGTTCAAACTCTTCCCTCTCTCTAAGTTTTGCCTCGATTTGCGTGCCAATCATATCCCGAAGCCCTGGTATCATTCCCGAGCCCCGAAGCGAGATCCGAAGCCCCGAGAATCCCGAAGAGCGTTATTCCCGAGCCGAAGCCCTGCCCGCGAGGAACCGGTTTTTGTGAAGATCTTCCAGATCTACGAAGAGACACTGCTTCTGCAAGACGTAGTGCTGTCAGATCATCTTCTGATCAAGTGAGTGTATAGTCACTTTCATCTTACACATAAATATGAAGTATTTTATAAAATACGTGTTATGTGTATATTTATATATATTGTTGTTTAGATGCATGAGTGCATAGTTACTTTCTTCTAATACATAAATATAAAGTATTAGCTATGAAATACGTGCTAGGTGTTATATATTAATTATCTATTTGAGATGGATTTGGAATTGATGTTTTTATACGGGTGTTAAATGATTTAAATTGTGTTTGTATTTATATCTACAAAAATGTTGGGTAGAACATGGGTAGATGGAATAGTTGGTGACGATGCGACTTTGTGCCTATTTGATAAACCTTGGTGACGATGTGCCTATTGTGTAAACGGTGGTGACTATGAGACGTAGTGCCAATTGTATGAACCTAGGTGACTATGAGACGTAGTGCCTATTGTGTAAACCGTGGTGACTATGAGACGTAGTGCCAATTGTATGAACCCAGGTGACTATGAGACGTAGTGCCTATTGTGTAAACCGTGGTGACTATGAGACGTAGTGCCAATTGTGTAAACCGTGGTGACTATGAGACGTAGTGCCAATTGTATGAACCCAGGTGACTATGAGACGTAGTGCCTATTGTGTAAGACCTGGTGACTATGAGACGTAGTGCCAATTGTATGAACCCTGGTGACTATGCGACATAGTACTTATTGTATAAACCGTGGTAGCAAATGGACTGTCTGCCAGTTCCTCAGGTAAACCCTTAGGAATGAATGAAGAAAGTATAATCGATTCTTAGGGTAAAACCTTAAAGAAGATAATGGGGATGGGTATTTGGGTTGATTGTTGATAATTAAATATAATAAATGTATTATTGTGGGTTGAAAACCCTATATGCTCACCAGGCTCCCAAGCCTGACCCACTCAGTTTTCTTTGTATCACAGGTATCAATACGAAGACATAATTCACTGAGAGAATAAAGGAGATGTAAATCATTAGTGTAAATGAATGTAAGTTCTGTTTATGCTTATGTTCCTGTATTGACGATGACATCCCAAACGTTTTAAAATGAATAAAATACGTTTCTTCGAAAATGTTTTAATAACGTATTTATCATGTTTTTCTGGGGACAAATTCCGCGACACTTTTATTAAAGAAGTACTCTGATTTTTATAAAGCATAAACAAAATCGGTCTTTTCTGGCCGTAAAAATGGGGATGTCACATTGTGGTTATCACATTTGTTCTAATGTGCAGGGACTAAGAAGAAGTAGGGATGTGGAGCAAGGAAGGATCAATCTAATCATGAGAAACAGAAGATTGTCGCCTGTGACCAAGATTGGAGTGTATTCTTTAGTGCTTAGGAATAATTTATGTTTAGATTTGAACAATTGTTGCTATTCGCCAGAAAATGCTAGAAACATCATTTCATTTCATGGTTTGTTTAGACAAGGTTTTAGATTTTCTTTTAATAATGAGAATGGTTCTATTTTAGCTTATCTAAATGGTGTCTTTTATTTTGAAGCTATACCATGTAATGGAATATATGAAACTGTTATGATTGTTGATAACTTAGGAAATGATGTTTTGAACATAGATTCTTCCAATAGTATGGATAAAGCATCCTTGTGGCATTGTCGTCTTGGACATGTCAACAAGAAATGCATAGCCCAACTCCAAAAGGATGGAGTGTTGGAGTCATTCGACCTTAGGGAAGATGACACGTGCGAATATAACCTTACATATATAACCCATTAGAATTTTTTGAAAAAATTATTTTAAGAAAATCAAGAATTCCCCAAAAAATGACAAGTGGAAAATAACAATTTTAAAAATCCTAGAAAATGACATTTGTCAAAATGAAGGAGAAGATGACAAGTGGAAAATAATATACGATTATGATTTTACCAATAGTAAATGAATTTCATATGTTTAATTCTTGTTATGTGCGAATGGATTTTTATAATAAATCAATGAATTTGGATTTATATGATACATGAAGAAAGTGTCGGGGCATATTGAGGCAATTATTCTTTTAGAATCTTTGTTTGTCTTTTTTTTTTTAATAGATGTTTATATCGAAATATCTTGTATTTTTTCCAAATATGATTTCATCAGGATCTATTTAACAAAATTAATTAATAATTTGTATTTCATAGGGCAACCAGTAATACTAACAAGGAATGTATTTGTTCTTCTTTCAGAATGTCTTGAAGAATAAATCAAAGATTGTAATCAAGTCGATTATTTGGACCACTGAAGAAGATCAATAATTGTATTTTAAGATCAATAATGGTAATACTAATGAGTAATGTATTTGTTCTTCTTTCAATAATTGTATTTTTAAGAATGTTATTTTTTTTAAGAATTTTATTCATATTTTAAGACACTTTGTTAGAATTTGTATAATTACAAGACTACGACTTTATAAGAATATGTATGAATTTGTATTTAAGTTCGAATATATATATATATATATATATATATATATATATATATATATAATATTGTTACTATTTATATGAGATTCAATTTTTATTCATTAGTAATATTCTAATAAAATAATATTTTAACAGAATTACCGAACATCATTCTAACAAAATAATATTTTGATAGAATAAAATCGGTTGTGATTACAAATTACGTTTGAAATTAAGTTAACCTTTTTTTTAAATAGATTTTTTAAATCAAGAGAATTAATTATCTCCGAAAATTTTGAATTTTCATTTTTTTTAATTTATCTTAATTGACTAAAATACATTATAATGAATTCAGATGATGTTTTTGTATGATCTTAAATTTAATAATATTTTTAGCCACTTACTTAAAATAACTAAAATGATTGGTCCACAATCAACGTTATAGGTACGCAATAGTTATAATCGAATATAAAAAAATAAGAATCTCTCTAAAAATAAAGATTTACCCGAAGAGATTTTCACATTTATACTTTTTCCTTTCAAAAAGTTTTTATTTTAATATTTCTCATCGTTCGGAATTTTATAGTTTTTTTTTAAACGAAATATCTTTTTTTTTATAAAATATCAATATATATTGACAGAAGGCAAACGGGCAATAAGTTGTGTCACTAGTCCTTTTTAGATGGAAACACTAATTCTTTTGAAAACAAAAACTGTGGATCTAGGAGATATAACATTAGAATGTATGACCCGTTGAAATCTGTAAAGGAGCTTCATCGCCTCTAGTGTGAGAAAACCAAAGGCATCAAATGTGAAAGGTATAAAGACATGTTGATTTTCAATACATGCATTCTCGTGATTTGTCACTTTGCAGGCGACAACTTTCAAAGGAGCATGTCCCGCTGTGAAACTCCCGATCATCAAATCAATGAGAGGGGAGGCCCCAGTAAGGTCCACATAAGCGTGCTTCCCTCTTACCCATCTAAAGAACAAAATTTTCAGCCACTCTGAGTGTGGATCTTCCATCTATAGGGTTCGTCAAAAACTGCACAGACACTTCTTTCTTTACAGAAATACCAACATGATGACAGACATCAAAGAGAAAATCTCTAACCACATCATGTCAGTATTTAAAGCCATGTAGCTCTCTATAATGAACCACATGTTCCCCAAATGTCTCTATACATGCCTTGCGGAAAACTAGGCATATCTCATCAATCGGGAATATAGGAATCATGAAGCGATATCAAATGATAGTATGGTTTTCCATAGGAGACATATGCTGGCCGAGGCCATCAATAGGAATAGTTAGCATAAAATCTTGAGCATGAAGCGCTCGAAGACACTCAAAAACTGTTTTCTGTCTAACAGTCATGCCCAAGTCAACTTCCATATCTTTGACGATTTTGCTAAAAAAGGCACATGCTAATGCTTTTTGGAATTTAGGGGTTGTCCTTATTAGTGAAACCGATACAATCGTATAATGAAGACGAATCAAAGCACAAAGGTAATCAGATTCCATACCACATATGTCACAACACATAAGATGTGATCTTGTAAAGTCCAGGATTGAGCCCTCGAGGCTACAAATGTATAGGATGAAACCTCGTATACTGAGTACAAGCCCAAACCATCGAAATGAATATGTAAAGAAGCTAGATGCCAATGGATATCTCCAAATAAAGGGCCTCCACGAACCACCATATCCTCGATAGATCCGCACAATCATTTGTCAAAGAACAAAGTTGCTTCGTCCATGTGTACAGGTTGACATGTCCTTAAACCAAAGAAAAGTTTTGCAATGCCTATACATGATCGAAGCAAAAGGAGCTCACTTTGTGGGTCACATAGGTGTGGAAGAAGACTCATCAAATCAATAGCATTGTCAACTCTCTTCATGGCCAACCTACTAATAAACCTCGCGCCTCTGCTAACGTCCCCCTCCCCCTCCCCCCCCCCAAGGAGCTTCACCCCCAACGACGGTCTCCTTATATGTGTTGGGAATAAATCGCCATGAAGCTTCCTATCATCACATGAGGGCCAAAGAATCTTTGTTTTCTTAAAATTGAACTCGAGACCCAAGCTTGGACATTCACCCGAATAATGTTCAACACTCTAGCCACCACCTCTGCACCCCCAATGACAATCCCATCATCTAGATACAAAGCATGGAGAAGGAGCTTGCAATTATCTCTAATCTTATGCACTAGCAGGTGCAAAACAAGGGCAAAAAGAAGAGGTCCCAAAGGATCGCCTTGTTGCACCCCAGTGACGAACCATATATGTTTGTCTCCTATATAAAGTCATGATGCGTGATCCCTTATTTAAAGTTATGATTTTGATCCCTTTATATATTTTTTTATAACTTTTTTTTATTAATATTATTTTTATTAATATAATTTACCAATTAATTGTGATTCATTTGGAGGGAGTATCCAATGTTTCTAACTATTTTAACATTATAAACACTTATAGTATTTATTATGGTAATAACTTACAAAATTTATATGTTCTTAATATCAACATCATTTAATATATTTGTACAATTAATTGTGATTGATTTATATTATTACGTATTCCTAATTTATATAATGGTTAATGAAAAATTATGATATTTATTGTCATTTTAACTTAATAGATTGTACACATTTTTACCACAAATTTTATTTAATATGTTTGTACTAAATAACGATGTTATTATTAATTTTATTATTTAAACGTATGAATTTATATGGTGTTGTAGCAAGCAAGATACATTTTCAAACATTATTTTCTTCTACTTCCTCCATACTTAATTTATTGGATCGAAAATTTATGTTAATTCTTTTGTGTTCCACTTGATATGATGTAATCGACATTTTTCTATATATGGACTTTTGATATTTAGAAATCATATTATATATGAACTGCAAAGGAGTTCCCTGGCATAATGTGCGTTGTGACTTCTACCAGTTTTGTATTTATACATATTTTTTCTTTCAAAATGGATAAAAATGCTTAAACTCCACTACCCAATCGAACACCACCCCCTCCCCCACATCTTTACAAACGAAAATAAAAACACATTTCATCTAAACATCATACCTTTAAGATTCGAACGATACGACCCATATATATAACCTAACTCCAAAATTCACCATAAAGCCCATTTCAACATAGTTTCTTTTAACCAAACTCATATAAATCACCACTTTTTTTTAACAAAATACTTTGTCACGATTCTAGCGTCTTTTAATTAGGATATCTTTTATTAATCCTAATTTACTATCTTTTTAGGATATTTAACGATCCTAACGTATTTTTAATTAGGATATCTTTTATTAATCTTAATTTACTATATTTTTAGGATATGTAACGATCCTAACATATTTCAGTTAGGATATTTTTTATTAATCATAATTTAGTATCTTTTTAGGATATCTAACGATCCTAACGTATTTTAATTAGAATATATTTTATTAATCCTAATTTACAATCTTTTTAGGATATGTAACAATTCTAAAGTATTTTAATTACCATTCCAGGCATCCCTAATGGTAATCTAAACTCTAAGGCAATTTTTAATGTATTATCGTGAGCCCCTATAATCGACGTTATGTCTGTAAATGTACCCCAATCACGACGCTTCATCGGACATTGAATAATAACTTATATGGAAGGTATCATGCCGAGATTGTAGCTAACAATCATAGGTGGGGTTGTCATGACCCCGCATAGATCTATACATAACTTTCTAGCTCTCTCAAGACTAACAATTATAGGTATTAGAGATATGTCGTATTTAATTAAGACTTTTGGATGAATAACCAACTCACTAACACATTAACTGTAGGTTTTTATCTTTTATATTTTAATCTTTTATCTTACCATAATCACACTAGTAGCGTATCGAAAAGCACCTGAACCGATGCAACCGGAGTCTCTTGCCATCGAGAAGGTATCGAAGTATCGAGATAGAGAGACTGTTTAGAGATTGGTTTGAGATGAAAAAAATCAGGAAGCAAGCAGATCTATTTATAGTGGTGGTGCACGCCGAGTACACTCCTGCGTGGCGTACACTCGCTTCGTGGCCCATCCAAATCATGCCACGTGTCACCCTTTGAGTGGTCCACGTTTCCAAATCTTCGACGAATATGTGGTCAGTCATGTGTGACGGGCATGGCACGTACATTGACGTGCACCCTTTCTTCATTTTTAAAAAATTCATATTTTCTTCATATGAACTTTGTTTCTTACCCTCTTTATATATTTGTGTAGCTCTTTCCTAGAACTATAACTCTCCTTTAGGACAACTCGTAGTGAAGAGGATATCATCAGAAGATAACCCAGCAGATCCGCTTACGAAGGGACTGAGTAGGGTTAAGCACTTGCAGCATGCTAGGAGTATTGGGCTAAAGGATGATATTATCATAGATTAGATAGTAGTAGAAACGTGTAATAGATAAATGTAATTAACATTTGATGATTAAATAAAGGAGTTTTATTTATGAGTAATGTTACTATCTTATCTTAATTGTTTAACTATTGTTTCATTTTGCATGTTTTGACTTCCAGAATAATTGAATTTATTAAGAATAATCGAATTATTCAAACTGTCCACAATCGTTCATATGTTGGAAGTAGATATGAATGAAGATTGTCGTGAATTGGTGCGTAGATTGTCTAAATGGTATTGGACATGGCAAAAGATTGTTGTGACGTTCATGAGTGCTTATCAACTGGTTTTGAGCATTGGAACAAACCCGTGCTTGCTGGAATCACCTTATGGAATATGATATAAAAAGGGTGATCGCAAGACGATAATATCATATAGTCTTAAAACCTAGATATATGGTTTGTTATTTGTTAATTGATTGTACATTGATAATGCGAAAACGCATCAGTAACTCAGTGTCATAAAACGCATTGTTGTGTATAGTTGATTAATGAATAAGTAAATGCATATAAGTCAAAGTTTATCTGTAACTTTTATCCTAAGAAGGTAAAAGCGATATCTCGGCCGCTAGATGATTTGATTTGACTTATGTGCCGGGCCCGGTCAGAACTGAATTGATGTGTTCGATTAAGTTCTATGTCAAATAAATCGGAGATCGAGAAACCTAAATGCTTGACTATTCATTCCATAGAATTGTTAGCATGATATCTAACAGAGAACTGTACGATCCCTTATCTAAAGGACAAGATTGATTAGATCAGAGTTTGACAACGTCTTTGAGAGCTACGATTGCAAATCGAATTGTACTTGTGCATATAGTTACTAGACTTATCCAAGTGGGAGACTGTTGGAATAGTGTCTAAGGCTGCAACTATATTAGGCAAGTATTTGATCCGATTGTGCATAGTCCTTTTGGGTTGCCTTCACCATAGCAACTTGATAGGATGATTTATTATGAGAGAATAAATATTATTGATATATTATGAGAATAATATAATGAATAATAATATTGTTATTTGATTAATATAAGTCATAAATTAATTAGTATTAATTTGGTGACTTAAAGAGATTAATTAAATAAGAGGGTATAAACTGTCAATTGTTTGATAGTTACACTTTAGACTGTAAATCCTTAAGGGATAAGATGGACGGATTCTAGGGCTTAGGATAACTCAAAATCATCCACGACTTATCTAAGGTAAGAATTTGGATTGCTTTAAGGAAAGATTATCCAGCTAGGGTTTAAAGGTGAAACCCTAGGAATCTACAAGTATAAATAGACCCCTTGAGCAAGGGAAATCGGCATCTCTTCAAAGGAAAAGAACCCCTGGCCGATTTCTTCCCAACCTCTCTCTCAAATCATCCTCTTTGCTAGTTTGTGTTTGTAAGCCATTAGAGGAGTGACAATTGTGACTCTAGAGCTCCAAGACAACAAGATCAAACAAGCGATTCAAAGGTAAACTTCTAGATCTGATTTTGTATTGTTCTTATACCTAATTAGTTATTAGAAGTCTTGGATTCAAAGCATGTTTAATTAGAAAACCTAGATCCAAGCATTAGGGTTTTGCATGCGCACATAGAAAAGTTCTTATAGCTAAAACCCATCAACACACCCCTCCATAAGTATGCATTCACTTCATTTTCAAATCATTCTTCAGTTTCAAGGTCAAGAACATCGCTTTCTCTCTCAACTATTATCCGTTTTTCATCCTGGTCTTCAAGAATGTAAGCCTTTCTTCCGTTTTGATTTGTTGTTATACTTCTTTTCCTAGTAACACCCTTTGATTTCATCCATGGAAATCATCCTTTGGCTAGATCTTCAAATCTTCATCAATTTCACCAAGAACACCAAGAACACACACTTGTTGTTGGTGATTGTGAACCCTTTTGAGCCTTCATATCGTAAGTACTCTTTCCCTATGCTTAAGTGCTTCAAGACTTGTAGAAAATGCCCAAAATTCATGGTCATGAGGTGTGTACGGCCGTACACCCCTCAAAACACCCTTAAAGGGCCTCCAAAATGCCTTTCTAGCTTCAAGACTTGTAGAGCAATTGTCCCACAAACATTCTTATCCTTGGAAAAGGTTTTTGTGCACTTGTTACCACGAGTGTACGGCCGTACACTCCCTGTCCGTACACTCCTGGCCGCACACTCCTCCATGTGGTTGTACACTCCTCTTTAGTGAATCACATGTGATTCCAACACTTGGTCAAAGTGTTTGCTAGTCCCATGAGGTGTTTCCTTGCATTTGGTTGCTTCTAAACACTATATTTATGTCAATATATGCCATTGTATGTCATTTAGGACTCGTTAAGTCCTGGGAGTTCATTCGATGAACTTCTCATCCTTATGCACGTATTCGTTTGATTCACCCACATCAGGTGAGTTCATACCCCGTAATCAATCTTTTAAACTGTTTTAAATGCTTTTAGGGGGGATACAAGTTGAAAACAATTTATAATTGTGTAATTGTTTGTTATAAACATCTTTCAAAAGGTTGCTTATACGTTTTATAAGTGATCAAAACATTTCAAAAACTATTTTAAAGTTATGTTACTTTTAGTTTAACCAAAACTCCATTTTTAAAGTACGAGCATAACTTAGTAGTAAAATGAGTTTTTTCAATAACAGTTCAAGCAAAACACTAGTAAACTATAAAGGGTATAGTTTAGAGAGTCAGTTTACACTAGATACAATACACAATAACATAAAAGAACACACAATAAAAAGAAACAGGGAGAAAGATACAATACACGATAACAGAAAGAACATACTAAGATACTATAACATAACGAACATACTAAGATGCTATAACATGGAACACTACAGGATCTAACTATACAAATAATCACTAACGCATTGTTCTAAACAAAAGGTGATAACTTATTGGGTATACATTACATATAACTTTAATATGGATTACACGGCTAGCAGCTGGTTTGCTGAGGTCGCGTTTGGTTCCCATAATATTTTGACAGGGAGAGCGTTTAGTATGGGAACTAGCCTCCACATTATGACCTTAATAAAACAAACATGTTTTAAGCTAATTAGTACGTCAGGATGTCAATTCATGAGACACTGAGTACTTATATTTTTCCCATTACTTTCATAAAGTGACAGTTCCACTTGAAAGTTAATGCAAACTATTTTCGAGTCAAGATTGTTATAAACTAGGGAAAACTTACATTTTACAAATGACAATCAGAACAGTCAAGTCTAGTACATTCAGTAGAAATGGACCATAATGCTAACCTTATGATTCCTTAATGTATACATAAAGGGATATATACTAATAGGATCCGACAGGTAATAGGATGTGTGCTTTCCGCTTCATTTCCTGTTCCTTGTTTGGTTGTGGGCTTAGAGCGGATTCACCCAGCCTATTATCCATTCAATCTTAGTTATATATATGTTCCGTATACATTAAGTCATCATAAGGGGTACCAGGTATGAGTCAGGGCATAGGACACTAAATCAATGCATAGTTTTCTAGTACAAAACATACCTTTCAAACAGAACTTTTGGTATTCAAAGCTAGAAACTTACCAATAAAGGGTTTAATCCATTTTATTAAACCAGCATAACTTAAAGGACCTTACGTGATTAATTCTATAATAACTTAGTTTATACATCAGGGTTATATATAATTAATACCCGATAGATAGTTGGATGTGTGTCTTCCGCCTCATTCCCTGTTCCTTGTTTGGTTATGGGCTTAGGGCAGATTCACACAATTAACTATCTATTCGATATTAGATTATATATAGCATGTATAACCTAAGAGATTATAGGAGGAACCACTGTGGTTAATATTTTATTATAAGAAATAAGGGTTTTCTTAAAGGATCTTTTCATCAAATATAAAGGAACTATTTCAGTTAACTCCGTGAGTACCAAGTGAATACACTAGGGTTATATACAACAATGATCTAACAACCAATGGGATGCGTGTCATCCACCCCATTTCCTGTTCTTTGTTTGGTTGTGGGCTTAGGGCAGATACACACAATTGATTGCTTGTTTACTCTGAGTTTTATATAACTTGTATCCATTTAGTACTCATAGAAAGGATTGTAGAGTCATTTTACTTATCTTTCATGAAAGCAGGAAATATAGGATTTTCTAGAGGAACATGCGAACTTTTCTAAAACATAACTTACAACTTACTAAACTTTCTACAACATACTTACATCACTAAAATCTTATGAACTCACCAGCTTAATTGCTGATAAACTCTTTCAAATAACTTGTATTCTCAGGAAACTAGTAGGAAGGTACTCGTATTGGGATTTCAGAAGATGGAGCATAATAGCTTCAAGTCTTGTTTTGTTATTTGCTTATGTATTCTATGTTTTGTGAACACACACTTTGTAAACACTTTCTTTCTAAAGAAATGGTTGTTTATTTACTTTGATTACTATGATGCATGTCTTGTGATACTAAACATGACGTCCTCCACCCCAGAACGTTTCCGCCGTTTCAGTTTTGGGGTGTGACAGAAAATCTGCCCGCGAGAAGCCTGGTTTTTGTGAAGATCTCTCGGTTTTACCGAAGAATACTACTCTTAGAGCCGTGGTACTGTCCGATCATCTTCTGATCAGGTGAGTGTATATTCCTTTTCTTCTAACACATAGATACGAAATATTCTCTACAAAATACGTGTTATGTATTTGTATATTATTTGATTATTTGAAATAATTATTGAATGAATGATTTGTACAGGTTTTAAGCTGTATAAATGTATATATGTTTATCTACAAATATGTTGGGTAGAACATGGGTAGATAGTGATGTGTGATGAAATAAAAATGATGAGACTCCTCGATGTGATTGTGATCTAGTCATTCAGCAGAATATGGATGACGACCACAGACTTTTCTAGACAGTTCTGTGGAATGTTGGCAGGCTCATAACCTGTAGGCGTTGGTGAACTTGGGCGTTCATTCGTTGTATTATATCCCCCTCATGGTTGCCTTAGGACATTCATTGCTGAGGAAACCCCTCTGTAGTAGTGCCTGCACCGATGAAAACCCTAGATTAGGTCCCTTGTAATAGTTGTTGTCATAGGGACGTAAAGTGAGAATAACGGGAATGGGTAATCGGGTTATTGTTGGTTGGTGAAAATTAAATATAATTATTTATTGTAGGTTGAAAACCCTATATGCTCACCACGCTCCCAAACTTGACCCACTCAGTTTAATTTGTATTACAGGTAGTGGCGCGAGAGCATAAGTTGGGGAACTTGTGAAGATGTTTTTGTTTATAGACCAGTAGTTGTATATAACTATGTAAGGTCTATGTTTTATTGTTTATGCTTTTCTGTCTGTATCGGAACATGACATCCAGAGTTTTGATATATAATGAAAATACATTTCTTTAAGAAATGCTTTGATAAATCTTATTTATCATGTAATGTTTTGGGGACAAATTCTACAACTCTTTTAAATCAATAGATTTACTCTGAAACTATTTTAAAAGCATAAATGGAACCGGTCTTTTCTGGCCGTGATTTTGGGAATGTCACAGTTACCAAATAAATGATATGAGAATATTGTGATGTGGAAGCCATGTCAGATCTTATGTGGCAGGATTGAGTTTCAAATATAAGGTGTGGATCGAACCTAATTTCATATATCTTCTTCTTTTCTTCTCTTCTTCTTATCAGAGTATTTCTTCACGAAATGGTGTATGAAGGTCGATCCAGTGGTTCAAGCTCACTTAAATGTCAGCGAAACGGTCGTTCTCACCCTTTCAGGAGATGTTAGTGTGGTTTAGAACCTCGATTTTTACAACAGTTAAATGAAGCCTCTTACAAGGTCGATCCAGAAGATGCTTAGTGAGTATGAACCACCTTGTAGGGGTCTTCATTTACTTGTTATACAAATGAAAATTCTAAACCACAATAACATCTCCTAAAATGGTGACTATGCCCTTTTTGTTGACTAGTAAGTGAGTTTGAACCATTGGAACGACCTTCGGGCGTCATTTGTGAATAAATACTTTGACGAGAAGAAGAAAAGAAGATATGTGATGGGTTTGATGCAAACCAACTGAATCGCTGAAGGAACCTTTTTCCATTGTTAAAGAAAGTACGCTTTTTAAGCTTTTTCCTTACTCTTACTAAAGCAGGCACATGCAAAACACCATATATTTGAAACTCAATCTTGCCAAATAAGATATGACGTGACTTCCACATCACAATATTGTCATGTCATTTATTTGGTAACATGCTAGATTGATGGTAACCACTCAATTGGTTGACATTACAACAAAACTGTAAATGTATGACATAACTGGGAAAAGCAAAACACAGTGTCAAAATCAAAATTTTGGTAAACTTAGTGACTTCATTGTAATTTGGGAAAAGTAGTTACCCGGAGAGCATGAAGAACCGGTCATTTGGTTGATAGTGCAACAAAATTGCAAGTATAGTGATTTAATTTAAAGAAAAAAAATACGGTGTCAAAATCGGAAATTTCAGTTAAGTTAGTGATTTGATTGTAATTGTCATATTTTTTATATAAAAAAATACATGGTATTTTAGTTTTTACATTTAAAACACATAGTATTTATAAATTTTAAGTAGTGATTAGTAAACACTAAACGTATAGATCGCTAAATATGGGATTGAAAATTTACTAAAAACTGTGTTGCATTTTGGATTCCCCTCACCCACCCACACACCACCACCACACACAATAATAATAATAATAATAATAATAATAATAATAATAATAATAATAATAATAATAATAAATAAATAAATAAATAAATAAATAAATTAATAAATAAATAAATAGATAAAATGAATGGATTAATCTAGAAAGTGTTGTGATATTTGAGACGAATGGATTCTTATTTTTGTAATACAAAATGTATTAAAGCATCTTAGAGTAAGGCTTTCATGGTTATTTTGCAATGAAACTAGGTACGATTGTGAGTATTTTTGACATTGAATATTTCATTGTATTCTTGACTTTTTTTTAGAAAGAAAGAAAAAAAGAAACAAAATCAAACTCTTACTATGGAATCACAATTAAAAAAGAAAAAATGACAGTTTTTATATATTTTTAAGTTTGATTAAAAGACTGGAAAAACTTACACTTTTATTATTTGCCTTTTATGTGTAAAACAAAACTTAAATTATCATAAAAAGATGTCCCTACCTTTCTTTTTCAATAGGGAAAGATTTGAAAGAAAAAAACAAAAAACATGTTCTCTTTATTTTCTTCCTCTTCCCTCCTAATAAAGACTAAAAAGATGTTTTTTCATTATAAATATAGTAATTAAGAAAGCCTCATTCTTTCAAAAGACAATTTAGGATGACTATGAAATTGTATGAAAAATAATATGGAAACAAAATTATATATATATATATATATATATATATATATATATATATATATATATATATATATATATATATATATATATATAGTTTGTTGATATAGTCATATTTTCTGTTGGAATAAAATAAGTTGAAAATACAAAATCTATAGTTTTCATCCACTTGTGATTAAATAAATTCCAAAAAACTGAATTATAGAAGTCAATCTCGAAATGAACAAGTAGGTTCTTGGACGTGTCTCTTTCTAATTTCTATGAAGTTAATGACTCGGTCTCTTTTTCTTGTTAGTTCCTCAAAAAGTCAAACCACCAGCACCGAATATAAATGCCGATCACTTTTTATATATGATCACTACTAATAATTTATAGTACAATATATACATTTTTATTTCAGTTACTTGTCTTTTCCAAAATCCATTCATTCATGTATCCAAGTGATGTTTTGATGTCGATTAGTTTTGGTTAAATTCTAATAATTTATAGTGACGTAATCATATTCCTATGGTGAATTCTATGGGAATGTTAGGAGCTTTAATGAAGTTTTTTGAGTTCACAATTGGGAAAAGCTCTCACTAATTCCTTAAATAATATTCAGACAATGAATTTAAAATCTAAATATGATTTGGAGTTAGGTTTTGCTCTCATAATTGCAAACCATAAATGAAAAAATGAAAGTCTATAAGTCATTCATGGAGTTTTAAAATTCTAACCAGAAGATGATAAGATTATACTTTAACTGATGGATTATTAGTGTTCATACTATTAATTAGCACTTTGCGGAAACGATTGTCAAAACGTTAAATGACCTAATATGATCAAAGTCTGAAAGATGTGGTGAAGAAGACAATGTATATAGATGAAAAGAAAAATGATTTTCAGTCATTCCACAAACATTTACAATAACACAACACCAATATGATATGAATATATCTATCGATGCCAATAGAACACAAAATTAAGCACCCTCTTTTACAAATCTAGCAAAAAAGAATAATCGACAACAAGAAAATGCTAAATTACATCGGTTTCCCACCCCCGAAAAATCACTCCTCCCATATGCAAAACACGCGCGTGTCTCCTCTCCTCGATACCATTTCATATCATATTGTCAATTTATCATCATAAGTATTATATATATATATATATATATATATATATATATATATATATATATATATATATATATATATATATATATATATATATATATATATATATATATATATCACATTGAGGCCACTAATGAAAAATCAAGGAGCCTAAAAGGAAGAAGAAAAAGGAACAACAACAACTATGAGTGTCTACCTATTACTCGTGTCACTATATACTTTCCTTTTTCTAGATCGTATATTGTCTTTAAGTGGGGCTTCCTCCATTTCGATACAAAATACGCACCAAATATTAAAAATATCACAAATATTAATCCACCTAATGTCGTAAAGTCAACACCACCGAGTGTTATAGATTTTGACTTTGTTGTTGGGTGTAATTTCCCGAGGTCTAAATCCTTCATGATTTGAAAAATGAAGGCTCCCAATGCCCAATCAAGTGGAATATCATTTACCTCACTACCATATCCAATCCTGTTTCAAAGTAGTAGTATACAACCGTTTAATTTTATTTTATATATTCAATAAAAAATGTTTGGATATTAATTCCAATAAAAGTGTACCTTTTGTCATCCAAAGCAATCCCAAGGCTATCATGAAGAAAAGCAACAATATATGCAGAAGAAAAGCAATATCGATGTAAATCCTCATCATTAATTCCTGGATATTTTGACTTTAAATTTGACCAATCATCTTCACAAAACTCTTTTCCAGCCACCATCAGCTCCGAAAGAAACTTTTTAGGTGACAACCCAAAAAACTACCCAAAAAAAAAAAACATTTATACATAAAAAAAAAATATTATTATTTTTTATTTAGAGTAAATTACACGAATGGTCCCTATGGTTTGGTGTAATTTGCGCCATTGGTCCCTAACTTATTTTTTTTAACTCGGAAGGTCCCTACTATTTGTTTTTGTTACGTGTTTGGTCCCTACTGTTTGTTTTTGTTACGTGTTTGGTCCCTACTGTTTGTTTTTGTTACGTGCTTGGTCCCTATCTTACATAAAAAAAAAACTATTATTTAAATAGGAAAAAGTTGTGGGGTAGGTAAGGTAAGATGAGGGGGTGGGGTTGGGGTGTGTTTATTTAAATAAATTAAAAAATCAATGGCAAAATAGTCTTTTTAGATAAGACAGGGACCAAACGTGTAACAAAAACAAACAATAGGGACCATCCGAGTTAAAAAAATAAGTTAGGGACCAAACATGCAAATTACCCTAAACCATAGGGACCATTTCTGTAATTTACTCTTTTATTTAATATAGAAAGTGAAACAAACCTTAGATGTATGGAAGAAATTCTCAGTGGCTAAAAATTTCCCCTGGAGCTTGGGTATATATGTTGACCCAATGGAGCATTGGTCAAAGGCGCAGTCTTCTGTTTTTTTTTTTTTTAAATAAAATGTTAATAAATAAAAAAAAAAGGAATGTTGAATAAAAAGTTGTACCTTTGCCTTTCTGCAACAATTTATAGGAGGCAGATCTGCATTCAGTGAAGTTGCCAGTTGAATGTAGAACTGGTGATTGGTGATTTGTTTGGAGTAAAGAAGTTGGAGTCATATTATTTCCTATTATCACATTGTTTTTGTATCCTTTTGGGGAGCATGGATCCACTGTACAAATATAAAGACGTAAATGCCCTCCTCATCAAAACTAGGAGATTAACAAGTAAAAAACATATGTAGTACCTACCCAGATTTTTACTTTTGGCAAAGTTTGACCCACGAACCAAGTCAAATGCAACATTCTGAAAAAAGAAAAAGGAATGTAAAGTCAATCAGATAGTGTAAAATTTATATGGTGTACTAAAAAGAATGAAAAATATGAATATTTAATTAAATAAAGAATGGTAAATGATGTTTTACCTGACCAAATTCAAGCAAGCTGTGGCTGTAAAGACTATAACTAACATTTCCAAAATTAATTGTTCTTGAAAATTCAGGGGGTATTGGCTCGTTTGAGAAAAAGGTTACCTGAAAGACAATCATATATGATTATGTTTCTTTTGAGAAACAAGAATCGATAATAAAGTTTTTTTTTTTTTTTTTTTGTATTATTAGAAATGTAGAGAAAAAGAAGAATAATGAAAACCTGAGCAGAAGCACCACCAAGTTCGATTATCCCTGTTGTTTCTTGAGGATCACCTCCAAGAGTTCCAAGAGCATAATTAGCCACAACCCATGCATAAACTCCTTCATCAGACCCTGAAACAATGATATTTCCAATAAAATTGACTTTCATTATGTTTATGTATCTCACAAAACATACCAAAAAGGAAAGATTTTCTAAGCCTGCAAATACTTGTTGAAATGGATTCTTAAACAATTCCATTCACCTTTAATGAGATTTTATGTTCACATTTGCATCTATACTCACTAATCAGCCTAAATTGTCACCACTCACCTGACACATTTTTCGAAGGACAGCTAGATTTTACAGGTATTCTTCTTGGAAGGAATGTTAAATCGATAAAATCAATACAGAGGCATGAAATTGCATCTCAAATAAGTAACATATGGTAACTTGTTTTGTCCTATAATCATCAATCATTCACTTCCAAGATCAAAAGAATTAGCAAAGGTATGCCCACAGTAATATTGACACCATAAACTGAAAGACAATCAACACCAAGTGTGTCTAGTCCTTACAAAATAAACAATACCTCACTTTTTCAGTCCCAAATCCTTGATAGCAGCTCAAAGTATAAGTTGAACAAACAAATGCACAAACTTAAAACAACAATCATGAATTGAACATAGAGTTTCCTCATACCTGAAATAACTGAAGCCCAATCATTGCGAAAGGCAAACCCAGAAGTTCTGAAAACCGTCCTGCAAGACTCTAGAATCCGCTCCTGTACGCTCAATTCCAACATCCTTAACCCTGCCGTTGTCATCAATCTGATCTCTGTTTCACCCAAGTTCTCCCCCGGAATCCTCTTCCTTGCGAACTCCAAAAGTTTCAACATAGATTCACCCGCTCCCTTGGGATCCTCCGCAAACGCCGATAACCCAGGGCTAACCCGCATTGAACCCAACCCCTTCTTAGCACTCAAATCGAAAATAGGAGCTCCATCCTTAATCACATACTCAAACACATGAATCCGACTCCCTGTGCTCCCTCCATCAATCACAACTCGGTATCGTTTCTCCGACGGATTCTGCGAATTAAGATAGAAATAACCACACGACACAAAAACCAAAGTGAGGAATCCGATCGCAAAAATACTCGATTTCGCAAGATGAGATTGTTTTTGGTTTCTGGAGAAGAGATTAGTGGATCGCAGAGGTTGATTAGGGCGAAACTTAAGCTTTATGGAGTTATCCATTTCCTTCTTCACTTTATTGTTGATATCCGGACGATCGACTGCTTCTGGTGCTGGCGCCACACGAGCATTCGATCTTCGCATCCAAAAAACTTATCCGTGAACCATACGAACATGTACAGTTCACAAAATTAATTAAACACGCAGAAGTTATGATCTGAGTAGTATGTGTCCTTCCGGTCGAATTGGAGATGAGAGAGCGGTGATCGGAGACGGAATTCTGCCGTCTCTCTCGATCTCCTGGTTTGATCGGAGGGAAAACCGACGATGATTCAGGCTGTTTTGGTTCTTCTGTAAGAGCCCGACTCCCGTGGCGTGATGTATTTCAAGGTTTCGGACTTCTCTGTGTGTGTGCGTGTGCGTCTGCGTGTGTGTGTTTGTGTGTGTGTTAGACCGGCTTCCTCGCTGCTCCCTTTCTTCTTCTCTTTTCTCGTTGGATATCAAACTTTCACTTTAGCCCCCTCTTCTATTTACCTTTGCCAGATTTCGTCCCTAATCTATTGAAATATAAACGGAAATTTGAAAAGAAAATAACCAAAATCTTTTAAAAGCAAATTAACGGTCAAGTGCTTCAATAATTTAATAAGACAAAACACAAAAGAATTTGAATAAAAAGCATTCTATCATTAGGAAAGTATAAAAAACAAAAAGTCATGTCAACAATTAGTCAAGTGGCTAAATCTCAACATATGTTTTTAAGTTTAAGGGCAACAATTCAAAAATTTTACATTCTGACTTAAAAGTTTGTACATTATCATGCGCCCAAAATATCTTTCTACTTTGCTCTTACTTAACTTTCTATCAATGTGAAATTATAACAAATATCATATTTTGATAAAATTCATTAGATTTGAGAACACTTGTCATTATTTTAAATGGATAGAAAGATGATTAGGAAGAAAAATAAAAGGATATTTAATTTCTCTGGGCTAATTTGGTAGTTATTCATAAAGTTAGGACTAAATGTGTAACTTTGCCACAATCCGAATTAATCGAACTTCAATTCAAAGTAAATTTGGTAGTTATTCATGTTACCATAACATGGATTTTGGATTAATTGGACGATATCTTGACCTAAAGTATTACTTAAAAGAAATCATATCCTTATTAGGATTTCGGATATGATTGGATCGAGTTATAAAAACCATGTGGACAATCTTACCTTCCAAAAACAAATTTTGTTACCAATTTATAAATATCGTTACATTCTTTGATTCGTATATACGGTGCCACAAGCCCAAAACGCAAATAAAAACTACCAATCACATTACAACAAATAAATCAAATTTGATTGGTATATATATATATATATATATATATATATATATATATATATATATATATATATATATATATATATATATATATATATATATATATATATATATATATATATATATATATATGAACATGTTAGATTAAAAGTGCTAGGAATATTGCTACCTAATTGGTTTGATTCTTACATATATAACATCAAAGAACGTGGTAAAGATGACGTGTGTGTATGTCTCATGAATGTCTAGACGGGTTGTTGTGCATCTGATTGGTTCGCAAACTAGGTTCATCCTGGGCCCACCAAAACAAAAATCAAAGTTATATGCTTATTCCATCCTTCTCAGAACAAAACAGGTTGTACTGTGTTTAGCCCAATGTTAGTCTGAAACCGAGACTAATATCAATAGGACAAAAATTGCAATTTTTTGTCCCACCTAAAATGGTGGGTGAACACGGACACTCTCTGAGTCTCTCGTATGTGCAAAAGACGTGAATGTCCTCCTCATATTTATCATGGAAAATAGCCCTAGAAAGTTTGTTTTGTTCTGTTCAGTTCAATCCAGTCCAGTCATGTGTAACAAATGCACATGCTAACCAACCTGCATACTGTAACCGAAGCTTGGTGGTCTAAAATCCAAATGCCCCTATATACATACAAATGAAAATTTTAAATCTAAAAATAAATCAATGTTGTAATAGAAAAATAAATGAAAGTATGTTGATAACATACCAGACCATGTATGCTTTGTTGAGCCTCAAAGAATCCATCATGAGTTGGTGCCAATGAATTTAATTGACCCTATACCAAAAAAAAAAATCAATTTGACTAAATATCTACAAAAGTAAAGGTTGAATTTACATACCAGTCCCTGCATGCTTTGTTGATTAACATAATAACCATCATGAGGTGGTTCCATCAAGTTCAACTGCAGCTACATTTGACCCAATTAAGAATTTTTTTAATTAACAAAAAATAAAAATTGTAATTATTAGACAAAATGTCATACCAGTCCCTGTACATTCTGTTGGGCCCCATAATACCCATGAAGAGTTATTCCATCTGAGCTCATACTTTCCTATCACCAACATATCCAGATAAAAAAAATTTAATCCAAAGTCCAAACACAAACCTTACATTTTTTTTATATAAAATTACATCCAATTTATAAATAGAATTTCAAGAAAACTAACCATTTGCTGCAAGCTATCTCGTGCCTCAAGCATTACAGGTTCAGGTTCTGATTGTATCTACAAATGTCACACAAAATACAAGTTATACTAAATATATGTATAAATTATTTATAAAAAACAATAACATGAAACCAAAAAAAAAAAACCTTTCGTTTCTTGTTTACACTCTTTCTTTTACTCTTGTTTCCAGAAACGCCTCCTAAATTTTCATCCTCAACATCTCGTATCAAAACAGTGCCATTACTAGATTCTTTATTGTTCACATCCACACATGCTCTTAAAGCATCCACAAGTGCACGAAATGCAATATCATAACTTTCTTCACATAAAGATCCCTCTTCACCCAATTGAATCGCGTGTTTACATAAATCATTATATAATTGCACCCGATTTTGTGTTTTTTCCATCACCCCATTTTTATTTTGATCATCATTCTTTGCGTCTTTCGTCCATCTTTTTAAAATATAACGAGATGGAATCACTGAATGCCCACAGATTTGAAGAACAATCATCGTGTGTCTACAAAGAAAACCTTTGTACTCAAACAACAAACAAGAACACCAAACCTCGGATTTTGATTCGTCCCATGTAACATTAAAACTTTCGTTTTTTTCACAATCATCAACCGTATATATCGTAACGCATCCGTCTTCACGTTCTTTTTTAGGATGACACCCAACAACCCCCAAAACCTCAACTTGAAATTTTTTAAAAATTGTATGCGTGTAAATACTAGACATTTGTTTTTCCCATGGCGAAGGTGATTTCAACGCGGGTTGTTTATGCCACGTGTCGAAATCCGCTAACGCCTCTTCGTCATATCGGTTTTGTAAAATGGTCGCGTATTGTTTCACAAATTCTTTTAATGTAACTTTTTTGTGAATATATTTATCGAAAAAAGAATTCACACTTTCGCCACGTTGAGGTGTAGACATTCCCGCTAAAAATACGTCCCGCATAAACGACGGGACCCACTTTTTTCGATCTTCGTATAACGAATGAAACCATTCGTTATCCTGAAGCTCGAATCTCCCCACGAGTTTCCACCATCTCATATCGAACTGTTCGTCTGTTAAAGACTTATAAATACACTTGAAGAACTTGGTCATGAATTTATCATGTCGTCTAATAATATGCGCGAAAGTCTCCGGAACCTTCTCTAAGATACTCCAAAGAGAGAACAAATGGCGGCTCGCCGGAAAAACTTCCATGGCGGCCGCCTCCACCGCCTTTCCTTGATCGGTGATCACAACTTTCGGATATTTCCCTCCCATTGCCCTTAACCACGTTTTCATTAACCAAACACAAGTTGTTTTAGATTCGTCTGCGACAATCGCGCATCCAAGCAGCATAGCTTGAAAATGATGGTTCACTCCAATAAACAGAGCAAATGGCATTTTGTCATTGCTTCTAACGTAACTAATATCGAAAGAAACAACATCGGTGAAATTTATGTAATCTTTTCTACTTTTGGCATCGACCCATAACAAGTTTCTTAAACGTTGGTCTTCGTTTAAGTCAACCGCGTAGAAAAAATACGGATTTTCTTTTTTGATATGCGTGAAATACTCGAGCATAGCTTGACCATCACCTTCTTCAAGTGCTAGATACCTACCACGGTCAAATTGGTAATTTAACTCGTTTCTTGAAAAGTCAACGTTACGATACGCGCCCGATTGTCGTGACATTTGAACGTACATCTTTTTTGTTCGTTCAGAAACCGCGTGTAGAATATCGATGTTGTTTTTTTCGGCTAATTTTACGTTTTTGTGGATGCGGAAATGGTAAGCTAAAGCAGGTAAGAGTTCATGGTTATGTTCTTTTATGAATTCATGAATGTACCATTTTGAGTCTTTTCTTCTTTTCACATGCATGCTTGCTTTGCAGTCTGTTTTTTTCACACTTGGACGCCTACTTGTCCCCGAATCGGATTCTGGTGTGACTCCGTATCTTGAACATGCGAATTTAGCATCGATGAATTCTTTTGACTTTTTTGACCTTCGCGAGTTTTTTATTGATGTGGTGAATCCCATAGATTTTGCGTATTCTTGGTAGAAGGAATATGCTGACTCGTGGGATTCGAATACGATTCCTTCGGGGACTTCAAGATCTTTTTCCATTTCAATGTTTGTGGTGTCTTTTGTGGGAGATGTGATAATTTGGGCATCTCTGTCTGTTTCTTCATCGATAACATCAGTTATATGTCGACTCATGGCTTCATGTATGTGTCATAAGCTAAAATATGTTCCCATGAAAATGTAATCAAAAGGTGGAATCAAATAGAAACTTAAAGTGCAAAATGTATAAAAGAATGGTTTTGTAATCCTCAAGGAATTGGATTTGGTCATCCAAGATTCTTACTAATCTTACATCCAATTCAAGAGTTAAATTCAAACAGACATTTTCTTGATCTCCTAAAGTAAACCCATTAACGATGTTTGTTTTGAAAAAGTGATTGGCATCAACTAAGTAATAACCTAAATATACAGTATAGTTCATGATTATAAAGACACAAAACACATAAAACAAAATCAGGGCTTAAAGGAATGTGTTGCAGATACAAAGCACAGACAAAGTAGTGATGGTGAGTTGAAGAGCATACTCTTAATCTGCTATGGTGTATCTTGCAGAAACAAAATAGATACAGAATGTGTGTTTTTGTCTATACTTGTCTTCTTTTCCTGAGCTCTGTAATTGAGTAGTGGTGTGTTTTGCGAGTGAAAATGACGAGTGTGGGCAAGACTTAAAGGACGCATAACTCACCATCACCAAACAAATAATTACCCAGATTAACCCCGGATAATTCCATGGCTCAAAAAATACAGTCTAGAGTGTCCGAACAGACAGTTTACGAAAGGAGGAGCTACAGAAAGGAGGTGTTGTTTACCTGATGCTATGGGGAGGAGAGCGAGAGGGCAGATCAAAGAGCAGAGCGAGAGAGATGGCAGGTCGAAACAGTGAGCAGATCAACAAGGAGAAGATGGCCTTGGTTGTAAAATTCTAGGGTTTTGGAAAATTCAGTCATTTACACAAACGAGGGGGGATTGGAATTGAATTCATCTTCATACCGGGCTTGGAGCAGATTTCCCGAACAATCTCAGGCCCCCGCTGCTGCTGCTGCTTTCTTCTTCTTGATTCCCTTGAAGCTTCCATGAGTTTATGGATCCCTCTCAGGTTCTTGGTAAATTTTTGTTTCCATCGTAAAGTCGGAGGGCTGGTTACAAAAAAGAAAATAAATAAATAAATAAATAAAATAGTTATTCACAAAAAATAGAAGAATTCTTATTTATATATATATATATATATATATATATATATATATATATATATATATATATATATATATATATATATATTAAAGGGGAGCACTTCTTAGGAATAGTGCATAACCAGGGTGGGTTTATTTCGTTAACCATGGTTACCGCTTTATCTGGATCCTTCCAATCTTCCTTCCATCCTTTCTTATCCACGAACTGATACGAGTTCTGAGTTGTCAATTCCTCTGTTATACCATCGAAGAGTGTAGTCGATCGATCGTTGTTTTCGCTTCTATCACTCCGCCATAGCCGACGCCGCTGACTCTGGCTCTCACCGCCTCTTTCCTTCACATAACACCCGATTTTCTTCTCCATGTGCTTATAAGAAGATTCAAGTTTCAGAGTCTTCAATTGCAATTTTGGATCGGCTGACTCGCTCCTATACAAGGTATGCAAATCCAAATTGTCGTCTGGCTAGGGATTCTGCTTTGGTGTCGCAAGATAACCTACACACAAATGCCTTTGGTTCCTGAAAGAGATCTCGAAAGGAACAATTGGCACCTTCAACTTCAACTTCAGCCTACGTCTATTGTTTTATGTGGGTTTCCAGCCTCAAGCGCTGCTTCTCACGAACAGACTTAACTCTCCACACACTCTAATTACCATCTCAATCACTGTTGGTTGATCAGATGAGGGATAGTTTGTTTCTCACAAACAAACATCAGGTGACGCCTGCAACTTGCTCCTATTTTGTTCTCTTCTACTCATCAGTTTGATTTCTAGGTATTTACTACACTTCATTTTGTTTTTTTCCCTATATTGTTATAAGCTTCCGCGTTTTCTGCGATTTAGGATTTATACTGATGTCAATTTGGGGGTCACAGTATCCATGGCGTTCATCGGTTGTTCCCTTAACCCACTGCTTCACACGATGAAAGCGGATGCGATGAGTAGTCGGCTGTAAAATCAATGTTCTCATTGTAGCCTGCACAATCTAAACTGAAATCGAGGGGTTGCTTGGGACGTTAACGGTTAATTATCGATTGATTCGTTCTCTAGAATCTCGACTTTTGCCATTATCGATCTATTTATGTATTCTGCTTCTATTCTTCTACCGACTACCCTTTGACTTTACGAAACCAATACACAATTAGAAAACAAAAGTTTGTCAAATGTTCATGAAACCATTTTTTATTTATTCACTTCAACTTTTTATTCGTTGTCTTGCACAATCTAAAAATGAAACTTGTAATTAAACCCTATGAGACTTTTTATACATGGTTTTGTTTTTTTGTTATTAATAATTGACATTTTCTACTTTGTGGGTGCCGGTTGATTTTTGTGTGCTTTTAGATGTATACGTCGACCTGTATTACATAAGGAATCATAAAGAGAATGAATGATCCACAAAAGGTGTTCTATGAAATGCTTCACCGAAATGAATAATACATGGCAGAGAAGGAAAATGGAGGACTGAAAGAAAAGCAAGGAAGGAATTCAATTTGATTCCAATTCCATGTTTGGTTGTAAATTAATCGAGTGACTTTGTTCAATGTAACAACTTATTTGGCCTTTAATGTGTTTGTATTTAAATATTTGGAATCTTCAATTGGTTTCTCATTATGTATTGATTTGGTTATGTTGTTGTGTTGGAATTTCAGGTGTATGCGAGATAATAGAGGATGGGGGAGGTACTTGTTGTAATTATGAACTCGATGGAGTTATTCGGTATGGTCTTTCTTAGCCAATCAATTTTTGAGACACTTAATGAATATGTTGCCATATGTTTATTTGATTAACTTATATTGTAGATATGAGTAGTTATGGAGAAAAGTAAGATTTACCTGATGATAACAATGAATCTAAGAGATAGAAAAAAAGGTTATGATGCTAGACATCATGATGCTTTACAGTTGTTAACATGGTTTCACCTCAAACGGATCAAAGTGGTTAGTTATTTAGTTTTGTTAAAATCATTCTTTTGACTTCTCTTCCACATTCCTAGAGGGCGTTTTTTTTCGTTTCAGGAAGTGATTAGGCTTTTAGTTGCTTTATCTGCACTGGCTGTATTGAAACAAGAAGAAAAAAATGAAGAGGAGAAAACACCAAAAAGAATGTCAGCCAAGTCGAGACATTGAGGTATTATTGGAGTTATTGTTTTAACCGGTGGCCTTTAGTGACGATTATTGTTGGTATAGTTGTAGTATATCCCAAATTTTTTTAAATCCATTACAAAATTAATGTTATCTGTATATTGTATGATGGAATTTTTTTTCTTAGTTAGATTTTCAACAGGTTTAGCAGCTCCAACAATTGTTGCACGATTTAGTGTTTAACACCAACATTGGGTACAATTATAGCAATAATTGGACATGGTGGTTTTGTTGTTGTTAGACAGTTGCACGAAATGTTGTAGTGGTTGCTTCGTTTGGAGGTGAATAAAAAGTAAACGTTTAAGAATGACATTTTTTATTTTATTTTGTGGAGATAATAAGTAAAAATATGGCACCTCGGGTTGCTGATGTGTATTTTTCAAAAGCATTGCATGATGTCGATATACATGTGAAAACTTTCTTTTTAATTTTACATTTTGTTTCTATTAAGGTTTTGACTTATTTTTTCTGCTCATATTGTGGTTTGCTTTCATTCTTTTGTACCCTCACGTTAATACCGATGGTCATATTGTTTAAATGAGTGTCCATAATACATTTTCTCTTCAATTCTTAAACTACCCATTGAAATTTAGAGACCTTACAATGGTGTTATTGAAACATATAACATTTTACTTTAATTCTAATGTTAGGTGCATGATTTGATCATTCAAGGAAATGAAATCGAAGAAGACGGTGGAGGGACGGGGTAAGTATCAAGATGTTCTTTTTGTATTTATTGTAGATTGCATTGCATTTTCATTTAAAACTACCTGGATATAAGATTGTATTTTCATTGTTTTCGAAAACCTATTCAAATATAGCATTGTACTTCTTTTGGTAGCATGATCTATCATTACATTTCCATTCATCCGATTGATGGAAAATTACACAGAATAGCAACATACTTTAATTTGGATACCAATTTATGCAATGTACTTCATTATTTGTCTCAGAAAACGAACACATTCCGCCCCGCGCAACGCGCGGGTATCCCCTCTAGTTTATATATATCGACGACAACAAAATATCATATTTGTCTACTTTAAAATCAAAATATTATAATTTTCCTTTATAACTTTTAAAATATCACGTTTGTCCAATTATTTTTTAAACATTTTATAATAAGTTTTTATACTTAATAATCATTATAATTAAAAAATAATAAGTAGATTAATTAACCTTATCGTCCGTAAATATGGATATCCTTTAATTTATATAATTGACTAAATTATCCCTGATTAACCCTTTAATAATCATTTTAGTTCACTAAATTACCTCTAATTAACTCTTTTGGAATCAGATCACACGATCGCCTAAGCTCTGTTCATGGTTCCTTTATACGTTTGAAACAAGGATTTCTTTCGTGTTGGTTCTTCTTTAGCTGTGGATTGTTGTCAGATTGGGATAATCTAGGTGTATGATCCTTGACTTATTGCTACTGTTCTAGATGACGTGATTTTTTTTTTCAAAATTATGTTTTCAAAGGATTATGGAGAAACCGAGACAAAAATTAGAAGATGTGGAGTAGTTATTTGAATATCTACTGATAAAACCATAAACAAGTCTTGGAAAAAGTGAAAGATGGGAGTTAGATCTCGAGGGTGGCTTCAAAACAATACAAAATATTCATTGTTGAAGTTTGTATTGAATGGTTACATGGGGTTTACGGGTAGGATAGTGTAACACCAGTCAAAATAGGTTAATAACAATCACATGTGATTATGTCAATCATGTAATTTTGTTAAACTAGTAATCTGATAAACTTAGTATGTAATTCACGACAAATGCTAATACAAGTATGAAATTTCATACATACTTTATGATACAACTCAAAGTATACGTCCATACAAATCAAAAAATATAGAGAACGTCTAAATTTGACTTCGCGTGAAGAAGTGTAACGTCCCAAATTTCGAGTCCAAAAATTTCATTTTGATTAACTGATTATAACAACATTCATAAGAAAACTACTTAAATATATATCATTTTGTAAATCAATGTATAGACCTAAATAATATAATAGCAACATGTCAGAGTACAATCCCATAATATCTCAAGTGCGGAAGATCAATGTGTGTGAGTATGATATGTTGCTACCGCGTCAGCTCCTTCCCCTTCGCTGAAGAGGTATCTGAAACCAAAACTGTAAACTATAAGCACGAAGCTTAGTGAGTTCCCCCACCGTACCACATAACATACACATACTACCATACATATCTGGGTGCCCGACCTACCCCTTCCGTCCTCTCGACCGGATACTGCCTAGCATACCTTGGTGCCCGATCTACCCCTTCGGTCCTCTCGACCGGATACTACCTATCATACCTGGGTGATGGCCTCCCATTCGGTCCTCTCGACCGAATACTGACTAGCATATCCGGGTGCTGGCCTCCCCTTTGGTCCTCTCGACCGGATAATGACTAGCATATCTAGGTGCTGGTCTCCCTTTCGGTCCTATCGACCGGATGTTGGGGACTATTTCACCCCTACTACTACCACATAATATCATATCACATATATCATAATCTGGCTAGCATGGTTGGGTACTAAACTACCTATTCGGTCTTATCAACCGGTAATCAGGGACTATTTCACCCCTACTACCACTATCACATAACATCATAGCATGCTAGCACATAAAACATAACAGATAGCAGCAAACCTAGATGAATATCACAAAGACAATCATCTAACATACAACTCCTACTAGTGAGCCGGCATTGTGGCCGTAGACCCACCGCTACTGGAAGGTAACTCACCTCAAACAAGTAGCTGCTGATAATCTGTGCGGGAAGTCTCTGTCTGCTGCTGCTCCGGAAATCCTCCGGCTATAATCCCCATAAAACACTTAGTCAGAATCTGATATCTACTCTTAGGGTAAAATGACTATTTTACCCCTAACCAAGACCAAGCCGAAGTCAAAGTCAAATTCAAAGTCAACTTCCAGTTGACCTGACTCGCCGAGTTGGGCCGCCAACTCGTCGAGTCCCTATCCTTTTAACTGTCCTTATCCACGACTCTACTCGTCGAGTTTAGAAATGACTCGACGAGTTCCCCTTTTATGCGAACATCGAATGAACCTTCATCCGACTCGCTGAGTTGTATGAACAACTCGTTGAGTTCATCCTCATCCTATGAGCCAGTCCTGTCTTCGACTCGCCGAGTTGTATGAACAACTCGTCCAGTTCATCTTCAAGAGTTGGGAGATTGCCTTGGACTCGCCGAGTCTGTTCTAGCACTCGTCGAGTCCTATGAAATCCAGGTCTCCCAACACGTCTAAACAACTATGGGACTCCCTTTTCTAACAACTGACCATCGCAAAAGGGTTTAAGATGGCTGAAAGCGCACCGACTCGCCGAGTCCCAATAACGACTCGCCGAGTCCAACCTTGACCATTTCTATACAGTCGATCTAAATGGGATTTAACACACCAAAACCATAGATCTGGCATCCTAATGTCCATTTTATACGTAAAGTTCCAAACTTGATGCACATGCATGGGTTTTTTAGCTCAAAAGTCCGTAGAAGGTGCTCTACAATGTGCATGGGGCTCTCATGGCCATAGAGTTGGCACCTTTATGCCATGAGACCCCTCCAATGACTCACATCTGGAATTAGAACCCCATGAATCACCTTACAAATCTGAAAATGGCTTAAGAAGCCCTAATTACACCATGAATCTAAGCCCTAAAGATGAACAACCAAAAAGGAAGACCAAAACAGGGGGCATTTACCTTGCTTAAGCTGAAGATAAAGTAAGATCTCTGAATCTACAAGCCCCAACTCGAATTTCCCAGCTTCTTCCTTCCTTCCAAGCTTCACAAACCAACCAAGAGCACCAAAATGGCCTTAACACACATACACACACAAACGGCTAGGGTTTCGATATCCAGCTCTAAGGAAGTGTTAGGGACAAGGGAGGCTGAGTTAAGGTGTTTATATAGGTGCAAACCCTCAGATTTAGGGTTTTACTCGTACAACGCCTACTCGCCGAGTCCGTCTCCCGACTCGTCGAGTAGATCACTTAAGATGTCTGCAGATCTCGACTCTACTCGACGAGTGGGTCCTCCGACCCGTTAAGTCCCACAGAAAAAATAAAAATGCTTGAATTAAATGCGTACCAGGAATCGGGTGCTATAAATCTCCCCCACTTATTTTAGACTTCGTCCTCGAAGTCTGCTGTTCGTTCCTGGAACAGTTCTGGATAATGTTTCATCATCTCATCCAACGGCTCCCAAGTCCATTCCGAGCCCTTCCGGTGCTGCCATTGCGCCTTCACCAGCTCGACCCTTTTGTTCCTCAAATCCTTCATCTTCCGGTCGAGGATTGCTACAGGTCGCTCGGTATAATTCAGGCCGTCATCAATCTGAATATCCTCTAAGGGTACCACTGCTGAGTCGTCCACCAGGCACTTCCGCAGCTGGGAGACATGGAAAGTGTTGTGGATTTGGCTGAGTTCAGCTGGCAGATCCAACCTGTACGCCACCTTGCCCACCCGGGCTAAAACCCTGAACGGTCCAATGTACCTGGGGCCGAACTTGCCCCGTTTCCTGAATCAAATGACGCCTTTCCATGGTGACACCTTCAGGAGAACCATGTCCCCGACCTGGAGCTCCAGGTCAGATCGACGCTTGTCGGCATAACTTTTTTGCCGACTCTGAGCAGTCTGAAGCCTTCTCCGGACCTGCTGAATCCTCTCCGTCGTCTTGAGCACCACTTTGGTGATCCCCATGACCCTCTGTCCATCTTCACCCTAACATATCAGGATCCTGCACCTTCTCCCATATAACATCTCGAAGGGAGGACGGTCAATACTTGCGTGGTAGCTGTTGTTGTACGAGAACTCAGGCAATGGGAGGTAAGTATCCTAGCTACCACCGAAATCTAGCACACATGCCTGCAGCATATCCTCCAAACTCTGGATGGTCCGCTCGCTCTGACCATCCGTGTGCGAGTGAAAGGCGGTGCTAAAGTGCAGACGAGTACCCAACTCATCGTGGAATTTCTTCCAGAACCTGGAGGTAAAGCGTACATCTTTGTCTGAAATCACGGAGACTGGCACTCTATGTCGTGCCACCACTTCCCGAATGTAGATGTTGGTTAACTTCTCGGCCGAGATACTCTCCTGGATCGGTATAAAATAGGCACTCTTGGTCAATCGATCCACGGTGACCCATATGGAATCCACTCCCTGCGCAGTCCTGGGGAGTTTGGTGATGAAGTCCATAGTGATATCTTCCTACTTCCACAGGGGAATATCCAACGGCTGCATCTTGCCGTGTGGCCTTTGGTGCTCGGCCTTGACCTTCCTGCAGGTCAAGTACCACTCCACATACCATGCTACATCCCGCTTCATGCAGGGCCACCAACAATCAAGACGAAGATCCCTGTACATCTTCGTCGCCCCGGGATGAATGGAGAATCGGGATTTGTGTGCCTCCTACATCAGGACCTGGCACACACCTCCGTGGTATGGAACCCACTCCCTACGGTGTAGCGTCAATAATCCTCGGCTATCATAGTCGAATGAGGAAACTTGACCTACTATTCGCTCTATCTTCCGATGTTCCTCCTTCATAGCCTCCTGTTGGGCCTCTCAGATCTGCTCTAGTGGTGGAGTCACCACGGTCATCCTCATGCAGATATCCCTGATTGGCGTTACCTTGCGGCTAAGCACGTCTGCCACCACATTGGCCTTCCCCGGGTGGTAAAGGATCTCGCAATCATAATCCTTCACCATGTCCAACCACCAACGCTGCCTCATGTTAAGATTCGGCTGATCCATGAGGTAACTCAAACTCTTGTGGTCCGTGTAAATGGTACAACATACCCCATAGAGGTAATGACACCAAAACTTGAGGGCGAACACAACAGCCCCCAACTCCAAATCATGCATCAGGTAGTTCGCCTCGTGAGGCTTCAGCTGCCTCAAAGCGTAGGCGATGACATGCTCTCTCTGCAACAAAACCGCGCCCAAACCTGAAATAGACGCATCGCAGTACACAACAAAATCCTCTACTATAACGCCCGTGTTTCCAGGCTAGGCATTTTCGTTTATGTAATAGTCTAGGTTAACCCTTGTAACTCCTTTTGAAGTATTAATGATGAAATATTTGAGTATTATGTGAATTATGTGTATTTGTGTGCTTATTACTTAATTATAAAGATAAGATTAATAAAGAATAAAATGAGCGTCAAAATTAAAGTGTGAGATAAGCCCGATATCTTTGCATGAAGATGTAGCAGTTAAAACAAGGATTCCGTAGATATAAGGAATGCCGAAATCCGAGTTATGACGAAGAAGTTATGACCTGTCGAAGTTTCGCAACAGAACCGGCACGACGCTGAGTGACGTAAAATGTGAAATTTACGTTAGAGAGATATTTATCCTTAGCGATATAAACAAAGGTCGTAGAGTTCGTTAAACCGAGAGCATGTATAAAAAGAACGCCCAAATCTGACTTCGTATGAGGAAGTTATTATTTTCCGAAGTTTCGACTTAGCAGTATGCAGCTCGAATACTCGATTTGAGATCGAGCGGTTTTTAGCCGAAACAATCTAAACGAGAATCGAAGATCTCGTAAATAGTAGTGAAACGATAAAAAGACAGGCGAAAACGGACGACAGATGAAGAAGTTATGAATTTATAACGGAGTTTTCCTGTCTCGGCCTACTAAAAATAAATAATAAAAATAAAGTCAAAATTAGCCGACGGAGTCTAAATGAAAGTTGTAGAGCGTAGTCTCACCTACACGTGGATATAAAGAACGTCAAAAACGAAGTTCGTATGAGGAAGATATGAATTTCGGAAGTTTTATATATAATTAAAATATATATTTAATTAAGAATTTCGGATAATAACCGAAGGAGTCGCTGATCCTATCCGAACTACACCCAGCGTAGAGCTGTGCGCCCAGCGTACAGCGAAGCATGACCCGCCTCGGACTCGAGTGCTCCAAATACGTAAGCAGTGACGATTTCCGAAGCGTCCGCACCGCGTACTGAGCATTACGCCCAACGTAATGCGAGGCTTCTGCTCCTATATAAAGGATGCGAGGACAGCCGGCCATTTTGCTCCTTTTCTTCTCTCTCTCTCTCTCTCTCGTTCTCTCTCTCTCTCCCGTTTTACCTTGTTTTTCATGCAAGAATTATCTCGAAGTCCCGGTATCATTCTCGAGACCCGAAGCAAGCCCCGAAGATCCCGAGAAGTGAGATTCCCGAGCTGAAGCTCTACCCGCGAGAAGCCAATTTTTGTGAAGATCTTCCAGATCTACCGAAGAATACTACTTCTACAAGTCGTAGTGTTATCCGATCATCTTCTGATCAAGTGAGTGTGTGGTTACTTTCTTCTAACGCATAATTATGAAGTATTTTATACGAAATACGTGTTATGTGTATATTTTGTGGTTATATGTGTGAATGTATATTCACTTTCTTCTATCTCATAGATATGATTTATTCTCTATGAAATACGTGTTATGTGTATGTGTCTCATCTGTTGTTTGGAATATGTATTAAATGAGAATGCTATACAGGTTTTAAACTATGTATAAAAATATGTGTCTCATCTGTTGTGTAGAACATGGGTAGATAGTTGATGTGTGATAAACAGATGAGAGGCCTCAATGTTGTTTTTGATTCAGTCATCTAGCGGAGTTTAGATGACGACCACAAACTTTTCTAGACAGTCCTGTGGAACGCTAGCAGGCTCGCCACCTGTAGGTGTTAATGAACTTGGGTGTTCATTCGCTGTACTCCATCCCCCTCATGGTTGCCTTATTTGACATATATTAATGGGAAACCCCCGAATGCATGTGTTGTCGCCCCGATGAAATATTCTAACACTAGGTCCCTTGTGTTATTCGTTTTAGGGACGTAAAGTGAGAATAACGGGAATGGGTACTTGGGTTATTGTTGGTTTGTGGAATTAAATATAATTATTTATTGTGGGTTGAAATACCTATATGCTCACCAGGCTCCCAAGCCTGACCCACTCAGTTTTCTTTGTATAACAGGTAGTGGCGCCAGAGCATAAGTTGGATGACTTGTCAAGTTATTTTTGGATTATAGACCTGTTGTTTTATATTACTGTTGTAAGGTCTGTATTGAAATGTTTATGCTTTTGGTATGTTTATCGGAACATGACATCCCGGGTATTGTAATATAATGAAAAATACATTTCTTTAAGAAATGCTTTGGTAAATCTTATTTTTATCATATTTTGTTTTGGGAAAAAATTCCGCAACTCTTTTAATCAAAGGATTACTCTGAAATCATTTTAAAAGCATAAATTAAACCGGTCTTTTCTGGCCGTAATATTGGGAATGTCACAATTGGTATAATAGCATTAGTTTAAGCGAACTAGGAATTTGTAGGATCTCTAGACTTAAACTTAGAATGCTAAGTGAAATTTTGATATTTGTGTCTGTTATATTTTAGACACGAGCACTAGTTTATTTTAGGAAAATTGCCTAAAATGCTTTTATGTGCTAAATGTTATATGTTTGCCATATATGATATTATTTGTTCGGATCTATGGTCTGTTGCCGACCGGATCTGGAAACCTTATGTGTGTAGGATTCTAAGCGTACTTCTACGATATTAGAACTAGCATGTAAACGTTTCGGAGTGATAAGGATGATTTGAATATCTATCATGAATGAGGATCTATTTTCACCTTATTCGGTGTATAGATCAAAAATGGTGAGAATGAGGAGTGGAGTTGGAAATGCTGATGAAAACATGAATCAACCACCAGTGATTGAGCAAATACCTGTCGTAGCAGCAGCACCTGAGCCGATAACGATGGTTGGTGTACAAATGATGATTCAAATAATGTTGGATCGTCAGATGGAGGAGACTAGGCGGTTGCTTCAACAGAATCGTGAAGAACTGTCAATTCAAGTAGAAGAGCCCGAATTAAATGAAGGGCACTCAGAAGGAGGAAACTTCAGTGGATCTGTTGGTCAAGCCAACCCACCGATAGCTAGGCAAAACAATCATGATGGAATGGGATGCAAGTATAAGGATTTTCTAACTTGCAAACCATCGACCTTCACTGGAAAGGAGGATCTGATCGGAGTCATGGATTGGATATCGGAAATGGAGCTAGCCTTCATGACGTGTGGTTGTAGAGGCAAGTTGAAACCTATGTTCGTTGTACGTTAGTTCAGGGGTGGAGTTGTTCGTTGGTGGAACACTTTGGGGAAGACCCTAATCCCTAATGAGCCACTGCAACTGACATGAGCAGAGTTCTTGGTGCAGTTCAAGCGCAAGTTCTGTTCGGCCCAAAATCTGTTGGAGTTGGAAAACAAGTTTCTGACATTGACAAAGGGCAGCATGTCAGTTGATGAATACAAAAATGCTTTCACAGACAAGATGGAGTTTGCTTTGCGCATCGTTCCAGATGAGCTGACAAAGGTTGACCGATACGCAAAAGGACTCCCATGGGAGTACGCGGTGCCAGTTCGTCAGGCACCTACTCTGGAGGTAGCTATCTGGGTTGCCAAGTCTGTTAAGGACATGATCAAGGGAAGAACCACCGACAAGGTTGAAGTTGGCGAAAAGAGAAAATTTGAAGGAACTTCAGGTTCCAGTAAGAAAAGTAAATTTTCGAAGTCTACTTTGAAAAAGTTTGGAGGCAAAGGAGGCGAAGCGAAATAGTGTGAGAAGTGCAAGAAAAAGCACTTTGGGAAATGTAGTGACGAAGTAACCTGCTACAAGTGTGGAAAAATTGGGCATTTTGCCAATGAGTGTCCGTCCAACAAAAGGATGTGTTTTGGTTGTAATGAAGAGGGGCACATTTTAAAAGACTGTCCGAAGAAGAAGGAGGCAGCTAAGCCCAACCATCCACCAAAACCGAAGGCGAGAGCCTTTTAGATGACACTTAAGGCTGCGAAAGATGAAGTTAAGGTCACTTCAGGTACCTTTCTCGTAAACGAATTGCCTGCTCAATTTTTTTTTGATTATGGAGCCAACTACTCCTTTATATCGCATGAATTTGGTAGAAAACTAGCTTTGCCTGTTGATAGACTAGATAATGCTCTATTAGTCGAAGTTGCTAGTGGCAAGTTTGTACATGTTAGCCATCGTATGAAAAACATCTTAATTGACTTGAATGGGAATAAGTTTCACGAGGAAGTATTGCCTATCGAACTTAACGGTTTCGACATCGTGTTGGGAATGGATTGGCTTAGTGCCAATGATGCCGAAATATTGTGCAGAAAGAAGATAGTAAAAGTAAACCCGCTAGGGAAAGAGTCGTTTATGGTGTATGGGGACAAACGCAGAGTAAATTCTGGAATCATTTCTCTAATGAAAGCCAGAAAGTGTTTTACCAAGGGATGTACATCATATTTAGCATTCGTGATCGATGCTAAGAAGGAAAAGAAGGTGATACAGAATATTCCAGTGGTGTGTGATTATCCGGAAGTATTTCCTGAAGATCTTCCTGGATTACCACCTGATAGACAAGTGGAGTTCATAATAGACTTGTTACCAGGAACCATGCTAATAGCAAAAGCACCGTATCGATTAGCACCGACGGAGATGAAGGAGATGATGATGCAACTTCAGGAGTTATTGGACAAAGGTTTCATTAGACCTAGTTCATCGCCATGAGGAGCTCCGGTGTTATTCGTAAAGAAGAAAGACGGGAGCATGAGAATGTGCATTGATTACAGAGAGCTGAATAAAGCAACGATAAAGAATGGATACCCGTTGCCAAGGATTGATGACCTGTTTGATCAATTGCAAGGTTCGAGCTATTTCTCGAAGATCGATCTAAGGTTAGGGTATCATCAGCTGAAGGTAAGAGAACAAGACATCGAGAAGACTGCATTCAGAACACGATATGGACACTACGAGTTTTTGGTTATGTCATTTGGACTAACCAATGCTCCAGCATCGTTCATGGATTTAATGAATCGGGTTTGTAATCCATTCTTTGATAAATCTGTGATAGTGTTCATAGACGACATTCTGGTTTACTCGAAAAGCCAAGAGGAGCATGGCAGACACTTACGAGAAGTGTTAGAAGTTTTGAAGAAGGAGAAGTTGTATGCAAAGTTCTCCAAATGTGATTTTTGGATTCGAGAAGTCCAATTCTTGGGTCACGTGGTCAACCAAGATGGGATAATGGTTGATCCAGCAAAGATTGAAGCTGTAATGAAGTGGGAACAACCGTTACCTTGTTCAGCTCCCGCTAGTCTATGCACATGCGATGCAGTCTGTCCTTCTTCTTGACAAACATGATCGGGCTCCCCAAGACAAGCTACTTGAACTGATAAATCCCTTGTCTGGCAGCTCTTGTAGCTGCGTAGACAACTCCTGCATCTCGGGAGGAGCCAACCGATACGGTGTCTTGGCTATCGGAGCCGCATCAGGAACTAGGTCGATCATAAACTCCACCTGTCGCTCCGGAGGTATCCCAGGAAGCTCCTCTGGGAACACGTCTGTGTAGTCTCGCACCACCGGAACATCACTCACCATCACCTTACCCGTCTCCCGGGTATCCATAACATAGGCGATATACCCGGCGCAACCCTGTTGTAGGTAGCGTCTAGCTCTCGCTACTGAACATAATGTGGGTCCACACTACAGCCTCTCGCCATGGATCACTAACTCTCCCCCACCTAGGGTCCTGACTCGCATTAGCTGTTGTGCGCAATCTATCACCGCCCCATTAGGGCTCAACCAATCCATTCCTATAATCACCTTGTTCCCTTGCAACGAAATGGGAACCAAATCCACTAGGTAGCACTCCTTGAATAACCTCAGCACACAATCTCGGAAAACTGCTGATGCTCGTACCGATCGATCATCGACAATCTCTACCTCTAAAGGGCAATCCAACATGCCCGAAGACTCAGAAAACCTATTGCGGAGTGCAAGGGAAACAAAAGATCGAGTGGCACCTGAGTCAACACAACACATGTACTGGGATACCGTTCACATGGAACGATCCTAAACGTATACACAGAGCACATATCAATACCATAAGCATCAAATAAATAAATCAGAGGGAAAGAATCATACCCGTCACCACATCGGGTGCGGCGCGTGCCTCCTCGGTAGTCAACTGGAAGGCCCGACTCCTCACCACTGGAGCCTTTGACTTGCCCTGCCGACTATCAATAATCCGCAGGGTCGCTGGAGCTGGCGCCTTTATCGGCGCCGTTGCTGTCAACTAGGGCCAATTGGCCTCCTTGTGGCCCCTCTGGTTGCAGTGGAAACATAGCAACTCAGACGTCTGAATAGTAGGTGCAGGGCAGTACAATTCCTACTGAAATGTCCTAGCTTGTCGTACTTGTAGCAGCCAAACGCCCTCAACCTACAATCCCCCTAATGTGTCTTGTCGCATTTCCTGCTGCAGCCTCGGCTCTGCTGGCCTTTCAGCCCAACATCTGATCCCTTGGACTTCTTCCCCGAAGCCCCAGTAACCTGTCCCTCCTCAGTCTTCCTCTTCCGGATGTGCTCCAGATCAATCTCCCTCTCCCTTGCCCTGACAATCATGGAATCCAGGGTAGGGCAACCTGAAAAGCTGACATGCTCCCGAATGTCCGCTCGTAGCATGTCATGGTAGCGGGTCCTCCTCATGTCCTCGTCTCCAGCATACTGGGGCACCAGTGACGCCCTCTCCCGGAACTTGGCGGTGATCTCCGCCACAGTCTCCGTAGTCTGTCTCATGTCCAAGAACTCCCTGGCCAGCTGCTGAAGCTCCATAGCTGGTGCGAACTCGACTCTAAACCGGGTCACAAACTTCGGCTATGTCATAGCCTCAACAGTCGAGGCTCCCAGAGAGTCACCAACCGAGTTCCACCAATATCTGGCCCTGTCTCTCAAGCACCCTGCTGCATATCTCACCTTCAACCCCTCGGGGCGGAAGCTAGTCAATTGTGCAGACTCAATGTCTGCAATCCATCGCCTGGCTGCAATGGGGTCCTTCGCCCCATGGAAATCCGGCGCACCACTTCCCCTGAAGTCCTTGAAGGACAGCGTGCGTGATCTCGACTGGCTGGTCGCCATGTCGCTCTTGAACGCCCGGAGGCGATCCTCCATCAGCTCGATAATCCCTTCCTTGATCGACCCACAGATGACCGGGGTCGCATTAAGGATGCCTCTAATGATCTCGGACGTGATGAAGTCGTGTAGCCTCTTATCGACTGGTTCAGAACCTGAACCCGAACCCGATCCCTCTCCTGAGCTGCCAATTGCTGACCTCGGACGTAGTACCACCATTCTGCAATACATAATGATAACCGTCAGTGATACTGATACTTCTAGAGGGATCACATCCATCATAAGTTCCCTGGTCTTGCCTCAGCCCTCCTCGATTCAAGTATGGATCCTCTGCTTTAAGTAGTACGGGCCCATACTACCATCCACATCTATCCGTACTTTCCTCAAGAACCGCCTCGACTCCACTAAGTCCCTTCTACTACTATTGTTCTCTGCTATTCTCATCCTAGGCTCTCCCTAGGGTACCTCTGACTCCATCAAATCCAGTCCTCAGCTACTGATGTAACTAGGGGTGTCGAACGGGTAAAATTTTCGGGTTTCGGGTAGAACGGGTATTTCCTTAAGAAAATAATACCCGATACCCGACCTATATTGTAATTCGGGTTTTCGGGTTTTCGGGTTTCGGGTATTCAGGTTTGAGGTCGGGTCGGGTAATTATCGGGTATACCCGAAAATTTCTTAAATGACACTTATTGATATTTTTTTTTACATGTTGGTTGGTTTAATAAATAATCGGGTAGGAAAATACTCCATTCAATTAACAAGTATATATATAATAACAATACAAATCATTATAATATGTTATGTACTTTTTTAATTCCATTCCGTGCGATAGTGAGAAACTGAGAATTGTGATGACGGTTCAGGACTTCAGATTTAACGTCGTATTCCATTTGCAAGTTTGCATCGACTGTCGAGCCGTCGTTCATAAGAAGGAAACGAAGGGTTTTTTTTATTTGAAGTGTGCGTACGTGACTGCATTGTGTATTTGGTATTATTTAAAAAAATGAATTCGGGTATTCGGGTACACCCGAAAATAAATATTTATACCTAAAACCCGACCTATATTATTATCGGGTTAACCTATTATCCAAATGTTCATACCCATTATCCGTTATACCCGACCCATTCTACCCGAATTCGAAACGGGTCGGGTGGGTAGAACGGGTTTCAGGTTTTTTCGACAGACCTAGATGTAACGACCCAAAAATTCATCTTGTCAGCGAAGTTAGTATTCTGTGATGTATGATTAAGTGTTACGTGAATGTAAGTTGTGAGATTAATTGTTTAGTAAATAGATTAAGTTATATAATTAATGGTGGGGTTTATTTAAAAGATAATATGTAAATGATTTGATGGGTAAAAAAAATATACGTATATAATATATATATATATATATATATATATATATATATATATATATATATATATATATATATATATATAAAAGGTCAAACATAACTCAATAAAAATGGAAGGGGAGATTATGAACAAAGAAAGAAAGATGGAGGGTAATTGTTGTAACTTGGCTCTAATTTTCCTTATATTATCATAAGTATGGTTTTAACAATCGGTATTGAAAGTTATTACATTGGGAAGAGTAAGTTATATACAAAATAGGAGAGTCTAAGGTGTTGTTTGGTTCGCAGAATGTTGCTAAAGGAATCTGAATTGTAATTGGAAAAGGAATCTGTCAGGAATTTGAATCCAATTCCATATGTTGTTTGGTTGACAGGAAATGGAATTGAAATTAATTCCAGAATTTGTTTGGTTCGCAAGAAATGGAATTGGAATTCATGTAAAATGACATAATTACCCTTTTTTCTTGTTTTGCTTAATTTTACCTTGTTTTCTAACTTATATGTAAAAATAAATTATGAAAATTATAAAAATAGTAAAATTTCGGCGGTGGTGGCAGTGGCAGTGGTATCGGTGACAATGGTGGGTGGCGGTGATGGTGGCTGCGACGGTGGTGTTGACATTGATTGTGGTGGGGGAAATGGTGATGATGGTGGCAGTGTCAGCTAGTGGTGACAGCGATGACGATGATGATGCTGGTGGTGGCAGTGACGGCTAGTGGTGGCGACAATGGTGGCAGCATTGGTAGTAGTGGTGGTGGTAGTTTTATTAGTGGTGGTGGGGGCGGCGGTGGTGGCGGGTGATGACATTGGTAGTGGTGCTAGGTAATGGTAGTGGTGGTGGTGGCGGCAATGGTGGCGGTGGTGGGTGGGTGGGTGCTGGTGGTCGGAGGCGGCAACGACGGTGGTAACGACGATGATGGTAATGGTGGTGGCATCGCAGGCAATGGTTGTGGGTGGCGGCGGCAGTGATGGTGGGTGGTGGTGGCGGCGACGGTGGTAGTGAGTGGTGGTCATGGCGGTGGTAGTGGTGGTCGGTGACAGCGGCGGTGGTGCTGGCAATGACAGCGGTGGTAGTGGTTGTGGCGGCAACGGTGGTGGTGGTGGTCGGTGGGCGGCAACGGTGGTGGTGGTCGGTGGGCGGCAACGGTGGTGATGGTGGCGGTGGTAGCAGCGATGGTGGTGGTGATTAGTGATAGTGATGGGGTTTTTTTGATAAGTCAAGGGGTATTTTTGTAATCTTCTACTTTCCTTGATGAGAATGAATGTTTTCCATCCAACTTTGGAAGGAATTCACTTTCCTCCATATGGTGGAAAGTTTATTTCATTTAGGAATTCTTTTCCCTCCTCTAAGTCCAGCCAAACGCATGAATTCGAGGGAATTGGAATCCTTTTCCCTCGAATTCCATTCCTTTCCTACCAACCAAACGCACCCTAAATATTAATTACGTAACTTGAAAATTTAAACCATGGCCTTATGAAACGCAACTTTAAACTTTTCGCATTAAATGGAATTAAAGCCATTTGGTTAACGTAGTGTTGATCGGGTAAAATTTTCGGGTTACAGGTAATTAGGGTCGGGTAATTCGGGTTTTTCATATAAAAAAATTACCCGTTACCTTACCGAAATTAAATTCGGGTAATTCGGGTAATGGGTCGGGTACGGGTAATTCGGGAATTACCCGATTTTTTATTTTTAATTTTTAATGACACCTAAAAATAAATGTAATGAAATAAGTATGTCGTGCTAAACTTTGAACATTGAGATTTTTTACTCAATAATATTTGAGATATCAAGTATTCTTTCCAAACTTTCGATCTTGGGTTGAATTCTTTAGTTTTTTTCTTTTTCTTGTGAAACTTGATCATTGGTTGGGTTGTCAACTTCAATCGTCTCATCTTCTACTTCAATATAGTCATCCATTGGTGACGAATACCAACGAAGAGCAGACGAGGTACAAGAGTTTTTTTACGTGGGGAAAATAGAACGAGCCTCAATGAAGGAAATTGGGATTTGGGAATTTGAAGGGACAAATAAACTTATAAAAGGGACATTATTTGTTATATATATTTCGGGTAATCAGGTATACCGGAAACCCAAACAACTTACCCTTTACCCGACCCGAAAAAAATTCGGGTTACCCACTTATCCGAAAAAATTAACCCGATACCCGATTTACCTTATCCGATTGATTTAAAGTAAAACAAGTAAGGAATAAACAAATTGGAATTAAAAATGTTAAGGAAACTAATTCAATTAGACTAATATGAGAGAATCTAAGTCAAAGGTGTTCAAAGCGTAATTATAGCTAAACTTTAGGGACCAAAATCTAATTTCACATTAATAACCCATTCAATTAAGATTTAATGCAAACGTATGCGTCCTTTTGGTTCCGTTCGATACTTCTAACGACTCACTTGCCGCTCCTAACCCTAAAAACCGATCACACCCATCCTTCTTGCGCTGCTCCCTACGGACAAGAAAATGAGAGAAAAACGAGCGTAAGAGAGGCTCGAGACAGAAGTAAAATTTTGGAGTCGCATTGAAGCAGAAACAACGTCGTGCAAGCATACGACGATTTCCCGGTAAGCTTCACGTTCCTTCTTTTCTTTCCTGATTTCTGCCGAGCATGCTTTCATTACTTATTCTTTTTCCCGTTTAAACGTTAATGGAGCATATTTTCAGCCATGTGTGCCTTCGTCTTGTAAAATGATCGTGCGCCAAAACGACCCTAAAAAGTCTTGTACCCACTCATATGCTTCAGCAAAAACAAATGGTGTTCCTTTTTCCCCTCCATATGTGTCGATTGTTGGTGTAATCCAGAAAGTTTGGGGACCATTTATGTTTATTTCATTTGTGTTTGTTTCAGTTTTTCGTAGGAAGCTGTCAAAAGGCCATGTTGGCCATTTTCCCGTTTCTTTAGGAAGTAGTAATCAAGTGGTTTCATGTTTCCACATTTCTAGCTTATTAGTAGCTTAAATAGCATGTATCGTTCCAGTTTTTATAGAGAAGACAATCAGAAAATTGCCTCAAAATTACTCTCCATCTTTGCTCTGTTTTGCTGTGTAAAGAACAGGGCCTGCAACAATACTTGGTATCAGAGCAAAATCTGGTATATGCCCAAGTATCAACCACGAGTGACAGAGATGACAGGAAACAACAATGACAAAGATGGTTCTATCACCTTACACTACCCCATGCTCTCGAGAAGTAATTATGCTGCTTGGGCAATCAAAATGAAAGTTTTCATGCAGGCTCAAGGTGTTTGGGAGGCAGTAGAACCAAGAACAGCCAATACAGTCGTTGAAGTCCGGAAAGATAAGATGGCAATGGCGGCTATCTACCAGGGTATTCCAGAAAATATACTCCTATCGTTGGCAGAAAAGCAGACAGCAAAGGAGGCATGGGAAACTCTAAAAACAATGTATCTAGGGGCTGATCGGGTGAAGACGGCTAGGGTTCAGACGTTGAAGACTGAACTTGAAATGATGAGCATGAAGGAGTCAGAAACAGTAGACGAGTTTGCTGCCAAAGTCACGAACATAGTTAGCAATGTTCGTGCCTTAGGAGAGACAATGGGAGAGGCATACGTTGTCAAGAAATTGCTTCGCGCAGTACCTAACAAGTTTGTGCAAATTGCGTCCACCATAGAACAATTTGCAGATCTAGAAACTATGACAGTTGAAGAGGTCATAGGGAGACTAAAAGCACATGAGGAACGGGTGCAAGGTCAAAGCGACTCTAACGAAGGAAAGCTACTCCTGACCCATCAGGAATGGCTTGAAAAAACGAAGAAGAAGAAGGATGAAGGCCAAAAATCATCACAGCGGGACTCCAGGCAACACAATCCCGGCTCGCGTGGTCGTGGGAGAGGCCGGGGGAGAGGTAACTCAAACCGTGGGGGTCACCGTGGTGGAGCTTCACAGTCGAGTCGTGATGGAGGACGGAACACAACAAGTCGAGACAAAAGCACAGTGGTGTGTTACAACTGTCAGGAAGGCCATTATGCAGCAGAGTGCAAGAACCCACGAAAGGAAAGGTTTCAGGAAGCCAATTTGATGCAGGGATTTGATGATCAAGAACATGCCCTATTATTAGCTGCATACAGTAAGAGTGAAGTACATGAAGAGGTGTATTTGAACGAAAAGCGGGTGACTCCAAAACTGAAAACAAATGGCTATGAAGCTACAAAATCCAAGATATGGTATTTGGATAATGGGGCTAGTAACCACATGACAGGAGAGGAAGAAAAGTTCCGTGAGATAAACAAGACAATAAAAGGGTATGTTCGTTTTGGAGATGGCTCAAAAGTGAGAATAGAAGGAAAGGGTTCGATTCTTTTCCAATGCAATAATGGAGAACAAAGATTACTAAGTGAGGTATACTACATCCCAAGCCTATGTAACAATATCATAAGCTTGGGTCAACTGGCAGAAACCGGTGATAGAATCGTGATGCTTGGGTCGTTCTTATGGATTCACGATCAAACTGGAAGATTACTCATGAAGGTGAAAAGGTCAGAAAATAGGCTGTACAAAATTGCATTGGAAGAGGTGAAGGGTGAATGCTTGTTGGGAGAAGGAAGACAACAAGATTGGCTATGGCATGCAAGACTTGGGCACGTAAATTTCACTACCCTTAAACTAATGTCAGAGAATGAAGTTGTACATGGTTTGCCACGAATCATCAATCCTTCTCGACCTTGTGAGTGGTGCTTGGCTGGAAAGCAAACAAGGACACCATACCCACATCAAGCCTCGTACAAAGCAAGCAAGAAACTCGAGTTGGTTCACGGAGATCTTTGTGGCCCCATCACACCCGCAACGCCTTCAGGGAATAGGTATTTTCTACTTCTTGTTGACGACTTTAGTCGTGTGATGTGGATATACCTGATGAAGACAAAGGACGAAACCTTTGAGATCTTCAAGAAATTTCGAGCCCTAGTAGAGAATGAAACAGGTGAAAGAATGAAAACATTCAGAACTGATCGTGGTGGTGAGTTCACGTCTAAAGACTTTACCGCTTACTGCGAGGCAACTGGTCTAAAGAGACACCTTACAGCACCGTTCTCCCCACAGCAGAACGGGGTGGTAGAGAGAAGAAACAGGACGGTGGTTGAAATGGCAAGAACAATGCTAAAACACATGAGAGTTCCTAAAACCTTATGGGGGGAAGCTGTGAGGCATGCTGTCTATGTATTAAACCGTGTGACAACCAAAGCACTGAAAGAAAAAACACCGTATGAGGCATGGTCTGGAAGGAAACCAAATCTGGAGCACCTGAAGGTATTTGGCTGCATAGCCCACACAAAAGTTGTAAGAGGGCATTTAAGGAAACTCGAAAACAGAAGCAAACCATTGGTGTACTTGGGAACGGAGCTTGGAAGCAAAGCCTATCGTTTACTTGACCCCGACAACGGAACAATTTGTGTAAGTCGTGATGTTTGCTTCGAGGAAGATAGAGAATGGTCATGGAGAAACTCAGTCAAGTTTAAAGATAATCTTGGTGTGCCGTTTGTGATTGAAGGGTATGGTGATGATTTTATAAGCCAAGAACAATACGATGGATCTTATAACGGGGAAGGTAGCAGCCACTTAAGAAATGTAACCTACGAAGACATCTCACAACAGAGCCCAATTCAACAAGCCCATGATGAAGAATACTCTGACTCAGTGGACCTAGCCCAAGAGAGTCCCCATAATAGCCCATTACCATTGACGGAAGAAAACCCTACCACACCAAACAGCTCAACGGGTTCAAACACTACCTCATCGGAATCAACAGGAGGCGGAGCCCCAAAAAGATACAGGAGGCTGTCAGACATTTACAGACAGGAGGATGAGCTGTTACTTGCAACTGACCATGAGGAACCAGAATCATACGCTCAAGCCAGTAAAGAAAGCAAGTGGGTGAAAGCAATGGAAGAAGAATTGTCTGCAATAGAAAGAAACAACACATGGGAGTTAGTTAAACTGCCACATGATCGAAGACCCATTGGTCTCAAATGGGTCTTTAAAGTAAAACGAGACCCTCTTGGTAATATTCTGAAGCATAAGGCCAGGTTAGTAGCTAAGGGTTACGTTCAAAAGCAAGGCGTTGATTTTGACGAGGTATTTGCACCTGTGGCTCGTTTGGAGACGGTGAGAATAATCTTGGCTCTCGCAGGTATCAATGGGTGGCTCGTTCACCACCTGGATGTGAAATCAGCCTTCCTACATGGCAAGTTAGAAGAGGAGGTGTTTGTATCCCAACCTGAAGGATTCGTGCAGAAAAACAAACAGGAGATGGTGTATAAGCTATCAAAAGCCTTGTATGGACTCCGTCAAGCCCCCCGGGCATGGAACACACGTCTCGATAAACACCTAAAGCTGCTTGGGTTCGTTAGATGTGCTCATGAATATGCAGTGTACACAAGGAAAACAGGTAATAACTCATTGATTGTAGGGGTCTACGTTGATGACCTTATCGTCACAGGAGGAAGCAAGGAAGAAGTTGAACTCTTTAAGAAGGAGATGAATCAAGAGTTTGAGATGAGTGACCTGGGGTTGCTGTCATATTACCTGGGAATTGAAGTATCACAAGAGTTGCGTGGAATAAGCTTAAAACAGGAGGGTTATGCAAGAAAACTATTGGAAAAGGCAGGCATGCTAGATTGCAACCCAACAGAGACCCCAATGGAGAATAACCTGGAGCTCACCAAAGATGAGAGTGGAAAACCTGTGGATGCCACTGAATATAGAAGCATAGTGGGAGGGCTGAGATATTTGTGCCACACACGACCTGACATCTCCTATGTTGTTGGAGTTGTAAGTCGCTTCCTAGAAAGGCCCACCGAACAACACAATCAGGCAGTGAAAAGAATCCTAAGGTACATAAAGGGAACCCTTAACCTTGGTTTGGTGTACACACGAAGCAAAGAAAAGAAGCACATAATTGCATACTCTGATAGCAATCATGCAAGGGATGTGAATGATAGGCGAAGCACAAGTGGCATGGTATTTTACTTGAACAAAAATCTGGTGACATGGAGCTCTCAAAAGCAACAGTGTGTTGCACTTTCTTCATGCGAGGCAGAATTCATGGCTGCAAACTTGGCAACATGCCAAGGCATATGGGTCCAGAGACTTGTTCAAGAAATAACATGTGAAAAGTTGGGTCCAGTAACGATACTCATTGATAACAAGTCCACACTCGAATTGGTCAAACATCCGGTCTTCCATGGACGTAGCAAACATATAGACACACGCTTTCACTTCATTAGAAACTGCATTGAACGTGGAGATGTCATTGCTAAGTTTGTTGCAAGTATGGAACAGCAAGCTGATATTCTCACCAAGCCACTAGCAAAGAACAAGTTCAAGGAGATGAGGAACATGCTTGGAATGAAGAGCATCTAGCATTCTGGATTAGGGGGAATTTGTTGGTGTAATCCAGAAAGTTTGGGGACCATTTATGTTTATTTCATTTGTGTTTGTTTCAGTTTTTCGTAGGAAGCTGTCAAAAGGCCATGTTGGCCATTTTCCCGTTTCTTTAGGAAGTAGTAATCAAGTGGTTTCATGTTTCCACATTTCTAGCTTATTAGTAGCTTAAATAGCATGTATCGTTCCAGTTTTTATAGAGAAGACAATCAGAAAATTGCCTCAAAATTACTCTCCATCTTTGCTCTGTTTTGCTGTGTAAAGAACAGGGCCTGCAACAATATCGATTTCATGGTAATAATAGGTTGCTGGAAAATTATTTAATAAAACCTAATGGATGTGGTTATCAAGGTATACATTGGTCTGTGTAAAATAGTTAGTAAAGGCTAAAAAAAACACACACATACTTAAGGAATTACTTTTTTTAATGTTGGAGTTTCATGTGTTAATCACCAACAAATGATAATAAAGTTGATAGTAATCCCGCTTAATCGAGATGTGGCCTTGACTTTTGTTAACTCCCATCATAATTTCTATTAAAGAGTACAATCAAGTTTGGAATTGATAGTCATCGCATGTCTATCACTTAGCTTTCTGTGGAGTTTTCTTTTCTGAATCATATTGGGACTTCATTTGATAATCAAATACCATTATTTAAATAAATTAGGTACCTTAGTTAATTAACAAATCATGTAATTTTCAAATTAAGAATAATATGCATAGAAAAATAAATTATAGAATGAACTACATGCGAATGTTACAAAACTTACAAAACTTAGGTATATTCATTATAACCAAAAGACTTAAGGTTAGATTATAAGCTAAAAAAATTGATTAAGTTTAAACAAAATACGAGGACAATTATATAAGTTGTTAAATCGTGATTTAACATGAGACAAGATAAAAATAATAATAATAATAAAACCAAATATATGATGTTAGACCAATTAACTTCTAAGATACGGTCTTAGAATATATAGCAAGATGAAACAAAGTATATAAATAGATGTAAATTAATCGGGAAGACAACAACCTTCACTGATCTTGCAAGCAAAGTGGGGTTAAATGGGTATTGAATCCGAAAACTTTATTAGAGGCAGAAGTTGTAGGAAATTGAATCTAGTTTCTAGGAAGTCCGATATCAATTAAATTGGAGTGGTACATCTCTTTTTATGTTAAAAACACTGAACAAGGGTCAAGACTGAAATTATAAAAAAAATACAATATAAAATTAAGTTATGATGATCTAAACTTGTACATACTTTGAAAGCACTTAGTAACTTGATGATATATGTGATTAGGTGAGGTCTTGACATCGTCAAGGGAGCTCAAAACTTGAAGTTATTAAAGGATTCGTCAAGGCTAAATGTGAGCTCATAGTTTTAACTCACTAAGGTTACATTATTGAAATGTACAATCCATAGATGACGATTTGATTCACTTTAGGATGACCATGTCATTACTTGTGCTTGATGATGATATGATATTTGTGATGCTAAAATACGCTTTGTGCTAATGTCATGATATGACCTAATTGCTATGTTGCTTACACTTTGATGTCCTTGATGTATACGACATTCAGGGTGCCTACTAGGTTGAAAGAGTACCTATAGGAAGAGCTATAGCCACAACGGTGATTAGTTGCCGGTCATTCTAGATGACCGTGTGACACATAGTTTGCGGGCACTTTGTTGTTCGTGGGCTGGAGTGATGTTGGTCCCTCGTTCGCGGCCAGCGCAAACGTCACGTGAGAATCGGGAGGTGTATCGTTGGAATTAGCACCGTTTGTACCGATCCTGAACGACACCGCGGGGTCCTTGTACTTTGCAAAATCAGAGTAGCGAAAGTGGAGTCACAGGGTTGGTGTTTCGGGTGGAAGTCATGAGCCACCTAGAGCATTCGGCTGGCCGTGCACACGAGTAGTGAACGGGGTGTTTCTCTTGGGTTTGTTAGCACTAAGAGACACTTTTCTATCAATCGGTTGGATAGATATAATAAAAGGTTGAACATGTAACAAACGGTTGGTTGCATATTAAAAGGTTGAATCTATAACAAAGGTTTATTATTAACAAAAGGTTGAACATGTAACAAAAGGTTGGTTGCATATTAAAAGGTTGAATATATATATCAAAGGTTGCTTATTAATAAAATGTTGAACATTTCAAGGTTGCTTATATATGAAATGTGATTAATTATATGCTATGCGGTTGTTTATGTGGTATTTGGTTGATCATATATGTTATGTGGTAGAATTGTGATTAAACATATATGCATGTATGCGGTTGAATAATTATGATATGCGATTGTTTTCTAAGTGGTATTTGTCTATCATTTTTATGCTTCATCATAAAATGAATGATTGACCCATTCGGGGCTTGTATGTTTTATGTGCAACTTTTTGAACTCATTCAGCAGGGGCTGACACTTCTATCTTTCTCTTTTGTGCCTTATGATTGGTGCAGACAGTTTAGAAGATTGGCCTTGGTGAGAGGGGTTCTTATGGGTAGTAGATTTATATTAACGATACCACTCTTGGACATGTTTTTGAATATTTACTTTAAAGTATTATTGTTTACATTTTAAATGGTTTGGAATTATGATTGAATTTTTGAAGTAACGTTGTGGTTTAGAAAATGTTTTGAAATTAAAAAACTAAGTCTTCCGGTAACGTATTCAGTTAAATAAATGTTTTAAAAAGAAAAAAAATATGGTAAAAATCACGACGTTACAACTGAAGGCCTCTTTATAATGCAATTAGTCATCACCTGAATAACATCGCATGTGACGAGGCTCAAATAATCCTTCGAGTAAAAGACCCGACCCTACAATGGTTGGACACAGACAAGAGTTGAGCAATAGGGCCAAATCCATCACTTTGAGATTATTCAACCCTGATCACATGTGACATGACGTATTCACCTAATGGCTAACTCCCATCACTCAGAGTCCTACAAGCACGAAACAAGCAACATTCGGACACATGAAACTACTCAAGCAACTCTATTCTCATAACGAGAAACTGTACTAGCATACAATGCTAAGCTCATACTATCAGGCATAACCTAAACATGCTATCCTACTACTATCTACTCAATACTAGCATGCAATCCTCATAAGCTGAAGCACAATAAGCATACACATAAGGCATCATTCCTAGATCCTTAGTCCTATTCTAGCATGATGTTCTACTGAAGCTGATAAACATAACATAAACTTGTATGGGTACTTTGGGGAATACTTACTTGAGCTCGGCCGGTCGCGCACATTACACACTTCTCTCTTTCTCAAAACTCTTTTATAAAAAAATTCTTTTGAAAACATTTTTCTTTCGAAAACCTTTTTACCATTTCCTTAGTTTGAGTCCAGACATACCCGAAAGTATGCCTGAATCCCTCAAACCAAGGCTCTGATACCAACTTGTAACGTCCCAAATTTCGAGTCCAACAATTTCATTTTGATTAACTGATTATAAAAACATTCTTAAGAAAACTACTTAAATATATATATCATTTTGTAAATAAATGTATCATGTCTGAACACCCAAATAATATAATAGCAACATGTCAGAATACAATCCCAAAATATCTCAAGTGTGTATGATGTGCTGCTACCGCGCCGACTCCTTCCCCTTCCCTGAAGAGGTACCTGAAACCAAAATTGTAAACTGTAAGCATGAAGCTTAGTGAGTTCCCCCACCGTACCACATACCATATAATCATATAACATACACATAATGCCAGGCATATTTGGGTGCCCAACCTACCCCTTCGATCCTCTCGACCGGATACTGCCTAGCATACCTGGGTGATGGCCTCCCCTTCGGTCCTCTCGACCCGATACTAACTATCGTATCTGGGTGTTGGCCTCCCCTTCGGTCCTCTCGACTGGATACTGACTAGCATATTTGGGTGCTGGTCTCCCCTTCAGTCCTCTCGACGGGATGCTGGGGATTATTTCATCCCTACTACTACCACATAATATATCACATATATTATAATCTGGCTAGCATGGCTGGGTACTAAACTACCCCTTCGGTCTTATCGACCGGTAACCGGGGACTATTTCACCCCCTACTACCACTATCACATAACATCATAGCATGCTAGCACATAAAACATAACAGATAGCAGCAAACCTAGATGAATATCACAAAGACAATCATCTAACATACAATTCCTACTAGTGGGTCGAAATTGTGGCCATAGACCCACCGCTACTGGAAGGTAACTCACCTCAAACGAGTAGCTGCTGATAATCTGTGTGGGAAGTCTCTGTCTGCTGCTGCTCTGGAAATCCTCCGGCTATAATCCCCACAAAACACTTAGTCAGAATCTGATATCTACTCTTAGGGTAAAATAACTATTTTACCCCTAACCAAGACCAAGCCGAAGTCAAAGTCAAATTCAAAGTCAACTTCCAGTTGACCTGACTCGCCGAGTTGGGCCGCCAACTCGTCGAGTCCCTATCCTTTTAATTGTCCTTATCCACGACTCTACTCGTCGAGTTTAGAAATGACTCGACGAGTTCCCCTTTTATGTGAACATCGAATGAACCTTCATCCGACTCGCTGAGTTGTATGAACAACTCGTCGAGTTCATCCTCATCCTATGAGCCAGTCCTGTCTTCGACTCGCCGAGTTGTATGAACAACTCGTCCAGTTCATCTTCAAGAGTTGGGAGATTGCCTTGGACTCGACGAGTTGGACTCGCCGAGTCTGTTCTAGCACTCGTCGAGTCCTATGAAATCCAGGTCTCCCAACACGTCTAAACAACTATGGGACTCCCTTTTCTAACAACTGACCATCGCAGAAGGGTTTAAGATGGCTGAAAGCGCACCGACTTGCCGAGTCCAACCTTGACCATTTCTATACAGTCAATCTAAATGGGATTTAACACACCAAAACCATAGATCTGGCCTCCTAATGTCCATTTATACGTAAAGTTCCAAAATTGATGCACATGCATGGGTTTTTTAGCTCAAAAGTCCATAGAAGGTTCTCTACAATGTGCATCGGGCTCTCAAGGCCATAGAGTTGGCACCTTTATGCCATGAGACCCCTCCAATAACTCAGATCTAGAAGTGGAACCCCATGAATCACCTTACAAATCCGAAAATGGCTTAAGAAGCCCTAATTGCACCATGAATCTAAGACCTAAAGATGAACAACCAAAAAGGAAGACCAAAAAGGGGGCATTTACCTTGCTTAAGCTGAAGATGAAGTAAGATCTCTGAATCTACAAGCCCCAACTTGAATTTCCTAGCTTCTTCCTTTCTTCCAAGCTTCACAAACCAACCAAGAGCACCAAAATGGCCTTAACACACACACAAATGGCTAGGGTTTCGATATCCAACTCTAAGGGAGTGTTAGGGACAAGGGAGTCTGAGTTAAGGTGTTTATATAGGTGCAAACCCTCAGATTTAGGGTTTTACTCGTACATCGCCTACTTGCCGAGTCCGTCTCCTGACTCGTCGAGTAGATCACTTAAGATGTCTGCGAATCTCGACTCTACCCGACGAGTGGGTCCTCCAACTCGTCGAGTCCCAGAGAAAAATATAAAAATGCTTGAATTAAATGCGTACCAGGAATCGGGTGCTACAAGAAGTTATGATAATCTCTAAAGCTATAAATCCTTAAAACAAAAGGAATTTAAACTAGGATTCGAATTAGATATTGGAGTCTAAAAGAAAGTTGTAGTACCCGAAAATACCTACGCGTGGATATTAAGAACGTCAAAAACGGAGTTCGTATGCAAAAGTTATGACCTTCTGAAGATACAACTGAGAGCGTTACATGTGTTAGAAACCCTAATCTGACTGGACTCACGACGTGAGCATGTTTTCTCACGACGTGAGAAGTCAAAACGCCACATTTTGAAGCTAGAAGACACATTGCAAGTCCACAAAGTGATAAGTCAAAATCTCACGATGTGAGCAAGGATTTCTCATGACGTGAGGAGTCAAACGGACACTAATCGAGCCTAGAAAACACTTGGGAGGGCTACGGGATGACTCTTGCCATGGCTCATGATGCGAGCCTTAATTCTCACGATGTGAGAGTCCAAGAATCAGCCTATAAATAGCCATTTCGACTCTAACCTTCCTTACATCAAAATCTCTTCTCTCTCTCTCTCTCTCTCTCTCTCTCTCTCTCTCTCTTTTGCTGAAGCAATTTCGCATCCTGAGCCCGACGATCATTGTTTCTAGTTAAATTCTGTCGAATCACAATACTAAGGTGAGTTTCACGACCCCATTTCAAACTTTTTATCATTTTTTTTGGGAGGATACATGTTTTATATTATTTGTTTATATAAATCGTAAATTGTTTATATCACTTATATAATTTAGTTACATAATTGCTACAACAATTTATATATATATATATATATATATATATATATATATATATATATATATATATATATATATATATATATATAAACACTACCGTTACTGTGCCCACATAATTTAAAATTATATTATGCATTGCCGTTAATCTAGGAATAAATTATTACACATTGCTGTTACTCTTTACAAAATTATTTAATGATACAATTATAAAAATATTTTTATAATTATATAACATACACCGGTAAACATAAACATGTAAAGTTATAAGACTACAACTTTTAGTGCTACTCATTTAAGGGTTTACATGAGACATATTCATCACCTAAGTGTAATGCTTAGCAAAGTCCCCTACCTATAATCGTTAAATCTTAAGTGAGCGGAAGAGTTATGGATAGATCTATATGGGCTGACACCCCACCCGCGTTTGCTAGCTACAACCATCGACGGTCAAGTCACGGGTGATAATTGTCCAAACACCACGACGTCCGATGAAACATCGTGAAGGGCAACAACTCGTCTGTAGCTCGATTATGGGAGCTCATGTAACATTGATAATCACGCCTAAAAGCAAATATAAGTTTGAAAATACTTATATACAATAAAAATATTATTTTGAGTAAGAAGTACGTTAATACAAATATACAAACTTGTGAACTCACCAACTTTATGTTGACATTTTTAAATCATACGTATTCTCAAGAAAATAAGAGTCGGTCGTATCAATCTTTTGGGAAAATCTTCATGGGATCGTCGGAGCACTTTTTTATCTATATTCTACTTATCTGATTAAACCTACTTGTAATTTTTGGTTTCTTGTATTCTAAAAACCTAGTACGATATGTAATATATTTTGTAATATAAAATAACATTTGTGTTATACTGCTTAATGTAATCAATACCTGTGAACTATGACGACGTCGCACAAACTTGGTATTTCCGCCTTCGACCAGGTGTGACAGATAGTCTCTAAAATTTGAAATAGGTGATGGTGAATATATATATATATATATATATATATATATATATATATATATATATATATATATATATATATATATATTGATGACATGTCGTTGGCACGAACAATGAGTTACGGCCAGACGCGTCGAAGAATTAATCAAGGCGCATCGCGCCTAGCAGAACAAACCCGACGGAACTTAGCGCCCGCGAGCACCCGTAAGAGCAGAGCGCCCGTGGAGAAGGCCCCACCCCGCTAGGGGTGCCTTCTACTTTGCGACAAAAGTATAACGGCTCCAGACGACAAGGAAGATGATTAAAGCATTACTACCTGAACCAATCATTGACTCTGACAGATCAAGGAGTACGATCACCCAATCAGCGTCCCCGATCCTGTCGGGTTTGATGCCCTTGTCTCGTACGGACTAGCAAAAGGGTTCAATATAAAAGGCCACCCCAGTGCCTTGGAAAGTAAGTCGCTATCTCCCAATTCATCCCAGAATACACTAGAGTCTATCTACTGACTTGATCGTCGGAGCGTTTTCACGGGAGCCTCCTCCCGAAGAACGGTTGACGGTTTTCTCTCGTTGTGACCTTGCAGGCTCATCGGAATCATCATAGACACAAATTCGTAAACGTCCAGTGACCAGGTCGCATCATTTGGTGCCATTCGCAGTGTGACGGACAATAAACCAAAAGCACACTCCTTAACTTTTGAAGATGGCATCCGACGACACCATCGGAACTAGCGGGACACCGGCAAGCCCCGTCAAACCTATGATGTCGTCGGAACTAGTTATCGCCCAGTTATCACACCAGTCACCCGTGAAGCATCACAATGGGGCTGCTTGACGATAACCACCGCTCCAACAAACGAACTATGGAGGCTAACCATGTGTAACACCCGAAATCTTGGGGAGAATTATTGGAATGTTGGGAGTAAAGCCCCTTTTAGGGTTGGACACGATGTGTAAGAGGAACCAACACGACGTTTCTAGATTTACAGGAACGCGAAGATTAATGGACCAATACGGTGTGTTGTGGTATTTTAACACGACGTGTTGGCAGCTGGGAAGGAAACCCTAAATTTAGGGTGTTGCACCCAATTTAAAGACCTTAAGTCCTCTTGGTTGGCCTCCTTACCAGCCTCCATTTTCACTAAAACCCTAATTCGTCCCTTAAGCTTTCTTGGTGGTGTTCTTGACCCTTGAGTGGATTCTTATGGTTATTTTGCTCATTTCTAAAGGAAGCTTTGAAGATTGAAGGTGCTTAGCTTGGAAGGAAGGTCAAAGATCCAGAATCTTTCCACTTATTGCAGTCTCTTTGAGGTATCAAGTTCATACCTTGACTTTTAGAAGTTTAGATCTCCTCATTTTGTGTTTTGTTGTGTTTTTGGCCCCTTTTTAGGTTAAAAAGTGTGATAAGTCGTTTCGGGGATTTATTGTTCCAGATCTGAGTTGCATTGGACCCCTTGAGCTTAAAGGTGCAAGATTTTTTAGAAGAATTGGTCCCATGCATGCATTAAGTTTCTTTTTAAGCTTAAGAGCTTCATTTAGGCATGCATAAATGTAAAGTTAGCAACTTTACGTGGTTTTCTAGCTCAAGGAGGTCAGATTTATGTTTTAGGGTTATGTCTTCAAAGATTAAGTGCTTATTGGTTAAGTCATTGCACTATTAAGCTTATTGGATTGAGTTTGGAACCTTTTGGGTAGTCCCAATGGATAAAGTTGGAAACTTTATCCTTCTGGACCATGTTATGGTCTAAATATGAGCTTTGGAGCTATTGGAATCGAAAAAAACAACTGAATGCATTAAGCTAATGAAACTCGGGCAAACACTTGTTGGATGGGATTTTCCCGACCGTTTGGATGATGTCGGAACACGGCGTGGCCAAGTGGCAACACGACGTATTTGGTCAACATGGGTTGTTGACTTTGAATTTGACTAGAAGTTTGGCTAGGATTGACCACTGTTAATGTTTGGGCTTTTAGGGTAGGACCCATGCAAGGGGTGTGCGCCCAATTCGGAAAATTAGGCCAAATATGGGCCTTGAGTGATAATTTAGTTTTGGGCCTTTTAGATTTTGAGTTTGTGCCTTAGTCTTGGGCCAAACTAGGTGAGGGGTACAATGATCTTTTTACCCCAAGAATGGACTGTTGGACTTATGTTTATGGATTAGGACCCAAATGTTGATCGGGTGTTGTTTTAATATTGACAGTTCGGGGATCGGTCAGCCAACAGCCAGAGATTTATCCGCGGGATTCAGCAGTGCAAGGTGAGTTTCCTCACTATGTTTAGCGGGTCGAAGGCACCAATGTCGGCCCATGGTTGTTACGTAGGGTGCTAGATGTCTGTGTGGCTCTTGCATGTGTATGTGTTTGTATGCTTACTGGATGGGGCCCAATGGTTATTTGGTATCTGGTTATGCATATATGATTGTATGTGGGCGGGCCCGATAATTATACAATATGCTATTATCTTTGTGATTTTCGCATGTGTTTGAATGTTTATATGATTATATGGTTATGCGAGTGTGGGCTGGGTCCAATATCTCAATGGGCGGAGCTCGATATGCGAGTGTGGGCGGGGCCTGTATCTTAGTGGGTGGGGCCCATTATATGCTTAGTTATGTATGGTATGTGGTAGTGGTAGAGAATGTGGTGTTGATGTGACACCACTACTATAGTGGTTAGTGTTGAGCATAACGATGGTCTAATAATTTTCTTATTTAATAACTGATATCTTTAATAACTTTAGTTTAACTTGTAAGTAGTTTAATTTAATTTATAGTTAGTTTAAACATGAACTTGTTTAATTGTTATTAACTGTAGTCGGATGCCTAACATGAGAAAACGGCATGACATGCATGGACATAATTCCTTTTACTTGTATATAAACCGCCACAATTTTGTAGCACACTCACTGCAACCTGCAAGCCATTTCAACAAACTCAAAAGGTTCTCAAACATTGACCGGTTGACAGTATGGCAAAACAAATACAACAATATTGCTCGAGATTGCAACCATTATTTTAAATTAAGAGAGTTTTTTTTATGTGTGGTTACACTAACCCAACAATTACGTATTTATAGTATCTTAGAAGGGTAAAATGATCCAAATGTTCACACTCCTATTATGAACCACCAAACTCCACCTAATAACGATATAATTTCAACATAACTCAGACATTTATGAAATCACTCAACTGCCACCTACCAACAATCTAACATAATTATTAATCTATCCAAATCGAAAAAATGAAACTGTACTAGGAAAAGAACCGAAAGCAATGCGAAAAAATTGAATCCAGACTAAAAAAATGAATGCAAAGACCGCGAGACCAAATAAATGGTATAGACCGAGACACGTCCTAAAAAAATCAGGTTAATCCAAGAGACTACTTCTGTGCAGATATAGGTAAAAAGATATATTATTTATATATTCATGATAAGAATAATTAAGGTGCATTGGTATTTCATGTTCTAGTTTTAGGATTAAGGTGGAGGGGTGTGAAGGCAGCTGAGGTGAAAACCAACCTCTCGTTTTTTTCCTCCCACAGAGAGAAGTCATCACAGAGCCTCACCTTTTCATACAATATAAGAGCCTTTAACATTAAAAGATGAGAGGTAGTGAGATGTGATAATTTTTAGATGAAAAGAAAAATGATGAAAAAAAGTGATATAGCACAAAGGTGCAGTAGCGAATCTAGCGTATAACAAGTGGGGTGTATGACCCAGCTTAAAAATAGCTTCTATTCAAAATTTTAGCAAAAAACAATTTTTGTTATGTAATTGAACAATTGACACCTAGTTAAGTTTTCTTTGACATCCAGCTTCACTGAAAAATCCCAAGAAACACTAACAAAAATTCATATTTTTATTAATTTTCGTTACATTTATCCCTTGTATATTTTGGCCCCTTGTTAGTTTTGGTTTGGGATCTGCCAACCAAGTTGGCAAGTTATTGAAAGGTGTAGTAAAATGGAAACCACACCCCATAGCCTAGAGAAAGCCAAGCTATTGAAAGGTGTAGTGAAATGGAAATCTCACCCCCATAGCCTAAAGAAAGCCATGGAGTTTTGGAGCACCATGTTCATGTTACATAATTTATGGTCGAAAACATAAAGGAAATCTAGTCATTAAAAGGAATATGATTTACGTTTGTTCAAACACATAATCATGTTCTTGAATACGACAATACAACTCTAATCACCTTTTGCAAGATTGTATCTACGCTTTTTAAACAATTTGTCTAAAATTAGAATCAAAGATAAATACACTCAACAAAAGCTAATTCAAGCTTTGTGTCACTAGATTCCCTTCGACTTAATTTAAGGTCAGTTTTGATTAACGACCATGCCACGACACTTTGGATATAAGGTTACTTGAAACGCAATGCACATTATAAAAAATTATAATTTTAGTAATAATCGGCATTGAATTTGCCAAATTTAGAACATGTCTCTTTCGTTCAACTAATAGTCGTATTGAGTGCACGCAAAAGCCATAAGGGTTCATTTGCAAATAGCATACACCTTGCTCTTTATGGCATACATTACTTGATGTCGTAGAAACTAATAAAATAGGTTTTATATGGCCTTCATTACTTGTTTGATACATATCATATTCATTTCACAAATTTTTAAGTAAAAACATTTTTCGATCAATTTTTTTTACTCTTCAAAACGTATTTTCAAAATAATGTTTAATGGATTAAGTAGTTATAATCAAATAAGAAATTCAGTAGTTATGTGACTTGTTATTAAAGTCGATTGTTATTAAACTCGTAATAAAGACATTGGGAAATTTGATTTTAAAGTATATCCTTCTTTAATATAGCTTATCTTCAATTTGCACTAAAGTTTATCTACCAAACATATTAATGGTGTCTAAAATGTCTACTTTCTTTAATCATAGCAAAATACAATGTATCATTTGTATCATTGCATAATAAATTTTGTATAAAGCAAACTTTACAATATATATATATATATATATATATATATATATATATATATATATATATATATATATATATATATATATATTACTTCTGTTAGAAATAAATAAAATAATTTTCTATAATTTTTCTATAATAATGCTAATGTACAATTAAGAGATTAGCTGAAATTTTTTTAGAAAAAATGATTTTTTTTCTCATAGGGGTATAAAATACTATGCATTTACATATGTTTTGCATATTCACATATACACACATATAGATCATTTATAACAAAAGAAAAAAATATCAAACGTACATATAGGTTGCATATAAAAGATTTCTTTTTTATATGCATATCCTATTCTAATAAAAGAATAGTTTTAATCTCCTTTTGACATGTGTCATCATATTAGGACTTCTAATTAATACACATTTTATTCTTTTTTTGCTATGTGTCACCCTATTAAACCTCTTAATTAATGCATTAATGCATGTCATTTGTCAACCTATTAATTATCTATTTCAAATTTTAAAATTTTCACGTTAATTACAATAAATTAATAACAATGCAATAAAAATTAAAATAAAATTAATACAAATTATAAGGTGATATAATTTCACATATTTATTTAAATTAACGATTATAATTGATTAATAATTTTGTGTTCTAACTATTAAAGTTTAATTAATTTTGTAGCCGTGGTTTCACGGGTTATAAACTAGTACCATATGTAGAAATGCACATATGTTTGTTGTGTAGAAAAAAAAGTGTTCAAGGTCTCTCTCTCTCTCTCTCTCTCTATATATATATATATATATATATATATATATATATATATATATATATATATATATATATGAACAAATTTTGAAGCAATGTCCAACACGAACAAGCAAGGTTATAGGACAAGATAATGCTTAGAAGGCATATTCTGGTTTGTGTATATATAGATGAATAAACATCTTATCTTGTATATCTAAATCTTTGTTTCAACTACAACTAAATCTACAGAAAGATGAAATTGAATGGGAGTGCATTTTTTATCTTATTTCTGGTCATACAATCTTTTGCAATTCTAACCGTTGCTAAAGACTTTGATTTCTTTTACTTCGTTCAACAGGTTTGTTCTTCTTAATATTTCCATGCACATGCTTAATGGCATCACTAAATGTAACTTTTGTGACTTGTGTGACAGTTTTTATTTAATTGCTAAACATTTGAGAGGTTATTCGTGACATATTTCTCGTTGTATTTTGCCAAGTGATTTCCATCACTACATATTTATTTGCAAACTCTTGTCATCGATATTCAATAAACTGGCAGAATATTACTAATTTGCCAAAATATGATTTACTTTACTTAATATGACAAATCTTTTGGCGACAAACACATTTCTATGAATTATTAATTAAATGGTTAACATATACATGAAAATTTTATACTATTGTTTAAATGATAACCAATTAAATTTTGTAGTGGCCAGCTTCGTACTGTGACTCAAGGCGTGGTTGTTGCTATCCAAAAACCGGGAAGCCAGCAGAAGATTTCAGCATCCACGGGCTTTGGCCTAATTACAAAGATGGCTCATATCCTTCTAACTGTGACTCCTCCAACCCTTTCGATGACTCTAAGGTATTAAAAATTCCAAACTCATAACTTTTTTTTAAAATTCATAAATCTGTCACTAAATATAACAAATATGACACATAAAATGTGTATGCGTATATTTAGGTTGCAAATCTTGAAAGTGTGTTACAAAAGCAATGGCCTACACTTGCGTGCCCGAGTGGCGACGGTTTGAAATTTTGGCGTCACGAATGGGAAAAACACGGCACTTGTGCTGAATCGGTTTTTGACGAGCGTGGTTACTTTGAAGCCGCCCTTTCTCTCAAGAAAAAAGCAAACCTCCTCCATGCTCTCGAGAACGCAGGTACAACTTCTTATGCATAATGTACATCCCTTCTTGCACGAAGGACAACTACTTACACAAAGTAAAATCAAGCGTCTTACAAAAACAAACAATAGGAACCTTTCGAATTAAAAAAATAAGTTAGGAACTAAACATAAAAATTACCCTAAACTATAGGGATCATTCTTGTAATTTACTCTAGAAACTATTCACCCATAGTAGAATACAACAATAGAGGAAGTGAGATGGATATGGTATTTATTATTTAAATAGTTTATAAAATAAAATAATTTTTTATAGTAAAAATTCAAAAGTTATTTGTTAATTATTTTAAATAAATCATTAATTAAGAAATATTTCAAAATTTTAAAGTTATTATAACTTTAAACATAACATATAATTAAAAAAAGTAAATTTAAATTTTAAAGTGTTGGCTAATATATCTTTTTGACATGTGTCATAATATTAATGAGAAGTTGTATTAAATTGACAAATGTCAAATAAAAATTAAAACTAATTTTTTATTAAAATAGACATGCATTTCTACACATCCACCACTAGAGTAAAAGATTAGAGTAGAGATGCATTTCTAGACATTGGCACTAGAGTAAAAGATGCAAGGATTATGTACAACAATCTATGCATAAAATACAAGTGTTTAATTCATTTTGATTGTAGGGATTAAACCCACCGATGGGAAATTTCATACAATGGGACAAATGAAAGATGCAATTACAAAGAGTGTGGGTTATGCCCCATTTATAGAGTGCAATGTTGACTCGTCAGGGTACCACCAATTATACCAAGTGTACCAGTGTGTCGATGCATCGGCTTCTAATTTCATCGAATGCCCAGTTTTTCCTCATGGGAGACCTTGTGGAAATAAAGTTGAATTCCCTTCGTTTTCGTCTGCTTCAAGTCATGATGAGCTCTGAAATTCTTCAAATTTCATTGATTCTTATATTGGATTTTATTGATTTCGTAATAAATGAGATAACTGATTCTTGTATATTTCTGTTGCAATTATTTCAAAGGCACGTGAGTGTAAATGTGTAATTGTGTATCCAACATCAACCAAGTAGTAATCCAAATTACATTATTATATATCTTGTGAACACTCACCTAACACGTTTATAACAATAACAATAACAATATATTAGCGTTCTTTATATCTTGCTTCATCTTCAAGTGTCACCAAGCATTTTCTGTCTGTTTTTAATTATTTCACGTACGTTATAACTAACAAAGTAACAATATATTAAACAATAATAAAAGAAGCCCATAAAAGTTACTGAGACAGCATGCCCATAAAGTGAAGCCTGAAAAAGCCCACGATATCCAATTAGTTTTGTCTTTTTCATTTTTTTTTCATAGTTTATTTGTAATTTTATATACAACCAACAAGCTGAAAATTCAATTAATTCATGGAAAGATAGATCAATTTAAATTACTAGCCGTTTACCCATGTAAGCGACGGTGCGAATAACATCTTTTAGAAATTAGTTTCTAGAGACGATTAGTTTTTTTTAGAGTTGGGAAATATATCAACGGATTTTGTTTACCATTGTGATTTATATATCTTTTTTTGCATATATACTCATTTGTATTTTGATCAATGATTAGTTTGTTTTAGGAAACATGTCATATTAAAATAAAAAAACAATATATTGACAAATATCACTAAACATTAGTTTTCATTCAATGATTCATTTTTTTCGACGAAGAATGTATTCGTCACTTTTGTGTAGGTTGGATATGTGTTTTCATATGTTAGATTCATTGTGTCGAAAATAGATCATTTCTATTCCATGATAACATATATAATTCTAATAACAAAAAATGTATTATAAATATCACTCACTATTTAAATATATCGTTAATGTATGTAAATAATTATATGACATTTTGAAAAATAGTTTTATTCATAGTTTAGTATTTAGGGTTTAGGTTTATATTTAGCATTCAAGGTTTGTAGTTTAGGATGTGAATACTTTTATTTGGATAATAATTCATTGTGACAATTAGTTTCTCTTTGGTGGGTGTTAGATAGTTTTATTTAAGCGTGTAATTCTCTTTCGATGAATGGTTATGTTTCAGAAACCTTTTAATTACAAAGAACATGTAGTGTATCGAAAAATTGTTTCTTTTCGAGTATAAATTTCGTGTTTCTTGTTTGTTGATTAGGATTTTGGACATAGAGTTTAGGATTTAGAATTAAATAATAAAGTGTTATCCAATCCAACATAAGTTTACCTTTGTAACATAACAAACAAAAAATTATGTCAAAAATCGCTCTTTTTTAATATTTTAATGTCGTATTAGGGTATAGTGTACTAGGGAAGGGTAGATGATGCAACATATGAAAGTGTTATCAAATCCAACATAAGTTTACCCTTGACCGTTCGCCGATGACGACAACCTCGCACCTGTGTACGAAGGTGGTTCCCATCATGTGTCTCAACCATTGGTGCCATACCAACATACAAATCACATCCTGCTAACCAAACATTCATATTTTCGATCTATCCAAGATCTCCCTGGTTTCGTGCTGACCTACCAACTGGAGTACAAAATCCAAATCCCTTTGCTGAAGCTAATAACCTTGCACACGGTCGCACCAAGAGACTCCAACCAATAGTCTAACTGACAAAAGCTACCATAACATATTTATCCACATAGCTCCAACAACCTTCTAGTCTAAGCATAGGTCACATAACTAGTCAACACGAACAATAGATAGTTCGATTCATTTTAGATGAATGCTACTGGCCCAACTATATTCTTACATCACACCCGACCCTAAATCGTACTACGACCTTCCTTAATCCTATGAATGTTGTAGCCCTCCCGCAGTCTCACAACCATTCATGAAATGGTCCAAATCATCCTAGTAAAGGATAATAGCCATACTATAGACTTACAACATTCCCATAACAACTTATCGACCTTGTGAATGCTACGAGACACTCCGCAGTCTTACAAAACATCCATAGCTATCTGCCAACCTAGTGAATGCCACGGGCCACCCCACAATCTTAAAACATTTCCACACTGCCATGGGACCAACCCATGATCTTACTAACCATCCAGGTGAATACATCGCCAAAAATCAACATGCGTTGGAAATCTAAACTTTGCTGAACCCAACTAGGCGTTCAGGTCGTACTTCGAACCTCAAAGCCGTCATCAGACAAGAACAGGCAGAGAGGTCCTAACAAAATCCTCAACCTGAACTTAACCCTGAATTCAAAATGTGCCACTACCGATGATTACATCCTCGAACAAGATAATATGAATTCCCAACATTTGCTTCCCTGATAACAACTGACCACTGAAGATAATCCCTTGCAAAAGCCTTGGCTCAAACCAGAACTGGCTATCAACTTGACATATGGATAGGAAACTTCAAGTTGACTTGCACTTGGAGATATTCCCATTAATCCTAACGATTCTCCTCCACTTATATTTGAACACGTTTTGCCAACTTCATAACCAATCGAATTCCCAATTTGTCCACAATTTCACTACTCAAGATCATCACCATCCGGAGCTCATAAGAATAAAATTCCATGACCAAGAAATCAAGGGTACACACATCCCAAAACCAAAACAAATACTTCACTAAAGTTGAAAAAAATCGATGCTTCCAAAGCACCTACCGTTTATACCACTCCAAAATCGTCAGACAACTCAACCGATGACAAAGAAAGATTAAAGTGGATATCAAAATTGGGCTGCCAATCAACCTAATACTCTACCTGTTACTGAGCAGAACCTCTTCGGAACGCATTGGCCACGTTCTAAAGGCATGAATCAAACTGATCCCTCTTACCTCACAACTATGTAGGGTCTCTATAATCCCCAACTCGAAGATCCAAACGACTTACATGGCAACTAACTCGAAACCCATTTCACTGAAATCATTAGAAACAATCCGGCGAATGATCCTACAAGCAGAAAAATCAGCTCCCCTCCTCTTAGGACCGACCTTATCAATGACCGTCTCTTCCCGAGCTGATGCCTTCAACCGGGTCAACTAAATACCATTCAAATATGATTATCGGAATGCAAAAATGGCATTTGAAAACCCATCGAAAGATAATAACCAGATAGTCATAAAGAAATTACGATCCTTAGGCGGAGAATTAAATAATCCGAACCTCATGTCTCATATACACAATCATATAATCATAAGCATAATTAATAAGGGCATGAAGGAAGCGATTACGGTACATACCTGTGACAATATCTGATAGAGCTCAGGCCTCCATGGCCTGCAACTGAAACAATCAGATCCTCATTGCTGGAGCCTTTGCCCTACCCTCACGACCATCGGTAATCCTGAGTGTAGCTGGAGTAGGTGACCTCACTGCTCCACTCGTCAATCCTAGGCAGTCGGCCTTCTTGAGGCCCACCTGGTTGCAATGAAAACATATCATACTCGACCCCTGGGGACAACTCCTACTGACATGACTAATCCCGTCACACTTGAAATAGCCCATACCTCTAGACCGACACACCTCATCGTGCGGTGTCCTGCACTTGCCGTAATGGCCCCGACCCTACCGGTTGCTAACTCGCGAATTGAAAGTCTTGGGTCTCTTCCATGAGCCCTCCACTGCCCGAGTATGAAATTACTTTCGCTTCTTCAAAAGCTCCAAATCAATCTCCCTTTCTCGGGCTCTGTCAGTCATATCCTCCAAGGTCTTGCGACTAGACACGCTCACAAACTTCAGGATATCATCCTGTAACATATCATGGTACGTCGCCTTCTTCATCTTCTCATTCGTTGCATATTGTGGAACCAATAAAGCTTTCTACTTGAACTTGTCGGTGCTCTTCGCCACAATCTCCGTCGTTTGGAGAAGGTCCCAAAACTACCTCGTCAACTGGTGTACCTTAATGGCCAGTGTAAACTCTTCCCTGAATCCCGTCACAAAATGATTCCAAGATATGGCCACCACGTCCTCAGCTCCCAAAGAGTGACCTGTTGGATTAATGTCTAAGTCCATAACTATAATTGGTAAGACTTAACTCGACCTGACATGGTCCATTTAGGTTGCATGGCATCATGCACTTGGATAGACTATAATGAGAGAAATAACACTTAAGGGTGATTAATATATTATAAGTTCTAATATATTAATAGGATTATTTAATTAGTATTGATCAAGAATTAATCCAGAATTAATTAAGTGATCAAAAGAAGACTAATTAAATATATGGGTTAATTGTGTAAATCATCCATACTTGTATAGTGGGCTAATGCTCCATGGATAATCAAGTTGGGCTAAAACCCATAGGATGGTCCATGGATGCTCCATGGTGTATTTGAACCCATGGATCCAAGGAAATGGAAGGCCATGACAATTAGGGTTTACCCTAATTGTAGCAACTATATAAGATCATATTCTTTGGGAAAAATCGGCCACTATGAATAATAAGAAAAGGATAGCCGATTTTAGGAGTGTTCAAGTTTCTCTCAAGTTATTCCAAGTGTATTTGGTGTTGTGTGAACCATTTGAGGTGTCACACTTGAGGCACTAGGAACTCAAGCTTCATGAAGACATTCTACATCAAAGAGGTATGTATTCTATCTTGTTATATTCATTATTTTGTATGATAGATTAGGATAATACCTTGGATGTTCATAATTGCATGTATAATAGAGAAAACATAGATCCAAGGTATTTAGGGTTGCATGTACACTTAGGGGTGTTAGAATGCTCATAACCTGTAACGCCCGTAGATCAGGGCTAGTCAATTTAGAGACGATAAGCATCAAAAATGACTTTTTGATGGAAGATTATTTACAAGGATTAATCTTAACCAAGTTGTAGTATATGTCACAAGGTTTCCGTGCATATAAAGAACGCCAAAATCCGAATTATAACAAAGAAGTTATGACCTATCGAAGTTTCGCGACAGAACCGGCACGACCCAGCGCGACCCAGCACGACGTAAATAGTGAATTTAATGTAGATATATATCTATCCTTAGTGATCTAAACGAGAGTCGAAGATGTCTTCGATAGTAGTCCAACGATAAAAAGACAGACGAAAACGGACGTCAGACGAAGGAGTTATGAGTTTATAACGGAGTTTTCCTGTCCCGGCCTACTAAAAATAATATATAAGTAATATAATTATAATATATTAAAAATAAAGTCAAAATTAGCCAATGGAGTCTAAACGAGATTTGTAGAGCATAATTTCACCTTCGCATCGATATAAAGAACGTTGAAAATGGAGTTCGTATGCAAAAGTTATGAATTTCTGAAGTTCGGTGCGTGAAACCCCAAAACTGTCAGATACCACGACGTGGCAAGCAGTGCCACGATGTGGCATGTCTTCTGACACCTCTGGGAGTCCCCCAGATGCAACTTGAGATGACGCATGCAGTGACGACCAAGCCCACAACGTGGAAAAAGGTGTCATGACGTGCCAAGGGCCAATTTTGCCCTATAAATAGATTTGAAGGGCCAGCTGAGTTTGGTTGCTCATTCTCTTATCTCTCACCCATATTACCTCGATTTATGTGCAAATAAATACCCCCGAAGCCCCGATAACATCCCGAGACCTGAAGCGAGTCCTGAAGCCTGAAGATCCCGAGAAGAAAAGAGTTTCCGAGACGAAGCTCTGCCCGTGAGAAACCCGATGTGTGAAGATATCCCGGTTTCACCGAAGAATACTACTCTTAGAGCTGTAGTGTTGTCCGATCATCTTCTGATCAAGTGAGTGTGTGGTCACTTTCTTCTAACACATAAATATTAAGTATTTGCTATGAAATACGTGTTATGTGTATAATATAAAGTTGTTTATATGCGTGGGTGTATAGTCCCTTTCATAAACACGATTTTAATACAAGTATTGTTTGAATGTATTAAGTATATGTTTAGTGTGAGTGTATAGTTACTTTCTTCTAACACATAAGTATTAAGTATTTGCTACGATATATGTGTTATGTGTTTATATATTGTCATTTATTTGAGATAAGCGTGGAATGGATGTTTTATATAGGTTTTAAATGAGTTAAACTGTATATGTATGTTATATCTACAAATATGTTGGGTAGAAAATGGGTAGACAAATTAGTTGGTGTGTGATGACGGATGAGTTTGAGTATGAGACGAAGGATGAACCTTGGTAGCTATGGATTTAGTACTGTATAGATGAACCTTGGTAGCTATGGATTTAGTACTATATAGATGAACCTTGGTAGCTATGGATTTAGTACTGTATAGACAAACGTTGGTAGTTATGGATTTAGTCTGTTAGATAGACGATGGTAGCTATGGATTTAGTACTGTTAGATAAACGTTGGTAGCTATGGACTTAGTACCTATACCGGTAGCTATGGATTTAGTACTGTTAGATAAACGTTGGTAGCTATGGACTTAGTACCTACACTGGTAGCTATGGATTTAGTACCCGATGAATGAACTATAGTAGCTATGGAATTAGTGCTTTATGAAGGAACCTTGGCAGCTATTGTCTTAGTGCCTAATAAAGAATCATGGCAGCTATTGTCTTAGTGCCTAATACGGAGTGAACGAATGGATGATTCTTAGGGTAGACCCTTAAGAGTAAGGAAGATAATGGGGATGGGTAATTGGGTTGCTTGTTTGATAATTATATATAATAATTATATTATTGTGGGTTGAAAAACCTATATGCTCACCAGGCTCCCAAGCCTGACCTACTCAGTTTAATTGTATCACAGGTATCGATACGAAGCTGCTTTGCACTGAGAGATTAAAGGAGATGTAAATCACTAGAGTAAATGAATGTATGTTCTGTTTATGCTTATGTGTCTGTATCGGAACATGACATCCCGAGGTTTTATTATTTAATGAAAATACATTCTCTTTGAGAAATGTTTTGATAAGTTTTTATCATATCTTGTTTTGGGAACAAATTCTGCAACCGTTTTCTTTAAACAATTACTATGATTTTAAAATAAAGCATAAACAAACCGGTCTTTTCTAGCCGTGAAATTTGGGGATGTCACATAACCCAATAGTGGTATCAGAGCCTAGGCTTGTTTTCTTGTTATACTTGCAAAAGTAGCTGAAAAAATCGAGTTTTGATGCTGTTTGCACATCAGACTCGCTGAGTCCATGAATGGACTCGCCGAGTTGGTTTGTGCACTCGACGAGTTGGACCCCCTGACAGCATATATTCGATTGTTTTGGCTGGAATTGGACTAGGAACATTACCCTAAGATATTTTTGGACTTATAAACTTGTTTTTGATGTGGTAATGTTCATGCTAATCCAATTTCTAAGATAATTGTCATAATTTCAAGATTTGTATTAGTTTGTATGTTCATGCTAAGTTCTTGAAGATTGATGATTTGAATTATCTTGTTCTTAGATTAATAGAAAAGTTGTGTGAAATAGTTGATTTCAATCCATTTTAATCTAAGAGTTGATTCCAAAGTGTGTTTTTTTAACTTGTCCTCAAGTTATATGAAAAGTCACATTTAAGAATCATAAAACTCATAAAAGTTGGCAAATGTTACAAAATGAAGAGCCTAGTTCTAATTAAATGGTTTTATGACTCCATAACTTGTCCTCAAGTTATGGAGATTCAGGAGTCTCTTCATTAAATAATAAATAAAAAAAAGGTGTAACCTTAATTAGTTCCATAAGTTACAATATAAAAAAAAGGTTATTTTTTTTAATTAGTTTAAAGTCTTCCATAACTTGTCCTCAAGTTATGGAACTTGAAGAGTTTTAATTAAAACTACTTTAAACTCATAAGTTATGGAATTAATTAGTTTTGAATAGTTTCAAAACTTGCCCTCAAGTTTTGGAATTTGAAAAAGTTTTCTCTTATGAATACTTTAATTCCAAGTTAAGGCCTTAGAATTTTAAAGAGTTAAAATTCAACCCTTATACTTTATAATATTATAATTTAATAATATTTATATATGTATAAGAGCAAGTCAGTCTTACCGTTAGTAGGCCTCATTCACGAAGCCGGTCTATAAGGGGGTATAAGGTTATTGCCTATAAAATGACAGTTTAATGGGTGTCCACTCTCACCCACTACTTCCTTGACCGGTGGAGGGTCGTTAGCCGAACGGGTAGGACAAGGACTAGAATTCTCCCTTCATTAAAAGTATTAATGATAAATACTAAGTAACTAAACCATTTATAAATACCCAATCTTAGTTACTTAGGAAAATGCGAATAAGGTGCTAATCCATGAAATTACACTTTGCACTTTGTTTAAGTCAGTTAGTGGAGCGTGTGTGGTTAACCGGCACACTAACTCGTATTTAACAAGGTAAGAAAAGGGTAACTTAATGTTTATCATAGTATCGATGGAGCGTGTGTGGTTAACCGACACATCGTTTGAGGGGTAAACACTTAAGGGTACCAAGTATATTTGCATGGTTATTCACACCTTGTTTTGTGATCCTCGGCATCCCAGTCACAAAACCTGAAGAGCACACTTGAGATTGAAACATGCCATTGAACAGTTCATTGAATCTCAAAAGATCTAGGAGTTTCAAATCCAATTAAAACCTAATAATACATTTCGTTTATCTTGGTGGAAATTGGTGAATCGTCATTCACCTACCTTCAAATATTTTATAGCTTGGATTACGGCATCCCTCTTCTAAGTTATAAAATAGTTTGTTGGGTCCTAGCCTTAATATTTCATATTAGGTGTCATATTAAGGACTTTAAATCAACTATCTTGAATATCTCCCAAAACATGTCTGGTTTAGACATTTATGATCTTCCCAAATCTCTTGAAACAAGCTTTCCTAAATGAAGATGATGTCTCATGGATATCATAATTCTTTCACATCCTCCAATTATTCTCCCTAACCCACAAGTTCCTAAAAGTTTAAGGTCACTCAAGCCCTATTGGCAAGGCAAGGTCTAGGTGTGCTCACATCTTGGAGATGAAGTCACATACTGACAAGCCGGGAGAGTTGGGTGTCAAAGTCTTGAGAAAGTTGGTGGTTCAATCACTTTCTAAGTCACATAGTGAGTTCCTTTGGGAATCCTATGAAACAAACTATGACAAGACCCTTAATGATCTTATCTATTTGCTAAGATCAACTTCCTAAAACTTTATGGACATTGACAATGATGACACTGGAAATCTAGAAAAAGCATTCTCTTCCCAATGGAAAGGGATCGGCCATAGTCAACTCGGTTGACCAAATGGTAAAGAGAAAAGCTACGTCTGAGATAGTCCCATTACCAAAGGGTCCATATGTTTATATTGCCAAAGAAAGGGGCATTGGTTGCAAAGCTGCCAAATTTACCTAAGGATGTTAAAGTCAATAAGTTTGACTCTACTTCAGGTAAAGTCCACTATCTAACTCTGCTAAGTTTCTATTATGAGATTCTTATTGCATGATGTGACTGGGTCACATGTTGATGTTTTAAGAATCAAAGAAAATTGAAGGAACTTAAAGAAAGAATATGCTGAATCTGATCGCATAGATGGATTTCTATCGCATAGTTTAAAGATCGGATTCTTGAGCTACTTCTTAGGAGTTATGATATTTTACTTAGGAATAGATAACAACAAGTTTTCATATGTATTGTAAGGATAAGTTTTTCCGCAAAGTTTTTAAAATAAAAGGAAATTTTAGATTTTATTTATTTTATGTATCCTTACAATGGCGTTTGTGGAAATTTTTGTTGCTTATAAGATTCCATTAAGAGCAATATTGGAAATATGAATTTGATTCTTTCATTTGTGGTAGTGTCTAAATTTACCAAAAATGAAAGATTCTCATCACCCAAGTTTTAGTTGGATAGAAACTTGAATCATGCAAGTTGTATAGCATGATGAATGAGAACTTTCAAGCATTGGAAGAATTAAGACTAACTACTTGTTCACATGGATGTGTGAGTCAAGTAAAGGATCGAGTACACTTTCTTGTGCACTGATTAAGTCCACCACAAAAGACCGATAAGACTATTCGTCATAATTACTAAAGCTCAGTAAATATGGTTATACTTACAAGCTTAAGTGTAATTCTGAGACATTGGAAAAGGCTCCAATGTATGACAGAGCGAATAAGAAGAATCAACTTAGGCAGAAGGATAAAATTTTCTCAAATGGGAGAGTACTTTAGTATCAGTTTTTGTGATCATCTTAATGATTTTGAGACCTTATCACAATTCATCCTCTAAGTGCATTTTGATAGCTAAGAAGAGGAGCTATGAAATTTTGAAGTGGTTAAATCAAGAAGATGATTCATACTTCGTTAAAAAAAACAATTCTTAGAGTTATACTCTAAGATTGTAACTTGAGTGACATGTATTAAATAAGGTTTAAAACACTTATCAAATGTAAGAGTAAAAGTTTTCTACTCTTGTACATTTGAAATTGGTAAGTTGTGATGTTTTGGATAAAACAAAGACCAACTAAGGCCAATTGTGTGAAGTGTGTGTCTTGATTAGAATCCACACTATCTCTTGAATATCTGACAAGAAAGCCTTATATGTCAAGAGGACAGTGGGAGTCTTAAAGGTCTTGAAAGTCTCAAGAACTAATCAAGAATAAAACCTGAAGTTCTTCACTAGCACACGAATTGAGGTTTATAACCTATCGTGTTGACATATTTTATGCCCATTCCAATTAAATTTGGCTTTGAATATGAGTTCTTAGAGTTCTCAATTGGTTGCACAACAACTTGGAAGCAATGGTAGGCCCTTGAGCTACCAGGTGGAAAGAAATTAAGATTGAGTTCAGTCCATATGAGTTTGGATTTGTCATTATCCTTGTCTTGTGACTATGGTTTTGACAATTCACATGGATAAGAACACATACACCATTAAATCTAAGTGTCATAAGGTTTCTCTCCGACTCATGAAAATGATGGTGAGGAAACACTTTCACTAAGTAGATTTTAGCTAGATAGCACTTGTGATATTTGCATTCTGAAAGTCGTTAGTGGAGCTGTGTTGTTAACCGGCACACTAACATGGACTTGTGAGAAGTGGCAAAGGTCTAAACAATTGAGAGTATGATTACGACATCCCTTTTCATAGTTCTAAAATTGTTCAGACACACCTGTGAGCTATCTAAAAGAGGTGTATGATTTTGATAAAGTTTTATCAAAACAATCTAGTATCAGAAATCTGAACTTTGGTAAGAAAGTCAACTAATTTCTGAGTACATGTCAAAGCTAGTGGGAGCATAAGTGTTATGCTAATAATCATCATGTTAGTGGGAGCATGATAATTATGATAAAGGTTGCAAGTTAGCAATGTTAATTATAGAAAACAAAAGGTTTCAATTAGGAAAAAGTTGTTTTGCTATAATTAAGGGAGAGGAAATTATACTTCATCTCAAATCTAAAAGCTTAGATTGAGGTTTTAATCGTATTTAGTCAAGGATATATATATATATATATATATATATATATATATATATATATATATATATGAATTTCATGTTGGAATGGCTCAACATAAGGAAATTCTATATATGGGTCCATTAGTTGCGTTCTAAAATTTGATTATGATTACGGTGTCCCTTTTCATAATCTGAATTATGAGAACTTGGCAAATAGAAATGGAAATGTTATAAAAAAAGACTGGTTTAGTCTTTATGTGAGACATCATGAATTGTGTCCCATATGCTTCAGATATAGGATCGATTACATGTGCTATATTCATCCTGTCTAAAATTTTCCAGATGCCTGGGGCATTAAGAAGGGAAAAGGTCTAGAACTGGATATGACTAAAACAATTAAGCAATTGTCGAGGACAATCTAAGGTTTACCAAAGATTGGTTGCTCAGGGACAGTTGGAAGTATAGTGTTAATTGTTGGAAGGACCATATTGACATATTCTGAAAAGAGGCAACTCTTGTTTCAGAAGTGATAGTCAAAAAGGGAATGTGGAAATGATCCCATTGGTGGAAGTTGTTAAATAAGTCCATATAAGATTAGGAAACTTAATGCAAGAAGGATGTTTCCAAGGATTTGATCTTCTTTGGAATGCTCTGTAATGTTTGTTGTCAAATCTTTGTGACTTTGTGAATAATCATTACAAGAGAATCATTGCATATAAGTTGAGAATCTAACAGATTTAGGTAAAATGGCATGAATTTGGAATTCCTGCATTTGAATTCGGGAGTGTGAAATTAGAATCATTGAAAGTTTGGTCAATTGGTTTATTTCACAAAGTAAGGGTCATAGACAAACATAGTATGCATACTTGGTCTATGGCATGACTAGTGTTTAGAAAACATAGTGTGCATGCTTGGAGCATGAGACAACTATTGTTTTAAATTCAAGAATAAAGTTGATAGCTGAAACAGTATACAATGAATAATGTGCAATCATATGGTGATAAATAAAAGGTGTTTTATTTATATTCATAAGTTCTGAGACCATATTAGATTCATTTATTCTTGTGTTTCACTTTGCATGTTTTGACTTCCATAATAACTAGGTTATTCTTCCGGATTGACTAAGTTATTCAAACCATCCACAGTCGGTCATATGTTGGAAGTAGATATGAATCAAGACTGTCATGGGTTGGCTTGTAGAGGTCCAAGTTGGTGGACAAAGTTGTTCTACAACACTCATTAGTGCTCATAAGTTCTGAGTATTGGATTCAACTCGCGCTCATTTGAATCACTTCATGGATTTTATCACGAGTGATCATGAGACGATAATATCTTATATTCTTCAAACCTAGAGATATGAGTTGTTACTATGAGTTTATAGTACATTGATTGCACGAAAACGCATTGGTAACTCGATGTTATAAAACGTGCCTTTGTGTATGATTCAACAACTAGCAGAACAAGCCATATGAGTCGAAGTTTATCCATTCCTTTTACCTTCGGGATAAAAGCGATATCTGTGGGCCCCTCGATGATTTAATGATGACACATGTGAGTGTGTGGCCAAGCCAAGACTGATTTGATTTGTTCAGTCAGTCAGTCATCATGAATCAGAAATTGGGAAACAACAAATGGACAGATAGAATGATTGATAATCCATGTCTCAGTCCATTCGATATCCAGAATGGAGGAATATATGATCACTTATCTAATGGACAAGTCATTGACAAAGGTCAGAGTTCATCGGCAAGGTCAGAGTTCGACGGAAGCTTTTGAGAGCTACGATTGTCAGTCGGTTCTTGAATTCATACTTGCAATAATAGTTTTAGACTTATCCAAGTGGGAGACTGTTGGATTAATGTCTCAGTCCATAACTATAATTGGTAAGACTTGACCCGACCCGACATGGTCCATTTGGGTTGCATGGCATCATGCACTTGGATAGACTATAATGAGAGAAATAACACTTAAGGTTGATTAATATATTATAATTTCGAATATATTAATAGGATTATTTAGTTAGTATTGATCAAGAATTAATCTAAAATTAATTAAGTGATCAAAAGAAGACTAATTAAATATATGGGTTGATTGTGTAAATCATCCATACTTGTATAGTGGGCTAATGCTCCATGGATAATCAAGTTGGGCTAAAACCCATAGGATGGTCCATGGATGGTCCATGGTGTATTTGAACCCATGGATCTAGGGAAATGGAAGGCCATGACAATTAGGGTTTACCCTAATTGTAACAACTATATAAGATCATATTCTTTGGGAAAAATCGGCCACTATGAATAATAAGAAAGGGCTAGCCAATTTTAGGAGTGTTCAAGTTTCTCTCAAGTTATTCCAAGTGTATTTGGTGTTGTGTGAACCATTTGAGGTGTCACACTTGAGGCACTAGGCACTCAAGCTTCATGAAGACATTCTACATCAAAGAGGTATGTATTCTATCTTGTTATATTCATTATTTTGTATGCTAGATTAGGATAATACCTTGGATGTTCATAATTGCATGTATAATAGAGAAAACATAGATCCAAGGTATTTAGGGTTGCATGTACACTTAGGGGTGTTAGAATGCTCATAACCCAACATGACCAACCTCCTCCCACTAGTGGCGGGCTCCATCCCTCAGAAGGCTAGACACAAATCCCACATTCGATCCCTCCGGGCAAAAACTAGTCCGTCAAGCATTCTCAATGTCAACAATCCACCGTCTACTAGCGATATGGTCCTTCTTTTTGATGAACTATGGAATCCATAAGCATTGAACTCCCGAAAAGAGAGGGTATGCGCCCCGATCTAACTAGCCACAATCTATGCACGAAAATCCCCAAGCCGCTCATCCAACAACTCCATGATACCCTCCTTGTTCGTACCTAAGATCACATGAGTCTGCTTCAAAATATTGTGAGTGATCTCTGGCAAGATAAACTCCCACATTCACTCCTACATTGGTTTGACGCTAGATCCAGAACCAAAACCTCCTCCATGGGTACTCATCACCATGCTGAAAATCAACTATACAATAATTATAACACTACAGTCTTCTCATAATCCTTGTGACTTTCCTCAATTCGAGTACGAATCATGTGCTTTTAGTAATACGGGCCCAATACTACCTTCGACACCTATCTATAATTTCCTTAAGAATCATCCCAAAGGCCTGCTAAAGAGCGCACCAATCTCACTAAAGCAGTTCCTAGGCTCTCCTAGGACCCCCCCACCTCACCCTGCCATCAACTCCTGAAAACTCCTAGTAATGTCAGCTAACTACTTCATGAATACAATTACATGCAACCAAACTTAAATAGGTTTTCAACTAAAAGACTCAACCTTACAACGGTTAGACTCATATGAGAGCTGCACAATAAAGCCAAACCAATCACTCTAAGATTATTTAACATTTGCAGCATGTCACTTAACATATTCATTTAATAGTTAACTTACATCAATATGAGTCCCACAAAACACAAAGCAAGTAGAATTCGAGCAATACACTCAATAGGCCACAAAACCTAAAAAGGCATCCCCCAACTCACTAACTTTTGCGATGCTAGAAACTTCTATCAACACTGCCGGTTGCCTTATGCATGCAAATTATACACAATATGAGATCGAATAGACTGTCAAATAAATGATTATACCCTATGCCTACAACCAGATGAGGAACATAAAATAAGGCTAAATCAATCATTCTATGGATATATGATCCTAATCATATACAATTTTTAAAAATACACTTAGAAAATACTTACACCAACATATATTCAAAATAAGGCATAACATCCAACTACACTTATGCTAAAAGGCATCACACATTAGACATTTATATCATGAAATTCTTGAAGGTATCCTTAGCCTTATCCTAGCATGCAAACATTCCATAATATATAGCATATCAACATGTATGGGTATTCTGGGAATCACTTACTTGAGCTCAGTTGATTGCACGCATCACACCCTTTTCTTTTGTAAAAATCTTTTTGGAAAATTTAATTTCTTTCAAAAAGATTATCAATTCCTCACTTTGAGTTCAAACACTCCCGAGAGTGTGCCCGAATCCTTCATACCAAGGCTCTGATACCAAATTGTAACGTCCTAAAAATACTAATAAAATTTTCATTTAAAACCATCAAGTCACACAACCATTTATTCCAAAACCAAACATGATAAAATGTGTTTCTCAAACACCATAGTAAATCGAAAGTATTCAGTGCGAAAAAATGATCAGGGGATGCTGTGCAATCAAGCCGCACCCTTCCCTTTAATACTGGAAGTATCTAAAAAATGTTTAAACCATAAAACCGTAAGCACAAAGTGTAACACTCCAAAAATCATAAAAATTTAAAATTTTCAAAAACCACCATTAACCCTCATTGTTTACAAAAAGAACCATTGTTTCAAAAGTAAAGTCATATTAGAGTGTACCAAAAATCCATATCATGAAAATAGGAAGATGTGCATGATCAGGCCTTCGCTTTCCCATAATCCTCATAAGTACCTGAAACAATAAACTAAAACTGTAAGCTAAAGCTTAGTGAGTTCCCCCAAAGTACCATCACACAACATAACAAACAAGCATGCAAATATCAAATATGAGCCTTCAGCCTGATTGGACCGCCTCTTAGGGCCTATAACCTATCTGGACCGCTCTACGGGCCTTCGGGCTAACTGGGCCGCCTCCCATGGCCTACAATCTATTCGGACTGCCCCAGGTGTCTTGGCCTTCAGCACAAAGCGGGACCACCTCAACCTAACCACAATATGTCGACATATGTAACAAACAAACATAAACACAAAACCAACAAATATAGATAACCATACAAATCTAGTACTCAATCAGATACTAGCATAACACTATCCTAAATAATCTAGTGGGCCAGTATTGGTGCCTTCGACCCATGAGTACAATGAGGAGAACTCACCTCTCAGTACGAACACAGGCTGAATAAATATCTGCTCCGAAAACCGGTCTACTCAACACCTAATCATCAAAACATTTCCCAATCTAAAATTAATATCAATTTGCCCAAAATACCCATTTGGTCAAAGTTAGTCAAACCCAACAAATCAGCTGAGTTAACCCAACCGATTCGACCTAGCCTCGTATGCGGGGTGTACGCAAATGTACGCGGGGGTGTACTCTGTTTGACCGAGGAGTCGAGGTGAAGACCATGTACGCGCAACGTACCCTCTGTACGCCCAGCTTACGCACTTGGTCAACAATCCATTCTTAAAAGGGCTTAATACCTTAAGGATTTTTGTCCAAAACCAGATCTAAGTCCTAAATGTAGTCCTTGACCATAAAGTTTCCAACTTTATGGTTTAGCATGACCATTAAGTGCTTAACAGTAAAAACCCCAACATCTTAAGGCATTAAGACAACCAAACTCATGCATGGGGAAGAACTAGGAGTCAAGATCATATTTTTATCTCTCAAATTACCCTTATACGTGTAGAAGGACAACTCATTGGTTCTAGGGTAGCTCATACCCAAAAGGACCAAGAATATGGGGCTAATAAGCATAAACAAGATCTAGTGATAATATCAACAAGTTCCAAACTTTATACCGCGAAATGAAGCTTGGAGGTGAGGTGTTCCTGTATTTATGAGGTCTTGGTCTTCCAAGTTGGTGCTTCTTTCTTCACCTTGCTTCAAAGGCACCACAAACACACACTTTTGAGCTCAAAGGAACACATACAGAATATTAGGGTTACAATGGACGAAATGAAGGTTGGAGGATAGTGAGGGAGTGAGCATTTGAGAGTTAATGGTGTTTATATAGGGTCCAAACCCTAAAAATCAGGGTTTGTGGATCAGACACGTACACCCAACGTATGTGACCTCGACCTAAAATTTACAAAAATGCCACTATGCGCCATTTTGCAACATTTCTCATACATAAGGGATAAAATGCAATTAATCTTCATACTTAGGGTTAAAATTGGAAATACCTCATCATTGAAATGTTACACAAAGCTTAGTGAGTTCCTCAAAATACCACATACCATACATAAATAACAACATGTAGATGTATCGGGTCCGTATCAACCCCGAGTCAATATTGACTCCATGCCTAGTTCAGCTCCATGCATACAAGATACAAGCACATCAGAAAGAGTCATAGAGACAACATGCAAAATCGAAACATAATGTCTTATAGTATAGTGGGAAGACTCACCTCAATACTGAAGACAAGATAAACCACCCACTCGAGTCGGCGATATCAAACCTCATATTGCTAAACATATCCATAATAAAACCCTAATTAATAATTAAGGAAAAGACTAACCCACGAAAGGTCTAGGCTCACAATTAAACCTCCTTTGGGAAAAAGACCATTTTGACCTTCCAATACTAAGTCTAAAAGTCAAACCGGTCAAAAAGTCAACCATCAACCCTCAGTTGACTTACGCCCTGCGTAACTAATCTAATCCTAGCATAGAACTAATCCCTAAGTACAGAGTCTATGCCCTACGTAGAGCCTCTAATCACAAAAAGTTCTATTAACCTCTTAATATAACAAGCCAAACTCTCAAAGTCCCAGATCTTATCTAAATGAATGTCTTAATGGATAAAGTCTTTGACTTTATCCCTTTGCGTGGCCAAGATGAACACACAACCAAACTCTAAGTCCAAGATGACACCTTTTGCTCAAGAACTTATGCATGGATGGATGAGAGTGCTCAAGCTCTCATTTTTATGACTCTATAACCTCATAACATCAGAAGGAGGCATTCAAATGGTCTGGAGTAACCCATACTCACAAGGACCAATATTAAGGGGAAAAGGCATAAAAAACCATGAGCTAATTAGATCTCACAAAAAGTATATCAAGATGCAAGCTTTATACCTTCTGGATATAGGTGATGAAGTGAAAAGTCTAGATCTACAAAGCTTGGAGCTTACACATGCTTCTCCAATGGACTACTTCTTCAAGAATGCACACAAAAATCACACTAATGCTTCCAAAACTCACAATTGGTGGCTAGGGTCTCAAAGGAACGATATGGGGTGATGGAGGCTGGTAATGGGAAGGGTTCCAAGAAGGTAGAGCCCTTAAATAGGGCTCAAAGCCTCGTAATTAGGGTTTTGGTCAGCAACGGCTACGCTCTGCATAACAAAATCTACGCCTTGCATAGATCAATAAAAACGAGATATGATTTCAGCATCTACGCCATGTGTATCTCTCCTACACCTTGGTAGGGCAAAGCCCCCAAATTCCAATTTAACTTCAAACAACTATAACTTCTTCTTTTCAACTCTGTTTTCGGCGTTCTTTATATGCACAGAAAGGTGTTGAAGAGCCTCACAATTCTATCTAGTTACTTTTGGCTTAACTCATGTTGAATTAAAACCATAATCAATACAAGAAGCCTAACATATAACTTTTTCCATTTTACCATTTGGTTCTAGTACACGAAACAAGGGCTTAGATCTCATAACCAATATTATCAACCTTCAATAAGGTCCAAACTTTGCTTCCTCAAATCCCAAAGCTTTCCCATGATTGAATTATGGTTCCCAAACCCTGAATTAAGGAATGTCCCGAAAACAAGGTGTTACATGAACATTATGCACTTCTTATAAATATGACTTTGATTTGTGTCCTTCAACCCATAGGTGTTAATGCATTTCGTTACATGTGGCTCTTCAAACACAAATTCCATTATGATGGACCCCTTAGTTGCTACAATGCGCGGCTAGGGGCTAGTGTCAAAAGCCAACAATAAGGAGTCGACTTTGACAAGACTTTTAGTCGGATTCTCAAAACAACAATCATTTACATGGTTCTTAGTTTTGCCATCTCTCCACATTGGTTTGTTTACCAATTAGACATAAAAACGTATTTTATTCCAAGACGGTTTACATGAACCAACCCCCTATATTTGTTGACTTGAGTCCTTGACCCATCTAAATTACGTGTGTCAACTCCCTAAACACCCTCAAGCAGACCCCATGAGCGTGGTTCCAATGTTTTGCTAGCCATGCCACCTAAGTTGGCTTTCACCGGAACAAAATCGACTCCGTCTTTACATACATATTCGGCTTACCATCAAAACTGCTATCTTGACTCTCAAAGTGTATTTTTAATATATTCAACCTTATTACCTTATAAATTGTTTTATTCAAATAATTATAATATAATTGTCATAGTAGTAGTCTTTTGTAATCATATTCAATTTTATAAAAGTCCAAGACAATTTAACTGTATCGATCAATTCAACATGTACAGAAACAGATATTTTCCCCAAAGTCGTTTCGATACATCAACCCAAGTACCCAACCTAGTGATTTTGACATTTGTTATTATATATAAAAAGTTAGGAAGGAAAAGCAAGAGAAATGAGTGGGTAAGAAAAGAATTTTAGGTCACTTTATCTTTTAACTTGATTGATCAAGCCAAGAACAAAGCACAAGAGAGGCAAATGATTGTTTTTTCTTTATGAAAATCGACATTATTGTATAAGTACAACTTTTAATGCATGATTTACATATCATTGTAATAAGGGCTTTTGTCCTATTCAATGTACAACTTTTAAAAAAGGAGGCCAGGAGAGTACCACTACCATATCCTTCAATCCACAAACCAAAAAATCTTTTATTTTTCAACAAATTTACAAAAAGAAATACATAATATATTTTCATCATTTTTATGTTTCAATCTATAGAGCATCTCATATATAATCATATTTCAAAACAATTTCATATGAAAATACGAAAGTAAAATAATCATATAAATGTGCCATGTGGGCATGAATACATCCATATGCCTTCAAAATTACATATTTATATATACTTTTTTTAATGGATATATATATTTATATACTATATGACATACAAATATATATCATAAACCTTTCATCCATTACCAATATTACCAACAGTTTTCCCCTTTCAACTCAATTTTTTCTCACTCAGAGTTCAAGTCCAGTGTGCTTGACTTTGACTCAAAGTCAAAGTCAAAGTCGTTCACATATTGACTATTCAAATCAAACCTCTCACTACCTTTCTGTAATCTTTTACCTTGACAATTCCCATCAGAAATTGTACTCCCACTTCTTTTCCTTCCATTCCCGGAATCACCCATTCCATTCCTATCCATCAATTTCAAATCAAGATCATCGTTTTCCTTCCTTCCCCAACTCTCAGATGAAGTCAACGAGCTTTCCATTGACGACCCATTCCTAGTTTTTTTCACCTCTTTCTTTAACCTTGAATCCTCTACTTCGGTCAGCATGGATAAAGAACTCGGGCAGCCATTGTCCACCATTGAAACTAAATGAGAAAGCTCAGCTTTTGCTGCTTCAACTTCAATGGCGGATGAATTATACCCTGCAAGTGTGTCTTGTGCCTTTCTCAATACCGATTGTAAATACTTTCCTTGAGCTTCAATTCTCAGCTGTAAATGTCTTTGAACCTGAAAATTGAAAAATCCGATCGTTAGTTTACTACAGTTGTACCTCATGCATGTAAATTTGTACTTTCGGTTTTCACCTCTATTTGTTCGTGAAGTTTCCTTTGCACCTCCATTTGCATCTGTAAAGCCTCAGCAATCTTTAAGCTCCTGATACGATCAACATTCAACACTTTTATAAACTTTTCTTTCGGATTTTATATAAAGAGAATTTAAAGGTAAAAAGGTGAATTACTCGCTAATCTGATTTGGGTTTTCATCGTTATGATCGATACTCGTGATATCACTCCTATGATCATCTCCAAATTCTGTTATCAAAATCATTTGTTATTAATTAGAATGAAAAATCCAGCATTTTGGTTCAATGAATAAAGAATCAAACACGTATTTACTCACCTTCTTGAATATTTCCACTGCAAGCCGGCGATTGTTGAATCTTTCCTAATCTATATTTCTGCATAAATATACAAGAAAAACTTAGAATTGTAATAAAAATTGTTAATTTGTGAATGAATTGAGGCTAAAAGTACCTGTAAATGACTCTTTAGGTGGTACAAAGTAAGCCCATGAATACCCATTACTCTCATCAAAGATTTTGGTGTCGCTTCTGTAAGTGAAAAAAGATCGAAACTTTATGAAAACCCAACAACAAGATTTTATAAAAGAAGGTAATTTTGAGTAGAAACTCACTCTCTGGGCCTCCGAGTTGACTGACTGAGTCAACGAATCGTTGGTGAAGTTCAGAAGTCCATTTGAGTCTAGGCTTAGCATCACTGGATAAAACCAAATTCACTTCTTGATTTTGAATATTCTCATGAGCCATTTTTTTCAGTTTCTGAAATAGATAAAGAACAGAAGAAGTAATGAAACATAAAATAGGATTGATTCTTTATGAATTGAAGACTTGTTGTGTCTGAAATATGTGGCAGATGAGTGTAAGTCTTTTATAAATGGGAGAGGGGGGGTAGGGGGGGGGGGGTGAGGTAGGGGGGAGTTGGTTGATCTCACTCCATATCAGGAAACACCAGTGGGGTAATGTAAGGTGAGGGAATATATGCTCTCATGAGCTGTGTGTCTCTTACCTTTCTCTCAATTCACATTTCATTATCACCCACAAAACAAAACAAAAGAGAGAAAAAAAATAAAGTATTTTTTTATTCATTTTTCCTTTTGACTTGAACGGCATGAAGAGAATCTTTAATGGTGCAAAAACAAAGAAAGCAAAACACAGTTCCATTTGGAGTCTTAAAAGCAGCGAAAAAAGTGCATGATTTGGTTTTATCTTCATGTTTTTCCATTACCCACTCCTCAGTTTTCACACCCCACTCTCAAAATTAGCAAATGATAATCGAAAATCATCATTAGACTTTCATCGAACAAATGCCTTGCATTCAATCCAAGAATTGGTTTGGTTATTATTCGATGAACGTTAAGGATCAAATCCAAGATTTAGAGGACCCCTACCATGATGTTAATGGGTTTAACTTTCTAAATCTATAAGGAGTTTTGAGGAAAGGAGATTTACATTAGTGGGATGGATTATGGAATATGGATGAGTTAAATCTTTGATGGATTTATTTTTCTTTTTCTTTTTGGAGTTTGAAAGTGATGGCAAATGAGTTTTTCTTTTCTTTGATTTGGCTATTTTTGGTGGAAGATGTGGTGGGATTGGCGGATTCTCTTTGTTGCTTGTAGGCTTAGGGGAATCAAAGAATCCAACAATAGATTTTAGGACAAATTTCTTGTTTTTATGCTATCAACAACTATTTATATTTAAACAAAAGGAAAAGGATAAAGTGGTGAGGGAATAAACCAATTCATCAATGACTCATTATATAATTCAATCCTATGATCATGCCAACATATATATATTATATACATACATAAACACACATCCCAAAGGTAAAAGGATGGTGATCAATTACGAATTAAAAAAGGGTCTACTCAAAATGGTAATTTTAAGTACGTGTTATATTGATCAGGTAATCGTTAATATAATAATATAAGATGTCCCTATATGTCTATATGACTGTATCTTCTTCAACCTTTGATCAATTTATGATGGGTTTTTATTATTTATTTTACAGAGAAATTGAGTAATCTAACCTATATGAACAAATAATTTTCATAATCTGATAACAACAACCATTTTTTTTTATATAAATTTTATAAAATGACCGTTTACTCCGGAACGCGGTATTCCGGAATAGTTATGTTAAGGAGTTGGTAGTGGTTGGTAGGTATCCCGAACTAAAAAATATATTTCGGACTGTACTCCGGAATATACGGGCCTTCCAAAATGTTCTTCCAAAGAGGTAATATTAGGGCATTTGTGTGATTTTTGTTCTTCCACAATCCACAGGCAATATATTTCTTTGTCTTTGTTCCTCTATTGCAATATATTTCTTTGTATTTGTTCATCCACCCACAATGTTCTTTGATAGGTTTCGTATACTAAAAAAATGAGTATGTATAAGGATTTATTTCGAATGTCAGTTTCTAGTGGAGGGCAATGATAACGTATCAAGAGATCTGTGTAGTATATTGATCCATACTACACATGCTTTAGTGTAGATATAAACAATGATATCAACTTCGTTGGGTTAATCACGTTGATTGCTTCCAAGTCCAAGTTACACACTAATCAAATACGTCTATTTTTTCAATGTCTTGGATCAAATATAGTTATGCAGATTCTTGATGATAGCGATATCATATATTTTCTTAGTTTTGTCTTCTAACACAATATAACTGTTTGTTGTTAATAATGTTATTGAAAGTGGTATTCATCGATTTCGTGGGGAAAATCGGTCTGGTGGAAGTAGGTCTTTGTGACAGCTGGAAAATTTTGGATCAAGCAAGGTCTAAATTGTAATTGTGTATAAGTGAATCCACAACGTAACTTTGTTGCAATAAAACTGACAAAAAAGGCATTATTTGTATACGTAAATAATTGTAATGATCCCTTGAAAGCCAACAAGTTAGAGCATAAATCATGAATTAAAATTTGATTTAGAGTTTTCGCCCTAGTACCCCACCAACCTAGTGATTTCGGTTTGCCTAGGACCGAAATCACCCTTTAGTGGGTAACCCCAAATCCAAAATCACATGAAACCACTAGAACCGAAATCCTGCCTAGATCGAGAACCCCCTTGACCGAGAACCCCTAGACCGAGAACCCACTAGAACGAAGACCCTAGTGTTCTTGGTCTCTTTTGGACCGAAATCAAAGTGATCTCGGTTGATGAATGGAGCTTTCGGCTAGAAAAGTAGATAAGGAAAGTTGACTTTGTGATTTGATATTTCACCCTTTTCCAATAATAAAGTTTACCCAACAAGTATCCAAGCATTTACCCAACAGATAACAATGCAAATGTCACCTCACCTTCCCTCCTTATCTTTGGATGAGATCACCCCATAAACCCCCACCCTTTTTATATTCACTTCTGTTTACTCCAAATCCTCTCAAAGAACCAAGTCCAAGCCTCTAAGGATTAAATCTCCAAGTTTATTCTTAGAATTTTGGGTAATATCATCTTCAAAGAGTTCATCAACCACATTCAAGTGTTTAGGCTTGAAAATCTTCACATCATCTCTTCAAACAACCCAAACCCACTCAATGTGAATTCATACCCCCAGATTTTCGAGTTTTCATGTTTTACAGGGGGGGGGAGTATACATAAAAATTTGTTTATCACTCAAATGCTTGCATGTTTCATCTTTATGCTAGATAAAAGACATTATTTGCATGAGATATGGTTATCACTAGATTTCATACAACTATTTGTGATATATTAGTTTTGAAATGCAAAACTAACCAAAAATAAAACATAATCTATGTTATAGAATCATAAGAAACATTATGATTTGCAAAACTACATGGTTTATGAATCTTTTTACCAAAATATAGCTTTTTAACAAAATGGAGTACATTATAGTTATTTCACTATTTTGTGGGTTAAAACCCAAAAATATGATGTTGACCTTACATTTTGAAACTAGACAAGATAATTACTATGTATTTATATAAATGATTATATAAATAGTCTCAACAAACAAACAAGATAAACTATAAATGGTATAGTTTGGGAGTCACAAACACTACATTATCATTTCAGAAGAAACATATAATTATTTAAAGGTATAATTATGTAATGCTCATTTCAGGTATCTTTTTCTTTTCAGAATTTTAGGGTTTTAGACCGAAACTCGACGAGTTGGGGAGCTCCAACTCATCGAGTAAAGATCATTGTGGGACGCGGGATTTAGGACCTACTCGACGAGTTGGAAGGCCCACCTCGACGAGTAGGTGTTGTAAAGAAAAACCTTAAATTTTAGGGTTTGCACCCTATATAATCTCCTTAAAACCTTGAGGCTAACCTTTCATCAGCCTCCAAACCCTAAGAACATTAGTGCCAAACCCTAATCCCCATTTCCTCTCATATTGTGAGCAAGAGTGACTTTTAGAGTTTAAGAAAAAGAAGATAGTGAGAAGAAGGAGGAGATCCAGCAAACAAGGCCTTCACTCTTGAGCTTGACCATCTTTTGGACTATTTTAAGCATTCAAGATTCGATTTTTATCTTAGAATATGACTAGATCTTGAGTCTACTCATCATTTCCCATCATTCTTGTTGATTGCATGCATGAGGTTCATAAAGTTTGCAACTTTATGAATCTCCAGGGCAAAATGGTCCCATGGTGGGCTAGATCTAGCTTTTGGTCAAGCATGGATGCCATGCATGGATTTTAGAGTATATTTTCCCTTTTTGTCCATTTTGACTTCAAGACATGCATTGGACATGCATGTCCATAAAGCCTCCATATTTGGAACGTTTTGAGGATTAGAACCTCTTCTAGAAGGGAGGGATTTCAGATCCCTAGAGTCTTGAACCACATGGCTAAGCTTTTGAGCTTTCCAACCTTCGTCAAGGGCTTTAGAGCATTCAGAGTGGTTCTAGAGGATAAAGTTGGAAACTTTATCCTTCTAGACACCTTTAGGTTTCAGATCTAAGCCCTAAAATCCCTACAATTGATGTATCATCGGAATAAGAAAACAGGGGGGACTCGACGAGTTTCCCTGGCAACTCGACGAGTTGGATCGGGTTCCCCCGTCTATTGGATATCAAGTGAACTCATTGAGTTGATGAGACAACTCAACGAATTGGCTAGGGTTTGTCCCAGTTTTCTAGACTCTAAAGGAACTCGACGAGTTGCTAGATGCACTCGATGAGTTAGGGTCAACATGGACTGTTGACCTTGACTGTTGACTTGGACTTTGACCAGGGTTGACCAAGTTTGACTTTGAGGGTATTTATGGCATTTCAGGATTTTGACAAGTTATTCACATGATGATTATAGGCAGTTGAGTTGGAGCTGCATGTTGGGACTAATCTGATCTTGTCTTATCAATTTAGCATTCTTGAGAGGTAAGTCTCCTCACCATACCAATGGGTCGAAGGCACCAAGGCCGACCCATTTTATGATATGTAGTACACTAGTTGAACTATGTGGCATGTTAGTTGGTTATGTGCTAGGAGGTATGCTAGTTGTATATGTGTTATGCTTGTATGGAAGACCATGGGAGAGCCTATAACACTTGGATGTAAGACCATGTGGAAAGCCCATGGCTTTCCTACTAAAGACCATGGGAGAGCCCATGACACTTGTATGTAAGACCATGTGGAGAGCCCATGACATTCCTATTAAAGATCATGGGAGAGCCCATGGAACCTAGGTGTAAGACCATGTGGGGAGCCCATGACATCCCGGAGTAAATCCCCGGGGGGAGCCTACGACATCCCTATATGTTGTATACGTGGCTTATGTGGGTTATGTAGCTTTTATAGCTAATATGGATTATGTGATTATGTGGATTGTGTGGGGTATGCTCTGGGGAACTCACTAAGCATTAGCTTATAGTTTGTTGATTTCTTTCAGGTACTTCTGAGCCTAAGGGCAAGGGCAAGGCTTGATGACGTGGCATGCACTCTCCGACACTTGATTTGATGGGGCACTCTGATATTTGAAATAAAATTGTTGATGTTATGAATTTGAAAACAATTGTTATTTAGATTTGTGGTTTATGGGAAATGTTTTGACTATTTAAAAAAGAAAATTTTCTTTTGAAAATTGGGTCGTTACAAGTTGGTATCAGAGCCTTGGTTTGAGGGATTCGGACACACTCTCGGGTGTGTTAGGACTCAAACTAAGGAAATGGTAAAATTGTTTTCAAAAATAAATAAATAAATAAATAAAAGTTAAAAACTTCTTAAAATGGAAAAGAGGAGAGTGCAATGCGCGTGATCGGCTGAGCCAAGTAAGTAGTTTCTCAATATGTTAGCCATGTTATACTGATATTTGAGTTATGATAGTCGGATGGATTTTGCTATGTGTATGCTTCTAAAATTGTATACGGTTAGGAGCTTATAGCCATAAAATGATTGATTTGGCATTATTTCCTGTTCCTTGTTTGGTTGTGGTCCTAGGGTAGAATCTATAATTCGAAAGTCTATTTGATCCTTTTCTGTGTATAATTTGCATGCATAAAGGCAACCTGTTATGATTGGTCTGATTTCTGGTTTGATGTGGGTAGATCAAATCTTAGGATAACCTAGGATTTGAGTTATGTTGTAGCATGTGAGATATGGTTTGTTTTAGGACGAATTAGAGTTATCAGGTAGAACCTTGGGGAAGGTACAGGTAGGTGTGAAAGGTAGTATTGAGCATGTACTACTGAAAGCACATGACTTGTACCCAAACTGATGTTAGATATTGAGATTCATTTCACCTACGTATCTGCAAATTGCTTTGTTGGTTACATGGTTAGTGGGTTGTGTGAACCTAGTCATATTCTTCCTTCAAGGGAATCTATCATCTTGCTTGGAGATTACACAGATCAAGGGTATATGTAGAGTGGGTTTGGTGTTCAGTTCATAGGGGCTGAAGTGGGTTTCAATGCAGGTGGTGATGATTCGTTCGACAGGGTGTTTCAAGGTGGTGTACGGTAGAGATGGGTGTGTTTATGGTGGAAGAATGACGTAATGGTTTCAAGTTCTGATGATGAATATAGTGGCAACCAGTCTTGGTCTTGTGGTTTTTTCGATTTCAGAAGGGTTGTGCAGTGGTTTTTGCTCTTGGCTGGTGGTAGCAACGGGTAAGTAGGTGTCAGCGTCCGGTGGAGTTGATGAATAGGGGATAAGGTGGTGAGTGTGGCTAGTGGTGTTTTTGAGGTCCAATGTTTAAGGTGGAAGTTCGATGGTGGCTATGGAGGAAAAGGAGGCCCGACGGTGGGTGTTGGCTGTGAAGAATATGGTTGGTGAAGGTGTAAATACTCTTATTTGTTATTGATGAATGAGTAAGAAAAGTGCCAAATAAGCAATAAATAAGCCAAGTCATTAAAAAATGGCATGTCATTAGTTTACCTAAGGTAAGAGGTTATCAAGAATGTTTTATGTTAACAAATGTACACTTTAGTGATATTTTGTTTACAAATTATATAACTCAATGATATTTTTTGCACTGAAAAAACAACAATGATATTTTGCTAGAAAACAAAATTGTATTCTTCTTATGATCGACTAATATTTTATAATAAAAGTTCAATACATATCGATTGAAGGCAAACGGGCAACAAGCTGCGCCGCTAGCCATTTCTGGATGACAAAACCAATTCTTTTGAAAACAATATTTGTGGATCTAGGAGATATGACATTAGAATGCATGACCCGTTGGACTCTATTGAGGAGCTCCAGCGCCTTTGGTGCGAGAAAACCAAATGTATTGAATGCAAAAGGTACAAACACATGTTGATTTTCTATACATGCATTCTCGTGATTTACAACTTTGCACGCAACGGCTTTGAAAGCGGCATGTCCAGCTGTGAAACCCCCACTCCCCAAACCAACGAGAGGAGATACCCCAGTAAGATCCACGCACGCATGCTTCCCTCCTATCCATCCAAAGACCAAAATGTCCGTCGGTCTAAGTGTGAACCTTCCATCCTGCGGGTCCGTCAAAAAGTTCACCGGCGCTTCTTTCTTCACAGAAATACCAGCACGCCGACAAGCATCAAAGAGAACATCCCGAACCATATCATGTCTGTGCTTGAAACCAAAAAGCTCTCTACAATGAACCGCGTGTTCCCCAAATGTATCCAAACATGTTTTTGGATAGGTAGATACCGAGTATGCATGTATAATTATATATACTCAGAAAAAGGATTCAATAATGTAAAAGGAGTATCGTGCGTTATGTACTTAGTTAATATAATTTATGATGATCTTTAAATTGCAATTTCTATATACATAACTAAAAAGGTATTTTTCGTAAAAGATGTTTCTATATTCAGTCATATAAGAGGGTCCACGATGCTTTCATATCATGCCAATTCTTGATAATTGAGGAACCTTTAGTGTCAAATTTATAGTTTACAAATGTCGTTTGTGAGTCGATCCGATTAAATGTTATCTAAGTTATCTATATTTTTTTAAGAGTTTTACGGTATTTGAGTTTATCTTTATTAATGCTAATATCAATATAAATTATTAATTCATTGCCTCGTAGATTTGCAAAGAAAATTCCAAAGTTATATATGTATGCTTCTTGAAACGATTGTTTTGAATCTCCCTATCAGATTTTTTATATCGAATTTACGAATGTGCCCATGTAGCCAATGATTCTAAACATTCTTTCCTATTGAAAAAGCAATCACAAAGAAGAAATTTGGAAAAGGAAAAGGAAAAGGAAAAGAAGATAAATAAAGTAAAACCCTACACATATGCAAATATTATTCCAAAGGAAACATGTTTACTTTTCTTTTTACAAGTCTCCGTCCAATTTTCCAAGGTAAAGAAAAAATTGTGTAATGATAACACACCATAATAGGTAAAGGTCATAAGACCTTCATAAGAATTATGAAGTTGAATACTCATATTTTGGTTTGGTTACAAGTCAAAATTAAGGATGCAAGTTTGAACTTTGTACTTTCATATTTCATAGAAAAAAAATTCATTTTATAAGCAGCAAAATAGACAAATTAGTTAACAGGTTCAAACCACTTTGGATCGGCCTCCTGGCATTTTTCTTATCTTTTAAGATATGTAATGTGTCCATTTTAAACATTTTTGTATTTTATATATTTGACACATTATCAAATGGGCCGGTCTTAGACATATGTGGGGAGTGCGACCGCACATGGTAAATGTCATGCAGGAGACATTATTTTATTTATTTATTTTATGTATGTTAGTATTAGTGACAAATTATAACAATTAGTTACAGATAGTGACAAATTAATGACATATTAGCGATGGATCAATGATAATTTTGTTTTGATTATTTTTATAACAAATATCGATTTATCGTATTATTAATGAATTTTTCTTATATAAAATAAAAGTTATATTTAAGGATCCATATTTACTTTTTGTACATGATTTCAAAGTAAACGGACCGGTTTGTTTATCAATAACATACAACTTGTTTCTATACAAACTCTTTATACGCACTTGAAAATTATAAAAGGAAAACAGTATAGGAATACGGGAATGAACAAGCCATATCCCTGTTGGGTTCATGTTTGAATTTTTCAAATGATTCTAGATATTTTTGAGTAAGATGTTAAGTTGGTGTCATGGTTTCAAGACTGTAATGGAATTTCACGAGGGTGTAATTTGTTTGTCTAAATTGTTCATTCCAAAAACCCAAGATCCAAAATTTGTAAAAGATCATAGACCTATTAGTCTTTTATAAGACACCTATATAATATTATTGATAAAGTTTTGTCTAATAGGTTATCGAGTGTTATTGCAGATGTTGTGAACAAGAATCATTATTATGCTTTTATCAAAGGTTGTCAAAATTTAAATGGTGTGTTGATGTTGAATGAAGTCATATGATGGTATTAAGATTGATATTTGAAGTAGACTTTAAGAATATATAAAACATAACTCGTTATCTTTGGATTACTTGGATGAAATATTCTAAAAATGGGTTTTGTTTCAAAATGGAGAAGTTGGAGTCGGGCTTGTCTAGAATCCTCTATCGCTTCAATTTTTGTAAATGTGTCTCTAACGAAAGAGTTTCAAAATTGAAGGGTTCTTCGTCAAGGTGATCCCCTTTTATATTTAATTTTCATAATTATTATGGAAGACCTTCACATAGCTTAAAAGAATCTAGTATGAAGAGGGCGATTAGAGGAGCTAAAAATGGGTGATGAACTTGTGCTTAGGACTGAAATTTATTAAAACTAGTAAGAGGCTGAAAAAAATTACAAATAATTAAAATCCAAGATTGGTTTTGGTAGCTAAGAAACCTAACCGGCTTTATATATAGATTTCCAATAAAAAGATCAATGAAAATATGTTATTATTATGAAACGGTTGATGTTCGTTCAACGGTTCAAGGGTTTGAAGACAATTTACAGAATAGGTCACTGTAGTTTAAAAAAAAACCCAAAATATAGTTAATAATTTGATTCTTTTTTGACATAGGTGGTCCTTGTGCTTTTGAAAACATTGCACGTAAGTCGTTATGGCTCACTATGTTTGTCTTTTGTTGTTAGTATATGTAAAAATATACTTTACTTATTTTTTCATTTGTTTATATATTTTATTGGGAAAATTACATGAATGATTCTTATGCTTTTTGGTTGTCTTGGAACTTATAAATAATTTTTAACTTGGGCCATCGGTAAGGTTTGTTTTTATTGCGGTTTTAGTCCCTAATAAATTTAAAAAGACTAAGTTACCCTTCTTGTATTTCTTTTTCCTTTTTAATATCCCAAATTCCAAATTAAAAAAAAAAAAAATAGGTCCCATGATCACTCTCTTTCCGAATCTTTTCCTCTTCCCCTATCTCATGTCCCTCCCATTCCTCACTGCACCCCATATCTTGCTGGAAAAGTCATCGGACGGAAAAATCACCCATACACATACAAGGAACATTTTCCAGTACATCAACCACAACCACATTTATCAAGCCATACTTATCGGTAAACAAATCGTTAGTTTTCTTACACAACAAGAACTATAAAATCCAAATTTATTCCCTTTTACGCAATCAAATTTATCTGATAAACCCATACAAATAACATTTTCCATTGCATCAACCAATTATGCCCCATGTCTTTATCTCTATCTGCTTAATTATATAAACCATATATATAAAACAAGATATAATACATATTCAGGGAGAAGAGTTAAAAAGATTGATTAGATTTACTTATTTCTTCCAAATAACGCTTTTAGAAACATCACCATCGTGACATATTTCTCATGGTTTCTCCATCCAGATCAAATTCATGTTGACTGGTTTCTTGCCAGAAATCTCGTCAAACCGTTCGTTTATGTAACATCCATAAAATTACATAAAAATTTAAACTTTTTCAAACCAACCAGTACATAATTGTTTACATCGTAGTTTTCAATACATGTTTAACATCAGAGTTTTTTTTTTTTTTTTTTTTTTTTCCAAAATCACAAAACAGAACATGAGGAGGTGCACGATCAAGCCTTTGTCTTCCTACGATCATCTCAAGTACCTGAAACATAATCCAAAACTGTAAGCTCAAAGCTTAGTGAGTCCCCCCAAAGTACCAACACAACATATAACACATATACAATAACATCATACTATGAGTCCAATCAATCATCGGGTTGGAATACCCCATGCCCCTTAACCATCGGGTTGGAATGCCAACATACCATGGGTCTAATCAACCATTAGGTTGGAATACCCCAGGCCCCTCGACCAGCGGGTTGGAATGCCAATATACTATAGGTCCAATCATCCTCAGATGGAATACCTTAGGCCCTCAACCATCGGGTTTGAATGTCTCGGCTTGTTGGCTTACGCACAAAGCAATGAAGCCTCAACCACCGACCAAACATGTGTACATAATACAAATAAGCATACCATTAACCAGCCAACAAAAAAAATAAACAGATCTTACAGATCACTAGGCATAGAATCATCCAATCTACCAGGATACCGATCAAACATATTTCAACAGCACAAAACATGCATAATAGGATATCAATCCAAGGGTCGGCATTGGTGCCTTCAACCCCAAAAGTACAATGAGGAAAACTCATCACACAAGTTGAACTGAACTGACAAGGTCCGACTCCGAATCTCAGCTGTCTACTCAAAGCCTACATCTACCAAGTGACCAATTCCATCAAAATACCAAAAATACCCAAAATACCCCTCAAAAGTCAAACTTGGTCAAACATAGTTAAACTCCAAAAATTGATTAAGTCAATCCAACCGAGCTATCTCAATATTGGTTGTTTAATGCGAGTACATGGGGCGTACTCTAGAGGTACGCTCAGCGTATGCAAGCCTCACATTGACTAATTACAAGGGAGTTGACCGAGTACGCGGGGCGTACTCCCTTCTATGCGGGACGTACCCTCGCAAAGCCCATAACTTCATTAAGTGTTTAATGTCTAAAGCACTTAAGCCCGAACTTCAGATTCATGGTCCTAATGCACCCTAGAGTCATAAAGTCTCTAAATTTATGACTTTACATGTCCAACAAGTCCTTAATACATGGTCTTAATTCATTAAGACGTTCCACAAGATGCATGAGACACTTCTAGCCATTAGGACCTCATTTTTATGACTAAGGACCCCTCTAAGGGTCTGAAAGGACAACTCAAAACATCCTGAACATGTCATGCTCAAGATAGAGCATTTGGGACCAAAAAGAAGCATAAAAAGACCCAATAAAGAGATCTAGCAAACAAGTCATCAAGGTGTGAACTTTATACCTTGGAATGATGGAGAAAAGGCGAAAACTTCCAGATCCAAGCCTTGTTTTAAGCTTCCAAGCTCCTTGATGAAACTTCTTCTTCCTTGAACACACAAAAAACACACTCTTTAGCTCAAAACACACTCACTAAGGGTTAAGGTTTGCCAAAGACGACTCAAAGGGTATGGAGGCTGAAAAGGTGGGGTGAAATGAGCCATAATGATGCTTATATACCACCCAAACCCTTAAAATTAGGGGTTTCTCCTGACAAAAGTACGCCTTGCATACATAAGTGTATGCCCAACGTACTAGGGCGCGCCTTAGTACGCGCAACGTACCCTTATGTACGCTCAGCGTACTCATCCTGCTCAAATTTCCAAATTGTCACAAGGCTTCAAGTCTCACTCATGGACTTAGGGACTAAAATGTCAAATGATAAAACAATAGGGATGAATTTAGAAGTGCCTGAATCTCGGGATGTTACAGTTCATAAATTAGAACCTATTTTTTTCTAGATTACTATCACTAGAGAGGGGGAGAGAGAGGGGGGGGGGAGAGAGAGAGAGAGAGAGAGAGAGAGAGAGAGAGAGAGAAAGAAAAGGAGAGTGTGAAAGAAACAAAAATAGGTGAGATTCTTGTGCAGATCTGTAGGCGATAGTCCTATTAGTCGGGGTTGAAAATCGATAGGACAAGAAACATGGGTGAGACTTCTGCTCCTCGGAAAAACTCAAGAATTAATTAACATTTCGGCGAGGTTGCTCAAGAAGAAGCATGTAGATCGAAGATCTTCCACTTCTCTAGTAAAGACATATAGAAAATGTTGGTGTTAGCGAAAGGCTAGGGTGAGCACGTGAGAGTGAGGCGTTTTTCCGATGAAGGCGATTTCCGATGATGGTGTTTTTCTGATGAGAGAAGGAGGAAGGAGAAGGAAGATGGTGGTATAGCACACTGAAAGATGGTACAAGTCAGGACAAATGGGTGAGTGGTGCTTGGGACCCATATATTTTCTAAAACAATTTTATTTTGAAAAAGTACATAATAAAAATATATTAAGGGTGTTCTGGATATTTTAAGTCGGTTAGGGACCAAAGTCGTAAAAAAATAAAATCAAAGGGATGGTTCGGGTGAAAAAAATATTTAAGGACCAAGTACACAGACTATCCCAAAGCATAGGGAACATTTGTGTAATTTACCCTATTTTATTTTATTCTTTTGTTATTAGGAGTGGCTTTGTATAAGAGGTGACATACATGCATGCAGTGAAAAAAAGGATATATATATATATATATATATATAGTTAGGATCGTATATCACCACGAAATATTGTGTGAATGTGTGACTAGTTCTGGACCAATCATTTGATAGGGATATAATATTAATGTTAACTATATTTATTTATGGTAAAAAAATTAAATTAATTAATACCCTCTAAAATAGGAATATCAGTTTCACCGTATAACAAAACAAAAATCACCATCGTCTCGTCTTAATCTCGCAGAAAACACATTGATCCCATTACCATTAACATCAGAGTCATAGCGCCGTTCGGAAAATTGAGCAACCACAAGGCCATTGTAGCACCCTCCCATCTCCAACTTCCGGTTGATAGCTTCAAGTGCTTCCGCAATCGGTATAACCCTAAGTTGTTGGGTTTTCAGAAATCCTACAACAACATCTTTGACCTTCGATTCTCTATCACGATTATGTTCTCCCTTATCTTTATATTCTTTATCCAATCAAAAACAAATCGACTTCCATAAATCATAGGCTTCAATAAATTTTCCTAGTAGGATACATTGGAGATATCTCATTATTGTCAAAGTTCAGGAAGCCCTTTATTCCTCCAATGTGGAATGGGTTGTTCACTCTTCTCTTTAAGAGCTTCTCAGAAAGAGTTGTAGTGCTCTAACAGCGCAAGTAGGCTATTCTGTACTATTCTCTATGTCCTTTACCATGGAGTAAATCTCGATTTCGTTTCAGTCTCATGGACTCAGTTAATCCAAAGCACAGTCTCCACCACCCGTCATGTTGAGATCTCATGTGCTCTCTTTTGGTCTATTGTGGTCAAACGAGCCCCAAGCCACTTCAAGGTTGTACAAATGGATGATTCGATAATTGCCGCCATTCTGATTTTGCAAACATCAACTTTTATGATCTCCGATCCGAGCAAGTTCAGATTTGTTAGTTCTATTCTAGAAGCCATGTTGGTAAAAGTTTCCACAAACAATGCGATTCTGAACGAATATTGCAAGTTACCTGATTCTGGTGTTCACCCTATGACAGAGGAATTCCGAAAGGTCATGGAGGAGGGTAACAATCCAAAGAAGGGAGGTAAGAGAAAAGTGATAGCTTCTTCTTCTGAAGTAGTGAAAACTCCAAAGAAGATCAAAAGGCAGGCTAGGAAACCGATATCTCCATCTCCGGTTGCTCTGGAGGATTCGGAATCCCAAACGATTTTTGAAATTTGGGAGCATCCCAACGTTCAGAACGAAGTTGACGATATTGCTGCAACTTCAGAACCTATTCCTACTGACTCAATTCCGAAGGTATCCACTCCAGCTCCTTCTTCTGTTCCTTTTTCAGATGAGTTTCAGATGAACACTCCACCATCCTCACCTATGACAACAACATTTTCGATCTTCTCTATCCCTCTCCACCCAAGAATTTTGTTGGACTTTCACTTCCATATATATGTTCCTCTTTCTACCCTTTTCTTTACAGATTCAACTGCTGCCACAACAACAATCACTAGTACACCTGAAGTCACTATCACCAAGTCCGTTTCGGAGGAGGTACATACTTCTGGCATTCATGTCAACGTATCTGACATGGGGACATATGTCAATTTTAGTGTTACTATGGGTCTAGGCACCTCTACAACTTCTCTATTACATGACAATGATCTAGACATCCTTTTTGGCGATGACCTAGAAACCTTTACTGATTTCGTTTTTAGCCCCTTACAGTTTAATTTCAACAACGATGATGAAGATGCCCCTTTAACAAAAGGGCAATTCAAGCAGCTAAATTCAAAATTGGGTACTCTCTTGGAGTCTTCTAAATCTTCGTCTTCACCCAACTGGGAGTATTTGCTGACAACCCACAAGGCCACTGTGGAGTTGTTAATGAAGGTGAATGCAAAAGTCCTTGAAGATTCTACAAAGGCGATTAAAGCTTCTGAACAATCCATGTAACGACCCATAAATCAGGGGTAAAAAATTCGTTTTTATTATAGTAAAAACACAATTATCTTTTAAATCCAAGCATTCCAAAACATTGCTTAATTAAAACAGTTATCAAAGTTACGTCCCAAAATCACATAATGCGGAAAACACGGGTGTGTGCGTTGCGATTAAGCCATGCCCTTCCTTTCCAAACCAAAGATACCTGAAACCATAAAAAAACTGTAAGTACGAAGCTTAGTGAGTTCCCCATAGCATACCACACATAATCCACATAAGCCACATAACCACATAAACCATATCAATCACATAGGTCATATCAATCACATAAGCAACCTAAGCCATGCATAGGATGTCGTGGAAACCCTCCAAGGTCTTACACATATAATCACATTAACCGTATCAACTAGACAAGTCATGCATATAAACATATACGGATGTTTTGGGCTCCCTCCAGGGTCTTACTCAAGGATGCCATGGGCTCCCCACAGGGTCTTACCCCTCAGTGCCATGGGCTCCCCTATGGTCTTTAATAGGAAAGCCATGGGCTCCCTACATGGTCTTACATCCCAGTGTCATGGGCTCCCCCGTGGTCTTTTATAGGAAAGCCATGGGCTCCCACCATGGTCTTTAATAGGAAAGCCTTGGATCCCCCCATGGTCTTTAATAGGAAAGCCATGGGCTCTCTAGTCTGACATCCAAGTACCATGGGCTCCCCCATGATCTTTCATACAAGTATACCACATATACAACTAGCATACCTCCTAGCATATAACCAACTAACATGCCACATAACACTATATCAACTAGTGTACCACCTATCATAAAATGGGTTGGCCTTGGTGCCTTCTACCCATTGGTATGGTGAAAAGACTCACCTCACACTGCCGAAGTCCCGCGGATAAAACTCTAGCTGCTGGTTGATAGATTCACAAACTGTCAACATCAAAATAGCACCTAATTAATAATTGGGTTCCAATACATAGCCATAAGTCCATGCTTAGGGTAAAAATACTATTTTACACTTAACCTAACTTGGTCCAAAACCAAGGTCCAAAGACACACTCTGAAAGACCAAAAACCAATCAATGAACAAGGGCCCAACATATGGCCCCATTTTACAAATTGGGCGCAAACCTCTACATGGACTTATCTTATGGCCCAACCATTTATCCTAGCCCAAACATTTGGCATTCTGATGGTCCAATATCTCATAATCATTAAGGACCAATTATGGCCCACCTACCCAAGCCTCTCTACTGGGCCTTATCCTAAAGCCTAATAATTTCCTTAGTCCATAAACATGTTCCCCATTTGGCCCAATAAGAACCCAAACCCAATTAGGTTTTTCACATAAAATTAAGATTAGGGTTAAGTGTTCATACTTAACCCATTAAGGACTTAATCCATTAAGGACTTAATTCATTAAGTCCATTACTCCACTAGACCAAACTTACAATGTGGTCAAGCATAATTCAAAATTTCAAATCCAACGATCCAAACGCAGGTCCTGACAATCTAAAATACACATTTCCAAAATTAGGGTTTTCTAAACCCTAATTAGGGTTTCCAACCAAATCACAAAACCAATTAATCCAATATTTATGTTTTTACATTAGTTAAAGTCTAATCAATTCGGGTACCACCTACTACCACCTCGGGCAGTGGTGGTTGGCAGTGGTTCATGGTGGCAGCCACCACCTTACGGTGGTGGTGGTTATGATCTTGGGCCAAAGCAACACCAAAATCACTCCGGACATCAATCCAAACACACACGAAAGCCCACAGCCACCAGAGATGGTGGCTAGCCGTGGCGGAACAGTGGCAGAAGGTGGCGGCCACCACTTCACAATGGTGGTGGTGAGTTTTCTTCCGTTTATTGGCCAAGAAAAGATTCATACAACATTAACCCATGAAATATGTTGATACACACACAACCACCCTCCCCACGGTGGTTGGTGGCAGCAACGAAGTGACAAAAGACGGTAGTGGGTGGCGGTGGGTTTTCTGGTCAATAATGCACATCCTACACCACCACTTCCAAAAACAACCTACAAGGCGACAGAAACACCACCATAGCTAAAAGAATCGGTTACAGAGGCCGGCAACGGCAGTAGCAACGTACACCAAGTTCAACCCACAGAAATGAACGAAGAAAAAGGAAAATGGGCGGCGAGTGTTCTTACCGAGATCCTTCCGGTCGTTCGCGACTCCGGTATCGGTGATCACAACTTCCTTCACTGGTCTCGTGTCACTTCCGGCTTCTCACTACATCTCCAGCGGCAAGGCTATCGTGGTGGTGCTCCACAACGAGGTAGTAGGCGGAAAAAGGGTGGCGATACAAGCGGCGGCTGTAGAGAATATACTAGGGTTAGGGTTACATGTATCCAAAAACGGGAGGGAAGGGAATGACGGGTTTAAGTTTCGTGTTCCTTTCAAACTGATAAACGAAATTGACACAACTAGGCCCTCCCATTCACAATCTTTTCTACTCGAGTCCAATATTTACCCTTTAGCCATCAACATTCCAACTTTCAATTTAAGTCCAATATTTTACCAAACATCCCCTGACTTCTGCAAAACTTTACAAAATAAATCCTGGAATTACACTTTAACCTCCGAAAATCCAAATTATATCATTTGGCTCCCCGAAACTAACACTCCGCTAAATATTATTGATTTTGGCTATAAAATAATAATAATAATTACATTTCAGGGATTTATAGTTTATTATTTATTTAATTAATTTAAACGAAATGTTACAATCTATTTCCGAAACGACCGCAAAAGTCGAAAAACCATCTCAAGAGGTGAAAGACTTTATGTTTGAGTTTGAACAGCGACCGGATCCAACACCAAATTTGTGAACAAAGTCATCGTTGGGTTTCGTAATTCATTACAGACTGAGAAGGAGGCTCATTTTGTTGTTCGTTCGACAATAAAGGTTGACAATGCTGAACTCAACACCTTGTTCTCACCAAGATCGAAAAATTGCAAGAGGACATGGCCATAGAAAATTAGATCATGGATCAATTTGCTGAAAATACTCACAAGGCCAAGGTCCTTTCGGTAAAGTTGCAATATGCCAAAAAGCATATGGACGATTTGGAATATGAGAAAATAGTTGTTAAGAGCTGTGTTTCGAAAATAAATATGTATATGCAACATCTTGTCGAGACTCATGACTATGTGTTTACTGTCTCTGTTTGGCAACATCTTTTGGATAAACTTCAACAAATTTTTGCCATGTTAAATCAAATAGAAGGTGTTTTGGGAAGTGGTGCTCTTCCGAAACATGAGGAGAAGATAAAGGAGAACCTAAAGCAAAGCAAACCATCGGTGAGCATGAACATGACCAAAAACCAAAAGCTAATGATCAGAAGGGTAATGAAGCTTCTACATTAAATAAAGGCAAAGAGAAACTCATCGATGAGGATGAAGAAGAAGAAGAAGAGCTTTCTGAATCCGAGAAGCTCGTTCGGAAAAAGAGAGACAAAGAGTTGGATGATCTTCTGAAATTTCCTATGGAGTTGGAAGCACAGGAAGCGAAGGCTAAAATTGCAAAAGTGACACTTGAAAATCAGAAGTCACTCTTCCCTCCTTGGTTGATTAAAATAATTCAGAAGGAAGTTATTGATAATCCAAGTGTTTATTGGCTTGAGCCTGCAGTATCTTTTGAGCTGAATAATGAAGTAGATTCGCAATTTGATTTTCCTATTACACCTAGGGCTTTTCTGTTTCAATGTTTTGAGAAGATAGAAAAGTCTCTAATTTCTGACAATGAGGTGAATCTGAAACTCTTCAATTTCTACTTGAAGTATGCAAAGCCTTAGTATCAGTCTTAAAGACTAAAGAGGATTGTAGGGTTGATGGTTTGCTCGGTTGTGCCTACTGAAGATTTTATGAACATAAGGTTCAAGGGGTTTTAGAGAACTAATAAAGTATTGGATGAATTTACCTTGGCAGACCTGTTGTTTATGAATCCATACAAATGGATCTCATTGTTCAACATTTTCATGAAGGATGAGAAGAAATACGAACCCATCTGCAAAAGATCCTCATCTGGTATGTCTTAGAGATTGCGAAGATGGATATGGGAATAACGTTGTTGTTACAGAAAAGGACCATTTTGGAACAAGAAGAGCAGCCTCAAGATGTTAAGAAGATGAAGCTAGGAGTTAATCAGAAAGAGGACTGGAGTGTTGCGTATTCTTGAAAATTTGGTGAAAAGGTTCAGAAAAATGTGTTCTTTCTGAGAGACAAACATCTTTACTCAACCTCTTCTCTGAAGACTATTCTCACAATGGTTAAAACTTGCAAGGCGAACTTTGCTATGGATCTGAAATGCTTTTCGGATATGATTTCTTGGTATATCAGTGTCCGAAGCGTACTTCTGAAATTGATGCCCAAACTTTTCAACGCGCTGAGAAGGAAAGAGTGTAGACTCTCCTTCGAAATTTAACATAAAGGCGGAGATTGTTGGGTTTACTAATGTCATGTCAAATATGTCCTAGTATAGTCTTAATTATTCCGAGATGGGCCTGTCCATTCTTGTTTTGGTCTTTCTAGTCTTAGCCTATATATAGTGCATGCATGTAACATTAAGGTTAATTCTTTTTACGTTTTAGCAACCTTAACAGCCGTTTTTACGCTCTTACAGAGAAGTTCTTGTGAAATCTTCTAGTGCTGTTTAAGCTAAGCATTCAACACTTGTTTGATCTTCATTGTTCTTGTCTTTAATTCACACTCTTTAATATAGAATCTTTCGATCTTATTATTGTTTCTACAGTTGGATATCTTCTAATGTGATTATTTTGTTTATGTGTATAATCATATGTTATTTATGTATACCTTTCTCTAGTGTCTTCTTTAATATTTTATCAGTTTTTTGCTCCCAAGTAACTTTTCTTCTTCTGGTTTAGTCTTATCAGAGATGTGTAAATAAAGATATAATCAGAAAATTACACACGATTAAACAAGTATTATAAATATAGCATATAATGTTCATAACATATGATAATCATATCTTATGTGATATATTTTGTGTATATTACAAATGGTAATCACATGTGATTAAATGTAACAACAGAGAAATTTCCGTTAATGACTATCATAGAATTTGGCACAGACAATTTGAAGCAATAGAGTTTTAAAGGAATAAATCATATTACATATCAAGTATACTCTTGCTTAATAAAACGAATAATAGGCTAAAAAGTGAGTGACCAAAAGTCGTACGGTTATTAATTACGGTTAATGTATTTGGAAAAGTACACGATAATGTGGTCCCAAGGATATAAACATTATAAAAATCGAAATTCGATAGGAGTAGTTATGATTTTAAAAAAAAATCAACAACGTAGTTAGCGTTATTAACGTCAAAATAATAACTAGAGATCGGTTAAGTTTTGGCTAAAATCATTAAAAGGAAAGTCGTAGTACTCCAAAATAGGAACTTTGAGATGAAGAAGGTCAAAAACAGAATCCGTATAAAAAACATATGATTTTTGAAAAAAATATAAAATACGAGATAAAAATGAAAGTTAAAATTAGCCAACGCAACCTTAAGGAAATTAGCCAACAAGGTGCGTCGTGCGCATATGCACTATAAATAGAAGTGATCACTTCATGGATTCCACACCCAAAAACTCAGAAACATCTCTCTCTTTGTTGATTTTTTCGACATCATTATCACATTTTGGATGGCATGAAGCTTCGAATGCGGTAGCCAGAATCTTCACAATCATGCTTCTAGGGTGAGTTCATGACCCCATTTTACTATTTTAAAAGGTTTTACGGGGGAGGAGGGAATACATGCTTATCTAACTGCTTGATCAAAATATATTTTATAATAATATATTTATTAGTTTATATAAGTCATGAAACTATAAGATAATATGCCCATAGATACATTGCCTAGTTGTAAGCTATAATATTATACCTAGTAGTTATGCTGCCCGGTATACTAAGAAAAAATTATGCCTGGTTGTTATGACTGAATTCCTAGGATAACTTAGTACCTAGAATTAAAGTTGGCCAAGTATAAGGATATGCACAGTACGTTGTTGTTACACTACCTAAATATCCTGTTTTTAAATAATAATAATTAGGATATATATATATATATATATATATATATATATATATATATATATATATATATAAGGATAATCATGAAATATACAAATAATAATTATCATATATAAAGTATATAAATATATAGTGATAATTATAGAAAATGATTTCATTAAGTAAAATAGTTAAGAAAAAAATAAAACACTTGAGGTTAATAAACATATGTTAGTGAGCTTTATTATTAATCCTTAGCCTAATTAAATTCGACTACCCCGAATCTATAATCATTAATCTTGAGAGATCCAGAAAGATATGTATAGATCTCTACGGGGCTTACACCCCCCACCTGCGATTGCTTGCCATAATCCCAACATGATAAAGTTATTTATATAAAAGTATTATTCGAAATCTGATGAAGCGTCGTGTGGGAAAAATATTAGTCCATAACAGCGATTATAAGAGCTCATGCTAATACTGTTCTAAGAACCTTAATAGTTGAGCTACCCAGAAGGATGCCTTCAACTAGTATATAATAGGTTAAGATTGGTAAATATTCTAATAAGAAAGAGAAAATATAAAATATTAAGATAGATAGTACATCTTAAAGAGAAGATTTATGAAACAAAAGAATTTCTAGAATTTATGAGATTGAAAACCTAGGAAACAAGAAACTTATCATATTCATAAACAAATGTCCTAAAAGTTTTAAAAAAGAGTTTTATCGATATATATATATATATATATATATATATATATATATATATATATATATATATATATATATATATATATAACTTGTGGACTCACTAACATCAAGTTGACGTTTTCAAAACCTCATGTATCACATGTGATTAACACATAATATGGGGTTTTATGTGTATAATCACATGTGATTAATGGATAAAAGTTGTTTTTCTAATCATATGCGATTTTATTCATATATTGTTAAAACTGTTATGATTATAAAAGATTTAAATTACATATGAATTCAATCACATGCTACAGAAACAAAGTGTTGTTTATGTTTATAATCATATTTGATTAATCTATAATAGTTTCTTTTCTAATCACAAGTGATTTTAATCATATTTAGCCAAAAAATAATGATAATTATATATTTATGTTCGTATATGATTTATTACATTCATCCATAATTTTTGCATCTTTCTTCTTTCTCGAAAAAAAAATTTCAAACGTTTTAATATTCTCTGCAAGTACAGATTGACTTTTATTTATCAAACATATGAATAACATAGCACTAAATCGAGAAAAAAGCGTTGATATTCGTCAAAATTGAATGTTATTGAACAAAAAACCTTAAAAATTTTGTTCGACGTCGAAAACTAGGGTTTTAGTTAAATAAAACTTTTTAAATAATGAGGATTTCGTATACAACGATACAAAAACTCGATAATCATGAAAATCGATTGATATCGAGGAAAAAACATCCAATAATAGTTCAAAAATACTTTGAATATGAACATTTAGTGTATAACAATAGAAAAACCTTCGATTATCTGTAAAATAAAGGTACATCGATAAAAAATATTCAATATTATTTAAAACAACTTTCATTACGCATATTTCGTCTACAATATTTGAAAAAACCTCTATTATCATTAAAATCATGCAATGTGCATTTTGATACCTTTTGATGTTGCGATTTCTATTTTGGATGACATTTTCTTTGATTTTGGGATCGATTCAGTGAAAAATCGATGAAATGATATGGTTTTCAGAAAAGAGAATCGAGGGTTTTCGGTGAGAGAGAATAGATGTTTTGGTTAGTAAGAATCTAGGAGTTGCGAGATTGAGTAATGTATGCAAACAATTTAACAGTTTTAAACATTTTATGATAATAACTATGTGATTTTTTGAAATTTTGGTGTTTGCATCCAAATATTTTTTTATTAATAAAAATATCACCTTGTAAAATTAAAGAAAGATATTGTGTTTTTGATTGAACGCATATATATATATATATATATATATATATATATATATATATATATATATATATATATATATATATATATATATATATATATATTTTTTATTCTCTTTTTGACAAACGTCACCGGCCTTATAATTAATATATTTTTTTGTTATGTGTCACCCTATTATGTCTCCTAATTAATGCATGTCATTTGTCAACATATTGATTCTCCATTTTAAATTTTAAATTTCTCACTCTAATTACATTAAATTAATAGCATTAAAATAAAAAATAAAATAAAATTAATACAAATTATAAAGTGATATAATTTTACATATTTATTTAAATCAATGATTATAAATTTATATAACTAAAAAATTCTCTTAATTTATAATTTATTTAAAATAAGTGATTAATAATTTTGAGTTTTTTTACTATTAAAGTTTAATTAATTTTGTAACCGTGGTTCTACGGATTATAAACTTTTATATATATATATATATATATATATATATATATATATATATATTTATATATATATATATATATATATATATATATATATATATATATATATATATATATATATATATATATATATTACTGGCAGGCTCAATGAGAGGAATATAATTATTGTTGTGGGTTTTAAAGATAATAATAAGTGGACCTAAAAATGTTGAAAAATTATAAGAAAAGGAGTGATTGAAGTACCTTTCTTTTTAAAAACCAGGTGATCTACTTGTGTTGAATCCCTTTTTCTTCGCTTTTAGATATTCCGTAAGTTAAATGTCTAAATTATCCTTCAAAAATAATGTTATTATAGAAAAAAAAAAAAAAAAAAAAAAACAATATTTTTACCGACCATTTACTGTGGATGTGAGGTCACTGGATTCTACATACAATTGTGTCTGTCCAAATAAACGCAATTGATTTTACTTTAAATTGATGGCTTGTCGAGGGAAATAGTTAAGACGGATAGGCTTTGTTAAGTATGAGAAACATTTAAGCGTAAATCAAGACGACCCTCTACGTTAATTCTATCAAACATTTTGTTGTACTCTACATATATCTAATAATGAAGAATATTTATTTAAAACTCTTATTACAAAGAGTTTTTTTGTTAAATGTAAACTTATAGTCTCTAGTATTCAAGAGTTTTTTAGTTGTGGTTATTAATTTGTAATAATTTTTTATTTTTCTCTCATTTATATACATTGTAATTTATAGTTTCTGTCTGGGAAAGTGTTGTCCGGTAAAGTGCTGTATGGGAAAGTTTTCTGACTAGGAAAGAAACCATGATGTTTGATTGTACATCTGATTGAATGTGCTTGTTAGGCGATAAGATTAGCTGGCATTTAGGTTTATCTTTATTTAAACTTCATTATGTTTATCTTTTCCTTAGTTGGTTAGTCTCTGATAAAGACTTGTAATTGTATAAATACGTTGGCAAATCAATGAATAAGGCAGGCAATTCATACAAATCTTTCATGGTATCAGAGCGGGATTGAGAAATCTAAAACCCTAAAACATGACGAAATCTGGAGAAGAACCTTCAGAGGGTTCAAAATCGTCACCACCTAAAATCGAATCCAATTCTCCTTTCTTTCTTGGACCACAAGACCGTCCAGGTGATTTCATTACTCCAACAAGACTGTGTGGGGATAATTATGATGATTGGGCAGGAGACATACAGACGGCATTAGAAGCACGAAGAAAGTTTGGGTTTCTTGATAGGACGATCACAGGTCCTGTTCCTCCGTGTACGACTTCAGATTGGCTCACTATCAACGCGATGTTGGTTTCATGGATCATGAATACCATCGAACCAGAGGTAAAATGCTATCTCTCTAAATACAGGGATGCGAAGAAACTATGGGATACTTTGAAATCACGATATGCGATTGTTAATGGACCCAGAATTCAGCAATTGAAGGCTTCAATTGCAAAGTGTGAACAGAGCAAAACCATGCCTGTTGCAGAATACTTTGGCAAACTAACTGCACTATGGGAAGAACTTCATAAGCATGAGCCTATAATTAGCTGTGAGTGTTGTACAGAGTGCACAGCTGGAGCTAGACACGAGACCAGGAGAGATACAGATATGTTACATAAGTTTCTCATGGGTCTATGTTCAGAATACTTCTCCACTCTACGAACTAGCATTCTATCACAGGATCCGCTCCCTTCACTTGACAAAGCTTTTCAACTGGTAGTACAAGATGAACGAGTACGAATCTCAAAGTCTGTTCAGGAGGAAAAGCCAACGGAAGTTTTGGGTTTTGCTGTTAAAGTAGGATCCAATAAGGGACGAGGAAAAGGAGACAGACCTGATAAGTCACATCTAAGTTGTACTCACTGCAAGAAAACAGGTCATGAAGCCAATACCTGTTTCGAGTTAGTAGGGTATCCTGAATGGTGGGAACATAACAACAGGTCTGATGGTGGCACTCGAGGAGGCAGATCAGGCGGACGAGGGAGAGGAAGTGTAAGAGCAAACACAGTCACTACAGGCTCTCACAATGGAGGTATAATGGCTGGAAATAATAGCAACTCACCGCTATTATTTACAGCTAAACAATGGAAGGCTCTGACTGGTCTTATGAGTACTTCCAAGATTACAGATGAAAGATTGAATGGTGAGTTTAAAAAACGATTGTGGATTATCGATTCAGGAGCAACACACCATGTAACTGGTGATGCTTCTTGGTTGGAAAATACACGTAACATACCTGGTCGTCTTGTGGGTCTTCCAAATGGTAAAAACGTCATTGCAATCCGTGAGGGTTGTGTTAGACTTTCAAAGACCATCACTCTTAAAAGTGTTCTCTTTGTACCTAAATTAAGTTGCAATTTGATTTCAGTTTCTCAATTAAATGATGATATGCAATGCATTACTCAATTCGATTCTTCTATATGTGCTATACAGGACCGATCGAGGAGGCTGATTGGAGCGGGTGTTAGACGGGATGGACTTTACTACTTTGGGAAAGGTGGATCAATTCTTCATGTTTCGGTGGATGCAGCAACCTCCACGTTAGAGTTATGGCATAAGAGAATGGGACATCCTTCTGAAAAAGTGGTGAAATCCCTTCCTCCCGTTTGTAACCTTAGGGGTAGTATGAATAAAGCCTGTGAAGTTTGTTTTCGGGCTAAACAAACTAGAGATAAATTTCCTTTAAATGAAACTAAAACTAGTCGAATTTTTGAGAAAGTACACTGTGATCTTTGGGGTCCTTACAAGCATCTTTCAAGCTGTGGGGCTCGATATTTCTTGACAATAGTTGATGATTATTCTCGTGCAGTGTGGGTGTATTTGTTGACTAATAAAACTGAAGTTTATGAAATGTTTGTGTCTTTTGTGGCTATGGTTGGTAGACAATTTTCAAAACAAATCAATATAGTACAAAGTATAACGGAACAGAGTTTAATTTCTTGTTTACTTATTTTTCTACACGTGGAATTTTGTTTCAAACATCATGTGTTGGTACTCTTCAACAAAACGGGCGAGTAGAGAGAAAACACATACACATCCTCAATGTAGCCCGATCTCTTATGTTCCAAGAAAAATTGCCTATTTCCTTTTGGGGTGAATCCATCCTCACAGCTGCACATTTGATCAATCGCACACCCTCTCCTTTGCTCGACAACAAAAGTCCATCAGAGATATTGTTTGGTACTTTTCCCTCATATTCTACTCTTAAAGTGTTCGGGTGTTTATGTTTTGCTCATAACCAAAAGGCAAAAGGAGATAAATTCGCTAGTCGAAGCCGAAAATGTGCCTTTGTTGGATATCCATTCGGTAAAAAAGGGTGGAAATTGTTTGATCTTGACACGAACGAATACTTTGTTTCACGTGATGTAAAATTCTTTGAGGACATATATCCTTATTCTGACATGAATTTAACACCACGTGAGACCACAAACACACTACCTGATGGACCAGTTTACTTTGATGAGATTGACGAGGATGTTGTTGGTCTAGATCAGTCACCTAGTGACACTTCACCTATAAATTCGCCCATTAATACACCTGGTCAAGAACTACCAAGCTCTCATACAAAGCCAATTCCGGACCCCCCGTCTCCACTCGAACAACAGGAAAATATGGGTAAAGGTCAAAGAATCAAGTATCCGTCCATCCTTCTTAAAGACTTTGTTGCGTCTACTAAAGTTAGTCCATCCCCGTCCTCTACACACCGGTCTCCACTAGCTTCTTCAGGTACGCCGTATCCTATAGTTCATTATATAAATTGTGATCAGTTTTCTCCTCGGTATAAAGCCTTTATTTCAGCAGCCACTTTGGGAACTGAACCGAGATCATTTAAAGAAGCCATGCAGGACACGAAATGGAAAGCCTCTATGCAAGATGAAATTCGTGCTCTTGAAGAAAATGGTACTTGGACATTGCAACATCTTCCTCCTGGCAAACGTGCCCTTGGTAGCCAGTGGGTATATAAAATTAAATATCACTCCAATGGTGATATAGAAAGATACAAATCACAGTTGGTTGTGTTCGGAAATCATCAACAAGAAGGCCTAGATTATAAAGAAACATTTGCACCCGTTGCAAAGATGACTACGGTACGTATGTTTCTGGCAATTGCAGCTTCAAAAAACTGGGAATTACATTAGATGGACGTGCATAATGCTTTCTTACACGGGGATCTACAAGAAGAAGTCTATATGAAATTGCCTCCAGGGTTCAAATGCTCGAATCCCAACTTAGTATGTCGTCTTCGCAAGTCACTTTATGGTTTAAAACAAGCTCCTAGGTGTTGGTTTGCTAAACTAGTGACAACACTTAAGAAATACGGTTTTCGTCAGTCTTATTCTGATTACTCTCTTTTTACATACATGCATGGAATGGTGCAAGTTAATGTACTAGTTTATGTGGACGATCTTATCATCTCGGGTAATAATCATGAAGCTATCAAACACTTCAAGACATATTTAAGTAATTGTTTTAAAATGAAAGATCTTGGTCCTTTGAAGTATTTTCTCGGTCTTGAGGTGGCTCGCAATCCCACTGGGGTTTTCTTGTGTCAACGCAAATATACGTTGGATATTATTGCTGAAACCGGTGTTTTGGGCGCCAAACCAGCCGGTTTCCCCATTGAACAAAATCATAAGCTTGGTCTCGCTCAGGGTAAAGAGTTGACTGACCCAGAAGTTTACCGTCGACTTGTGGGTCGTTTGATATATCTAGCTGTCACGGGTACAGATCTAGCGTACTCAGTTCACATCCTATCACAGTTCATGCAGTCTCCACGGATCGAACATTGGGAAGCAGCTCAACGTGTGGTTAAATATTTGAAGGGAACTCCTGGACAAGGTATTCTCCTACGTGCTGATAGTCCTCTCATCTTGAGTGGTTGGTGTGACTCTGACTGGGCTGCTTGCCCTCTTACTCGACGATCTTTATCTAGATGGATTGTGTATCTCGGTCATTCTCCTATCTCTTGGAAAACGAAGAAGCAACATACCGTGTCTCGATCATCAGCTGAAGCGGAGTATCGATCTATGGCAGCTGTTACGTGTGAATTGAAATGGTTAAAAGGTCTTCTTGCTAGCTTGGGAATTCATCACAAGAAAAGTATTGATCTGTTTTGTGATAGTGAACCGGCTCTCTACATTTCACAAAATCCAGTTTTTCATGAACGAACGAAGCACATTGAAGTTGATTGTCATTTTGTTCGTGATGCTATAGTTGATGGTCTCATTAAACCTTCTTATGTTCATACATCTAAGCAACTAGCGGATATCTTGACGAAAGCTCTAGGAAAAGCTGCATTTGATTGTCTTGTTAGCAAGTTGGGCATTTTCGATCCCCATGCTCCAACTTGAGGGGGGATGTTAGGCGATAAGATTAGCTGGCATTTAGGTTTATCTTTATTTAAACTTCATTATGTTTATCTTTTCCTTAGTTGGTTAGTCTCTGATAAAGACTTGTAATTGTATAAATACGTTGGCAAATCAATGAATAAGGCAGGCAATTCATACAAATCTTTCAGTGCTGAATGATGAAAAAAAGTAATAATTCAATAAAAATAAATTTTAAAAAAAGTTATTTAAAAAAATTAATAATCCAATAAAGAAAGCCAGAAAGATATGATTTTGGGGCTTTCTGGGAAAGACATATCTTACCGGGAAAGATCCCTTCTTTTGTGCAAATCAAACAGTCTTTCCGATCCATTCAGCCAGAAAGATCTGTTTGGACCTGAAAAAATACGTATCAAACGGGACCTAAGTTTTACTTATGAAAAATGTCCATATGTTTAAAGAGATGTTTGATTCAAATATAAAAAATAAAAAAAATGTCAGGTCAATGCTTATTACGATGTGAATTCTTTTTAGTATATATATATATATATATATATATATATATATATATATATATATATATATATATATATATATATATATAAACCCTAAAAGCTCAATACAGAATATATAACTAGTGCAATATATGCTGGAACCAATTATCAACTGATGGATTTCTTTATTCAAAAGTAATATATTGTAAAAGTTATTTATATAGTTTAATCTAAATATGTTGTCATAGTTTATTGGTTAAAGCATATGTTGTTCGAATTATGTATTTTCATAGAACTCTTTTATATATATATATATATATATATATATATATATATATATATATATATATATATATATATATATATATATATATATATATATATATATATGGTTAGGTTATTTTGTTTCTTACATTTATTGTGTGCTAGAATGCATCAATACGAATTTTGTAAATTAAATAATTATTTAATTAAATAAATATAGATATTAAATGATTTCCATAATTATATGTATATTAAATGATATCCGTAATTATAATTCTCTTTTTATGGAAACTAATTAAATCTGTCATTAATGTCAGCAACAACATTCTTTCAGAATGAATTCGCATCTAGGTGTTTATATATGAGTTCGTATTTTGTTTTAGGACTCACTCACTTAAAATACAATAAAGTTTCATGGAATATGAAGAACGACAGTGTATTCTACTAGAATACACTCTCATTCTACTGGAATACACTCTTATTTTCTAGATAGGAATTCATTCTGAAAGAATATTATTGTTGACATTATTGACGAATTTAATTGGTTTCCATAAAAATGAGTTATAAATATGGATAGCATTTAATATACATATAATTAGTACTAAAATCCTATTGGTGGATTCTAGCACACAATAGATGTGAGAAACATTTGAGCTTACCCCTCTCTCTCTCTCTCTCTCTCTCTATATATATATATATATATATATATATATATATATCAAGGTTTTAAAAATCGTTCGACGTAGGCTAATCGGTGGACTGGGGTCAAGGGATTAATCGGCTAGGTGGGGATTAATCAGGAGATTAATCGGGGACCATTAATTATTAATAAAATTTTTAAAAATTAATAATTATAACATTAATTCTAAGAATATAACATTAAATATAATATTAATAAATATAACATTGTATCAAGTTATCAAATGAACCCTCTTAATACATCAGATTTCCATATACATTTCCATCTACTTATACAAATGTATCAAGTTATCAAATGAAAATAGGAAGAATCCATTGTTGTGAGGCTTGATTTCACATTATCATTAGGTTGTTGCACCTTATCAGCATAACCCTTTCATTCTGAGTTCATAAACAATCCATTCTTATGTCCTGTAATGCACAATCCATTCTGGTGAGGCATGATTTCACCAATCAATTCAAATTACCCATTTGTCTATCAGTTTTTTTATGCATAACCCTCCATCTGTAACAAAAACAATTAAATATTCACTCAGGAAATTTATCAAACACTTTGTGGGCAGATGGTTTCATACACAAAACAATTAAAGATTTCATGTAGATACAATCCCTCCATCTATAACGAAAAATTACCAGGCCAGACACAAATGCACGAAGAATAGAAGAGATCAAATTTTAATCAACAGGTTGGAGAAGATATAACATCAACAATCATTGAGAGAAAACGAGAAAACAAAATGAAGAACTTATTTGAGTCGAGATTGAATTTAAAAGAAAACAACAAGAAAACATCTAATCTTCAATAACCATACCCCTTGAATTCTGTTCTTGCTACTAATACAAATCGAGATCGAAGAACTTACCATCAAAGACTTCGTACAGATTTCAATTTCAATAAAATAGGCGGATATAGAGGTGTTGGGTGTGGTAGTGATCGGTGGCATGCGAAGGAAACACCGACGGGGGAGTGTAAGAGCTTGACGACCTGGTTTGGTGGGAGTTCAAGGAGGCTCCCGCAGTGGTCGTCGTCTTTGCTTGAGCACAATCATTGAGCAGGTGATGATGAATGAGCACCGTCCAACTATGGAGAAGTAGTGCAAGGTGAGAGATATGAGGACGAAGCTTGAGGTTGAAGACGAAAGCAGCAGACGATGTTTATGTTTCTTTTCTTCTTGGGTGTTCTTTGTTCGACAGCTTCAATGGCGCATCAAGAAAGAAGAAACAATACATATCAATTTATTGCAAGAGAAGGAAGGGTGCGATTTTACTGATTGAGTATCCCACATCGCCGGTAGGATAAAACAATAAGGGAAAACATTTCTATAAAAGCATAGCTCTCTCCTTTAAAAAGCAAACCCATTTAAGTTTTAGGCTAGACGGCTCCTTTGAGCTGGTGGGTCCATTAAATTAAAATGGTCCGATTTTGTCCGATTTGGACCGAATTGGCCCGGTTTTGATTGATATTGACCAAGACCGATAATTTAACCCTCTAACACCTATTCGTAGGCGGTTGGAGGTCGTCTAGCGCCTAGGCGCCGATTAATCGGCCGCCTAGGCCGATTTTTACAACCATGATATATATATATATATATATATATATATATATATATATGTGGCTAGATTATAATGTGGATGGACAACTATTGTGTGAACGTGTGAATAATGCTATTTTACGAAAATTACTAACAGAATATGTTGTTTAGTAATGTGAATACGTTCAATCTCACAGAACTATTATTATTTTAATGGATTCTTACAAATTCTAATTCATTTTTGTTCTCATTCATCGTTTTTTATTTATTTTAATTCTTACAGAATACGACTCAATAAACATTCTGATAATATTCTGACAAAATGAGAATAATAAAAAAATGTATAATAACCTTATAGACAATTTAATTAGTGAAAATGCTTAATAGTTAAAATAATTATATAAGATTGAATGTATTCATATTATCAAATAACATATTTTCTTTGTAATTCTCACAGAATAACATTATCCACTCGTCCAAACAATAGATGTCAATCCACATTTGAACCTAGCTCTCTCTCTCTCTTTCTCTCTCTCTCTCTCTCTCTCTCTATATATATATATATATATATATATATATATGTGTGTGTGTGTGTGTGTGTGTGTGTATATATATATATATATATATATAAGTTATTTATATAGTTTAATCTAAACATGTTGTCGTGTTTTTATTGGTTTCAGAATGTGTTATTCGAATTATATATATATATATGTGTGTGTGTGTGTGTGTGTGTGTGGGGGGGGGGGGGTTAATACCGTTTTTTTTAATATAAATGTTATAATAGATATCATAGTGTTTATGTTATGGGAAATTGTATTATTATTTTTAATAATATTTTTTATTTGTTATATATACAAATCAATATACATTTGATATATAATTTACGTATGATTTATAAATATCAATTAATAATATACATAAATAATGATTTAAAACCTTGAAACTTAATAAGTTTGAATTTAATTTAATAGTTGTTTTAAAATTTTCAATTTTTAATTTTGTCATAAGTGTCAATTTTAACCAATTAAAAATAATTTCAATAATATATATTAACATTAGTATACGATTAATTACCTTATATATAAAGAAACCGCCTCTAGCAAGTAGCTAGAGACGGGGTAGTATATAGTTAAGAAGTACAAGAAAGGAAACTTAAATACTCAACAACGGAACTAAGCACCATTCATTCCAATTCAAGGACCTACCAAAAATTTCCCCAAAAATTGATCCAAGTGAAAACAAGCGATTTTATCATGTCTGCTACCTTTGCTTGTGATGTTCGCCAGTTATTAAAGAGTCGATCATTTCTCGCCTTCTAAATGCTCCACAAGGTTCCATAGCAGATAACCAGAAGAATGCGCTTTTCTTGGGACAATTTCCCCATCCAGCGACGAAGTCACGAACTTCCATAATTGTGTGAAATGGCATATGATTTATACCACACCAATTTAGGATCCATTCCCACACCTCGCTTGCATACGGACATTGAATTAGTATGTGATCCCCACATTCCTCCTCATGATTATAGTACATGTAAGCTATGGAGTCCAACCAAACTCCCCTTTTTTGAAGCGCCACAGCCGATGGAAATCTTCCTAGTTTTGCCCTCCACACAAAACATGAAACTTTTGGTGGAACCTATTTTAACCATTCCATTTTCGAAATGTTGGAGGGGATACATTGGTCAATTCTGCTCCTTAAACAATGTACCGAGTAGAGCCCATCAGGCACAATTCTACACCTCCACTCCATGAACCCCCCAACGACATATTTTCAGATGACATCGGAAACAGGAATTCCAAGTTTCACCAATTCTTTTTTTTTTTTGCCCCTGCTATGTTTTTCCATATACCTGTAATTCTATTATTTGCATAATGATCATCAGGTTTGGATTGGAGGTTATGTATGCCTGATACTACTCTACACCAACACAGAGATGGATCTGATCTTAATCGCCACCACCATTTTACCATCAATGCTATGTTTAGAGCTCTGATTGATCCCACTCCTAAACCCCCATCGTGATTTGTTGATGCAATCTTATCCCAAGAGACCCAACAGATTTTTGAAGTGTCATTTGAACCACCCCAAAGGAAGGCCATCCTAATTTTTTCCAATTATTCAAGAATTCCAGTAGCAGCAGCAAAAAGGGAGAGATAATATGTGGGCAAATTGCCTAGGACAGATGTGATAAGAGTTAGCCTCCCCGCAAATGAAATATTTTTGGAATTCCAGGATGTAAGCTTAGACAAGAACTTTTCAATAATTGGCTTCCAATTTTTTTTCAGATTCATATTCGCTCCAACGGGTACACCTAGATAAGTGAAAGGTAGGCATGAAGGTTCACATCCTAAAGAAGAGGCCCAATGGGAAGCTTCCGATGGTGTGGATCCGATTCCAAAAACTTTGGATTTGTTGAAATTTACTTTCAAGCCGGATGAGACATGAAAGCACCTCAAAATTCGAGCAAGGTTTTGAATGTTTCTCTCTGACCATTCACCTAAAAAGAGTGCTTCATCCGTGTACAACAAATGAGAAATCACAGGTCCATTATTTGGAATTTGAAGTCCTCCCATGGCAATGACAAATAGAAATGGTGAGAGGGGGTCTCCTTGCCTCACCCCCCTTTCCATTGAGAACTCTTTGGTTGGAACCCCATTAACAAGCACGAATGCTCTAGCCGAATTTATACACCCCCTGATCCACAACCTCCACTTATCTCCAAATCCCATTTGAATAAGTATCGAGTCTAAATACTCCCAATTTACCGAGTCAAAATCTTTGTCAAAGTCAGCCTTGAAGAGAAAAATCTTTTTCTTGACCTTTTTTGCCCAGGTACATACTTCATTCACAATTAATGGGCCATCAAGTATATACCTGCCTTCCACATATGCCGATTGTACTTCGTCAATACAATGCACAATAACCCTTTTGAGGCGAGATGTCAATATAGTGGAGATGATTTTGTACAGACAACCAATCAATCTGATTGGTCGAAAATCACTAAAAAATAGCGGATCTTTGGTCTTTGGAATTAGAGAGATAAAAGAAGAACTTCAAGAAGAATCAAGCCTTCCAAATCTTTCAAAATATTACGATGTCCCCAAACATAATATCCCAATATGCATTGATAAATTTAAACGTAAACCCATCATGGCCCGGAGCCTTTTCACTTCCACACATCCATATTGCATCCTTGATTTCGCCCAAAGAAACGGATTCTTCTAAGTAGTTCCTGTCAGCCTAAGAGATACGTGAAAACATGGGATTTGAAAACTTGGGTATGTGCAGCCATTTTTCTTTAAACTTATTTTGGAAAAATCGATGCGCTTCAGCTTTAATTTCAATTGGATTTGTGCTCCATTTCCCATTAATCATGATCCTCGTGATATTATTCTTCCTGATCCTATTGTTTACCCACCCATGGAAGAAACTCGAGTTTTCATTACCATCAATGGCCCAACGGATTCTGGACTTCTGCTTAAGATCAAGGCTAGTAAATCTTTCCAGTTCAATAATTTTCTTGAAACCATCTCTCCTGTTTGCTTTTTCTGGTGTCGTGAGAGCTCTGGTTTCTGCTATGAGGTCTAAATCCACCATCTTAGACTTCAGTGATATAAGTTCTTCAACCTCCTTTTCATGATTTGCAGCCCTCCATTCCCTAATTTTATTCTTTAGATGTTTGAGTTTAGCAGCCAACATACAGTCTGCAGTACCAAAACCTTGGAAATGGAGCCACACACTCGCCACAATATTTGGAAAGCCATCCCTATACATCCATGAATTAAAAAAACGGAATGGAGTCGGGCCAAAGTCAAGTGATGTAGTCGATAAAAGAACTGGACAATGATCAAAAGTCTCTCTAGGAAGGGCTATGACCACGACATTGGGAAAAATGGATAAGAAATCAAAGCAAACCAAGAATCTGTCAAGCTTACTTAGTTTTAGGTCGTCGTGACAAAAATACGTAAACCTATGTCCGCCCATTTTTAGATCGTGCAAACCCCCATCATGGATGAATCTGTTGAATACCATTGCACTACGTGCACAGAAGTTTGAATTAAACCTTTCCTCATATCTTCTAACCGCATTAAAGTCTCCCAATAGTATCCATATTCCTTTTCTCCGTTCCATGAGATTTAGAAGATCATCCAACAATTTCTCCTTTTTCGGGATGGCCCGAGGACCGTATATATTAGCAAGAATGACAGGTTTATCAATTCGAACCCAATTACCAATATTGATCAGAAAATATCGAGATTTGATAACATCCATTGAGGTGAATACAAGAGGATCCCGAATGTTAGTTAAGCCCCCGGATCTTCCAGTTGCATGAACTTTGTCTGCATTACATTGATCAGAACCCCAACAATTAGCCACATTTATATTGTCTGCGTCCGCAAGTTGAGTCTCTTGTATACCATTGAACGAGAGTTTATGTGATCTGACTAATTTTCTAACCGACGTCACTTTATGATATTCCCCCAGCCCGAGAACATTTAAAGTCATCATGTTCATTGGATAACGTTTAATTCACCTGATTCGCCCAAAATCTCTTTTAGAATGGGGTTATCCTTATCGATTTCGAACCTAATTTCTCTTCCAATCAAGCAAGTCTTTTCAATTTCAATGAGGTTCTGAAAATCAGAGGGTTCATTCCTATCTGGGTCAACAAAGGAGTTTACAGGGGGTGGTTCATTGTTAAGGTCTAAGGAGTTGTAAGTTGGGACCTCGGTGGATTCTGTTGATCTAGATCTTCTCCTTTTTCGTGAGGTTTTGTCATGTACCTGGGCCGGGTTAATATTCATGTCATTGGAATTAGGAATTTGATTTGGAGCCGCAGACGGGAATGGACCAAACCAACCAGGTGGGACATAGTTGGAGGGTCTCGAGTTCAAACACGTATCAATACCCACAAGTTGAGTATTTGATTTATCCCTATTGTCTAATTCCAAATCATTCGATTCAACCTGTATTGTATTCCCAGTATTATCTCCTTCAATTACAAATGATTGTACCTCCTCCTAATTCATCAATGTGTTGGGATTAACAGTGACATTACCAGCATTGACTGGTGGTATTTCACCTTCTTCTATTTCATTGGTGTTTGATGCCCCTGTATCCTTTTCTTTTTCCCCTACCTCTTCTTCCACCCCCTTTCTTTTGTCATGCCTTAATCCAAAATCAGATAGAAACATCTGTTCTTCTTCATCGAATGAGAAGGTTTTCTCAAATTCAACGATACCTACCGTCACAAGCTTGCCCCCAGTCTCTATTGTAACTTCATCGTTAATGTTTTTCTTGTGACTCGTACGGATACCAATCTGAATACATGATATGTCATCTCTATGCATATAATCATCAAATGGAATCACAATTTGACCATACCTTGCAATGATAATTCCAAGATTTGCTTCACACCAGTGTTTAATTGGTAAACCCATAATTTTTATCCAGGCCACCCTCTTGAATTCTACAGTATAGGACTCATCGCTAGTTAACCAATTGAACCATTCTTTCCAGCTTTCATTCTTAAGTATGAAATTCTGAGCGGATTCAGCCCAATCAAATCTCAGAAGAACTCCAAGTCCACCTGTGTATTTCACATCTATCCATTCGTCATTATGGATGGATAGGATTGCCTTCATGTGACCCAGATGATGAACTGTTTTTGCCTCCCCATATAATACTTTCTAACCCAACCATTTTACCATTGGGCCACCGTCTACTAGTTGAATCGGACGAGGAGGGGTCTTCCAAGGTCTTTCGGTTCCGGCTCTGTTTCTTGTAACCTCTGCAAAAGATCTCCCGTCTCGAAATCCACCTCTGTTAGCATTACTGACAGTTGACGGAACCTTAAAGGGCACGAGTGGAGGGTTTTTTATTGGAGCTGTCTTGTTTACAACCTCCTTTCGCCTGTGCCTCTCCACGTTAATCTCCAAAAAATTATCTCTACATTTGGTTCCATTAAGTTGATTCTCCATAGCCCTCACGTCTGTGACATCAGCAAATCTATTGAATCCGAAATATTTTATGTTCTTACCTTTTCTTTCTCCGAAGTATACATCTGTTAATCTCCCGAATGGCGAGAAAATTTTCTTGAACTCGTCCTTTGAAGTTCCGATTGGGATGTAGGGATGAGATTTAGAACCGGAAAACCGGACCGGAACCGGAATCGGACCGGTACCGGAACCGTGTTAGAACCAGAATATATAGAATCAGTTCCGGTTCCGGGTTTAAAAATTGGCTTTATCCGGGTACCGGGTTTGGGTCTATCGGGTCCGGGTAAACCGGGTATAAAAACCGGAACCGGTTTTTGGAACCGAAACCACTTTTAGGGCCGGAACCGATTTGTTGTGAAACGTTTAAAAGATGCATATCTCATTCGTTTCAACTTCGATTGACATACAATTTTTTCCAACATGTAATTTAGAGTTTGTACATGATTTTAAACTATAAATTTGCCATTTTTAGTTTTATATTCATTGACTTACAGTCCCCCAAAGTCGATATATCAAAGCTGGAAGTTTTTAATTTTTCAGTTTTTTTGTATTCAGTGAAAGTTTTAAAACATGCATATCTAATTCGTTTGAAGTCGGATTGACATGTGGTTTTTTCCAACTTGTAGTTTACAGTTTGTACATGATTTTAGACTATAATTTTGTCATTTTTTGTTTAACATTTAATGATTTACAGTCCTCCGAAGTCGGGATATCAAAACTGAAAATTTTCAACTTTTCAGCTATTTGTTTTTGTACTTTATATTATGTGAAAATGTTAACACATGCATATCACATTCGTTTAAAGTCGGATTGACATGCGGTTTTTTCTAGAGTTTATTTTAGAGTTTGTACATGATTTTACACTATAATTTGTTAATTTTGGTTTCATATTCAATGAGTTACGATCCCCCAAAGTCGGGATATCAATATGAAAATTTTCAAAGTTCAACCCACTAAGTAGTAAGTAATTACCAAAAAATTCTGGTTTTTTCGGGTTTTCCGGTTCTAAACCCATTTTATCCGGTTCCAACCTACCCACTTTGATGTTTCCGGGTTTTCCGGTTCTAGACCCACTTTACCCGGAACCATACCCGGAACCGGTTCCTACATACCGGTTCGGGTTCCGGTTCTACAAAATCTCGTTAACCGGTTCTGGGTTTTCTGGGTCCGGGTCCATCCGGTCCGGGTTTGGACCCACTTTCATCCCTATTGGGATGTTGGTAACATAGAAGTTGGTTACGTTTCCCTTCACCAGATTATTCGCCGGTTTTTTTCTCCACTGTACGCGCAACCATCCGTCTTCCCTCAGAACACCCATGTCTCCAATGAGTAAATGGTCTTATTTTTCATGGACAACGTGTGAAAATTCACATGTTTTATAATAAATAAATAATTGAAAATTATATTATTAAATTTGTAATTAAGTTATTTTAAACAACACCATTTTCAATACGATTAATGTTATCTTCAAAGTATTGGACTTGTGTGTTTTTATGGCTGATTTTTTTATCACGCATTTAATTTATTGTCAATAAAACACAAACAAAACTTAACGGTTATTTTCTTTCACCAATTATTTATTTAATTAATTTATATTAATTATTATTATTATTAGGGGGGGGGGGGGGGGGGGGGGGGGGAATTAGAGACCGATCTATAGCAAATCCAAAAGCAATTAAAAGAGGAGATGAGAAGAATATGAGGTCTCAAGGAATCAAGAAAAGTGGAACAAAAGGAACTATCACCATCTTTACAAAAAGCTTTGCTATTCTTATATTATAAATATAATACATAAATGACGTTTGCGATATGTCACTTTTAGTTGATGGATTTGTAAAATTTTCTTCGCAAAAGGAATAGAATACTAAGTTTACCTTTTCACCATAAAATTCAAATTATAAACACAAAACTGCAAAAACGACGTAGCTTCAAAATTTTGATTTGTGGGGATTTTGAATTAGTTTTATTGTGTATTTAGTCTCTCTAAAAAAAATTAATGTAATAACCTTGATATATTCGGTTTTCATTTTTTTTAAACTTAATACTTATGTATCTATTTTAATAATTAAAAAAATATAAGACGATCCACCTTTCTCTCTTTCTCTGTCATACACACACACCCAATTTTGTGAACTCATCTGCAAAAACCAAAGCCCTATGTTCTTCATTATTTTCTTTTTACCATTGTTGGATCATTTAGCTTCAAACATAAAATTGGTTCCAAAAACCCTAGACCAAGACGTTGGTATTTTATCCTAATACCAATTCTTGATCAAATCTAAGATGTTATGGCACAAGATGATCTGAATGTGAGTGTGTGTGCGTGTAAGTGTCTTTGGCAGAATATCGAATCCAGTTATATAGGAAAAAAAGTGAATGGTTTCCGAACTGCAGCAATCAAAGAGAACAACTGATTTGGGGGTGAAATCAAACCCTGAATGTCTTTAGTTTATCTCCAATGGATTGATTAATTTATTTATGTAAACATGTTAAAGATCTACAGATGGATCCATTTATAGGTGGATGTGTGTGTTTTTACGATCAAAACTCTCAAGGATTCTCTTCTACATATTCATTTTTAAATGTTTGGGTTGTGATGACAAAGGTGTGCAGATGAAAAGGTGGATTTTTGTGTGGTTAGGCACCCTTCTCCCTCATCCTTGTATCCTTTCTTCGAATATGATTTTGTATGTTGTGAGATGATGGTAGCAATGGTGTCTGGTTGTGATGACGAAGGTGTGTAGATGATGAGAAGATGATAATATGCCTAATTCCTCATCTTTCCTCAGATTTGTAGGTGCTAGGTAAAAAAAAATGAGATTTTTTCAGGAAGAATAGGGAAATGAACAAAACCATTTAACCTAAATCTATCGTCAATCCTTTCACAATTCTCGCAAGTCAAATGCAATTGGCACAGGACCCGCTTTTGTCAGAAAGAAAAGAGCTTGAAATGGTATACCAAAACCTTCATTAACCTTATAGTCTTATATTATTGATATAAGTTGTAACATAGGATCAAAATTATTAATTGCAAGAGGGCGAACATATATATATATATATATATATATATATATATATATATATATATATATATATATATATATATATAGAGAGAGAGAGAGAGAGAGAGAGAGAGAGATTTTGTGTGTCCCATATTTATTATTAATAAAATTTTAAATTAAATAGAAAAAACATTAAAAAAAACATATCATGATGGCAATTTCATTTTTTCAGTTGTCCGAGGGACTAAAAATGCAAGCAAACGTACTCAAAAGGATTTTTCATCCAATTTTTGAGGGTTTAAACATTTTTCCTGAAAAAAAATGCAAACCACATGGACTATTTTTTCAATTTTATGAACTACAAATAATAAATGCATTTTGCACAACCATGAAATATGAAATGTAAATTGTTGATAGCTTAGCATTTTTTAAGTTAACTATATGGTATTAAATTTATATATATATATATATATATATATATATATATATATATATATATATATATTAATTTAATACCATATAGTTATGCTATGAATTTTGTATTTATGTAATATTCTGTTAATTTCTAATATAAATATTAATGTATCATTGTTCATATATTCATCATTGAATAATAATATAAAGATGTAATTAGAAAATTCATATCAAAATAATAACATAAAAGTAGTGTTCTCATTTTATTTAGTGCTTTTATTTGAACCATCCCCCCCCCCCCCCCCACACACACACACACACATATATATATATATATATATATATATATATATATATATATATATGTGTGTGTGTGTGTGTGCGTTCAAATGAGAAGAAATTATTAATTTGAGAACGCAAAAACAAGTATCAACCAATGATTCTAGAAAATAGATGTGTCTCCTATTTTTATTTTGTCAAGGGTAGTATGGTAATTTTGCCTCTTATGAGCTAGAGTTTCATTAGGGTCGAGCTCATCTACTTCTTTATTATCTTACTTTTGATTTATCTTGTTGATTTCTTTCAATCTATTCAGATTCTCTTCCAAAATTGCATTTTGCTTCTGATTATCTTCATCGATTCTTATAGAAGGAACGATCATTGATTTTTAATTCTATCTATTTTTAGATTTTAGAGCATATATTTTTAAATTTGAGTAATTTTTATTCGATTCCAAAATTGCATTTTGCTTTGTATTCTCTTCATCTTCATCAATTCTGAAATTGACCGTGAAAATGAGTTAGCTTCGTATTCGCTTCATTGTCAAAGGAGTTAGATTTAACATATCGTTCATCAAAAGGTAAAAATTGACATATTGCATATTTTTTTAACATTAAATAATCGTATTTAAAAATTTTTCGTTTGTTTTAGAAATCGAAACAATTATTGAACGATTTGAGTTTGATAATGCTCGATTTTCACTATTATCTATTTTTTTATATTGTGTTGTTCTTTACGGGTGTTTATTTTTCCTTTTAAGTTCTAAACCTTTATTGTAAATGCATTTATTATTATCAACTGACTATGCCGCTAATAATCTCAACATATATTTAAAACGTAGTACTCCAATCACATGTGAGTATAATTTGTTATTAACATTGTATGCTTAGTTATTATAGAAACATATGATTGATAAAATCATATGTGATTGTCATGTGTTATAAAGTTGAGTATTTTAATAATACATTTTATATTACAATGTTTTAAATCATATATGATTTATATATATATATATATATATATATATATATATGTGTGTGTGTGTGTGTGTTATAATCATAAATTTGTTAGTCATATATGATTAAAATCACATGTTATTAGAAAGATAACATTTTAATCATATGTTACTTTTGTTTTAATCACATCTTTTATTCATCAATCGCATATGATTATACACATAAACAACTCACATTGTGTTTTAATCACATGTGATTACTATGTTTTATTTACATAAAGATATTTAATCACATGTGATTAGCACCTGTTATGAACACTTACATTTTATAGTATAGTGCTTTAAATAATATATGATTAATGTTTTTGTTGTTAATAATAGGTTTTGTTGCTTGACAGTGTCTTTTACAAGTGATAATGATGGTGATGATGTGATGTGAATTTCTTTACAAAATGAAGATCAAATTAGTATTTTTGCTGAGAGTTTTGAAGGCGTTGAACATTTAAGTTATTAGAACCAAAACTATATAAGGAATTCATTTAATTTCATATGATTATATAAGGAATCATTGTTTTCTTATTCTTGTTGTGGTCGAAGTGAATCTGTTTTTTAATCACATGTAATTAATCGCCAGATTCCTTATTAAATATAGTTAAGGGTAGTGTTAATCACATGTGATTATCCATGTTTTGGTGTTGAATAAATATTGACATATGTTTAGTTGATATGTGTCCAATTGTATTTTATAATCAAATATGGTTACATAATGAATTAATTGTTTTATTCTTGTTGTAGTAGAAGTGAATTTGTTTGTTAATCACATGTGATTAATCATTAGTTTCGTTATTAAATCTATTTAAGGATAGTTTTAATCATATGTAATTGTACGTTGACATTCATTAATTTATACTAAATTGTCTTTTTTATAATAACATATGATTAAAATGTTTTCCATATTTGATTATACAAGTGAATGCACTACTTCTTGCAATGATTCATATTCCAGTAGTATGAAGAGCATAGGTGCTATACAACATATTTACCAGTTAGAGGTTCTGCATGATGTCAAACCGGACGTTCCCAAAGAATTTAATCTTAATGAGTTAATGAGGTACAAATATGTTGATGCTGCAGTTGAGATGTATAAAAGTTGTGCAAAGAAGGTTGAATTTGATGTTCTTCTAAACACAATAAGAAAAATTAGTGATATAATAAAGCATAAGTATTTGGTTTGTAGCAAGATGAGTAAACCGCCAAAGAAGTCAAAGGACATGAGGGACAAACGTAACACAACCTAAAAAATGAAATATTGTAGTGCAAATATTATTGTGAAATGTGTTAAAGAAACGAGTGATTACATGTTTGACAAGTTTGACAAGTTTGAAGAAATGTATAGCATGAGGTAAAAGATATATATCATTTAAGAAGAAAAAGGAACTTGTTATATTCTAAACAAGAATTCAGTGTTCATGCTTCTACAACAAAAATCAGGGCTACAAAAGCTTACAAACTCAAATCAACTTTGAAAGGCGACTTTCAATATGTAAATGGCAAGGCTGTAGACTATATAATATTCAAGAGGGATATGGGGTCCATTATCGGTTACAAAGATGCTCTACTTATTGTGAACTAGATGACTGATTAGAAAAACAATTATCCAAATTATTTGTTTTATTATAGATGCGATGAGAACAAATATTTGAATTCAATGTTTTGGGATGATGAAACAGAGACAAGATATCCTAATTAAATGACACTAGGATCATTAGCTATCCCCAAAAGATAGAAAGCTAGGTCAATAATTAAGAAATGTTTTCTCAAAGAAAAGGATTCTTAAAAAGATTCAAAAAATAAAAACTTGCGCACCACCAACATTATGTTAACTTTCAAAATGCATGTATTCCCAGGTTAGTAAGATTGGAGCTCTTTATACCATGACACTCCTCGGTGTTTCCTGTTGGATTAGTGTCTAAGTCCATAACTATTTTGGTATGTACTTGACCCGATGGTGCATGGTCCTTTTGGGTTGCCTTCACCAAAGCAACTTGATAGGATGAATTATGGAGAGAAAGGATTAAATATGATTTATTAATATATTATGAGAATAATATATTAAAGGAGAAATCATATTGTTTAATTAATATTAGTCAAAAATGAATAAGAATTAAGTTTGTGACTAAAAGAGATTAATTAAACTTAAGGGACTGGAATTGTAAGTATAAGATGATTGCAATTTGGGCTATGGATTGCCTTATATTAAGGAGTGGACGATTTCTATGGGGAAACCCATTAGAAATCGTCCAAGGCCTTTAAGGAAAGGAGTCCATGGGTTGCTTAGGGCTTAAGCATCCAAATTAGGGTTTCCTTGTTAGATAACCCTAATAGCCTCACTATATATAGAACCCTTATGCTCCAAAAACGTGGTGAACTAATTGTCTAGGGTTTCCACACGTTTTTGAGAGCCTCCTTCTCTTCTCCTCTTCATCCTCTTGCTCTTGGTGTTTGTGAACCATTAGAGGAGTGACATTTGTGACTCTAAGCTTTCTAAAGTCATTACAAGGAGGATTTGAGATTGTTATTGCTACATAACAATCAAGGTATGATCTAAACCCTAATTATATGTTATATTGATTATCATATCCTAGATCTAGGGTTTATAGTCTTGGATGAATTACATGTACAATAGAGAAACCTAGATCCAAGCATTAGGGTTTGTATGAGCACAAAGGATGTTCTTATAGCCAAAACCCATCAGTGGTATCAGAGACTTGATTGGTTTCTATTGTATTGATGCCTTATGTGTTTATTCAAGAAACAAAATCGATTTTTGGCTCATCTGCCTGATGAACTCGGCGAGTCCCATTGTGGACTCGGCAAGTAGGCCCCTACTCGGCGAGTCCATATGGGTACTCGGCGAGTTCGAGCGTCAGAAAGAGGGGATTTCGGGATTTCTTGCTGTTTTACTCATGGATAATTGCCTTATCTGTTTTAGGTCATTAAAATCCGATTTTAATCATATTTATGAGTATATCCTTGATTAAACAAAAGATAATTACCAATTTATTAGATAATAACTTCCTAATATGAATAAAGTTGATTATTTGTATTAATTGGGTAACTTATTTTGCAAGAAATTGAAATTAGGTCAAATATAGATAATGACAAAATTAATTGTTTGATTTATATTATTTTTTATTTGATCCTTGTGTTATGAAAAGTTTCAAATTTTCCCCTTTAGGTTTTATAGATTAAATTTGAACTCAAAAGTTTAGTTTTGAAATTTAAATAGTTGAAACCCTAATGTTTTGAAAAAGGTTTCAAAACTTGTCCTCAAGTTTTGGAATTTAAATTTTGATTAAAAGTTTAATTTTTATGTATATTTAAATTCTAAACCCTAATGTTTTGAAATGTTTCAAAACTTGCCCTCAAGTTTTGGAATTTAAAAGTTGATTAAAAGGTTTAATTTAGGAATGTTAAATTCTAAAACCCTAGTATTATTTTGAAAAGTTCAAATCACACCCTTATGGTTTTATTAATTAATTAAGGTGCATAATTAAAAGAGGTTAATAAATCCATAAAAGTTTAGGTTTACAATTTAATTGAATTAAAAGTATAATTGTTAAATTTGACCTCCTAGTATTTTAAAAGTGTAAAATACACCATATACTATATATAACATTAAAAGTCTAAAATTATATATATGTATGAGTAAAAGTCAGTCTTACCGTTAGTAGGCCTCATTCACGAAGCTGGTCTATAAGGGGTGTTTAAGGAAATTGCCAATAAAATGGCGATTGTATGGGTATCCACTCTTACCCACCGCACTCTTGACTAGTGGATGGTCGTTAGCCGAACGGGTAGGATAGGACATAAACCTTCCATTATAAGTATAATGAAGTACAAAAGTAACTAAATGTTTTACAAATTCCCAATCCTAGTTACTTAGGCAAAAGTGAATTGATGCAATTCCATGAAATTACACTTTGTGCCCTTACGAAGACGTTAGTGGAGCGTGTGTGGTTTACCGGCACACTAAATGGTTCTAAGCAAAGGTAGAAAAGGGTGACTCAATGTTTATCATAGTTCGGTGGAGTGTGTGTGGTTTACCGGCACATCGAATAGGTGACTGTAACATGTGAGGGCACCATGTAAGTTTGCATGGTTATTCACACCCGCTTTGTGATCCTCGGCATCCCAATCACAAACTAGAGGGGCATATCGAGATTTAAACATGCCATTGAAATGTTCAATGAATCTCAAAGGATCTAGGAGTTTTCATAGATTTAAAACTTAAATTTCTTTTTCGTTTTTAATGGTGGAAATTAGTGAATTGTCATTCACTTACCTTCAAATATTCTGAAACTAGATTACGGCATCCCTTTTCTAGGTTGTAGCGTATTGTGTTGGGTCCTAGCCTTAATATCTCATTTGGGTGATTTATTAATGACTCAATCAACTAACTTGAATTCATTTTCTCCTGTTTTGTAGATGTCAAAGTATGACAACTATGGTCTTCCCAAATCCCGTGGAACAAGCATTCTGCATGAAGATGATATTCCACGATTCGATCGAGGAACAAGAGATCATGCTTCTCTTCCTCCACATCCTCCAATTATTCTCCCTAACCCACAAGTTCAAAGGCTTGAAAAGTTTAAACTCACTCAAGCCCTTTTGGCAAGTAAACATAAAGAAGGAAAGTCGGTGTGTGCACACGTCCTAGGGATGAAGTCACACATTGATAGGTTAAGAATGTTGGGATCCGTTGTCTGTGAGGAGATGGCTGTTGACTGGGTTCTTCAGTCACTTCCTAACTCATATAGTAAGTTCGTAAGAGAGTACTATATGATGAACTGCAACGTGACCCTTATAGATCTCACCTATATGCTTATTGCTGCTGAATCAGCAATGGTTTAGCGCAATAGAAAAGCAAAGTTGATAGGTGAATCTGCCTTCAAGACCTCTGTGGATATAGATAATGGCAACGAAAGACATGTTATGATCAAAAAGTTTGATCATAAGAGAAAAGCAATGTCTGAAGTAGTTCCATGTCCTGTTCCAAAAGAGTCACTTTGCTTTTATTGCCAAGAGAAGGGGCATTGGAGACGAAGCTGCCCTATTTACCTAAGAGATCTAAGAGATGGGAGAGTCAAAACGTATGGCTCTGCTTTAGGTCAAATCCATTGACTAAATCTTTTAAGCTCATATTCTAGATTCTTAATACATAATGTGATAAGATTACCATTGATGTTTTGTAGGATCGAAGAAAAGAAAGGAAGCTTAAGGGAAGAAGTGAGCAGAATCTAACCGTAAAGAAATGGATTTCGATCGCATTACTTGAAGATTAGATTCTTGAGCTACTACTTAGAGTTAGAATTAGAAATATGTATTAGCATAGTTTTTCAAAGAATTGCATTGTAAGGACAAATTTTTCCGCAATAAAATAAATTTTGATTTTATATTATTTATTTATCCTTGCAATGGCATGCATGAAAATTGATGTTTGAAGGTTTCTAATATTAGCAATAATGGATTTGATTCTTAATTATGTTGTTTGTGAAAATGTCGAGAATTTACCAAATAGGGAGAGTTTCTCATCGCCCAAGTTTCAATTGGACAGAAACCTGGAATCATGCAACTTGGTTGCACGATGAATGAGAAATTTCATATTTGGAAATTAGACTAATTCATTGACAAAGTGTCAAGTGAAGGACTAGGAGATCGACTACACAAAGTTACGTGTTGATCAAGTCCACCATAAGAGTAACAAGATATTCGTCATGATTTACTAAAGGTTTAGTAAATATGATTATACTTATAAGATTAAGTGTAATTCTGAATTGATTGAAAAAGTTTAAATCAATAGCAGAACGAATAAGAAGAATCAAGTAGGCAGAAAGATAAAAGTTTCTCCATTCTAAGAAGAAGGGAGAGTACCTTTTATGCTTTATGATAGGTCTTAATGATTAAGAACCATATCTCAATTGGTCCTCTAAGTGAGTCTTAGTACAATTGTATGTCTAAGATGAGGAATCAAGAATTGAAGAAATGGTCAAATCAAGAAGTCAATCATACTTCGTTCCAAAAACAAGTCTTATAGTTAAGATTGTGACATTGAGTGAAAAGTATTAGGAAGGTTTATAACATTCATCTAATGTGGAAAGTTGTGATGTCTTGGATAAGACAAAGACCAACTAGGACCAATTTATGAAGTATTTTGATAAAAAACTACACTAACTCTTGAATATTTGTTTGTCAAGAAATGTTTATTGACAAGAGAATCTTATATGTCAAGGAGTCAGTGGGAGTCTTAATGGTCTTGAAAGGTTTCAAGAACAAATCAAAATAGACCTTATCGATCATCACTAGCACACGAGTTGAGGTTTACAACCTATCGTGTTGACACTATTTTGTTTCTGTGTCATTCCAATTGAGTCAATTATGCATGTGAGTTCTATGAGTTCTCATTTGAACACATAAAAGGCAGGCACCTTGATCAATGAAAAGTACATTGATAGGAAAAGGTGAGCTACTTAACTACTTGGAAGACTTGGTGGGCAGTTGTGCTACCATAAGGCAAGAAATCAAGATTAAGAAAGTTCGATCCATATGAGTTTGAATTTGTCGTAAACTTTGGTTTTGACAAATTCACATGGATAGGAACACATACACCATTAAAATCTAAGTGTCATAAGATTCCCTCCTTCATGAAAATGACTGTGAGGAAATACTTTCACTAAGAGAGATTTTAAAAAGATAGTGATTGTGAAATTGAATTGTTGAATTCCATTATGGTTACGGTATCCCTTTCCATGATTCGAATTGTGAGATTTGGCAATTAGTCTGAATTGTTTAGACATACATATGAGCTATCTAAGGGAAAGGTGTATAAGCTTAGATAAAGGATTATCAAAGCATTAGGTACTAGAAACATGAACTTAAGAAATTCAATAAGTATTGTTTTTCTGAAAGTTAAGTTGTTTCTGAATACATGTCAAAGCTAGTGGGAGCATAAGTGTTATGTTTATAATAATCATCATGATAGTGGGAGCATAAATGTTATGATTGTATGATTATTATGGAAAATATTGCAATTTATCAATATTAATTATAGAAAACAAGAGTTATACTTTGCAAAGTCGCAATAGTTGAAAAGTTGTTTTGCTATAATTAAGGGAGAGAATATTATGCTTCATTTCAAATTTAAAGGCTTAGGTTGTGGAATGTTAATAATTTAGTCAAGGAAACACAGTGTGTTCTTAAAAAAAATTCGATTATGATTACAGCATTCCTCTTCATAGTTCGAATTTTGAGAACGTAGCACATTAAATATTATGGCAGAAGATTGATAAAGTATCGAATCTTTATGTAAGACATTATGCATCGTGTCCCATACGCTTCGGGTATAGGATCGATTGAAAATGCTATAATATTTGACCATTCTAAAATGTTCCAAATTTCTAGCGCATTTAGAGGGAAAAAGGACGAGAATCGGTTTTGACTAAGATAATTAAACAACTATCAAAGGACAATCCAAAGTTCGCCGAGGATTGGTCTCTTGTGAGTAGTTGGAAGTATAGTATTGGATGGACCATATCGACATTATTATGAATAGAAAAGATTCTATTAGGAATAAGTTGTCATATGGAAAATATGGAAATGTTTCTATATTGGGAGTTGGATATTGAGAATCAATGTCTAAATTAGAAAATTTTATGCAAAAGGATGTTCGAAGGAATGTACTTTGAGTGAGAGACATCATATCTAAGGAATTGTCTTGTAACAATCTCCGATAGAGGACTTTGTAATATCATTGGCAATAGTCGTTGTGACTTTGGTGCTATGACATTACGGAAGGATCATTGCATAAAATGTTAGAATCTAGCATATTCCATAAGTGGCAATAATTTGATATTCTTTCACTTGTGAAAAGGATTGGGAGTTGTGAAATGAGTATGATTGGAAATGTGTTCATTTGACCAATTTCACAAAGTAAGAACCATAGGTAAACATTGTGTGCATGCTAAGAGCATGAGACAAGTGTTGTAATAATTCAAGTAAAAAGTTGATTACCCGAAACAACAAATAATGAGTAATCGATATGGTGATAAATAAAAGGTGTTTTATTTATGCTAAAAGGTTTGAGGCCACATGGGATTAGTATTATTCTTGTGTTTCACTTTGCATGTTTTGACTTCCTGAATAATTTAATTGGTTTAGAACAGTCAAATTATTCGAACGGGCCACAGTCATTCATATGTTGGAAGTAGGTATGAATAAAGACTGTCGTGAATTGGTGTGTGGATTGTCTAAAGAGTATTAGACATAAGCAAATGTTTGCTGCAACGTTCATGAGTGCTTATGAATATGATTTGAGCATTGGATTAAACCCACGCTCACTTGGATCACTCCATGAATTGTATCACGAGTGATTGGTGAGACGATAACATCTTATATTATTGAAACCAAGATGTGTGAGTTGTATCTTGCAAATCGGTTGCGCATTGATAATATGTAAACGCACTAGTAACTTGGTGTCATAAAACATATTGTTGTGTGTGATTCGGTGAGTGAGTGCAAGCGAGCATTGAATCAAAGTTTATTCGTTCCTTTTATCCGAAGTAGGATAAAAGCGATATCTTTGGGCCCCTCGATGATTTAGTGATGACAAACGTAAATGCTCGGCCAGGCTAGGGCTAATTTGATTTGTTCAATTAGTCATTCGTTATAAATCGGAAGTCGAGAAATAGTACAGAGAGAATGATTAGAAATCATGTCCTATACAATATCTAGAATGGAGGAATATATGATCCCTTAACTAAAGGACACGCGTATCTGATAGGATCAGAGTTGACAGCGGCTTTGGAAAGCTACGATTGCAGATCAGGATCTGAAGTCATACACATAATAGTTATTAGACTTATCCAAGTGGGAGACTGTTGGATTAGTGTCTAAGTCCATAACTATTTTGGTATGTACTTGACCCGATGGTGCATGGTCCTTTTGGGTTGCCTTCACCAAAGCAACTTAATAGGATGAATTATGGAGAGAAAGGATTAAATATGATTTATTAATATATTATGAGAATAATATATTAAAGGAGAAATCATATTGTTTAATTAATATTAGTCAAGAATTAATAAGAATTAAGTTTGTGACTAAAAGAGATTAATTAAACTTAAGGGACTTGAATTGTAATTATAAGATGATTGCAATTTGGGCTATGGATTGCCTTATATTAAGGAGTGGACGAATTCTATGGGGAAACCCATTAGAAATCGTCCAAGGCCTTTAAGGAAAGGAGTCCATGGGTTGCTTAGGGCTTAAGCATCCAAATTAGGGTTTCCTTGTTAGATAACCCTAATAGTCTCACTATATATAGAACCCTTATGCTCCAAAAACGTGGTGAACTAATTGTCTAGGGTTTCCACACGTTTTTAAGAGCCTCCTTCTCTTCTCCTCTTCATCCTCTTGCTCTTGGTGTTTGTGAACCATTAGAGGAGTGACATTTGTGACTCTAAACTTTCTAAAGTCATTACAAGGAGGATTTGAGATTGTTATTGCTACATAACAATCAAGGTATGATCTAAACCCTAATTATATGTTATATTGATTATCATATCCTAGATCTAGGGTTTATAGTCTTGGATGAATTGCATGTACAATAGAGAAACCTAGATCCAAGCATTAGGGTTTGTATGGGCACATAGGATGTTCTTATAGCCAAAACCCATCATTTCCGCCAAAGGCCAGACAGGGGGTGTGATAGAGATGCTATCAGAGCATAGGTTTTTGTTATAGAGAATTAGTATTTCTTTAGGAATAGGAACTTAGTATTTCTGTAGAAATTACGACTATAGCTTAGGTCAAATACCCCGATCGGGTTTGTCCTCAAACCTATAAAAAGTTTATACTATAAAATTTTCTACCAATAGATTATGTATTGGAAAGGTGATTAGACTGGAATTGTCGCCTTGGGTTGTTGGATTTCAGAACAGCTATATGCCAAAATGGTCCTGCCCACCGACTTTTCCTACATGGTCGAACCATACATACTCTAGAAGTACAAAACAACAATAAAACGCCAATCCCAAATATATACAAAAACTGAACACAGAAAGATAAATATCCAGGAAAAATTCAGTGTGTAAAAGTTGAGTCAATCGTAAGCGTAGCCTGATCAACTATGCTTAGTCTTGACTTAACCAATACAACAACGGAATTGGGATAGACAGATAAAACATAAAAGCCATAAATATATAAATACAATCCCAAAGCAAGTAAAATATGTCAGAATACATCATCAAAATTCATAATAAAACCACAAATCTACTCACAATTCTTCGGCTCTGTCTCAGTCTCCTCATCGTCGCCATCGTTGTCATCATTGTCAGTATCTCCAGGACATGTGCTTAAAGTACCTGCACCATCGCGAACAGTGTTGCATGGATGAGAAGGGGGTGGTACAATAGAATCCGCACTAGGGAGGGGCGGATAGTCCATCCCCATATACCGCATCACCGCGACAAGTGAAGCCATCATCCAACGACGCTCCTCCTGTACAACGGCAAGACCCCGCATCAAGTCATCAAGAGTAGGCTCCGGACAATCAGGCTCTACGTGCCTAGGTCTCTGATGCCTAGAAAAGGTAGTCTCGGGAATGACCTTTGGCTCCACCTGCCGAATTGGGTAGACGATGTCGTTCTCCGGTATCCTCCAAGGTTGCCCCGCCTCCCTAGTCAAAACCTGCATCTTTTCGAGAGCGGTAATACTCAGCTTCCAGATAGATATAGGAACCATCCCACTAGTTTCAACCCCATAGGATAATACTAACCTAGTAACCCAATGACCCCCACAAATCATGCTTGAGGATGTAGTGCCTAAAGCCATGCCAAATAAGTAGAGAGCAAGGGCGAAAATGAGATGAAGACAAACCACCGCTAGAGTGAGGCACCACATGTAGAAAAGGTCTTTAGAAGGAACCTTGTCACACTCCTCTATGTACCAAATGGTGGATGTGACTAGTCAGTGAAGCAACCGATAAATAGGAGAACAGAAGGCACTCTCCTTAGCCGACCGGGAGACATAGGTCCCCCGAGCATGGGCCCAAACATGCATGTAGTTATACTCATGCGGATGATCAGTGATACAACTATCTAAGAACACATAAAAATGAGGACTCGAAGTCTCTTCAACGGTGTAAATCCCTAGACATCTCCCCAACTCTATGAGGCTACAGGAGCGGGATACGTCTCCCAGGCGAAAATAAAACACTGATCGATCACCCAGAGCCTCGACTCCTTATCGAAGCTGACTGTAGAAAAGAACTCCGAGAAGAGATCCTGGTAGATCACCTCCCAAATCCCAATGATCCACCGCCATCCGTGGCAGAAGAAAAGCTTGAGACCGTTATCATCCCACAATGTCCGGGTGAGAAACGACGCCAACCGAGCCGTCAAACCGGTACTATCCACCACATTCCTAGAAAGAGAATGACTAATGCTAACCTTCTTGGACAGAAGTGCGATAAGGCAAGAAATGAAAGTGCTCCGATCAGGAAGGTCATCGGGGAACTGTAGGAAAGGACGTGTTAGCCAGTTGGGAGGTAACAGTCCCACAGCCTGTCGACCTCGTCTCAACATATCTGCGAAAAAATGCAAAGAGGCAGTCTGAAATAAGTTAATATAACTTAAAAAGGGGGATTAAGATAGGTCAGACATGCTAGATGTGTGTTTGATGCGAGTGCACGTCGCGCACACGCATCTGTGCGTTGTGCCCCAAGAACACGAAGAACAGCAGGCATGGAAACCCATTGTTTCTTTCAATTTCCAACCTAAAAATCATTTAGGGGTGTTCGGTTAGTCCTCTAGAACACGTATAGGCTTATCATTTCGTCCAAAACAACATTAAATTCCGATTTTAGTTCAAAATATTCAAAATTTTAAAAACTCAAAATAAGAATTAATAGATGAATTAAACCTAATATTGAGTATACAGGAAGTAAAATCGGTAGTATAGGATGCTATATTACTCATCAATTTCACAAAATACAACCAAAATTAGCTAATTGATAAAATCCTTTAAAAACCCAAAAACAAAACTCGAAATTTAGCCCACAATTTAGGTTAAGATTAAGCATAGGAGTTACCTGGTAGTCTAGACATCGAACAAAATGAAGAAATCGATGAAAAGAAGCAGGCGTGCCAAGTGTGCGTCGTGTGTGTGGGCCTCGATAGCGATAAAGTAGATAAAGACAGAAGGAATGTTCGAATGAATCCAAAAATCGACTTTAATGTCAATCTGTTTTTTGTGCGCTTCGCGCAGATCCTGTGCTTGACGCGCATAACCAATATTTTGGCTTTGTGACAATTTTGACCCTCTGGATTACCTAAATAATAAAAGCGTTTAGGAGTCAAAATTTATTACAAAGAAGAAGGACCTTCCTTGGGATGATCAGTAAGTTGTTATGAAAGCAACAACAACATGCTATGATTAGTAAGTTGCTAGGAAAGCGACAGTAAGTTGCTAGGGAAGCAACGACAACATCAGTAAGTTGCTAGGAAAGCAACAATAAGTTGCTAGGAAGGCAATGACAACATGTTATGATTAGTAAGTTGCTAGGGAAGCAACGAAAGCATGCTATAATTAGTAAGTTGCAAGGAAAGCAACCAAAAGTATGTTACCAATAGTAAATCCAAAAATCCCAAATAGAAAATTAGCCAGGTTGCTAAGAGAGCAACTATAAGTACCCTAAATATAGGGAATAGAATTGACCCCTTAGGTAAAACCCAATAATCCTCTCTTCCATTGTTTCAGGAAAACAACCCTCCTATGTTACCTTCTTAAACCCAACCACCATCCAAACCATGATTCAACATCAAGTCTTTGATGCATTAGGGAACATCATAGTTAACCATGGAGAAGCAAGCAACAAGGAAGGTAGCCAAACCTACCAAGATTTTCTTCATAGTAAGCCATGATCATTATATGGAGATGAAGGAATAAATGGTTTGAACCACTGGATCAAAGGGATATAGGTTAGGTGTAATAAGGAGGTTAGGGTAAAGTTTGCAACTTACATACTTATGGGAAAGGCCCTCATTTGGTGGAGTATCTAGGTAAAAGCCTTAGGAGTAGATGCAGCCTATGAAATCTCTTTGGAAGAGTTGAAAAAGCAAATGATAAGAGAATTTTTTTCTATGGGAGATAAGGCCTGAGTAGAACATGAATTCAGTCAGTTAAGCATTCGGAAGTCCAGTCTAGCCTTCTACACCATATGCTTTGAGAACCTAGCCACGATATGCTTACAATTGATTGGCTCGAAGAGAAAAAAATCAGTGTATATCTCTAAGGACTAGCGCCTCATGTCAGGAAGTAGATAAAAACATACAAGCCTCACACCTTCGAGGAAACTAAGAGTATATAAAAGCATACAAGCCTCACACCTTCGAGGAAACTAAGCATCTAGTGTTCCACTTTAGGGAAACCAAAGTCCTAGATGGCATGATTAAGGCTAGGGAATTTGGAAGAAAATGGGAAAAATCAACAAGGAAGGACCAAGCCGACCCTTATACAAGAGAAAGGAGGAAGGAAGCCTCCAATGGTTGTTCCCCAAAAGGATACTTGGGAAGATTTCCCTTGTGCAGTAAGTGTGGACTGCACCATCTCGATAGCTGTGAAGATTTCAGATGCAAGGAGTGCGAAAAGACAGGACATATTAAAGATGCCTGCAAGAGTCGACAAATTCAATGAAGGAATACTGGAAATAATAGAAATAGGAATGTGAGGGAAACAAAACCCCACAAAAATAATTGTAAGATTTTTCTGAGGATAATAGGAATCCTCGAAGTTTAATGTTTTAAAGAGTTTCATTTTAATAGTAGATTTAAAATGATTAATTAAAACATAGAAATCCCTCCAGAAATACTTAACCAAATTTTGATAGAAATTTAAGGTTTCCTATAAGTGTAAAATAGGATCAGGTAGGATTTCAAAAAGGTAAATGTTAGATGCTAAGATGAAGTTAAAGAATTAGAAGTAGAAAACTAAATAAGAAATTTTGTTAATCGACTTCCTTTATATGAAACCGGTCTCCTTGTTTAAAGTTTAGATAAGACTCGAAGTTCGAGGACAAAATTCCTAAAACAACGGAAGAATGTAACAATTGAGAGTCTTCCGTCATTAATTGTTACTAGGAGTTAGGATCGACTCATAATGATAAAAACTTCCCATATTTAAGGATAATATGGAAAAGTGATTCAAAAATAAAGTAATCAAAAAGTTAAAATGGTTAGTGTGTTTGGAAAATACATGACCTAGTGATCCCAAAAATATAAATGTTGAGAAAATCTAATTTTGATTGGAAGAGTTATGATTTTGTGACGAATAGAAACCAACCACGTTAATAATGCTATTAACGTCAAAATTGAATAAAGAGATTGGTTGAGTTTCAGCTAACACTACAAAAAGGAATTTTGTAGTATAGTATTAGATAAGAACTTTGAAAGGAAGAAGGGAAAAAATGGAAGTCGTATGAAGGAGATAAGATTTTTATAAAATATAAAAATGTGGGTTAAAAATGAAAGTTAAAATTTGACGACGCAACCTAAAGGAGAGTTATAGTTCTAGGAAAGAGCTACACAAATATATAAAGAGGGTAAGAAACAAAGTTCATATGAAGAAAATATGAATTTTTTAAAAATGAATAAAGGGTGCACGTCAATGTACATGCCATGCCCGTCACACATGACTGACCACATATTCGTCGAAGATTTGGAAACGTGGACCACTCAAAGGGTGACACGTGGCATGATTTGGATGGGCCACGAAGCGAGTGTACGCCACGCAGGAGTGTACTCGGCGTGCACCACCACTATAAATAGATCTGCTTGCTTCCTGATTTTTTTCATCTCAAACCAATCTCTAAACAGTCTCTCTATCTTGATACTTCGATACCTTCTCGATGGCAAGAGACTCCGGTTGCATCGGTTCAGGTGCTTTTCGATACGCTACTAGTGTGATTATGGTAAGATAAAAGATTAAAATATAAAAGATAAAAACCTACAGTTAATGTGTTGGTGAGTTGGTTATTCATCCAAAAGTCTTAATTAAATACGACATATCTCTAATACCTATAATTGTTAGTCTTGAGAGAGCTAGAAAGTTATGTATAGATCTATGCGGGGTCATGACAACCCCACCTATGATTGCTAGCTACAATATCGGCATGATACCTTCCATATAAGTTATTATTCAATGTCTGACGAAGCGTCGTGATTGGGGTACATTTACAGACATAACGTCGATTATAGGGGCTCACGATAATACATTAAAAATTGCCTTAGAGTTTAGATTACCATTGGGGATGCCTGAAATGGTAATTAAAATACTTTAGAATTGTTACATATCCTAAAAAGATAGTAAATTAGGATTAATAAAATATATTCTAATTAAAATACGTTAGGATCGTTAGATATCCTAAAAAGATACTAAATTATGATTAATAAAAGATATCCTAACTGAAATATGTTAGGATCGTTACATATCCTAAAAAGATAGTAAATTAAGATTAATAAAAGATATCCTAATTAAAAATACGTTAGGATCGTTAAATATCCTAAAAAGATAGTAAATTAGGATTAATAAAAGATATCCTAATTAAAAAACGCTAGAATCGTGACAAAGTATTTTGTTAAAAGAAAAAGTGGTGATTTATATGAGTTTGGTTAAAAGAAACTCTGTTGAAATGGGCTTTGTGGTGAATTTTGGAGTTAGGTTATATATATGGGTCGTATTGTTCGAATCTTAAATGTATGATGTTTAGATGAAATGTGTTTTTATTTTCGTTTGTAAAGATGTGGGGGAGGGGGTGGTGTTCGATTGGGTAGTGGAGTTTAAGCATTTTTATCCATTTTGAAAGAAAAAATATGTATAAATACAAAACTGGTAGAAGTCACAACGCACATTATGCCACGGAACTCCTTTGCAGTTCATATATAATATGATTTCTAAATATCAAAAGTCCATATATAGAAAAATGTCGATTACGTCATATCAAGTGGAACACAAAAGAATTAACATAAATTTTCGATCCAATAAATTAAGTATGGAGGAAGTAGAAGAAAATAATGTTTGAAAATGTATCTTGCTTGCTACAACACCATATAAATTCATACGTTTAAATAAAAAAAATTAATAATAACATCGTTATTTAGTACCAACATATTAAATAAAATTTGTGGTAAAAATGTATACAATCTATTAAGTTAAAATGACAATAAATATTATAATTTTTCATTAACCATTATATAAACTAGGAATACGTAATAATATAAATCAATCACAATTAATTGTACAAATATATTAAATGATGTTGATATTAAGAACATATAAATTTTGTAAGTTATTACCATAATAAATACTATAAGTGTTTATAATGTTAAAATAGTTAGAAACATTGGATACTCCCTCCAAATAAATCACAATTAATTGGTAAATTATATTAATAAAAACAAAAGTTATAAAAAAAATATATAAAGGGATCAAAATCATAACTTTAAATAAGGGATCACGCATGATGACTTTATATAGGAGACAAACATATATGGTTCGTCACTGGGGTGCAACAAGGCGATCCTTTGGGACCTCTTCTTTTTTCCCTTGTTTTGCACCTGCTAGTGCATAAGATTAGAGATAATTGCAAGCTCCTTCTCCATGCTTTGTATCTAGATGATGGGATTGTCATTGGGGGTGCAGAGGTGGTGGCTAGAGTGTTGAACATTATTCGAGTGAATGTTCAAGCTTGGGTCTCGAGTTCAATTTTAAGAAAACAAAGATTCTTTGGCCCTCATGTGATGATAGGAAGCTTCATGGCGATTTATTCCCAACACATATAAGGAGACCGTCGTTGCGGGTGAAGCTCCTTGGGGGGGGGGGGGAGGGGGAGGGGGACGTTAGCAGAGGCGCGAGGTTTATTAGTAGGTTGGCCATGAAGAGAGTTGACAATGCTATTGATTTGATGAGTCTTCTTCCACACCTATATGACCCGCAAAGTGAGCTCCTTTTGCTTCGATCATGTATAGGCATTGCAAAACTTTTCTTTGGTTTAAGGACATGTCAACCTGTATACATGGACGAAGCAACTTTGTTCTTTGACAAATGATTGTGCGGATCTATCGAGGATATGGTGGTTCGTGGAGGCCCTTTATTTGGAGATATCCATTGGCATCTGGCTTCTTTACATATTCATTTTGGTGGTTTGGGCTTGTACTCAATATACGAGGTTTCATCCTATACATTTGTAGCCTCGAGGGCTCAATCCTGGACTTTACAAGACCACATCTTATGTGTTGTGACATATGTGGTATGGACTCTGATTACCTTTGTGCTTTGATTCGTCTTCATTATACGATTGTATCAGTTTCACTAATAAGGACAGCCCCTAAATTCCAAAAAGCATTAGCATGTGCCCTTTTTAGCAAAATCGTCAAAGATATGGAAGTTGACTTGGGCATGACTGTTAGACAGAAAACAGTTTTTGAGTGTCTTCGAGCGCTTCATGCTCAAGATTTTATGCTAACTATTCCTATTGATGGCCTCGGCCAACATATGTCTCCTATGGAAAACCATACTATCATTTGATATCGCTTCATGATTCCTGTATTCCCGATTGATGAGATATGCCTAGTTTTCCGCAAGGCATGTATAGAGACATTTGGGGAACATGTGGTTCATTATAGAGAGCTACATGGCTTTAAATACTGACATGATGTGGTTAGAGATTTTCTCTTTGATGTCTGTCATCATGTTGGTATTTCCGTAAAGAAAGAAGTGTATGTGCAGTTTTTGACGGACCCTATAGATGGAAGATCCACACTCAGAGTGGCTGAAAATTTTGTTCTTTAGATGGGTAAGAGGGAAGCACGCTTATGTGGACCTTACTGGGGCCTCCCCTCTCATTGATTTGATGATCGGGAGTTTCACAGCGGGACATGCTCCTTTGAAAGTTGTCGCCTGCAAAGTGGCAAATCACGAGAATGC